>NC_092125.1:42015035-43298368 GCF_043159975.1 Macaca nemestrina | reverse complement strand
TGGCTGTTGTAGAACGTGGGAGAGGAAGATGAAGAGAAACAGCTAAAATTATACACCCCCAAGGCCCTGTATATATTTTCCAGAAGAAAGGAAGGAGGAGCTAACAAAGACAGTGGAGAGAGAATGGCCGCAGTACTGGGAAGAAAGCTTTATTGTCACAGAAGCCATAGTAAGGAACACTTAAAAGAAGAACTAAATAGGGAAAAGAAGGAGCTGATCAATAGAATACAAAACTAGCAAGAACTTTGAATGATACATATAGAGGAAACTTCCCTAGATTTGGCAATGAGGAAGTTATTAATAACTAAGTGAAATTTTCTATAATGGCAAAGATTAGACCAGATCTCATGGAGTGGTAGTGATGAGTTGAAGACAGTTATGGGAACATTCCACCTTTCCAGGAATTTTAGAAGTGAACAAAGTATGAGATGGGGTAACAGTGTGGGGAGATGGGATATTTTGTATATAAAAGAAAACTGAACATATATTCATGTGTTTGTGGCAGGGGTTGGAGGGTATGTGTTGAGTGCTACTATAACTCAACCACTCAGTTACCTTACAGGAATATTGTAAGAATTAAATAAAACACTTTATAAACTGAAAATTATCATTCTAATATTAAGTGTTATCATTTTCATTATACACAGATTCTCGTTTATTGAATGTACAAAACATGTTCTTAACATTCAAAATTCCATTTAGTGTTTTATATGAATGCAGTCATGAATCAATACACTTTATCATCAGAGTTCTCTCCTCATAGCCACTAAAATCCTTGACAGCTCTGAAAGATGAAATCTCCAGACCAATGAAACCAGCAATTGCCATCTCAGAACCTGAGCAGAGAAAAATAGAAACATTACATTAAGCTGATTTCTATGGTCCTCAGACACCTGCAGGTTATGGGGACAAAACACTGACTTCGGGAATTAGCTTGCTTTTTCATTCTGGCTTTCAGATCTGTTGCTAATTTAATGAAACCCATATTTCTGCTGGGCAAGACTCAGTTAAGTCTTAGGTCAAGTTTTAAAACCCAAGCCTTTTATCACACTCTGACAGCTGGGAAAATGACATCTGGAAAATGCCATTATCAGGGGAAAGCGGTGTGTTTTGCTTTGGGCTCTTTGGCCTGAGGTTTTCTGCACATTTGAAAAACCCCAAAGGAGCTAAGCAGTTTGCAGGTAACAGCTAGTAATTAAATTGTGTATTTGCCAAAATAAATAAAACTCATTAATTAGTAGGATTGCATTACATTCTAATATTTCAGCCAACATTTTTTTGTAAGAGTAGGTTCTCAAACTATCAACTCTTGATATGAAATCAGTGGGCCTTTGGAACAGAACAATCTTTCTGTTTTGTGCTGTTTATATATTTGAGAGCAATTAAATTTAACCTACCTGAATGTTAATTTTTTCATATAAACTGAAGATAAGAATTATAGTCATATGCCACTTAACGACAAGGATATGTTCTGAGAAATGCATTGTTAGGCCATTTCATCATTGTGTGAACATCATAGAGTATACTTTTACAAACCCAAAGGGTATATATAGCCCACTACACACCTAGTCTAGATGGTCTGTTACCATACAGCTACTGCAGGCAACTGTTAACACAATGATAAGTGTTTGTGTACCTACACATAGCTAAACATATAAAAGGTATAATAAAATACAGTGCAAAAGATTAAAAGTGGCACACCTGTATAGGGCACTGGCTGTGCATGGAGCTTGCAGGAAGTTGCTCTGGGTGAGTGAGTGAGTAGTGAGTGAATGTGAAGGCCGAGGACATTACTGTATACTACTCTAGACTTTATGAAACTGCATACTTAGGCTACACTCCATTTATTTAAAAAAATCTTTCTTCAAGAATAAATTAACCTTAGCTTACTATAACTTTTTATTTTATACACATTCAAACATTTTTAACTTTTTGACTCTGTTGTAAATAACACTTAGCTTAAAACACAAACCCATTGTCAGTGGTACAAAAATATTTTCTTTATATTCTCACTCTAAGTTTTTTTCGATTTTTAGAACTTTTTAATTTTTATTTGTTACTTTTAAAGCTTTTTTTGTTAAAAACTGAGACACAGACACGTACATCAGCCTAGGCTCACACAGTACTGGGATCATGAAGATGTCATTCGGTGAGAAAAATGTTTCAGCTCTACTATAATCTTATAGGACCACCACCTTATATGCAGTCTGTTGTTGACCAAAATGTCACTGTGCGGCCAAATGACTGCTTTGGTAAAGAGGAACATTTGCACCTTCTTACAGTGTGGTAAGCATTGGGGATATCATCCTTGTCTTCATAGAGCTTTGGATATTCAAAATGCAATATTACTAAAATAGTATTTCCAGCTCTTAAACGTTGAAAACCTGGCTCTCTGAGATTAGCTATGGGTTTTGAAACAGAGACTCTGTGGAAAATTTGGCATTAGAACAGAGGCCACCAAAAATGAGGTGGGATACACAATAGACTCTTAACGTAGGTCTGTCTGGGAGAAGGCAGGGACAAGATGGAATGTGGAATCAAGAAGATTGAATGTTATTTTAGTACACTTGTCATCACCCTGAAAATGCAATGGGTTTTGTAGATTTTGAAAGTTTTCATAAATATTTTAACATAGATTTAAATAATCCATGCCTCTTTACTCCTTTTAGTACAAATCAATATATAGTTTGTTAAAGTTGTATCTTCAGAATCATAAATAAAGATAACTTTATTTTAACCCTTATTAATTTAAGTGAGGCAACTTCAAGTTGGAAGACTTACATAAAATGATCAAATGTAATACTTGGCTAACTCATATTTCCCCACGTCTAGTGAATTTCCTGGGCTGTCAACCAAAAAAAAAAAAAAAAAAATCTGGTTTGAGCAAAAAGATGCTTAGTAAGAAACGAGGACATTCCTCTATGCCAGTCTTACATAAGAATCATATTGGCAGCAATTCTTCCAAGCCATCGTAGTCATATGCTGCTATCTGCTAAAGACAGGAACAGAAGAGCAATGAGTCACAGGCAATACCTGCCACATGCCTTATCCTCAAGGTAAATGCATGTCATGAGACAAGGCCACAGAGTCCCAAAATAGTCTGAGCCTGTCACCTGGTACCCAAAGTAATTATTCAAGAAATAATTGTTTCTAAAGGGACAAATTACCCCATCAGCTTAAAATGACACTGTCATGAGACTGTTGGATAATGTCTTTCTTTTAAATAATTTCACAGTAATCACTCTGACATGAAAATTATAAATTAAAATTACATCAGCTAAAGGGAGTCAGGAATTGTTTTCTAAATCTCTCCTCAGTTCTAGTCTAGGTTTGAAATAATTCCCACAGAAGGACCACAGTAGGAGCTGGTCAAGAGAATCCATGGGAATCAACTATGAGGAAAACTGAAAAGCAAGTGTCTCAGAAAGATCAGAAAGACTGGAGGCTTCCCATGGGGAGAAGTCAGGAGAAGACACTCCAGAGCTTGAGTTTTCGAGCACACGCCTGCTAGAGAGCCACGTCCTGTTACAGAGCACATGAAAGGGGTGTCTGAACACAGAACTTTAAACATAGGTGAGGATCAACTAACCTGAAGTTTGCAAGGTGTTTAGTTTCCTGGGGCTGCCATAACAAATGACCACACACTGGTGGCTTCAAACAGCAGAAATCTATTGTCTTGAAGTTCTGGAAGCTAGAAGTCCAAAATCAAGAGGTCAGCAGATCAAGAGGCTCCTCCTAGAGGTTCTGAGAGAGAATCTGCGCTATGCCTCTCTCCTAGCTTCTGGTGGTTGCTGGCAATTCTTGGTGTTCCTTGACTTATAGGTGCATCACTGTCATCTCTGCCCCCATTGTCACATGGTGCCCTCTTTGTGTTGGTCCAAATTTCCATCTTTTTATAAGGATACTGGTCATTGAATTAAGATCTACCATAATCCAGTGTGACCACATCTTAACTTGATTACATCTGAAAAGCAGTATTTCTAAGTAAGATTACATTCACAGGTAGCAGTGGTCAGGATTTGAACATATATTGTTGGGGTGGGGGGACACAATTCAACCCACAACACTAAGTCTCTCAGAAGCGACCCAGATGTCCACTACCACAGTGATGTGGGGCCTTCTGGCACAATGTGAGGAAACCATAGAATGCTAAGGATAAAAGCAATCTTAGCAATCACCAAACCTAACCATCTTACTTCATAATTAACAGATCTTTCCAAAGCAGCAGTTTGTAACCAAGCACACTATTGAGACCCAGGGTACACAATCTATTGCAAGGGATGAGACAAGTAAATGATTATTTTTTAGAAACACTAAGTAGTGAGGATAATTCACTTTCCCTATGCACAAGGACAGATGAACAACTGTGCCCATAACCCCCTCACTCACACTCACTTGTATTTCTTGTGTTGGAGAGACAGGAGGGACAATAAAGCTAAAGGGGTTGAGAATTGCCTGTAATCCACATGCATCTTACCTCTGCTTCCAAGAAAGTATATCAAGCATTAGAATGTCATCCAGATGGGTATTCTAGTACAAAAATGGCTAAAAATCCCCATTCTGCAAAAACTACTTTAGTAGGCAAAGATTGTGTGATGCACCCATGCACTACTCAGTTTCTGGACATGCACAGAAGAAACAGAAAGGGGAACTTGAGAGAAATATGCAAATGGCATACACAGTAGAGCACAACTTCAAACAAGGTGGCTTAGACAGGGTTGCAATGGAGAACAAAGAAAATGTGTAAAACATAGAATCAAAGGAAAATCTTCAGAAGGCCCCACTGAAGACCCTACCCAGACACAAAATGACTGTCTTCAGTCCTCTACCTTCCTGCAGGAGGAAAAGAAAGGTAAAGAACAATCTGTACCTTTGCCCTGCTCACCTGAGAGGCACTATAGCAAAGTGGCTATGACTAAGTTATCCACTCTAGGGATGATGTCAGTTCTGCTTCTGGAAGGCTGTGTGACCTCAAGCAAGTTACTTTAACTCTCTGGGCCTTGGTTTCCTCATTTGTGAGGATAATAATAGGAACTAAGGTTGTTTGAAGGAAAAGGTTAATAGACATAAAATACTTAGAAAAATTTCTGGCACATAGTAAACAATAAATACTAGCTACTATTTTTATAGTGTTGCTTGTGAGGATCCAATGAAACATTTATAATTTCTGAAAGCTATAAAATTGACATTGTTATATCAGTAATAAAGGGAATGATATCTTCTTTAAACAGATTATTTTATACTTGATAAATATTTATGAGGCTCTTTTGACATATTTTCTTGAATTTAAACTCAGTTATAAAAGATAAACACTACTTTTTGAAATTCATGTAGGCATTTTTAAAATGTTTAAATCATTTAATATCTTATATTGGCCAATGTATAGGTACGGATTCATTATTTTGGAGTCTTGGAGTCCTTCTACATGCTCTCTAAAGTCACCATATTTGGGTAAAAGTCACATTAGACTGGTAACAAGACTTCTGGGTTCAAATTCTAGCCCAGCCATAAACAAACTGAATGTCTTTAGGCAAATGATTTGGCCTCTCAAAACCACAGTCTCCTTATACATAAAATTTCCAGGTGGGAGCAGATAATCTGCAAGACCACATACAATTATAAAATTCCATGAGTCGTAAGTTAGCACAAACATCATTATCTTTGTTTTCTTCAGGATACATTTTAAAAGACTTGCCTGAAATCAGACATTTCAAATTTCAAACAAACAGAAAACACCATTCTCCTGGCTCCCAGACTGGAAATTTCAGTTCACTGAATCTCCAACTTTTGAAATCAAGATGCCATAGAACTCCTCTACTATGTAAAAATATTGAAAATAAAGATAATTGAAGAAAAATAAACTCACAATTCTTAGCAAGTTGACACCACCTGAAAAACACTTTTCCTGTTTTAATCTTTCTCAGGCAAAAGGATACCTCTACCAGCTTGGCAGAAGCAAGGTCAAAAAATTTTCCAAAGGTAGATAAAGGCAACTCATCCTATTCATATAGCCTGAAACCAACAAACTAATTTTGCTGCTAGCCTGCATTGGTCTCAACACTGCCCGATTTTAAGAAAACTGCAATGGCTACCAGTACGTCACTCCACCTGTGCCTCACCAATGTGTTTAATACTACCTGACAAAAGTCAGCAGGAGGGACAGTGACATGGTTTGGCTGTGTCCCCACCCAAATCTCATCTTTAATTGTACCTCCCATATTTCCCACATGTCATGGGAAGGCCCTGCTGGAAGGTCATTGAATCACAGGAGTGCATACTTCCCATGCTGTTCTCATGATAATGAATAGGTCTCACGAGATCTGATGGTTTTATAAAGGGGAGTTCCCTTGCACACACCTTCCTGCAGCCATGTAAGACATGACTTTGCTCTTCATCTACCTTCCACCATGACTTTGAGGCCTCCCAGCAATGTGGAACTGTGAGTCAATTAAACCTCTTTCCTTTATAAATTACCCAGTCTTGGGTATGTCTTTATTAGCAGCATGAGAACAGACTAATACAGTAAATTGATACCAGAAGTGGGTGTTGCTGTAAAGATACGTGAAAATGTGAAAGTGACTTTGGAACTGGGTAACAGGCAGAGGTTGGAACAGTTTGGAGGGATCAGAAGAAGATAAGAAAATGTGGGAAAGTTTGGTACTTCCTAGAGACTTGTTGAATGGCTATGACCAAAATGCTGATAGTGATATGGACCATGAAGTCCAGGCTAAGGTGGTCTCAGATGTAGATGAGGAACTTCTTGGGAAATAGAGTAAAGATCACTCTTGCTATGCAAACAGACTGGTGGCATTTTTCCCCTGCCCTGGAGAACTGTAGAACTTTGAACTTGAGAGAGATGATTTAGGGTGTCTGGAGGAAGAAATTTCTAAGCAGCAAAGGGTTCAAGAGGAAGCAGAGTATAGTTTGGAAAATTTGCAGCCTGATGACACTGTAGAAAAGAAAAAACCATTTTCTGGGAAGAAATTCTAGCCACCAGCAGAAACCTGCATAAATAACAGGGAGTCAAATGTTAATTGTCAAAACAATGGGGAAAATGTCTCCAGGGCATGTCAGACATCTTCACGGCAGCCCCTCCCATCACAGACCTAGAGGCCTAGAAGAAAAAATGGTTTCATGGGCCCAAGCCTCCCCTGCTCTATGCAGCCTAGGTACTTGGTGTCCTGCATCCCAGCCACTCCAGCTTTGGCAAAAATGGGCCAAGGTACAGCTTGGGATGTTGCTTCAGAGTATGCAAGCCCCAAGCCTTGGCAGCTTCCACATGGTGTTGAGTCTGCAAATGCACAGAAGACAAGAATTAAGGTTTCAGGACCTCTGCCTAGATTTCAGAGGGTGTACGGAAATGCCTGGATGTCCAGGCTGAAATTTGCTGCAGGGGCGGGGCCCTCAGGGAGAAGCTCTGCCAGAGCAGTGCAGAAGGGAAATGTGGGGTTTGGAGCCCCGACACAGAGTCCCCACTGGGGCACTGCCTGGTGGAGCTGTGAGAAGAGGGCCATCATCCTCCAGACCCCAGAAGGGTAGATCCACTAACAGCTTACACCGTACACCTAGAAAAGCCACACACATTCAATGCCAGCCCATGAAAGTAGCCAGGAGGGAGGCTGTACCCTGCAAAGTCACAGAGATGGAGCTGCCCAGGACTATGGGAACCCACCTCTTGCATCAACATGACCCATATGTGAGATATGGAGTCAAAGGAGATCATTCGGAGCTTTAAGATTTGACTGCCCTGTTGGATTTCAGACCTGCATGGCCCCTGTAGTCCCTTCATTTTGGCCAATTTCTCCCATTTTAATGGATATATTTACCCATTGCCCGCCCCTATTGTATCTAGGAAGCAACTAATTTACTTTTTATTTTACAGGCTCATAGGTGGAAGAGACTTGCCTTGTCTCAGATAAGACTTTGGATTGTGGAATTCTGAGTTAATGCTGAAATGAGTTAAGACTTTGCAGGGGCGGGGGGCTGTTGGGAAGGCATAATTGGTTTTGAAAGGTAAGGACATGAGATTTTGGAGGAGCCAGGGGCAGAACGATATGGTTTGGCTGTGTCCCCACCCAAATCTCGTCTTCAACTGTAGCTCCCATAATTCCCATGTGTTGTGGCAGGGACCCAGTGAGAGGTAATTAAATCATGGGGGCAGGTATTTCCTATGCTCTTCTTGTGATAGTGGGTAAGTCTCACAAGATCTGATGGTTTTATAAAGGGATTTCCCCTACACATGCTCTCTTGCCTGCTGCCATGTAAGATGTGACTTTGCTCTTCATTTGCCTTTAGTCATGATTGTGAGGCCTCCCCAGCCATATGGAACTGTGAATCAATTAAACCTGTTTCCTATATAAATTACCCAGTCTCAGGTATGTTTTTATTAGCAGTGTGAGAACAGACTAATACAGACAGTATATTGGCAAATGAGAAAAATAAGCAGAAAACATATTAAAGTCAATTATTTTCTTAGTGGTTATATTAACATCAGACAAAGTAGACTTCTAGACAAGGAATATTGACAGAGATAAAGAGGGACATTCCACAATGATAAAGGGGTCAATTTATTAAGAATATATGGCAATCTTAAATATATTTGCACCTAATAACAGATCTTTAATCTGCATGAAGCAAAAATTCACAGAACTAAAGAGAAAAAGGACATAGAGTTTGAGAGTTTTAACCATCCTTCTTCTAGTCATTAATTCAATAAATAGAGAAAATCAATAAGGATATTGAAGATTTGCTTAATACTATTAACCAACTTTATCTCTTTGATATTTATATAACAGAACAACCAACACCCTGCAAAAAATACTTTTTTCAAAGGCATATGGGACAACTATCTAGCAGGATCATGTGATGAGACACAAATCAAATCTCAAGAATTTCAAAGAACTTAATAATACAGAATATTACCATGACTATAACAGAATTAAGATAGAAATCAGTTACCACAAGATACATGGAAAACCTCAGAATCTGGAAATTAAAAAACCTACTTCTAAATAATCTATTAGTCAAACAAGCAATCTAAATTAGAATATAATTCAAGCAAAATGCTAATGAAATCAAACTTTGTAAAATGCCATCAAAATTGCACTTAGAGGGCAATTTCTAGCTTTAAATGCTTATATTAGAAAATAAGAAAAATTTATAAATAATAATCTAAGGCTCTACGTAGAGAAGTTGGAAAAAGAAAAGCTAATTAATTTAAATTAATTAGAAAAAAGAAAACATTAAAGAATGGAAGACAACAAAATGAGAAGCAGGCAATGGACAAAATAAAAGAGCTAAAAAAATGGATTTTGAAAAAAAATTTTAAGGTGATCAACCCTGTGAAGATTGATAAAGTAAAAAAAAGAGAGAAAAAACCCTCACAAATTACCAGTATCAGGAATAGAATAGGGACATTACCATAGATCTTATGGACCTCAAAAGACTAATAAGGGAATATCATGAAAAACTTTATGCTGATTAATTTGCCAATTTCAATAAAATAGAGAAAATCCACTAAAAATACAAATTGTGAAAAATTATGCAAGAAGTAGCAGAACATCTGAATAGCCCTATAACTGTTATGGATGTTTAACTTATTTCAATTTTTCCACAGAGAAACATCAAGGCTAAGATGGTCCCATTGATGACTTCTGTCAAACATGTAAGGAAGAATAAATACCAATTATATACAAACTCTTTGAGAAAATAAAGTAGAAAGAACTTTCCCAATGCATTTATTGGAACAAGATAAACCTGGTGTTAAAACCTGACAAGGACATTACAATATATAAAAATAACCCTCTTGAATAAAAATACAAAATTCTTTTAACATAATACTAGTAAATCAAATCTAGTTATATACAGAGTATAGTGCATCATGACCAGTAGGCCCATTCCCCTGAAGGCAAGATTAGTTTAACAATCAAAATTCAATCAATGTGTGTAGGCCAGGTGTGGTGGCTCACACCTGTAATCCCAGTACTTTGGGAGGCAAGGAGGACAGATCGATTAAACCCAGAAGTTTGAGACCAGTCTGGGAAACATGGAGAAACCGTGTCTCTACAAAAAATACAAAAATTATGCAGGTATAGTGGCATGTGCCTGTAGTTAAGCTACTTGGGAGGCTGAGGTAGGGGGTTCACCTGAGCCTGAGAAGGTCAAGGGTGCAGTGAGCCATGATTGCACCACTGCACTCCAGCCCAGGTGACAGAGTGAGAGCCAATCTCAAAAAAATTAAAAAATAAAAATAAAAAATAAAAAAATTCAGTCAATGTGTCAATTAAAATTAAGGCTGTTCAGATAAAAATAATTTAATACAGTTTCCTTCAAAGCAAAATGTGAGGATAAACTTGAGAAAACACACTATCAAAGTTAAGAGTTTTTGAAGTCTGGTGGGAAATTTTTATAGGAGAGATTAGGAGAAGTGAGGGGGACTCCTCATACTGGATTGTCTCTTTTCATTGGAGGGTGCAATATAGAGGTTTACAATCACTGGATACAGATTGCTATGTACAGGCTAAAATGTCTACATGCAAGACAATCAGTAAAATTTTATAATTCAAAAATGAATCAGCATCCTTTTCAGTGTCAGTAGGCTATGCATTAATCAGTACATCAACAATTTGAGGAACTCATGACAAGATTCTTTACTCAGGAAGCAGGTGTCACCATGAATCACAAGACTTTTCCAAGGCAGATTAATTTGAAAGCCTGTTTTCTTTTAAACTGTCAAAATTGACCTCTGGTTTTCACTTCCCCTTTTTGATCAAAAATCTTCCCATAGAAGCATTGATGATCAATCTCTGTTTAGGCTACAGTGATAGACTTGCTTCATTCCTTGGTGCTAGGAAAGCTCATTCTCAGAAAGTCATATCCCTCAGTGGTGGCAAAGAACCTTGTTATTGCAGGTAAGGCAGATTGTTAGGAATGTAGGTCATGGACACAAGACTACATGCTATTCTCCTGAATAATGAATCATTGCCAGTTGCTGGGTAACCATAATTTTGACTTTAGACGCTGATCTAAAGCAAGCAGAAATGAAAATAATGAGTAACTTAATAGCCAGGAAAATAACAACTATGTTTATATTTATGGTTATGGTTATAATAATAACAATTTGAAGGCCAGCACAAAATAAAGAAGTTAGTCCTGAGTGTAACCAACTAAATAAGATACCAATTTATAGCTGCTCTAACTTGTTGAATCATCTCTAATCTTTAGAATTTCACAATTTTGTTTTCTTGGAAGAAGTAAAACAATGAGACATACATCGTATTAATAATTTAAATAGTGAAAAAAATGCACATAAGGATTAGAATTATAAAGAGAATTTGTATGCCAGAATTGGAAAAAGAGAGCCTATACTATTAGGGGACCAACTAAAAATCATCAAGAAGAAAATCAACTTCAGATTCTTCTTTAGAGACATGTTATAACCAGGAAATAATCCAGTATTTAGTCCAAAAAAGGGCAAATTTTTAAAACTCAAAGACAACAGTCAGGGCTAGAATCTAATAACAGTTCTCTTCTGTACTATAGTTCTCTTCTGAAACATGGTAGTTCTCTCTCCAGTCCCTTTATCTACCAAAGAAAAATCACAGTGAGACCAATTTGTTTGCCATATAAGTTTTAGTCAGATTGCATTTGCCTTGGTTATTTGTATAAAGTACAGCAAGAATAGTGATTGGCCATAGAGACTCCTTTAAATTAGCTTTACTGTAACTTTTTTTATAAGGATTTTGGGTTGGACTCTTAAAAGCCTTTTGAGCCTAAGTAACCAAGCCAAGGATTCACTATCAGACTGTGCTTGTAATACCAGTGCAGATTAGGTGACTTCCCCTCTTCTTGAGGTCCCCAGAATATCTTGAGGTTCCTAAACCTATCCAAAAGTAGCATTCTTTACTTACCACAAGGTCAGAAACCTTGTAAGGAAATTGCATAGACTAAGTATCAGGCCCATATTTTTCCAAGTCTATTAGCCTCAATCTCAATTTCTCAAAGCAATCTTGTCCTATTTGAAAATACGACATTGTGGTTAAAGCTTTGAAAAATAACTAGTGTTTCCACTGTATCCTGTTACCAAAAAAAAAAAAAAAAATTCTTATTGAACTTATGCAAATAACTACATTGTCATAAAACGAGAATGCTTATGAATAGTTTCCAGATTCTGGATAATTCAAGTAGAGAGAGAAAGGTAAATGTTTCAGTTTTGTTTATAAAAGTATATTTTACCCAATTACTGTAGCTCAAAAGGAAAAACTGTTTTCTTGACTCTGGAAAACAAAATATAAAAAGAATCAGCCATATTTCATACAAAAAGTCATAAAAAATCACTTTAGTCCTCCATCAGTTTAGTTTCATATCATTTTTGTTCTGCTTGATTTTGAGTTAGCAATTTTCATGAAATCAGTTTTTTGTCAGAGTTCTGAAAGTTCTAGTCCATTGATCTTAAAGTTATCAGAAGTCTGTGCTCAAGAGCACTTGTTAGAGTCTTTTCAATAAAAAGCATTTTTGTACCTTAGCTGATTGCAAATAATTTTAGAGAAGAATTGAAAATATTAACTGTAGATGACAAAAACTTAGAATAGCCATGGTTAAAATCTGATGAAAGTTTCTAATAGATAAAGGAATGTAGTTACTTCTATTACATGGAGCATTTTAAGAAAACAACTAGAATCATGACTAACACCATCACATGAAGACCCTTAGACTTTTGTAAATTTCACATGATCTTTAGAATCTTTAGAATATTCACATTAATAACATAGTCATACAAATATAACTTCAGAAAAATAAAATGATCAAAATTATAAACAACATATTAGATTTTTATGAATTTATATAATTTTTGGAACATTTATATCAATAACATACCCATAAATATAACTGATTTTGATCCTGAGGAAACCTGCCAGGATATCAAAGTTTCAAAACACGTGATCAAAGCATAATCACAGGTCATTGTAAAATAACAGGTATTCATTTAACCAGAGTCAAGTGGACTTCAGAAGCAATACAGGAAGTTACATGAATGTGAAAACATTAATCTTTTTAAAACTTAGTTTTTTAAAGTAATCAGAGTCCTAATAAAGACAATGTAGAAATTATCTTGATAGAAGTTTCAAAAAGAAAAATTACAGGATTAAAAATTGAAATCTCTTGCAATTTTATTAAGAGCAAATTAATACTTCAAGAAAGCTTTGTTATTATAACATAGGGGATCAAATTCTTTAAGTTTTGTATTTGAGTATTTTTAATATCAAAGCTTCATCTTCAGAAAGGCATCCATAATTTTCATCTAATTATAGCCAACTTGATCAAACACAAGATTTCTTTCATAAATTTTCTTTTCATAAACCTTCTTTTCATAAACCTTATCATGACTTACTCAGACAATTGACAATATGCTTGGACTTTTTAATTTATCCTACATCTCCTCTTTCTTAAATAGATAGTCATTTACTTTAGGAAAAACATATACAAGATTCTTCCTCATACAAAACTATTCTCCTTACTTTTTAACCTTCCCAGCCAAAAAGTCATCTTCATATCCATAACTATTTTTTTGTTTTCTGTTTTGTTTTGCTTTGTTTTGTTTTGTTTTTGTTGTTTTATTATACTTTAAGTTCTAGGGTACGTGTGCACAACATGCAGGTTTGTTACATATATATACATGTGCCATGTTGGTGTGCTGCACCCATTAACTCATCATTTACATTAGGTATTTCTCCTAATGCTATCCTTCCTCCTTCCCCCCATCCCATGACAGGCCCATGTGTGATGTTCCCCACCCTGTGTCCAAGTGTTCTCATTGTTCAATTCCCACCTATGAGTGAGAACATGGAGTGTTTGGTTTACTGTCCTTGCGATAGTTTGCTGAGAATGATGGTTTCCAGCTTCTTCCATGTCCCTACAAAGGACATGAACTCATCCTTTTTTTTGGCTACATAGTATTCCATGGTGTATATGTGCCACATTTTCTTAATCCAGTCTATCATTGATGGACATTTGGGTTGGTTCCAAGTCTTTGCTATTGTGACTAGTGACACAATAAACATACATGTGCATGTGTCTTTACAGTAGCAGGATTCATATCCATAACTTTCTTTACATTCTTCTCTCTCCCATTTACTGGTTCCTTTTAATCTTGTTTCTGTTTCCTTCCTAAATCTATAATTTGAAGTAATCTTTAGGTAACATCGACATTGTACAAAATTATTCTTTTCTCAATAAGGAACACATTTTTATACCTTCTGATAATATGTTCTCATCAAAAACACATTTACTTTTTTGGTCCTTTTTTTTATAGAGAGTTGTATATATTAATTAGAATTTTAAATCTTAGTAATTTTAAATTTTAGTGAAAACCTAAGAAGCAAGAAATCTAGAATTATCTGTCACATATCAGTTTTTTATAGATAAGAACCATTTTATAATTTCTAGAAACATGCTTTCTTATAACACAATTTTTTACCTTAAGTGGAAATGACCCAGACATTTAATGACTATTATTTAAGATAACTTTGAGATCTCAAATAACATAAAAAATTCATTTATAGTAGTTTATCCCATTTACATTTAGTTTTTTTTAACAATTTACCTAGTTTACTTATGAGAACTAAGATATTAGACAAAGGTAGTCATCATTTCAAGTTATTTTCCTGTTAACCATTTTTATAGCCTATGAATATCAGGTGTTCACTCAAGAAAGACTATTAAAGTTAAATATTTGGATGTTTTGCCAATAACTCAGAAAATACAGCTGTTTTCATTAAATCAACAATATTAAATTAATCTTATTTACCAAAAGATTTATTCAAGTCCTGTGAACTTGGAAAATATTTGGGCTTACTAATTTATGAGCACTCATTTATTTATAATCAATTTAGTACCATGTAGACAACATACAAATATAGATATGTACACATAAAAATACAGATAAATATTTTATAGCTTTGAATTTAAAATTTTAGTCATGAGTCAGAGAAAACTCACTAGTTTAAATGAAGAGTTTAGTTAAATTGTGCCTCTGAGAACAGAACAAGTTAAAGTTTATCTGTCCTGCATGGCCAAAGCCCTTACCACATGTTAGGGAAAACAGCGTAGCAAATTTATATCTCAAAGCATGGAGAAAGAATTTAAGCTTTCCAAAAGGCCAGTGTTTTACATCTCCAAATGACTGCAAAGTCCAACAGGGCATTTAAAGAACATTATCTGATATTGGGTAAAAGGTTTAATCAATTTTACTTCCACTTTAATGGGGATGGCTCAATATATTTCACCAACATGAGTGAAAATTGGGACCATAAGTGATCCAGCACAGCTTGCAATAAATTATCAATATCACTCATTAGTTCTGGTTTAGGAAAATTTGTTGGATCTGTATTTTTATAATCTCAGTAGTTTTATGATTCTGAATTATTCCATTTGCTCCTTCTGTTCCAAATTTAAATACATTTTCCCCTTTTGAGAGAAGGAAATGTGTGCATTGTGAAATTCTAAAAATCTCTTCCTGAGACCTATGCGAGTTGAAGGAACAAGCTGAAAGGAATGATTTCAGATAAAGGAGAATATGAAGGCACAGGACAGAATGAGGAAGAGCATTCAGAGGCAATAGGGAGAATGTCTCTGAAGTCTTATCTAATTTAGAAATAAGTTTCAAATATCCTTTGTTTACCTCTTGAATGGGGAAAACATTTTTTTCAGAATTTGTTTTAGAAGCTTCTAGGTGCTACTGAAAGTAAGTCTCCCATTCAACTTTTCTGATTCTAAAACCAGTTTTTTCCAATTTGTTTTGAGTAAGACAAGCTATATAGTGGATTAAGTGCGCTAGTTATGAATCGTTCTTCCCAGAGGTTTCATGCAATGGGCCTAATAGAGTCTCTTAGGTGTCTCAGATTCCCAAATCACCTCCAAAGAAGTGGCAGGGTGCTCATGGGAAAGAGATGATTAGTCTTTATAAATCCTACCAGCTGAGCAAAAACTTATGATCATTCTTTATGAATCCCACCAGCTGGGCAAAATATTAACAGTGTAGGGCTTTTCCTATGAGACTACTCCATGTCATGGACAGTTCATCAGACACCTTTGTTAGTTTTTGTTTCCTAAGAGTCATTCGACCAGAGGAAGGGTCTTTTACCTTCAGAGCAAGAGTGCCCTCACGGGAAGGGAAGGGAAGGGAAGGGGAGGGGAGGGGAGGGGAAGGGAGAGGGGAGGGGAGGGGAGGGAAGGGGAGGGGAGGGGAGGGAAGGGGAGGGGAGGGGAGGGGAAGGGGAGGGGAAGGGGAGGGGAAGGGGAGGGGAAGGGGAGGGGAGGGGAGGGGGAGGGGAGGGGGAGGGGAGGGGAGGGGAAGGGGAGGGGAGGGGAGGGGAGGGAAGGGAAGGGAAGGGAAGGGAAGGGAAGGGAAGGGAAGGGAAGGGAGAAGGAAGAAGGAAGAAGGAAGAAGGAAGGAAAGAGAGAGAGAAAGAAAGAAAAGAAAGAAAGCAAGCAAAAAAAAAAAAAAAAAAAAAAAGCTAAAGTTGTCTTGCTTCAAACCTCCAGGGAAACAATTCACAGAGCTCCTATTTTACCATGGCCTAGAACTAACAACAACAACAAAAAAACCCTTACCTTGAATTCATGGGAGTAACTCTAATTTTGAGAGAGTCTTTGACCTCTTAGCCAAGGAAAAAACCAGCTTCAGTAAACCAGAACTTTCACCAAGATGAGAGGTTTACTGATTCTGGGAGGAGCTCATCTGTAGTACCTAGTAAGGGTAACTGAGTTCAGGAATACAATGGGTCCATTGCTAGTATCAGCACAAATGCTGTAAGCCATGCCAGATGGTCTAGGGAGGTGACTGTGAAATCCTACCAGCTATGCCAAAATGTCGACCTAAATTAAGTTTGTTGAGCCAGAAATAATTTGATAGAGTTTTACTGGAAGCCAAATGTGAGGACTGATCTGAGAAGACACACACCAACAAAGCTGGGAGCATTCCAGAGTCTGCTACAAATTGGAAAACTTTTATGAGACACTTTAGAAAGGATGAGAACTCCTCACATCAAGCTTATTTTACATTGGAGAGTACAATACCGAGGTTACAATCATTGGACACAGGTTGCAATATACACGCTAAACTATCTGCATGCAAGACAGTCAATAAAACTTTATAATACAGAAATAAATCAGCACCCTTTGCAGTGTCAGTAGGTTATACATTAATCAGTACATCAACAATTTGAGGAACTCATGATAAGATTGTTTTTTTAACTTAGAGACAGTATGTTGCCATGAATCACAAGACCTTATCAAGGCAACTCAATTTGGAAGCCTATTTTCTCTTAAAGAAAAGTGTCAAGTGTGAACTGTAGGTCATCAAAGGTAATTCACAATAACTGTATCCCATTAAGAGCGTTATAAAATGACAAAATTAAAATCGATTAATTCAGAAAACCAGAAATAGAAAGGGAGTATCTTCAATATAAATAAAAAACATATACAGCTAAAAAAAATACATATTTGGCCAGGCACGGTGGCTTACGCCTGTAATCCCACCACTTTGGGAGGCCGAGGAGGGTGGATCACGAGTTCAGGAGATCGAGACCATCCTGGCTAACATGGTGAAACCCTGTCTCTCTAAAAATACAAAAAATTAGCTGGGCATGGTGTCAGGCACCTGTAGTCCCAGCTACTCAGGAGGCTGAGACAGGAGAATGGCGTGAACCCAGGGGGACGGAACTTACAGTAAGCCAAATTCGCACCACTGCACTCCAGCCTGGGCGACAGAGTGAGACTCCGTCTCAAAAAAAAAAAAAAAAAAAAAAAAAAAGCTAACATTATACTTAGTGGTGAAAAACTGATACATTTCTCCAAAGATCAGGTAAGAATGGCTCTTTTCTTTATCTTTGAACTGGAAGTCTTAATAATAAAGCAAGGAAAGAAAACTTAAAAGCAAAGATTAGAAAAAAAAATTAACATTGTCTTTGTCAATGACCTGATTTTATTCATCCAAAATCCTAAGGATCCATAAAGAATCTAATAAGCCATAAAACAATTCTTAGTAAATTCAAAGAAACCAAAACCATACCAACCACACTCTTGGACCATAGCATGATCAAAATAGAAATCAAGACTAAGAGGATTACTCAAAACCATATAATTATGTGGAAATTAAACAACCTGCTCATGAATGACTTTTGGGTAACAAATTAAAGCAGAATCAAGAAATTCTTTAAAGCTCATGAAAACAAAGATACAACATACCTGAATCTTTGGAACAGAGCTAAGCAGTGTTTAGGTGAACATTTATAGCACTAAATTCCCACATCAAGAAGTTAGAAAGATCTCAAATTAACAATCTAACATCACACCTAGAGGAACTAAAAACACAAGAGCAAACCAATCCCAAAACTAGGAGAAGACAAGAAACAATGAAAGTCAGAGCTGAACTGAATGAAATTGAGTAGTGAAAAACCATAAAAAAGATGAACAAAACCAGAAGTTGTTTCTTTGAAAGAAAAAATAAGATTGATAGACTGCTAACTAGATTAATAAAGAAAAAAGAGAATATCTGAATAAACACAATCAGAAATGCAAAGGGGACATTACCATCGACCCCATAAAAATATAGAAGACTTTCAGAGACTTATTATGAACACCTCTATGCACACAAACTAGAAAACCTACAAGAAATGGATAAATTCCTAGAAACATACAACCCTCCAAGATTGAACCAGGAAGAAATTAAAACCCTGAATAGATTAATAACAAGTTTCAAAATTGAATCAGTAATAAAAAGCCTACCAACCAGGAAAAGCCCTAAACCAGACAGCTGAATTCTACTAGATATAAAGAAGAGCTGATACCATTCCTACTGAAACTATTCCAAAAAATTGAGTCAGAGGGACTCCTCTCTAAATAATTCTATGAGTACAGCATCATCCTGTATATTAGTGCATTCTCATGCTGCTATGAGAACATACCTGAGACTGTGCAATCTATAACAGAAAAAGGTTTAATTGACTCACAGTTCCACATGGCTAGGGAGGCCTCAGGAAACCTATAATCATGGCAGAAGAGGAAGCAAACACATCCCCACAACCAGACACGGTGGAAGGAAGGAGAAGAATGAGAGCTTAGCAAAGGGGGAAGCCCCTCATAAAACCATCAGTTCTCACGAGAACCTACTATCACAAGAATAGCATGGGAGAAACTGCCCCCATGATTCCATTGCTTCCCACTGGGTACCTCCCACTGTGGGAACTACAATTCAAGATGAAATTTGGGTGGGGACACAGCCAAACCATATCATTCCACCCCAGGCCCCTCCCAAATCTCAAGTCCTCACATTTCAAAACACAATCATGCCCTTCCAACAGTCCCCCAAAGTCTTAACTCATTCTAGAATTAACCCTAAAGTCCAAGTCCAAACTCTTATCTGGGACAAGGCAAGTCCCTTCCATCTATAAGCCTGTAAAATCAAAAGCAAATTAGAGATTGATCATAAAAGTAAAAACTATAAAGCTTCTAGAGGAAAATGTATGATACTATCTTTATGTTCTTGGGATAGGTAAAGATATTGTAGGCAAGATTAAAAAGTCTAAGCATAAATGAAAAATTATCAAATCAGACGTCTATAAATTAAAAACTATTGTTCATCAAAAACACATTAAGAACAGGAATAATCCACAAACAGAAAATATTTGTGACATCTTTATCTGATGAAAGACTTATATCCAGAATATGTAAAGAACTACATATCACAAATCAATAATAAAATGATAACTCTATTTTTTTTAATGGAAAAACTTGAAGATATACTGGAGGAAAAAGAGGATACACAAGACAAATGGCCAAGAAGCACATGAAGAGGTTCTCAACATCATAGTCATCAGTGAAATGCAAATGAGAAGTACATTGAGAAATTACTACACACCCTCTCAAACGGCTAAGATGCTAAAAGTAATAATAGGAATATTGGCAAAGATGTGAAACCACTGGAACATTCATATATCACTGGTAGGTGAGGGAAATGCAGCAACCACTTTGGAAAACCATTTTTTGGTTCTTTAAAAACATATATATATATATATCCCTACTTGTTTAATATTTCTACCCCTAGGAATTTACCCAGGACAAATGAAAACACAAAAATTTTTATAAGAATGTTCATAGCAGCTTTATTTATAATAGCTAAAAACTGAAAATAATCAAAATGTCCATAAATAGGAAAATGGTTAAATAAATTGTGATATAATCATATGAGATATTGTATAACAAGAATGAAATAATGATACCCATAAAAATCTAAATGAACCTCAAAGATCTCAAAAACACTCTGTTGAGCAAAAGAATCCAGATGTAAAAGATATTCCATTTATAGCCAGTTCAAGAATAGTATCAATTAAACAGTGGTAATATAAATAAGAACATCAGTTGGGAGATGGGGAAGGAACCGACTAGAAAGGCACATAAGGAAACTTTACAGATTGATGGGAATATTCTACATCTGTATTGGGATGTTGATCACATAGGCGTATACATTTGTCTAGACCCATCAAACTGTTCAGGTAAGATCTGTGCACTTTGTACATTAGTAAATAAAAACTAGCATTTCAAATACCTTATCTTATGTGAAATATAGAGCAGATACATGTTTGTTTGTTTGTTTGTTTGTTTTTTGAGATGGAGTTTCGCTCTTGTCACCCAGGTTGGAGTGTAATGGCACAATCTCAGCTCACTGCAACCTCCGCCTCCCCAGTTCAAGCGATTCTTCCTGCCTCAGCCTCCCGAGTAGCTGGGATTACAGGTGCCTGCCATCATACCCAGCTAATTTTTGTATTTTTAGTGGAGACAGGGTTTCGCCATGTTAGCCAGGCTGATGTCAAATTCCTGACCTCAGGTGATCCGCCCGCCTCAGTCTCCCAAAGTGCTGGGCTTACAGGCACGAGCCAACGTGCCCAGCCATGTGTTGCTTTTAAGAAATAAAATAAAATAAAATAGCTACATTGGGTTGTGATTAGCAAGATGATTTTTACTTAAGACACTTGCTTGGGAGTTCCTCTGAATAAAACGATCCTTTAGTACACTGAAAATATGATTAGATTTTCCAGCACATAGTTTAAAACAGCTTTTTAGGAACATAAATCCTGCATAAAGAATCAGCTCAAAAATTGGAAAATATCTTAGTTCTTGGTTACAAAGAATCTCTCAGGTATTTAACTTAACAGTCCCAGAAGTAGATAACTTGAGATCATGTTCCAAGAAAACATTCCTCATGGTAGACATGTCACAACTCATGAGCTACCTATGTCAGTTTTTCTTAGCACATAGAAAAAAAAAAATGTGATTCAATAGGTTCAAAAGAGCTATAGGAAGAAAATTCTGCATTTACGAGCCAATCTGGCTCTATATGCCATTTTTCTGCATGGGCAAGCATTTTCAGTTTTATCTTGACATATCTATTGCCATCTTTCTAAAAGCTGCTTTTGCACATGAAAAATTGTCACTTCACACATAGCGAAATACTTTAAATCTCCTTCACACATATAAAAAAAAGTCACGTAATCTCTGAAAAGTTGGTTATATTTTTATCATTACTGAGAACTGATAAAATTAAATTATATAAGTTACATAAGTTTATATGAAGCTTACATATTACTAACTAGCTGGGGTAGGTGTGATCTACACATAATATGTAGACCTTTGTTATCAAAGGTGTTTCTAATTGCCTGTCTTCTCAGTGTCCTAATCACTAACCTTTAAAATCTAGTCATACCACGATTTACATAAAGATGAAAAACAAAGGATTGAAAAGATATAATCAGGATTCTGTTACTTAGAACAATGCCTTTTCTCCTCAGTAACAGACAGACACTAATACTACCAATGACATCCAATTCCGTAAATAAGTGAGGTAAGTGGCACCTCTCCTGGGATTCAGTGTAACTCATCACTGCCATTGGCCCTAACTCTGCTGACATTGCCAATGTCAGAGCTCATGGCCACTGTTGGGCAAGAAATAGAAGGAAACTTAACAGGAGATCCACGAACCTACCAATAGTGCTGGCCTAGATTTGGTCAAAGAAAAAGATATGCAGTGCTACACCCAACAACTTGGTTATTCACTTCCTTTCTTAGCTAATACTGGATGGGGGGCAGAAGAAGCAGTTTAACTTATTGAACTGAGACACTACATTGGAAACTATTTGTTAACAGAAGGATTTGGTGTGCACCTGACCCATCTTGGGCTGTATCCAATTTAGTTACTGAAGAAACCGGGGTGCTTTGTAGAAAATGTCACTGTGAAAAGCAGTGTCACCTATTTGGCCCAACTCTAAAGAAGGAGTTAGGGAACACTAGAGTAATTTCTAGCATATAGTAGGCTATGAATATATATTTGTCGAGTGAATGGATGGATAAATGAATGAATGAATAAATAAAACAAGGCTCTAGTACATTGTTGAGAAGCAGCTTTAATACTCACACATAAAGTTAAGAATAATTTATTGGTTTCACTTGAACAAGTATATATACATAAAATAACAATACTAGCTACCATTTATCAAGTACCTGCTACATAGCTGAAGGAAAAGAAATAATATTCTGAACGTATTAAGCTAGTAGATATGCCTTACTACTCCCTATCCAGTAAAAACAAGAGCTTTTAACACTTTCAGGGAACAGATAAAGAAAAATGAAGTTACCATTCAGTTTTAACTTGCATATTATATTTGCTAGTTCCATTTTTAGTTTTGACAACCAGACTTTGTTGAGAGGGGATAGAAATTTCCAAACTCAAAAGGCTTCTCTTGAAAAAACCAAGAACGCCCTGAAAAGAAAATCAGGGAAATAAAGTCAGAAAGTGCAGCGTATAGGTTCATACAAATGGACACCAAAAGCGAGCAGGAGTAGCTATTCTTCTATCAGACAAAACAAACTTTAAAGCAACAGCAGTTTAGAATGACAAAGAGGGACATTATATAATGATAAAAGGGCTAGTTCAACAGGAAAATATCACAATCCTAAATATATATACATCTAACACTGGAGCTTCCAAATTTATAAAACAATTACTACTAGACCTAAGAAATGAGATAGACCGCAACATAATAATACTGGGGGACTTCAATATTCCATTGACAGCATAGAGAGGGCATTAAGACAGAAAGTCAACAAAGAATATTAAACTATACCCTGGAAAAAAATTGACTTAGCAGATATTTACACAACATTCTACCCAACAACTGCAGAATATACATTCTATTCATCAGCACGTGGAACATTCTCCAAGATAGGCCACATTATAGGCCACAAAACAAGTCTCAATAAATTTAAGAAAATTGAAATTATATGAAGTATTCACTTAGACAACAGTGAAATAAAATTGGAAATCAACTACAAAAGGATACCTCAAAACCATGCAAACACACAGAAATTAAATAACCTGCTCCTGAACTACTATTGAGTCAGTAATGAAATCACGATAGAAATTAAGAATTTCGGCCGGGCACGGTGGCTCACGCATGTAATCCCAGCACTTTGGGAGGCCAAGGCGGGTAGATCACAAGGTCAGGAGATTGAGACCATCCTGGTTAACATGGTGAAACCCCGTCTGTACTAAAAATACAAAAAATTAGCAGGGCGTGGTGTTGGGTGCCTGTAGTCCCAGCTACTCGGGAGGCTGAGGCAGGAGAATGGTGTGAACCTGGGAGGCGGAGCTTGCAGTGAGCCGAGATGGTGCCACTGCACTCCAGTCTGGGGGACAGAGCAAGACTCTGTCTCAAAAAAAAAAAAAAAAAAATTAAGAAATTCCTTGAAATGAATGGCAATAGTGACACAACCAATCAAAACATCTGGGATACAGCAAAGGTGATGCTAAGAGGAAAGTTCATAGCCTTAAATGCCTATATCAAAGAGTCTGAAAGAGCACAAATACACAATCTAAGGTCACACCTCAAGGAGCTAGAGAAACAAGAATAAACCAAACCCAAACTCAGCAGAAGAAAAGAAATAAAGATCAGAGCAGAATGAATGAAATGATATGGAAACAAATAAAAAATACAAAAGCTTTTTTAAAAAGAAAAGCTGGCTATTTGAAAAGATAAACAAAGTTGATAGACAATTAGCAAGATTAACCAAGAGAAGAAGAGAGAATATCCAAATAAGCTCAATTAAAAACAAAACAGGAGATATTACAACTGATTTCACAGAAATACAAAAGATTACTCAAAGCTACTATGAACACTTTCGCATGCATAAACTAGGAAACCTAGAGGAGATGGATAAATTCCCAGAAATATGCAACCCTCCAAGATTAAACCATGAAGAAATAGAAATTCTGAACAGACCAATAACAAGCAGCAAGACTGTAATGGTAATTTTTTTAAAATGCCAACGAAAAAAGTCCAGGACCAGACGGATTCACAACTGAATTCTACCAGACATTCAAAGAAGAATTGGTACCAATTCTATTGACACTATTCCAAAAGAGAGAGAAAGGGACTCCTCCCTAAATCATTCTTTGAAGCCAGTGTCACCCTAATACCAAAACCATGAAAGGATATAACAAAAAAAGAAAACTACAGACCAATACCCCTGATGAATATGGATGTAAAAATCCTTAACAAAATACTAGCTAACGGAATCCAACTGTATATCAAAAATATAATCAACCATGATCAAGTAGGTTTTATACTGGAGATGCAGGGCTAGTTTAACATACCAACTCTAAATGTGATACACCACATAAACAGAATTAAAAACAAAAATCATATGATCATCTCAATAGATGCAGAAAAAGCATTTGACAATTCAGCATCACTTTATGATTAAAACCCTTAGCAAAATCGGCATAGAAGGGACATAACTTAATGTAATAAAAGCCATCTATGACAAACCCACAGCCAACATAATACGGGGAATGGGGAAAAGTTGAAAGCATTTCCCCTGAGAACTGGAACAAGACAAGGATGCCCACTTTCACCACTTCTATTCAACATCATACTTACTGGAAGTCCTAGCCAGAGCAATCAGACAAGAGAAAGAAATGAAGGGCATTCAAATTGGTAAAGAGGAAGTCAAACCATCGCTGTTTGCCAATGATAAAATCATATACCTAGAAAACCCTAAAAACTCCTCCAGAAAACTCCTAGCACTGATAAATGAATTTGGCAAAGTTTCAGGATACAAAATTAACATACACAAATCAGTAGCCCTGCTATATGCAAACAGTGACCAAGCTGAGAATCAAACAAGAACTCAACCCCTTTTACAATAGCTACCAAAATAAATAAATAAATGAAATACTTAGGAATATACCTAACCAAGGGGGCAAAAGACCTCTACAAGGAAAACTATAAAACACTGCTGAAAGAAATCATAGACAACACAAACAAATGGAAATACATCCATGCTCATGAATGGGCAAAATCAATATTTTGAAAATGAGCATACTGCCCAAAGCACTCTACAAATTCAATGCAATTCCCATCAAAATACCACCATCATTCTTCACAGAGCTAGAAAAAAACAATTCTATTACTCATATGGAACCAAAAAAGAGCCCACGTATTCAAAGCAAGACTAAGCAAAAAGAATAAATCTGGAAGGATCACATTACCTGACTTCAAACTATACTATAAGGCTAGTCACCAAAATGGCATGGTACTAGTATAAAAATAGGTATATAGACCAATGGAACAGAATAGAGAACACAGACATTAGGCCAAGTACTTACAGCCAACTGATCTTCAACACAGTAAACAAAAATAAAGTGAGAAAAGGACACCCTATTCAACAAATGGTTCTGGGATAATTGGCAAGCCACATCAAGTCACATGTAGCAGAAGAATGAAACTGGATCCTCATCTCTCACCTTAAACAAAAATCAATTCCAGATCAAGGACTTAAATCTAAGACATGAAACCATTAAAATTCTAGAAGATAACATTAGAAAAACCCTTCTAGACATTGGCTTAGGCAAAGACTTCATGACCACGAGCCCAAAAGCAAATGCCACAAAACCAAAGATAAATAGATGGGACTTAATTAAACTGAAAAGCTTCTGCACAACCAAAGAAATAATCAGCAGAGTAAACACACAACCCACAGAATGGGAGGATATCTTCACAATCTATACATTTGACTCAGGACTAATATCCAGAATCTACAAGGAACTCAAAAAAATTAGTAATAACAAACAATCCTATCAAAAAGTGGACTTAGAATATGAATAGATAATGCTGAAAAGAAGATATACAAATGGCCAAACATGAAAAAATGCTCAATATCACTACTGATCAGGGAAATGCAAATCAAAACCACAACGTGATACCACCTGACTCCTGCAAGAATGACCATAATCGAAAAATAAAAAAATAATAGATGCTGGCGTGGATGTGGTGAAAAAAGGAACACTTTTACACTGCTGGTGGGAATGTAAACTAGTACAACTACTGTGGAAAACTTTGTGGGGATTTCTTAATGAACTAAAAGTAGAACTACCATTTGATCCAGCAATCCCACTGTTGGGTATCTACCCAAAGGAAAAGAAGTCATTACACAAAAAAGATACTTGCACACACATGTTTTTAGCAGCACAATTCACGAATGCAAAAGTATGGAACCAGCCCGAATGCCCATCAGTCAACAAGTGGATAAAGAAAATGTGAGATAGATATATGAATATATATATATATATATTCACCATGGAATACTACTCAAGCATAAAAAGGAATGAAATTATGGCATTTGCAGCAACCTGGATGGAATTGGAGACCATTATTCTAAGTTATGTAACTCAGGAATCAAAAACCAAACATCGTATGTTCTTACTTATAAGTGGGAGCTAAGCTATGAGGATCCAAAGGCATAAGAATAATAAAATGGACTTTGGGAACTTGGGGGAAAAGAGTGGGAGTGGGGGTGCAGGATAAAAGACGACACATTGGGTACAGTTTACACTGCTCGGGCAGTGGGTGCACCAAATCTCAGAAATCACTACTAAAGAACTTATTCATGTAACCAAACACCATCTGTTCCCCAAAAACCCACTGAAATGAAAACAAACAAAAAAACAAATAAACTACAGCACTTATACCCCATACCCTACTCCAGCTAGAGTCTGGAAAAAGCAATATACATTTAATAGGTCTAATATCTCACCTTTTAAATTAAAATTTTATCAAACTGATATATGCAAAGGGTTAAAACAATAAAAGTTAAATTGAAAAATAATGATGTATTAAGTACCAGACAATATACTAAACTCATTACTGTTATTAATTCATGTATTAATCACAACTACTCTATGAAGCAGATACTATTTTTTAACCTACATTTCTTTTTGTGTAATGTCAAATTTTACTTTAGATATGGAGGGTACATCTGCAGGTTTTATTACAAGTGTATATTGCAACCAGGCAGTGAGCATAATACCCAATAGGTAGTTTTTCAATTCACGTGCCCCCTCCAGTAGACCACAGAGTCTACTGTTCCCATGTTTATGACTATGCATACTCAATGTTTAGCTCCCACTTATAAGTAAGAACTTAGAGTATTTGGTTTTCCATTCTTGTGTTAGTTTGTTTCCCCCTCCATCCATATTGCTGAAAGGACATGATTTCATGCTTTTTTATGGTTGCACATTCTATGATGTGTATGTTCCACATTTTCTTTATCTAATCCACCATTGATGGCAATAGGTACTATTTTCATACCCATTTTACAAATGAGGAAAATCCCATAGCTAGTAAGTGACAGAACCTGGACACACACTAGACAATCTGGCACCAGAACCAGTACTCTTAACTCCTCTGGTAAACTAAAGCTGTATTTGTTTTCTTGCTTTTATTTTTGTTTTTGTTTGTTTCTTGTTTTTTTGAGACAGTGTCTCTGTCGCCCAGGTTGGAGTGCAGTGGCGTGATCACAGCTCACTATAGCCTCGACTTCCTGGGCTCAGGAGATTCTCCCACTTCAGCCTCCCAAGTAGCTGAGACTATTGGAGCATGCCACTATGCCAGTCTAATTTTTAAATTATTTATTATTATTATTTTTTGTAGAGATGGGGTTTCACCATGTTGCCCAGGCTGGTCTCGAATTCCTGGGCTCAAACAATCCTCCCACCTTAGCCTCCCAAACTTCTGGGATTATAGGCATGAGCCACTGCACCCGGCCTAAAGCTGTATTTGAATAAAATTAACTTTGCAAACTAGGAAACAGCCTATCTGGAATTTAATACAGTCATGTGATGCATAACACCATTTCAGTCAATGATGGGCCATACATATGACTGTGGTCTCATAAAATTATAATGGAACTGAAAAATTCTTAAGGTCTAGTGACATTCTAGCCATGGTAACCTCCTGTCACATAGCATTACCTGTTCAATGTTTAGATAGTTTAGGTACACAAGTATTTACCATTGTGTTACAACTGCCTACAGAACTCAGTACTGTAACATGCTGTACAGGTTTGCACCCTACCAGCAATAGGCCATACCATATGCCCTAGGTGTATAGTAGGGCATCTAGTACACCATCTAGGAGACCCATCTGTGGTACACCATTCACAGTTAAGGATTACACTCTCAGGTAAGTTCACCTACTCAAATGCCTAGGGTCACCTAAACCTATCATATCTTTATATCACCAGCTCTGAGCATATAGTTGAAATAGGTATACCCAGAATTTCTCAGAATCTGCACATTAGTTCCCTGAACTGTGGTGGACAAATAAAAATTCTTTGAACTCCTACTACTAAGACAAACATTACTTCCACCATCAAAGACTTGTAAATGCAGGGGTGGTGCATCTGTCATCCTCATTTCCTTTACCTCTTTGATCAGTGGAGCAGGCAGATGGAACTTACAGAATACAAGTAGATGATTATAAATTTAATCAAGCGGTGACTCTAATTGTACCTGCTATTCTAGATGCAGTCACTTTACTTAAGTAAACCAAAATTGTCCCTAGTTCGTGACATGTAGCTATTCCTCAGGAAAATGCTTTTTCCTTTTTATCGGTATGCAGACACCAAAATCCTTTCTGGGAGGGGTACCAATAAATCTTCATCATCTTTCTCACTTATGCCAACCTGCCGGCTCTGTGCTAAAATTTAATCCATGCATCCCTTGATAACACCATCTCATATCTCACTGACCCCCTGTATGACAAAGAGAAGTGTACTATTCTATATGCTTTGGTAATACAATGTATATAAGAAGAAGAACAAGAATTGTAAGATAATATCATGATTTGTAACTTCAGTTTCTGGGAGGTCAATGATCTGGGACAAGTTGAGGTAGCGTCCCCAAAATGAGGGTACGGTTGCTAACTTTGAACCTTTTCTCACTGAAAAAGAAGTCAACAATTTTATGAATCTCTTTGGATTTGGGAGGCAACATTCCTATGTATGTGCTGGCTGCTCTGGTCTATTTGCTGGATGACCTAAAAAAATTGCTAACTTTGACTAGGGGTACTCCTAATCAATCAAGGGCTTTCTGTCTGGTTTGAACCATAGCTCAAGCAGCTCTGCTACTTAACCTTTATGACCCATCAGGACAGATAGCACTTAAAATATCAAATGAAACAATGAGGAAGCTAAATAGAGCTCATAGCAAGTCATGTGAAAGCCCCTAGGGCTTTGGATAGAAGCCATGCCCTTTTCAGCAAGTAATTATTCTTCTTGTGAGTAACACCTTGCTACTGGACTCTGACAGAGACTAATAAACAGATCATGGGACACCAGCTGACCATTGTGAATGGTTATCTCAGGTGCTTCACCATTAACTCAGTACACCCTGTAGCATATGATTAGCAAATGGAAGTGTTTTTCTACAGGCCAAAGCACAAACACAAACTTTTGCTCATTCTGAAAGCATAAATTTCATGAGCAAGTGGTTCATACTTCTGGCATATCTGCTTCCGACCTAATACCACCCCTCCTCAGCCCACAGTTACGACTTCAGGAGAGTGGTCTACGAGTCATGGACTACAACAGAAACGTCTTGAACGGCATCTAGAGAAGGCTCTGTGTGATATTCTGGCACCCTTTGAAAGGTTTGCTGAAATGTTTCACACCCATTTAGGCATGCTTCTGAGGGACTATGAAAAAGAGAAACCTCCCTGTGAGTAGAAACTTGAGAGCTCTTTTGTCCAATTTGCTTGTAAATAGCAATGGCTTGAGGTTAAATATATACAGGTTCATAGGAATGTGCTAATGGTTTGGTCAGATATTCAGATATTTGGAAGGAATGAGATGGAAGGATTGGAAGTAAGGTTTGGAGAAATGTATATAACTCTCCGAATGGACCCAGGTTGTGAGGATACAGGAGTGCTCACCGAAAGACCTAAGAAACAAGGATATTCCCCAACCCTGTGTGACCCACGTATTGTCCTGCCTTCTCCTTCTTGCAGTTATTTCCCTAACCCCAGATGGTTGCCTCTCACATGTGTACTGATCATCACTTAAAGACTCAAGGGGATCCCTCTAGAGATCTCTGAAGTGCTCTCTTTGTGGAGTCCTTCTTATTTACTACTCCTCTCTGAAAATTTTAGAAGTCATGACTTCCCCAAACTCCAGTCTCCGTCTCTTACACTCAGCAAGATGACCAGAGACATCCCTACCCTCACTGTCAAACCTCTTGCAGATAGGAATCTAGTACAATCTTAGCACTTGGCTTATTTTCTTTCTCTCAAAGGTCACAGTCCTTCACTGCCTGTTGTCCAACACCTGAAACCATTAATTCGTATCATTTCTCTGGTGCTTTGTTGTTTCAAGCAGAGTGGTAAATCCAAACTCTGTCACTCCATCTTGACTGGAAGAAGGGTGCAGCTTCATTTTTAATGCGTGCCTGGAATTCCATTGATGGATGTACCCTGCTGGACTATATGTACTTGGTAGGACAAACCATGCCTTGTTGACTGTTATACCCAAAGTCTGAGGTATGATGGAATTTGACATATAGCAACATTTAATAAATATTAACTGAATAAATTAATATTGAAGCTGTTTCTATTTATTTTTTAGTATAAGAACATTAATAAACAGATATTTTTGTACAAATCTTTATCGGAATTCTATAGTAGTCATTTCTTGATGATACATGTTGGTAAGCATAAATATTGGCTCAAAGAGAAGGCAGATTTTAAGGCATTAATGTTTACTTCCAAATTGACCAAATGTAATCAACTTACATCTTCATTAGCTAATAAGCTTTTCATGAGTGCTTATTTCTCTATATACCTGACTCAACTGGATAATCCACTTACAAAATATTTCTTAATTTCATAGGTTTTAAAGAAGTTGTCTTATATTAGTTGTTACTTTGATTTCTTTGACACTATTGAAGTTTATCATATTTGTGTTTTTGTTTTCATTTGTAGTCCTTGAGCAATTCTATTGTTCAAATATTGTGTGAATTGTCTCTTAATCAAGTAGATAATGGGAACTTTTAACCTCTACAACATTCATCTTATATTCAGCACTACATCCAAAGCTTAGAGAGATATTTGGTTTTTATCACCCCTTTTCTACTGTCATGTTTAAAACAGCTCAAAGCCAGAGAGCTCATTTGCTACTATAAAGAATGGACAGTATGTTCAAAGGATCCAGCAGTTCGGCAGAATCAAAAAGCAAAGAGGCAAAGAAAAGAACTGTAATTAAAAGCACTTTCACAGGTCAAAAGTGTAAGCTCATTAATATTTTACCGAGCAGATGGCATTAATGAGTAGCCAAAGATGCATGCTCATTATTATTGTCCCCATCATTGTTCCTTTGACATAAATGGCTCAGTAGATGTGAGATGCTTACCCAGATGATGAGATTCAATAATTAACATGGTACCTGGTCCCTTTTCCTACAGAAATACTAAATGGGGCAATAAAGGAAAATGCATAAAATTAGAATAAGAAACTTTCACACCTTATTAAAGAGATAACTTACCTCAGCATTATTTATAGTTACAAAAACACTGGAAATTTCTAATAATACAGTAAATGATTAACTAAATTATGGGACGACCTCTAACTAAAGATATATGCTGTCATTAAAATACTATTTTTCTGCAAAATTGTTAGCAACATGGGAAAATGTTCATAACATGTTAATTTTGTTTAAAAAAGCCAATTGTGTATGCATTACAATCTCAATTACATAAAATACGTACAATTATAAATATATGTGTATGTAAAGGACTACCGATTGTAGAAAACACTAAAATATTAAGTTTATCTTTGTGTAGGATGGTAATGAGTGTTTGACTTTGTTTTCTTCCTTTTACTTTTCTAACATAGTCCACATATTACTTTTCTAACTGGAGAAAAACATCACCAGAGACTACTTCTTTAAAGAGAGAATTATATATCAAAGGGTAGTTTGATCACAGTAGTTACCTCTGTGAAGGGTGGCAAGACTGGGAACTTGCTTTGTCTGTACTATCAGAATACTTTAAAGCAAGAATATGCTCATCTATTACTTACATGATGAAAATCATTTATTTTTTAACAAGGAGAATTGTGGATTATATTTTGGATATTTTCTTTATTCTGTTCCTTCATATTTAATATTCAAGTGTAAGGCTCCATTATAACTTTGGATTTAATATAGTGAAAAGCAGTCTCCTTAGTATTAGAGAAAAACCTTGATTTTTAGGCCAGGTCTACCACTTACTAACTGTGTGACCTTGGGCTAGTCACTTAACCTCTCTGTGCCCCAAAATTGTCATATATAAAATATTAAATTGATATTTTCCCACCCATCAACATGATTCTGATAATTCTTATAATTTATATGAATGCTTGTGAGCTGTAAAAATGCTCCCCCAATGCAAGGTGTCATTTGGCAGTAACAAAAATGCACTGCCACTGAACAGAAAGGACACTTTTCAAAAGTTGTTTAACTTTACCTTCTGAACAAGGGAAATTCAAAAAGTGAGGGAGCAGAGAATTTAAAGAAGCAGGATGAGGGAAGCATGAAATTGGAAAGAAGTAAACTCCCGTCACAAAAAAAAAATAAAATAAAATAAAGGAAAAATAAAAGCTAATCTCTCTCTCTCTCTCAATCTGAAGAAACTAAAAGTTCAGAAAAGTAACTTGTAGGATATTCTCATGGAACTAGATAAGAACCCAGACTTCCAATGTCTGACACACTGAAAGTACCAAACTCATGTTAATATACTAGATTTCAGCAAGTCTTCTTGAAAATTCCATACAGGACAGCTCAACACCACTAGGCAGACATTAACTCGCTGGAGGAATGACCAACCCCATGCTCAGAACAAAGTGGGGACTCCAGCTTCTCTCCACACCAGCCCGACATCTACTTACTGACATGTGCTCCTGTTACTGCAGATGAACTGCCCAAGCTCCTGGGCGGTCCTGGTTGCCCTGGCATAGTTATCAATGGTACCTTCATTTCATGCTCAAATACGCCCTGGTCTGGATCACAAAGCACATGTGATTTATAGGTATATATCTTATATATTTTAACCTATCAATAAGCAGTAGAGGGGATAGGTGGGTACCGAGACAGATCAACCTGCTTACGGTCAGCACCAAGTCCTGAGTGCGATGAGCACTGTGTCAATAACTGTCAGCTCCCTTCAGCTGCCAAGGAATCATTTTAACCCTGGGATATGAACTAAAAAATGCCCCAGTGGAAGGAGCCAGTAGCTCATGGTCCATGTTTCACCTTAGAGTTCTCACACCCTCTCCTCTCACTAGCCAGGGCTCACAAAAATGATTCCCCATCTCCACCATTACCTAGCTCTTAGCCCTCAGACCTTGGCTTCCACTGATGGACATTTTGAGTCCGATTTGCTGCAACATCTTGATATATCTAACATCAATTATCACCTTGCCTCCAAACCAGCTCTGTCCTCAGATTTCCACCATCCTATGAATGAAGCCATCTGTCACCCAGACCCAGGCTGCAGGGTCCTCTTGCACCTCTTCTGTGGCTCACCCCACCACCTTCATCTCAGCCAGCTGCTCAGGTGTGTCAGTCACCAACCAACTTCAGATCTCTCTGACTGGGAGATTCTAGAGACCTCTGCCCCTGGTCCCTGCAGAAGCTGTATTTGGAAAATCTTTCTAACAAGTACTGTTACAATTACACCACTCCCTTTCCAGCACATGCATCCTCTAGAGTTCATGCCTCCTCAAAAAAGCCTTCCCAACTCCTGCAGAAAGGCATTCTTCCCTCCTCTGGATAGCCATCAAACCTCTGATCTGTAGCATGAGCTCAGCATTTTTACCACAGCCTACTGTTGTCTCTTCTCTTAGTTAGAGGATGGTATTTCTGAGGGCTAGGGTCCTATCTCAGACATTTAAAAAAATCTCCCGCAAATCTAATGTAGAGCTTGATGTTAAGTGTTTTCCCTGTTTGGTAAGCTGAAGCACAACCAAATTAGACGATGTGTCCACTGAGAGAGCTTCAATTACAAAACTAGGATCAAAATGCAGGCCTCTGAGAACGTCTCTTCAATCTTCCTTATAAAAGCTGTAGAAATATTCACTAGATTAGTCACATACTCTAATTAATTTCATTAAACCTCTCTGAGCAGAAAAGATTCTCTGTAATCAATATATCTGAACGAATAGTTTCAAAGATGAAAAAAAGTGATTCATTTGCCCTAGGCAACACAGCTAGACTTTTTGATCTTCTGGAGTATATTTTTTATTTAAATATGTCTTCATTCTGGAAATATTATCTACATTTGTAATTGCTTAAAGGACAAATGGGTATAAGTTGCCTGAAAGAAATTAACATTTTTGACATTCAATATATCCATGAATAGTATGTCATTTAGTTCCTCTTATTTTGAAACAGTCATTCAGGAAGCCTTTTGGTAAAGCAGGAAGAGAACTAGTCACTGAATATAATGTATTCCAGTCTGTCTAACACATAGCGCCATCTAAATCTAATACCTTGTCCTTCAAGCATTTGTGTTTTGCTTTTTCCATGTCCCCTTCAAACTAAATTGTGATCTTCATGACAGCAGGAATACTGCCTATCTGCTTCTTCAACAACAACAACAACAATGCTTGGTGTTTGGGTGGTGAAATTTAGTTTCACTGGGTATTTGTTTCCTCACAGCTAAATTTAAAACACTGATGAACTCCAAGTTTTCTCTTAGATTCAAAAATCCTATTATTTATGTAATTTAATGAGAAGCATAAAAGAGAAGGTTAGCCCGGGCACAGTGGCTCATGCCTATAATCCCAGCACTTTGGCAGACCAAGGTGGGTGGATCATTTGAGGTCAGGAGTTCGAAACCAGCCTGGCCAACATGGTGAAACCCCGTCTCCACCAAAAATACAAAAATTAGCCAGGTGGTAGTGGTGCATGCCTGTAATCCCAGTTACTCAGGAGGCTGAGACAAGAGAATCACTTGAGCCTCAGAGGTGGAGGTTTCAGTGAGCCAAGATCAGGACACTGCACTCCAGTCTGGGGGAGAGAGCGAGACCCTGTCTTTAAAAAAAAAAACAACTGGCTCATTTGGAGTTCATAGTAACGAAAAATATCCTCAATTAAGGCAGCAGCTGTTCTAGTTAATTGGTTATATTCCATGAAATGAAATCTTTATTTTTCATGTTTAAATCACAAAGCAATATAACCAAGCAATCTTAGCCATATAATGCAGTTTAGCTATTTATGTTGTTACTTCTAGACTTTGCAAGGCTAGACCAGATTCTTTTAATGCCTAAGATACTTTAAAAGTCTCAGCTACTCAGGAGGCTGAGGTGGGAGGATCCCTTGAGGCCAGGAGTTTGAGGCCAGTTTGCTATGATTGTGCCTGTGAAAAACCACTGCATTCCAGCCTGGACACTTAATAAGACCCTATCTCTTTTTTAAAAAAAAAGTTATTTTCTTCCTCTTCAAGTTCATTGAGGTCTTAACAGACCAAGGTAATTTTACTAAATGGTCTACAGTAGTTTGTAGTTTTGAATTATCTCCTTTTATAAAATCCTTTTTGTCGTTAAATTCTCAATCATTCTTACCATTTGCAAAAGTAAAACTTTAAAGTTAGAGATAATAAATGATTATTTGCATTGTAAAAGACTTCATAATTCCCCTCCTCCAAGAAAAGTACTTGTAAAATTCAGCTAACTAGCAAGCTATCTTAAAACCTTTAAGAATTCCATTTATAAAAAAGATAATCAATTTTAAACATAGCAATTCAATGAAATTAAAAAACCAATCTAACCACACTTTTGTTTCAAGCAAGAAGCTGCAAATGCTGTCCTACATTTATAAAATGGAAAATATATCATTAGGAAAAATGTAAGAACAGGTTATCAAAAGGGTGATTTTTGAGGGTGATTCTTTATGAAAAGAAGGAATAAATGATGAACAGGAGCCGTTCTAGATTCACAAAGAATGCCAACTTAAACTTATTCATTTTTTTGATAGGAGTACCCACTAAACTGAAAGATCAAAAGAATACTATAGTCATGGAAGGATCTAAATTTCAGTATTTCTGGATAACCTTACTGAAAGCATAGTGAAATGTGAGCTGATAATCACAGTTAGCTGACTTTATCATTGAACGCCAAGAATGCCAATCAATACACTGATGCCAATTTAAAGGGGCTTGATACCATGTTCTGTCTTTATCCTTGTATTATGGGGGCTTGGAGATAAATGACATACTAAAGAAATGAGTGTGTAACAAGAAGTTATGTGGAATAGCAAAGTCATAAGATAACGAAGTAGCTATCCAAAATGAATTCAATAGAACCAAAGCAGGCAGTTAATTTTACATGAAAATTATGTGGGTAACCAGTCATCAGGAATCTGCAAATTAAAGCAATGAGATAATAACACTATACACATCTTTAAAATGTCTAAAATTGACAGGACTTAACTAGAACTGGAGATATGGAAAGCTAGAACTCTGCACATTACTAGTAAGCATACAAATGGTACAACCACTTTGAAAAATTATTTGGCAGTATGGTCTAAGCAAAACATATTTACCCCATGACCCAGCAATTCCACTCCTGAGTATACAACCACCAGATATGAGTGCCTGTTTCCAAAAGGCATGTACTAGAATAGTTGTGGTAGCTTTATTTTTAAAAGTCAAACAGCTGAACGAATAAATAAATTGTGGTATAATTCATACTATGGAATGCTACCTAGTAATAAAAAAGTGATTTTCAGCCTCACTCAGCTATATGAACAGAGTCACAGATGCACACATGAGAATTGGAATTGTACAATTTTATTTTTATGAAGTTCAAAACAGGCAAAATTAATCTACAGTGATAGAGATCAGAACAGTGGTTACATTTGTAGGATATTGACTATGAAGGAAGGTGAAACCACCTTTTAGAGTGGTAGAAAAACTCTCTATATTGCTCTGGGTGGTGGTCAAATGGATGTTTACATATGTAGAAATTCTTTGAACAGTGCACTTCAGATTACTGCCTGTTACTCTATGTAAATTATCCTTCAAGATTATATATATACACATATGTATGTAAATATGCATTTTGTATATGTATATATGAATAAGTTAAAAACTGCATTCAGATTCAAATAAACAATTCTATTGGCTAGAGGAGAAGAACCTAAACTGCTACACAAATGAAAATATTAATGAGTTTCAGTTGTCTACCTACATGACATGAGTAAATGGCAAGGATAACAGCTAATAAGATCTTAGTATTCATAAAAATGTGGTGTCAAGAACTACTCTATTGGGCCTTCTCTGTAGTATTTAGACCACACCTCGGGTATTATGGTTATTTCTTTCTGCAAAGCTTTAACATCACAAATTGGTATGCTTCTAGAGAAAAATAACCATATGTTGAACATCTGAAGCAAGTCTGAAAAAGCTAACTAAGGCTTTTCAGCCTGGGGAGGAAAAAAAATGATTCAGAGGGGAACCAGATTTATCCTATGTATACTCAGAAGGCTGAAGTAGAATTAATAAGTAGAAGTCGCAAGCAGGTTGATTTTGATTTACTATAAGGAAGAAATTTCTAAATTATAAAGCTTCCATCAAATTGCTGCAAGAGGCAATAAGTTGATCAAACAATGACCAGACATATGCCTATGTATGTCAAGAAGGTACCTTTCTCACCCAGTCGGTTAAATAAGAAGCCCTCTAATAATCCTGTTAATTCTGTTACTCCATTATTTTCCCAATCAACATCAGTTTATGTAACAGGAAAATTTGGCAGGAATATAGGAAATCCACAAGCAGCTTATTCTGTGCAGAAAGTCACTGATCATATCTTTCCACCCAAACAAGAGAGGCCTCTGTCCTATGGCTACAGACTTAATCACCATTCAAAGCCTTCATTACTTAGAAGAGCTTTCCAAAGTAGATAAAGCACATTTCTGAGGATGATAAAATAGAAGGGGCGTCTCTTGACAATGATTTACCTGATTGCCCATAATTTAAACTATAACCATCTTTATATAAATTGTTTTCTTTTTTGGTTTATTTCCTCAATCTATATACCATAATGTAGATTATAACTGAAAGGGCAAGATATGTTTTATTGCTCTCATCATAATTGGGCAGAATGTACTCCAGAATCATTGGAACAATTTAAATGTCACTAGCAACATATAAATATATGTATTTTTCTTATACCTCTATTAACATTGGGTTTTGTCATTGTAATTAATTTGTTTCTAACTTTTTTTTTATTTATTTTATTTTTTTATTTTTTTTTTTTTTGAGACGGAGTCTCGCTCTGTCGCCCAGGCTGGAGTGCTGTGGCCGGATCTCAGCTCACTGCAAGCTCCGCCTCCCGGGTTCCCGCCATTCTCCTGCCTCAGCCTCCCGAGTAGCCGGGACTACAGGCGCCCGCCACCTCGCCCGGCTAGTTTTTTTTTTTTTTTGTATTTTTTAGTAGAGACGGGGTTTCACCGTGTTAGCCAGGATGGTCTCAATCTCCTGACCTCGTGATCCGCCCGTCTCGGCCTCCCAAAGTGCTGGGATTACAGGCTTGAGCCACCGCGCCTGGCTGTTTCTAACTTAATAAGCAATAGTAGAGCTCTCAGTTGTTTCAACTAACATTTATTTAATTATTAGTGAAGCCACGCACTTGAAAGTATTGAAAGACTGGAAAAAATGCAATAAGCAATCCCGTAGTAATCCCATAATGTTCATTTTTCATTGCACAGATTGCATCTGTTTGAGCCAAATTGTTTACTGCTTAGACAGGGATTTCCTCTGTTCTCACAAGCCAAGTGGTTCCACAGGATGGGAAACCATCTTTCCTTGACATTAGGTAAACATTACATTGCGGTCTTACTGCCTCCTCATTATGCTGCTGTACTTTGTCGCAGGACCAATTTTTCCATCCATGGTTATAGCAACAGCAAATTTCATTACATAGGTCCACAGTGGACAGCACTCCCGTAAAGACTTCAGAGAATGCTAATGTGCCAATGCATACCAAAGAGAACATTGTTACAAACCAAATAGTTAACAGTGGTTGCGTCCGTTGATAGGATTGGGGGTAACTTTTTTCTTTTGCTAGTCTGTATTTTCTAATTTTTCAACAGTGAACATGGAGTACTTGTACAAATTTGTTTAAGTTATCTTGATCGGAACAGTGACAAGTGGGAGGAATATGAACAGAAAAAAAGTGAGAAAAGATTTTATCTCTAAACTATATTCTCTTTGTTGATTTTTTTAAAGGAAAGAAACAGTTCCCATTATAGGCACCATTGATGCATAAACTGTTACAAGCCATAGATCAAGGTGATGCAAAAAGTGTGGAAGTGGAGTTCCACAAAGACTTTGGGTTGTATTGCTGTAAAGGCACCTGCTTTTCTCAGGCAGAAGTAGAGAAGAGAAGGAGAAGACATATCTATAATAAACCACTTCAAAGTCAATGAATATTGGATTTTATGCAACCATTTTTCTATTTCTGTCCTGAATGGCTTGAACACCAAGTTCATTGTCTATTACCAGGAAATACTCACATGTAATGGGACAAAAGGCAGGCAGAGAACCATGAGCACTTTGACCTCATTGTAGGCCACTTAATAATCTTTCTATATTTACATGTTCATATATAATTAAGCTTCAAGGGAAGGTATAACTGGGGGAAAAAAAATCCAGAAATGGTCAGTGGGTTATTCTCCCTAAGTTTTGACAAGGCATTATAGCTCCCAAAGCCCAAACAAGACCCAAGGAATATGTGTGCTTCCCGTTGCGAAACACACAAGGTACAGGCTCTTCCCCACTTCCTTAATCCTTCCTCATGTACTTGCAACCAAGCCAGAATGCTGGATGAGGGGGCAATTCCAATGCACTTTTGTTCTATAATAGCAGAAATATCATTTTTTACTAATGCACACAAGGGCATAATTATTAGGGTGTACCTCTTTTTAAAAATAGAGCTAAAATTACTTTTAACTGTAATTACTTCAGCAAAAAATCTGACGCCTCAATTCAAAGTTCGAAATGTACATTTAAAAATATTCACAGTGCTTTTTATAAAGCCATTTAACCTTAAATGTAGCACAAAATACTCTTTAAGGAAAACAGTAGATATTGGAAACATAGACTAATGAAATCAGGGGGATTCAGATACCTCTTAGAAAATTATACACAGAGGGTGAAAATTTGAAAACAAAAATACCTTTTAGAAAAACGTTAAAAGAAACCTAATTAATAAAGTTCCACAAAGATGACCTTCAATTGAGGTACATTTTCAAAATCTATTCAAGTTGTAAAGCTTCTCATATAGAGGCCTTGGGACATCATGTCAGACATTCATCAGGTCCCAGGGCTCAAGATGTAAAAAATAAAAAAAGGGAAGCATGCCAACCTGTGTCTGGAAGGTTAGGTGGTGAAGTCTTATAAAGAGAGATGAGGTTCAGGCCAGGTGCTGTGGCTCACACCTGTAATCCCAGCACTTTGGGAGGTGGAGGCGGGTGGATCACCTAAGGTCAGGAATTCAAGACCAGCCTGGTCAACGTGGGGAAACTCCATCCCTACCAAAAATTCAAAAATTAGCTGGGTGTGGTAGTACATACCTATAATGCCAGCTACCCAGGAGGCTGAGGTGGGAAAATCACTTGAACCCAGGAGGCTGAGGCTGTAGTGAGTCAAGATCATGCCACTGCACTCCAGCCTGGGTGTCAGAGTGAGACTCTGTCTCAGAAACAATAAAAACAAAGAGACAAGGTTCAACAGAGAACTAGCAGACTAGAATAGACTAGAAATTCGCTAGAGGAGAGAAATATGCAGGCAGAGCCAAGGTCTCCGCTGAGCACAGCAGGGCAGGGCGCCTGTGCCTGCAGCAAAGACAAAGTGAGCCAGCAAAGTCCAAGGGCAAAAGCTGGAGATGGCTAACTGGCTGGTGTTACTGCAACTTCAAGGAAAACCACCCCAGCTGCTAAAGGGATACATCTGGGCCCACACCTAAATGGATTTTGCTTCTCCAGAAACCTCCGAAGAAGGAAAGAAACAGGTTAGCAGAACCAGTGTAGTCCAGCTCTGGAGAGTGGGAGTCAGGAGGAAACAGAGAGGAAGAGCTGGGGTATGCAGAGGCTCGGGGTTACCAGAGTGCACCTTGGCTTCCCTCAGCGAGGCAGAAGGGAAAACGCAGGGGCTTCTTAATCATTAACTGACTCCAAACTAAGGAAATAAGAAGGAGTGCATGTAATCTGTTCCCTGAAATTTCCTTTCAGTAATAAAGGAATTTTGGCACTAAAAATTCCTTTATTAGGAAGATGATTTGTCTGTTTCTCCTCTGCAGGGTAAACTGCATGAGGGCACAGCGCACCCATGCTCACAGAGCCCCTGGCCGACAGGAGAGTAGATGCTGATCCACTGAATGAAGGGAGAGGGACCTTCATTCATGAAGGAGTAGAGTAAGTTCATCTCAATACGGAGTGAAAGGGGTAGACTTCAAATCCCAGGTGGTTTTTCTGGAGGCAAATCCCCTTCGATGCCTCTTAAGGGTTAGTGTTACCCTAAAGAAGCAGCGTTGGGAAACCTGGAAGAGAGCCTTCTGTTTCCATGAATCTTCTGCTTTGCTGAGTCTATTCAGCCCACAGCTGACATGTGCTAGTCTCCTAAACATGTCAGGCTTGACATTTATCATCACATTTTCAAGTTTTGCAAACCTGCTTCTAAACATGGGTTCCCTTTAAACAAAACTACAAAGAACCCTTTATATTACATATTTTCTTTGATTCTGCCTGCATTAGCAAGCCAGCAAGAAACATGGGCAGTGAAAGCTCCTGACCATAGTGCTTTCTGGCTCCTTTCATGTCTCTGTGAGTTGTTTCTGTGCACTGTCACTTGGGAATCAAGCCTTGCACCAGCTACATGGCCAGAATTAGAATGGGACGTTCACTCTCTATAGACCTGCTATTGCTATACTCCACAACAGCAAAAGAAAGATTACAAAAACACAAATCAGATATTGTAAACACTTCTTTGTATAAAACATTTCCCCAGCTTCTTATCACTCTTACAATAAAATTCAAACTCCTTGTCATGACCTCCAAAGCCTTAAACGATCTAGTCCCATCCACCTTGCCAACCTCAGTTTCCACCTCTCTTTTCTCTCTCCCTCCCCATCCAAATGAACTTAAATATGCTGTCGTCCAGGAGAATGGCCTACAACAAAAGACCTCATCATATTTTCTCTTATTTTACTGATTTTTTTTAAAGTTTTCATTGTTTCAAAAACTTTTAACACAGCTCTCAATCACTGCATAATCAGCATAACAAAATGTAGACGTGCAGTTATTTTGACAAGCCTGGATGAAAAGTTATGCTTCCAGTCTTGATTTATGATTACTCTGTCACTTACATCACTCCCCCTTATTATCCATGCACCTATCATTCTCAGCTCCTAGTGATCACAGGGGCGGAGATGGTCAGAGCTAAGACCTACAGAGTAGACATCAACAATTCCACAAATATCACTGAGCAAATCTCTGCCCTTAAAAAGCAGGATCACCTCACAACAGAACATCATCTCATTATTTTAACACAGCACAGCTTTTTCTTGCTAAAAGGCATTTGGTCTATAGGATGGTTTGGTTTGGTTTTGAATTGCAGTGTTTGCAGTTGGTGCCCAGCTCACAGCTGGGTCTTCAAGCAGGCTCACTGCCCATCTCACCAACTGCTGCATTCTCTCATGGCTGCCAAGGAAAGAGCATTTTGCTGTTTCAGCATTCCAGGAGAACATGCAGAAAACACAAACTCCAGGACCTTATAAATCAGGCTTCTTCACATGCTCTCAGTATGGACACAGCAAGTTTTAAATGCATCACAATGGACTTCAGGCTTTAAAATTTCTGGTTGGTGGCCAGAGGCCTAGTGAACTAGGGATGCCTATGCTTCTCCTGTTGGTAGGTAGAAGAGACACTTCACCATTTGGGAAGTGAACTTCAGTTATCACCACTGTCTCTTTAGGATTTGCTAAGAGCAGCAGACACCTTGTCTGCCAGAATGTAAGAGCATGAGAGGTAACAGCCAGAGCAGGCTGTCCTCAGGGCCCAGACAAGTTGGTTTTCTCTCCAGTCTTAGAGGCTTTCCATTGTTCTTGAAGATATCAGCCCATTTTCCATGGCCTCTCTTTTCAGTCTCTGGGTTGTTTCCTCTGAAACTGCCAGTGTGTAGGGGAAGCTGGTAAGATGAGTTGTTTAAAGTGTCTACTAGACTCTTTGCCTTTACTTTAAACCTGGCTCACCCACCACCCACCATGAGGCCAGCGGTCGACTATAGGAAGCCACTGTTCACCAATCACCATTGACCTGCTGGCCTTGATCCCCCCTCCATTCCAATTCTCCAGGCTCTGACCCCTTAGTCTTAATCTTCCATTCCTTTTCCTGTTGGCCCCAAGGTTTCATCACTGAGTTTAATCTCTTCCTCATGACCTGTCACCTTTTCTAGAAACAGTTTATGTTCTCTGCCTCTCTCCTCCCTTCCTGATCGATTTGACCAACTCTTCCATCTCTTCCCCATAGTGGTTTCCAGCCCACCTAATGAGTGACCCTTGAAGATAAACTCAGACATAAAGATGTCAACAAAAGATTTAACTTGCCAGCTCCATTAACCCTGACAGCTACATCTCCAGCCCTTCCTCCCTCCCATTTTCCTATATCTTTTGTGCCTGAAAGCCATATTAAAATCAAAGTTATCTTTCCTCTAAAACCAGATTTATTCTGGATGATTTCTCTCTTTCTGTTCGTGGTACCATCATTCTTCTGCTCATAGAAGAATGTGAGCTGCTCATTCATTCTCACAAAAGTCAGCATACCAGCCTCCTTTTCACTTGTTTTCAACCCAAGGACTTCACACAAGCTGTTCCCTTTGCCTGGATGGTTCTTACTTTCCTTCATTCCTGCCTCACTCCAACTCATCCCTCAAGTTTCACTGTCAGCATCCCCAAAACCCTTCCCAATTGCTTATTACACCAGTTTCCATTTCTCTGATAGTACATATTACCATCATAATCAAAATCAAGCTTGTCCGACCCACGGCCCAGGATGGCTTTGAATGTGGCCTAACACAAATTTGTGAACTTTGTTTAAACATTATGAGGTGTGTGTGTTTGTTTTTGGTTTTGTTTTCCTCACTAGCTATCATTAGTGTGTTTTATGTGTGGCCCAAGACAATTCTTCTCCTCCCAGTGTGGCCCAGGGAAGCCAAAAGATTGAACACCTCGATCTAAATATTGACTTGTGGAATTACATGTAGGATGTTGGTAAACTACACCTCCCAGTACAGTAGGCAAGAGCCACATGAGACTGTTGAGCACTTAACATGTAGCGAATCCAAACTGAGATGTATTATAAGTGCAAAACACATACAAAATTTTGAAGACTAACTACAATAAAAAGAATGTAAACTTTTACACTGATTACATGTCATAATATTTTAGCTATATTGAGTTAAATGAAATGTTATTAAAATTAATTTTACCTGCTTCTTTTGGCTTTTAAAAATGTATTTACTAGAACATTTTAAGTTATAATATGCATTCCCATTATATTTCTACTGGACTGGGCTGTTGTAGACCTTAAGCCCCATGAGAACAAGGCTATTTTGTTCATGACTGTAATCTCAGCTACATTAGCATAGGGCCTGGCACATAGTAACTGGATTGGGGAATATATTTTGAAAGAATAAGTTTTTCTAGACACCTGGTATTTAAATCTAGGATTCTCAGGCCAGGCATGGTGGCTCACACCTGTAACCCCAGCACTTTGGGAGGCCCAGGAGTTTGAAACCAGCCTGGACAACATGGCAAAACCTCGTCTCTACAAAAATTTAAAAAATTAGCCAGGCATGGTGGCACACATCTGTAGTCCCAGCTACTTGGGAGGCTGATGTGGGAGTATCGCTTGAGCCCAGGAGGTGAAGGTTGCAGTGAGCCAAAATCACACCACTACTCTCCAGCCTGGGCAACAGCAAGACCCTGTCTCAAAAAAGTAAAAGTAAAAGAATAAATAAGTCCAGGATTCTACTTCTTAGAAAAAGAGTAACCAAGGATAAACAATTAAGGTGAGGGAGTTAGCAGCTCCCCTCTCCAGCAGTTTGTGCTGTCTGCTTGCCATGGGCATTGGAGCATCTTTCAGCCTGGGAGACTTCATTATGGGACAAGATCTAAACAGTCAGGCTCAGACAGTTTGTCACTGGCTTAAATTGATAGCATATCCATCTGAAAGTACTCAACAACTAGGGTTACCTTTCAAATTATAGACAATGATGGAACAGAAAATAATAAAAGAATCTACATAGCAAGAAAGGAATTAAGGGTGATTCTTTTGATCTAAGTCATTTTCACAAGTATGATCTCATGAGTAATAAATAGCTCATTTTCTTTTCTCAATCCTTAGTATCAGAAAATTCTTAATCTGAATTCATTATAAAGCAAAACATTTAGCATGTGGGAAAACATTTGAATGTGAGAAAGATGAGTGTCTAAGAAGCCTAGTGATGTCCTGAAAGACCATTTTTCTTCCACATGAGTTGGCTCACTCACATTCACAGACATGACCATCACTGTGAAGTGACTCAGCAATTTCAAGTATCTGTATTGCGTTACACCAAGTTCCCATGGTTGGCATTAATAGCACATTGCTTGAGGAAGGAAGAAGCCAAGCTGTCCTGTGATCCTGAGGACTAATCCCACAAGAGAAGCACTGGTTAGTCACAGACAAGAGAACGGGGATTAGAAGCTGTTCAGCCAGATGTGTCAGGTGACAACTGGAAGAGAGTTGCTGAGAGCTGGGATGCCGGGAAGGCAATCTACCACCAAGACTCTTAACACAAACATGCATTTCATCTGAAGCATCAAGAACTCCTTACTTGGCAGTATCACTGCCTTCCCCAATGACAATAGGAACAAAAAACATCACTTTAATGAGGCTTACAGAAGCGGAGAAAGCTACAACTCCCTCTTTCTGTCCTCATGTTTCAAAATCCACAGTTGAGAGACAACCAGATGGTATATCCTCAGAAGTGTCACAGTCATCCTTAAGCTTTCTCAAGAACACAGAAATAGTACTGGGCTAGAAATGAGAAGTTGGGATTCCTATTCCTCCTATTGGGTATTAGTTTGAGAATCACTGAGTTGACATGCATTAGGCCTGCTGTTCTCAGTGTTACCTTGGGACCGTGCTCACAGCAAAAATGACTTAAACAGCAACAGCCATATGACAGGATACCTCAGCTTCCCTGTGACTGAGGCTCCTATTGTTCCAAGAAAGTCTTGGAGGAACACAAGATCCAACAGGATGCCTTCATGTCCATGAGATCTTACCAACTCTACATCTGTCTTTCCCCACTTACCCAATAAGGATTCACACATTTTAGAGTAAAATTAGAGAAAGGAAAAACACTCAAAGTTTTTTGTTTTGTTGTTTTTTTTTAAAGACAGGGACACGTAAAAAGGGTACACAAGCCAAAGGCCCAAAGCAGGAACATGTTGAGCAACAAAACAAATAGTAGTATTGGATTTTAACCCATAGACTAAAATAAATACCCGTAAGTCCACACTGAGTAAGTAAATGAGTGAACAAATAAATTAGGGAGAAGAGACAGCTCTTCCTTACAGGAAAATTTCAATTAATGAAAATAGAAGAAATAGGGAAATAGAAAACAGCAATTAGAATACCACAATAATAACTACTGCAGGCAAGATCTAGAGATAGATGCTAAAATTAATGGGCAGAAGGTTGAGGAGAAACAGGATATTTGTAAAGTCTCAAAACATCTCTCCCAAGATATTTATAAATTTTAAAAGGGAAAATAGTAACTTTACGGAAGAGAAACCCGACAGATACCACCTTAACCAAGAGATCACGGCTAACAGCACCAGTAATAAGATACACTGATGGCTGGGCACGGTGGCTCAGCCTGTAATCCAGCACTTTGGGAGGCTGAGGTGGGCAGGTCATGAGGTCAGGAGATTGAGACCACCCTGGCCAACAAGGTGAAACCCCATCTCTACTAAAATACAAAAAGTTAGCCAGATGTGGTGGTGAGTGCCTGTAGTCCCAGCTACTGGGGAGGCTGAGGCAGGGGAATCTCTTGAACCCGGGAGGTGGAGATTGCAGTGAGCCAAGATCGTACCATTGCACTCCAGCCTGGCAACAGAACAAGACTCCGTCTCAAAAAAAAAAAAGATACACTGACATCAGGTATCCCATGTTAGACTCACTAAGAAGAACACTGACCTTACTTTGGCTGTAATGCAATTTTTTACCAAAACTACAGAACCTCAATCTACTCACAAGAAAACATCAGACAAACCAAATAGAACCAAATATTTGACGAGTACTTTTCAGAAGCATCAAGGTCATGAAAGACAGGGAAGGACTGAGGAGCTGTCATGGATCAGAGGGAATTAAGGAGATGACAAGTAAATGAGACGTGGGCTCCTGAACCGGATTATAGAACAGAAACAGAGCACTAGTGGAAAACTGGTGAAATCCGAAGAGTCAGTAGCTTAGTTGATAGTATTGTATTGATGTTAATTTTTTGGCATTGAAAATTGTACTATGGCTTTCTAGGATGGTAACAGCTGGAAAATCTGGGCAAAGAGTACACAGGAACTCTATATATTGGCAACTTTTATGCAAATCAAAAATCATTCCAATTAAAAAGTTTAAAAATGGAAATTAAAAATTTGAAGAGGCCTGGCGCGGTGGCTCACATCTGTACTCTCAGCACTTTGGGAAGCTGAGGCAGGTGCATCATGAGGTCAGGAGATCAAGACCATCCTGGCTAACACGGTGAAACCCTGTCTTTACTAAAAATACAAAAAATTAGCTGGGTGTGGTGGCTGGCATCTGTAGTACCAGCTACTCAGGAGGCTGAGGCAGGAGAATAGCGTGAACCCAGGAGGCGGAGCTTGCAGTGAGCCGAGATCGCGCCACTGCACTCCAGCCTGGGCGACAGAGCGAGACTCTGTCTCAAAAAAAAAAAAAAAAAAAAAAAAAAAAATTGAAGGTTGAATCCTAAAATTAAAAGTGCCAGAAGACATTTAAAATGTAAAAGACCAATATATTAACTAAATAAAATTTCAAGGAGATAAGGAGTTCACAACAGAAGGTAAATCAATGTACTGCTTCCTTCACTGAGAAAGTCTTGTATGAACAAAACATCAGGCAAATTAAACAGCATGTCTAGTGACCTGGTTGATTTACATTCTGACACAAACTTCTAATCTCCTCATAGACAGTCACAGCTTGCAGACAGTCACAGGTCCACAAACCACACTTGAGTAGCACCTTTGTGGACCATTATAAGGCCTTTGACTTGTATGTAGTGGAATAGGGAGTCCATTGGAAAGTTTTGAACCAAAGAATAATTTGATCTGACTTATATTTTAACAGAATCACTCTAACTCCTACGCTGATGACTTGATGACTTGTACCACAGTTGGATACAGTGGAGATGGTGTGAAATGTTTGGATTCTAGAAATATTTTGAAGCTAGAGTCAGTAGAATTTCCTGGCAGGTTGAATGGGTAAGAGACAGAAAAAAAGTCAATGACAACATCAGCGTTTTGACCATTACAACTGGAAGGATGGATAGTTACTGTTCATTGAGGTGGAAAGACTTGGAGCAGGTATGAGGAGAAAGATAAGGAACTTGGTTCTGAATATGTAAAGTCTGAAATGCATATTAGACACCTGAGAGAAGATATCAAGTAGATAGTTGGACACAAGGGTCTGGAGTTCAGGAACTTACTCTAACACCCTTCCTCTTCCCAATCCTCCAGCCTCTTCAGATCAGGCCTAGATCGGCCCAACTTATTTCTTGTAATTACTTATACCATGGAAAATCTTAAAACTATTGCTAGATGGAAATTGCTAGGAGTCACTTTACATTGGTTATTCCTTTTAATCCTTACCATTTGGCCAAAGGTTAGATACTATTATCCCATTAAGGTAAGGAAACCAAGGCTTAGGGAAGACAAATAATTTTCTCAAGATCATATGGCCAGGAAGTAATAGAATGATTATTTAAAAACAATTCTGTCTGCCCCCAAGTTCCTGTCCTGTAGAATGCCTTGCTGTTCAACTGCTGGACAGTCTCCCTTGGGAAGGTGGTCATGGAGATTCTTGTTCACATGGGCAGTTTGACTGGGTTAGACCAGATGACTGTGAGATGCTTCCCGGCTCTACAATTCTAGGTTTCTATAAAATCTATTTTGAAGTGGGAATACGTTTTGAAATGTTTTATGTCTTCTTTTTCCCCCTGAAAAATCTCTGTAGGAAGGAACCAGTTTCCAGTTCAAGAAAGGGAGGGGGTACTTCAAAATGATTATGAGCAATGGACATTTCCCTTCCCAAACCAGCTCCAATCCGTGGGCCTTTAAAATAAATTTAAAAAAAAAAAATCAGTGGTAAACCTATGGATTATATTGAAAAAAAAATCCAATGATGTTATTACCACTACCTTCAGTAAACATGCACAAACATCCTCAATTTTATCAGAAAGCAAAGACAGAAAGTGAAGACAGCAGCTATTTGAATAAAAATCATGAATTGCTGCAGGTGTATTCTTTAAAGCACTGTTTCCATATTCTTCTCCTTCCCCCATGACCCTCCCAACAAGTAGCACTTAGTGACAGTTTCACTGTTTTTCACACCAAAAATGGCTTTCAAGTGTAGGAAAGTATCAGAAGGTCCCTGCTGGGCTGCCAGCTGGGCAAGTGTCACAGGTCACTGAACTCTAAAATGAGCTGTCTCTGCAACAAAGGGTCCCTTTCCCTTGGAACAACTTCAAGGAGATGGCACACTGCAGCCCTCCTTGCCCTTTTTGTATTCCAGTTTGATTAAACTGGGAATTGTTCTGTGCTTACCACTGTTGAGAGCACCAGGTGGTGGATTCTAGAGATAAAGGATTATATAGATCCTTTGTTAGAAACAGACATCTCTATTGTGTGACTTACAATATTTTAGCACAAATGCCAGGAGCTTCCCAGACAGCCTAACGGTTATGCACAGGAGACAATCAATAAATCCTATTCCCCACTCACTCATGGCAAGCGGGGGCTGCTGGTGGCTAAACATGGTCTAGCCACTGGCTAAAAATGAAAGAAACTGAAAAATGAGTATTTACAATGAAAGAAGTGAACCAAGGCAAGGAAGGAAAAGAGAAATGTATCCAAGATGTAGCAGCAGTTGATCTTCATAGAACCCGGGTGTCAAGAGAAATGAGATGATTTCTCATCTTGACCAGAAACTCCTTGTGGGACTGGCACCACGCTGGGTCAGCATTGTCTCCCCAGTCCCTCATGCAGGACATATTTGCTGAGGAGGTCTAATAACAAATGGAACGATGATAGCTAATGTTTATTACAATCGTTATTTCTGACTATAGTAGTTTTCTTTTGTTATTGCTGTGTTTTTGAGATGGGGTCTTGCTCTATTGCCCAATCTAGGGTTCAGTGGCCCAATCATAGCTCACTGAAACCCCAGACTCCTGGGGATCATAGCTCACTATAACCCCAAACACCTGGGCTCAGGCCATCCTCCTGCCTCAGCGTCCCAAGTGACTGAAACTGCAGGTGTGAGCCACCACACCCGGCTAATTTTTTTATGTTTTAGTAGTGACAAGGGCCCACCGTGTTGTTCAGGCTGGTCTCAAACTCCTGGCTTGAAGCATTCGGCCCTCCTCGGCCTCCCAAAATGCTGGGATTATAGGCGTGAGCTGCTGTGCCTGGCCTTTCTATTACTTTTCTATTGCTGTGTGACCAATTACCACAAGCCTAGTGACTCAAAACAACACACAGTCATATCTCACCATTCTGTAGTTCTGAAGTCCAAGAAGACTTGACTGGATTTTCTGGCTGAGAATCTCACAAGGCTGAAGTCCGTGTGGCAGGCAGCTGGGCTCTTATTGGGAGGTTCTGAGAAGAATCGACTTCTAAGCTCATTCACATTGTTAGCTGAATGTAGTCCCTTGAGGCTGTAGAACTGAGTCTCCATTTCCTTGCTGGCTGTCAGCCGGGGTGTCTCTTAGCTCTGAAAGTGTCTATTCCTTCCCACTTGCTGCCCTCTCCCCTCAAAGCCAGCAATGCACATCAAGGCCTTCTCACACTTGGAAACTTTCCGACTTCCTCCTCTACCAGCCCCTGAAGAAAGCACTCTGCATTTAAAGTGGCTCGTGTGATTAGATTGGGCCCACCCAGAGAATCTCCTATTTTAACTCAATTGTGCCTACATAACAAGGGGGAGTGATGTTTCATCATATTCCCAGGTTCTGGGGATTAGGGGAGAACATCTTTGAGGGCCATTTAAGGAATCTTGCATACTACATTGGCAGACATTGTTCCAAGTGTTTCACATTTAATAATCCATCAATCCTCATAACAACCCTGTGAGATAGGCTCTACTATCTTCCCCATTTTATAGATGAAGCACAGAGAGACCTTATTTGCCAAGGTCTTCCAGCCCGTATGTGGCAGAGCCTGGATTTCAACTCAGGCAGGCTGGCTCCAGAGCCTTACCTCTTACCCACCATTGTACATTGCTATTCAATTAACTGTTTCTGGAATTATTGAATACATGAATAATTGAATTTGGTGTGGGACTTGGAGACAGTGCTAAGGATGAGTAAATTTCTTAATTTGTATGGAAAATTTTGTGCATAAATTGTATGCTAATTGTGAAGGGAGTCTGCAGAATCTCAAAGGCATAGGTCTTAGAGAAGTGCTTATACCTGAGAAATTCCTCCAATACAATGCCTTCCCTTTTCAGTCTTCAGCTGTTAGTAAGCAGCAACACTAAAACCGGAATTGCAAACATCTGAGACCAACGTGGAACTCTTGGAACTGCTTTTGACACTAGATCATCTCTTCCCTCTGTCACTTTCCTCCTTGGCCATGGCCCGGGACAGATATTGACAGTCATGAGAACAAAGCCACTATGGTCATTTGGATTCTAGGAAAACAAGAAGAAAAATTAAGAGAGTCAAAAATTGAGCCGAAACAAACGCAAGAAAGGAGAATAACGAAAAACTGAAGTCATTCCTCAAGCCTGAACTTTATTTTACATGCTGTTGTCTCTTTCTGTGAATCCTATTGTCTATTGCAGGGGTGTCCAATCTTTTGGCTTCCTTGGGCCACAATGGAAGAAGAAGAATTGTCTTGGGCCAAACATAAAATACACTAATGATAGCTGATGAACTAAAAAATAAAAATTGCAACAAAAATCTCAAAACGTTTTAGGAAAGTTTACGAATTTGTGTTGGGCCTCATTCAAAGCCGTCCTGAGCTGCCTGAGGCCCGTGGGACACAGGCTGGACAAGCTTGTTCTATTGCTTACCTGGGGTGTAGTAGAAACAATACTTGATTGAAACTCAGAAGACTTGAGTTCCAGTCCTGGCTCTGTTTCTTATGTGATCTTAAGTCACTTAATTTTCTGGATCTTATTCATCCCATTTGTAAAATACAAATAATTCGTACTTCACGGAATTTGGGAAATAAATATGATAGTGAATGGGTTGTGTTCCCTTTACAAATTGTGAAGTACAATACAAATGTTACATGCCATTATTGCACCAGGTAACCAAGGGACTGAGGGAAGGAAGGGATAGTACATGCCGAGCCCCCTGACGAAGAGGGTACTTCTCCCAGTGTGATGATCTAAAATCAACATTGGCTTAGAAAGAAAGAGAGTAAGATCAAGAAGCCACAGACTACTCGCTAGTCTTCTGAACACACATTTTGCAAAATAAAATACACTTAAAGAGTAAAAACTAGTGTTGATATCATCTTTATGGAGAAAAAATGGAGGCAAAGAAAAATCATTTGCACAAGTGGCAGAGCTGAAAGTCCGTTTTGGATATGCTGACTCTCAGTACAGTGCTTGAAGCCAAACTTAAATGTATCCATTCTATGTCTAAAATGTCAGGGGGAAAATGGTATGCTGGTTAAGAGAAGAAATTATGTTGCTTGAATAAATACGGAGACTCAGTTGCATCAAATTAGATGGAATACCAAAATGTTCATCCTCTCAAACCTCTACAGCTAAATGGTCAGCTGTGAGTATCAAGTCATGTGATATTGATTGTCCTTAAAACAGTCATATAATCTACACCTGAGAGGAGAAAATAGTTCTCACGTGCGATATCTCTCATGACACTTTGATTTTGGCCTTGTGAGACCCTGAGCAGACAGCCTCGTCAAGCCTGCTCAGACTTCTGAACTCCAGGACTATGAGAGAATGAATGGGTGTTGTTTTAAGCCAATAAATTTATACTAAGCTGTTACACAGTAGTTTGTCTCAACACACCTTTTTTTTTTCACACAGTAATCAAAAAGCTTAAAGAAAGTCACCTTGAGAGCACATTAGCATAAAAGTAATGACTACAATTCATCAGCTTCTGGCAAACTCACCATCGCTAACCAGCAAGTTCTAAAAACCCAGTGGGGGAGTGTACATGGCTTAAAGACAGGCAATCCAGAGTTCTCCAGCAACATCCCATCACCAGTGACATTAACATGAATATACTAACTGTTGTGCAATTAAGCTAATCAGCCTTGCAAAACAATTCAAGCCTACAGACTGTCTTTACTGTCTGACAGAAATACTTAAAGCACATTTCCAAAATAATCTGCAATAGCAAACAAAGCAGCCCAACAAGGTGGCTGCTTTGCGTTGACTCAGAAAGGGTCCTGATAGTCATGCTTCATGGAGAACTTCATGAGAAATGATACCACACCCCCAACGCGCACACACACACACACACACACACACACACACACTCCTCCCACCCAAGGTGACCACCTCAAGGGAAGAGACTGTGCCTTAACATCTTGTAATATTACCATACCAAGTGTTATGGATATTAACAAAGTTTAATGGTACTCACTACCTTCACGTTTATGGCCCTTCAAATAATAAAGTCAAAAATTTCTATAAACATCCTTAACCTATGTAGCGACTTCCACCTAACTTTAACATTGTAGACACTTTAATACTTCTGAATGTCAGTTAAAGTAGTTTTAAAGAAGGGCCAAATCTGAGAGGTTAAAAGACGGAGGAAAGGACTACCAAAAGAAAAAGTTACTGATTTGAACTAATTGAAGGCATGGAGTGCTGAAAACAGAAAGGCTTTCGGGTTCACTCCGAGGGATACAAGATGTTATGGTGAAAAGAGTATGCCGTAGAGATGCAAACTCTAGCGGTGATACTCCAGGTGCATACTCTAGGTTGTCTTCACAACTCCCGAGCATCATAACTCGAGGCAAGTCCTTACCTCCCTGAGATTCAGTTTCCTCCTCTATAAAGTAACAGTGATAATAAATGAGTGTGGTTGTGAGAATTCCCTAAGAGAACATAAATGGAGGGCATCACACGACGCCAAGTACACAGTTGGTGTTCAGCATATTTAAGCCATTTCTTTCTGCTCATCATGATATACCAACAATCCACCTCCCTCTTTCCGTGCCCCATCCCCTTCAACACTGACAAAAAATGTGACCCACCAAGTGAGCAGAATAATATAACGGTATCACTCACTGGAAGAGAAAAATAGGTACTTCTCTGTACAGGCAAGTGCCAGGAGAATGGTAAGTAAAGGACGGTTTAAAACCTGGCTTTATCTCATGTACAGTTGGGAAACTTTTGGCAAGTTATTTAACCTCTATGTACCTCAGTTTCTTCTTCTGTAAAATAGAGATATGAACGATGTTTATCTCATAGAGTTTGTATGAGAACTAAATGAGCCAATAGATGTAAAATTCATCCTTACAACAGTGCTTAGTACAAGGTCAACACTGGTAGTCAATGTTACCTATTACTGTTAACTATTATTGTTACTCACAATAGCCTTGTATGTGTAGTAGCTAAAAGGGAATGAAGAAAGAAGGCTGGCTTCTGCCATGAGGCAAAACTGCAGAAAAGGTGTGGCAGCAACAGCAGACTATGCTGCAGGAGGGAGGAGCCAGTAAACAATGGAAAAATGAGCTATGGAAAGAATGGTAATAAACACCTGTATAATGTTCATTATGTGGCAGGCACTGCTAAGTATTTTATATATATTAACTTATTCAATTCTCTTAGCAATCCCTTAAGGTTTTGACTCATTTAATCCTTTGAAACAAGCCTAAGTGGCAGACGCAGTAATTATTCTATTTTTCAGATGAGAAAACAGAAGAACACAGAGGTTAAATAACCTGACTGAAGTCACACAGGAAGTGGTAGAATCAGGATTTAATCACAGACAATCTGGCTCCAGTGCCTGGGCTCTGAACCACATCATTAATGTAGACTATTGGCTGCAAGGTAGACTCACTGACACACTTATTCCCATTCCCTCAGAGATAGAAACAGGTCTGGGTTGTTTTCAGTGTGAGAAATGAGAATTCAAGCCATTTTTTAAAGAATGGTCAAATAAAGCCAGATGACTCGAGAGCATCCAAGCTAGAGACATTGTGGGGAGAGAAAAACAGGTTGAGATGGATAGGTTGATGAGAGGATTTCCTGGAGGAATCAAATAAGTAAAATTATTAATTGTTGCAAAAATTAGTATAAAAATTATATACTATAAAATTTTATTTAATTATTTTTTAAATAGTGATGAAGTACATGTAAAACTTAGTTTTCTAGCTTTGCAGCCTAGATTAGTCCAATTTCATACTGCTATGAAGAACATCTGGAGTCTGGGTAGTTTATAAAGGAAAGAGGTTTAATTGACTCACTGTTCAGTATGGCTAGGGAGGCCTCAGGTAACTTACAATCATGGGAGAAGGTGAAGGGGAAGCAAAGCACCTTCTTCACAAGGCGGCAGGAAGGAGAATGAACACAGGAGGAACTACCAACACTTATAAAACCATCAGATCCTGTAAGAACTCACTGTCAGGAGAATAGGGAAACTGCCCCCACGATTCAATTACTTCCACCTGGTCTCTCCTGTGACATGTGGGGATTATGGGGATTAAAATTTAAGATGAGATTTGGGTGAGACACAAAGCCTAACCATATCACCGCCAAACTTTCTTCCTACTTGAAATATCAGTTAGGGAGGAAATATGGCTTGAAAATTATATTCTTCCTTTACATTTACAATGAAATTAGACTTAATCTTAAAATAGGAAGACGAATTCTCAATTTCCTTTTCATCCCAAGAGAAGAGCCAGCTGACCCCAGGGGACACTCAACCCCATGGGGTCAGGCCACACCCCCTGAGACCCTCCCTAGGGCACCTTACATAAAAGCACCAACAGCTATGGCAACTGGGATGGGAGTGGGAAATATTGACTTCTACCATAGCTTCCCAACTATTCACCTGCTCCTAGATTCATACCCATCCACAGTCATCCTCCCCAAAACCTCCAGTCATATTTCTAAAAGACAAATCTGATTATCTTCCTCTTCTGCCAAAAATCTTTCAAAGGTTTGCCATCAACTATGGCAAATTAGTCAAAATCTTTAGCATGGACAACAATGTCCTCCCTAAGCAAACCCTCTTGGAAAGCTTATCTTTCTCATCCCTGGTGCGCATGCTGTGTGGTGGTCTAGAAGATGGAAAGGGATGCTTGCTGTATCAGCAAAATTCTTTGTAGATTATGATGTCTCTTAACCAGCTTCCTAGTCTTAATTTATGGAGGCTTTGGTAGAGGGACTCAAAAGATTCCAGTGGGGATTCACTGGGCAGGGAAAAAAAAAAAAAGCAGAGAGTATGTATTAAATCATAAAACACACATTTGCAAAAGTTGTCCTAAAGCTTTCCCAAGTCAGAAACTATAAATCCCCTTACAGCCATTTATTATACATTAGGGAATGCAGCTTTTTCAGATGTAAAGATGTAAAAAGTAAACATTTTAACTCCCCTTTTTTTTAAGTTCAGGTCTTTTAAAATTTAATTCTAAGTATTTGCCTTTTTGAATTCTGGTGAACTCAGCAGTGGTGGGGGCTAATCTAATTTAGAACCACTGTCTTTTCCTAGACTAAGGCAACCAGAAAGGAAAATCTCAATTGAAAATGAACTAAGAAATGTCTACATTGTTGATGGGGTGAAAGATGACTAACCTGCTAGTGGGCTTCATTATCATTGGAACCTGGGTCCAAAAACAAAACAAAACCCAATATAGGGCTTAGTGCAAAAACTGTTCTGGGAGTTAACATTGATATTTAATATATAACAATGATTCACTGAAACTTATTTGTATTATTTGATAGATACCTTCCTGGGCAAAAAGAGTCACTCCAGGTTGTTCTAAGTTACAAACTCCCTGAAAACTCAGAAGATGCTAATTTCATTTACTGAATATTAACTAACACTAAACTTGTTTGGAACTATATTTAGTACAGTAGTGAGACCACAGGCACCAACCAGCAAAGCATATGAATTTTCCTTTCAGCGTCTCAGCCTTGGCAGCACAGAGTGTTACGACAGTGAGAAAGGCCTCCTGCTTCACCTGAAGAATCTATCAAGAAATTTTATGACAAGCCTCAGAAGTGACATTTTGCACCTTCTGAATGTGGCATTGAGCCATTTCACACCGGTTGGAGAAAACAGTGTGCCTGTTAACAACATTTTTCATGGAAAAATTAGAAATCAACTCCAAAGCAACTGTAAATAGTACCCGTCTACCACAATTACTGTGCTTCCAACCGACACATAGTTCTCAGGCACAAAAAGGTAACAAAAATAAACTTAAAAAAGGAAAGAGGGGCCAGGCGTGGTGGCTCACACCTATAATCCCAACACTTTGGAAGGCTGAGGTGAGAGGATCACCTACGCCCAGGAGTGTGAGGCCAGCCTGAGCAACACAGCAAGACCTTGTCTGTAATAAAAATAAAAATTTTTAAATGTGTTTGGAAAAAGGAAAAATGAAGTAAAATGAGTTATAATGAAGTGCTCTTTCTCTGTAGATGCTAATCTTATAATAAAGCCAACTGGGGAATTCTATTTTTAATTAATATTTTCGAGGATTTTTTTTTAAGACAGAGAAAATAACACTTTTACTGAATATCCAGTTTGGGATCCACATTTCATTTATTCATTCATTTTAAGTTCCAGAAAGTTAGGAATTTTTGCTGTTTTGTTCACTGCTGCATCCCTAGCTCCTGGAACAGTGCCTGGCATAAGGTAAGAACTCCAGAAATATTAGTTGAATAAATTCATTCATCAAATACATATCAAGTGCCTACGCTGTATCAGGCTGGGTGATAGGTCCAGGGATGTAAAGAGTTGCTCACAGTCTATAAAGTATACCCCTCCCAGCTCCAAATTCATATATCTAAATGCTTCCTTGAAATATCTAACAGGCTTCTCAAATTTGACATGGCCAAAACAGAGCTTTTTTCTGCAACTACTCACCTACCTCTTGCTCCAAATCATTCCCACCCTTGATAGGTAGAAAATAATTACCCCAGGACTTCTGATCACTTGATGCAAATATATGCCAATGAAGCACCAGTGTAAGGTTTCCTATTATGTATAGCTAGACACAATCCTAACTGATACATCATTCAAAGGGTAGATAGAAGAGAGGCAAGGAAGAAAACAAATTTTAAAAGGGCTTTCAAAGGTAGTAAGAGGACCAGGGAAGCAGATTAGATAGGAAGGTCAACTTGAAACCAGGGGACCACCACCATGTGGTCAAATAAAATGAGAACATGATAAAAAGTGATTTTACTTGGCAGTTAGATGTCGGTTCCAACAGGAGTGAAAAGAAGAAAAGGAGATTAACATATTTCCGTTGTTCTATTTAGAGAGATATCTATGCTTTATTGACTATTAAATCTGTATATTCATAAAACTTCTTTGTTTAGCTTTACTTAAATGGCCGGAGAATCATGTACTAACATATCCCAGCTATCATGGCAAAGAAAACCAGTGGAACCTGAGTTAACCTCTAGTAAGAGGAAGCAAAATTAATTGGCATGACTGCTTTCACCAATATCCCCCTAACTACAACCAGACTAATAGATTCTCAACAACAATGAAAGAGTCTATGAAAGAGAAGGAGAAAAGAAGGAAGAAGAAGGGGCTAGGGGAGAGTAGGAAGGAAAGAAGGAAGTGAGAAGGTCTAGAGGGAGTGACACAATGCCATTTGTATTACAATAGACAGTGGACATGCTAGAAGACAGCCAGGGAAGACTTCTCAGCAGAAGTCGCTCATAAACTGAGAGCTACGGACAGCAGAATTAATCAGGAAAGAATGTGAGGAAATGCTCCAGGCTGGGTCAGGAAGGACCACAGAAAGTACATGAAGCATGTCTTAATCATCTAAAACATCTTTCTCGAGGTTTCTTTCCATCCTTGTGCTTGAACTTAACAGGTAACCTACTATTTTGAGTTACGCTGATTTGGTTTGTTTGGTAATTTGAAACACTGTCCATCATCCAAAGTCATTAACTGGATTTTACCAGTGGGTGCCTAGATCCCAGCTAATACCCCAGTTCCCAAAGCAAGGGTCTGGGAACTGTTATAGTAACATATGATAGTAACATGTTACTATCATAATATTTAGTGTCTTTTACTGAAGCATACCAGTGAACCCGGAAAAGAGAAAACTCTGAAATCATCGTAGTCATTTATTTGGATATTGATGTGCAGTCTTTAACGTATCACCAAATTAGAACACAACAGGGTTTTGTGGCAGCCCCCATATACTCACTGTACAATGCCAAGGAAAGCATCCAAAATAGCCTAGATTTAAGAGTAAAAATCTTTGTCTCTAATATAGAACCAAAAGATGACAAGCATAAGAAAAAGTTTCCTTTTGCACCTTGTGTTTACCCATCCTGTTCAAAAAATTGTTAGGGATTAGTGCAATGTGAAAGCAACATTTTGTACTTTGGGTTCTCAGCCATTTACTCCCCGGTAATAGCCAAAGAGGTGGGGGTGGGGAGGAATTTGATCAAGATTTGTAAAAATCCCCCTGTAACCTAATATTGAAAACTTTAAAGATCACTTGGACTCAGGAAGGGGAACATCACACACAGGGGCCTATCATGGGGAGGGGGGAGGGGGGAGGGATTGCATTGGGAGTTATACCTGATGTAAATGATGAGTTGATGGGTGCAGCACACCAACATGGCACAAGTATACATATGTAACAAACCTGCACGTTATGCACATGTACCCTACAACTTAAAGTATAATAATAATAAATAAATTTAAAAAAAAAAAAAAAAGAAAACTTTAAAGAGCCTTTCTGAAATTACTGTTACTAAAATATTCACAGCAGCCAAACCTTCTGCCGAAATCCTTAGGCCCTGCTAAGTCAATGTAAGGGATGAAATCAGTTACACAGGCTTAATTTGCAAAGAGAGAAAATTTAAACATCTAAACTGGGATTACTTAGTTTCACAAGATATATCCAGTTACTGAAGTTTTTATGAGCCCTGCATAGAATAAGTCCCCAAATATTTGTTTAATGAGTTAACTAGTGAATGAGAATCAATGAATAAAAGTAAAAGAGGGAAGGAAATTCAGCTATAAGAATTAGCAATGTATAAATATGCTTTGAGTATTAGACATTAAATACAGTTTAAATCCATGTCAGTATCCAAGTAACTGATGAGAGATGCCTGATATAAAATGAGCTATCATCTCAATGAGACTATTAAGAAAGCAAGTAACTGGAAACCAGGTTGTAGTACACAAGTCTTCCTTCTTCCTTATCCTCATGCTCTTACCTTCTAATTGGTTTTATTCCCCCTCTTCTCCAATCTCACTTCTGTAATCTCTGGTCCCCAATATTTTTTTTAAGTATCCAAAGAGGTAGAAGTAAAGACTCTTCATTCCCTTTCTGCTAGCAACACTCACACCTTAAGCTGGATGAGTCTGTTCAATTGTTCATTCATTGCTTAGTTGACTCAACAGCAAATGAGCAGCTGGGTCCCAAGCACTGTTCTTGGGCTAGGGTCAAAAACAACCAAAAAACACACTTGGTCCCTACCCTCAGGCTGCTTAGAGTCTTTGCGGGGACACAGATGAGTAAAGGACCAATTACAATACAAATAGAGGTATATTTGGAACTCTCGGAAAACACAGCCTAATGTTAGAATTTATAATCTAGTTGCGGAGGAAGGACATTTGAAATGTAAAGGAAATAAGTGTTGGTTAATGGTTCAAGAGAACCACTATATATTAGTGGTTAGAGGGATATTGGCAAAAGGAGGTAAGATCTAAGATGGAGTCTGGAGATGAGAAAGCATTAGCGAGGTGGAAATGGAGGGGAAATAGAAGGGAAATGTAGGAAAGGTAAATAGAACTAAATCTGCATTGAAAGACCGGAGCTGATGGATCGGTATTTTGAGGGAATCTGTCTGGATAAGACCTGTGCTTTACATCAAACAAAGCAAACTCACCACTTCGTTAAGCACAATCCCACTGTGCTTTGTCTGCTCACCAGTGGCCACATGGGAATATCCTCCCCATCTTGCCCCCAGTCCCACCCTTCCTTTAATGCATAACTTTGCAATTCATTATGTCCTGTCTTAAACCTTACATTTCTATGACTCTTTTTAGGGTTCACATATGTGCTTTGTCAATACTTGTGATATCTGTACTGTTTCAAATGACCCTTCTCCTCCACTAATAGATTGTAAGTAGTTCCTTAAGAACAGGATGATCTTAAAACAACCTGATTGACATAGAATTGTCTTTGTCTTTGTTCCTGGTACAGTACTTTCCCAGAGCAAATACTTACTATTTATTAATTGTTTAGTAACACCGTTTAGGTAAGCAAAAATGAAAAAATTATAACCCAAAACTACCTAGTCATCCAGGTTCTGGACTATTCTTAAGGGAGAAATGGAAAAAACTAATTTTTCTTGGTGTAACTTCCAGTGGATCTATGTGGGGATTCACTGTGATGAGAAAGTGAACAGGTAGTTCTGTTCCATAAATACTACACATTTGGACTAGAGGTCCAAATTGTTAGATTAGCATGACACTAAAACCATTATTACTTAAGAATAATTCGGGGTTGGGGTCAAATATTTATCCTCTTTATAGAGATGATGGTGACACCTAAATCTCCAGTACACCTGCAAATTCCAGAGGAAAGGAGGATTCTCCTCTATGACCAGTTGAAAAGAGAGATATACTTGGGACATGTGGCAGTAAATTTTCAAAAGATTGATGCCCAGAAATTGCAAGCAAAACTTCTAGTCATAATAAAATGATACTTGTAGCCAGCTCTCTTAGGTAAGTTTTTGAGACAAAAACAAAATTAAGATTGAACTTTGAGAAAGATTATTTTTCTTGAGGCAGCATCAGAGGACTTTGTACATTTCTTCAGTTCACTGGTTTACAAAGTTGTGGTTACATGTAGTTCAAAAGAAGTTCCAGTGTTCTGTAAGAAATGCTCAATGGCCAAAACACCCATTCCATGGCTCACAGGTAGCCTTTTATGAAGTGGAAATTTCCACTAAAAGTAAAAATTATATTATCATACTGATACAAACAGGAGACAGGGAAATACTGGGTAGAAGAGGGTAGTTCCCCAGCAAAGGCCCTATCCTCAAGCCTGAAGACTTGTGGCCCTAAGTGAGGACAGGCATTTCTGTTTTCAGGCTCAAAAAGTTGCCTTTTGGCCCATCATGTCCCCCATCCTGCCCCTATATAAACCCAAGACACAAGCAGCTGAACATCAAGACCAGCAGACCAGCTAACGGTGGAACAACGAAGCAGAGCAAGAGAGAAGAGGAGGGATGTCTGGATGCTGAAGGGAGTTCAGCTGGGGGCGGTCAGAGAAGAGTCTGACCACTGGATGGCCCATCTCCAGGGGAAAACCACCCTCCCACTCCATCCCCCGCTTCCAGTTCCCCATCTGTCTCTCTGAGAGCCACCTCCACCACTCAATAAAACCTTGCACTCAGCCTTTGAGTCCACATGTGATCCAATTCTTCTGGTACACTGGGCAATAACTTGGGATACAGAAGGCTGTCACGCTGCCCACCCTGCCCTTGCTATAAGGAAGAAGATCCACTGAGCTGATGAACAGACAAGCCATCTGCAGGTGGCCAATCTAAAAGAGCTTGGTAACACATGCTCACTTGGGCTTCAGGATTCGCAGACATCCACCCCTAGATGCTGCTGTGGGGCTGGAGCCCAAAAGCACTCACACGGGCCTCTGCACCTGCGTGCTCCCCCGGGAGTTTGAGCTGCGGGACAACCAAGCAGATGACAGCCCTGTCACACGTCCTGCGAGGGGAATCAGGGAACTCTCCATTTCAATACCAGCATACCAGTGCTGATTAAGTGATAGGCTTCAAATGCGTCTCCACATTTGGGGACTATCTAGCAGGACCAGCTCCTATGGATGATCATTGGCATTTGCCTGATAAGACAAGGTGTCTATTTTGCCATTTAGGGCTTTGCAGACTTTGTTATAAAGGAAGCTTAGACTCTTGCAGTATTCACTATTCTTAATATATTGTCTCTGAGAGATTGTAATTTTTTTTACTAACTCAACAAACATTTATTGAGCACCTATCATGTTCCAAGCACTGAGCTGTGGCAAAGGTGATTCCATTCTGGCCTTGCCATCCAGGAACTAACAATCCAGTGGTGGAGGCAAACATGTAAAACAGATAATTTTGCTAAATAGTGGTAAGTGCATAATAGAAGTAGGAGGAGAATACAGTGGGTTCAAGAGAAGCAAAGAAGAATATGAATCATTCTGGGAGATGTTAGACTACTAGAAGGGATATCAGTAACTGAGGTTACTGCAAACATTCCTCAATTGCTTTCTTGAAAAACACTTAATTTTCTATCACGAACTTTACTTAGCGATTAATCCCTTGATCAGTCATAAGACCTAAAAAGATTTTTTTTTAATAAAGTAGGACAAACTTCACCACCTCCAGGTAACCCACCCACCTACAATTCAAAATGTGGGTCGGCCGGGCGCGGTGGCTCAAGCCTGTAATCCCAGCACTTTGGGAGGCCGAGATGGGCGGATCACGAGGTCGGGAGATCGAGACCATCCTGGCTAACACGGTGAAACCCCGTCTCTACTAAAAAAAAATACAAAAAGCTAGCCGGGCGAGGTGGCGGGCGCCTGTAGTCCCAGCTACTCGGGAGGCTGAGGCAGGAGAATGGCGTGAACCCAGGAGGCGGAGCTTGCAGTGAGCTGAGATCCGGCCACTGCACTCCAGCCTGGGCGACAGAGCGAGACTCCGTCTCAAAAAAAAAAAAAAAAAAAAAAAAAAAAATGTGGGTCAACCCCAGTTTGACTCAGCGGGATCAAGCTCACTCAAAATACCCCAGAAATGCCCTAGTGACCACTGGTCACCTTTAATCAGAAAAGCAAGAGAAGACCTTGTCAACTCCAAAAGCAACGTAAAACACAGCTGGAATTCTCTGCACTCCCAAGGCCACTCACATTTACCTTCTTACCTTTCCAGGGCATAGTTGCCTAAACAGCGTCCCATCCTCTCATTGATGGCCCTCTAGCCATAAAGTTAACATTCTCCAAATGTGCTCAAAACTCCTAACCATGTATCTCTTATGCACAGAATACTGAATATAATGAGAGCTCACTTACATTTGTACAATGAATGAATGAATGAGTTTTTCTATTTTTATTCACTTTATCAGGCTTTTCTCTCTATGTCAAATGGTATTTCCATGTCTCCCTCTCCTTCCTCTCCCGCTACAAATCCCTGCCCCCCACCATTATATCATCTGTTAAGCAATATTTGAAGGGAGATGGTAATAGGAATAACAAGGATTCTGCAATTAGACAGCTCTGATTCAAACCCTGACAACATTACCTTATCAAGTCACTCAACGTCTGTGACTCCCAGTTCTCCACCTGTAAAATGAGAATAATGCCCCCTAATATATAGTATTGTTGTGAGAGAAAACTGTTACGTCTAAAGTTTCTGGTATGCTTTTGTGTCAAGCCCCAATGCTAATTTCTTTCCTTTTCTCAGGACCCAACTTAAATCCCTCCTCTTCTGAGAAGCCTGTCTGCTTACCCACTAAAAATTAATCTCTACTGTAGCATGGGAACACTTTCCCAGTCTCTGAATGCCTCCATGGGGAAACAAATCTACAGTTGAGAAACTTTAGACATTATAGAGAAAACAGGATAGGAAACTGAGGGCATTGTTAAGCCTGAACTGTTCTAAGTTCAGCAAAATAAAACCATAACCCAACTTGCTAAATAAAAGCACTATCAATTTTATTTATGGCTCTTAAATTAGCAATTATGCCTACTGTAGTATTATTTTTCATTTACCACTCCCTGCTCATTAGAAGATTTCTAAAGAGTTCCTTGCCTTGTAATTGATAAAGCTGCTTGTAAATTCATTTCACTTTGAGGCAAATTATCCACATACTGCCAGAAGCTGTGTTTTATCTATAGCCAAATGTTCGATGCCTATCTGATTTTATGGCTCCCATTATCGACTCCTGCGTCTCAAGTTCCAACATGGTCTCCAAAACAAGGAAGCACACAGGGCTTGAGAAGAAACACAGCTTTAAATAGGTTCTAATAAAGCACTGTATATTACTAGTGAGCAGCGGACAAACCCCCACTTCTCAGTGCTCAGGATGATGCAGTTTTCTTCAGTCCATGATAACCCCAGGCTTTAAGATTTCCTGACCTCCAATGCCCAAGACTGCAGCCTGAAAAATGAACTTTTTTTCAGCTTCCTTTATCAACTTCTTCCAGTTTCATGGACAAAAACACTAGTCCTTGTGAAACCAAGCTTTTTGTTTTCTCCTTCTTCTTTATACGGTCTGATGTCAAATTAATGTTACTTGGTCAAGGCCCCACCGGAGTTACCACAATTGGGTGGAATCACTGAGGGAAGAGAAGCGCCTCCAGGTGCTCCAAAGTCTCCTCTCCCTTAACCTATCTTTCACCGAGAGATGTGGTCCTCTTTCTGAGGACACCAATGAAAATGTGATACGAAAGAATTGTAAAAATACAACTCTGGATTGAAGCATTAACAACTCTGTGCAGTATTCTGCTTCTTTCTGACAGAGAACAACAAAGACCATTTTGTAAAAGGCATCTACAGCTGCCCACCACGATCCTTACTGCCTTTTAGTGAACTTATATGGGACCATCATTCACTAATGTTTCACACGCTTGTGGACCAATTCATGCTATCCAGGCAGAAATTTATATAGATTTTTCTGTACTTTCTCCGATTAACACAGAAGGTAACTTTTCACGTCAAGATTTATCCTCTTCTTCTGAATCATTCAACAAACACTTATTGAGTTCTGAGATACTGCAGTGAGCAACATAGACAATGTATTTTTTCTCATGGTGCTTAAATGTTAGGGTAGGACATGGACAACAAACAAGTACAGTTAGCCCTCCGATTCTGTGGGTTCCTTATCCCTGGATTCAACCAAGCTCAGACCAAAAATATTCAGAAAACAAAAATGGATGGTTGCACCCATGATGATCACACACAGACTTTTTTGTCATTATTTCCCAAATAATAGCATATAACAATTATTAACACAACATTTACGTTATATTAGGTGTGATAAATAATCTAGAGATAATTGCAAGTGTGCCAGAGGATGTGTGTAGATTACATGTCAGCACTCCACCAGTTTATATGAGGTACTTGAGCATCTGTGGGTTTTGGTATCCAAGAGGGATCCTGGAACCAATCTCCTGCAGATACTAGGGTACTGAGGGATGGCTATCAGCACTTAATTGCAGATAATGGTAAGTGCTGTGAAGAAAATTAGGCAGGATAATGTGTGTGTGAGAGAGAGTGTAAAGTGGGTATACGGGAAATTAGTACAGATGAGGTCATCGAGGAAGGCCTCTCTGAAGAGGTGACATTTAGCTGAGACCTGAATACTGAGAAGCAATCGTGCATATTCCAGACAGAGGAAATAGTGAATGGGAAGTCTTCAGGTAGGAACAAGATCAAGGAACTACGGCCCCTGGGAGAGCTCATTGTCATGTGTGCTTCTTCATGACTTTATAAACTTTATACATAAATCCTGTTAACCTTGATCTTTGTGGACAAAATAATGCAAATCACATCTATGAGTTTCTAGCCCTCTTGGTTCTTTCTGGCGCACTCCTTCAGGGCGAGCTGCAGACATCCAGGAATACTTGTTGATGATTAACACCCACAGATGATGAAAAACAGATTTTGCTGGTTGGTCAGCCATAAAATTCTAAGGAAGCCTGCCGGAGATTTAGCACAAGCCTTAGGTAGCTGGGCCATTCATTTCTGTATAACTATTACCTTACCCAATCCCTCACCCCATCTCACCCGTCCCCAGGAACATAATAGCTGTGCTGAGTAATAACCTTTCTTAATCTGTGGGAAGTCAATAGTTAACAACTGAGGATTGCCTTTCACATTGCTTTTTGTTGAAATACACCTAAGACTCTCGGATGTTATTTGGGAAAAGCTCTAAAACTTAACCTGATAAAGAAGTAATTTACAAAAAGATAAGCTTTGATAGATATTCCTGATGAGGCTGACTCTAGGCTTACAAAGCATTGTAAACAGTTATGAGTACAAACATATGGTTAGATAAAAGAGATAAGTTCTGTTTGATAGCAGATAGTGTGACTATACTTAGCAACAATGTTATGTATATTTCAAAGTAACTAGAAGAGAGGACTTGAAATGATACCAGTACATAAAAATGATACTCACTCAAGGTGATGAATACCCCAATTATCCTGATTTGATTGTTACACACTCTTTGCATGTAAAAAACACTCACAGTACCCCATAAATAAGTAAATTATTATATATCAATAAAAGGGAAAAAAATAACCATAAAATAGAAGCACATCATATTCCATATTAGTGATATTACATCCTCACGTTAAGAATGGATACGTTTTCTTCACATTCAATTCATTCATTATTCACACAGATGAATTCATCAGGCCTGAAATATACCAGTCTCTTAGACTTTTTCCCTAACCCAGTATAAACTGCTGCATTCCTAAGGTTATGGGAGCTGCCTCAGTGGTATCACCCTTGCTAACACTAGTGTGTGATACTTTCTTCCATTCACACATTCACTCGTTGGTCCACATACCTCAGGAGAATGATAAAATCTCTTTTACTTGTATGTTTACAGAAAGTCATCATAGCCTGTTATTGAAAAATCTTTTTAAATACCCTGTAAGTCTGTACTGCCCTAAATTGACACAATCTACTCCTTTCTGTCCTGAAGTCTAAGCTAATGTTCAATCCCGGAGATATTTTACTTTTATGATGACATAATTAAGTGCCAAACATAGTCAAGAGACCTAAATTCCAGTCCTAGATTCATTTCTTCACTCACCAACCACTTATTATATATATATTATGCACCAGACTTTGCACCACTGGTAGGTTTTTTCACTTTGGGTAAGTAGCTAAATTGCTTTATCCCCCAGCTTTCTCATCTGTACATAGTTCTATAAAAAGGTCATTTACCAGATAATCTCTAAGGTCTCTTGCAGTTTTAAATACCTTTACTTCTAAGTCCAATTCTAATGTCCATATTGTTTCTGAATCATACTTGTTTCGAAGTAAACTGAGTTTGTCTCATAGACATTTCCCATTAAAACAAAGGTCAGTACTGGTTATTTCTCCTAAAGCATTAATATAATTTCACTGGTTGGGAGAAAAATATATAACAATATTTCTGGAATTCAGATGAATATTTGCAAGAATTATCAATGAAGAAATCATACTTTATATATATGTACACACACACACACACACACACACACAAACACACAGTGGCCATTCATATTCACGAGTTCCACATCTGTGGATATGGAGGGCCAACTAAGAAACTTGTACATACTGGGAGTTTGATGTCCTGGTGATAGGGGGTCCTGGAACCAATTCTCTGAGGATATGGAAAGCTCCACTGTATATATATTCACAAGAGTTAGAAAACAATAATATGTTACAAATGTCTCAGAACCAGTTTCCCTAACAAAAAGAGAAGTATACAAAAATAAATATATTTTGCTGGTCATATTGTATATTCTTTCTCAGACTAATTTGACAATATGTAACAAGGATCATAAAACTGGTTGTGTAGATTAATTACAATAATAATCTTAATTCTTCATTTTGCCATATCTTTTTTTTTTGTCATGGTGTATAATGTATTTTCTTTTTTTTTTTTTTAATTTTAGTTAAGTTCTGGGATAAATGTACTGAATGCGCTGGTTTGTTACGTAGGTTTACATGTGCCATGGTGGTTTGCTGCACCTATCAACCCATCATCTAGGTCTTAAGCCCCACATGCATTAGGTATTTGTCCTAATGTTCTCCCTCCCTTGCCCCCATCCCCCAACAGGCCCCAGTGTGTGATGTTGCCCTACCTGTGTCCATGTGTTCTCATTGTTTAACTCCCACTTATGAGTGAGAACATGTGTGTTTGGTTTTCTGTTCCTGTGTCAGTTTGCTGAGGATAATGGTTTCCACCTTCATCCATGTCCTTCCAAAGGACATTATTTTTTATGGCTGCATAGTATTTCATGGTGTATATGTGTGACATTTTCTTTTTTTTTTTTTCTTTTTTTTTATTTTTTATTTTTTATTATTATTATACTTTAAGTTCTAGGGTACATGCGCATAATGTGCAGGTTTGTTACATATGTATACTTGTGCCATGTTGCTGTGCTGCACCCATCAACTCGTTAGCACCCATCAACTTGTCATTTACATCAGGTATAACTCCCAATGCAATCCCTCCCCCCTCCCCCCTCCCCATGATAGGCCCCGGTGTGTGATGTTCTCCTTCCCGAGTCCAAGTGATCTCATTGTTCAGTTCCCACCTATGAATGAGAACATGCGGTGTTTGGTTTTCTGTTCTTGTGATAGTTTGCTAAGAATGATGGTTTCCAGCTGCATCCATGTCCCTACAAAGGACACAAACTCATCCTTTTATGGCTGCATAGTATTCCATGGTGTTTATGTGCCACATTTTCTTAATCCAGTCTGTCACTGATGGACATTTGGGTTGATTCCAAGTCTTTGCTATTGTGAATAGTGCCGCAATAAACATACGTGTGCATGTGTCTTTATAGCAGCATGATTTATAATCCTTTGGGTATATACCCAGTAATGGGATGGCTGGGTCATATGGTACATCTAGTTCTAGATCCTTGAGGAATCGCCATACTGTTTTCCATAATGGTTGAACTAGTTTACAATCACACCAACAGTGTAAAAGTGTTCCTATTTCTCCACATCCTCTCCAGCACCTGTTGTTTCCTGACTTTTTAATGATCGCCATTCTAACTGGTGTGAGATGGTATCTCATTGTGGCTTTGATTTGCATTTCTCTGATGGCCAGTGATGATGAGCATTTTTTCATGTGTCTGTTGGCTGTATGAATGTCTTCTTTTGAGAAATGTCTGTTCATATCCTTTGCCCACTTTTTGATAGGGTTGTTTGTTTTTTTCTTGTAAATTTGTTTGAGTTCTTTGTAGGTTCTGGATATTAGCCCTTTGTCAGATGAGTAGATTGCAAAAATTTTCTCCCATTCTGTAGGTTGCCTGTTCACTCTGATGGTAGTTTCTTTTGCTGTGCAGAAGCTCTTTAGTTTAATGAGATCCCATTTGTCAATTTTGGCTTTTGCTGCCGTTGCTTTTGGTGTTTTAGACATGAAGTCTTTGCCCATGCCTATGTCCTGAATGGTACTACCTAGGTTATCCTCTAGAGTTTTTATGGTATTAGGTCTAATATTTAAGTCTCTAATCCATCTTGAATTAATTTTCACATAAGGAGTAAGGAAAGGATCCAGTTTCAGCTTTCTACTTATGGCTAGCCAATTTTCCCAGCACCATTTATTAAATAGGGAATCCTTTCCCCATTTCTTGTTTCTCTCAGGTTTGTCAAAGATCAGATGGCTGTAGATGTGTGGTATTATTTCTGAGGACTCTGTTCTGTTCCATTGGTCTATATCTCTGTTTTGGTACCAGTACCATGCTGTTTTGGTTACTGTAGCCTTGTAGTATAGTTTGAAGTCAGGTAGCGTGATGCCTCCAGCTTTGTTCTTAATTCAGTCTATCATTGATGGACACTTGGGTTGGTTCCAAGTCTTTGCTATTGTGAATAGTGCTGCAATAAACATACATGTATGTACATGTGTCTTCATAGTAGAATGATTTATAATCCTTTGGGTATATACCCAGTAATGGGATTGCTGGGTCAAATGGTATTTCTGGTTCTATATCCTTGAGGAATCGCCACACTGCCTTCCATAATGGTTGAACTAGTTTACAGACCCACCAATATTATAAAAGTGTTCCTATTTCTCCACATCCTCGCCAGAATCTGTTTTTTCCTGACTTTTTAATAATTGTTATTCCTACTGCCTGAGGTGGTATCTCATTGTGGTTTTGGTTTGCATTTCTCTAGTGACCAGTGATGATGAGCTTCTTTTCATGTTTGTTGGCCACATAAATGTCTTCTTTTGAGAAGTGTCTGTTCATATCCTTCACCCACTTTTTGATGGGGTTGTTGTTTTTCTTGTAAATTTGTTTAAGTTGCTCGTAGATTCTGGATATTAGATCTTTGTCAGATGGATAGATTGCAAAAATTTTCTCCCATTCTGTAGGTTGCCTGTTCACTCTGATGATGGTTTCTTTTACTGTGCAGAAGCTCTTTAATTGGTCCCATTTGTCAATTTTGGCTTTCGTTGCAATTGCTTTCTGTGTGTTAGTCATGAAGTCTTTGCCCATGCCTATGTCCTGAATGGTATTACTTAGGTTTTCTTCTAGGGTTTTTATGGTTTTAGGTTTTATGTTTAAGTCTTAATCCATCTCAAGTTAATTTCTGTGTAAGGTGTAAGGAAGGGGTCCAGTTTCAGTTGTCTGCATATGGCTAGCCAGTTTTCCCAGCATCATTTGTTAAATAGGGAATCCTTTCCGCATTGCTTGTTTTGGTCAGGTTTGTTGAAGATCAGATAGTTGTAGATGTGTGGTCAATTTCCAAGGCCTCTATTCTGTTCCATTGGTCTATATATCTGTTTTGGCACAAGTACCATGCTGTTTTGGTTACTGTAGCCTTGCAGCATAGTTTGAAGTCAAGTAGCCTCCAGCTTTGTTCTTTTTGCTTAGGATTGTGTTGGCTATACAGGCTCTTTTTTGGTTCCATATGAAATTTAAAGCAGTTTTTTTCTAGTTCTGTGAAGAAAGTCAATGGTAGCTTGATGGCAATAGCAGTGAATCTATAAATTACTTGGAGCAGTATGGCCATTTTCATGATATTGATTCTTCCTGGTTCACCTATGTAACTTCCTTTCACCAATGAGCTTTCTCTCTTTCCAATCAGGCTCCTTTGCCATCACCATGAGGACACGCCCACCTCAGCCTGAGGAGTGAATGTGAGAGACACCTGGAAGAAAACCAAGTCATTCCAGCGGGGACCAGCAGTTTCTATGAGTTAAGAGGATCTAGCCAGGAGTCCAGGAAGGCCAGAGCAGCTAGAATTTGCAAGGCGAAATACCAAAGAGAGAACGCTGCAAATCTGCAGAGCCCCTCTCAAATCTGTGCAGCACATGACAAGTAATGATCAGCACATGTGTGTGACGAAACTGCCCACGGTTTGGGAAACAACCACGCCCCAAAACGATTAGAAAAGATATTCTCTAGAGCTCACACAGAGCCAGAAACAGTTCTTGTTCCCACTAGCTAAAGTGAAAACCTCGTAATTCATGAGGCATCAGACAGCATGACTGGGGAAGGGCATGGCCTGTGTAATGGGGCAAAATCAACTCTGGACAAAATACCTCTTTGCTGTCACCTAACAAAACTTAAAAGTGAAACGGAAAGAATCAACCTATTTCTAAGTAATGTGACTGTGCCCTAGAACAAATCTCAAGAATATTTACAGAAATACAAAAATATCCAGTTCCCAACAAGGTGAAACTGATCATTTCTGTATCCAACGAAAACTTACCAGGTATATTAGTTTGCTAGGGCTGCGTGACATTTATTGTGTCACAACTCTGGATTCCAAAAGTTCAAGGTCAAGGTGTTGGCAGGGTCGGTTTCTTCCGAGGAACGGAGGGAAGGAAGAAGGGATCTACCACAAATTTTTATCAGGCTGCTGGAATTGGGGTAGGAAGAAAGTAGAATGGGGCCAAATAAGCCATTGGGACAGAAATAAAATTCTATTTTTTTAAATAATCTATGCCTTTTACAAAAGAATGTGAAGGTGCTCAGCAAGACACACACAATAATGAAATTAAAATCTAAATGGAAAGCAAAGCCATGAATATCTGGAGGAATTAAGTAAATATGTTAGCCTTAAGTGCTAACTTAGTTACTACAATCATCAATAAACATGGCTTGGAGCTTCCTGACAGCTATAGCCGAAGGGGAAATACAGTTTGTAAGAAATTATGCTTTGTGTCAGGGAGAAAAATTATTAATGCACAAATACTCACTGCCTTCCTCTACCCTTTCCCTAGATGTCTTTAAATCTTACTTCTCCCACCCAGGCTTTTGCTAGACCCTGGGGTTGGGGAGCGGGGATCAAGAATATACACAGTAATGGCCAGGTGCGGTGGCTTACGCCTGTAATCCCAGCATTTTGGGAGGCTGAGGTGGGTGGATCACCTGAGGTCAGAAGTTCAAGACTAGCCTGGCCAACATGGCAAAACCCCGTCTCTACTAAAAATACAAAAATTAGCCAGGCATGGTGGCATGTGCCTGTAATCCCAGCTACTGGGGGAGTTGAGGCAGGAGGATCGTTTGAGCATGGGAGGCGGAGCTTGCAGTGAGCCAAGATCATGCCACTGCACTCCAGCCTGGGCAACAGAGTGAGACTCTGTCTCAAAAAAAAAAAAAAAAAAGAAAATACACAGTTAGGAAACTCAGGTGTTCTATGTCACCGTCTGAAGGAGGAATCATACATTTTGGTACCCAAAAAGAGGAAGTAGGTTATCCCTTTCAGAGCATACGTAAATCCTTACTCCATCATTTTACACCAGTTAAATGCTTTATTTACCTTTGTCAATGAGCAGATAAGCAAGTGCTCTTCTGCAAAACTATAAATAATTAGAAGCCAAAATGGTGGAATGCTGAAATCATCATCTGCAAATTAGCAATGGCTATTTTTATGTCAGGTTTTGATTTTAGGAGAAAGGAAAAGAATATATTCTAATCTACTTCGTCGGAACAGTTGTAATCAGCAGATGATGGAGATGACAAAACTCAAGTAATTAAACTTCTTTCTCATTTAAAAATCTATTATTCAACAGCAAAAGCAAAAAATACATCAGTGGATTTTTACTTTCGACCACTGGAAAGTGTTCTATCTCTAAATGGACTATCATTAATTTCTATAATATATATGATTAGGCAAACAAACAAAAAAGGAAATAATAAATATAATTACCTTAGAAAAGAATGTTTTGTAGCTTACTTGTTTCTTTTATGGCCTCAATATATTGAAAGATATGTGACTATGGAAATATCAGTCTATCTCTTTTTTTCTCTTACTCATTACTGTCAAGTCCTGCAGAATGCAAGATGGCACTGGAATACTGTGTTCCATTCTGTTGCATTAAGAGACTTAACCCATTATTAAATCTCTGAGTTCTTTTGCTGGTCCTTTGGCAAACAGGTAAATAAATTGCTGGAAAAAGTCCTCATCAGTCATTTGTTCATTAAACTAATATTTATTGACCCTACTATGAGCCAACAAGATTCTATTAGGTGAATGAAGCAGACTAAAATCCCTGCCTTCATGGAGTTTACATCCTAGTGGAGGAAGGACAATAAAACAAACAAGTAGAGAGTTAAGTCATATGGTGATAAAAATGGAAGAGGAATGGGGTTGGGGAGAGGGCGCTAGGGAGGTGGTAGCATTTTAAAGGATGTGATAAGGTCTCCATGAGAGGATGCCTTATGACATTTCAGCAAAGATCCAAAAGGTGTGAGGGAGGGAGGCATGGAAATAACTGTAGAAAGAGCCTTCCACACAGAGGGAGCAGGGCTGGCAGGATTGAGGAATGGCAAGGAGGTCAGTGCAGCAGAATAGAGCAGTCTAGGGGATGAGTGCAATGAGTTGAACCAGGGAGGTGAGGGACAGAAGGGCAGGGCAGATTGTGGAGGACACTGTGGGCCATTGTTAAGACTCTGGCTTTCACTCTGAGACAGATGGGAAGTCACACAGAGGTTGAACTAAGGAGAAGCATAAAATGGCACATAGATTTTAAATTATTGTGTGGTCATTGTGTTGACCACAGACTATAGAGGATCAAGGGGAGAAACAGGAGGCTCTGCAGGAAGCTGTTGCCGTTATTCAAACAAGAGAGAATGGGGGCTCAGACCAGGGGGTTGCAGCCTCCATGGTGAAAAGACCCCTGCAGATAACTTCCCACCCAGCTGTTCATGGGATTAAGAGATGCCACAGGTTGAGTCATATTTTCTTGGAAAAGTTTTCCTTAAAAAATAGTCAGCAGGGTGCGGTGGCTCACGCCTATAATCTCAGCACTTTGGGAGACCAAGGCAGGCAGATTACCTGAGGTCAGGAGTTTGAGACCAGCCTTGCCAACATGGTGAAACTCCATATCTACTAAAAATATAAAAGTTAGCCAGGTGTGGTGGCGGTTGCCTGTAATCTTAGCTCCTCGGGAGGCTGAGGCAGGAGAATTGCTGGCAGCCAGGAGACAGATGTTGCAGTGAGCCCACATGGAGCCATTGCACTCCAGCCTGGGAGACAGAGGGAGGCTCCATTTGAAAATAATAATAATAATAACAATAGTCATTGTGGGTTTTTGTGGTTTTAAAAAATTTTTTAATTTTTTGTTTTTTTGAGATGGAGTCTTGCTCTGTCACGTGGGCTGAAGTGTAGTGGCATGATCTTGGCTCACTGCAACCTCTGCCTCCCAGGTTCGAGCAATTCTCTGCCTCAGCCTCCCAAGTAGTCAAGATTACAGGCACCCACCACCATGCCCGGCTAATTTTTGTATTTGTAGTAGAGACGGGGTTTCACCATCTTGGCCAGGCTGGTCTTGAACTCCTGAACTCGTGATCTACCCGCCTCGGCCTCCCAAAGTACTGGGATTACAGGCATGAGCCATTGCTCCCAGCCTAGTCTTTGTCTTTAATAAAAGTATCGAATATTTTTTAAAGCCAAAAAAGCCAACATTTACAAATGGGAAACTGGTATTAAAGGGTTATTGCTAATGAAATTAGAACCACAGCAATACATCTATTTTTAAAGGCCAAGGTTTATTCATTGCAGTTTCTATTTAGGCAACAATTAAATAAGAATTTTACTTACTTGCACCCTTACTGTGGAAACTCTTTCTTACACATAATTGGCTCACTTCCCTACCTTTGTAAATGTTATATAGTGAGCAAAATTAAATTAATTCAATGCTTGATGATTGAAGTTTTGCATTACCTCAGAATCCTACTTCTCACCAATAATTCATATTAAACAGATGTTTGGATAAAGATGTAAAAGATACATGAGATAGGCCTGAATTTATACTAAATCACAGAATATACTTTAGATATTTGATTATTTTTTAAAAATATCATGTATGTTTGATTTCTCGTTATTGCAAATTTTTCTTCTAAAAGTAGATTACAAATGAACTGTAGTTAATGGAATGATAGAGATCAAAATGTGGTTCCCCCCCCCCCCCGTGATTCCCAGCGTTTGAGGGCCACAGTGCACATCACTTGCCAACTCTACAGATGATGATGACACTTACCAAATAAGTACTGAAATTTATCATCTTGTTTCTGAAATAAACATACTGTATTACAAGCGAGTGTCGTGGCTCACGCCTATAATCCCAGCACTTTGGGAGGCCGAGGCGGGTGGATCACGAGGTCAGGAGATGGAGACCATCCTGGCTAACACGGTGAAACCCCGTCTCCACTAAAAATACAAAAAATTAACCGGGAGTGGTGGCGGGTGCCCGTAGTCCCAGCTACTCAGGAGGCTGAGGCAGGAGAATGGCGTGAACCCAGGAGGCAAAGCTTGCAGTGAGCTGAGATCACACCACTATACTCCAGCAGCCTGGGTGACAGAGCAAGACTCCATCTCAAAAAAAAAAAAAAAACTGTATTACTAAACTCAATCATGTTATCCAAATATAGATCAAAACATTCCCTTTCATGATAAGACTGTACTTCTATAGCCTCCCCTGCTGTTCTCACTCCAGCAACATTTTTCTGGCCTGACAGGACCGTTAACCAGATTTTCCAAGCAAGAATTATTTATATCCTCCTGTGCACTTCAGTGAAACTAATTTGAGTTGTCCTTCTTTTTCACTGGCTTCTCAATAAATCTTGCTGATAGTTTAAATAGAAATATCATCAAGTCAGGCTGGAATGTGGCAAAAATTACCATTGTTAAGCCCAGAGCTTAAGTGGTAAAAGAAAAAAGAGACTGGAAAATATGAGGCAAGAGCTTTTTGATAAACATGAGACACAACAGAAAATATGCAAAGCTTCACAGTGTATGCATAAGAAAAAAATTCCAAAGGAATGGTCCAAACCTAGTGTTTTAGTTTTCTAGGGCTACCATAACAAAATACTGCAGACTGGGTTGTTTAAACCAGCGGTCCTTCACCTTTTTGGCACCAGGAACTGGTTTCATGGAAGACAATTTTTCCACAGCCCAGAGGTAGGTGGATGGTTTGGGGATGATTCAAACACATTACATTTATTGTGCACTTTATTTGCATTATTACACTGTAATATGTAATGAAATAACTATGCAACTCACCATAATGTAGCATCAGTGGGAGCCCTGAGACTGTTTTCCTGCAACTAGATGGTCCCAGCTGGGGGTGAAAGGAGACAGTAACAGATCCTCAAGTATTAGATTCTCATAAGGAACACGCAACCTAGATCCCTCTCCTGCTCAGTTCACAATAGGGTTTGTTTTCCTATGAGAATCTAATGCTGCCGCTGATCTGACAGGAAGTGGAGCTCAGGCAGTAATGCAAGCAATGGGGAGCGGCTATGACTATAGTTGAAGCTCTCCCACCACTAACCTCCTGCTGTGTGGCCCAGTTCCTCGCAGGCCACGGACCACTATCAGTCCATAACCTGGGGGCTGTAGACCCCTGGCTTAAACAATAGTTATTCATTTTCTAACAGTCCTGGAGGTCAGACATCTGAGACCAAGGTGTTAACAGGATTGCTTTCTCCCAAGGGCTCTCTCCTTGACTTGTAGACAGTCATCTTCATGTTCACACGGCATACCCCGCAATGTGTGTCTACGTCTACATTTCCTCCTTTCCTTGGCTTATAGTTGGTTGTGTTCTCCCTGCATCTCTTCACATGGAGTACTCTGTGTATGTGCATCTGTCTCTAAATTTCCCCTTTTTATAAGGACTCCAATCATACTGAATTAGGGCCCACCCTGATAACCTCATTTTAACTCTTTAAAGCTTCTATCTCTAAATACAGTCACATTCCAAGATGCTGGGAGTTAGGACTTCAACATATGAATTGAGGGGCCATACAATTCAGCTCATAACACACACCATTTAGGAAAAGTATATGGAATACACCTGTTGTCACCTGTTAGCTGTTTACTAAACTATGGTTTTTGATTGTTTGAACACCAAAACTACGCTAAGCCCAGAATACAGCATTTGACATACTTACATGCAAGTGAGAGGCCTAAAGCTTAAGTTTCATTAGCTTCAACCTGGTATATCTGGCCCTGCCACAAAGAAAAATGCTGCCTCAAAATCAAAACTCTTCTGTAAAGAGTGTTCATTCCTTCACCCCCATCCCCTATTCACACACACCCGCCTCCTTTAGCTCTTGTATGTCTGTGTCTTGCTCTACATGGTCTCTGTTACTATTGCCTTACTTTGTCCCCCAGTCAGTTTAGATTCATAGGTAGCCACAGGATGGGCAAGTTAGGAGATTCAAGACTAGGGCTGTGCTTGAGAAACACCCAGGCCTCAGAGGGTATTGTCATCTTATTTAGAAAGGGACATGTATTTGGTTCCCTCTGCTTCTGAAGTTAACCAGAGGTCACATTTTTAGTGAATTAGAGACAAGTCTCCAGGATTTAGCATATAAAGACAAGCCAACCCTCTCATATACAATTGAGAAGTCGAGTGTGGAGGTTTGAAATGTAGTGTACAATTTACATAAAGAGTCCAAAGCCTTCTTAGGGAAAGGAACCAATATTACTGTGCACTTCCGCAGATATTCAAAGTTATGAAAGCAGATGTGATAGACTGAATAGGCTTTGTCCAAGTCTGAATGTCAAAAAAAAGGCAATGGGACTCTTGAGGGAAAAAGAGGCTTTAAGAGTTGAAGAGACAAAAACAGACAGTGGGTCCTTGCTCTAAGATGGTCAGAAGGGACCTTGGTTCTGGATCCACCTAGACTTCATAGAGACGACACTGGTACCCCTACTACCTTTCTGAAGTAGCTACGAACAAGTGGGCAGGCTGGGAGACCACTGTTACTATGTAGCTGTAACTTTGGGAACACAAACCTTCTTTAGAACAGAATGTTCATAGTGAATATAAAACTGATGATAGAGACAGATATTTTACACATTTGCCTTCCCCTTCCCCCTAGCCTCTCTCTTCGCAGGGATCACTCTTTCTGCATAGCATTTTCTGGAACATCCAGGACCCCGTGAATCCCGTTCTTCCCACAAGGGGCAGTGGTACTGGTTTTGGTGGCGGCAACACGCCTGGGATTCTGTCTCACCCCCAGCATCTGAGAATCCTTCACAGGCCCTATCTTAGGGAAGCTTTTTAGTATAGTGGAAAAGGATGTGGAAATACGAGAAACCTAGGTTTGAACCCTGGCTCCATCATGTACCAACTGTACGGCTGTAAGTAAGTTAACTTACCTCTGTGAACCTCAGTTTCTTCATCTGTAAGCTGAAGTCACTGTGGGCAACAACCAAGTAGATTTGTCTAACATGCATAGCATGATCCCCAGCACAGCATGTGCTCTGAAAATTTTGGTTCCATAACTTTGCACTCCCAAAGACTTCCCTGGTAATGTTCGACCAATCACAAGTTTTAATTTGGAATACAGTCAAATTTAGAATGTAGCTGAAACAAGTCCTCTTATTATCACCATCACCTGTACATCACTGTTGTAATCCACTGGAAGCTATGGTCACACCGTTGTAAGGAGCTGTGAAGGATAAAAAGGCCATGCCCAACACAAATGGGGCTTAGGTTTGAACACTGAATAAACACTGAGAAATGAGATAAGAAAACTAGGCATCACTCAGCTTGGATTGAATAAAAAAAAAAAAAACCTCCCAAAACACAGATATGCGATGTGAATAAAAAACAAAATGCATATGAATCAATGACTAGAACCTGAAGTAACTTGCTTTGGAGCAGACAGGAAAGCAAACAAGCAAACTGGCTTCAAGAAACTTGACTGGCAATCCCCGCCTTAGATGGATCGTTTACTTCCTGTGAATTCTCTCCACCCTTAAGTACAGAGGTTGGGCTGCCTCACCCTACACTTATCTATGTTCACTTGTCATTCTGTTTCAGGTTTTAGCTCCCTAAGTTCATTGTCAATTCCACCAGGGAAGAAACAATTATTTGTTTCTTTGGTATGCTCCCGTTGAGTAGGAACACAAGAAATAAAAGGAAAAAAGGGAGCAAGAAGGAAGAAGGAAGGGGACAAGAAGGAAGGAAGAAGTAAAAAGAGAGCAGAAAGGAAGATCTGCTTCAAAAGGAGGCTGAACTTTGCAGCGAAGTATCCTGTAGCAAAGTATCTCCATGCTAGGAACCTGACCAGCTGCAAACTGCTCTTGGCTGTCCTATTGAACTTGATGCATCCATCTTCCTATAATAGATACTTGTTGGAGGATTCAGTGTAAGGAAGCATCTGCCATGTTTGACCTGAATTGTCATCAATAAAGCAATAAACTCTTTTATAGCTTGTATTGGTCATTAGTGACTAATTAAATGTGGGAGATAAATGCAATATTTTCCAGGACAGCTGTTATACAAAGGGGCAAGGCGGCAGAAATAATTGCACAACTGCTTTTATAAAGAGCTTTGTCTTTGAATATAAATCCAGGTATTTTCCTATGATGGCAACACCTAAAACAAGAAATAAGTAACACTGGCAGAAGAACTTGAGAAAGAGCAGTTCTCAAGTCCCCTTAGACCCTACACCACTATGATAGAAGGGATCCTTACACCTGCCCAAACATGCTGCCTTCTAGAAGTAACCCCTCCCACTTCTCAAATTTTCTCAGCACACAGCTCATGAGGCTCTTATTAAGCACTGCACTGGATTGTAATCCTCTGTGTCTGTGTCTTTTTATTTCTACCATTTGTAGATTCTTTAAGGCAAGGACTTTTCCACATTTAACTCCGAACCTTACATAAGACCAAACTAGTGCTTTTTACTGAGTCTACAATAAAGAAATATTTGTTGCATAAATTAATAAAATTTGCATTATCTTTTAGTCTGAAATTTGTTCTCTTATCTATTTTTTTTTCATTTGCGCTTGAGCCCCTAAATCCAATAACTCTATGTAGACTTTGTTAAACAAGCACCAGACAGCATGGCCTAATAGTGAAAACACTGGGTAGAGGAGGTCAGGAAACACAAAGCATAATTATGGTACTTTTTCTAAAAATAAAAGTGAACTTTGGTAAGTCACATAACTTTTCTACACCTTGATTTCTTTATCTATAAAATGAGGAAAAATAGTATCTGCCCTCCAAAGAAACAAGGGAGGGGAAGGGAGGAGACATTTACTGGGTGCTTATTATATGCCAGACACTGAGTTAGGTATACACACAGGAATCATCTCATGTGACTCTCTTAATAACTTTGTGTTTGTTTTCCAGCTATACAGATGAGGAAACTGAGACTCAAGTAAAGTAACTGCAAAAAGTTATTCAACTAATAATTGACAAAGTGAGAACACACAGTTCAGGTCAAGCCATTCAACACTTAGTGAGAGCCACTGAGCTGACACTATGACTGTAGTCAAGGATACAAGATAAACTAAACAGAACTGTTACTATCAAGAAAAGGAAACATATAAACAAATAATTATATGCGAGTATGCATTTAAGATTCCTTCCAACCACATCTGCTGCTTTTAATGAGACTGTGAAAGATCAAGTATGTAAAAGTGTCACCAAGTCAAAAGGTTTATTTTAAGTACCTGTGCCTAATACTGTAGAAACTCCACTAGGAAACATACTTTAAGTAAATAACTCTCAGTCATTGGTCACTGTCCTCAAGACGCTTACAATCTTACTGAACATATTGGTGCTTGAAGTGGTGGACTTCATCTAGAAAACTCACTCACATGAAATAATACATTCTACTAAAATAATGAGCAAAATTGATATGAATAATTCTGCTTTTGAGAATGCTTGACAACTATAACAATAGTTGATAATAGAAGATAAACAGTGTCTTTGCCGTACAATGAATACAGTGTTAACCACACATCGGGGCTAAGGTTTTCTGAATATTACGTCACCTGCTTACAATTAATCTCCAGGTTTCATTGGGTTTATAGTAGGAAATATTCCACCACCCATATTCTGGCTTTGGCCATATATTCCTCTACAATTCAAGGCACTTTCTGGTTAAACAATATTTTAACATTTTCATAATGGCTTGCTCACTTGAAGCAGTAATATTAACTTTTATTCATAAAATCTTCGCTTCTTCCCATGAACCCAAGAACTGAGAATAGTACACATGAAATTAAAGTAACAAAATATATAAAGGAAATTTCAAAAGAAAGTCAAGCCAAAAACTAGGACATCATTAACTAGAAATTACAAAGCAAACGAGTTGTAAAAAGATGTTTTATATTATCTTTCCTTTAGTACTTCACTTTTGTATTGTTATGGATCTTTTACAAGCATAATTTTCTTGAATCTCTTGTGTTATTGTTGAAGTGATATTTAAAGCATCCACACATAACCCACAGGCTTAAATTCAGTGACTGATACTTACATATTTATTATGTTAAAAATATGTGCAGTTTCAGAATGCTCCTCTCTCTGGTGTATCATGAGGATTTAATTTGTGTCCCACTATACAAAATGAGAACTGATTCCTTCTTTGTTCTGTAAGCATTTGGAAGAGAAGGCCTCGAAAAACAATACGTGGAAACACACCCACCTACCACCTTCTAAAAAATAGATTGAAACCGGTACCCCACTCTCTTCTGAACAGACAGAAGTCCACTGACTAGCAGTGAGTTTATATTTAATATTTCACAATTGTCCTGTGAAACAAATACGCCCTCTAGGAGTACCTTGAAGTTTCTTCAGATATTAATAAAACTTTAAGAAAAGAGGGGTTTACTACAAGCTCAATACGCTCTACTTTGGTGATTGTTTAGGAAAGTTAATTGCTTATGAAAGGAATCATGAAAGAATGGGGCTAGAATTTTCAGGGCCTAAGTTAAGAAAGGTGTCATGAGGATTGTGAGGGTCTAAGTCTCTCCATCTCTCCCCAGGACAGCCCTTTGCATGTGGGCCTCAGATGCTACCAGGTGGAGTTAGGTGTTGTCCCTCTTTGCTTTTAGCCATCTTGCTCTAAATTTTATAGGGATGAGAAATCACTTGGGAGAAAAGGCCTGGGACCCAGTTTCTCTTTATTGAAATTCATAGGGATTACCCAAAGTGATGCCTCAAAAGGTTATGCTAAAAGACAAATTATACAATCCAGATCTTATTTAAAAATCTACCACAAGGCTAAGCACAGTGGCTCACACCTGTAACCCCAGCAGTTTGGGTGGCTAAGGCAGGCAGATCACTTGACGCCAGGAGTTCCAGACCAGCCTGGCCAACATAGTAAAACCCCATCTCTACTAAAAATACAAAAATCAGCCAGGCATGGTGGCGGGCACCTGTAATTCCAGTTACTCGGGAGGCTGAGCCACAAGAATCACTTGAACCCGGGAGGCAGAGTTGCAGTGAGCTGAGATGTCACCGTTGCACTCCACCCTGGGTGACAGAGCAAGACTCCAACTCAAAAAAAAAAAAATCTATTACAAGTTTCAAAAAGTAAAATTTTAATCCATTTATATTTTAAAGATAAAATTAACTAGCTAGCTATAGCTCTGGATCACAAACCCAAGTGGTTGTGTTTTCGGGTAATATAATGAAATAATATAATGAACGTCACACATCGTGAAGAGGTCACATGGTGAAAGGCCTCCCTGCCCTGGCTATCCAGCCACCCTCTTCACTGACAGCCTTCCCCAGAGTAATCACTTTTTCCAGTTTCTTTGTATCTTTCTCGAGATATTCTAATCATATACAGGCATAAATGTGTGTATCACCTTTTAAAACACAAATGGAAACACCACAGTAATATTAATAATAGTTTTAGGCAAAAATAATCAATGGATGCTCAAATTAGTGGATAAGAAAGTACAATGAGTAACAGGATATTTGCATAGTCTCAAATTAACTCCCCACAAGACACTTGCTATGTTCAGAATTGTGTCCTTCCAAAATTCATACAGTAAAGCTCTAACCCCCAGTGTGATAATATTTGGAGTTAGGGCCTTTGGGAAGTAATTAAGTTCAGATGAGGTTATAAAGATGAGGCCCTTATGATGGGGTGAATGTCCTGATAAGAAGAGACAGCAGAGAGCTTGCTTTCCTTCTGTCTCCACCATGTGAAGACAGAGCAAGAAGGTTGCTGTCTGCAAGCCCGGAAGAGAGCCCTCACCAGAAACCAAACCCTTCTGGATATCCTGCTGGACCCTGCTGGATCTTGATGTTGGACTTCCAGCCCCCAGAACTATGAGAAAACGGATTTTTGTTGTTTAAGTCACCTAATTTATAGTATTTTGATATGGCAGCCCAAGCTGGCTAATTACAAAAGAAAAACAAAATAACTTGGCAATGGAGAACGCTAGCAGATACCACCTTAACCAAGTGATCGAGTTAACATCTCCAGCAACAAGGCACATCAACATTATGTGCCTCCTGATGTGCACTGTGAAGAGCTAACATCCCTTCTGTGGTATTCTTGCAAAAAAAAAAAAAAAAAAAAAATCAAAACCTGTATCTAATCATGAGGAAACCTTAGACAGTCCCATTTTACAAAATATCTGATGAATAGTCTTCAAACGTGTCAAGATCATCAAAGGAGAAGAAAGAAGATGAACTGGAGGAGCTATCCCTGATTAAAGTATACTGAAGGGCATTAGAGGAGCAATTGAAAAAAATTTTGAATAAAAATCTTCAAAGGTCTGTGGATTAGTTCATGTGATTTCATCAATGTTAATTTCCTAGTTATGTAACTTTCTATAAGTATAAAGTTATTTTAAAAAGAAAAGTAAATTTTAAAAATTAAAAACACAAGTGGTTGTGTTCTGTGTATTTTCCATCTTTCATTTCTCCTCTAAACTATGTCGTAAGCATCATTTCATGTCAGTATAGACACTGCATTTTTAATGAATGTGAACTGTTCCGCTGCATGGATTTATGTGTTTAATCAGTTCCTTATTAATGAATACTTTGAGCTATTTCCTAGCTTTTGCTGTTACAGTGTTGCAGTTAACATTCTTTTCAATAAGACTTTTTGTGAACATGGTAAAGCCACTCAAAATGCACAATAAACCAGTGTCCCCCTTCCTTTAAGAAAGAGGTTCCCCAAGCTTTCTGGCACCAGGGACCAGTTTTGCAGAAGACAATTTTTCCACAGATAGGGGTAACGGGATTGTTTCAGGATGAAACTGTTCCACCCAAGCATTAGATTTTCATAAGGAGCTCGCAACCTAGATCCCTCACAAGCACAACCTAGATCCCTTACAATAGGGGTCATGCGCCTATGACAATCTAATGCCACAGCTGATCTGACAGGAAGTGGAGCTCAGGCGGTAATGCCTGCTTGCCGGCTGCTCACTTCCTACTGTACAGCCTGGTTCCTAACAGGCCACAGACCAGTACCTGTCTGTGGCCTAGGGTTTGGGGACCGTGCTGTAAGACTTAGAATTTAGACCAAGCAAATGTTCAGGACAGAATAACATATGTGACCAAGCTCTTTATCAAAGCCAGAGTTGAGAAAAATAATACATGATTTATTTTTTGATATTATAAATTCTTAATGTTGTGGTTAAAATGAAGCAGTTTTTAAGATTGTCTTATCCATTGAACATATATTCCTTGGCTTTTTACTTGTCATCTAAATTATTTAATTTAGGGGTAGAAAAAGTAAAATCATCACAAATGTTACTAGTTAAGGCATTTTTTAAAAAAATAGATGAAATTAATCCTAAATTTAAAATTCTAATGCACCTGCCTTCTCTGGTAATTAAGACTGTAACCAAATCTTTAGCGTGCAAATCAGCTGTTTTAATGATCTGAATCCTAAGGCATGTGCAAGAGTTTAAGATAAACTTAATAGGCCAGGCGCAGTGGCTCACCCCTGTAATTCCAGCACTTTGGGAGGCCGAGGCAGATGGATCACCTGAGGTCTGGAGTTCGAGACCACTCTGGCCAACACAGTGAAACCCTGTCTCTACTACAAATACAAAAAATCAGCCGCACATGGTGGCACGCACCTGTAGTCCCAGCTACTTGGGAGGCTGAGGCGGAAGAATCGCTTGAATCTGGGAGGCAGAGGCTGCAGTGAGCCAAGATTGCACCACTGCACTCCAGTCTGGGAGACAGTGAGACTCTGTCTAACGAAAAAAAAAAAAAACACACAAAAAAAACACCCTAACTATTGCAATAAAATGCTAAAATGCACTTATCTACAAGAAATACTGTATCAGTAATCAGAAAACTCTGAACGCATTATCCCTCTCTTCTTCACTCTGTACTGTAAACATAACCTTCTTACTGTCCATTTGCCACCTTAATTTACTTCAGCAAGTGGTCAAACAAGGCATTCTGATGCCAAGTCCATGCTTAAGGAAAGAGGAGAGATATTTTGAGCTTGTTCTTTCCCTTTTAAAGTCTTCCACACGTTTTTTTATCATTGAAACAGCATCTATCAAGCACTATGCCGGGTATTTCGCAAAGCCAATGAACAGTTCCCATCCACTTTTTAGCTTATAACAACAAACCAACAGCAAATACAGCAAACCAATAAACGTGGGTTTTCTGCTGAAGGTCAAGTAAATAGAGCACTGAATGAGGTGAAGGACTGTTATTAGGGGTCCTTTATTTTTCCAGTAAGGTCTTTCTGGAAATTTCCAGATATTAGGATTCATTTGAGGAAAAAGCTAGGAAGCCATATTAATTTCCTCTGTCTGTTGTAACAAAGTATTACAAATAATAATAATTTGGTAGGTTTGAAAACAATGGCAATTTATTCTCTTGAAACCAGAAGTCCAAAATCAGTATCACTAGACCCAAATCTCCCTTATGGCATCCCAGAGGCTCTAGGGGAGAATCTGTTCCTCCCTCTTCTAGCATCTGGTAGCTGCCAGCTTTCCTTGGTTTGTGGCTGCAAGCCAATATCTGCCTCCATGTTCACACTGACTTCCGTTTGTGTCAAATCTTCTTTTGTCTCTCTCTTATAAGGACACTTGTGACTGAATTTGGGGCCCTCCCACGTAATCTGGAATAATCTCCCCATCTTAAAAATCTCTTACTAAATCACATCTGCAATGACCTTTCTTCCATTTGTGGTAACAATGACAGGTCCCAGAGATTAAGATCTGATATCCTTGGGGACTATTATTCAACCTACTCCAGAGTTCCTTCCCTTTTGTGGGGAGCAGTGTTCTAGAAAGCTTGAAATCAAAGTAAGGGAAGTCAGTCAGTGCAGTGGCTCACACCTGTAATCCAAACAACTTGGGAGGCCAAGGTAGGTGGATCACTTGAGGTCACAAGTTTGAGACCAACCTGGCCAACATGGTGAAACCCCATCTCTACTAAAAATAAAAAATTAGCCAGAAATGATGGCGGGCACCTGTAATCCCAGCTACTTGGGAGGCTGAGGTGGGAGGATCTCTTGAACCAGGAAGCAGAGGCTGCAGTGAGCCGAGATCGTGCCACTGCACTCCAGCCTGGGTGTCAGAGTGGGGCTTCATATCAGAAACAAAAAAATGAACAAAAAGCAAAGTAAGGGATGTAGAGGATCTCACCAACACAGGAATAAAGAGTTTGAGTTTGTGTTGCTTTTGTTGTTTATCAGAGTGTCTAGTTGAAGCCTTGAAAGTACTGACTGAGATAAAATGTAATTGGCAGGGGTTCTGGAGGAAAGGTGTGGTGACCAAGGAAAACCCAGGGGTCACAGATCCCAGACTCATCAAGACTGTGGGCTGAGAACCAACAGTACTTTCACCTACTTATTCTGGCTTTCCTAGGGTCTACCTTGACACAGACCATCTTAGCCTCCCACCAGCGCCCCCAGGACTCACACATACTCCAGAGACAGCCACAGCAACACCCCCACCTTTGCCCACCCCCAGTGCTCCTTGCTGGATGGCCTTCTCCTTTCACAACTCTGTTTGCATTCGATTTCATTCTACTCTTTCCACCAGATGGTCTGCTTATTCTTATTATAGCTGAAAAGAATTCAGCCAGATTAAAATAAATCCTCTATAGTCATCACCTAAGTGTTAATGTAAGCCCAATGCTTGTCTTAATACCAATTTTTCTATTTAAAGTCTTAGTACAATGTCTTGGGGTGACAGGGGTGAACAGAATGACAAACTGCATGTTTTTTTTTATACCTTTTGAATGAAACTAAGGAGACTAAGCAATTTTTTGGGCAGGGGACTAATGATTTTAAGTTCTTTTTACTGTAACTTGGGTGCTAGATAATATCCTCCACATGACAGCCTAAGAACAGCCACCAATCCTGGTTATGAGGGACTTATTGCTCTCTAGGAAATACAAGGGGCCTGTTCCAGGAGATGTTTCACAGGAGCACTTATGTGTGGCTTTGGCTTCTTGCCTATGGTGCACTCTAGCATGGTACACAATCCCTGGGTTCCATGTCAGATCACCTAGGTTCAAACCCCTGCTCCAACACTCATCATTCTTGTGAATTGCTTCACAGAGGTTGCTTGAGGGTTCAACGAGGTAACACGTGTTTTATGTGTCAATTTGGCAAGGCTCCAGTCTCCAGTTATTCAATCAAACATTAACCATAGTGGTGCTGTGAGAGTATTTTGTAGATGTGCTTAAAGTACATAAACCTGACTATAAGTAAGGGCGGTTATCCTCAATAATCTGAGTGGGTCTGATTCAATCGGTGAAAGGCCTTAAAAACCAAATTGCAGTTTCCCAGAAGAAGAAGAAATTCTGTCTGTGGCTGGTAGCCTCAGCTCATGCCCCAGGGTTCCAGCCTGCCCTTCCTAACAGCCTCGCCTACAGAGCCCCCACAATCACATAAGCCAACTCCTCTCAATAAATGTCTATATATGTCCTGCTGGTCTTGTGTTTCTGGTTGAACCTTGTCTAATGCAAGACAGAATGCGCAGGACAGACACTGACACAGTGCTCAGAAGGTTTTTGCTCCTATTTTTGTTGGTGATGGTGGTGGTAGTGGTAATAGTGATGGTGGCGTTATATAACATAAACTGGAGTTTTCCTATTCCTATTGGAAATTTTCCAATGCCCAGTATTCTCTCCCATTGACCCCAATAAGTACATTCTTTCTTGTCAGATCATGTGACTCAATGTTTCATTCAAAAAAATGCAGCCACTAAAAATTCTCCACTTAACAGACAAAACAACTCACATTCCAACCCATGTGATACGATTTCCACAGCCCAATAATTAAAACATGTCCCAGTAGAAATACGTGCTTTAGACAATCATTAGCTTGGAGAAATTTTTCATCTCTTGAGTATTAGAACAAATTCTACATTTACCTTTTTTTTTTTTTTTGAGATGGAGTCTCACTCTGTCCCCAGGCTGGAGTGCAGTGACACGATCTGGGCTCACTGCAACCTCCGTCTCCTGGGTTCAAGAGATTCTCCTGCCTCAGCCTCCCAAGTAGCTGGGACTACAGGCACACACAACCATGCCCAGCTAATTTTTGTATTTTTAGTAGAGACAGGGTTTCACCATGTTGGCCAGGATGGTCTTGATTCTTGACCTCGTGATCTGCCCGCCTCAGCCTCCCAAAGTGCTGGGATTACAGGCGTGAGCCACTTCCCCTTGCCTCTACGTTTACCTTTAAGCATTTTTTTTTTAAGCCTAAGAATTATATTATTTCCTTCTACTTGCTCTCCTTGTATTTTCAACATTCTTTCAAATACATTAATTTTCACCTCTTCCTTTCTTCCTCTGCTATTTTCCACTTAACATGGCAGAACTATTTCAACTCCATGAAGCTATCTACATACAGCAATTAATTCTCTGCTAATAGGTTTATTCTATCTGTAACTGACACAAGTTTGTGGCAAGAGCCACACAAGCAACTCTTAGACCTGATGACATCACATTTTCCACTGACCTAAATGTCTCGTGCAAATTTGAAGTACAAGATTGTTTTCACTTTTTTTTCTAATAGTCTCCATTACTTCATGACTACTTTGTCTTCCAGAAGTATGCTTTATTGGTTCATTTGACAGACACTTATCAAGCACCTGCTATAAGCAAAAAGAATGTGTCACCTCTCCTATTCTCATGGTGTTTTCAACATATATGAGAGATAAACACAAATAACTCTATTAGTTAGAAGATGTTGATAACTGTCATGAGGGTGGTTCAGACAGTGTGATAGTGATTCTGAGAAGTGAAATGTCACGTCTGGTTGATTGGGTGATTACATTGAGAATAGCCTAACGACAGCTTCTGAGATAATTCTTAGAATGTCTAGGATTTCAACAGGCTGACAAGGAAGTAAGAACCATTTCAGAGAATGAAAATAGCATATGAGCACTGAAAATGACTCATTTTATACATGAGGAAAGCAGACAAGAATTTGCCCAAGGGCGTGCAGCTAGTCAGTCACAATAAGAACCTCTAGCTGGTGGACCTCTAGCTGAGGTCAGAAACCCCAAGGAAGCTGATATAACACCTTTCATCTGTAGCTGCTCCACTCCTAGTTATAGTGTGGGACTGAGACCTGAACTTCTGGGCCTCCCATGAAGAGGCCATCAAAACAAATTTCTCATACTTTATTCCCTCTTAACTCAACCACTCTCAGAAGTCTAAGACCCTATCATTCATCCACACATCTCCCTCCAGTCTGGATCCCATACTCCTCCATTCATTCCTCCCACCTTCTCTATCATCTCCTTTACTGGGCCACTGGGGACTCCCAGTTGGTCTTCACCTTCTTTTCCTAAATGAAACCTTTTCCTTCCTATAACCACAAGCAAAGGTTGCTTTTTTCTTTATAACCCATGAACCTAGAGCCTGATTGGTGTCTTCCTAGCTCCTAGAACCATTTTCAAAGCTTTCTTTTGCCTCTTCTTCTTTAAAATATCCAGCTTATATCATTAGACCACAATTCACTCACATCTCCCTCCTTGTAGATGGCATATATCAACCTCCTGACCACTCCTCCACTCACTGGTGACATTTTTTCCAGTCCATTACCTTCATGTCCTCACTGCCCTTTGTGCCCAGACATCTGCTCCCACACAAACTCTTTTAATTATTTTCCACCCCTTCCCTCCTTCTGACTACCCCAGAAAACCTTCATACCTGATTAAATTTAACTCTGGCCAAATTCTGGTAACTGAATTTTGCTAAAGAAAACCATTCAAGGCCACTAAATCGTTCCACCATAAATTCATGACTCAGAGTTCGTGAATGGATACTCAAGACTTCCCCAGTGTGCTTGTTTTCCAGGTCTCACAGACAGCTATTTTATTCTTTCTCTTCCTCAAACATTCCTGTCTCATCCCAGCCCTTGACCTTACCTCCCATTTTCCTGAGAAATTAGAAGCCATTTAAATGGAGTTACCTTATCTTCTCATCGCCAAATCTATATATCTCCTTTCTTCTGTGCCTCTGCTTTCTACCTTATTTCCTGCAGTTACTAAGGTAGATATGTCCTTTCTTCCAAAAAAGCCCACCTACTCCACTGGGATCTCTGAATCCATGTTCTCCCCCTACTTTGCAATTATACCCTCTCTCTCCTATATCACCCTATTTCTCCCATGCTTCTGAATCAGTTGCATCAGATCTAATTTCTCTATTTATAAAAATCACCCTCCCTGGACCCAAGATACTCTCTAGTTATTACCCCATTTCTTTCCTTCTCTATAGCAAACATCTCAAAAGAATAACTCTATCTCCTGTCTCCACTTCCATACTTCCCAGTCTCATCTCAACCACTCCAATCAAGCTTCTATGTTCTTGTTGAGATCGCCAATGACCTCCATGCTACCAAATGCAATGGACACATCTTGTGCCTTCATCATGCTGAACTTCTTAGCAACATTTAGTGTTACTGATCACTCCTTAACTTTCTGAAACACTTTTCTCTTCCCAGAAGAGTGTCACCCCCACTGTCCTAATTTTCCTCTTACCTCACTGGTCTTTCACTCTTCAACTCCTCTTTTTCTACCTACCTCTGAACTTTGAAACAGCATTGGATTCTCTTCTTTTTCTCTTCTTACATTTGTTTCCCAGGTGACCTCATCTGAGTCTCTGATTCCAGTCACTTCCACCAGCAGAGCACAGATCCCTGACTAGGCCTCACAGTACTTAAAGGGACAAATGAGCCCAGATGGAAATTAGGCTGCACTCAACCAAGTGTACTCCCCACCAAAACTAGACGGGGTTCCCAAGGTCACATCCTGAGGCTCATTCACACACTCGGTTCTCCCCCATACAGTGATCTTTTCCCAGGACAGGGCATCACACAGACTTATCCAGAGCCATCCTTTGTGTTGAACTTCCATGCTCCCCACTCTGAAGCTGGGAAATCCCTCCTTCTTCCTCTCCCGTGTCTGCTTCCTGTCACAGAGTGAGTGAACTGCTTTCAGAGCACAGTCCCCACAACCACCTATTGCTTACACAGACCTCCTGATTCTGCATCCAAGATTTTTTTTACACTGTCAGATCCTTACTTATACATTAAATTCCATTTTATGCTACCCTGTATATACATTGTTCACATGAAATTCTTATCCTCTACAACCAACCACATTCCAAAAAATAATTGACCATTCATTCCTATGTGGCCCCATAAAATACTAGCAGGGGATGCAATGTGGCACAGAGAAATTTACTTTTCCAAACAGGTAAAACAAAAAGCTTGGTTTAACAATAATAAGTACTTTATACTTGTGCATCCAAACAACACCAAAAAATCTATTTCTTTATTCTTGTTTTCCTTTGCAATAGTCCATTACTATGTCATATTTCAAAACAAAAGCTAGTTTCCATAGGAAGGGAAAACAGATTAAGTAATACAATGAAGAAAAGAGTACTGTGTGTAAGGTTTGAATGTGAAATCTTTTTTTTTTATATTTTACTTTAAATTCTAGGTACATGTGCACAACGTGCAGGTTTGTTACATATGTATACATGTGCCATGTTGTGTCCTGCACCAATTAACTCATCATTTACATTAGGTATATCTCCTAATGCTATCCCTCCCCACTCCCCCTACCCCATGGCAGGCCCTGATGTGTGATGTTCCTCTTCCTGTGTCCAAGTGATCTCATTGTTCAATTCCCACCTACGAGTGAGAACATGCAGTGTTTGTTTCTTTGTCCTTGTGATAGTTTGCTGAGAATGATGGTTTCCAGCTGCATCCATTTCCCTACAAAGGACATGAACTCATCCTTTTTTATGGCTGCATAGTATTCAATGGTGTATATATGCCACATTTTCTTAATCCAGTCTATCATTGATGGACATTTGGGTTGGTTCCAAGTCTTTGCTGTTGTGAATAGTGCCAAAATAAATATACATGTGCATGTGTCTTTATAGCAGCATGATTTATAATCCTTTGGGTATATACCCAGTAATGGGATGGCTGGGTCAAAAGGTATTTCTAGTTCTAGATCCTTGAGGAATCGCCACACTGTCTTCCACAATGTTCAAAGTAGTTTACAGTCCCACCGACAGTGTAAAAGTGTTCCTATTTCTCCACATCCTCTCCAGCACCTGTTGTTTCCTGACGTTTTAATGATCACCATTCTAACTAGTGTGAGATGGTATCTCATTGTGGTTTTGATTTGCATTTCTCTGATGGCCAATGATGATGAGCATTTTTTCATGTGTCTATCAGCTGCATAAATGTCTTCTTTTGAAAAGTGTCTGTTCATACCCTTTGCCCACTTTTTGATGGGGTTGCTTGTTTTTTTCTTGTAAATTTGTTTGAGTTTTTGTAGATTCTGGATATTAGCCCTTTGTCAGATGAGTAGATTGCAAAAATTTTCTCCCATTCTGTAGGTTGCCTGTTCACTCTGATGGTAGTGCAGAAGCTCTTTAGTTTAATTAGATCCCATTTGTCAATTTTGACTTTTGTTGCCATTGCTTTTGGTGTTTTAGACATGAAGTCCTTGCCCATCCTTTGTCCTGAGTGGTATTGCCTAGGTTTTCTTCTAGGGTTTTTAATGGTTTTAGGTCTAACATTTAAGTCTTTAATCCATCTTGAATTAATTTTTGTATAAGGTGTAAGGAAGGGATCCAGTTTCAGCTTTCTACATATGGCTAGCCAGTTTTCCCAGCAGCATTTATTAAATAGGGAATACTTTCCCTATTTCTTGTTTTTGTCAGGTTTGTCAAAGATCAGATGGCTGTAGATGTGTAGTATTACTTCTGAGGGCTGTTCTGTTCCATTGGTCTATATCTCTGTTTTGGTACCAGTACCATGCTGTTTTGGTTATTGCACCCTTGTAGTATAGTTTGAAGTCAGGTAGCATGATGCCTCCAGCTCTGTTCTTTTGGCTTAGGATTGTCTTGGCAATGCGGGCTCTTTTTTTGGTTCCATATGAACATTAAAGTCGTTTTTTCCAATTCTGTGAAGAAAGTCAGTGGTAACTTGATGGGGATGGCATTGAATCTATAAATTACCTTGGGCAGTATGGCTATTTTCACAATATTCATTATTCCTATCCATGAGCATGGAATGTTCTTCCATTTGTTTGTGTCCTCTTTGATTTCATTGAGCGGTGGTTTGTAGTTCTCCTTGAAGAGGTCCTTCACATCTCTTGTAAGTTGGATTCCTAGGTATTTTATTCTCTTTGAAGCAGTTGTGAATGGGAGTTCACTCATGATTTGGCTCTCTGTCTGTTATTGGTGTATAAGAATGCTTGTGATTTTTGCACATTGATTTTGTATCCTGAGACTTTGCTGAAGTTGCTTATCAGTTTAAGGAGATTTTGAGCTGAGACAATGGGGTTTTCTAAATATACAATCATGTCATCTGCAAACAGGGACAATTTTACTTCCTCTTTTCCTAATTGAATATCCTTTTCTTTGTCCTGCCTGATTGCCCTGGCCAGAACTTCCAACACTGTGTTGAATAGGAGTGGTGACAGAGGGCATCCCTGTCGTGTGCCAGTTTCCAAAAGAAATACTTCCAGCTTTTGTCCATTCAGTATGATATTGGCTGTAGGTTTGTCATAAATAGCTCTTATTATTTTGAGATACATCCCATCAATACCTAATTTATTGAGAGTTTTTAGCATGAAGGGCTGCTGAATTTTGTCAAAGGCCTTTTCTGCATCTATTGAGATAATCATGTGGTTATTGTCTTTGTTTCTGTTTATATGCTGGATTACATTTACTGATTTGCGTATGTTGAAGCACCCTTGCATCCCAGGGATGAAGCCCACTTGATCATGGTGGATAAGCTTTTTGATGTGCTGCTGGATTTTGTTTGCCAGTATTTTATTGAGGATTTTTGCATCGATGTTCATCAGGGATATTGGTCTAAAATTCTCTTTATTTGTTGTGTCTCTGCCAGGCTTTGGTATCAGGATGATCCTGGCCTCATAAAATGAGTTAGGGAGGATTCCCTCTTTTTCTATTGGTTGGAATAGTTTCAGAAGGAATGGTACCAGCTCCTCCTTGTACCTCTGATCCTGGAGTTTTTTTGGTTAGTAGGCTACTAATTATTGCCTCAACTTCAGAGCCTGTTATTGGTCTATTCAGGGATTCAACTTCTTCCTGGTTTAGTCTTGGGAGGGTGTATGTGTCCAGGAATATATCCATTTCTTCTAGATTTTCCGGTTTATTTGCTTAGAGGTGTTTATAGTATTCTCTGATGGTAGTTTGTTTTGCTGTGGGATTGGTGGTGATATCCCCTTTATCATTTTTTATTGCGTCTATTTGATTCTTCCCTCTTTTTTTCTTTGTTAGTCTTGCTAGTCGTCTATCAATTTTGTTGATCTTTTCAAAAAACCAGCTCCTGGATTTAATTGATTTTTTGAAGAGATTTTTGTGTCTCTATCTCCTTCAGTTCTGCTCTGATCTTAGTTATTTCTTGCCTTCTGCTAGCTTTTGAATGTGTTTGCTCTTCCTTCTCTAGTTCTTTTAATTGTGATGTTAGGGTGTCAATTTTAGATCTTTCCTACTTTCTCTTGTGGGCATTTAGTGCTATAAATTTCCCTCTACACACTGCTTTAAATGTGTCCCAGAGATTCTGGTATGTTGTATCTTTGTTCTCATTAGTTTCAAAAAACATCTTTATTTCAGCCTTCATTTCGTTATGTACCCAGTAGTCCTTCAGGAGCAGGTTGTTCAGTTTCCATGTAGTTGAGCAGTTTTGAGTGAGTTTCTTAATCCTGAGTTCTAGCTTGATTGCACTGTGGTCTGAGAGACAGTTTGTTATAATTTCTGTTCTTTTACATTTGCTGAGGAGTGCTTTACTTCCAACTATGTGGTCAATTTTGCAATAAGTGCGATGTGGTGCTGAGAAGAATGTATATTCCGTTGATCTGGGGTGGAGACTTCTGTAGATATCTATTAGGTCCACTTGGTGCAGAGTTGAACTCAATTCCTGGATATCCTTCTTAATTTTCTGTCTCATTGATCTGTCTAATGTTGACAGTGGGGTGTTAAAGTCTCCCATTATTATTGTATGGGAGTCTAAGTCTCTGTGTCAGTCTCTAAGGACTTGCTTTATGAATCTGTGTGCTCCTGTATTGGGTGCATATATATTTAGGATAGTTAGCTCTTCTTGTTGAAGTGATCCCTTTACCATTATATAATGGCCTTCTTTGTCTCTTTTGATCTTTGTTGGTTTAAAGTCTGTTTTATCAGAGACTAGGATTGCAACCCCTGCTCTTTTTTTTTTTTTTTTTTTTTTTGCTTTCCATTTTCTTGGTAGATCTTCCTTCATCCCTTTATTTTGAGCCTATGTGTGTCTCTGCACATGAGATGGGTCTCCTGAATACAGTACACTGATGGGTCTTGATTCTTTATCCAATTTGCCAGTCTGTGTCTTTTAATTGGAGCATTTAACTCATTTACATTTAAGGTTAATATTGTTATGTGTGAATTTTATCCTGTCATTATGATGTTAGCTGGTTATTTTGCTCATTAGTTGATGCAGTTTCTTCCTAGCATCAATGGTCTTTACAATTTGGAATGTTTTTGCAGTAGCTGGTACTGGTTTTTCCTTTCCATGTTTAGTGCTTCCTACAGGAGCTGTTGTAGGGTAGGCCTAGTGGTGACAAAATCTCTCAGCATTTGCTTGTCTGTAAAGGATTTTATTTCTCCTTCACTTATGAAGCTTAGTTTGGCTGGATATGAAATTCTGGGTTGAAAATTTTTTTCTTTAAGAATGCTGAATATGGGCCCCCACTCTCTTCTGGCTTGTAGAGTTTCTGCCGAGAGATCTGCTGTTAGTCTGATGGGCTTCCCTTTGTGTGTAACCCAAACTTTCTCTCTGGCTGCCCTTAACATTTTTTCCTTCATTTCAACTTTGGTGAATCTGATAATTATGTGTCTTGGAGTTGCTCTTCTCGAGGAGTATCTTTGTGGCATTCTCTGTATTTCCTGAATTTGAATGTTGGCCTGCCTTGCTAGGTTGGAGAAGTTCTCCTGAATAATATCCTGTAGAGTGTTTTCCAACTTGGTTCCATTCTCCCCATCACTTTCAGGTACACCAATCAGACATAGATTTGGTCTTTTCACATAGTCCCATATTTCTTGGAGGCTTTCTTCATTTCATTTTACTCTTTTTTCTCTTAACTTCTCTTCTCACTTTATTTCATTCATTTGATCTTCAATCAATGATACCCTTTCTTCCAGTTGATCGAATCGGCTACTGAAGCTTGTACATTTGTCATGTAGTTCTCATGCCATGGTTTTCAGCTCCATCAGGTCATTTAAGGACTTCTCTACACTGGTTATTCTAGTTAGCCATTCGTCTAATCTTTTTTCAAGGTTTTTAGCTTCTTTGCGATGGGTTTGAACTTCCTCCTTTAGCTCAGAGAAGTTTGATCATCTGAAGCCTTCTTCTCTCAACTCGTCAAAGTCATTCTCTGTCCCACTTTGTTCCGTTGCTGGTGAGGAGTTCCTTTGGAGCGGGGCAGGCACTCTGATTTTTAGAGTTTTCAGCTTTTCTGCTCTGTTTTTTTCCCCATCTTTGTGGTTTTATCTACCTGTGGTCTTTGATCATGGTGACGTACAGATGGGGTTTTGGTGTGGATGTCCTTTCTGTTTGTTAGTTTTCCTTCTATCAGTCAGGACCCTCAGCTTCAGGTCTGTTGGAGTTTGCTGGAGGTCCACTCCAGACCCTGTTTGCCTGGGTATCAGCAGCGGAGGCTGCAAAACAGCGAATATTGCTGAACAGCAAATGTTGCTGCCTGATCATTCCTCTGGAAGCTTCATCTCAGAAGGGTACCCGGCCATGTGAGGTGTCAGTCTGCCCCTCCTAGGGGGTGCCTCCCAATTAGGCTACTCGGGGGGTCAGGGACCCACTTGAGGAGGCAGTCTGTCCGTTCTCAGATCTCAAAGTCCGTGCTGGGAGAATCACTACTCTCTTCAAAGATGTCAGACAGGGACATTTAAGTCTGCAGAGGTTTCTGCTGCCTTTTGTTTGGCTATGCCCTGCCCCCAGAGGTGGAGTCTACAGAGGCAGGCAGGCCTCCTTGAGCTGCGGTGGACTCCACACAGTTCGAGCTTCCCGGTGCTTTGTTTACCGACTCAAGCCTCAGCAATGGTGGGTGCCCCTCCACCAGCCTCACTGCTGCCTTGCAGTTTGATCTTAGACTGCTGTGCTGCAATGAGGGAGGCTCCATGGGCGTGGGACCCTCTGAGCCAGGTGAGGGATATAATCTTCTGGTATGCCATTTGCTAAGACCATTGAAAAAGCACAGTATTAGGGTGGGAGTGACCCGATTTTCCAGGTGCTGTCTGTCACAACTTCCCTCGGCTAGGAAAGGGAATTCCCTGACCCCTTGCACTTCCCGGGTGAGGCGATACCTCACCCTGCTTCAGTTCACACTCGATGGGCTGCACCCACGGTCCTGCACTGTCTGACAAGCCCCAGTGAGATGAATCCAGTCCCTCAGTTGGAAATGCAGAAATCACCCATCTTCTGCATCGCTCACACTGGGAGCTGTAGACGGGAGCTGCTCCTATTCGGCCATCTTGACTTTTTATCTGGATGTGAAATCTTACATAGCTTTTCCAGAAATACCAATTTGGCTGGAACTTTAATCCTGAACATGACATTTAAACTTCTATGGAGATAAAACTATATTACCTATAAACAAAACAAGCAAAACAGCAATCCCTTCCTGATTGAACTCAGGATGAATTTCTCTTGCAACACTTTTCACATTTGAGTAATGTACCTTTTTCTCTAGCCATTTTAAAATAGATTAGATTTGAAGCTCTCAAGGAGTCAAGTGACAACTAAACTAAAATAGGGTAGGAAGAAAGGTCTCATTCCACGTTCCTCAAAGCATATTCTACTGGCAATTAGTGCATTGGGCAGTAATAATGTTTATGACAAAGCCTATACTACTTTTCTTTGGGTTATGAATTATTTATTTATGACCTTTAATGAAAATCAGACACTGCCTCATTACTGTCCCATCCAAGAAGTTTGTCTTGCAATGAACTCTAGCAATATCTATTTTTCCCCCATTAGAGTGGTATGCATTTTAATAATTAGAAATGATATTATTAGGTAATCTGTTCAAGTCAATGTTTCTAGGACTATAAATTTATGGCTAGCAGGTGCCAATTCATGTTATTGGAAATTTGGAAACTATATAAGAAAGAAGCACTAGAGCAGTCAGATTCCTGAGTCTTACTGACCATCATTAAATTAGGGACATAGGAAGGGGTTACAAAACAGCTGTGTTCCAACTTTGAGTGCCTTAAGAGCTCAGAAGAGGTAGACATGTATTATTGAATACCATATCCATTTCCTATTTGATCTTTGTGTTCAAGGAATATTCTTAAGCTAATAGTTCAATCAGATAGTGCACTATGATAAAGGCAGGAATGAGCTTGGGTGGCATAAACATTTGGAGTCAGGCAGACCTATATTTTAATCTCAACTCCACCTTAGACCTTAGGTGACTTCAGACAAATGGAATAACCTCTTAGCTTGAATTCCTCTTTCTGAAAATCAGAGAGCTAATACATAGCCTCAGTAAGCCTGTAGTTTGGATTTAAAGATGTAAATGTATGTACTGTGCCTGGTTTCTCTCTCTTTTATTTTTCTTTTTTAGCCTGAGCTCCTTCCTGCCAGTCCTATGGGTTGGTCTCTGGGCACAGTAAGAAAAATTGAGGTCACACAGATTCAGCCTTTGACCTCTGGCAGATTGGGACAGCTGGGCCAAGGGAACAGCAGGTACAAAAGTCCAAATGCTACCACTTCAGGTAAGGCCAGTGCTCAGCCAGGCTGCAGCAGGTGGATGGGGCACCATGGTTCTCTTTTGGTGAAGGGTTCACCATGGTAGTGTTTCTTCTCAGGCAGCTGCTATGACCATTTGATGATTCTAGCCAGGAATTGCTGCACCCACCACTCCATCCAGGCCAGTGAGCACAAAGCTGTGCAGCAGGGTCTAGGGGTCTTCTCCATGTACTGCATAGGCCTTGGCCCACTCTCACTGGCTGGGCCACCATCTGGCTGCAGTTCCACCTGCTGCCAGGCTTCAGACAGTAAGTAAACATTCTCCCCATGGGTACAGTGCCTGGCTTCTAATAAGAGTTAATTCCCTTCCCTTGAACAATTTTACATCAGGAATCAGTGGTAGATTCCATCGTATCACAACTGCTCACTGATTCTCTTAGGTATTCAGTACAGTATTGGCCTATTTGTTGCCTCTTCAGAGACAAAAAGATTTCTAGGGCTTTAGAGTCCAATGATAGGCCAATCTCCATCTAATGACCCATTTCACAGATAGAACTCATGGCTCACAAATGGTTTTGTTAACCAAGACAATAAAAATATTAAAGCTTTTCTATAACAAAATAATGCCTGTGGGCCCAGCTACATTTTTTTAAATTAGATGTAGATTTCTAACAATCATTGAGTTCACTAATGCATACGCTCCAGAACAAAGGCAGGGAAGATTTTTTTTTTTATTGTTAATACAGAATAGACAAGACTAACAGTATACACAACAATAATATTTCTGGGGGGGCTGAAGTTTGGCAAATTTATTAAGAGGTTAAAAATGATCTATGCTTTAGACTCAACAAATAATATATTCTAATGAAATAATGACGGTTGTGCATAAAATTTTACCCATAAAAGTGCTTAAAATGCAACATTTGTAATAATAATAAAAAACTGAAAACTACTGCTCCAAAATAGATCATTGCTAATTAAATTATGTTATATCCATACAACATAGCTATACAAAGCCATCAAGATGATGTTGTAGAATACTGATAGAACGTTATAGAATATTGTAGAATAGATATTTTAGAAATATGTTAATAATTGGTAAAGCGAAAACAAATTATAAAATGGTATGAATAGCATTCTTCCATAAAGAAAGAGAAGGAAGAAAAGGAAGGAAAGGAGGAAGGGAGGAAGGGAGGAAGGGAGGAAGGAAGGGAAGAAGGGAAGGAAGAGAAGGAAGAGGGGGAAGAAAAAAAACACCAATATTAATAGTAGTTTACTCTGGACAGTAGAAATTTGGGTGTTTGTTTTTAATTTGCTTTTCTTTTTATAATTATCTGTTTCTTACAATGTATTATAATTATGTATTCAATTATGCATAAGTATGGTAATTTTGAGCTATTTTTAAAGAAGTAATAAATTGTCCAAATATCCCAATCAGTTAAAACATCATGGGGAAAAAGAATAACAGACCAGGCAAGGTTGCTCACACCTGTAATCACAACACTTGGGAAGGCCAAGGTGGAAGGATCACTTGAGCTCAGGAGTTCAAGACCAGCCTAGACAACACAGTAAGACCTCATCTCTACAAAAAAATTATAAAAATTAGCCAAGCCTGGTGGTGTGTGCCTGTAGTACCAGCTATTCCTTAGGAGGCTGAGGCAAGAGGATTGCTTGAGTCAGGGAGTTAGAGGCCACAGTGAGCCATGTTCACACCACTGCACTCCAGCCTGGGTAACAGAGTAAGACTCTGCCTCTAAAAAATAAAAATAAATAAAAAAAAGAATAACAGAGGGGGAGGAAAGATGAGAACCTGTAAAATATAGACTACTCCCTGACAAATGTCTGGAGAAAATTTTTAAACGTGTGTTGTGAAAAATAGGACATTAGTTAATAATAATGACATAATAATATAATTTTTTTGCATGTGGGGTTTTCCAGTGAAAACCAGAAAATCTAGTATATAAATTCTAAAAGAGTGGTAACATTATTATAATATTATTAATAACAAATATTTTATTGTTCATAAAGTGATTTCAGACTAACTTCACTGCCTTTATTCAGTGACTGCTATGTTGATCAAAAACGGTACAGACACCATGTAAATAGATTTCTGCAAAGCATGTGGTGTTTCTCATAATATTCATTGGAGAAGATGGTGAAAGTAAACCTAGGTGGATTATAAATTTCCTGAACAATTGAAACACTCAGGAGATTCAAACACTTATATATTTAACAACTGCTCACATAGAGTTTCCTACACGCCAGACACTGTTTCAGAAATATTAGAGGCTTCAGAAATATTAAATTACTTAATTCTCACAATAGTCATAGGAGATAGGAGATGACAAAACCCTATTATAACTTCCTCTCTACAGAGGGCAGGTTAGGTAACTTGATCAAGGTCAGAGGACTAGTGAAGGGCACAGCTGGGATTAAAGCCCAGGCAGCCTGTCTCCGGAGAGGGTGCCCCTAAGCACCACACTATCATGCACATCTTCACGGCATATGGGCCATGATTATGCACTTAATACATTTTACAAAGCAAATTTTATATCTTAAATTTAGGACCAGAAAATACAACATGTTATATAAATATAGAATGAGAGAGACAGATTTACATTTTAAAAAGTTTGGATTTATTTCAGGTCCAAAATAATAACAATGTAGTAGCTACAAAAACTAATTAATAAATTTCCAGACTTCATTAACAGGGAAGAAGTAAGGGAGAGGAATGGAAGAAAAAAGAACTAGGTTTATTGATTGCCTATGGTGTATCAGATCATTTATACATAATATTTGTTTTTCGTTAAAATTCTTGGAAGTAGGTAATTGTGCTAGATTAAATGCATTATCGGCTTCAATGGCCTCCCTCTATTCACATCCATTACAACGTGATTTTTTAACTACTCCACCCCCATCAAGAGATGAAATCTTCACCTTTTGAATCTAGGCTAGATTTGCTTTGGCCAAAAAACTGCAACCAAAGTAATGTTGTGCCACTTCTGAGCCTGAGTCTCACAAAGCTGCCTACGCTTCCACCCTCCCTTTCCTGGAACCCTGCTAATCTCCATAGAAACAAGCCCAGAGTAGCCTGTGAGGAGATGAGAAACCACTTACGTCATGACAGCTGAAGTCATCCTCAACCAGACCAGCCCCCACCAACCTACTGACTTTAGATACGTAAGTCCAGGTTGGGCGCAGTGGCTCACACCTGTAATCCCAGCACTTTGGGAGTCTGAGGGGGACAGATCACTTGAGCCCAGGAATTTGAGACCAGCCTGGCCAACATGGTGAAACCCCGCCTCTACAAAAAAATTACAAAAACTTAATTGGGTGTGGTGGTGCATGCTACCCATCCAGGAGGATCTCCTGAGCCCAGGAGGTTGAGGCTGCAGTAAGCCATGATCATATCACTGCATTCCAGCCTGGGCAACAGAGTGAGATGCTGTCCCAAAGAAAAAAAAGAAGAGTCCAGCCAAGATCAACCAACTCTCCCATAGTCTCTAGGGAAATAATATACAGACTTCTTTTTAAATCATTACATTTTAGGGTGCTTTGTTACACAGCAATCGCCATATGATTCAGTATAATTTTTTTCTCTTATAAATGTAGAAATTGAGGTTCAGAGACGCATTTTACCCTAAATCACCCAGTTTGTACGTGGCAGAAGTCAGCCCCAGTCTGTTTTATTTCAAAGCACATAACATTCAGATGTTAGAATAATCATCTCCCTGAGCTCTATACTAGACTGGCCATATATGAAGTGCTATATTTAATTCTATACAACCTAACATGAACCCAGAAGAAAATACAAAGAATTTTATGATGTCTATAAACTAAAACAAAAAAACAAAAATGAAAAAAATAAATAAATAAATAAAAGAGAAAGAAAAGTTTGCTGGCTGAGTACGGAAGCTCATGCCTATAATCCCAGCACTTTGGGAGGCCAAGATGGGAAAACAGCTTGGGGCCAAGAGTTTGAGACACACCTAGGCAAAGTAGCGAGACCCAATCTCTACAATAAATAAAAAATTAGCCAAGCATGGTGGTGCACACCTGTAGTCCCAGCTACTCTGGAAGCTGAGGTAGGAGGATTGCCTGAGCCCAGGAAGTGGAGGCTGCAGTGAGCTATGATTATGCCACTGTACTTCAGCCTCGGTGATACAGCGAGACCCTATCTCAAAAACAAAATAATAAAAAATAAAAAAAAGAAATAAAAAGAAAGGTCTGCTTAGGTTGGAGAAGATAAAGCTCATGGAGGACATAAATAGAGGGGCAGATTTTTTTCTGTTGCTCCTGTCTCATCTACTCTGATTCCTTCAAGCAACAGCTCCCTAGCACTCATGAAGAGACACATCTAACCACTTGTGCTGATTACTGGGTTTAGATGTTAATCTCAGTCTTCCTGGTCTTCATCACATCAGGGCCTACTCAACCCTTATAGACTCACTTTGAGCTTCTAACAGCCTCTCTCAAGTCCATCTCTGCATCTTACCACAACTATACTCAGTGTGATGTTTTCTCAAATTCCTTTCCAGGTAACGCTGTTCCCAGCTAGACTTGGCCTCCAAAATTGGTCTCTTTCACCACAAAAAGAAGCCTGCATATCACAAACACACTCACATTTTCTTTCCTGGCCTTGCTCCAGAGATCGACGGCTAAAACTAACAGGATTTCATCAGATATTAGCTTAATAAAAGGGAGATATACCTACCAATGACATTTGTCAAGTAAAAGCACTAGCCCTTCATGACAATAAAGACCCAAATCCAGACAGCATGGTATGTTGTATAAGGGAATCCTCCTCATGTGATAACTTGGATAGCATAAGGTACTGAAACAAACAAAGTCCCCAAATTTTAGTAGCTTAAAACAACATAATATTATGTCTCACTCCTGTATCAATCCAATGAGAGTATTTCTAGCTGCCTGACAGCTTTCCTGAATATGGTGATCCAAGGACCCACCCAGTTCCTTCTGTCTTGTAGTTCCACCATCCTTTGAAAACATTGAGCATTTTGTTTTTTATTTAGTCTGCCTAGGAGGCAAGAGAAGACAAACTAGAAAAGGTACCCATTTTTTTAACTACCTCAGTCAACAAGTTATGCATGTCAGATTCCATTAGTGAGACCTAGTCATACGTCCCTATCTAGATGTAAGGGGAGTTGGGAAATGCAGTCCTTGGCTGGAAAGCCATGGCCCAGTAACTATTCCTCCCTACAGAAGGGGAATATCAATATTTGGTGGGCAGACAACCATTTCTACTGCCATTGGTAATAAAATAAATGGGCTCTAAGTTCTGTTTTAACTACAATTCCACGACCCTCAACTTTCAGCAAGGTTCAGTTAAAAAAAAATCCGCTTAAAAGTATCAATTTAGCCGGGTGCGGTGGCTCACGTCTGTAATTCCAGCACTTTGGGAGGCCGAGGTGGGTGGATCACGAGGTCGGGAGATCGGGACCATCCTGGCTGACACGGTGAAACTCTCTCTACTAAAAATACAAAAAAATTGGCCGGGTGTGGTGGCAGGCGCCTGTAGTCCCAGCTTCTCGGGAGGCTGAGGCAGGAGAATGGTGTGAACCCGGGAGGCGGAGCTTGCAGTGAGCGGAGATCGCGCCACTGCACTCCAGCCTGGGCGACAAAGCAAGACTTCGTCTCAAAAAAAAAAAAAAGTATGAATTTAACTGCAAACTCTTCATATTTCTAGTTTAAGATATTAATCAGAAGCTCTTATACTAGACCCTAAGGACTTTGAGAGCAAGAATTGACTCCTTCAAGCTTTGTATGCCTGGAGTTTCCCACATATAGTAGCTACCCATGGAACATTTGCTGAGTAAATAAACTAGGCGCTGGTTATCCTATCCCAGGTTCTTTTTTTTTTTTTTTTTTTTTTAAGTTGGTCTGCTTTTTATTTTTATATTTATTTACTTATTTTTTAACTTTTTTTTAAAGGCAAGATCATTGAGACTTTAAACAAATTTTTTTTTTATTATTTTTGAGACAGAGTCTCGCTCTGTGGCCCAGGCTGGAGTGGAGTAGTGCGATCTCGGGTCACTGCAACCTCTGCCTCCCAGGTTCAACCAATTCTCCTGCCTCAGCCTCCCACGTAGCTGAGATTACAGGCATGCGCAACCATGCCCAACTAATTTTTATATTTTTAGTAAAGACAGAGTTTCACTATGTTGGCCAGGCTGGTCTCAAACTCCTGGCCTCAAGTGATCCACCTGGCTTGGCCTCCCAAAGTGCTGGGATTACAAGCATGAGCCCCTGTGCCCTGTTTTTTAACTTCTAAGTTCAGGGGTACATGTGTAGGTTTGTTATACAGTTAAATTTGTATCATGAGAGTTTGTTGTACAGATCATTTCATCACTCCAGGTATTAAGCCTAGTGCCTATTAGTTATTTTTCCTTATCGTCTCCCTCCTCCCACCCTCCAACCTTTGATAGGCCCCAGTGTGTTTTGTTTCCCTTTATGTATCCATGTGTTCTCCTCATTTAGCTCCCACTTATAAATGAGAATATGCAGTATTTGGTTTTCTGTTCCTGCGTTAGTTTGCTGAGGATAATGGCCTCCAGCTCCATTCATGTTCCTGCAAAAGATATGATCTCATTCCTTTTTATGGCTGCATAGTATTCCATGGTGTACATGCAGCACATTTTCTTTATCCTGTCCCCACCATTGATGGGCATTTAGGTTGATTCCATGTCTTTGCTATTGTGAATAGTGCTGCAATGAACATACATGTGCATGTGTGTTCATAATAGAACAATTTATATTCTGCTGGGTATATAGCCAGTAATGGAATTGCTGGGGTGAATAGTATTTCTGTTTTTAGCTCTTTGAGGAATCACCACACTGTCTTCCACAATGGTTGAATTGATTTATACTCCCAATAACAGTGTATAAGTGTTCCTTTTTTTCCACAGCCTCACCAGTTTCTGTTATGTTTTGACATTTTAATAATAGCCATTCTGACTAGTGTCAGATGGTATCTCATTGTGGTTTTGATTTACATTTCTCTAATGATCAGTGATGTTGAACTTTTTCCCATATGAGTGTTGGCAGAATGTATGTCTTCTTTTGTAAAATGTCTGTTCATGTCCCTTGCGTACTTTTTAATGGTTTGTTTTTCTCTTGTAAATTTGTTTAGACCTTTGTTAGATGCATAGTTTGCAAAACTTTTCTCCCATTCTGTAGGATGTGTTCACTCTAGCCAGGGTTCTTTATACAAAATGAATGTGAATCCATACTTGAATTCAATGTTGGGGATGTTGTTTCTCAGGATAAATTTCTTCTATGCCTGTGTGCTCCTGCAATGCTAAGCTACTTATGGTTCTGTGAGAATGCAATATTTTGGTACTTCATTCATTTCCAGATACAGTCTCCTGTGCCTGGGTTGCCCTACCCCACATTCACCTGGAAAAGGCTTTCTCCTTCCTGAAGAGTTGGCTCAAGAACCACCACCTCCCGTCCACACCATTTAACCAATTCTCCCAGCAGACTTAAGCACCCCTTCCCCTGTGCTTCCACTATGACCATTACTATTCTTATCTTAATTTATAGGAATTACACATTTGTTTTCTGTCTGTCCATTAGATAAGGGTAGGAACCATGGCGTTTCATATTTATATTGGCAAAATCTTGGCCACTGTGTGACATATCAAAAAGGCTCAATTAATATTTGTTAAACAAATTATCATTGTTTTAATCTATTCTATACCTACATAAAAAGCATACAAATGTCTCGAAGAATGATATGCCCCCCTCTTTCATACTCTTTGCCCCACACATAGAGTGGTCTGATGTATTTTAACAAATCAGAGATATTGAAAGCAGAGAATCTTCAGTACCTTATTTAAGGTGATAAGCTTCTAATACCATTCATACTATAATACCCATGACTTTAAGCGCAATGATACATTATCTGTTGCACCATGTTATAGTTTCATACTTCATTGGAACCTTAACTGGATATTAGCCAGTATTTTGTCTATGTGATAATTATTTTGGACATATTTTTAGTATTTTATAATTGTGCTACACAATTTATAAAGTTCAAAGACCCACTGCCTTCGAACTAAAATATTTATATTTTCAGATATTATCAAAGGAGATGAGAAAAAAAGAAATTAAATTTAACAGAACACCTATGGGGGTACTTGGTTGGTGGTAGCACTTTACATACTTACCTCATCAAAATCTTACATCAACCTAATGAGAGATAAACATTATTAACACCATTGAGATAAACCTAAGGCTTAGAAAGAATAAAACATTGTTAGAGCCAGGATTCAAATTCAGATGCATCAAGCTATGTACTAGGCTGAAGAGTGGTCCCATAAGATGTCAACATCCCAATCCCTGAAGCTTGTAAATGTTACTTTATATGGCAAAAGTGATTTTGCAGATATGATTAAGGATCCTGAGATGGAAAGATTATACTGGATTGTCTTGACGGACCCTAAATATAATCACAAGGACCTAGTAAGAGAGAGGCAGAGGGAATCTGAATTCAGTAGAGGAGAAAGCAGTGTGAGCATGAAAGCAGAGATTGGAGTGATGCAGCCAACAGCCAAGGACTGCTGGTGGCCTCCAGAAGTGGCTAAGGTAAGGACTAGATTCTCCCAGGTAGCTTCCAGAAAGATCCAGCCTTGCTGACACCTTCCTTGAATTTAGCCCTCATGATTCATTTGGCCTTCTGACCTCCAGAACTGTAAGAAAATAAATTTGTATTGTTTTAAGTGTGGGATTTGTTGCACCAGCAACAGGAAACTAACATACATGCTCCAAACTTAAGGAGATCTTTGATTAAATCAGTTTAGTACAACAAACAAGGCAGAGTAATTAAACACCTCCTCTAACAGGAAAAGAAAACAGCTGGAGCCACGTCAGAGCACATAAGGAAGTTCCAAATGTGAACATCCTCCAAGAACACTTGAGCCATCATCATGACTATTCCAAAGTAATATCTGGAAAGCTTTAGCCAAGTGCTCTAGCAGATCTTCCCAGCTGGGAGGAAGGAACAGTGTGAGGGCCAATCCCTCAGGTAGCCAAGTCATAAACCTTGCAGAACTAAACCAAAACTTTAAACTGAGCCCACAAGCCTGAGGTGGCCAACACAAACCTCAGTAGAACTAGTTGTACTTCCAGTAGCAAAACACTTTTAAACAAGGGCCGTATTCCATTTGCAACTTTTGAGGTAAAGCTTTGTCTATGTCCCACAGTAGCCCAGAACTGGAATTTACCAGGGAATGAGTAAGTCAGAAAAAAAGTTTGCAAACTCTGTGCCTAGCCCAGATGGAAAAACAAGCTACTGGCTTTAATGCAGTACATACTCCAGACCTTGAGCCAGTAATAGCCTCCTCCAGGATTGCATTTGGCATAAGAATGGGAATTATAGTGGTGTGAATTACACATATTTTCCAATGCAAAATAAGGACTACCACAAATTGAAAGAAAGTTTGTGTACGTCTTCTGTTGTTCATTAAGACAATTCTCACCGGCTCTCATGTCTGCTGTCCAGGGCTACCCTCTTGAGGGAAGTGACTCAAGCGGGAAACAAGCACCAAGGCCAAGAGAAAACAGACTCTTCTGAATGAAATTAGCTTTTGTTTGCCTGCCACCTTTTGACCTTGATGGATATTTCTACATAAAAATATGTTGGAAAAGTAAGGCTCAGAGGTATAAGCAATAAGGCTGTCTCCGTATTTAGTAAGTTTCCCTGGTAGAGTCCCCTGGTAGAGGTGGACTCTGATCTGATTAAAGAAAAAACAAAAACATAACAAGGAAACTGATGGAAATCTACAGGGATTTTTAACAGTAAAGTGTTAAAGTAATGAAATATCTCACTGAAATCCTTAATGATATAGCTACTCTCAAAATTTAAAAATCTATTTATTTCTTCACCAATCTCTCTGAATTACTAACACTGTGGGTGTAACAATTGTCAGAAGTCCCATAAAAAGTACTTTAAATGCCTCAAAACAATCTTGACTATGACTTTTATATCAGACCAACTATAGCTTAGAAACTATCTCCTTCACACTAATTAAAATCAAATCAATAGGTAGTAATCGAGCATCAGTTATTCACAAAACAATGTGGGAAGTACAACAATCAACGTCAGTGCCCTCATGGGGCTTATCATCTACTAAAGAGAAAAGCAATACACATGCAAAACATTAAATAACAAAGTTTCAAATATGGGTTAAAAAATAGAAACCCATCACAAAGCAGTATGTGGTCAGTCAACACATGACTCCATAGGAAGGGGCCAGTATGGGAGTTTAAGAGAGAAGGAGGTTAGAGCAGCAAGGTTAGATGGAACCTAGAGAATTCCGTTGTTTCTATTTTATCTCAATGTGGCTAAAGGCAGTAGGTAACTGGTGTGATGGGAAGTGTGAGACATCAGCTCCACAACTTGCCAGGCATCACACCTTGACAGTTACTTAAACACTCTGAGCCTGATTATCTTACTCTGTAAAATATAGATCAAGCCTACCTCCAAGGTTGCACTGAGGTTAAAGTGAGAAATGTATATAAAGGTCTCAGCAGATTGTAGATGCTCAATAAATATTAGTTGTTTTTCTTTCTGTAGTTATTTAATCTTCAATACAATTTGTTTTCTGAGAGTGTTGTGGTATTTTGTTATTTTCCACAAACCCAAACATGTATTTTATCTCATAGGTCTCTTGGAGCGTTATTTGTCTGTAAATGCTAAATAATTCTCAGTGAATTTTAGATTCCAGGAAACATGGAGAGTCCTGTTTAAGTTTGTTATGCACCTTAAGCTGAGAGTAAAGTCACTAAGGTGTTATCTAGTTTAAGAGACATAAAGTTTTCCCTGACTTCTAGACACTTAAAAAAAAATCTCTTTCAGGCCGGGCGCGGTGGCTCAAGCCTGTAATCCCAGCACTTTGGGAGGCCGAGACGGGCGGATCACGAGGTCAGGAGATCGAGACCATCCTGGCTAACACAGTGAAACCCCGTCTCTACTAAAAATACAAAAACTTAGCCGGGCGAGGTGGCGGGCGCCTGTAGTCCCAGCTACTCGGGAGGCTGAGGCAGGAGAATGGCGTAAACCCGGGAGGCGGAGCTTGCAGTGAGCTGAGATCCGGCCACTGCACTCCAGCCTGGGTGACAGAGCGAGACTCCGTCTCAAAAAAAAAAAAAAAAAAAAAAAAAAAAAAAAAAAATCTCTTTCATAGTTCAGGCTTTTAACAATGCAATGCTTCTCTCGTAGGTACTGGTCTTGCCACATGTTTGCTCTGACACATTAAATTACCTTTGCAGCATCAACCCAATCAGATAGAACTGAGTGCCAATGAGACAATAGCCCCCTCTCAGGCCTCCCATCAGTTCATGAGCTTTGCTCATTTCCATTGTCACACAGCATATGGAGAAAGCTAACCATCTGTCTTAGAATTTCTTGCCCATAATTACAAGAAAGACTGGGTAGGACAGTATGGATACAATTAACACAGATCTATCACCAATACCAGGCATTTGTGTGGGGACTCCCTCCTGGGAGAGCTGGGCAGAGGCTCAGGGCTGAAAACCAGTGAGGAAGGAAAAGGAAGTCGCTTCTATAAGCCAAAGTTTAAATAAAAATGAAAAATCCGTCATTGATTATGTGTTCTGCCAAATGCAGTCTTTTCCACTATAACCAAGCCAGACGACAGAGCTGGCCCTCCGCTCTTCACTCTTCCCCCACCCCACTCTCAGGCTGACTTCTCCCTTTCAGTTCCAAGCTTGCCTGTGCTCTTCTCTTTAATGTGGATTCCACCTAATAGGAAGAACCCATCTTTCTTGCTTAAAAATATCAACATTCATTTCACGCAGGCTCACACCTATGCCTCAATTCTGCTATCCTTGGTCTACACATTCTGCAGTTTCTGTCAATGCCATATGGAAAGGGAATAAGACATGTGAAGCCACCAAGGCAATGAAGATGAGACGGTAGAGTACTTGACTCCCCTCAGCCAGAAGGTGGCTAATGGGGTTGCCTGGATAGTATCGTGGTACTCCTATGACTGCCCAACCAAGTGTAGGATTCCAGCTTGATCATCATGTACACCATGCAGAAAGTGACTCTCCCCTCAGAAACATTTTTTTGAAACTCCTGCCATTGCCATGGGATAGAAAGAAGCCACATATTTCCTCCATTCTATGATGCATAATTTTCACTTCTGAAATTGGAGTGTGTCTTATAACTGACCTCCAAAGAAACTTGCCAGGAATGTCTTTTTTAATAAAAAATTGCTATGAATATAGTGCTTTGTTATACAGTTAAGGGCATCTTCACATGGAGGAAATATGGTCCTTCCACTGAAAAGATTGAAATTTCAGTAGAGAACAGGCTTGGACTCAAGTTTAGAGGCAAGAAGCCCACAGATTCATGTCACAGAGCTCTATACTTAAAAATGGTAAAATAACAAATTTTATGTTATATATATATATTTACCAAAATTTAAAAAAATATTAAGCCACAGAATCTGTAACTACCCCCTGGATGAACGGTTCAATATTGTGCAAGTGAGCCAGCATCATGCAGGGCTTATTGGAAAAAAAAGCAAAGTCTTCCATAGGAACAAACTGGTTCTCTGCCTTCAAGCTCCTTCTTTGAGGAAGAGCACAGGCATAGGCTGAGGCATCTCTACAATTAGTTACCCAGGGTCTAAAGCAAGACATGGTTTTCCTACTCAGGTGGACAGACTGGAGAGTCACAGGAGATGATGGTAAACACTCTTCCCTTAGTCCTACCAGTCAAGAGTTTTCACCAGTTCACTTAGTGCAAAAGACCTGGAAATAATATTGGAACCCACCATGGATTCTTCACAGTGCTCTAGTGCTTTGTGAATGGCTCTCTGGAGTAACAGATAACTCCCTCTAGAGAGCCAGGCCCCCTCATTCACTGAGTCCCACTGTTGTTTCCAATAGGTGGTATGGATCCTAGCAGTTCAGCATTCCACTGTTGGTGCTGCTTGGTCAGAAGGGGTCCAAAAGGTGGTCAATCCATCTATCCCTCGCTTGGCATGTGGTACCATACGAAATGTTCAAGACTGGACATTGCTCAGCAAATCTGGCGTTCAGTGGGGCCAATGACCAGGTCAGGCATTGTAAGGGGAAATTTTGTTGTTGAACATATGCACAGCCTCCAGCCCTGACTCCTACCTTGTTCACAGAACACTGAGCAAGCACTGGGGTGGCCACAGAGGAGGCTGAGTGACATCCACAGGACAACTCAGCATGTCTACCCTTCCCCTGAGTCTCCTCTGCAGCAGAAGCTCTTCGGTCTGCACTCATGAGGAACATGCCCTGGGGCCCGCTCAAAGAGTATCACCCACTCGACCTCCGAAACCTCCTTGCCATCAACCTTCAAGTCTTCTCTCCTTTCAGGCAAAATGGACCCCAAGGTGTACTTCTCAAAGTGCTGGGGGGATTTCTCTTCTCCTCTAAACTCCAGGGTACCTCAGCAGCCCAAGTCCAACTGCTATCAGCAGAGCCATCTGTAACCCTGTACCTAAATGAAGCAAACTCCCCATGAAGCCACAGGTGTGGGTGTTACAGGCATAATGGCAAAAACAATAGAAGCAACTGAAATGTCCAGAAATGGAGGTTGGTTAAATAAGGTATGCTATATAGAAATAATAGGCATCCATTTTAAATGACGCTATGAATACTCGATGAGATAAACTATTTGTTGCTACATGGTTAAATGGAAACATACATGTTAAAAACCAGTAATTATCTCTAAAGATGTAAAATTATGAAATATTACTTTTCTTCCTTCTGTTTATTTGCACATTTTGTGTACTATGAACATTTATTCATTTTGTAACATGTCATTAAAATAAACCCTTTTGGTAGACAAAACACTGTTACCAATCTTCCTAACAACAAGCATGTTTTGAGTATCACTGTAGGGTAGTGCTGAGGTCAGTTAAATGATTTAAATGCTTTTGCTTGCTACAGGGAGTATATTAAACAGGGGGAAAAGTCATTTTCTGCACAAAATTGCTTGGAGTTATTTTTTAAGAGATCCAAGACATCCAACAGGACTTTCTACATTTCTGGACAACAAATTCAGTTCTCAATAAAATGCTTAATTCTAGTTAGCAAATAAATTTTTGGTCAGATACAGCTGATACATATCTTTAGATCTATATCCTTTCCACAGTCCACATATGGTATATTTATATACATCTATATATATATATTATTAAGATTTAGAAAATACATTTACTTATTTGGATGCTACATGTTTGCTTTTATAACATACTATTGGCCATAACAATGACTTACTTGTTTCAAAGTTCCATTCTAACTTTGTTTCTCTAGAGAAAATACAATCTACTCTGTACTGATTTATTTGTTGATGGTGTCCAAGACAAGCTACATAGGAAATTATCTAAGTAAAAATACGGAATGGACTCTCCTTAGCTAGAATCCCCCTAAAGATAGACTTGGCTTTGCACTCCTATGTAAGGGTATTATTTGCATTCTCTTATTTATGTCCAAGTCAGGCAGCCTCTCCAACAAGCTGACTGCCAATAAATAGACCCACATAAATGTATTAACAAAGTTCATCTTTGTCATTTGGGCCAGAGACTAAAAGGAGTATGGTATGGATTCCAAAAAGATTTTCTTCAAAAGTGTCATTTTTGTGTTTATTCACATTCTTAATTAGCCTTCACAGATATACATTCCGTTTCTTTTAGGAAAGTTTTGAGGTTATTTTAAAAGAGCTGCAACATCGTAAAGAATGCCATATAATTTAGTCAAAAAGGTGTTTGTTTTCCCCCACGTTGTTAGTAGCTATTTCTGTCTCATCCATAAGCCCACACACTGAGAAAAATACGCATTTTTCACACCCTGGTGTGTGACCACTCCCCATACATTGGAGCCATACCTTGGCAGATGGTTATTCCATCACCCCACCCAGAAAGAAAACAAATGACTGCCATTCAAAGAAAATGAAGGGTTTTAAGCGAAGTGGTATAAAAATAATTACCTCGATCATTTCTTCTGTAATTTGTAACATTCTATTTGACCCAGAACAGAGTGGGATGCATATTTCTTCTTTTCGAGGAAGCTATCTCTGTTGACACTCATTCATACACGATCATCCTGATTCTTCTCCCTCTCAGCATCCTCTGTTTCATTCCTGTGCAGAACTCTCGTTGATTATAGACTAATGTATTGGAAACATTGGGAGAGTCCCCTTCCTCACCGTATGTGTCCCAGTGGTCTGAAATTGTATCTTTAGATATGATTTGTTTTAGGATCTTAAAGGCTTTTTTTTTTTTTCAGTCTCCAACAATCTCATGAGAAGTTAAGAGTAAATCCTAGAAGCTGCTAGCACCCTGAGAGTGTGGAGACAACCTGCCATGTTAGGGGAAGGATTCCAGGGGAAGGAAGGCAGAGGAGAGAGGGCAGTGACAGAAATCTTACTGGAGGACAAATTCAATCTGACTTCAAATACAAAAGCATTTCTACAGGCTACTTGGCAGTTTATTTACTGCTGTTAAACTCTCCTTTACGTTCACGTTTAAGCCAAAACAATGACAAATAAAAATACCAAAGTTATAAACACACTAGAGTCAGTAGTAAGAAAAAAAAGAGGGGTATTTTCCTTCTAGAGGCCCAAAAAGGGGATAAGGTAAAAGAAAAAAGGTTGAGGAAGTTAAGTACTTTAGAGGGGATGGGGGCAGAAGTGTGCTGTTTTACTGAACTATGGCCAGTGTGCTTTGCTTTGTTTGTTCTCCACACTTCCTTCCCCAATTGCACCACATCCTTTACACTAAAAACCCCAATAGCACCTTCCCCAGTTGCACCACATCCCTTACACTAAAAGCAAAAACTTTGGTCAAAATGTTGTAGAGCCTGAAAGGTCAAAAGAAGGATCTCAAAGACTCCACCACCAAACAATGAAGGAATCACTGTAGCCTTGTTCCCCCAGCCCAGAACCTCACATTCAGAGAAATATTAACACTTCCAAGGAAGACCCAAAACTCCACCCTTCTTTCTGTAAACCCCATGAGAAGCTCATTGAGGCTGGCCCTGGGCAAAACTGGAAGGGAGAGAACCTAAAGATCTGACCCCTCTGTCCTTCACTGCCCCTTCCCTACAGGCCTTTTCCAGAAACCACAGCCCACATTCTCAGCCTATCAACAGCATCCTGGTGACCAGGTACATTCTCATTTTATCATGAGATTGCTGAAAACTAAAGAAGGCATCAAGACCCCCATGTGAATTTCTACTGATGCCATTTCAGACCTGTGGAGGAAAATATTTAACACAGAAAACGCTTTCTCGAGAGGGTGCCTTCAAAGTTCCCAGAGCTCTTGTGCCTCAGCTGACTCTCACAGACCTGAGACCGAGTGACCCGGCAGCTGCGGGCTCCTCCATTGACTCAGGCTTCCTCAGAGAGCACCATAAGTGCCATATCTCCTGCTTCAGACCACCTGAGGACCATTCTACCTGTATTATTCATCTGCTAGGGGTGCCATAACAGAATACCACAGTCCTAGCACGTAAAATATGGAAGAGATCCTCCAAAATGGAGAAACCTATTGGGGATATGCCTCCTGGAGTTTGATCAAGGAAGATGGACACAAACAGAAAAGAGAAACTGTCCAGAGGAAGCTGAAGGGTCTCCTACATTGCACCAGATGCTGTAGATGAGGAGGACCATTCCACTGCATGCATTCAGGACTGTAAACAGCAGACTGTGAGTGCGGCAGGCAGGGATCACCCAGGCTTGACAACTCAACAGAGTGAGTAATCTGCTGTTCTCCCAGACCCAGCAAGAGCATCTGGCATTACTTTAGGGCTGTTTCTCATTTAAAGCAGCCAAGCCACTCTTTTTTTATTTTTGTTTGCTTTTAGTAATAACAATAATAGCAGTAACAAAAATGATACCACCCATTAAACACTTGCTGTATAGCAAGCATTGGTTTCATTGCTGTGTATACTTTGTCCCGTTTAATTCTCACATTATCGCTATTTTATATAGGAAGAAACGGAAGCACAGAGAAGTTAGGTGAGTTATCCAAAGTCACGCCAGCTAGTAAGAAGACCTACTATTTGAATTAGGAACTCTGACTACAGAGTGCTTAGCTACTTCTCTTCATCATTCTAACCTTGGGAGGAAATATGGTTTGACTAGAGCAATGTAGTGAGAAAAACATAAGCTTTAGCCTCACAGACTAGTGTTTAAATTCTAGCCCTATGACCAAGGGCAAGTTCATCTCTCTATACTTGGTTGCCTCCCATTTGAAGTGAGAATCATTTATGAAAAGTACAATCAAAGTAACTCATAAATAGTATCTATTATTATTACTATTATTATTTTTCTCTCCTGGCTGTGTTCTATGATTAAATTTGTGGCAATATAAACCAATAACATTTCAGTAAAATATAAAATAAAGTAGGCTGGGCATGGTAGCTCATGCCTGTAATCCCAACACTTTGAAAGGCTGAGGCATGACGATCAAAACTTCAAGACCAGCCTGGTCAGAGTAGATGGACCCAATCTCTACCAAAAAATAAAAAAATTAGCTGGACATGGTGGTGCATGCTTGTGGTCCCAGCTATCTGGGAGGCTGAGGCAGGAGAGCCCCTTAAGCCCAGAAGTTGAGGCCAGGAGGTTAAGGTTGCAGTGAGCTGTGATCGCAACAGGGCACTCCAGCCTGGGCGACAGAGCGAGACTCTGTCTCAAAAAATAAAAGATAAAAATCATGAAATAAAATAAAGTAATACCTTTCATTGCAAGTTTACGTTAATTAGTACTAATTTAAAGCTGTCCTTTTAGCTCATTCTTCAGCAAAGGTGAAATGTAGATGGACCCTTCTTTTTCACCTCCTTTTTAAAATCACAACTGATTGCTTATTACCATTACATTTTCATTATCCCTACAGCATCTCGATCCCTCAGGAAGGTAATGAATAATTTAAAATTCATGTTTAATTTATTATACATGCTTATGGCAACTATTTTCATAGACCAATCCTTGTTAAAGTTCTCAGAGGCCTTGAGGCACAGGTGGTTCTATTAAAAATGTATTTCTGTTTTCTGGAGGGATGCTGTTTTAAAGTGCTGGAATGAGCATGGTCATAATTAATTGACAGTAGATTAGATGCTACCCTGTTCAATATATCCAAAGGAAAAAAAAAAAAAAAAAACATTGCTTTTTTTCTGCTCCCAAATGAGCTATATGTCAATACTTTTTGTTTCCTTCTTTAGAGATTGTAATTACTACATATAACATAAGACAACATGACTGCTTCAATGATTTTTGGGGAAATTGTTAAAGGGAGAGTTACGGAGGAAAACTGGGAGCAGGGGAGAGAAAGAGTGAGGAATGTACGCTTCTGAGTAGGACCTTAGGAAGTTAGCATAGTCGGAAACAGCAAAGAGGCCAGGAGCTTTCTTGGCATTGTCCAGATGCTCTGAATGGAATAATGAAGATGGAGAGCACTTTGGTCTGGTCATGACCTCCACTCTGGGGCCAAGATGCATCCTCAGTCAGGTATCAGCCACTTGCCAGCAACAGAACTGAAGCCGGAACATAGCATATTTTTCTGCTGAACATAGTTCCATACTCTACCGAATGGTTTATGTTTCATTATCACTCAGCTTGAGTTTGTAGTCTCCTCATACCTAAATTGGGCCCCCTTATAAGCTTTCTATATATTGAGTAAATAGAGTTATTTATTTGTAGAGATGTGAAAACCCTGACTACAACAAAGGATGTCAGTTCCAATTAACATGGTGTGGGAAGCATTGGTTTTATGTGGATTAGCGTATATGAGTTTTTTTAAATAATGTATCTACAGTTAAAAGTCTTCCTTACTTGATGTTTTTGTGCCATCAAAACTATGAGAGGTGTAAACAGCCTTGGAAAAGGCTCTTTTTCCCCAAGTGAGGGACTTAGGGAAGCTCTACACTACGACAATACAGTTTTCACTTTACTTGCCAGACAGGTGGACCAGACTTAGGGTTGGCTCTAGAATTTTCTATCAAAATAATTATGATTATTCCCCAAAACATACCAAATTACTTCCATTAAGTTAATATGAACAATGGCCCAGGATTGAGAACGAAAGTTTAAGTGATCTATTTGTGAATATTCTCTGGGGTGAAAAATCATGTACATTTTTACAGAGACCTTATTTAATGCGGAGTATTAAAAGCAGCTCTTGAGAGCAACAATGTTGATTTCACTTATCATTATATCTCCAATACCTGGCTAGGGCATATAACGCAGTGGAGATTTCAAAATATTTGTTAAATAGGGAAAAGGTACATGCTTGAAAATAAGCACATTCCAGCATCCTAATTCATCTTATATAATATATTCAATTAGATAATAAATGTATTTTTTCTTTAACACATCAACACTGCAACTTGCTGTGAGGTTGGTCTTCTCTCAGTAGAGAGTAGCAATTAGCTTTGGAACAGACTTTTTTGTATACAGAGCATAAGAACACTAAGGGAACAATAAGAACATAAGGGGACACTGCCCTTAATCTTTTCAAATTCCTAGATGTAGAATTGCATTAGCCATTTTAAGAATAAGACCTAGGAATTCCAGCAGCAGTAACCCATTTTACAGATGAAAAAGGAAAATCCAAAGGTAATAATGACAGCTGACACTAACTGAGCACTTACTTATATATTCAATGCTTACGAATCCCTAAGTATACTATCTACCCTCACAGCCATCCCCTGAAGTAGGTATAATTTTAGTCCCATGTTACATTGGAGAAAACCAAAGGTAAAAGTGTTATGTGACTTGCCAAATGTTACATGGCTTCCTAGTGGTGAAGACAGGATTTGAACCAAGGTCTATCTGGCTCCAGAGTTCAGGCGTGTAACCACTGTCCTTTCCTGCCTCTGTGCTCTTCTATCTTCTGAAAGTCCATAAAGGCATTGATAAAATCCATTCCTGGATACGGTATACTTTAATGAAACAGGGTCTTCCAAGATCTCAAAACAAAAATTGTCTTAAAAATAAAAACAGGCCAGGTGCAGTGGTTCACACCTGTAATCCCAGCACTTTGGGAAGCCGAGGCAGGCAGATCACCTGAGATCAGGAATTTGAGACCAGGCTGGCCAACATGGTGAGACCCCATCTCTACTAAAAATACAAAATATTAGCCAGGCATGGTGGTGCATGCCTGCAATCTCAGCTACTTGGGAGGCTGAGGCAGGAGAATCGCTTGAACCCAGGAGGCAAAAGTTGCAGTTAGCTGAGATCACACCACTGCACTCCAGCCTGGGCAATAGAGTGAGACTCTGTCTCAATAAATTACAATACAATACAATACAATACAATACAATACAATACAATACAATACAATACAATACAATACAATACAATACAACACAACATAACACAACACAGAAGATGAATTAAAAGGAATTCTGGGGCCATGATCTGGGATCCTGCAATGAGGTTTGCTAACTCTTACTTCAAAGTCCTGGTCCCAAGCTTACAGTGTTTGGGCCTCTTGGGCTGCATATCCAGTTTCATTTCAAGCTGCTCATCAACAAGCCTCCTCTATTTAAATCAGGCTGGACTCCTTAAAATTCCTACTACAACTTTTATGTATTCCTATCTCTATTCCCTTCCAGAAGCTGTTCTCCCCATTGGAAATGCCCTGTGGTAAGATAAATCTGGCCACGAATTCTTTAAAGCTCTTCCCATTAAAAGGCGGAATCTATTTCCCCACTCCCTGGGATCTGGGCTGATTTTGTGACTTGTTTTGAACAATGGGATGTGGCAGAAACAACATCATATGTCTACCAAGGTTTGGCTTCTAGAGACCCTGTAGCTTCCACTTTCACCTTCTTTGAACAATGCTATCTGTGAACTAGTCCTTTGTTGAGGATGAGAGGCACCACATGGAGAAAGAGGCCCAGCCATCCAGCCATTACAGGACCCTCTCCCCAGGTCCCAGGCTGGCAGTGAGGTCATCTATGATGGGCCAACCCATCAACAATTGCAAACAGATACAAAGTAGAAATGAGCTGTGCTCTGCCCAAATTGCCAGACCAAAGAATGGTAACGAATCAATGGCTATGGTTGTGGCCTTTAAGCTTTGGGGTGGTTTGTAAGCAGCAGTAGGTCACTAACATGTCTTTTTATTCCTTCTTTTCTAATATGTCCACTTCCTACTTGCAAACTGAGCTCCAAAGTCACTTCTCCAAGAAATATTCCTGGATGGAATCTTCCGTGACAAAGCCAGCCTCACTCAGGGCTAAGTAGATGGCCCTGTCTAATGTGATTCTAAGGGCACAGAGACCCCACTGTCTCCCTAAATACCTTCCCCATCCACTGGCTAATGCCTGGGATTTCATCACTACAGTATAATTGCTTATATAAGAGCATAATGCCAATTAAATTTTAAGATTCCCTGGAAGGCATAGCAAGTTTGTGCTTTTGATTTTGCTCTTATTATAAAAGCATACAGGAATAAAAAGTAATGCTAACATAAGTTTACTTTCCCAAAGAGGAAAAAAAAATTTAATAATGTGGACCAACTCAAATGTAAGCCTTTAGAAAGATAGATGAAATAGTGATATATCTAATTTCAATGTTTAATTTATTAATTTAAGTAAGTGTACATATTTAAAGTCATATTGTATAAAACAACTCAATTTAGAGATATTTTTCCACTTTTCCATCCCAGGAAGGTGTCTGATTTAAAGTTGCCATCTGTGTGTCTAGTGACAAGTGTCTTCCATTTCATGAGACATGTTTTTAGGTATCTGATAGTTTTCCAGACATAATCTTCTCTTCCATCTAATTTGTTTTTTTCTTTTTTCAAACCGTGATGTTGCCATTGCCAATTTTTATCACAAGCCACAAAACACTAAAACACTAAAACAATTTTTTGTTCCCTTCATCCTACAAATGTATATTTATGTTTGTCACAGTGTAATCACTTATAGCATTGCTTGGTAAAAGGAATCTTCAGAAAGCTGGTTTACAATGACATTTAGAACTTGCAATTAATTTGGAGGCCTTTTCCCAAAGAAATGATTCATTAAATTTATGTTAATGCTTTCTGGTCCTTTATTTTTATTTTTAATTTTTTTCCTTTTCTTCCTCCTCCCTTCATGGTCCTTCTTTTAAAAAGCAAACAACCATAATTATCTAAAAGTTTATGATTTGTTAGGGTCAATTCAAGCTAATGTGTCCTCCCCACCTAGCACTTTGTGTTTCAAAAAAAGTCAGTGAGCACACCATAGTGCAAAGGACTTTGGAAGAACTCAAATGCAACTCCTTTTCTGAGAGATACTCTCTGGGGGGGAAACCAAATTTTCTTATCTGTTGTATATGAATACACGTTCATTCTAGAAACTTTGAACAATACAGAAAATTAAGGAGGTGAAAATAAAAGTCATTCTTAATGTTCCCAATTAGAAATCATGATTTCAACAGTTTGGTGCATTCTTTCCAGACCTTCTTTCTATGTGTTATTACGTATTATGTTAAACTCAATCAGCTGTTTCTACTTATTACTATAACATACACATTTCCCTTAGTAGAAATTCTTTGTATAAAGATACGCCATTATTCACTCAAACTCCCTCCTATTGCTGTAGATTTAGGTTATCTGGGGAAACAGCAACATCTCAAGGCACGCACCACCACACCCGGCTAAGTCTTTGTATTTTTAGTAGAGATGGGGTTTCACCATGTTGGCCAGGCTTGCACCTTAGCATGAATGGTTTTAGATTATTTTTTCCCTTTTTACTTTATTGAGCATCTACCCAAAAATATACCAAACATGAATAAAGGGAAGTCCCTGTCTCAAAACAGACAAAGTTATCAATAATTAATTGTGCCAGGCGTGGTGGCTCACGCTGTAATCCCAGTACATTGGAAGGCTGAGGCGGGTGGATTACCTGGGATCAGGAGTTCGGGACCAGCCTGGCCAACATGATGAAACCCCATCTCTACTAAAAAAATACAAAAAATTAGCTGGGCGTGGTGGCAGGTGCCTGTAATCCCAGCTACTCAGGAGACTGAAACAGGAGAATTGCTTGAACCTGGGACGTAGAGGTTGCAGTGAGCAGAGATTGCACCATTGCACTCCAGCCTGGGCAATAAGAGCGAAACTCCATCTCAAATAAATAAATAAATAAGTAAACAAACAAACAAATCATTGCATGAAATATGATGAGGACTTGAATAAAGGTACAGTCATGTGCCACACAACAATATTTTGGTCAACAATGGACTGCCTATACATCAGTGGTCCCTTAAGATTGTAATTTGTCTATGCTTAGACACACAAAAACCACCAGAGTATGTCCTTACTATAGAGTATAAGGACACTCTATGATGTTCTCACAACGAAATTGCCTAGTGATGCATCTCTCAGAACATATCCCTGTCATTATGTGATACATGTATATCAAAAGCTGTATGTATACACAAAAAGCTCTGGCAACAAAAAGAGAGAAAGCTGACAGCTCAGGGGAGTGGTTCGAGGAAATGTCATGGAAATTAAAGGATTTGGGGACTTCTTGTTTGTTAATTGCTTCTTTTTAAAATATTAAGACTTAATTTTGAATATATTTGCAAGAAGAAATTTTTAAGACTCTCTCCATCTAAATTCCCAGAACAGAGTACCTCTGCTGTGTGGAAACCAGCCAGGTCACACTTTGGTTATGCAACAACTGAAGGCTTCCTGAATTAGAGTCTTTTCTCTGAAAGCAGGTTTGGATGGGAGGGAAAGAGTACAGGGACACCTGGGGCCTGAAGGGTAGATCAAGAACGACACCAGGACAAGTGCCAGCAAGACAGGCCAGAACAAGCCTGGCCTCTTCCTTGTCTGGCTGGGACGAGCCCTGCCACTCCCATGCTCATCAATGCCTTGCTTTGCATTTCCGTGTCCCGCATGCAGCACAGTGACAGCCACTGATTGTGCTCTCTGGTTCTTAATGTATGCATGTCCCGTGTCCTTCCAGTAAGTTCCTGAAGTTTAGTGGAGACAGCAATAATGTAACTGTGTTAAGCCCGTGAAGCTGGGTTCCACGCCAACTCCACCACTGACCGTGGGCTCTCTGTGACCCTGGGTTAACCCCAGCTCCCTCTGTGCTCTCATTTCTGCCCAAGCCACCTTGCTCTTCTCCTCTCTCTGTCTGTAGACATAGCCACAGGCAGGTGACGAATGTGCCCCTCTGACCACACTAACCCTACAGATTTTTCATCTCAGATCTGTTTCTTGCTTTTACACGGCACTTTGAATTTGACATTTACTCACGCTCCCTTAAAAAAACAACTTTAAGATAGTCAATTTATTTGTGAACAAATATCTAAGGAATTGATCACGAAATAATTCCTCCTGCCAATTAGCCTCAAGGACCCTATGGCATTTTATCAAATGCAAATATCCCTATAGCAACTATTTTTAGACATCAGACTGGCAGAACTGATAGACTTAGTTGATACCTTAGTGTGGGAAGGTAAAAGTAAAAGAAGATTGAAAACAATTGGTGCAATTTAGATTTCCTTTCTCTGCTTAGGGCACAGCCTTCTGACTGCGCAAGGTATCCAAGTCTTTTGTTTTAAGTTCCTCCTGCAGCATCAAGAAAGCTTCGTGTCTATCTCCACATGCCTCTTAGAAATAACCGAGCTTAGCTGTTCATCAAAATACTCCACTGGCTCCTGTTTTGGAAGTGGCCTGGGAGGTGATATACACAAGGTATCAAGACAACACATACATGGCTGGTTCTGAAACAAAGAAACACCTCTGGGAAGAACCCGCCGCCTCTGCCAAAAAAATATTTAGAATAGAGGATAAAATTTCTCATAGAATTTCTCTCCCACAACCTCTGGGAGAAACAGCAGCGGTCGGCCAGATTTTAAATTTTGGTTTGAAGCCCTCTTATATCCACATGAAAATGCTTGCCCCAACCCTACCCCCCTCACAAAAAAGAATTGAATCTACTTGAAAGTCATTTGCTGACATTTCCAATCTCCTAATTCAGAGAAACCTGTTCAGAATAGATACTACTTACTGCATTAGAGGATTTATAGAACATAATGCTACCTCTGCAGGAAAAAAATCTAAATATCACACAAGTCAGATAATTCATTCAGCCATTTCTCACCTTCTCCCGCCACATAATAAAGAAAAGTATGAAATTCACATTTTATTCTTATCAGTAATCGCTAACATTTATTGAGCACTTACTGTATTACGGATTATACTTAGTCCTTTTCAGTTTTAGCTCATTTAATCGCAGTAGCCCTATTGAGTACTATTATTATCCTCACTTTATAGACGGGGAAGCTGAAGTTTGGATATATAGCCAATAAGTCATAGAGCCAAGTTTTGTTACATAGTCAAGGTCAGAGAACTAGAAAGTGGCAAAAAGGGAAAGCAAACAACGCATGAGAGAAATTCCAAAGCTCAGCCTCTGAGCCACTGCACTAGAAGAATCTGGCAGCATGAAACACCTTGAATACATTTGGATTTAGGATGATACTTATTTACAGTTTGACCTTGAAAAGAATGAACTGGGAACTCCCTGGTAATACCCAGGGCCTCCTAAATGTAGAGTGCTTTTAACCTTGTCATCACGTGCCTCTTGTGTGGGAGACAAGAAATGACCTTCTGGGCAGCAGGGGAAAGTGTTCACTCAACAGTGACAAGAAATACTTGAAAACTAGATTCTTATTTTTGTTTTAAGAAGTACTAAGCAAAACAACCGATAAAAAGGGAAAGGAGACATGCCAGCGTTTGAACCTGCTCTCATAACTGCTCGAATTCTGTGCCTCTGTGCATTGTTAATATTTGGATGCACGCAGGGCTGGGGTGGAAACTGGTCTTAACACATACTGCGGTTTTCCAGAAACACTCACAAACCAATACATGTAACAGACATTCCATTTGTTAATGGGCACATATGTGAAAAACAGTATAGAAAAGAGGCTAATACTAGAAAATCGTTAAGTCCTTAACTTCAAGTGTGTTTATATAATGGACACTGTCAATGTTCACAACTTAAATTTGGGTATGTGGTCAAAATAATGCTTGGGAAACATTTTATTAAAAATTGAGTTAAATTGTAAAAAAAGGGAAGAAAGGAATATTTGAAAACTAACAAAATGAGGAAACAGTCAAACATTGGTTTAACCGCAGAAGGCTGATATAAATTAGAGTTATTTGTGTGCTGTGTTTACATTTATTGTGCAACATGACATCAGACTGCACAGATTTTATGCATTTGTTATAATGGTTTCGTTTTACAGCACCAAGGTCTTCCCACTGAACCTCTCAGACCACATGGGAGATGGCTAAAGAGAAGGCCTTGTCCAGTCCTTAGGCAACACCCCTACCGTGTCACACAGAATTACCCAGTGTCCAGATACAACCAAACTGATTACACCAGCAGAACAGCCAAGGAATCTGACTAGGACACACATTAACTGAAAGGCATAGTTTGTGGGATTTTGAAAGCTTAAACAGGGAGAACAAAGAGATATTGTTCCAGGGCTTGATACTGGCCTCAAGCATTTGATACTAAACCTGTGTAAGTTAGAGGTAATAAGAGAGACCTTCGAAAAGTGTACAGAACATATTAAGTGCTTAGTAATCTTTGGGAAGCTCTGATGCCCAAGACTTGCTTTATTACCAGGGAGGAGAAAGAAAGTCATAGGGTCTCAGCTTAGAAGGGAGTTTGGACTGGAGAGCAGTTGGGCTGAGCATCTGAGCCTATTGAGAAAGAGTATGCTTCAGGCGGCAAGAGGGAAGAGAAAGGGAACCCTCTCAAGAGTCTGTAGTATAATTATCACAAGGTTGTCATTTGTGCTTAGAAGAGTGTTTGTTACGTTTGTCTGAGATTTATTATAGAAGAAGAATATTGCCAATGCACCAGCATCTAAGTTATTTATGGATAACTAAGAAGCCAAGCATTCTGCCTTCAGTTCTTACATTTATCACTGACTTATTGTTTTATTCCTGGGAAAGCTATTTAATCTCTATCACTTAAATGCATCCATCAGTAAATTGTGGGGAAGACAATAGCCTCAGCCTGCATCCTAAGAATGTAAGAACCACACAAGATGGCTGCTGCCCATCAGGAGAGCCACCACTCAGCCCACTGAATTCCACCAAGCCTGTCATGAAAAATTCTTCTCTGCTACCACACCTGCCGGTGGAGGAGGGAAAATGAGTAGGTTGTGAAATCTCATGCAGTAATTCAAAAAGTAACCAAAGTGAGAAGAGTGGATGAGAATATGAATGGCCGAAACATCAAAGGAATTTGAGACAAATGATACAAAATAAAAGACAAAGCAAACATAAGACACAGATGAAAGCACAGTAAAATATCCAAATAATAGTAAATAAGATCCGAAATAAAAATAAAGAAAGTGCCCCACTTTCTAGTATATGATGAGGATGTAATAATAACAGTCATCGAGAAGCACAACGTTGAGCGCTGATTGTTAGAGTTTTGCAAGCCAAAGGCATAAATAAAAATAACAGCCAATAAAAAATTGAAAGTTAAAATGGAGGTGGGGGGAGGATTACAATAAAAGACAATGTAAAGGAAATCTTAGAAGCTTATTCCAAAAAATAAAAAAGATGCCGAATTAAATGAGGAGGGAAAAGTAACACAGTCATGAATACGGAGGATGTCTCTTTGGCATCTTTCTCTTTCACTGACTTTTCACTCCACTTCCTGCAATAAATGATTTCAGGGTATTGCCCATTTCTTCTGACTTTTAAAAATTGCCTTACAGAACCACAAACACAGTGACTCAGACTGATCAAATATTTGTAATGGTAAATGCAAAACGGCTAACTGAAGGGTGGTGGTTCTTGAAGAGCCAAATAAACCGATAGCCCACAAAGAAGAATGTGTCAGTGTTTACTCAGTGCTGTGCAGGGAGAGAGACTCTGGGGACACAGTTTTATTTGGACTTTATGTTGTTGCCTTAAGGGTTCGCCTCAAGGTGAATCAATGAATTGGATTTTTTTCTTAATGGGTAAAATTGAGTACCAGATCATGGACCCACTGTGAGGGAACAAATTGAAGTAGCATTTGCATCTCTCTATGCCATGTTGTAACCAGGCCTGTGAAGTTCTATCACTGTGCCTTCCAGATGCCATTATGCAGCGACTTCTAGCCAGGCCTTATTACAGACCCCAAATGGGTCAATAATTTCTTCCATTCCTGAGCAGTGTTCTTCAATTGTGACTCTAAGAGAAACAAATAAATTCCGGGTTTTTTTTAGTATTACACCCTAGGCAAACTAATACACCAATTTTATTCTACAATGAGCTGCAAATATCTCAACTACTTATGGATATGCCATATACATATAGTTGTTATTTTAGTTCTGACCACCAATCTCTCTGGCCCCAGGTGGCTAAGTCGGCATTTCATCTCTATGTCTGTCTTCAGAGTCTTTATCTGATTCTGAGCATTTTTCACAGGTATGGTCACATACAACACAGTCATATATCCTTCCAGATAACCTCTGAATTTACTTAATGGCCAGGCATTAAATAAAGCTTTACCATGCTAACTGAAAAAGTTCTTAAGCTGTCCTTACTATCTTCTATTTCCCAATGCCAGTCTGTAGAATACACAGAAAAAACTACTGGGGATCAAATTCAAAACACAGATTTCTGGGGCCCATCTCCAAAGATTCAGAAGACCCAGAAACCTGTATGTTTAACATATTTCCTACAAAGAGTACAAAAATGGACAAGGGGATTGGCAGCATGGTGTAATCGTTACAAATACAAAGTGCCTGAACTTAAATATCAACTCCCACTTTTACTCTCTGTGTGCACTTGGGCAAGTGACTTTATCCCTCTCTGCTTTGCATGCTCATTTGGAGGTGGGAGGGTAATTGGATTGATATGGTTTGGATGTTTTGTCCCCTCCAAATGTTGAAATGTGACCTCCAATGTTAGAGGTGGGCCTTGTGTGAGGTGTTTGGGTTATGGGGGTGGATCTCTTATGAATGGCTTGGTGCTGTCCTCACTGTAATGAGTGCTCACTCTGAGATCCCACGAGATCTGGTTGTTTAAAAGAGCCTGGTGCCTCCTCCCTCTCTCTTACTTCTGCTCTCAACATTTGATAAGCTGGCTCCCCGTTTGCCTTCCACTATGATTGTAAGCTTCCTGAGGCCTCACCAGAGGCTGAGCAGATGCTGGCACCATACTTCCTGTACAGCCTGTAGAACTGTGAGCCAATTAAACTTCTTTAAAAACTGCCCAGTCTCAGGTATTCCTTTACAGCAATGCAAAGTGGATGAATACAAGTATATATGGCATTTTGTAAGTATCAAATGGGTTAAGACTTGTTGATCCTTGAAATGGTATTAATATCTTGAAACAATATTAATGTGTATTCAAAAAAAATTCATTCCTTGCTTCATATACTTCTATGTATTGTTTTGAAGGGTTTTTTTTTTTCTTTTTTTTTTCAAATAAGCATGTAATTACTTTTGTAATGTTTAAAAAAAAAAAATCTTGCCCTTCCCAGGGGATTTTGACACTAGGGAAAACTTGTACAAATCTCCCTTTGCCACTAGGGGATTTGTAAGCTGGGCTGCATGGATGATGGCACTCCCTCCTCCCCACCCTTTTATGCATTTAGCTATGTTGTGTAGACCTTAGTTTTCTTCTGCCCCATGCTCCTTTTGCTGCTGCCCTGGGTGAGAGTCCACTCTCAAAGGTGATATTTCTTCTTGGACTCTTGCTCCTTCAGGGCTGGCCTCATGCCTCCTGGAAAATTAAGCAAGGCCAACCCAACTGCTGGGCGACAGGCCACTTCTCTGCTCCCTGTCTCCTCTTCCTTATGCCACTAGCCAGCTTATTCCACAGGCTCATGTCCTACTCTACCCCGCCCCATTTTGCTCTAACACAGAATCTTATGGCTTTCTAGCCCTTAGCGCAAGTCCTAATTCTACATGAGTTTACTAATAGGGACAGGATCCTCATCCAGTTTTTTTCATCATTGTATTTTAGTTCTTAGGACTGTTCTTGGCACATAGAGGGCAATCACTAAAACATTTTTAAATAGATGGATGAATAAATCCATCCACCAGGCCACTCCATGCAGCCTGACCTATTGACTGTCTCAGGCAACCCACCTGTGGTCAGATGCAGCCTGCACAAGAGGAGGGTTTGACCTGCAGGTTTGCCACGAGGAGAAATTCACTTATGGAGACAAAGCAGCCCTGTCTCTGGGATAGTTCCCATGCCGCCACTCTGCAGTTATCCCTCCCACAGCTACAGGAACAGGAATGGAATCGCCATGCTTCAAAAGGAACCCACTCTATTCTACTACCATCATTCCATCAGAAACATCTTGGAACATTTTAAACCCCTGTAGTCCTTCCAACCCATCCCCAGCTCAGACAGACCCATGCCTGAGAGGCCGGCAGACCAGCTCTCAGACTCATCGCTGATGACAGGTCCTCTTTAAAGCCATAAAGTAACTTGTGACGCCTGATCACTGGATACAATCAAATGGCAATAGGTGCAAATTGCTTTTAAAACAGTCCTGTGATTTGTGAATTAGCCAATAAATGCTTTTTCTAACAAAATAATCCACATATATTAGATAGTTTTGAGCTTCTTGGATGAGATATACTAAAACAAACATTACCTTTCATTCTAATGTAGCAGTGAAAGTAAATTATGCTCCAAATTCCAATCTATCAAAATGTAGGTATTTTACCTAGTTCCTGGTCTAGATCTTTAGCCCATTGATTTTCATCCTCAAGAAACACCAATTCATGTTATCTTGTCAAAGATGTAGAAGACCGGAAGGAATTTGTTCTAACTTTGCCACTTAGGATATGTTGCTTCCTCACCTATTAAATTTTATGTTTCAGTATTGTGAGATCATTTTCAAATTTCCTTATTTGAATCTCAAACTTTTACATAATTTCTCAGCATGAAGATAAAAAGGACAATTAAAATACATGCTTGCTGGCAAGTTACTCTTCTGATCCTGAGAACTGCATTTGCTTTACTTTCATCCTCCCTTATTAAGTATACTTCTAAGTAGTGACTTCATGAATTTTGCAACACACCACACCCTTGAAAGTGAAGGTTTCCACCGGGCAGGGACTAAACCTCTGTGTTGCTTTGCATAATGCTACCAGAGCCCTTATATTAAAAGATAGGCATCTTCCAGTGCCTTTTACTCTGCCCATTCCTAAAGTCACAAAGCATGACCTTCATGTCTCAGGCTTCTATATAAAAGCAGGAAAATCCATTGCCACAGGATTTGCTGCACTTGTTGAATGTCATCATAAACTGTTGCAATATTTTTCTTCTCTGCTTACAAGGGCACACACCACGACTGGGCGCGTAGGATAGCGAAGAGAAGCACAATGACTCCATCCTCTATTGTTTCTCTACCTGCAGAGCTCATCTTAGCAAAGATACTTCATTCAAAGTCACCTTTTCCCCTTCTCATTACTCCTTCTTTTCTCAATACTAACCAGTTTTGTTTAGACTGAGATAATTCTGTCTCATAAAACTTCTAAGTTATTTGCTGATTAAAAAGAGAGAAAAGAAAAGCTGTCAGAACAAGGATGTTAACCAGGATTAAGAACATATTCAAGAAAACGCAAGTAACATACTTTTTAATTTCTTCAATCCAACTTCTAGCTAGGAAAAATATAGTAGAGAAATAATACAATGAAGGACAAACAAAAAATACGAATTATACTGACTTGTTTGCCAGGACCCCACAATTTCCTGTTTTATTCCTTTTACTCTGGCCTCTGCTTCTCAAAGATCCTTCACTGGTTACTCCCCATCTCTTTGGCTCCTTTTTCCTTTGTGTGTGTGTGTGTGGTTTTTTTGTAAACAGCCAAGGCTGTTAAATTGAGGGATAATTTATATACCACAAACTTCACTTGTTTTATAACATTTCCAGAAAGCCCTGGGGCTGCTGAGCAGCCCAGGCTCTCCTCCGACTGCCCCCGCCAAACTCCACATCATTCTGCTGGTCGATGGCCTGCTGGCGTGCCAGTGCCTGCGGTGTGCTCCCGGCGTCCTCTCGACTCCCAGCAGCTTGTGTGTTTGCCTGCTAGAATGTTAGGGTTTTTATAGGCACAGAATGGATGCATGGCAGGCCAGGGTGGTCTTGAGAAATGCAACATTTGGGCAGGAAAACAAAAATGCCTGTCCTCACCGAGGTCCGCAGGCACAGGCCAGGGGATAGAGCCCTAGCCAGGGACCACGCCCTTCCCCCATTCCATATCATTTAAAGGGATCATGCCATGCCCTTCCCAGCACTTCCCTTCCCCCGTTCTGTATCATTACCAAGGAGCTTAGTCTTTGGACCACTTTTCTTTATACTCATTCCCTAGATTATCTCATCCAGTCTCCACATTTTAAATACCAGGTATATATTCTAATGACTCCCAAATCTAAAATCCCACCCTACCCTCCTCCCCTAAACTCCAGACTCATCTCTTAGATGTCTGATAGGTATTTCAAACTTAGCATGCTCAAAAACAAGTTTTGATCTTTACCTAAAACTGTCCCTCCCACAGTCTTCCCTAAACCAGCTAATAGTAACACTATATTCCAGTTGCTCATAAAACCCCTGGAGTCATCCTTGACTCCACTCTCCTCCCCACTCGTACAACAATCCATCAGAAATCCTATTGACTCAACTTGTGAAATATATCCAGAATCAGCCACTTTTCGCATCTACACTGCTGTCACCTAGGGCAAGCCACCACTTTCCTCCCCTGGTTTATCGCAATGGCCACATTACTGGTCTTCTGCTCCTCTTCTTACTCCCTACACTCAATTCTCAACATGGGAGCCAGAGTGATTCTTTTAAAACTTGAGTCAGACCACAGCATAACTCTATTCAAAACCCTGCAATGACTTCCCATCTCACACAGAACAAAAGCCAACATCCCTACCATGGCTTACTGGACTCTGACCACAAGCACTCTGACCTCAGCTCCTTGGCCTCTCCCCTTGTTCATGCTGCTTCAGTCTCTCTGGCCTACTTGCTCTTCCTCAATCTCATCTGCCTCCGAATCTTGACACTGATTGTTTCCTCTGCCTGTAAGACGTGTCACCAGAAAATTGGCTGATTTCTTTATCTCCTACAAGTCTTTGCTCAGATCCTACTTTTCAGTGAAACCTATCCACACTACCCTATCTAATACCATAACCTTCTCTGCTTGCCTCTCAATCCCCTTACCTTGTTCTATTTTTTCTTTTTGCATGGAATTTTTCATGCTTTAACTTGACAAACTACTTCTAAATTTAATGTGAAAGAGCAAAGGCCAGAAAAAGCCAAGAAAATTTTGAAGGAGAATAAAGACGAATATTATCCCTACCAGATAGAAAACTTATTATAAAGCCACAGTCATTAAATGGGTAGAGCAATAGTGCAGAAACAGAAAAATAGACCAATGGAACAAAGAGCCCAGAAACAAACTCATGTCTATACAGAAACTTGGGATATGACATGTTGGCATCACAAATCATTGAGAAAGGAAAACTATTTGAAAACTTGTGTCAGGACAACTGGCTTTCTATTTGAAAAAAGATAAAATTAGATCCCTGTTTTACTTCATATACAAGATAAATTCTAGGGAGATTAAAGAACTAAACATAAAAAGAAAAACTTTCAACCTTTAGCAGAAAATATAGGAATACATTTATGACATCCAGATATGAATGTTTTCATAAACAAGACAAAAATGCACAAACTATAAAGAAAAAGACTGACATATTTTGCTACAGTAATATTTAAACGTATATGTATATCAGAAAGTACAATAAACCAAATTAAAAGATATACCTCAATCTAAAAGATGGTACACAATAATGCCTCGTTTCTAGTATTTACGCATTTTTAAACCACTAGCAATTTAAAAAGAAAAGATAAATAATTCGGTGAAAATACTTTTAATGTTCAAGATAAAATTTAAATGTTGAAATATATGAAAAAGCAATTAATTCACAGTAGAAGAAATTTATCAGGCCAGTATACAAATGAAAATACATTCAATATCATTAAATTAATATGCAATTAAAATGATGATACTCTCCAATTGGCTCTACAAAACATAAAAATAAGGCTGATAACACAAGGTGCACTTCATAAAGATGTAGAGGAAATTAAGTTGTTATACACCCTGGAAGGGTGTGTGAACTCACCTAAACTACTTTGGAGAATAATTTGGCAATTAGTATCCAATAAAGTTAAAAATGTACGTATCCTAGAACAATAGGTCCATTTTAAGAAGTGTATCTAGAGAAACTGTCATATATGCATATGAAATAGTGTACAAGCATACTCATTGCAGCTTTGCTGGTGACTGCAAAAAATAATGGGAAATAATTCAAATGTTCATCAACAAGAGAATGCATAGATATTACATGAGATGAATTTCATCAAAACAGTACATTTCAAAAACATAATTGTGAATTTTAAAACAATGTGCAAAAGCATGTATTGATAGGATATTAAATTATGCTAATTTTATAATACAAAATATTATTTATAAACATAAACACATCTACTAAAAATGTAAAACACATACATGGAAAAAATACATATGCTTTGCAGCAGATCACAAAATAGTCACAATTTTCCACCCCTCCTAGAAACCTACTCCCACTTACGATATGACTTTACTACTCCTTACATCAAAAAGCAAAGTGTATTTTCCCATTCCTTGAATCTGGTGTCTTTGTGATTTGCTTTCACCAACAGAATACAGGAGATGAAATGTTTTGCCAGAGGCCTTGCATTCCTCATTCTACTTTCCCTTCCCTACTTTCCCTCCTAGAACCCTGCTGCTACTTTGTGAATAAGCCTGGGCTAGCCTGCCGAATGATGAGCAATGCATGGCCCAGACAACCCCATTGCCCAGTCTGCAATCAGCTAACTGCCAGACATATGATTAAGGCCATACCAAGACAAGCCAGCACCCAGTTGACCTGCCAATTGACCACAGACACAGGGGCAAGCCCAGCTCAGATCAACCTAGGCCAGCTCATGTCCATAGAACCACCCAGCTGACCTACGGACTATGCGCAAAATAATAAGCGGTTGTTGTTTTAAGTCACTAAGTTTTAGGGGCGATATTTTTCGACACAGCAATGGGTACATGATACATGTGCTGTCTTTGGAACAATTATCTCTAAGGAAAGAAAGAAGGGAAGAATAACATGGGGAGTGAGCACCTTCACCTTTTACCTTTTACATTTATTTATTATTATTTTAAGACAGAGTCTCACTCTGTCACCCAGGCTGGAGAGCAGTGGCTCCGTCTCTGCTCACTGAGACTCCACCTCCCAGGCTCAAGTAATCCTCCCACCTCAGCCTCCAGAATAGCTGGTACTACAGGCACACACCACCATGCCCGGCTAATTTTTCTATTTTTCTATAGACATGGGGTTTTGTCAGTTGCCCAGGCTGGTCTCAAACTTGTGAGCTCAAGTGATCCTCCCACTTTGGCCTCCCAAAGTGCTAGGATTACAGGTGTAAGTCGCCACTCCCAGCCTACACTTAATTTTTTAAGAATTTAAAAGTCCTCAAATCTCACGTTACATCTGGGTAGCAGCAAGTGGGGAGTCTGTTCTATTATTTTCGGAATTATTTCTGAACACCTGAAATGCTGCCTAATTGTTTAAAGAAGCATGCCACCATCCTTTATATTTTTGTCATGTTCATATAAATATGGTAGAAATAGAAAGGGCTGAAAGGTCTGGTTCACCGTTTGATTCTCATGTAGACTGGCTACACAGAAACTTGGAAATATTAGACCTTGACTTATGTAACTGACCTCATGAGCCACAGTGACTCAGACTGACCAAATATTTTGGTCACACCCCATTTTGTGGTAGAATATAAACATGAGCTAAGAGAAAAACATCAAACTCTCAATTAATTACATTCAAGAAACAAATTTTCTTTGATGAAAAAAGATATTTTTAGGACAAAACAAACTGGTATCAAAGGTATTCTTTAGTTTTCAGATTAAGTGCTGGTGTCAGTGTTGATTCAACATACTTTTCTGATGTTCAATATTAAGGTAGGAGTGTGGTATGCTGCTGAAAAATATTTTCATCAAAGACTGAAATAAAATGAGTTTTCTATTTGATCTTCACTTTACCAAAAAATTAATTGTGTATCACATACAAAAATGCTGATTTTATTGAAATAGAATTATTTCAATTTTGTTTCAATGTAATTCCATAATTAAAAAAAAAGAAAAGAAAAAAAAACACCCTGTGAGAGGATGTAGGTATAGGAACTGTAAATAATTTATGCAGAATGAGGCCTGTCCATAAATTCCAAGCCCCCAGTGAAACCTATTGAAAAAGTTTCATTAATCTGCACAAGGCAAGCTATTTCTAAGGGGTCAATGTCCCTGATTTTGATGGGATCTTTTTACCCTAAACCCCACAAACAAAGTAAATGAAGGACCAAATTTTTACCTGCAACTTTGGGTGAAAACATAAACAGGCAGTAATCAATCTCTGCAGTACTACAGCCAGTACTACAAACACTTCTTTTATATGGAAAGGAATGGAAAGCCAACATCATTCCAGGTGATAAGAGATAAGAAAAGGCATTTGTGGCTAAAAGACAAGGTCTTCTGGGACTTGGGAGAGGCTGATGTGAGACAAACAGGGACTTGGAAGAGGCTGGTGTGAGACAAACAGACAAAACAAAACAGAAAGTACATGTTCTGAAGCAAGTCACATCACATACGAGCCTAGGCAGCAGAATACGTCAAGGCTACACAGAGCTGAAAATAAATTAATTTGATTTATAAACAGAAGTGCAAGGCTAACTCTCTCCAATTTACTTATTAATTATATATATATACACACACACACACACATATATATTTATATTTATGGCCTTTTTTCCTTTCTGCTGATTCTACCATTCATAAGTGATTACAATACAGTCTGTTAATCAGCTTTTTAGGTTTAATTTCTAACAAAGAATATCTGTAGAGTTTTAAAAATTAGTATAGCAGAAAGTCAGGATAGCAGGGTGAACCAAATTGCAAAATCACTTATCCCAATATTTGAGAAGACAAATCAAAAATCTATAACAAAAACAGTAAAATAGAAATAGTACTTAGTATATACCAGGCATTATTCTAAGGACTTTATACATTTTAACTCATTTAATAATATCATATCTTTATGGAAAATAATATTATATCCTCATTTTAGAGATGTGGAAACTGAAACACAAATTATAGCTAGTAAGCAGCAGACCTGAAATTTGATTCCCAGTAGTCTCAATTCAGAGCTTGTGTTTTTAACCACCACACTATACTGCTCTCAGATAGACAAAATAGGCAAATAAGTGAAAAGCAAGAAAAAAAAACCACCATTACCAAACAAGGAAAGGACCAAAACTTATGCCTAAACAAACAAAACAAGAAATAAAAGGGATTGAGAAGGTATACTAATCCTATTCCCAATTACCAGAAGCAATATTGTATTAATATTTTGAGTGAAACAAACCCAAAAAATTCTCACTAATATACCTTCCCTCACCCAAAATAAACAATTTGGGGAGAGGTGAAACAGTGGAGTGAATAGGCAACATCAGGAGTTAAATACTCCAGGCCTTATCATTTTCCAGAGCCTTGAGATTTTGTTTCTAAGAAAAGACCAAAAAAAAAAATGAGCATGATAAAAATTAATGATATGACAGTGGCAAACACTACACACACAACCACACAAGAAAGGAGTATGACAAATTAAGGACCCTATCTGGAAGAAATCACAACCTAAGGAAAATTCCCTGTGTGTGTGTTTGATCACAAACCATTAAAAGAACGTAAATTCAATGAAGCACCATCTCAATCAATCAATAAAACTGGAGAATAAAACAATTAAATAAGATGAAAAGACAGTTTGTAGAGTTATGAAAACTAATTGAGCACCAAAACTACACCACTGGAGTAGGGATCTGAAAACTATGGCCCCTGAGACAAATCCAGGCTACGGCTTATTTTTATAAATAAAGTTTTATTGGAATACAGCCACACCCATTTATTTATGTATTGTCTATGGCTGCTTTTGCACTACAACAGCAGAGATGAGTAGTTGCAATGGAAACTTTATAGTCCACAAAACCCAAAATATTTACCAAGTAATCTTTCACAGAAAAAGTTTGCCTGGCTGGGAGCAGTGACTCATGGCTAAATCCCAGCGCTTTGGGAAGCTAACGTGGGAGAATCACTTGAGGACAGGCTCAAGACCAGCCTGGGAAATATAGCTAGACTCCATCTCTACCAAAGAAAAAAAAAATTGCCTAAAACATTAGTACATTATAAATGACCTGGGCCTTCCTGTCCGGGGCTCTTCTACCCCACTTCTGTGCTGCTACAAATACTTTCCTGTTACACTCTGGAATTGAATGCCCACTAGTTTTCAATGCAGTACAAGTTGGTTGGTCACACTTTGGACCTCTGGAACTTCAAACCAGGCACTTGGAAACTACCACATTATTAGATGCCTTGAAATACATAGACTTCTCACCCTCAGCTTAAGCCAAGTATCTTTGAGAACATATAATTATAATAGGTAGCATTTATTTTATTATTTTGGGGGGAAATAAGAGTCAACAAACATTTATTTGGTGCTACATGCTGGGTAATATTGTGCATTTTTAAGAATATAGGAAAAAATGGTAAAGGTGGTATATAAATAAAGTTTAGGCAATATTACCAAAGTGGAAAATATTTCCCTGCTGCATAGTAACCTAAAAAATGAGATGATAAAGGAGAAAAACCAGGTTCAAATTTTGTAACACTTTATTTATATAAACATGTTTTATTGGAAGTATCATTGTAGTAAACATTTTAGAGACTTATTTACTTTAATAATTTTCAGAAAAAAGTATTAGACTGTAACTCCAATTATGAAAGATTTATAATTCTTTCAAAAATTTACAAAGTACAGTGCAAATTATATGTTACTACTTTAACCTTGGCTAGGACTAAACAGCACATTTTATTTTCAGTGGTCATTGGACTGGAATTTACTACTTTGAGGCAAAATAACCCACTGGACTAGTCTGATACCAACTCCTCAAATCTCTAATCCAAGCTCCACAGCTCCCTTGAGCGTTTCTTACTATTGAACAGACATAAGTTTATTTATTCGACAATAATTTTGAAGTATAGTCAAGAAAGCAATTTTTGTTCAGAAACATTTTTCAAAATGTACATAACGGACTGTAACGTCACTATTTTCTATATTCTCTGTGAGCATTACATTTCAATTTTTATCGCACTCAGTTGTTGTGTGTGTCAAAATAGATATTGTTAGCTAATATAACACTTTAGCTTTCATTTTGCAAATATGGATCCAATGCAAACCTTGTTCTCCAGGCTCTGTGAGAGGAGCTGGATACACTAATAAATAAGTCAGAGGCTTTTTGGAATTTAAAGTCAAGAGTACAGATGAGATCTTCCAAGATAGTTGTGTAAAACAGGAGTAGAGAAAATGTTTCTTTTCATGTGCAAACTCTGATCATTTGATGACTGCCTGAAGCGTTTTTTAGAATTCTAGGATAGAATCAGGATTCAGAGAAAATTGCCAAAATCAATTAACAACGTCTGCTGTGGGCATGTGTGATTTGATGCATATTGTATGTTTATAACTTTTGGTAGCATTAATAGAAAAAAGGACCAAGTATGGAATATTGGATATCAGTAATTATGGTATGGGTGAAGGAAGAATAAGAATAGCAGAAAACTATTCAATGGCAACACCATGGAAGCTAGAGATTATAAAGTACAGTGCAAATTATATGAATTTATAAGAAGTGAATTTTCAGGAGGAAGTACTCAATAATGTCAATTTTTTTCCTTGCAGAAGAAAGTTTGGTAAATTATAATTCATTGGTGACTTCTCTGAAAGCAGTTTCAGTTGATTGGTAGTTGAAACAAGTATAGTGACTAAGGAAGTAAGAAAGTAGGCACAAACTACATAGTTCTAGAAATCTAAGATTCTTCACACTTCCTACTGCTTGATAATATACAATAATGCATTGGTTCTGGGCTTATTTCTTTTCTTTTTTCTTTTTTTTTTTTGAGACCGAGTCTCATTCTGTTGCCTAGGTTGGAGTGCAATGGCATGATCTCAGCTCACTGCAACCTCTGCCTCCCGGGTTCAAGCGATTCTGCTGCCTCAGCCTCCCAAGTAGCTGGGATTACAGGCGCCCACCACTACACCCAGCTAATTTTTTTTTTTGTATTTTTAGTGGAGACGGGATTTCGCCATGTTAGTCAGGCTGGTCTTGAACTCCTGACCTCAGGTGATCTGCCTGCCTGGGCCTCCCAAAGTGCTGGGATTACAGGCGTGAGCTACCGCGCCCGGCCTGGGCTTATTTCTTTGTTCACAGTTATGTACCCTGAAATTGCAACATCTAGGCTGCATTCTTCTGGTACATCCATACCCCCATTATACCACTTTTCTCTGTAAACACAGATAGCCTATTTTACATTATTCTGATGCTACACTCATACATCTACTTTGTCTTTTACTTGCTAAATTATTGACTTTTATTTTTGCTAAATAGTGTCTTCTGTTTCAATAACATGAAATATGCTATTACTATTCAATATTTACAACTCCCAGGATATCAGATTAGCATTTCTAATGGCCTTCCTCAACTAAAGTTCAATAATGAGTTCTGAGTCTCAGAATCTAATTTATTAATCAATATCTTAGATTTTTAAAAATCCTTTTACAATATAAAAAATCCTCAATTTGATTAGGGTACTCTAGTGTAATTAATTCAGTAAGAAATATTTAATCTAAATCATACTGTGGAAAAAAGGAGAAAGAATATGTGCCTTAAATATGATTTCTAAGCCGGGTATGGTGACTCACACCTGTAATCCCAGCATTTCGGGAGGCCGAGGCAGGCAGATCACGAGGTCAAGAGATCAAGACCATCCTGGCCAACATGGTAAAACCCCATCTCTACTAAAAACACAAAATTAGCCAGGTGTGGTGGCACAAGCCTGTAGTCCCAGCTACTCAGGAAGGTGAGGCAGAAGAATCACTTGAACCTGGGAAGTGGAGGTTGCAGTGAGCTGAGATCATGCCACTGCACTCCTGGGCGCAAGAGCTAAACTCCATCTAAAAAAAAAAAAAAAGAGTCATAATACTAAAAATATACAATCATGGGGTGAGTATAACCAGTTCCAATAGCAGATCATGGCACAGTTTGCCACACCTGATTGATGAGAACCTGGAAATACCAGTTTCCATTCACGCATCAAGTCTTGTTCTAGGGAAAGAACTGTACACAGTGTTTCAGGTTAATCTGATTTTATCACACTTTTATACATCTGAACAAAAGAAATTAAATTGAGAGTCGGAGAAATTGAACAAATGTTATTTTCTGGGAGAAATAAACCATAAGCAGAGCTGCAAATCATGACCTTGAGTGTATTCTCCCCTCCGAGGTTGATGAAAATGATCAACTAACATGCCTGGGTCATAGAGGTGAATTAGATCTCTGAGTTTCTTTTCCATTCTAATGCTCTATGCCACTATGAGTCTACAAGGCTGGGAGAGCAGAACAAGATACACGGAGAAATTAGAACAGAGATTAGCTTCAAACTCAGGCAACAGGAAGAGAGCCCTTGTTTTAAAGATTAAGTTTGTACTTAGGATATTTAAGGAAAAGGGCATGTAAATTCACTCAGAAACAAATACTGGTCAGCCCTTTGTTCAGTGTTTTTTTGTTTTTTGTTTTTTGTTTTTTTGTTTTTGTTTCTTTTTTTTTTTTTAGCTGTGGACCTATTATGAAGGTAAGTTATGGTCAACTAAAATGTGCCTATACAATCAAATCCTCCTTGTAAAAGTCAGGATGAAGGAAATGCCAATCTATTACATCACGCATCACTAAGTGAGTAACTTAAGCTATGTCAATAGCTTGTGTAACAAGAATAAATCCATTGTTATTAAATATTAGGGTAAGATTTGTGTCACATAATTTAAAAGTCAGGATCAAAGCTTTGTTGTGGCACATACAAACTACCAGCTCATGGCTTCATGATCACATTTTATTACATTAGCAAGATTTTTTCCATTTATGCTTATGTCTAGTAAATATTTAGTCTTAATTGGGGGGGGGAAGTTCTTAAATATAGACCAATCTCAAACATAGCCAAAAGCTTCATTCTGCCAAGCAAGTCATTATTCATTCCCTAACTAAATTTTTTTAAAATCTATCTTTGAACTTTATTCTTAATGACCAATTTAGTCAGATAAAAGATATAAGGTCTCTCACCTGTACTCTCATACTTTGGAAAGCCAAGGTGGGTGGATTGCTTGAGCCTAGGAGTTCGAGACCAGCCTGGGCAACATGGCAAAACCCTGTCTCTACAAAAAATACAAAAAAGTAGCCGGGTGTGGTGGCATGCCCTTGTAATCCCAGGGACTCAGGAGGCTGAGGCAGGAGAATCACCTGAACCTGGGAGATGGATGCTGCAGTGAGACACGTTCCCACCACTGTACTCCAGCCTGGGCAACAGAGCAAGACCCTGTCTCAAAAAATTTTAAAAAGAATAGATACAAGGTCAAATCAGTTGGTTTTTTAGAATCCCCAAGTGAAATCTGTTCTAAACAGATGTATCAGGTTTCAGTTCGCATTTGCCAAAACGTCGAAAAAGAACCTCACCATATTTTCCATTTAAGTAATAACATATTCAATCTTTACCATGTTTTGATTGTACCAAGCATTTTACATGATTTATCTCGTTTAATTCTTACAGTAATTTCAGGGGTAAATATCATTATCCTCATTTTACAGATAAGGTAACAAAGGTTTAAGGAAATTAAATGATAAAATGGCAAAGCCAGACTTTGAAGTCACATCTCTTAACCTTTATGGCAGTGGAGAGATGACAGATGGAAGGTGAGCAGTTGATTTCAGGATAATAAGAACTTGATTTCATATAGGAAGGGGAACATCACACACCGGGGCCTATTGTGGGGAGGGGGAAGCAGGGAGGAATAGCATTAGGAGATATACCTAATGTAAATGACAAGTTAATGGGTGCAGCACACCAACATGGTACATGTATACATATATAACAAACCTGCACTTTGTGCACATGTACCCTAGAACTTAAAGTATAATAATAATAATAATAATAATAATAATAATAATAATAATAAAGAACCTGATTTCTAGCAAAATCAGGAAATTTGGAATTCTACTTACCTGATGTTGCTTTGGAACATCCATCAGGCATTCAGTAAATTCATAGTGATTGACAGCTGATTGATATACAGATGATAAACAGATGTTTGCTATTATAACCAAACTCACTGAGTGGTTAAACCTGGAATTCAATGTGATTATCAAAGATGAGGAGAGTTTGATTATGATAGCGAAAAGATGTTATCATTCTTGTTCTACAAAAGAACAAACAGACACTCAATAAGGGTAAACAATTTACAGAAGTTCACAGAGTAGGAAATAAAGCCAGACACACATGCAGATCCTCCAAGACCAAGTCCAGTATTCTTTCCACAGGGCCACATGACCCTCCCAAAGATGGTTCTCTGGGCCATTCAGTGAGGGCCACTTATCTATTGTAACCTCATTGTTTAGATCCTTAGTGATACACCAAGACTGTCTTGGACTTTTCCCCCAACCAAATATTCTGTTAAGTTATATGTTTGACCTTGAATATAGCCTTTTTTTTTTTTTTTTTTTTTGAGACGGAGTCTCGCTCTGTCGCCCAGGCTGGAGTGCAGTGGCCGGATCTCAGCTCACTGCAAGCTCCGCCTCCCGGGTTCACGCCATTCTCCTGCCTCAGCCTCCCGAGTAGCTGGGACTACAGGCGCCCGCCACCTCGCCCGGCTAGTTTTTTGTAGTTTTAGTAGAGACGGGGTTTCACTGTGTTCACCAGGATGGTCTCGATCTCCTGACCTTGTGATCCACCCGTCTCGGCCTCCCAAAGTGCTGGGATTACAGGCTTGAGTCACCGCGCCCGGCCGAATATAGCCTTGAACTCAACTGGAGCCTTCCTACCAACAGAACTTAGAAAGAACAAAGGGTTTACACCTGATGATGTAGTGATGCTATCAGCACTTCAGTATGATGGAAGGAGATGATCACCACAGTGAGGCCTTGGAGCCTAGGACAAGCCCAGCATTTGGAAGGTATTCTATAATGTTTGCTCAATAAGTGATTGAATGAACACAACCATAGTGCCCACTTCTGATTTAGGCCAGTAGTCTCTGGTGTAGAGAGTATAAATTCCAAGGGATATATCATATGATCCACTGGAAAGTGGAAAGAAAATATTGAAATTTCTACATTGAATTTTCATCTCATATTTTTAAAAATTCTATTTTGTGTTATAATGTATATATTAGCATAGTGGTACTTGTAATTTTAAAATAAATGTATAATATACAAACATTAGGATTACATTATACAAAAGATTTTATTGATGGGGATGCATAAGTTTTTAAAATATAGAAACTTCTAGTTAAGATCAATTTATCTACCTTGTCCTCTGTGAGCCTCATAAGGGTTCCAAAACACCTTATGTAGTGGTTTTCAAACTTTAGTGGGCATAAGAATCATTTGGATAGTTTGTTAAAAACGTAGATTTGGGGTTCCATCTCTTTATACACTCAGTTGATCTGTGGCAGGACCCAGACTTTGCATTTTTAACCAATAACTAGCTAATTCTGCTCCAAGTGATCTCAGGAGAAACATTAACTCACAAGGCTACAGTGACCTGGAGAATCTCCTACTCTTGCCACCAACAGAGATCAGATTCCCCAATGTAGTTTTGAGAACTAAAGGGATAAATGTTCTCTTAGGTAGGAATAACCACATATTGCTTATGAGCCTAAAGCCTTGAATAAAAAATATAATTGTTATAGTAATTATAAAACCAGCCACCATTTATTAGACACCCACATCTGATAGCTTATTTCTGATTATCAGAATTCAATAAGGTTTCCATCATCAGCCTGATTTTACAGAAAAACAGGTCTTAGCAAGGTGAAGTAAGTTACCCAATATTTTCAATTATAGGTTGAGCATCCTAAATCTGAAAATCCAAAATCTGAAATGCTCCAAAACCAAAACTTATTGAGTGCCAACATAATGCTCAAAGGAAATGCTCCTTGGAACATTTCAGATTCCAGATTTTCAGATTTTAGATGTTCAATTGGTATGATGCAAATATTCTAAAATCTGAAAAAAAATGAGAAATTCAAAACACTCCTGATCCCAAGCATTTAGAATAAGGAGCCCTCAAACCGTATTTTTTCTAAAAGCTTTCAGGCCCAGAAGAAGCAACTTTCTTTACAACTTTCCAACAATTCATTATCCCAGTAATATATGGGAGACTTAGCTTTATGATCTTGATTCTTTTTCTGCATTAAGATTTACATGACGTCAAGGTTGCTGAGAATCAGATATCCAGTTTCCTCATTGCCAGCCATTATCTTGCCTTTGTTCATAATGACCTTGGAAAGTCCAGAGATTGCTTATCTATACTGTGCTGTAACAACCTACCTACAAAAAGATGTTAATTAAAGAGCATGACTCTTTTAAACACAAATACTCCAGGGTATTTATGTAGAATTTCAACTCTCATGTCATCAACTGGTATCTGTAAAATGGGAGGTTTGGAGTAAATATTTGGTCAAATCCTTCTATTCCAGAAGTTAGACAATTATAACTTTATTAGGCAATGAATGACAGTCATTTATTTAGGAGGCTTCTCCTAGTTGCAGTGCCCGCATCATCACCCACCTTTCACATCTTCCAATGCAGACTCATTTGCTTCCTTTGAAAGCAAGTGAGTAACCCTTGGGAAGTCCACATCACCCCCAATATTATATTGGCTGCCAGAGGCATGAAGCCATGAAGCAACTTAGCAATACCAAGACACTGTAAATCTCAAAAATACAATTTAAAAAGCCATGTTAATTGCAGTCCTCCCTTCTCTCTTGGACTGTTCACTTTGAGGGAAGCTAGTTGCCTTGTCATGAAGGCACTCAAGCAGCCACACAGATAGGAAGCCACACAAGATGGAAGAAGCTGAGGCCTCCAGCCAATAGCCATATGAATGAGCCAGCTTGAGCTGGCTCAAGCTGGAGTAGACCCTAGAGACCCCGTCAAGCTTTCAGACAATGCAGCACTGACTGACACTTGACTGCAACCTCATGAAAGACCCTGGGCCAAAACCATCCAGCTAAGCTGCCCCCAGATTCCTGACCCTTAGAAATTATGAGATCATAAATGTTTGCCGCTTTAACTTTAAACACACATATTCACATACACAATAACAAAATTCCTAGGACTCACTTCTGAGATAAAGGGCCCAAAACAGCCCCTCAGAGATTTATCCTAGCAGGGAGTCTAGCCTGAACACCAAAACAATGTTTTATAATCATGTTTTGTTGACTCATATGCCAATGTCGGCAACCCCCAAAATGGGTTCAAGAATTAACACACCCTTAGAGTTAGGCTCACTGGTATGCACCCTGCAGTCCCAGCTACTCAGGAGGCTGAGGCAGAAGGACTGCTTGAGTCCAAGAGTTCTGGGCTGTAGTGTGCAATGATAATGCCTGCGAATAGCCACTGCACTCCAACCTGGGCAACTTAGTGAGATCATGTCTCAAAAAAAGAATTAACACACCCCTCCCATCCTGCAGCCTTCCTGGATCTAATCAGAAGGGGAATGGCAAGTGCTGGGGCAGTGTGGGTGCGCTTTTTTAACCGTAAACTCTTCGTTAGGTTCTGGCACCTCATATCAGATCATTCTGATCCTGAGCTATTCACCAAGCTTGTATTTAAGTGTCTTACAACTACATGCTTTCTACCCATAATAAAGATAGCTTCCATTGATCTCCAGTCTCTAGGAGCCTCTCAGAGTTTTCAAGGAAACAGGGTTGGGCTATGTGGTCTGTGAGTAGGACATACATGCTATTTACACTATTAGGCCGTTGCTCTATCCTACTCTGTTGAGATTCCTAGGAATTTACACAAACAAGTGTCAAAAATGAACCATGTTTGGCCCCAAAGAAAGAGCAACGTAAATGAAAGAAGATTCTCATTATTCAAACAAGAAACTGGTGTCTTTGAACCTTAATGATACCTCTTGTGACTGTTAACATGACCAGTAAGTTCTCTGGCTGGTGCAGCATGCTAGTGTAATAAGATAAAAGTCACCCTTGCATTTACTTGCTCCTTATGGGCCTGGGGCATAGCCTCACTACAGAGTTTATTCTCTAACTTCAAGGAGAATTCTGTTATGAAAAAGTGATGCTGTTGAAACTGAAGAATAAAGCCGAATATGTGTCAGTGGATAACTATGGTTGGAAAGGTTGTTTTTAACATTTTGGCTATGTTTTGCAAGTAATAGGTATTTTTTAAATGTGCACCGACCAAATGAAATGGCTCAGATACTATCTAGTAGCCTTTTTGATAACGAATTTTTCTTTTTCAATTCCACTGTCCTTCAGTGGAAGGACATAATTTGCATTGAGTTTCAGCAATGTGAGCATTCAGTAGTTTATTATCATTTGATTTCATAAACAAAAAGCAGAGTATGATATAACTTCTGTTGGTTTTAGATTTTAGTAATTGTTTTCCTTTGTCCCATGAAACTTTTTTTATGCTGAAAATGCATCTTAGAGAAGCTGTCACCTTCCCTTATCACTCTATTTGTGCCCTCCTACACCATTCTGAACAGGCCAGGTTGAACACTTCTGCCACTAACTACCCACAGGACACCGAGCCTCAATTTCCCCAAGTTCATATGGGAAGATTTGGACACGGTGATTAAGGTCCCTTCTCATGGTAATATTCTATGGACACAAAATCTGGGTTTTGATTTTTGTGTTTTTAAAGCAAAGCTGGCGAAAAATTGACCTTCAACCTCAGCTACAGAACTTAAGTACGTTAAAAATAGTCTGGTTCAAGACAATTCCATATGACTTTCCAACATTTCCTTGGATTGTGTGCAACCTTTAAGAGCACTCAGCCTGTTCTTTTTAGCCTCTGCATTTGTTTACCTCCCACTCTCCAAAGAAAGGCTCTCTCCCCTGTGTGTTCCTTGGTTGAAGTTCGGCTAAAAACAAAAAACAAAAAACAACCTTATAGCATTGTAACCTGTTCGTTCCAATTGTTTATAATCTGGCTGTGGCTATCAGATGTGGATTATGGGGAGAGTAGAGGTGAGCACATTGGTAGTGCTTTGGTCCATGTATATGTAGTCTTTATCTCATAATCAAATCTCTTTCCATTCGTTTGAAAATATATCTGTGTGGCCAGGCACGGTGGCTCACACCTGTAATCCCAGCACTTTGGGAGGCCGAGGCAGGTGGATCACCTGAGGTCAGGAGTTCGAGACCAGCCTGGCCAACATGGTGAAACCCTATCTCTACTAAAAATACAAAACTTAGCCAGATGTGGTGGCGCACGCCTGTAATCCCAGCTACTCAGGAGGCTGAGGCAGGAGAATCGCTTGAACCCAGGAGGCGGAGGTTACAATGAGCTGAGACTGCACCATTGCACTCCAGCCTGGATACAAGAGTGAAACTCCATCTCAAAAAAAAAAAAAAAAAAAAAAGGAAAAAAAAAAGAAAAGAAAATATGTGTGTCAGTCCTATTCTGGTTTGCTGTCCTATTCCTCAGAGGTCACAGGCTGACCACCTGCAGACTTTATTTGGCCCATAGATGTTTTGTTTTTCCTCCACATTCTAGGAGGACCAACCATTCCAGTTTGGCCTGGACTCTCCTTGTTTTAGCGCTGAAAGACCCATGTCCCAGGTAACCCCTCAGTCCCAGGAACACCTGACTGGTTGGTTACCTATTTAAAATGTAGGCCCAAGACTTTTGTTGTTGTTTTAATTTTAAATTGGTTGTCAATATTTAAATAACAGATGATTTTACAGAAACATCCAGATTTCTGGCTTCTCTTTAAAAATGGAAATATCTGACACAACTGGACCCTCTTTCACAGCAACTATAAGCGGGAACTGAGTCGCAGCTGCCCCATTAGGTAAGTCATGTTATTTCCAGGGTCCCACAGGCCCTGCCACTTTATACTGCCCCCCAGACTGAGGTGGAACATCGACCATTCATTATTGCTCTCTGGCTATTGTTTTTCTTATGGTAAAGGAGAAAGTGAAGTTCCTTATAACTACGTTTCTATCACAAGGGGGAAAATGAAAGCTCTACCAATAGGAGAAAATATATTGTGTGTGTGTAGAAATGAAGACTATTCCTACCTGTTAATAGTCCTGGCCCTCTGTGTCTGGGTATGCAGCCTACCGATCCCTCTGGGCACTGAAGTCCTGACACACATCACGGGTTCTGTCATTTGTAGTTGATGGCGTGTGAGGTTGGTACCTTTACTTAGAAATCTGGCAGTGTTGGCCAGCGCGCACAGGCTGCTAGCACTCCAGAAATATCACTAAGCAAGGTCTTAAACGCTTGGTCCTTCCTAATAGGAATTCAATTTCTATCACTTGCTTCTACTCCATGTAAAAATCAGATCAGCTTTATCTTCCCCACCAGGGATTTCTTGAGTTTCAGCCTCTAATTAATTTCTGTGCTTCATTCATCTTGAAGTCATTAAGAACTTTAGTCAAACACATAACCTATGCCTACTAATCGATTTTAATGTTCTTTCACATGGAAATATTTATAAAATGTTCATCTCCTATATTGAAAACATTCTTTTTCCTCACTGTACATTGTTATCTGGGTTTGCAGGGAGCTAATCTTCATCTGTAAATACTGAAAAAGCAACTAACCTGGAGGGAACAAGGTTCTCAGCTCTGTGGAAGCAGAGATGGTGCCCTTTTTGTGGCTCATCATTTTAATATTGGCACATACCTGGCCCATAGTAAGCATTCAAGTAGCACTGACTGATTGACTAACTGAATGAATAAATGAATGAATGCTCAAATGAAAAAATAAATGGTGCAAAAGGTGGTGGCCTTTTTTTTTTTTTTTTTTTTCATTAGGGCCATGATGGCTACTGAAGAAGGTGTAGGCTTTGAGGTTGGAAAGATATGAGTTCAAACCCTAGTTATTAATCCCAGCTCTGCCTTCCCTTGCCAGATGTCTTTGAACAAGCAGTTCCTCTGAGCCTCGGTATCCACATTGGCCTAACAGAAATAATACTATCTATGCCTCATAGGGAAGCTATGAAGATTCTATGAGAAAATGTTCAAGGCCTCATACAAAGGAGGTACCCAATAAAGAGTAGCTAATTAAAAAGTCATTCACAGGGAAGTAGGACATGGTGGCTCACGCCTGTAATCCCAGCACTCTATGAGGCCAAGGTGAGCAGATTGCTTGAGCTCAGGAGTTCAAGACCAACCTGGGCAACATGGCGAAATTCCATCTCTACTACAAATATAAAAAAATAGCCGGGTGTGGTGGCATGCACCTGTTGTCCCAGCTACTGGGGAGGCTGAGGTTGGAGGATCGCTTGAGCCCAGAAGACAGAGGTTGCAGTGAGCTGAGACTGTGCCACTGCACTCCAGCCTGAGTGACAGAGTGAGACCCTGTCAAAAAACAAACAAGCAAACAAACAAAAAATGAAAGAAAGAAATCCTTAAGCTACCTCTAAGTGTGAAGTGCTTAAAATGGAAAATGCAAAAGTTTTAGAATTTTAAGTTTCCTAACTTGGATAAGATCACATTCTTAAAAAGCATATTCTAAAATTTTGTTTAGTTTTTTCTATATTTCTATATTTTTTGAAGCTGGGGCTCCCCAATTATTATTTCATATTGATTCTATTTAAAGTTAGGTTTTAAATATTTAAAACAGATAAACCAACAATATCTATAATTGCAATGGGCTTTTTAAGTAAAAAGCCCACGGATGCAAGGTTAAGAATAAAAGGAATTTTACTTGGGAGGCTGAGGAGCGGGGATTGTTTGAGCTCAGGAGATCAAGACCAACCTGGGCAAAAACAAGACCCTATCTCTTAAAAAATGAAAAAGAATGAAAATAATTTGTGGATTTTCATCCCTCTAATATATGCATACACACTCTATATTATGTGATCCAGTAAAAATGAAAATAAATAATAAATAGATTCATACAAATAAACATTTAGGAATATCAAATAATAAAAATAAAATCAAGAAATGGATTTCTTTTTTGCCAATACAAAAATTCCCAATCTCAGCTTCTGTGCAATTAAAGCCCTCCTTAAGACTTAAGTTTAACCACTGCCTTATGTTGGAAATAAATGTACATGACCAGCTATGAAAAACAGTGCCTAGGCTGATTGATCTCATACTTTTCTGGTAAAGATAGAAGATGTAAACAGTTTCACTCTCCAGGAGATCTCAGATCATGGCTTTATTGAGTTTAGTTTGTCAGAGACTGATACTTTAGAAATGGTGATGCCATTCATGGTCACAAACTTATGCTATTGCATCTTAGCTGAAAAGTAATAATTCCCGAAATTGTATGTACACTGTCCATTAGTATCAAGTAGAAGAATCTCTTGACTATTTGTTGTTGTCTTTGTTTTTATGTTTTGTTTTGTTTTGTTTTTTAAGACTGAGTCTTGCTCTGTCATCCAGGCTGGAATACAGTGGAATGATCTCAGCTCACTGCAACCTCCTCCTCCCTGATTCAAGCAATTCCCCTGCCTCAGCCTCCTGAGTAGCTGGGATTACAGGCACCCACCACTATGCCTGGCTTTTTTTTTTTTTTTTTTTTTTTTTGTATTTTTAGTAGAGACAGGGTTTTGCCATGTTGGCCAGGCTTGTCTTGAACTCCTGACCTCAGGTGATCCACCCACCTCGGCCTTCCAAAGTGCTGGGGTTGCAGGCATGAGCCCCGTAATAGCGCCCAGCCCTATTTGGTTTTGTTTTACTGAGACCTTCTTGCCTGGCAAATATAAACTTGAAGATTCATTAACTTTTTAAAAATCACTCATCTGTCCATCCTAGGTACGGTGGAGTAGCAGACCTCATAGCCATTCTAACCTGTTTCCAATGTGTCCTCCATGCTGCAGAGACTGGAAAGCTAAAAGCCACATCTCCCAGACTTCCTAGTAGCCAAGGTTTTGTTCCACCAATCATGTGTACTGGCATGAGAGCTAGAAGACAACACAGATAAGCTTCCGCCGCTTTGGCGCTTCCTGTTAGCCAACACTAGAATGTTGTGTCTGGTTTTTTTGAGGCGGTTTCTGGAGAGTATTTATTTCTTCTGAGTCAACCTGCTAGGGAATTTTTATTTTTAATTGGAGAAAAGGGATATAAATTTTATTAACGTGTACACGGGGAGAACCACACACAGTCATTATCCCAGTTTCTTGATCTTGTCAGTTCCTAGTAGTGCTGACCTCCTTTTCATGCAGGTGTTCTCTTTCCAGAAGTGGTCATTTGGTCCCAGAGCCAGCAGCTGACCCCTCAGTGTCCCTGCTTGGCTGTAGTTCTCCCAATCAAAGAAGAGCGATCTCTAACTTGGTGGCCCAGTCAGTGTGTGGTTTCCAAGGTGGTTCCTGAAAGCTCACTGTGGAGGCTGTTGTTGCAGCCTTCTCGATGGTGAACCACATTCTCTAATTAATCCCGTTCTGTTCAAAGTAGCTAGAGTAGACTCCTTTTTTTTTTTTTTTTTTTTTTTTTTTTTTTTTTTTTAGCTTCTGGACCTTGACACAATCCTTAAACCCTTGAGACTCTCTTCCACCCTGAATTGATTGAAAGACAGGCATACCTATTCAATCAGCCCATCAACAATGGGCCCTGCACTGTTTTAGACTACTGTTTTAGATTACTGCCATAATAAACAAAGCAGATAATGTGGAGTGGTCAGGGAGCATTCATTTAAGGGAGCAGCGTGGACATAAACAAGATAATCTCCAAGACAAATGTAATGCAGAAACTAAAACAGAGTAACAATATAGAGAGTGACTCCAGCTGGCAGGGAGGGTCATGTAGGATATGGTGATCAGGGAAGTCTCTCTAAGCAGGTGTCATTTGAGCAGAGACCTGAGTAACAAGTAAACAGAGACCTGTGAATACAGCTTTCCAGGAGTGAGATCTAAAAGAAAAAGGCTGAAAGGTGAGAAGGAGCTCCAGATGTCTGAGAGGTGGAAGAAAGGTCAGTGTGGCTAGAGCTTAATGAGCACAGAGGAACAAGGTCAGAGCACATTTCATTTATTCACCAGTGAAGTATCTGTTTGAGCACCTACAATGCATCATACCCTATTTAGGGTGCCTTCATTATATCAGTGGAAAATAGACACAAAAATTCCTGTTCTCATGGAGATTATATTCTATTGGTGGGGAAGGGAGAAACAATAAACAAATACATAGGTAAAATGCATATTTGCATTAGATCAATGATTCTCAACCAGGGGTGGTTTTGTCCCCTAGGAGACATTTGGCAGTATCTGGAGACATTTCTGGCTGTCCCAACCTAGGGAGGAAAGTTGCAGGTATTGAGTGGGTCAAGGGTGGTGGTGATGCTGCTAAACATCCTGCCAGGCACAGGATAATACCCCGCAACAAAGAACTATTCCCAAATGCCAATCATGCCAAGCTTGAGAAGCCCTGTATGAGGTGGTGGCAAGAGTTACAGGGAAAACAATCCAAGAAAGGCCAAAGGGATTTCCGGGGGCAAGGTGGAGGGGGTGAGGAGCTGTTCAGGGAAGAGCGCACCAGGAAGATGACATCTGAACAAAAACCGGCAAAAGGAGCAGCAGTGAGCTGCTGTTGATATCTGCAGGAAGAGCATCATAGGGCAGGAAATGACAAATGCGAAGTCCCTGAGGGAGAAACATGTTGGGCAAGTTCCGGGAGAGCAGGAGACCAATGTGGCAGGGGCAGAGTGAGCAAAAGGAGGAGGAGCAGAAATGAAAAGCTTACGGGGCCCAGATGTGTCAAGCTTCAGCTTGTGCTCTGAGTGATCAGGAAGTCATTCGGGAACTTTGGGCACAGCAGTGACATGATTTCTGAATCCATTTTTGAAAGGATCACTTTGGCTGCTGTTTAGAAAATGATTCATAAGAGAACAAGGGCACAAGGCAGGAATACCAACTGGGTGGCATCAAGTAGACTGCAAGACAAGGAGGTGGTACAGATAACAACCAAATGTCTAGTGTAAGCAAGGGAAAGGTCTGAGATGCTGGGCCCTGAGATGGGAGAGCTGTGAGAGAAGCTGGTTTAGGAAGCAATGGAGATCAGGCATTCCGGGTTAGACATATGGAGTCCGAGATGCTGATAACAAATCCAAATGGAGATGTCACAGACTGTAGAATGAGTCTAGGGTTTACCAAAATCTGGGTTGGACATACTAATCTACTGGAAACAACAAACAAATGGCATCTAAAGTTGCAAGGAGCATAAAATCACCAAAGAAGTGAGCATAGAGAGTAGTAGTCTGAAGACTGGGGAGTTACACGGTGCCCAGATTATACAGAATGTTATCAAAATGCTAGAGACATATGGTCTAGCCGGGTGCAGTGGCTCGCACCTGTCATCCCAGCACTTTAGGAGGCCAAGACGGGCAGATCAGTTGAGCCCAATGGTTCGAGACCAGCCTGGGCAACATGGCAAAACCCCACCTCTATTTTTAAGAAAAAAAGTACATAATTGTTACTATACATTCCTTAGAGGAAAGCTAAAACCAAGATTTTTAAAGCAACAGTATCATGGATTAGTGGAGTTGTTTAAAGAATTCCATGGCAGGACCATAAACATCAACTAATTTAAATCCAAAATATTAGAGATGAGGAGGCTGATGCCCCACATAGCCAGGTCACAGAAGAGCAGGACTTTGGAGTGCCATTAGCCCGGGGTCCCACAGCTGATTATGGGCATAATCAAAACAAGAAGCTTAATCTCCTTTCTTATTCTAATGCTCTTTCTTCTTTATCATGCTGAGAAGTCCAACTCAGAAGTCCAATTCAAAACAAAGAAGAAATTCTTCTGAAATAATCATTTCAACTGGGGGAGAAATTTGATTTGCTTACAAATATTTGATACTCACAAAACTTGTCTTATAGACAACTTGTAGCATAAAATTTCTATATCTTGTCAGTGCACCTCTCTATCCACAGAAGATTAAGAGCAATCCTGTGTACTAAACTCAAGGATGAAACACCAATCTTGTTTGGGGAGGTAAGATAAGCTCTCTGGCAACTGGTCCTGTTGCTTTAGCAGCTAGGAGGAAAGTAAGGAAGTGAGTCAACATGGGGATGTAACTTGGGTAGCCCAAGATTTCACTCGTACCCTGCAATAAACAAGCCGACATTCAGAAAGCTGCTGTGTGTCCCTGATAGAATCACCCGTGAATGTTGTTGGTGCTAACAGCAATAGGAGGGAGAGTGATTCTGCGCTTTCCCTGAAGAGGACAAGAACTAATCTCCTTTTCATCCTTGTCTCAAATCACACTCACAAATATACACATTTATTTCCATGGAATGAAGAAACACGGTGAGGACTGCTACGGTCCCCCTGTACACAAAGGAACAAAAACATCAGAAGGGGAAGTGAGCTGGCCCTGCCATCCTGTGAGTCAGTGGTGAAAAGATGGTATTCTATCCACAGCTTAGCCACTGACCATGTATTTGCCATCTGTGTCCAGCAAGCAAACCCAGAGAGGCAGAGCAGACCCAGGTCTGGACTAGCTCAGCGTAGGGGGAGATGAACAAGAGTGTACATTCACACGGTGAGTAGCCCATATGGTACAGTGTGAACCAAAGCACCTCAGACCTCAAACCTCTGCTTTCAAGTATGCCAAGGTTCTCACTCTTAGATGCCATTTGTACACTACAGGACAAATTGTGGGTTGCTCATCTTTTTCCGTATTTCTTTTTTAAAAATTTCTGAATAAAAATACTTTTTAAAATGTCTCCTTTGTTTTTGTTTTGTTTTTCAAAATGAGTATTTGCAGTGCTTTCCAGAACTCTGTTTACTTCCTTTCTTCCACCAGCATAAAATTACTCTGGGAACAGGAAATATGGTTTAGTAAGAAAACTGTATTTGTTGAAAAAGAGAAATACTAACTGCATCTTCTGAAAATCAAAGGGTGCAGTAATCTACATCTCCAAAGCAGGTCTTTAACTCCCCACTGTTGTTTCCTGGGAAATGGGGTTCTTAAGCAAGTAACCTGAATCTTATTGAATTATTTTCCCATGTAATACAACTTTGCTTATTTTCTAGGCCACTCTTGGAAAAGTCTTTCCAAATTCTACCCGCACTTCAAGGCTAAGTTCACATACTATCTCTTTCCTGAAACTTCCCTGATTATTCCTCTCAGGCAACATGTATGTGTGTCTTGTGTCTAAATTTCTCTACTAGGCTGAAATGTCCTTCATGTCAAGAGTCTAGTATATATTATTGAATCCTAGTCTCCCCTTATGGTATCTAACATGGTGCTTTTGTATAAAAACAGAGAAATCCCATATATTAATAGCTAGAAAGAGAAGGTTACTTGGTTACCAGACTGAAGGGGACATTCCTAGAAGATTATAGATATCTTTGGGGCATAAATAAATATATCAAGAAAGTCTACTACCAAAATGGGGCCTTTAAATGCACTACATATCATGGAAGGTGTTCAGACAGAAAGTGGATAATCACTTATGAGATGTTAGACAGCAGCTGGGAAGGTAGACCAGATGACCTCTTGGCCCTTTCCAACTCTAAGTTTCAAAATGATTTTTTGAAGGATTGGTTAGCTGGATAACCCTGTTTTGCTATTGTCTCTGTGGACACTGCCACTATAGCAGGAAACTCTAAGAGCTTTTCCAAACAGCCTGATTGAAACACCCCAGCTTATAGCTTCTAAGGAATGCATCCTAGAACCTTCTAACTTTGACATTATCCTACCTTCACTTTACTTGGTCATCACAAAAGGTCATGGTTCAGGAAGACCACAAAGTAGTTGGCATCTGCACTCTTTAACTCTCAATCCCAGATACAGAAATTTAAGTTCTATGTCAATTTTGCACTCACTTGCTCTGTGCTCTTGGTCTCTCCAGATACAATAGACAGTCTGAGAATCATTTTCCTAATATTTGCCATTGTTGCTTTTTTCTGTATCTTGTCGGTGGGAAATACTGCAGGGACTTTGGCTAGCTTCATTCTTTCTCAATAATTGTGTGCGTCAGATTAGTGGCACAGAGGAAAAAGTAGCAGAAGAGTTGAAAACATGTCCATTGAGTATGCCACACTTCTTGATTGTTGGTGTTCCTTAAGGCAACATCCTCACTCTCTGAAGGACATGCCCAGAACACTACTGAGGAGGACTATGCCTAACACTAGGGAGGCATGCATTAGCAGTGGGATTTCAGGCATCAGGGGGATTTGGGGACCAAGTTAAGAGTGTTTCATTGTTGTCTGTCTATCTATTTCTGTTCTAATCACAACCCAGACCATAGTAATGCTAGTCCCTATGTGCTGTGTATGCAAATTTGTATAGAACAAACAGTTGAAGGTGTCAAAATTAATCAGGACTCAAACAGCAATATGTTATGATAATCTGTTTCTTTATTCTAATTGTTTTTACTACTTTGAAAGATTGATAAAGCTAAAAAAAGAAATGACAGACCTGTCACATGTTTCTTTCCACAAATCTACCTAACAATATAAGTGTTTTTGTGAGATTAATGCAGATTTCTCCAGCTATTGTTTTTATTACCACAAAGCTAAACACCCTATGTATTAAATTCTAAAGTATAGTGATCACAAATTACTTAAATCACAAATTACTTAAAGTAATTCCAGCCAATTGAAAAACATGTTCTCCATTTAAAAATTATTTATTATATTTTCAAGAGCCTCTTTATTATCCTTGGGAAAATATGATCAGCGTGGACAACTGTGGAAGTAGTTACAGTGCAGAATAATCAAGCCACCTCTTATGTTAAACAATCCAACAAGTAAGAGCAAAATCAATTACTGCTTCAACCTTTTTTTTTTTTTTTTTTTTTGAGATGGAGTCTCACTGTGTCACCCAGGCTGGAGTGCAGTGGCACAATCTCAGCTCACTGCAAGCTTTGCCTCCTGGGTTCATGCCATTCTCCTGCCTCAGTGTCCCAAGTAGCTAGGACTACAGGCACCCGCCACCACGCCTGGCTAATTTTTGTTGTATTTTTTAGTAGACACAGGGTTTCCACCATGTTAGCCATTCTTCAACTTTTAAAAAGTCTTCTCCCATGATATTAGACCAGGCTCAAGATGACATTGTATTGATTCACAGCTTTTGCTTGAATACACTGAAAAGGCATATCCCAATAGGATTATCGTGAATCTAGCAAAAAGACAGGCTCAAGCCCCTTTTATAAGAATGAAAGATATGTCTAGGCACAATGGCTCATGCCTGTAATCCCAGCACTTTGGGATGCTGAGGCAGACATATCCCTTGGGCCTAGGAGTTTGAGACCAGCCTGGGCAAATAGTGAAACCCCATCTCTACAAAGAATACAAAAATTTCACTCTGGAAGGCTGAGGCAGGCGAATCATGAGGTCAAGAAATCGAGACCATCCTGACCAACATGGTGAAACCCCGTCTCTACTAAAAATACAAAAATTATCTGGGCGTGGTGGCGCACGCCTATAGTCCCACCAACTTGGGAGGCTGAGGCAGAAGAATCACTTGAGCCCAGGAGGCAGACATTGCAGTGTGCCAAGATCGTGCCACGGCACTCCTGCCTGGGCGACAGAGCAAGACTCCACCTCAAAAAAAAAAGAAAAGAAATTAACCAGGCATGGTGGCACTCACCTGTGGTCTCAGTTGCTTCGGGGGACTGGAGTGGGAGGATCGCTTGAGCCTGGGAGCCTGGGAGGCGGAAGTTGCAGTGAGTCAAGATTGTGCCACTCCAGCCTGGGTGACAGAGCAAGACCCTGTCTCGAAAAAAGAAAAAGTAAAGAAAGATATGTTCACAGTATCTCCAAACCCTGCCTGACTTCCCTAGATGCTAAATCAAATATGGGATTCTGTAGCCTAGCACATGTTGGTTATTTATTAAATAAGTATTACATTAATTCAAATAGCCACCAAATTGTGTTACTCAAACCAGCAATTGCGGGGGAAGGAGGACAATGTACTGAGATTTATCTTTTTCACCAAAGGCTTTAATTTCATCTGGTCTGTGGATCATCTTGCCATTGCATAAGTGCTACTATTGCTGTTGCCCATGCTGGACATGGCCCTGAGTTCTTCACATCCACACCTTACTTTATGCTGACAAAAAAAGAAAAAGAATTGACACATCTCACTTCAGATGCTAAAGAAGTGAGGCATCTCACCTCAGTTGCTATAAACCTGGTGCATTAATACTGACACAAGTGACCAGAATCACATAAGCTATGGGACTTTCAATAATTTTTCAGGCAGCTATAAAGGAGGAAGCACATCCCTTCATTTTCCTGCTGAAAATCACCAACCAGGGCATGGAAAAATCCCAAATCCTGCACCTCTGCTTTAACCAGCCCTGCTGGCGTCCTGGCAGACCAATTTGGAAACCATGATTAATCTCTTAGTAAACAGAAAATAGGCTCTGGAGCCAAGAGAAGCCAAACTTGAGTCACTCCCTGGAGACTACATTTGGCCGATGTAGCTCTACCTCCTCCTCCAGGAGCTGGCTCACTTGCCTGGTGACTTTCAGCTAACAGAAAGGCCTTTCCATGGTGGCAGACTAGCACAGTGAAGCAGAGACCAAAGCATGGCTGCAGGTAATGACAATGAGCTGGGGTAACCCAGATCTATGCAGGGGTCACCATGGCCTATATGGATCAAATGAAATTGGCTGAAACCCTATCCTACATGAAATGGAAAACTCAACAAGCTTCCCATTTTCTCCAGCAACTCAGGGCAAAGAAGACAATGTGTCTGAGTTTCTCTTTGTCATCAAGCGAGAACTTCATCTGGTCTGTGGGTCATGTTGCCTTTGCATAAATATTACTACTCTGTTGTCCATGCTGGACACAGCCCTGAGTCCCACACATCCACACCTCACTTTAGGTACTTCCCCAAAATACCACCCATTCCAGGTTCTGGGTGTAACTAATTTTTATGGAAGATTCAGGGCAATGGAGAAGGTTTACATGGAAACACCAAAAATAATTTAAAATATCATTGTTCTCCAAAGCCCTTCTACCACTCTGGCCCCAGAAGTTTCTGACCAGTTGTCCTTTCTCCTCAGGCTCTGGCCTCCTGCTCTGCCCACTTCTTCATTTCCTACGTCCTCCCCTCCCCTCTGTCTCCAGTTAAGCCTCTCTCCCTAATTCATGTCACTTTATGTAAATGTAATTTTGATTTCCCATCTCTTCGCAGACTGTGTCCTCACCTTGAAATCTTAAAACATTTTCCTAAAGAAAGACACCTCTTTTGCAAAGAGGAAATGTATGGCCCATGGTTCAAATACATTTACACAGACATACACCTGTACCTGTTTACCATCAGAAAACACAAGGGCAGCGGTACAAGCTTTCAGAGGGTAGGCCCACAGGACAAGAATGGTAGGACTGGGCAAAAGGTGAGGTTTTTAAAATGCATTTTAATTTTTACATATGAGTACTACTTTTTCCTTACTTTCCTAGGGTGTGTATTCACTGGAAATACTAAAGATTCTTGGTTGCTGTGAGACTGTCTGAGGCCAGGCGGGCCCCGAGAAGCCAGCTCCCACTACTCACCAGCATATACGTGGTGCTCCTGGCACCTCAGGCTGTCACTTCACTTCCTCTGGGTCCCAACTGTTATTTCAGTCTCTACGCTTTTGTTCATGCTGTTCCACTCCCGCCACTCCCCGACACACTCTTTTGCCTCCTGCAATGCTTTTCTACCTTTCACCTCCTGAATCACATCCATTCTTCAAGGTTTTTCTGCATGAAGTCTCCCAGATTGTGGCATTTGGTTTTATTCTTTCTCCTTCTTCTTTGTTTCGTTTACATAGGCATTTCCTCCCTACCAGTAACATGTCTGGCACTTTCTCTGTGTTCCCCTAGATGAACTAGCACAGTTTCAGACACACAATAGATGCTCAGCAATGCCTATGAATTGGTTGAAATAGATCACTGTGTCTCTAAACCAGAGTGTAATTAACCACAAATATTAATTTGCCCAGTTGAGGTCAGCTGAGGAAACCTGAAACCCTGGAAACAGCATTGTCAGGAGATTTAGGTAGTTTCTAATACCAAATCTAGTATCTACCTTTTTTTGTGACTTTGAGCCGATTATTTAACTTCTTTGAGCATCATTTTTTAAACTGTAATATAAGAAAAATAAAAATGCTTGACCTGCTCATCTCATATAGTATGCAGTTGTAAGAATTAAATGGGTACATATTTATATATATATTCTTTATATATTCATATATATATATAAATGATCTGAGAAGCATTGTGCAGAAGACAAATTATTATAAGTTCCAGGTGTTCCAGATCTCTTTTTAAAAGCTTGACTATTTTATCAAGTAGCATAGATTATATATAGACTATCTTCTAATATTTATTGTGAAACATTTTCCCATAAATAAATGCCAATATTATTTCCCACAAAACATTTCCTTAGCCATAAAAAAGCTTTATGACAGCTTTCAAACCTATGTAAATCTCACCAATAAGCAAAATATGTCCTGTTTTTTTTCCCTTGTGTCAAGAGAATTTATTTTCTTTCCTGTGGGATTTGCTGTCATATGAAAATTAAGATATATAAAGGCCATCTTTGATGCCAACATTATGAAAATTATTACACTTTAAAATTTGATGGCAAGTTGTGTTGGGAAAAATGTTTAAGAAGTGGCAAATTTTACAAAAGGATCACTAATTTTAGATATTTAAAAAATAATAAAAGTATATTTTCTTCTAAGACTCTAATAAATATTTAAGTGGTTTAGCATATATCTCCTCATTCCTTATGAGGAGTGTATTCGTTTCCTGTGGCTTCTGAAACAAATTGCCACAAACTTGATAGCTTAAAACAACGGAAATTCACTTTTTCACAGTTCTAATTCAGAACTATGACTCGGACATTTGAAACCAGTTTCACTGGACTGAAATCAAGAGGTTAGCAAAGCCGCCTGTGTTCCTTCCACATGCTGTAGAGGAGAATCCATTCGTTTCCTTTTCCAGCTTCCGGTGGCTGCCCTCATCCCTGGTTGTTCATGCGTCACTCTAGGCTCTGCCTCTGTGATCACACTGCCTCCTCCTCTTCCATGTGTGTACTCTCCCTCTGTCTCTCTCTTAAAAGGGTCCTTGTGCCGATATTTAGGATTCATCCGGATAATCTAGGATAACTTCTTGTTTTAAGATCTTTAATCAGACCTGCAAAGACCCTATTGCCAAACAAGATAATATTTTATACGTTCCAGGGATTCAGATGCACTGTCTTTTGAGGTGCCATTTTCAGCCTATCAAACGGTGGTTCTCAAACTTTAGCATTCATTAACATTGTCTGAAAGGCTTGTTAAAACACTGGTTGCTGGGCTCCACTCCCAGAGCCTCTGACTCAGTAAGTCTGGGGTGGGGCTCAAGATTTTGAATTATTAACAAATTTCCAGGTGACAGATGCTGCTGGTCATGAGGCCACACTTGGAGAGCTACTAGCTTATCGAAGCTGTAATAATTATCTTCTTGCTTGTTTTTCCCACTTTAAGCTATATGTCACCAACTTTTTGTGCCCATTTTTTGTACATATTCTAACATCAGAGGTTTTGACAGAAACAAGGCAGCAAGCACCTATTTTCTCCTTTCAGATACTGTCACACATTCCTCCAATTAGAGCTCTGCAATTAGACATGTCCAGAGATGAAAAATCTTCTATAAACTCATTTAATGCCACCATTGGTTTCTGTGAGAGAAACCACAGGATAATTAGTACACATTCCTTAGCCTGACATTCAAGGGCCTCCATAACATAACTTTAATCCCCACCTTTGGTTTGCAGCTAGATTATTTGCAGCTCCCCAAATGCCCTCTGCACACCTCTCCGAATAGAAGACTTCCTCATGTAGCTTCAGCTAGGTAGAATATCCTGTCATCACTGTTCAAAGTGCCAGCTCTGTCCATCAAAATCTCAAGGTCCCAAAGCCCAAATCATCTGCCTAGCCTTTTCCATTCAAATTAATATGGTCTCTCCCTTGGCACTGAACTCTCTAAAGCCCTTTGTAAGCTTTTTGTGATAATTGGTATAGTCTCTCTTGAATCATAATTACCTGTGCACTTTCTAATCCCTCTATGGATTTTAAAATTCTTTAGGATAAAGATTATTCTTTGGTTTATGTTCGTTTCTTGAGTGGCAGTGATAAATGTTTGTAAAATTGGCAAAAGAATTTTGTCTGTTTTTTAGCACTTCTTATCTCCTCCAACCTCTTTGCAGTTAAAAGGCACACAGATGTCATGGTTGTCTTTTTGGTGACCCTGTAGCACACAACTTTGGGGGAACTCCTCCCACCCCATTCCAGCAATGTGGTTCTGACGATGGCTGTCAATCACAGTAACCCACGTATAACCCATATTCCTCCCTATCTCTCCTACAGATGTGAGCCCCTTTCCTACATTTTTTACTTTGGCTTCTAGAGAAAATGAGCCCTTTCCTCTCATGGAAGCAGCTGGGAATAGGTTGGCCTTTCGGGGAAAACAGTCTTCAGATAATGAGATGAACATACAATGAGAAGAAGGGAGATGTGAGTCCTTACACCATCAGATCTCCAGCAGTTTCATTTTATGGGCTAATACGGTTGCCATTTTGCCTACTCTGGTTCAAGTTAGATTCTGCCACTTTCAGTCAAGAGTCCTATCTAATAATCCATGTGAAGGGTAGAAGAATTCATTATCTTTGTTATCCTTTTAGATTGTCCAGATGAATGTGAGGCTAAACACCACAATAGAGAGCTTCTAACCCTCTGTGTATATAGATAATGCACTGTCTGTGATGATATTAGGTATAATGGAAACTTACACATAATTAATTGTTATGAAGCTATAACAGCAGAAAAATAAAAACAGAAGAGTCCAACTTTTTTTTTTTTTTTCAGGAGAAATATCCCCAGGAATCTTGGTAAGGAAGGCAAATATTATTATTTTTACTTTTGATACCTTAAACAGGTAAAGCCCAGATAAGTCAATAGGTTTTAATAATGCAATGTAAAGATAACAAAAGAAATGATTCCTCTTAAAAGAATGGTAATAAAGAACCAAGAATGGTAGGTAGATAAATACATTTAGAAGATCAGAAAGACACATACCAAAGAAGCTGAACCAGACAAAGAGCAATTTTCCAAAAGTCATTATTTTTTCAATGACTAGATGTTTTTTTGTCTTTGTTTGTTTTTGTTTTTGGTAGAACAATGTGTTTTCTTTTGGATAGATACCCAGTAATGGAATTGCTGGGTCAAATGGTAGTTCTGTTTTAAGTTCTTTGAGAAATCTCCAAACTGCTTTCCTCAGTGGCTAACTTAATTTACATTCCCACCAGCAGTGTATCAGTGTTCCCTTTTCTCTGCAACCTCACCAACATGCTTTTTGTTTTTTTACTTTTTAATAATAGCCATTCTGGTTTAATAATAGCTTTCATTGGTATGAGATGGTATTTCATTGTGGTTTTGATTTGCATTTTCTCTAATAATTAGTGATGTTGAGCATTTTTTCATGTTCATTGGCTGCATGTGTGTCTTCTTTTGAGAAGTGTCTGTTTATGTCATTTTCCTATTTTTTGAAATGGGGTTGTTTTTTACCTGTTGATTTGCTTAAGTTCCTTATAAATTCTAGATATTAGACTTTTGTTACATGTAAAGTTTGAGAATATTTTCTCCCATGCTGTAGGTTGTCTGTTTACTGTATTGATAGTTTCTTTTGCTGTGCAAAAGGTCATTAATTAGGTCCTACTTGTCAGTTTTTATTTTTGTTGCAACTGCTTTTAGAGTCTTTATCATGAAATCTTTGCCAAGGTCTATGTCCAGAATGATATTTCCTAGGTTTGCTTCTGGTGTGTTTAATTTTAGGTCTTATATTTAAGTATTTAATCCATTTGGAGTTGATTTTTGTATATAGTGAAAGGAAGAGGTCCAGATTCAATCTTCTGCCTATGACCAGCCAGTTATCCTAACACGATTTATTGAATAGGGAGTCCTTTCCCTGTTGCTTGTGATTGTCAGTTTGTGGAGACCAGATGGTTGTAGCTCTGCAGCTTGCTTTCTGGGTTCTCTAACCTGTTCTATAGGTTTATGTGTCTGTTTTTTGTACAACTACCATGCTGTCTTGGTTTTGTTCTCTGGCTTTGTTCTTTTTGCTTAGGATTGCTTTGGCTATTTGGGCTCATTTTTTGTTCCACGTGAATTTTTGAACACTTTTTTCTAATTCTATGAAAAATGATGTTGGTTGTTTGACAGGAATAGTATTGAATCTGTACATTGCTTCAGGCACTGTGGCCTTTTTAACAATATTGATTCTTCCTATCCATGAGCATGTGATGTTTTTCCATTTGTGTCATCTCTTATTTCTTTCAGGAGTGTTTTGTGATTCTAGTTGTAGAGATCTTTCATCTCCCTGGTTAGCTGCATTCCTAAGTATTTTCTTTTTTCTGTGGCTATTGTGAATGGGACTGCATTCTTGATTTGGCTCTTAGCTTGGACATTATTGGTATAAAGAAACACTACTGATTTCTGTACATTAATTTTCCATCCTGAAATGTTACTGAAGTTGTTTATTAGTTCTAGGACCCTTTGGGCAGAAGTTATGGGGGTTTTCTAGGTATAGAATCATATCATCAGTGAAAGGAGGTAGTTTGGCCTCCTGTCTTCCTATTTGGGTGCTTTTTATTTTTTTCTCTTGCCTGACTGCTTTGGCTAGGACTTCCAGTACTATGTTGAATAGGAGTGGTGATTCAGCATTCTTTGTCTTGTTTCAGTTCTCAAAGGAAATGCTTCTAGCTTTTGCCTGTTCATCATGATGTTGGTTGTGGATTTGTCATAGATGGCTCTTATTATTTTGAGGTTTGTTCCTTCAATGTCTAGTTTGTTGAGGGTTTTTAACACGAATGTATGTTGAATTTTATAAAAAAGCCTTTTCTGTATCTATTGAGATTATCATGTAGTTTTTGGTTTTATGTGATGAATCACTTTTATCACACAAAAGTGATTTGCATATGTTGAACCAACCTTGCATCCCAGGGATAAAGCCTACATGATCACAGTGGATTAGCATTTTGATGTGCTGCTAGATTTGGTTTGCTATACTTTGTTGAAGATTTTTGTATCTATGTTTATAAAGTATTTTGGCCTGAAGTTTCCTTTTTTCATTGTGTCTCTGCCAGGTTTCAGTGCCAGAATGATGTTGGCCTCATACAGTAAGTTAGGGAGGAATCCTTCCTCCTCAATTTTTTGGAGTATTTTCAGTACGATTGGTACTAGCTCTTCTTTGTACATCTGGTAGAATGTGGCTGTGAATCCTGCTGGTCTAGAGCTTGTTCTGGTTGGTTAAGTTTTTAATTACTGACTCAGTTTCAGAACTCATTATTTGTCTGTTCAGGATTTCAATTTCTTCCTGGTTCAATCTTGGGAGGTTGTATGTTCTAGGAATTTATCCATTTCTTGTAGGTTTCCTAGTTTGTGTGCATAGAGGTGTTTATAATAGACTCTGAGAGTTTTTTGTATTTCTGTGGGGTCAGTGGTAATGTCACCTTTATTATTTCTGCTTGTGTTTATTTGGATCTTCTCTCTTTTGTCTTTAATAATCTAGCTAGTATTCTATCAATCTTGTTTATTGTTTCAAAAAACCAAGTTCATGTCTCAATTTCAATCAGTTCAGCTCTGATTTTGGTAATTCCTTTTCTTCTACTAGTTTTGGGATTGGTTTGCTCTTGTTCTTCTAGTTTCTCTAAGTGTGATGTTAGGTTGTTAATTTGAGGAGCTTCTTAACTTTTTGATATAGGAATTTAGCACTATAAACTTTCCTCTTAACATTACATTAGAATCTCTGAGTAAACAAAGATTCTAGTAATACTGTATCTTTGTTTTCATTAGTTTCCAAGAATTTTTTGATGTCTGTCTTAATTTCATTCTTTATTCAAAATCATTCAGGACCAAGTTGTTTAATTTCCACATAATTTATGGTTTTGAGAGATCGTTGTATTGATTTCTATTTTTACTGCTCTGTGGCCCAAGAGTGTGGTTGATATGATTTTGGTTTTTAAAAATTTGTTTGGAATTGCTTTATGGCTGAGCATATGGTCCATCTTAAAGTATGTGCTGGCGAGAATAATGTATATTCTTATTGTTGGGTGGAGTGTTCTGTAGATGTCTGTTAGGTCTGTTGGTCAAGTGTCAAGTTTTGCTCCTGAATATCTTTGTTAGTTTTCTACCTCAATGATCTTACACTGTCAGTGGGGTTTTGAAGTCTCCCACTGTTATTGTGTGGTTATCTAACTTTCTTCATAGGTCTCTAAGAATTTGTTTTTATGAATCTGGGTGCTCCAATGTTGAGTGTATATATGTTTAGGACAGTTAAGTCTTCTTGTTGAATTAAATCCTTTATCAGTATGTAATACCCTTCTTTGCCCTTTTTAATCATTGTTGGTTAAGTCTGCTTTGTCTGAAATAAGAATAGCAACCCTGCTCTTTTTTGTTTTTCATTTACTTGATAGATCTTTCTCCTTCCTTTTTTCTTGAGCCTACAGGAGTCATCGGATATAGATGGGTCTCTTGAAGACAGCATACGGTTAGATCTTGCTTCTTTATCCAACTTGCTACTTTGTGCCTTTTAAGTTGGGTGTTTAGTCCATTTACATTCAAGGTCAATATTGATATGTAAGAATTTGATCCTATCATCCTGTCGTTAGCTGGTTGTTATGTATACTTGATTGCATAGCTGCTTTATAGTGTCAGTGGGCTGTGTACCTAAGTGTGTTTATGTGTGGTAGGTATCAGTCTTTCCTTTCCATGTTTAGCACTCCCTTAACAAACTCTTGTAAGGCAGGTCTCATGGTAATGAATTTCCTTAGCATGTGTTTGTCTAAAAAGGATTTCATTTCCCCTTTGCTTATTCAGCTTAGTTTGGCTGGCTATGAAATTCTTGTTTGGAATTTCTGTGCTTTAGTGATGCTCTATGTAGGCCCCTAAACTCTTCTGGCTTGTAAGGTTTCTGCTGAAAGATCCACTGTTAATCTGATGGGGTTCTCTTTGTATATGACCTGCCCCTTCTCTCTGGCTGCCTTTAAGATTTTTTTGTTGCACACTGACCTTACAGAATTTGATGACTATGTATCTTGGAGATGGTCATCTTGTATAGTATCTTACAGGAGTTCTCTGAACTTCCTGAATTTGCATGTCAACCTCTGCAGCAAGGTTGGGGAAATTTTCATGGACAATATCCTCAAATATGTTTTCCAAGTTGCTCACTCTCTCTCCATCTCTTTCAGAAATGCCAATGAGTCATAGGTTTGGTCTCTTTACATAATCCCATATTTCTCAGAGGTTTTGTTCATTTTTTTTAAATTATTTTTTCTTTATTTTTGTCTGCACTGATTTGAGAGAGTGGTCTTTAAACTCTGAGATTCTTTCCTCAGCTTGGTCTAGTCTGTTATTAATGCTTCCAATTGCATTATGAAATTCCTGTAGTAAATTTTTCATTTCCAGAAGTTCAGTTTGGTTCTTTCTTTTTTTTTTAGATGGAGTTTTGCTCTTGTCACCCAGACTGGAGGACAATGGTGCAATATCAGCTCACTGCAACCTCCGCCTCCCAGGTTCAAGCGATTCTCCCGCCTCAGCCTCCCAAGTAGCTGGGATTACAGGAACTGGCCACCATGCCTGGCTAATTTTTTGTACATTTAGCAGAGGTGAGATTTTACCATGTTGGCCAGGCTGGTCTTAAACTCCTGACCTCAGGTGCTCTGCCCACCTCAGCCTCCCAAAATGCTGGGATTACAGGCATGAACCACCATGCCCAGCCCAGTTTGATTCTTTCTTAAAATGGCTAGATTTGGAAGCAGCCTAAGTGTTCATGAACAGATTAATGGATAAAGAAAATGTGGTACTTATACACAACGGAGTACTATTCAGCCATAAAAAGAATAAGATTCTGTCATTTGCAACAACATGGTTGGAACTGGAGATCATTATGCTAATGAAATAAGCCAGGCACAGAAAGACAAACATCATGCATTCTCATTTATAAGATCTAAAAATCAAAATGATTGAACTTCTGAAGAGAGAAGATACAAGGATGGTTACCAGAGGTTGGGAGAGGTAGTGCGGGGCTGGGAGGAGGTAGGGATGGTTAATGGGTACAAAAAAATAGAAAGTATGAATAAGACCTAGTATTTGATAGCACAACAGAGGGACTATAGTCAATAATAATTTAATTGTACATTTGAAAATAACTAAGAGAATAATTGGATTGTTTGTAACAGGAAGGATAAATGCTTGAGGGGATAGATACCCAATTTTCCATGATGTGATTATTACCCATTGTATATCTGTATCAAAATATCTCATGTATTCCAGAAATATATACAGCTACTATGTATGCACAAAAAATCAAAAACTTAAAAATTTTTTAAAATTTTTAAATGGCTTCATCTTTCAACTGTTGGATCATTGTACTGGTTTCCTTGGACTGAGTTTCAACCTTCTCCTGTATCTTGTTGAGCTTCCTTGCCATGCAGATTCTGAATTCTATGTCTGTCATTTCAGCCATTTTGATCTTGTTAAGAACCATTTCTGGGTAGTTAGTGTGGTCATTTGGAGGTAAGAAGGCACTGACTGTTACAGTTGCCAGAGTTTTTGTGCTGGTTCTTTCTCATCTGTGTGGGCTGATGTTCCTTTAATCTTTGAAGTTGCTGTCCTTGAATGTGTCTTTTTTGCTTTTATATTTTTTGATGCCCTTGAGGGTTTGACTTTGGTATAAGTTGGGTTTACTCAATTGGCTTCCTTTCTGGATACTTTTAGGGGCCCAAGGGTCAGCTCAACACTCCTGGGCTGTATGTTCTAATTCTGTGGGGCTGAGACTGGGCCCGTGGCTTTGTTCTCTGGTTTCTTGAGATTAAGCACTGCTGTGCTGGAAGGGCCAAGGTGTTCCAGTCCAGTGGCAACAATAGGCCCATAAGGACTGCCAGCAAAAGCCTCTGATGGGGCAGCAGCAGGTGGGGGAGTGCAGGAGAGTGTGCTGCAGTGCGGAGGCCACGGAGGAGTGAGCAGCAGGAGGACAGTATGGCAGAGGGAGGGTATGGGCATGGGCACAGTGGTGAGGTGGCAGCAGTCCACACACATTCGCACACTGGCAGGACGGTGGTGGGTCTCAATGGGACTGTGCAGTGGTAGGGTAGCTGGGGGAGGCTGCAGGCAGGTGTCTGCCAGCTGGGGTGTCTGCAAAAGTGCTCCAGTGGGAACATGGCTGCTGCCAAGCATTTCAGCAGGGCAGCTGAGGCCTGCTACAAGTGGATGTGTCCAGGCCTGGACCCTAGGAGAGGCCAACAGACAGGAAGGTATTCATATCACGCTGACCCTATCCCACAGGCAAGACTGCCCTGCTCTCTCTAAATCTGGCAGCTAACAAAGTTTACAGACACCTAGAGGAGTATGGCAAGCCTTGGGGGATGAGTACTCCAAGGTTATGTTCCAGTGCAGACATTCTCACACCAAACCCTCCGGGCTCTGTGCAAGCTAGAGCTCTGTCTCTGCCAATTCTCTGGGCAGTTCTCCCTGCCAACTCAAATATCTGTCCATCGGGGTCGTGGGGTCTCCCATGGCTAGGATCCTGGAGGTCCACGGTGAGAGTGGGCTGCTCCATGCCTATTCCACTTACCACTTCCCTAAGAGCCACTTGTGGTCAGGATTGAGTTCCAGTGCTTGGCAACCCTGTGCAGGATTCCCAACTTTCTCTCCTTTCAGCCCCAGAGTCTGCATCCTGCCTCTATCCACTCTCAATGCCTTCTTTCCAAAGATCTGTTTGGAGAGTGCTTGTCTACTTGATGGTCTGGTCTCTCTTGGTGGGAGAAGGACGGGGAAGATCAGGAGAGGTCAACCAAGGGGTGCAAAATTACAGTTAGGAAGAATAAGTTCTATCTTCTATTACATAGTAGAGTGGCCATAGCTAATAACAGTATATTGTACGGCCGGGCGCAGTGGCTGATGCCTGTAATCCCAGCACCTTGGGAGGCCGAGGCGGGTGGATCATGAGATCAGGAGATCGAGACCATCCTGGCTAACACGGTGAAACCCCGTCTCTACTAAAAATACAAAAAAAATTAGCTGGGTGTGGTGGGCGCCTGTAGTCCCAGTTACTCGGGAGGCTGAGGCAGAAGAATGGCATGAACCCGGGAGGCGGAGCTTGCAGTGAGCTGAGTTTATGCCACTGCACTCCAGCCTGGGCAACTGAGCAAGACTCCGTGTCAAAAAAAAAAAAAAAAAAAAAAACAGTGTATTGTACATTTCAAGATAGCTGGAAAAGAGGATATTGAAAGTTTTCACCACAAAGAAATGATAAAGGTTTGAGGTGATGAACGTGCTACATGCTAACTACACTGATTTAATCATTTTACCATATATACAGGTATTGAAACATCACATTGTACCCCATAAACATGCATGATTATTATGTGTCAATTATAAACAAAATAAAAGAATACTCATAGCTTTAATTTATAAACTTTGAATCATACTATATTATTTCTTTTTTTATTATTTCAAATATATATATTTCACTTAATGATGTATTTTGAGCATCTTTCCATGTCAATAGTCAATATTTCTGTACCTGTTTGTTTTTTTGTTTTTTGTTTTGTTTTGTTTTGTTTTTGAGACAGGGTCTCACTTTGTCACCCAGGCTGGAGTGCAGCGCTGCAATCATGACTCATTGCAGCCTCCCTCTCCCAGGCTCAAGCAATCCTCCTGCCTCTGCCCCACAAGTAGCTGCACCTACAGGTGCACACCACCATGCCAGGCTAATTTTTGATTTTTTTTTTTGCAGAGATGGGGTTTTGCCATGTCACCCAGGCTTGTATCAAACTCCTAAGCTCAAGCGATCCACTCACCTCAGCCTCCCAAAGTGGTGGGATTATAGGCGTGAGCCACCACACCTGGCCTACCTATCATTGTTAATGGCAGTGAGACACTCTGTTGTGTTGATATAACTTATTTTCTTTTATAGGATATATAGATTATTTTTAATCTTTCATTACAACAAACTACTTTGCAATAAATATCTTTACGAATCATTTCCTTCATCCTCAATGTTTTCCTTAGGACAAACTCCTAAAAATAGTGTTTTGTTTTTGTAGTATTTTGGGGTCAAAGGGAGTGTACATTTGTAAAGCTTTTGATATAAGACCCTATGTTTTTCTGAGGACCCTTTGAAACATTTGTATAGAATTTCAGCAACATGCCAGTGAAATATGGAGTCTGAAAGTGGCAGAACTACACTTAAAGATGCCCTTAATCATCCATTTTCAGAGCATAACTCTGAGGTGCCAGCAGGTCAATAATTTTTTTTTTTTTTTTTTTTTTGACGGGACCTTGTTCTGTCACCAAGGCTGGAGTGCAGTGGTACAATCATGGCTCACTGCAACCTTGACCTCCTGGGCTCAAGTGACCCTTTTATCTCAGCCTCCTGAGTAGCTGGAACTGCAGGCACATGCCACCATGCCTGTCTAATTGTCTTATTTTCTTGTAGAGACAGGGTCTCCCTATGCTGCCCAGCCTAGTCTTGAACTCCTGGGCTCAAGTAATCCTCCCATCTCAGCCTCCCAGAGTGCTGGGATTACAGATGTGAGCCATTGCGCCTGGCCCTGATTACTTATTTAGTATATTATGTATTACCCTGAGAGTCTGAAAGACAACAGTTTAGTTTATATGTACAGAATACACCCTACAAGACTTTTCTCACTATTTTCTAATGTTAGTTAATTTGATTTAGGATTTGTTTCTTTGGATTGACATTTGGGTTGCTATTGCTATGTTTTAATAAGTAGACATTTTCTGGTTTAGCACAGTAAGATAGTAGTTTGTAATGGGATGGTATGCCAGCAAACTTCCACTCTACCAGTCTACAACAGCTAAAAGCTATACTTTCCATTTTGGTTACAACTAGGGGCGGCCATGTGACTTGGCACTGGCCAATGATATGCAAGCTGCAAGGATGTGAGCCCTCTCCTCGGCCCTTCTCCTCTTCCCACTGGTTGGAATGCAGATGGCAGCAATTGCAGAAGCAGCTACATTATTAGACCACAAGATGGAAACTTCATGTTGAGAATGGCAGAGCACCCAGATGGAAAGAGCCTGATTGATCCCTTGCACTATGAAATGGCCATATCAGCTATAGTCTATTTAAGCTCTACTATTTTGTGAGAAAGAAAAAAACTTCCATTTGTCTGACACTGTTATTTTGGCCTTTGTGTCAGGACTGACCTGGTATCCTAACACAGAAGATTTGAGGAGTTTGACCATTTATTTTCACTGGCCACTACCAGAATATTCCATGTGGCAGATTCAAATTGTAACAAAGATTTTTTCAGGTTAAATGACAAGGAATATCGTTGACAGCCAAGTAAGTGAAAGCCAAAATATTTTACTAAGAAATAGGTACAAATTATTTCACTATTTAATAAGTTTTTTCCTTTGAAACTAAAATCCACTTACAGTTTATAAAAGGAATGATTTGGTTCGCTGACTTTTTGGCTTGCTCTGTAGTGAGTGAAAAGTTAGACTCCATAGCTTTGGTCTCTGTTTGATATAATTCTTGGTGATTCTATAGATTTCCCCAATGTCTTTCATATTCAGGGATATTATAAAGATAAAGCTTTATAAGAATTAACTCAAATTGCATATGAAAACATGCAAACATCACTTTTATAAATTCTAACCATACTTACATATTACCTCACAGGCTAAAAAGATCTAGATACCACTAACTAAATGATAATTTTTATGGTATTTAGTAAATATATGAAGTTGATGATATTTATATCCATGTTAGAGGTGAGGAACGTGAGAAGAAAAAAGCAATTAGGTCACAAATGAGTTGATTGGTAGACACTAAAGATTTACCAAAATGGAGATCTTGATATACAGTTTATACAGTTGGCCACTGAACAACACAAGTTTGAACTGCATGGGTCCACTTATACACAGATTTTTTTTTTTTTTTTTTTTGAGACAGGGTCTTACCCTGTCACCCAGGCTGGAGGGCGGTGGCACGATCACAGCCCACTGCAGCCTCAGCCTCCCAGGCTGAAGTGATCCTCCCACCTCAGCCTCCTGAGTAACTGGGACTACAGGCATGTGCCACCATACCTGGCTAATTCGTGTTTTGTTTTGTTTTTGTAGAGACAGGGTTTCACCATGTTGCCCAGGCTGGTTTCAAACTCCCGGACTCAAGTGTCTGCCCGCCTTGGCCTCCCAAAGTGCTGTGATTATAGGTATGCGCCACCGTGCCCAGCCAACAGAGGTTTTTCCATAAATATATTGGAACATTTTTTGGAGATTTGCGACAATTTGAAAAAACTTGCAGACAAAATGTGCAGCTTAGAAATATCAAAAAATTAAGAAAAAAATTAGGTATGTCATACATGCATAAAATATATGTAGATACTAGTCTATTGATCATTTACTGTCACAAAATATATAAAAGTCTATTACAAAAAGTTAAAATTTATCAAAACTTACACACACAGACCATTCATGGCCTCATTTATAGTTGAGAGAAATGTAAACAAACATAGAAATGCAGTATTCACTTAAAACTGCACAAAATTAGCTGCAGCAAATACTATACTGCTGTAATAATTTTGTGGCCACCTCCTGTTGCTATTGCTATGAGTTCAAGTGTTGCAAGTATCTGCTTAAAACACTGTGTGATGCTAATTATCTCCACGTGAGCCATTTGTCTTTCCAGTAGAATTGCAGTAAAAAGTATCTCTCACAGTTCTTGCCTATTTTTCACCGTGCTTAGTGAAATACCTCAAACTTGAATAACACCCATACGAATGCCACCAATGATGCTGGAAGTGCTCCCAAGAATCAGAGAAAGTCATGACATGACAAGAAGAAGTTGAATTGCTTGATATGTACCGTAACTTGAGATCTGCAGCTGCAGTGGCTGCCGTTTCAGACGGAGGATTCGTCTTGGAAACAGAAGACATAAACTTAATAAACACAGAATGGTACCATAAACATATTTATCTTCCTTATGATTTTCTTAATGACCTTTTCTCTAGCTTACTTTATTGTAAGATGACAGCATATAATATAACATACAAAATGTGTTAAGCAACTGTTCAGGTTATTGGTAAGGCTCACGGTAGGCTAGCAGTGGTTAAGTTTTTGGGGAGTCAAAACTTATAGGAGAATTTTTGACCGCAGGGGCATCGGCATCCCTAACCCTTACATTGCTCAAGGGTCAACTGTACATAATATCTCCACACTGTATATCTATCTCTCCAGCTATACATCTCTAGCATCCATTTCTTTCTTTCTAATAGCACCCGGAATTCCTTTTGGAGAAAGGAAACCCCCTAGGCAGTGTTCCATCCTGTAAATGCAGATGCATGTCTCCGTGGAAATGGAAGGGACCATATCCTCCCCGGCCCCTGACTCACCTCGGCCAAGGAGCAGGCAATGAGGAATCCGCCAGGCAATGCTCTCCCCTGGCTTTTTGAAACTTGAGAGAGACACAAGGAAACAGCTGTGGCTCTGACCTCAAGAATTCTTTTTGAGTGCCCAAGGTTCCGGCCTATTTCCAAACCTGGCTCTCCAATATCCCATCAATTTTAAGCACAACACCACCGGCACCAAATCTTTCATGCCTATAAATATTCTTTAGCTTCAGTTAGTCAGTTTTTGTTAGCAACAGCCAAGGATTCTCATCATTATACAACTTCACATTCTCTAGTGAGTACTCTTTGTTAAAAACCTAAATAAGTGAATATATATAAAATTATGTTAAAAAGTTTTATAGGGTATATGTCTATGTTTTGTTGGATACAATTCAAGAATTTTGTATGTGTATTTTAGTTTTTTCCCCTTTAAGATAAAAATACTTTCTGCCTGAAACTTTTTTTTTTTTTAAAAACAAAATCTTGCTCTGTGGCCCAGACTGGAGTGTAGTGGCGTGATCTTGGCTTACTGCAACCTCCCCATTCTGGGTTCAGGCAATTCTCCTGCCTCACCCTCCCAAGTAGCTGAGACTACAGGCACATGCCACCATGCCCAGCTAATTTTATATTTTTAGTAGAGACAGGGTTTCACCATGTTGGCCAGGCTGGTCTTGAACTCCTGACCCCAGGTGATCCACCTGCCTTGGCCTCCCAAAGTGCTGGGATTACAGGGATGAGCTACCACGTCTGCCCGGTCTGAAAGTTTTAACATGTACTGTAACACTTAAGTAGCTTTTTTAAGTTGCTGAATTATTCTTTTTTTATATACTAATTTACATCTTCTGAATTAATCTGTATTCTTTAAAATAATTAGTAAATATCATGGTACAGCTTCAGATTTTATCTTTTCCACACTAGGAATGCTAAACCAAATTGGGAAACAATTTAATAGTTAAAACCAGTAAGTTAGCACTCCTAATGCACAGAATTATTTGCCTCTGATTTGCACACTTTTCCATTTTACACATCAGCCAAGCGGAAACAACTGGTTGCTAAGCAACAGTTTTTCCCTCAACAACCAGAAATAGAATACATAGAAGGTCAATTTTAAAAAATATATAATATACACATATATGAAGTTAAAGAGGGCACGTGTCCCATAGTTTGGCTAGTTGCCTAGAATTCTTGTCATGAATATTGAATTCATGATGACACTCTGTGAATTCTGGATACCTTTGATGTATGAATCCTTGCGTAACTATATCATTTTGTATTTTCTTCCAGTATGTTCCTTGTTCCTCGCTACTGAAAAACTGTGGAGTAACACGGAAATCAGGATTTTAAAGCAAATTTCTTTTGAAAAACTGTTTGTAAATTGTACAGTTAGGTTTTGTTGAACCAAGTCATTCTTAAAGTAGCATTAACATTCCTGTTGCACTACTGTTCTCTCTGTAAAAACTACATATGTATTTAATGCTCTGGAAAGATATAGTCTGAGTGGTTAATAGTGACTACCACACGCAAATGACCATTCCCTTTCATATCTATGTGTTCTTTACAAAGAAAATAATAACTGCTAGCAATTATTGGGTGTTTACAAAGTACTAGGCACTGTTCTAAGCTCAATGTACATATTAACTTGCATTAATATTCCCCACTTGGCAGATGAGGACAAAGCCTCGGAGAGGTTATATAACTTGCTCAAAGTCATGAATCTAAGAAGCTGCAGAGCCAGTATTTGAACTCAAGCAGTGAGGCTCCAGGTCTTCACCACTTCACTGTTCTGCCTTTTACAAGGTGGTTCCCATATTGCCTCAATACTTTCTTAAAAAATTATACTGCCCCAGGACACACAGAATTATAGTTATCTCTGGGTGCTTAATTCATTAGCAGCTTTTCACCACTGGCTTTAATCAGTTTCACACCAGCAGGAATTAAGAGTATAACAGAAATGGGAGGAGTGATGAAGATCAACATGTGGATTGATTCAGTCAACAGAGAACTAAAATTGTGCCAAATCAACGGAACCTGTGGCCACATGCTACACTTACTCAAAATAGATCACGCAGCTACAGAAGTTTCTAAGGAATCTCTTTAAATAAATACCATTTCTGGAATTGATTTTCTTCTTAAAGGTATATTTAGTGATTTCTTTTCAAAATGTACTTAGTATACAAAAAAAGAATATAAGACAAACATTATTATTCTTAGCAGCTAGAGTGAGATACTATCTTAATAAGAGCCAATCATTTGTTCAGAAAGTGTTTTATTTTGTCTGCTTAGACTCTAGGCGGACAAGGATTTGCACACCTGTGGTCTAGCTACACACAGAAGAATGTTGGATAAAATGTAGAGTTTTTTAAGTTTGGAAGAAGACTGAAAGAAAAGGAGACAGGGTAACTGACAGGAGAGAAGAGATGTCCAGTGTGTATTTGGAGGTGAAATGTTTTGAGTGACAGAGAATCCCCTATAAATTCATTAAAAAATTTCCATATTTCTAAATAAATAAACATTATTTTCATTTAGAGTACTTGATAACAAATATCCTTTAAAGTAACTTTACCCTCCCTTTATATTGTTATTTAAATTTCTAAAGTGATACAAATTAATAAAGAGCCATGTTCTGGTATATAAGTTTCTCTTCTTTCTCACTTTTGGGATCAATGTAGAAAAGATGAGTGTTTAACAGCAATAGAGGCAGAAATTATTTTCTCCTTAAATTATTCCCCCATGGAGGTAGATAAGGTATTCAAATAAAGAAAACTATAAATCAGACTGGAAAAAGACCACTGAAAACTTTGCTGATTAAAATCAATTTAGGAAAGACATAAAATGCCAAATACACTGGTTAATCTCTTTGTTAGAACATTTTTGTGTTCATTCAGTCATTCATTCTGTGTTAGGACACTTCTCTGGACACTGGAGACACAGAAATGAAATGCACACTCCTATACTCACACTCGAGAAGCAGCAGAAATGTATATAAACATGAAATTGCAGCTTAATGTAAAGCCTCCTAATGGAGGTAGAAAGAGGGTAGTGGGAACCTGTGGGGATGGATTGACCTCGTAGGAAAATGAGATCTAGGTCTTGAAGCATGAGAACAAATTTGCTAGAGAGTTAATAATATTGCAAAGTCCCAGGAAGACATATATATGAGGTCAGCGAGAACTCTTTGTACTTCAGATTAGGCCAGGGAGACAGGATAGGGCTGGGAAGCTGGGATTTTATTTACTGTGTAGAAAATGTGGACTTTATCCTGAGGGCAACTGGTAGCTGACAGAGATGCCAGAAGACAGTGAAGCATATTATAAATGTCAATGTTATAAGTCATGGCAACATACAAATAAAAACATAACTAAAAAAATTAGAAGAGAGTGAAACAATGGATACATGTGCTAATGTGCTCAGTTTTCATAGCAAGAAGTCAATAGGTATATCTAAAAATCAGTTAGAAAATAGAGGCCATCTGTATTATGCAGTCATAAGAGACAACCAGTAGACAAACTGAATAAGCTAGACCTGACAAATATGAGAAGGTAAAAGACAGTAATTTAGGTACAGGGTTCTATGAGAATGCTTCCCATTCTCTACATCAAGGAGTCAAGAGATATTGCCCCGAGGTGATAAATCACGGATGAGAAATTGGCAGAACTTAAAATCGCTGCCTCTGCAAAAGAACACTTGGTTAGAAGAGGTTCCTGGGGAACAAGATGTTTATTTTCATTGACTATGCTTTTACATAGTTTGAATGATCATTTTTTTCTTCTATGCTTATAGCTCCCACCTATAATCCTAGCACTTTGAGAGGTTGAGACAGGCAGATCACTTGACCAGGCAGACACACGAGCCTGGTCAACATGGCAAAACCCCATCTCTACTAAAAATACAGAAATTAGCTGGGCACGGTGGCATGCACCTGTAATCCCAGCTACTTGGGAGGCTGAGGCAGGAGAATAGCTTGAACCTGGGCAGTGAGCCAACATCACGTCACAGCACTCCAACCTGGGTGACAGAGTGACACCTTGTCTCAAAAAAAAATTATGTATGCTTGAAGGAGAGAAATGGGGAGGGAAAAGGGAAGAGAAGAGAGAGGAAACAAAATAGTGGGGAGAGAGAAAGACAGAGATTGGCAAAAGGCTACCACTAGGTAGAAATCTGCCTGGCATTGGTCAGGCAAGGTAGATATACAACTCCTACCCATCCCCCTTCCTAGAGCAGTCTCATCAAACATTTACCCAGGCCTTTTATCTTGAGTTATTATTCACAGTTTAACTAGGTCTTTGATTAAAAACAAATAGGAACTAGTCTAAAAGGAAATATATGTAGAATGTGCGCTACGAATTAAGATGACACCAAATATAAAATATTAAGTAGCTCTGACTTTTTTGAAGCAGAAGTAATAGAGTTACCAAAGTTATATTTTAGCTCCCAGCTTCACAAGTAAAATTGCTTAACATACCACATAAAATATATAAGTGCCACATTTTTACAACCATAAACTGAGATGTGAAATCTGACAATGAGTTTTTTCAGAGCTGTGAATGTATTATAGAAAATGTCTGTTAGAAGTATAATGTTAAAAAAAAAAAGTTAACTATTGAATAAATCACATTTATTGAAAAGAATATGATTCTAAAGAAGATCTTTCCCAAGATCCTATAAGAAAGTGCTTTCTGCTGGACACAATGGCTCACTCACACCAGTAATCCCAACTCTTTAGGAGGCCAAGGTGGGAGAATTGCTTCAGCCCAGGAGTTCAAGACCAGCCTTGGCAATATAGGGAGGCCCTATCTGTAAAAGAAATTTTTTTAATTGGCTGGGCATGGTGGCACATGCCTGTACTCCCAGCTGCTCAGGAGGCTGAGGTGGAAGGATTGTTTGAACCTAGGAGGTCAAGGCTGCAGTGAGCAGTGATTTTGTTACTGTACTCCAGCCTGGGTGACAGAGAGCAAGATCCTATCTCAAAAAAAAAAAAAAAAATTGAAAGTACTTTCTGTTGATTTTGATACCTGGAATTATTTCCCTATATCTGGTGCAAAAGGCAAAAGGGGCACAGATGCTTTTTCTTTTTCTTTCATCACTTTCTCCAACAGCATTATTTATCACTGTACAATCTTTAAAATTCAATTTCTCACCTCCTCTCTTAGGAGTAGGTCTCCGAAGAGATGTTTATTACTCTTCTAGTAATAAACAACCTTCACTGATATAATGAGAAAAAACTGTCTTTAACTCATGCACTCATGATAAAACATAGACTCTGAAGACTTCAGTGAACTTAAAATAATTAGTACTGGTGTCATTTCTCTACTTTAGATATAGAAAACCTAAGGAACAAACATGTAAAGCCTTTAATCATAAATTATAATGTAGATGCTAAGTTAACTTTTTTTTATTTCTTCGTAATTTTGTATGCATGTTAGGGATGATTCAAATCTTACTAAAACAGTCTTAATGAGTTAGAATGAAAAAAATGTCATAGGAGTTTTAACTTTCCCTTGGAAATAACATCTTTCTTTTGTGACAAAATCCAAGCTAAATTTTTAAAAATACAGTTTAAAAAAATCAACAACAATCTGTTGGAAGATTTTGCTAAAAAGCAAAGAGCCAATATCCCTAAAAAGAAAAGATTCGTGCCATCATTCTGAGACAAAAAGAATGACATCAACTACACTCAAGGCAAAACAATTTTTAAATGCTTCTTATGGTAGGATCATCTACATAATACCTGACATGACAAATAAGCCCTTCCTCTTCGCACGTAAAAACGTATCTATATCTATATGGCTATATTCAATAATATTCAAGAGTCTGAGGGCTGACTCTGCAAGACCTGAGTTGAAAGCTCAGCTTTGACACCAGCTAGGTGATCTCAGACCAGTTATTTAATCTAGGTCTTGGTTTCCTAAAAGCACCTGTTTTACAGAGTTGTGGTGGGGAATAAATAGAAAAATGGATATAAAGTGCTTAGCATAGTGAATGGCACAATGTTAGCTTTTGCTCTAAGTAAACTTTATTTAGTTGTTTTAACAGAAATATTTTCTATTTTAAAAAGTACCTTTTAACGCAAATATCCTAGGCTGGTAGTTAACTTTTAGTAAGTGAAACACACACACACACACACACACACACAGAGAATTGTGCTTAGTTACCTGCTACAGATCTAACAAAGGAAATCTAAATGGTAACAATTTAGAAGCCACAGATGAAGTTATAACATCACCCAGCCCCTCACTGGCCATCTTCATCAGGGACCATCTCCTTCCAGAGGGCCCTCTCCCAAGGAATGCTTTTTCATTGAGAAACTATTTTCTCACTAGCAAGAAATGATTCGGTTAATGTCTGTCGGGATGAGAAGACCACTTATGTGATCAAGGGTAACTCCTACAAAACACTTTATAAATCCAAATGCCAACATGATTTTCCTTTGACACTTCTACCTTAGCATGCTGACAATTCCAGCATCAAACATTCTCCTCTGGGCAGGGAGGGGAGGTGGTCAAGTGGAAGAGGTATTGAGAAGACACACATATACCAATAATATGTAACCCACAAAGCCTAAAACATTTTCTATCTGGTCCTTGACAGAAGAAGTTTGTCAACCCATGCTTTAGAGCCTAAACACTAAACTTTGAGAGCCCCTGCTTTAAGAATTTCAAACTCCACAAGCAAATCAAATAGAATCCTTGGTTCCTGCATAATGAATGATGTCAACAAGTTTTAGTTATGGGTCTGAGATATTGACTAGAAAAGGACATTTTTTCTTCTTGCATCTATTTGTTTGAATTACTGTAGATGAAATAATTGGCTTTGTGGCACAGAGTTGTCATTCAATCATGTGCCATCCGTCCTATCACTGGGACTGGAACTGAGAACAGGAACAGGAACTTTCCTAAAGCCAGCAGTCCCCTGGGTCATGCAGCCCTGAGAATCACCGCTCAGCAGTAACACTCCCAGCCAGAAAATCAACTCAGAAGCTCTGAAAACTGAGAGTTTTCCATGCTTTGGGCTCTAAAACTCATTGTTGTGGAAAAACCTGAATGCAACTGATGTGGGCGATTTGTTGCCTTCACACACCTAGTGTGGCTATTCACACTTTTGCTGCAGAAGTGTTGGCATGTTTGAGTACAGGGCACTACCCTAAAGTCTGCTGAGTGTGTAACAAATTGGAGTTCATGCACTGCCTTCTAAAACCTGAAGAAAAGAAATCGGAATTCTGAACACAGCTGGTCCCAATGGTTTTCAATAGGGAACTATAAACCTATGTTGCATTTGATTATGGTTACAGCAAAAGAGGAACTATGCAGTCGCTACTACCTTGAAATGGGTGAATTCTTTTTTCCATGACACTCTCACATAATAACCCCCACCTTCAGTTTTTTAGTGTTTGCAAACACTAAAAGCCTAACATTAATTCCAGTAAACAAGTGAATGCATCATACTAATAGGTATCTCTTTTAAGAAGGATTGTGTACACAGTAGTAACATCAGGGTTAAAAACACTACGAATATAAACAGAAGTAAGTGAGAAGAACTCACCAAGGCTGGAGTGCAGTGGGTGATCACAGCTCAGTGCATCCATGAGCTCCTGGGCTCAAGTCATTCTCCTGCCTCAGCTTCCTGATTTACTAGCACTAATAGGCACATGCCAACACACTTGGTGTTTTTTTTTTTTTGTTTTGTTTTTTTAGTAGTGACAGGGCCTTACTATTTTTAAGGTTATACACACTCTTCTCTCTCCATTGTTACCACTTGAAATTTAAATGAATTTAAACCAAAAAATTATTTTTTGAGACCTTCTTACGTGCCAGGCACGAAGGTAGGTACATTGTAAACAGAACAGGCATTTTCTGTCATAAGAAAACTAACAAGATTCATCTAGTTACTCATACATTTACACAAAAAATACATTTATTGAATGCCTTCTACAAACTAAGCACTATTCTAGGTGCTAGGGATTTGGCACTCAATAAGGTAGAGAAAAATCCTTGTCATCACAAATGCTACATCCTAATAGAAAGAGGTAGATAATAAGCAAAATAAAAAAATAAGTAAAATAAATAAATACAAAGCAGAGCAGAAAATGGGGAGTGCCAGAATGAGGGATGCAATTTTAAATAGGGGAATCAGAGAAGGCCTCACTGACAAGAACACATTTTAGAAAAGTGACAGAAATGAGAGACCACCATGGATATTGGGGGGTGGGGGCTCCAGTCAGAGAATTAACAGGTGTCAAGGTCCTAAGGTAGGGGAGAGTGCTGCCACCTTCGAGGAATAACAAGGAGGCCAGGGTGGCTGCAGAAGAGCAAACAAAGAGAAAAATTAGTAGAAGACAAAGTAAAGAAATGGGAGTAGCTCGTGTAGGACCACACAGGCCACTGTAAAGACTGGATTTTAGTCTGAATGAAATAGAGAACCTTGGGAGGATTTTGAGCAGTTGAGCAGCTCACTAATACTTTAGAACTTTCTTTTTACCATGAAAGCACTGAGTGTGGAAGAACATCCAGTAAAGCGATTTCCCTCTACTAAGAGGTCCGTGAAGGCCTCCCTGAAGAAATGACATTGAGACCTGAAGAACTTGTCCACTGTGGGAGATCAGTTCCAAGGAAAAGGGAGGAGCACTCTCTGGCTAAGAGGACTATCTAATGGAAGGGAGAACAGAGCAAGTGGGAGGATTTTAAAGTCATGATAAGCATCTCATAATTCATCTGCTAAGAGTAATGAGTACGAAATTATTGAAGGGTTTTATGCAAGAGAGTGACATGGTCTGCCCAGGGTTTATAGACACTGGTTGTTTTTTATAAAATGGAACAGGCGGTGTTTTTAAACTGCAGGTCATCACTCATGAATGCAAGAGGTTACCAACTAGCTTTTTTTTTTTTTTTTTAAATGAAACATTAGATAACATCAGAATATCCCGCAAGCTGTGAGGGTAAGTATAGTTTGCAGGGAACTTGATTCTGTATATATACATATGTCTGAAGTTTGAAGTCACTTTGGTTAGAAGGAAGGACCTACAGAAGAGGAAAGCAGTAGAGACTGTGCTGTAACTTTAGTAAAGGTATTGCTGGCTGCTGAGACTAAATAGGGAGAGAAGCAAAAGGGCCCACCTAATGGATGTGGGGCAAAGGGAAAGGTCAAGGGCAGTTTTAAGAACTGGATAGATGGAGGCAACATCACTGAAATTGAGAAGACAGGCGGGGGAAATGATGAGTTGAATTTTCAGCATGTTGCCTGCAAGACTTCACAATGGAGATTTTCAGTTTAACACACATGATGAGGCTGGATACTGAGATTTGGAAGTGGTCAGCATTAACTGTAAAACAAATTTTTTAAGGATTTCATGACAATTTATTTCATATAATGTTGTAGTCATCCCATGTAATATTTTGGGAGAAATGTATACTTTAAAAAATTGGTGGTATATCTGAATTCATATTTAATAGAGCATCCTGTATTTTATCTGGCAATCTTAGAGTTCAAGTCCCCTGACAACAGCAGTAGACATACCAGTTAGGACAGAATGACCACAATCCAGGCAAAAGGGAAGAAAACACTAAAACTAGAGTTTCATAGGAATTCTTTGCTTGACATTTTTTAAGAGACTGGGTCTCGCTCTGTCACCAAGGCTGGAGTGCAGTGGGGGATCACAGCTCACTGCATCCATGGGGCTCAAGTCATTCTCCTGCCTCAGCTTCCTGATTTACTAGCACTACAGGCACACGCCAACACACTTGGCCTTTTAAAAATTTTTATTTATTTATTTTCTTGGTAGTGACAGGGCCTTACTATACTACCTGGGCTGATCACAAACTCCTGGCCTCAAGCGATTCTCCCGCCTCAGCCTCCCAAAGTTCCGAGATTACAGATGTAAGCCTCTGTGCCTGGCCTGCTTGCTTAGTATAAATGCAAATTCTCAAATGTAAATTTAAATGATTAACTTTTAAATTATTTATAAGCACAATGCCATTCTACAGACTACCTCTCTGTCAGGGTCGGGATGTATACCTGGTGTCTTGGAGTGTGTGGCTGGCTCCAGCTATGGGGCTCAGAAGCATGATGGGCCCTGCTGTCTGCTATTGCAGATTCTCATAGAACACGTCACCCCAGAGAGGGAATTGAGAGCTGGTCGGGCTGTCCTAAAGGGACTTAACTGTGGGAAGAAAGTTCCGTTTGTGTTTTTCACTTCAATAGAACTTGTTTACAGTGTTGAACTTGACATAAAAACAAAAACTGAATGGTCCCATTGTAGATACAACTTTCCTTCAGGAAATGTTTAAACCACACACATTCTCAATATGTAAACCCATGATTTTCGTTATTTGGTTAAAAAAAAAAAAGCCATGGAAAAACAAAATAAAAATAAATGCTACATATCAGAACTATTTCAAAATACATAATATTTTCTTCTTTCAGGGCAGCTGTGCTCCTACTGCCCTGAAGTTTCATATAATACACGCTATAAATGGAATTCCATGGCCTTGATCTATCAGCAAACACTAAAGACCTCACTGTCCCTGGGCTCTGTCTCCAGAAGGCTCCCCGGGGGAAAAAAAAAAAAAAAAAAGAGCAAACAATTGCACACACATGGATGCATTCTCAAAGGGGATTGGCAGGTCCCACAATGACAGTATCTTGGTTTTTGCAGGCCCAAGTTCCATGAGCAGAAATGTCTACAATGGCAAAAGAATTTTTAAAAACTTGTAAATAGATGTGGAACAGAAACATGATTAAAAAAACATGAGTGACATCTGTCATTTAATCACATGACATCTTCAACACTCAGATTCAAATGTAATTTCAGTAAGGGCAGTAATGCTAGTTGGGGCCCTGTTTTCTCTTCACAAAGTGAGGTGAGGTGAAGAGTCCAAGGTAGCCAGTCAGCATGTTCAAGAGGATGCTGAAAGTATTCAAGCTTTTCATCTTTAATCTGTCAACAGCAACTCAGTAACCAAAAGTGGCCATTTCAATTCTTCCATTCATTCAGTAAATACCTACTGAGAGCCAAGTTTTGATATGTGGAATTTATTTTTATTTTGTTTTTCCGTGGCTTTTTTTTTTTTAAACCAAATAATTAAAATCATGGGTCTACATATTGAGAAGGTGTGTGGTTTAAACATTTTCCTGAAGGGAAGTTATATCTACAATAGGACCACATGCACTGTGATGGCACCTGTGCTTCAAGAATAGAAAAGGCCGTTCTGTTGGGGCACAGTTTTCTGTGTCTTTGACATAGTGCTTGGACATGCTGAGTACTTTGAAAATGGAAAGGCTTCAGAAATAAGCCTCAGAAGTAAGTCTCAGAACTGAGGTCTCTGTCAGACATTCCCACCTCTGAATCTTTCTGATCTTCCCTCCCAAAGCACCAGGAGGTACTTCCAGAGGAATTTTCTTACCTAAGAAAGCTTCTTTCCAACAGCTTTCCAAAAATTGTCTTAAGACCTCCTCCCTAGGAATCTCATCAAATAACCAGGAAAAATCAATCTCAACCACCAAAGAGAAAAGAAAACAGTGGGAGTTGTCACCATGCCCAGGCAGACTTTTAATCTATTCTTCTGAGGCAGTTCCTAGCAATTACCTGGGGGACTTTATCTGCATAAGACAAACTTTGTTCCTGTGCAATTCTGCCCTAGATGGCATAACTTGTGCCATCTAGCTTCCAAAGAGTATCATTTACAAAATAACGTCTGTCTCCTGGGTTCATACATCACGCCCCTATGAAGAGAGTATTTAAGCCTCAACCATCTGGCCCCTCTTTGAGTCTCATACTGTGTGTTTGGCTTCCATGTTTATGCACGTCAAATGAATTTTTTATGCCTTTTTCTCCTATTCTGACTTTTGTCTGTTCATTTTCAGCAAACTTTCAGTGGGTGAAGAGGAAGCTCTCTTTCTGCCCCTACAATATGTAAAGAACTGTATTGCAGAAATCCACACTTTTAAACACTAGTCCTAGGTGCTATTAAACAAAATTCATGGAAGACCATTGTTTTGGGCTAAGTTCCTGCAGTAGGCCCCAACAGACCAAACTAAAATGGAGTCACTCATGCTAAAGTTCCATGCCACCAAATCAAAACTAAGTTGCTTATCTGACCTTCAGAAAAATCAGGAGAGAGAGAGGGAGAATAGCCAAATTCCCAAACAGGCCAGTTTTAGCCAGCATAATAAGGAAATCCCCTGTTTTTAACTCTTCTCAAAGTTTCTTGAGGCCCTAATCTGAAGTAATCTGATGTTAACCTATGAGTCTGAGTTTTATTATGCTGTTTCCTTGTTCCTGCTCAAACTACCTTTATAAAAACAGATTTTTCTGCCTCGCCCAGCTTAGCATCTATTTTTAGATTAGACACCACTTGATTCAAGAATTGCAAATAAAAGCCAATTTGATCATTTAAATTTGTCGAAATTTTGTCTTTGACAATGCTATCTTAAAAGAAAGTCAGTATACTAAAACCACCACATTGTACATTTTAAAAGGTTTAATCCTATGTGAGTTATATTTCAATTTTTAAAAAGGGTTTAAAAAATAAAGATAGGCATGGTAGTATGTGTCTGTAGTCCCAGCTTCTCAGGAGGCTGAGGCAGGAAGATCAATTGAGCCCAGGAATTTGAAACTACAGAGCACTATGATCACACCGTGAATAGCCACTGCATGTTAGCCCACACAACACAGACTCACCTTTAAAAGTAAAATAAAATAACAGTTAATAGTTTTAAAAAGTGGGAAGCTAAAATATAATTAGATACTATCCTTTTTTATGCAAGTGGATAGAGGCAGTAAAATCAATACTTTTTAATTAACAAACAAACCTAGAAATTGTCAAGTTAACCTAAGATACTACCCCAAACCAAACAATATAATTAACATTTTTTTTAAAGACAAGAGAATGAATGTCTTAATTTCAGAGTAAAAACTGATTTCTGACTGCCCAGGAAAAACAAATAAAATGACTGACATCAGGTAAGAAAACAGAAAAGCAAGGTGGGGGAGAGTCTCTAAAATGAAAAGGTTTTCTGGATTCTTGGCCAGCTATTTTTAAAGGGAAATGATTTTCAAAATCCTTAGGAGTAATTTTAAGACAATTTTTTAAATAAAGGCTATGTAAGAACTGTTGGATCTTTTGTTCCATTACTTAGTAAATTTAAAAAACTAGAAAATTGTTTTATGAATTACCAAGTGCTATCGTTTGAATGTTTGAGCCTCGAAACCTCATACTGAAATTCGATCCCCACCCGCCGCCACCGCCACCCTGCCGTCAGAGTGGGGCCTAACGGGAGGTATTTGGGTCATGGAGATGGATCCCTCACGAATGGCTTGGTGCCATCCTCACAGTAGTGAGTTCTTCTATTAGTTACTACAAGGATTGCCGCAAGAGTTCCCCCAAGAGCTAATTGTTAGAAAAGGGCCTGGCACCTTCTCCCTTTCTCTTGCTTCCTCCTCACCATGTTATCCCTACACAGCAGCTCCCCTTCACCTTGCACCATGAGTGGAAGTTTCTTGAGGCCCTAATCAGAAGCAGATGCTGCCACCATTCTTCTTGTATTGTCTGCAGAACCATGAGCCAAATAAACCTCTTTATACATTATCCTGCCTTAGGTATTGCTTTACAGAAACACAAAGATACCAAGTCTGTGTTTTATAAATTACCACATCAAAATAATATGCAGATCTGAGTAAATCAAATTGCTTCCAAGGTTATCTAAAGCCCTACTAGAGTGTTAAAGAAAAAAAAATCATGACACTTATTAAAGATGGTAAGGAAGACTTTATTCAAGCGGGGCGGGGTGGGGGGCACTATTACAATGAGGTTTTTGTTATCAGGGGAACGAGATCAGGTTCAACTCCAAGTACAAGAAAAAGGGGGAATTTATAGACAAAGAGCACAGTGCAGGAGTAGGTGGATGGAAAATTGCCAAGAGAAAGCATCAAGGGTAAGGGGATTTGCTGGTTAAACAAACATAATGGGATTCTTGCTGAAGGCAGGTCAGGGTGATCTGATGTTACGTAGTGGATGGCGGAGGATGAGAATGTTGATCAGATTTTGAGGATGATCAGATATTAAGGTGGGAAATTCTGGCTAAACTGATTCAGCAGGATTCTTGCTAAAATTGGACACCTGGGAGACTTGCCCAAGGCCATAGAAGCCTGACTAAGGTTTGGTCAAGGGGAGATTCAGTAGCACAGATACAGCCCTAAAAAGGCACTATCACAGATATGGCTGTAAAAAGGCAGTTTCTCTCCTTAAGTTGGAAACCACAAGCAGGAAATGGTCTACAAACGCTGAGGTTTCCTTTCAGATCCTCCTTTTAATCCACAAGCTCAGCTGACCATGTCTTATGCAACTAAGCAAGTTTTTGTGGCAGGAACAAAAGTTGATTTAGGCCCTAGGAGTACCCCAGTCTGGCTCCTGGGTCTTCTGCTACCTGAGTTTGGATGACACAGTTATCTGTAACAAGGTCTTCAGGAAGACAAACTTATAAAGGTAAGCTGCTTGGTACATTGTAAATATTTAACGAACATGAAGGCCTAATCTAAGAGCTGCAATCAGATCTTCCTGGACATGTCCCAGACTCAACTGGAGTAAGTGGTGGGGTCTAAAGAAGTGGTCTTCAAACTGGGGTACTCATAACTCTGGGAATATAAAGACTTCCCAAGGGTTCACAGGCATGAGTAGCTTTAACAGAATCAATGTTCAAATCCTCAGTTCCCACGTGTCCTCTCATAACACTGCTCTACAGAAGAGAAGTCTGCAGCAGCCTGTGGTTCCCTTTCCCACATCCTCTCTGCCAACCAAAGGCTCTGCAACCACTTTGTAAAAGAAAGTGAAGGCAAAGCCCCACTGGGACCTAATCTTCCTGTGTGCTTGCTCCAGGGGTAAACACCTCTGGGCCACCAAGCAGAGGGAGCAGGGAATGGAGATTTCGGGAGAGGTAGGGCAAGGTGAAGAAAGCCGCAGCAAGGCTCCATGCCTTTTCCCTCATTCTCTCTCCCACCCTCCCCAACAGTGTGTCTCTTACATTCAGAAGTGAGGTTGCACAGACATGCATGTAATCACATTTATTTTCAGTAAAAATAAATAAATAAAGTCAACTTTTTCCTGACAGAAACAACCAGTCTAAACTGATCAGATAATTTGCTCTATGAACAATTCCTGACCTGAGACAAATCTGAAACTCTGTGATTTTAAGGAAAAGGTATTTAAAGCATGAAGATAATACTGCTAAATAAAAATCACAAGAGGCCACTGTTTTGGACTAAGTTTCTGTACCAGGCCTCAACAGACCAGACAAAAAATCAGAATGGGATCACTCATACTAAAGTTCCACTCTACCAAACTCTAAGTATTTATTTGACCTTCTGAGAAATCAGGAGAAAGAGATAACAGCTGATTTTCCAAACAAGCCAGTTTAAATCTTCAATCAGCACGAAAAACTTCTACTTAAATCCTTAAACATATAAACAGTTAAAAGTTTTAAAAAGTGGCAAGCTAAAATATAATTAGATACTATCCTTTTTTACACAAGTGGATATAGAGGCAGTAAAATTAATAATTTTTCATTAAAAAAAAGTAGAAATTGTCAACTTACCCAAAGATAGTACCCAAAACCAAACAATATAATTAACATTTTTAAAAGACAAAAAAATGAGTGTCTTAGTTTCAGAGTAAAATCTGATTTCTGACTGCCCAGGAAAAACAAAGACAATGACTGACATCAGGTAAGAGAACAGAAAAACAAGAGGGAGAGAGAGTCTCTAAAACGAAAAGTTTTTCTGGATTCTTGGCCAGCTACTTTTCAAAGGAAATGTTTTTCAAAATACTAAGGAGTAGTTTCAAGACAATTTATCTTTTTTTCTCTTTTTAAATAAAGCCTATGTAAGAACTGTTGAATCTTTTGTTTCATTACTTAGTAAATTTGAAAAAAAAAACACAAAAGAAGTAGCCTGATGTTAACTAATCAGTTATATCTCTCTCTGTGTGTCTCTTTTTTTTTTTTTTAAGAGGGGTTCTTGCTTTGTCACACAGGCTGGAGTGCAGTGGCACGATCATAGATCACTGTAGCCTAGAACTCTTGGCTTCAAGTGATCCTCCCACCTCAACCTCCTGAGTAGCTGGGATTACAGATGGAAGCCACATTTTTTTTTTATTATTCTGCTTCTCTATTCTGCCTTACAGAAAAATAGCTGTGGAATGACTAATATACTCTTTGCTCTCTTTGCTTCTGCTTTCTTCAGCCGTCCTCTGCCTACAAAGCTAACTCCTTCTGCTCAGCTCATCAGAACACTTATTATATTTTTATGGTATGAAGTGTTGCCCAATTCTAGAACCACAATACAGCCAACTGAGTTATTTAAACTGTTTGTTGTAATTTTGTCTGTTGACAACATAAAATAGATCCTTTACACAATATGTTCATGTTGACTTGAAAATGTGCAGATATATTAAGTTTTACAAGTCTTTTAAAGCTTTTGAGAGGAAAAACTTTGAAGACTATCGTTCTAAGGAACTTAACTGAAAGGTCTATGCCAATTTATACATACGATTTAATGACAAGCACAGGTCTTCTTAAGGAAGAGTGACTTTGAATGGAGTTAGATTATTCCCAGCCCAATCCTCAGGAACTTGTGTCCACTTCAGGGGAAAAATAGCCTTACAAATAGGGCTGGTAAATAACATGGAGCCACATCGCCCACATATCTGTGGGAAACAGCTCAAACCAGCACAGTTTTAAGACAGACAAATGAGGGGTGAAGTACTAGCTTCATTATAGTACCTACGTCAAGAGCCACAGGGCACCAGAAATACCACAAGGTAGCCAGAGAGATTACAGAAATTCAAATCGCTGTCTGACAAACCTTGGGAACCTTCTACATTAGTTGGGAGAAGTTGCGAGGAATGGGATGTATGTGGTTCTAGCTCCCTCTATTTCATCCAATCTGTAGGATCAGCATCTCATCGCTGCTCTTGAGAGCTCATTGGGCATGGCCTGGGGAAACGCAGGTAACACTTTAGATAAAATGTCTAGAAGTCATTAAATAGACAATCCCTTTCTTCATTGTCTCCACCTCTAGCCTCCCTCTCTTCCCAATCAAATATGAGGAAACTGAGGCCCAGCAAAGTTGAATTGTCAAAAGTTCTGAAGCAGTGCCTGGTCAAACTGAGAAAGGAACACAGACATTTCCATTTCTGTTTCTGCTCAGCTCTCCTAATTTCAAGTCCAGAATTCTAGCCACAAACCAGACACTACTGCAAGTAAACTCTCAGAAGGACATTACTTTGTATTTTTCTCAAGTTGTTTTTTATGTCATTTGGCTAAGAAACAGAATTGGATGTGGACAACAAGCTGGGTGTGAAGCTGTACCTCTTCCTGACTCACCAGGCGCACCACTCCACTTGGGCGGCAGCTCACCCATCAATAGGACAAGCCCTACTAGGAGATGGTGGCAGGGATTTGTCTGGATGCTGTGTGATCAACGACACAATAAGTACTAGTTTTCTTCCTTCATTCCCAGTCTAGTATACCTCCTCTTGATAGTGTCACCTGTTGTAGGACTCTGGGGGATCCCTACGGGTAACAGAGGCCCCATTTGCAAAAGAAAAGAAAATTATTTATATAGAGAACTTCATCAAGAATTTTCAGTACTGCTTGGCAAAGTACAGATATTAACATGAATTTGATGCATTCATAGGAAAGACCAAATATACAATCTCCAGCAGAAATTCTCATACAGACACTACAAAATTTGAAGACGTACACTTCATGTGCTAAAAGATATTTGTAAACTTCTTTGTCAAGGACTCCTTTCTATGGGGTCCTGGGTTGTACCACATTTCTGCAAAGTTCACACTTCTAATCTAAATCAATGTTACTTGGCTCCCTTGTACACCAGTTTCTTCTAGACCTATAGAGTTATATATATTCTGCATGATTTGACAAGATCTTGTGAATCATTCTATTTCTCAAATTTTTGTTTCTGATCCAATCCAGCTCATAGCACCCTTTACAATCTAACATACTTCCAAGTATAACTTAGAAAGGGGATGGCAACTACAAGGATGGGGGGCTTCACACACTTCCCCCAGATAAGGCAGATATTGCTCATCAATTGCCACATTTGTTTCATGGATTCAGTTGAGGTTCAGTCTCAATTCTTCTCATCCTAATACTCCAGGCATCACTGACAACTAATTAGAATTGACATCTAAATATCTCAATTAAAATCTATTTGCTTGGGTAAGCATATGCACAGAAGAAAGAAAAAAATCTATTTTCGACCCCAGGATTAGATTTAATCACTGAAAAGTAGTTCTTGAGGGTTTTTTGTATTTGGGTTTTTTGTTTTTTGTTTTGAAGACGAGGGCTCACCATTTTGCCCTTGAACTCCTGGGCTCAAGCAATCCTCCTGCCTCAGCATCCCAAATAGTTGGGATTACAGGCATGTGCCACTGCACTGGCCTTAGAGTTTGTTGAGGATCCCAAATGTTATTCCTGGCACTTAAATGTTACATTCCCAATGGCAACATTCCTTAGATGACTCCAAAGTTCCATCTCTCTTTGAATACACATTAGAATTCTAACCTCCTGAGTTTTGACATGTACCAAGAAATATCTTCAGGTGTGGAGATAAGGGATGGTTTATCTACTCCCTCTTTTCCTTTCATTCTTTGAAGTGAGTAGACCTACTGTTTCCCAAACTTTCTACTAAGTTGGCCCTAAGGATTTTAGTTTGATTTGAGTTTAAGGTGGACATTATATCTGTTCATATTTTATCTGACTTATCCATCCTTCAGGACTCTGAAAAATAGTCACTGCATAGTTATTATTAAATATCAACAGACTTGAGAGCTTATATATGCCCCAGAGAAGGCAGATATTGAATGAATGAGCATAATTTCATGATAAATAAGCATTATGGAAAAGTAACTCCAAATCTTATATTTTTTTAGGATTTCAGAACCTAAGGAAGAATCTTAGAGTTTGTAACAGAATCAAATGTATCTGGTTCAGCATTTTACCAAGAGTGCTCCTTAGAACAGAAGACCATAAGTTCCCTATATAAAAGGGATCCTGTAATCAAGTTTGGAGACCCTGAATCCAATGTTCTACTCAAATATTCATAGTTTACATTATCACAGTAAATGTCGTTTAAAAAAATAGTGCAGTAAATAGATAGGCCTATTCAGTTGTGCCTAAGCCAAACTTCTGGGGAGCACTGCAACTTTGTTTTCTGTTATCTGTTAACAGGTGGAATGACTCTTCTAAAGAACATGCTGTAGGAAGTCTGAATACGTCCAACCTCTTGCCTCAACCAGAAACAAAACTTACAATGTGAAAGACAATGACAACCTTTTACAAAACATCCTCAGGTCTGAAAAGGCTACCAATTCCCTTCATAACCTCTGTTTAATCCCCACAGGGTCAAGTTCTTCCTTTGTCTAATCGAACTCTCTCTTGCAACAATTCATTCCCTGCATGTTATCTTTTCCCTCTTACTCTCTCCCTTGTGGATATGGAGAAGTCAACAGTCTTCTCTTTAAGAAAACCATCCACAAAAGCTTAAAAAAAAAAAAAAGTAAATATGAGAATATTCCTCCCTAGATTAATTAGTTTCTCATTGCCTTTAAGAGAATCCAAATGCTGGGACTGCCCTTTCTATTTCATAGAATGGGTTGTTGCCTGATTCTAAAAAGTAAAAATAATAATAATAATAAGACAATTCAAATTCTAAGGAATAACAGTTGCAAGCAAGGCACCCTTTTCCCTGTTCACCTTCGTTTTTGTTTTGTTTTGTTTCAAGAGACAGGGTCTTGCTATGTCACCCAGGCTGATCTGGAACTCCTAGGCTCAAGCAATTTTCCTGTCTCAGCCTTCTGAGTAGCTGAGATTACAGGCATGCACTACTGTGCCAGCTTCACCTCCCTTTCTTTGGTGTCCAACCTGCTTTCTTCTTACCCTCTCTCCATCATACTCTATTTAGGAGTCCTCAAATATACTGTTTTTATTTTTCACATGTTTTCTAAAATGCCTTCCCCTATCCACCAGGTAAACTCATACCCATCTTTAAGTCTCATGTCAAACCCCACCTTCTCTGGAATCTTCCCTGATCACTGGCTCAGCAGCCCTTCTTCCAGGCTCCAATAGCATTTGGAATCTATCTTCCCTCAGCATATCACATATGTATCTAATATATATTAGATAAATTTCAATATCTAACTTTGACTCCATAGGACAAAACCTTACCACAGTACCTGCTGTATGATAAGCATGTAATCAACATTTGCTTAAGGAATTAAACAAGCAGACTTGAGACTTTGGGATCAACTTTTCCGTTTTTAGCAAAGGAACCACCAGGACTTTCCTTATTTATCCTATTTTCTACCTGGTAATATTTTACTAGGAACCTCTCTGATTTCTCCACATTCCTATGAGAAGGAACCCAAAACGTGACCCTGTGCGTATTTTATGGTATCTGGAGCCTCAAGGTTTTTCCGTCTGACTGAATCTACAATGAATTTCATTTCAAAATTCATTATCAAATTTTGGTATTTCTTACCACAAACATTTTCTTTTAAAAATAAAAGCATGAAATTGAAGTTAGAACTTTGGACAAAGGAAGATTCTGTTGCTCAAGTCAGATCTGCAGCGGTTGCTGTCGCCACCCAGAGTAGCCAGGGTCCTCTGCTAGGCCACAGCCCTTGCCAGCCTTGCGTGGCATGACATTGGAGAAGACCTTCAAGCAGTGCCACTCCTTTGAACAAAGAGTAGATGTCCCACTTACCTGACAGCAGCGTCTTACCAAAATCCCAGTGGCAAAAGAATGACACAGGGGTGAGAAGCAGCTTCCTGGCCTGGAAAACCAAGTAATTTTGTACGTGATCAGGTCAACATGAGTAAACTCGTCAAGATAATTAGAACGCCCTTACAGCTCGATGGTAATCAAGCCCTCTTCCTAGTGGTGAGCAGAGACAGCTTGGTGAGTATTTCCATGCTGATTTCTGAAGTGTATGAAGGTGAGAAGGATGAAGACGGATTCCTATAAGTGACAGTATATACCTCTAGAGAGACATTTGGAGTGAAGCTATCAGTATAAGACTAGAAACACACACACACAAAATGCATCTATTCTAGAATGTTTAACTCCTTCCCAGAGTTGGGGGCGGGGGAAGGATAAAAAAGGGGATGTTACCAATTGAGACTGATCAGTTCATCTAATCACAGATCATCAAAACAGCAGTGTTGCCACCTAGGAGTTTAGAAAGTTGTGTTTGCATTTAAAGCAGAAAAACTGAGCTTTTAATGAGCACATTCAATTTTAGAAAACTATATTATTTATCCTAGGCTATCTTGTTTCCAAATTTTAAAAATTCAAAAATAAAATATTTTGCATTCTAAGTTGCCAGTGAAATAATTCTTCAAGTTCTTTTAATGCTCCTTTTTTTCCACCCCCAAATAGGCACTTGTAGTTTGAGCAGTAACTTAAAGGCATTCAGAGAGACATTGAGTCTTCTCTTTAGGTTCATAGAACCTGCCACGTTTTATCAGAAGGGTTCTTACCTAACTAGAGAAATCTGCTTAAGAAAATCTCTAAGCATAAATTGTCCAGCAACCCGCTCCAAAATACATATGCCATAAGCACAAAGCAGGGAAAATGGGGGCATATAAGAAAACGAGACTGACTGTGAACTGCTGTTAAAGATTCCTAATTCTTAATAGAAATATGCCAAAAGGCAATGCTCTTGCAGTGTTAGAAATTTCTTATTTTATTTGCTCTTTAGACAGTCACACAGAAGAACACCACTACTCTATATGAACTTTGAATAATTTATAAATTTGGTCTAGTTTCTTTAAAAGCCCTAGAGAAAAAGAGGGGCATTTCTTGTTTTGTATTTTCTCTAATCTAAGAGCTCAAACTACTGCCTGCTTTGGCAAATGAAGAAGCAGTTGTATCCATTTCATTCTTTAGGACAGTATTAGAAACTACAGAAAATGAAAACTAAAATCATTAAAATGTAGATACGTTCCTTTCTACCTCTTAGCACAAAGTTATAGATGACCCACATTTTGTGTTAAGTATGTGACTAAAATATATTATTAAAAAGCAGTTCAGTTATTACTTTTAGGTCAAACAACTATCAAAATTATCCATTCTGATAAAAGACTACAAATTGGGTTTAATGTACACTGCTTGGGTGATGGGTGCACCAAAATCTCACAAATCACTACTAAAAACTTACTCATGTAACCAAACATCACCTGTTCCCCCCAAAACCTATGAAAATAAAAAAGTAAAAAAAAATTTCCCCCACTCTGAGTGCAGGTCAGTTGTGAGGAAAACATAGCAAAAGGAAATATGCTCTTTACAAATATTAATGTCAAGAGTTAAACATCTTCCAAGCTCAAACTAGAATAAGCTACCAGTGCTTCCCACTGCCTACATGGGGTTCACTATTCACTATTTTCTTGGGAGTATCACAGAAAGATCACACTTATGCCACTTTAGGTTGTACATGTAGCAGGTCATAATTTACTCTGTGTACTGAATGTGTATGGAATACCTGTATCTGTTAGTGAAAATTATTTTCCGTAATGGAATGGGGAAAAGCAACATAACTGTACATGAGCCCTCAAGTGATCATTAAAGGGATTCTCATCACCTACTCTCCCCGCTGCAGCTGTCTATCCACATGTCTCACTTTCGATATGGACTATACTTTTATATTATGTGTTTTGTTGTTGTTGTTGTTGTTGTTGTTGTTTTGCGACGGCGTTTCACTCTTGTTGCCCAGGCTGGAGTGCAATGGCACAATCTCAGCTCACCACAACCTCTGCCTCTCAGGTTCAAGCAATTCTCCTGCCTCAGCCTCCCGAGTACCTGCGATTACATGCATGCACCACCATGCCTGGCTAATTTTGTATTTTTAGTAGAGACAGGGTTTCTCCGTGTTGGTCAGGCTGGTCTCAAACTCCCTACCTCAGGTGACCTGCCCGCGTTGGCCTCCCAAAGTGCTGGGATTACAGGTGTGAGCCACCACGCCCAGCCGACATTATGTAGATTCTTAATCAGCCTGTCTGGTTTAGATTGTATATGTCATCACATCTGACATTCTTGTAACTACTATGTAATCAATAAGACTCCTATAAGAAATACTGCTTAAAAAAAAAAATACTACGTTGAGAGGTGACCTGTATCCCACATCAGTGGGCAGTCATTTATAGGATCTTTCAAACAAGTATATTTTTAATGAAATAAGAGTCACTAAAGGCACAACCATCAAAAAAATAATGTCAGAACTTTGGTGGATGTATAAAGTCACAGTATTAGTGATAATTTCAGACATCTTCCAGAAAAGTCTCCCAATAGTAGCATTGCTAAGAATTCTCAAAGATGTAAACCATTTTGACTGGGCTATTACTTTAGAACTCTTTTTATTAGAGAACTATGTTTCAGGCACTAGGAGGAACACATTCTTTTTAATGTTGAAGGACTTTGGGTTCTGTAAAAGAAAATGTTTTTAGTACCTTTACAGTTAGGTATATAACATATATCAGAACATAAAACATTAATTAGGATAGTCACAGACTTTATAAAGACTAGTGAAAATGATTACTAAAAATAATGTAGGCTGGGCATGGTGGCTTATGCCTGTAATCCCAGCAGTTTGGGAGGCCAAGGCAGGCGGATTGCTTGAGCTCATGAGTTGGAAACCAGTCTGGGCAACATGGTGAAAGCCCATCTCTAAAAAAAATACAAAAATTAGCTGGGTGTGGTGGTGTGCACCTGTGATCCCAGCTACTCAGGAGGCTGAGGTGGAAGATGGTTTGAGCCCGGGTGGTAGAGGATGCAGTGAGCCAAGACTGTGCCACTGCACCCCAGCCTGGGTAACAGAGCCAGGCCCTGTCTCTAAATAAATAAATAAATAAATAATGCAAACCTACTTTTTTTTTTTTTTTTTTGAGACAGAGTCTCGTTCTGTTGCCCAGGCTGAAGTGCAGTTGTGTGATCTCGGCTCACTCCAACCTCCACCTCCCAGGTTCAAGTGATTCTCCTGCCTCAGCCTCCTGAGTAGCTGGGACTACAGGCATGCATCACCATGCCCAGCTAATTTTTTTGCATTTTTAGTGGAGACGGGGTTTCACTATGTTGGTCAGGCTGGTCTCAAACTACTGACCTCAAATGATCCACCCGCCTCAGCCTCCCAAAGTGCTGGTATTATAGGTGTGAGCCACCGTACCCAGCCAAACCTGCTATTTTGGATTATTATGGAAAATGAATAAGAAAATTTCTCCAGCCACATATATAGAACAGTAAAATTCAGAATCACAAACATAACCATGCATCCAAATATAACGTTGATGAATTTCTCAAAACAATTAACTATATTTTTTTTTGTTCCCAGTAACCAGGAGAATCCCAGAATGGGACATTAATAAATTCTTTCAATTATCGGCACTCACTGGAATAAGTCCATCTTGAGAAAATATGCCAAGAACATAGCAGTTCTGATGACAAGGCACCACAGGCAACAGTTTTAAGTTGAGAAGTGGGATGCATGGCAACAGCCAGGACTATTGGGTTACAAGTGATGAAAAGCCAAGTAACCTCGCTTAAAAAAAAAAAGAAAAGAAAAAGAAAAAGGAAGTTAATTGACTTATGTAAGTATAAGTGAGCATTGACTTCATGACTGGATCCAGGACCAATGTCACTGTACCTTGGCCTTGGCCTCTCTTCATCTTACAACCCCTTTCCTCTTCATTGCTTTACTCAAAGGCAGCTTCTCTCCACATGATGGCCCCAGCAACACCAGGCATGTATCTCCCAGATTCCTGTCCAGTCATTGTGCAAGGATTCATTCTAATTGCATCAATTTTGGTCACATATCCATTAACAAACATTCACTGTGGCCAAAGGGTTGTGGTCCCAGAAAGAGGAGTGAATGCTAGACAGCCAGAAACCATAAATTTCCACCATGGTAACTGCATAACAAATTTTATATTGCTTTTGAGCTGTGTAAATACCTCAGATCCTAGTTCTTAAAAATTAGACATCCTGAATTCATGGAGCCATCTGTCATATCATCATGGTTATCTCAAATTCAAGTGTTCTCTTTGTGACAATTAAAGCATGCTAGCTTTATTTGTGAGAAGGTTCTTATTCAACAGCATGCTGCATGAAGTTTTGTTTTCTTTATATTTTAGCCTAAGTCTCAAAGCTGAAAATAAGAGACAATTATCCCCATATTCTAAAGAGAAGTGTCTGACACATCCACGCTACTTAGTATAAAAAGCCAGATCAGTCTAGTATTTATAAAACTCTTACCTACAGATTCTATATGCCAAAGTCAAAGAGAACAGGAATTCAAGAGTAAAGAATGTGTTGGCCTTTTTTCACCCCTCCTCATAGAGGGGAGAAGGGGGATATGGTTAGGCTTTGTGTCCCCACCCAAATCTCATCTTGAATTATAATTCCCATAAACCCCACATGTCAAGCGAGAGACCAGGTGGAGGCAACTGAACCATGGGGGCGGTTTCCCCCATGCTGTTCTCATGACAGTGAATTCTCACAAGATCCGATGGTTTTCTAAGGGGCTCTTCCTGATTCACTCAGCACTTCTCCTTCCTGCCACTTTGTGAAAAAGGTGACTTGCTTCTTCTTCGCCTTCTGCCATGATTGAAAGTTTCCTGAGGCCTCCTGAGCCATGCTGAACCGTGTCAATGAAACCTCTTTCCTTTACAAATTACCCAGTCTCAGGCAGTTCTTTATGGCCATATGAAAACAGACTAATACAGTGTGTTATCTCCCAACCTCCCTCATAAAGATGGGAGGCACCTGCAGAAGGTGAAACAGACACCTAACTTCCCAGCAGAAGTATAATTTATCAGATGGTGAGATGAGAAAAATAAAGCAGAGTAAGGAAATGATGGTTGTGGGCATAGCCACTTGAGACAGGGTACTTAGGGAAGGCCTTGCTGATAAGGCAACATTTAAGCAGAGGCTTAAAAGTGAGGGAGCAAGCCACGTGGCTAGCTGGAGGGAAAAGCTTTAAGCAGAAAGAAGAGTAAATCCAAAGGTTCTTGCAACATGGTTATTATATTCTGGGATTGAAAGAAAGACACTGGAACTGGAAAGAAATGAGCAGCAAGGAAAGTGGCAGGAATTAAGAAGACAGATTAAAATGGAGTTGCCATTTACTACCATGTGGTAAAGAGTAAATTAAAAGTCAGAGGAAGATCACACTCCCCATGCCCACTGTGGGTGCCTGAGCCTTGGGAGGTGGGGGAAGCCAGGGAGAACTTTGATACATGTAAGATTAAAGTCTTGATTTAGACCTAACTGTATTTGTTTTTCTTTTACTATCTGAAAATGAACCTTACACATCCAAAAGGACTAAAAAGTTTTGGGATCTTAAGGGTTATCTATAAGGCAAGAATGAAAGAGTTATCAGTGAATGTTTGAAGATCAGAAAAAAATAAACCCACTCCCCATTTGTACCCCACAGATTCTACCCTATTCAGTAAACTGGTTACTTTCTAAAAAATTAAAAACTTCACAACACATCTGTAAACTTCACGGTATTCAGCACAATGCTTCACACAAAACAGACACTCAGTAAATACTTGCTGTAGCCCATCAAGTAAACTAATATGCCGTTTGGGAGAGCAAAAATGATGTGGTATTAGATTAGTGGTCAGATAAGAGAGAGGTGGGGTAGGGCTTAACCTTCTAAATTGCAAAGTTTAAAATTTGAGATTGTAGACTTTGCATATGGTCTTGACTTTTAATTAGAGTCACCTACAAACAACTTACTGCAAACTTGATAGAATGAGTAACCAATCTTTAGCATTGAAACTATGTTTGCAATTTGCTAGCTTCTAATGCACAGTGTAGACTCAAGGAAATACAAACAGCTAGTGTATTATAAAATGAAATAAATTGAACAGAAAGGATAGGATACAAAAAGGATACTTCTAAAAAGTGACAGAGATCACTAAATTGGCTATTTCCATTTCCATTTTTGACTTAAATCAAAGTTTGTTTCCTTTTCACATAGAGGAAGTCTAGAGTTTGGGAGTCCAGAGCATGTATGGCAGCTCAAAGGTCACTGGGAGCTAGATTTGTTCTATGGCACTTCTCGGATCATCCTTGGTGTGTCACCTCATGGTCTAAAATGGTAACTTGAATTCGAGACACTTTTTCTAAGTCTATCAGCTCATTTGGAAGTAACACAGGAAGCACTGTACCCTTTTGTTTGTAAAACAAATATTCTAAAAAGCTTTCAATTCATTCTGATTGGCCTAACCTTTCAATAACTTGAATTTCATTCTTTATACCACTTTAAGTATGGCAAAGAAATGACCATGGTTCTTCTGGATCTTTGAATATTTTCTTAACCTATATGTAACTGGCTTTTCTAAGGCATGTCTACATTACTGTTCCATTGGGTGAGGGGGCATCATGCTTTAAACTTAGTGAGACCAATAAGAAATTATCTAGAAATTTCTATATACAGTAGTGACAATATGGTCAATTAATGAAGCTAATTTCCCAGTAGACAATCTGGTACTTTAAAAAACATATATAAAATATTTTTCTCTTTCATTTATACTTAACATGCAAATTGGACATCCATAAATTCATTCCAGATAGAGTAAAATGAATAAAATTCATTCCATATAGAGTAAAACTAATAAAATTCATTCCAGATAGAGTAAAACTAATAAAAGTTTTATGACTCAGTAGATCCTGAATCATTTAAGATACTATAAGTTCTTGAAGAAAGCATTTTAAAATTTGACAAGATCCCCTTAAAAGCAAAGAAAATATTAGTTCTTTGCAGAAAAGGAAATTTCCTATTCAATTGAAATAAAGAAAATCACTTCTAGGCTGGGCACGGTGGTGCACGCCTATAATCCCAGCACTTTGGGAGGCCGAAGCGGGCAGATCATGAGGTCGGGAGATCGAGACCATCCTGGTCAACATGGGGAAACCCCGTCTCTACTAAAAACACAAAAATTAGCGGGGTGTGGTGGCAGGTGCCTGTAGTCTCAGCTACTAGGGAGACTGAGGCAGAAGGATTGCTAGAACCCAGGAGGCAGAAGTTGCAGTGAGCTGAGGTCATACCACTGCACTCCAGCATGGTAACAAAGCAAGACTCCGTCTCAAAAAAAAAAAAAAAAAAAAAAAAAATTAAAAAGAAAATCACTTCTAAAAGTTCAATGCGTCTATTTTTTTAGAAGATAAAAATTATGTGCAAAAACACTGGGATAAAAACTATGGTTAGATGCAAAATGAACCATGGTCTTTATCCCCATAGAGCACAAAACAAAATACATTTCCCTTTTCATCCCACAATAGTTTCCTATTAACAGAGAGAGCTACAAGAGGCACAGATGATTAAGACATGAATTCATTCAACACTTCTGAGATCCGAGGCACAGCCCATTTAGAAGTCTGGACTGCTGCCATGTACTCAAAGATTGTAATCTCTTCTTTTTTTTTTTTTTTTTTTTTTTGGGACGAAGTCTCCCTCTGTAGCCCAGGCTGGAGTGCAGTGGCATGATCTTGTAACCTCTGCTTCCTGCGTTCAAGTGATTCTCCTGCCTCAGCCTCTCAAGTAGCTGGGACTACAAGCATGTGCCACCACGCCCAGCTAATTTTTGTATTTTCAGTAGAGACGAGGTTTTCCCATGTTAGCCAGGATGGTCTTGATCTCCTGCACTCGTGATCCACTCACCTTGGCCTCCCAAAGTGCTAGGATTACAGGCGTGAGCCACGGCGCCTGGCCTCACTTAATTCTTATATTTGTAAGTAAAAAAGTACCCTGCATTGGATTAAGTATCAAATAACTGTTATTAACGATGTGTCAGGATTCAGATTTGGAAGAAAAGCTATATATGCTGGAGTAATTGGAAGAAGCCTTAAAATAAATAAGTAAACAAATATTTACTCATAACACTATATGCCAAGTATATATAGGTTGGTGCAAAAGTAATTGCAGTTTTGGCCATTAGAAGTAAACATTTGCACCAACTTTAATTCTGTGAGATAAGTTTTACTGCTCCTATTTTAAAGTATAGAAAACAATCACCAAGAAGACAAGAGATCTGACTTAGGTAGTTGAGTAACAGAGCCAAGATTTGAGAATAGGCTTCAAGCCTAGCATTCTTTCCACTACACTAGCCCACTTCTTGGAAATGAAAAGGTACTAACTGGGTCTAAAAGGACAGGAGCAAGGTATTGAGAACACAGAAGTGCTATTGTGGGACAAGGGTGACTAAGGCATAGTGACCCAAATAAGGCCTGTTGGTACAATATCTTGCCGCAACAGTTTTCCTTTCACATTTTTCTTTTTAGTAAGATATTGGAGATGGTTGGGAAAGCAAACATTTCACTCAATAATTCTTCCCCCAATGGCATTGATTTTGGAGTAGTACAGTAGGAGGAATTATTTTCAAGGCGCAGGAACTTCTAGCTAATGGTTTTCTGACTTTCTTTCATAGTTAGAAAGCTTAATTCAGGCCGGGTGCCCTGGCTCATGTCTATAATCCAGGCACTTTGAGAGGCCAAGGTGTGTAGATTGCTTGAGCTCAGGAGTTCAAGGGCAACATGGCAGAACCCTGTCTCTACAAAAAATACAAAAATTAGCAGGGGATGGTGGCACGTGCCTGTAGTCCCAGCTACAGGTAAGTCGAGGCTGCAGTGAACTGTGGTGATTGTGCCACTGCACTCTAGCCTAGGTGACTGGAATGAGACCCTATCTCAAAAAAAAAGAAAAAGAAAAGAAAAAAAAGAAAAAAGAAAGTCCAGTTCACTAGACTCTTATAAAACATGATTTTCTCCTTGTACTTTACTCTGCTCCTCTTTAGACAATAAGAATACAAGAAAGGAGAACTTGTGTTTACAACCCAACTGCTCTGTCCTTTCTGTTTTCTTTCACTGAAGTAGTCTCTTGACTTCATGTTGAGTGATCACTTTACACAGGCAACAGTTGGCTAGCTAGTCCAATTGAATTATTATTCTTTTTGTTTTTGTTTCCTGTAGCACTACTTCCTGAATAGTCCAACTGAATTATACTGGGTAACTTTCATTCACCAGGTATCCAGTTTTGAATGTGATCACAACAAAAGATCTCTTTCTGAACTGAACTGTATAGATTGTGCTATATGTTACCACACTTTTGTCTATACATTTAATTTAGTGACTACATTAAAAACTCAGCTTAGTATAAAGGCTGCTTATTCCATGCCTTGCTCATTCTCAGCAATCAAGTTGATTAAAAAATAAGTTTTTTTTGATTGAAGCCCAGGCTATACATCAGAGTTCATGGCTGAATATGACATGTCCAAAGATAGAGCAGGCTTGAAGGTTATACAATGTTAGAGGATACATGTTTGAATGACATAAGAAGTTTTAACTCCTAAGAAACTGTTGAAAGAAAGAGAAACTATTAGGGAATCCTGGTTGTTGGATGAGGAGGCTGGAACTGTTCTCAAAAACATTAACAGAAATTATTTTAGAAAACTGGCAAAAAGTCATTAGTAAAATAGTTTGCTGGGATAATGTAACAGCTGCCAGGAAGAATTCAAGACTAAAGTATTCTGAGGCACGTATTTGGAGAATTATAACTCTTGGATTTTTATTTTTTAGAAAAGGGGTCTCACTATGTTGCCCAGGCTGGTCTTGAATTTCTGGGCTCAAGAGATTCTCCCGCCTCAGCCTCCCTAGTAGCTGGGGTTATAGGCAGGTGCCACCTTGCCCAAATCCTTGGATTTTTTATTTTTTTTTTAAGTACTCAGTTTGCCTTATTCTGATGAGGTATCTATGGAAGCCTTATCTGGAAAATGGAAGATTTTCTCTGAAAGGGAATACTAATTTAAAAAGCCTTTTTTTTTTTTTTTTTTTTACAGAGGCATCAAGTTCTCAATTTGTTATACATTGTAACACAATTTCCAATGACCTACTTTAGTGGAAGTAAGTATGGAAGTCTTAAGACTTTTCCCTAGGCTTTTTGTGCCTTTTATGACACTACCATTTCCTTGTTTCGGCTCTTAAGACACCATTAATATAACCTAAAAATATTTTCAAGTGCCAAAAGGAAAGAAGAGAAAGAAATTGAGAACAGCAGCACTGACTGCAAGGGATGAAAGAAATATATGACAGAAGAGTCAGTCACTTAGAGTACAGGAGAAACTAGCAGACTGGAGGAGGCAGGCAAAGCATTGCTTTCTTTGCCAAGTCACAAATTGGCAACAGTTTTTCATTAAGCAAATGACACCCAGAAAATACAGACAGTTGATCAAAAATAATGTAATGTGGCATAGAAGTTTTAAAATGTAAATAAGATTCCAACTGAAATTAAGACCATGACTGGTAAACTGAATTGCTAAGTAGTAGTATTGAATAAAATCAGCTTATCATCATTAGCATGGTTAATAAATAAGAGAGATGACCAATATATGAGGAGAAATGGAGCACGTTCACATGCCTAGAAAAGGCTTTTGTATTTGCAGTGGTTTTCCGGCTTCAGTAGGGGTACAAGATGCTAGGGTGTTTGTCAAAATGTAGGTTTCCAGGTCACTTTCCCAGAGACTAAACTTACCAATTTTAGGACAGGGTTTCTCAATCCTGGCACGACTGACATTTCAGGTGGAATAATTTTTTGTTGTGGGACCATGTCCTGTGCCTTGTAGGATGCTCAGCAGCATTCCAGGTCCACTAGATACCTGTAGCACATCTCCCCCAGTCATGTTTCCAGAGATTGCCAAATATTCCCCAGGGGAAAATTACTCGCTTCCTTTGAAAATCATTAGTCTAGGGTAAAGCCTAAGGACCTGCGTTTCTAGTAAGAATACACAGGTGATTCCAACAAATGTGGTCAGTGGACCCCACTTAAGAAACAATGAACTAAGGTTTTATGAGTTGAACTGTGTTCCCTCAACATTTGTATGTTAAAGTCCTAACCCCTAGTACCTCAAAATGTGACCTTATCTGGAAACAGAGTAGTTGCAGATTTAGTTAAAATGACGTCATACCGGAGTAAGGTGGGTGCCTAATCCAATTAACCCTGGTATCCATATAAAAAGGGGAAATTTGAACAACAGACACTCAGACAGGGAGAATATCATGTGAAAACTGGAGTTATGTTGACAAGCCAAGGAACTACCAGAAGTTAGGAGAGTCGTCTAGAGCCTTCAGAGGAAATAGGGCCCTGACAATACCTTGATCTCAGACTTCTAGCCTTCAGAACTGTAAAACGAATTTCTGGAGGGTTTTTGTTTTTGTGTTTTAGAGACAGGGTCTTACTCTGTTGCCTGAATGCAGTGGCACGATCATAGCTCACTGCAGTCTTGAATTCCTGGGCTCAAGTGGTCCTCTCGCCGCCACCAGTAGCTAGGATTATAGGTGTGAGCCATCATGTTTGACAATGTTCTGTTGTTTAAGCCACTCAGTCTGTTATGGCAGCCCTAGCAAACTAATACATCAAGAATAAACAAAACACAAGTCAGTTAAGGACAGAGACAACATCTGAAGCAGGATCAGGGTGAACAAGGAAAAGATGGCAGATTGACACCAATTCCTAATTTATCTTTCTCAGGACCTGACACAAAATAGGTACTCAAGAAATTCATACATTTTATTTTTATTACGCACTTTCCAAATAAAGCTTACCTAAGTACAGTAGTCACCCCCACCCCCTTATGCCTGGTGGTTATGTTCCAAGACCCTCAGTGGATGCCTGAAACCTCAGGTAGTATCGAACTGTAAATGCACTATGTTTTTTCCTATACATACATACCTATGATAAAGTTTCACTTATAAATTAGGCACAGTAAGAGATTAACAATAACTTAATAATAAAAATAGAACAGGCTGGGCACTGTGGCTCATGCCTGTAATCCCAGCACTTTGGGAGGCCGAGGTGGGCAGATCACCTGGGGTCAGGGGTTCGAGACCAGACTGGCCAACATGCCAAAACCCTATCTCTACTAAAAATACAAAAATTAGCTGGGTGTGGTGGCAGGCACCTGTAATCCCAGCTACTCGGGAGGCTGAGGCAGGAGAATTGCTTGAACCCTGGAGGCCGAGGTTGCAGTAAACTGAAATTGTGCCATTATACTCCTGGTTGGGAGAGAGGAGCAAAACTCTGTCTCAAATAAAATAAAATAAAATAAAATAAAATAAAATAAAATAGAACAATTTTAAGAGTATACCATAATAAAAGTTATGTATGGTCTCCCTCTCAAAGCATCTTAGTGTACTGAACTCACCCTTCTCCTTCTTGTGATGTGAGATGATAAAATACCTACATGATGAGATGAAGTGAGGTAAATGACATAAGTATTGTGACATAAATAGAAAATTCCAGAAATAACTCACAAGTTTTAAACTGTGCACCATTCTGAGGAGCACAGTCCCCTCTGTCCCTGCCCAGACTGCCATTAGCCAGTTGCTGTCTGGGTTGTGAGACCGTTGCAGTGTGACAGTGCTTGTGTTCACATAACTATCATTTTATGTAATAGTACCCCCCAAATGCAAGAGTAGTGAGGTAATATTTTTGGGCCATGGTTGACAAAATCTTGGAAAGTGAAACCAAGGATAAGGGGGACTGCTACATTAAGAGCAAAATCTTACAACATAATTTGTTACTTTAAGAGGTTGAAATTAGCCATCAAGTTCCCTGAAAGGCAAATGGAATGCATAAGTTATGCCATTATTCATAGAGAAGGTAATAAGAAAATTTGAAATTCCATACAAAGCAAAAATACAATGAGTGTAGGCACACTGTAGCTTTAAGAAAAGTGTTGACTGTTTCAGGTCACAAAGGCACTATTTAGAGTACAGCAAGTGTGACCATGTATCCAACAGGCCATGCAGTCATGTGCCTACCCAGAGTGGGCAATTCACACTCTCCCACTGGAAGGATGAAACCCATTGTATTAAAAGAGCTTGAAAGGTACGTACCCTGATAGTTTCATTTGTAATAAAAGTAAACATTGCTGTCAGTTATTATCAGCAAGACAAAACAAGAGCGCAGTGTCAAATGTCAGTCTTTTTCCCCTTAAGAAAGATATAAAAATCACACTAATAGACATCTTAGTTCTTGTTTCATCCTACAATTGAATTCTCAGTGGTGGGGTCGGGGGAGACATGCAAGAAATCTGTGAGGAAAAAAGGGGCGGGGAATAAGTCTCCTTGCCTCAAGATTTTAGAATAAAAAGTTGTAAACCTTCTATTGCAGATGAAGGCTCCCGAAATTTATTTTTCCTGCTTCCATAAGCATAAATAAAGATAAAAACGGGAAGAGGTATTGACAAAGAGCTCCTAGAATGTCTACAAATTTAGGTGAGTGATCAAACACAAAGTTAGGCCTAGACAGCTTAAGTGTCCTCCACAAATCAGGATAAGCGTAACAGGACATTAACCTGGAAGCCTTTACCAAACTCTAATTTGGATATAATTTTACCTCACTACATCCCGCTCCTTCAATCAAAAAACCTTTCCTGCCTGCCCTTCAGAGTCCACGAAGTTGCTGCCAGATCCCAGCTTAAATCACGTTTCGCTTTCACAGATCTCCCTCCTGGGCAAGGTGGTGGTGTGGATAATGAAGTCTGGCACCTGGTCTAAAGGGCCCCAGGAGGTTAGGATAGGAACTACCACTTCTCAGGCCTGTTTTGTTTTTCCGGAAGAGGGCAAGACCAGTAGAGAACTGACTCAGCGTCTCCAACAAAAGGAGAGCTGCACGCAGACAAAACAAACCCGGGGCGGGTGGGTGGTGAAAACTGGAAGTAAACTGGTGTTTGTGGCACCACTGATAGTATTATACCTTCTCTGACTTCTCCAATTGTTTTTTTCCCCAAGTGACTCAATCTTCTCACCCAAACCAGGCCAAATGAGGGGTTAGTTGTTCGACTTCTTCTGAGAGTGCCTCTCTTCTTTCTCACACTCTGCAAACCTCCTCCCCGCACACGCCACTTCCCCCCGACCCCAAAGTTAAGGACTCATGCCCAGCTAGATCCTAATGTCCACGGCGAGCAGCTGCAGTCTAGGGGGGTTGCCTAGAAGTAGGTCTGACGCCGAGCAATCTAATCTCCCACGTCTGATCTTTCAGGCTATTGTGCCTCGAGGGGAAGTCAGAACAGGTGAGGGCGGCTGGAGGGAACCAGTTCCGGGACAGGCAACGCACTGGACGAAGTGAGGGTGTGGGGCAAGAAACGGAGGGAGGGACAAACGCGCGATAAAGAACGAGGGCGCCCCCCGAGCGCCGCCTATCTCCTCAGATCACCTTGCGCTGACCTAGTTGCACCGAGAAAGAAGGAACCCCAGTCGAAGAGGGAGGAGGGCGGGGCGGGATGTGGGCGGGGCCGCGGGCGGGGGCGGGGCCTAGAGCGGGATCTTTATGGGGCTCGCCTGTGATTTGCAGATGGATTCGAGACGGAAGCGGGCTGGGAGGGGTTGGCGGCGGCGGCGCACGTGGTGACGTGCAAGGGGGTGCGGCGCGAGCGGTCGGCGGCGGCAGAGGCAGTGTCTCCCGGTCGCGCGTGGAGGTCGGTCGCTCAGAGCTGCTGAGCGCAGTTTCTGCGCCTGCTGCTTCGGCGCGGCTGTGTCGGCGAGCGAGCGAGTTCCCGCGAGTTCTCGGTGGCGCTCCCCACTCCTCTCAGTCTCCACGGACTGGACCCTTGTCCTTCTACTTGACCGCTCCCCCCTTCCGCCGCCTCCTGGCGCCTTCCGTTGGGCTGATTCCCGCCCGCTTCCTCCTGCTTCCCATCGAAGCTCTAGAGATGAATGTTTCCATCTCTTCAGAGATGAACCAGGTAATACGCGCTGGTTCTACGAACGGCAGATGAGGGACAGGGCGCGGCTAGAATCCGAGATGAGGGGATGGCGCCGGCGGATGGGAAGAGGGTAGGAGGCGCGGAAGCGGTGTCCTCATCAGAGGAGGCAGCCCCAAGCGGCGGCCGCCGCCGCCGCCGCCCTCTGGGACGTGAAGCCCGCGCCGCGCTGGGCCGGCGCTCCAGCGCTGCCATGGTTGCCGAGTCGCGTTGGCGGCCGAGAGCGGGCGCTGGCCGCCTCGGAGAGCGCGGAGGCTCGAACCCCTTTTCTGCACTGGCGCGGGGGAGGCAGGCTGGGAGGAACGAGAGTTTTTTGCTCGAAGGGTTTTGGGGGGCCTGGTTAGGGCGCCGCCGGGAGGGGATGACCAGCCGGAAGGAGGGCGCGGGACTCCCCGTTCTTGCTGTCAGGAGCGGACGCCTCTCCTTGGGTTTGCCTGGGGTGTGGGATTCTCTTCTGGAAGAGCTCCCGGGACTTGGCGCGTGTGGGCGGGCAGCCAGCCCCGGGCCTGGAGTAGGGTGGCACGGAGTCCCCGATCGCCGTGGGCCGCGGGGTCCTTTGTTCCCGCTCCACGTTGCCCGCTTTTCTTGCCAAGCGCGGGGAGAAGGGGGCGGGAGGAGGGAGGGAGCGGCTGCCCTGACGTGTCGGTACTGAGTGACTGCAGGGCTGGCCAATCCCGGGCGGGGGTGTGCGGGCGCTGGGGGCCTCGCCTAGCAGCCTTCGGAGTGGGCGCGGGCCTGACCGCGCGCGGAGGAAGGCCTGGGACGCTTTTTCTTTTTTATGAAAGAAATGTGGCAAGATTTGCTCTTTTTCCGTCCCTCCACGCTTTTGGTTAAGTGTCTCTGATTATAAGCTCTTGATGATAGATAGGAAGGTATCAGGCTGAGGGTTGAACCTAGGGTAAATTGAACCAGTAGTTGAGAACTACATTTACTTCCCCCGCCCCCCGCCCCGGTCCGTAGTGGACGTATCTATTGGTTTGAGGCAGCTGACATTTCAAGGAGAAATGCAGATGTCCAAGAGGGCGCATTTTGTTCATGTCTGTTGCAGTGATGGAGCTTTAGAACACCTTGGCGTCAAGCTATTCGTTGAGTGTGTTGTGATCTTCTGTCTACTAATAGATGACAACTCTGGAAGCCTAGTACCACTCTTAACAGATGAATAAGTACAGCATAGACTAGAGTGCCACAGGCCATGCTTTCTTTTAATAATTCTAGCACCAGTGATTGATTTAGGAAAAACAAAATACTGATGATTACTTTTAGGCTAAAGCCTGCTGACACTTCTGTCTTAAAGATACTGAAGGAGTAGTTGTATTGGTTAAGTCTGGACGTGAGGTAAACACGGACTTTAGAATTGGATTGAGACTAGTATCATTTAATGCCAGCTGGCAGGCTACTTATCAAGTCCATAATTTGGTAGCCAGAGGTAAACGGAACTTGAGCCACTGACCAAAGAGAGCCCTGGAATGGTTTTCCTGTGTTTTCCTAATAAATGAAATCTCTAGTTAACTGATAGATACTAATTTCTATAGCCAATAATTTGTAGTTGATTTTCTAGCTTTCCCCCCAAGACAAAACATTTCAGGTTTTAGTCTTAGTTTTAAATTAGTCTTTTTGGCTACTTGGTTTTGGAAGGTGGGATTTTGTTTTTCTTGCTTGAAGGATTTGTTAGATGGTAATTAAATGTAGTTTTGCAAATACGTTTTTAAATATGCTTTCCTGTTAAGGAAGTATCTTAATAATTGATATTAAGATGAAGTAACTCTAAGTAAGTCATTTCATCCACTTTTTAGCAGTGCGATTGTATAGTCAAATCCTGCAAATAGGAATTCTTAAAGGTTGGGGGTCTTCCCACCATGTCATGTTCTAGTGTGTGTGTGTAAATTGAAGTATTGTAAGAGAGTGATTTCTGGGTTTTTGTTAGAACAACAGAAAATACACACTTGTAAACTACAAGTTGTATATCTTGTAAATGTTTCTGAACCTATACTTAACATCATACTATTATATTTTTGTTATTAACATGCAGATACCTCAGCATTAGAACGTCTCAAACCAAATTCTTCCTTTCCTTCCCTTCTCCATGTAGCAAACTATAAACGACTTTGTGTTACGCTTTTTGGTAACTGATTTTAATAAGGATACCACATATCTTAATTTTGATAATTGATTTTAATAAGGATGCCACATATCTAAAATAAAATATCTTAAGTCCTCACTGCCTTAAAGGAGCACGGGTGTACAGAATCTTAACTGCCCTGTTTCCATGCTTTACTCATTCCTCTAGACCATCCCCAACATTTCTGCTAGGATGCCCTATGCCTCCTTGTTTAAATCCTTCATCTGCTTTCCATGCTTAGCATTGTTTAAACCTTGGAATTAGGCTTTCTTACTTCGTTGCCCACTATGACCATATGCATCCTGCAAATCTACAATCTGTTGAAACTGAAATAGCTGCCATTTCTGGAATATATTTGCTAATACCTTTTTTCCTTTCTGTTCAAGCTATTTTCATAGCTTGTTTTATCTTTCTGACTGCCCTGTGAAGTGTTCAAGGTTAGAGAACTGAGTTAACTTTTATTGTGTTATGATACGAGCATTCCATTTCAGTTTGTGCCTTCACATTTGGTGCAAATATGTTTGTGTTGTAGTGAAAGAATTACAAAACTATGAGCATTGGATGGAATGAATGAGTTCAGTGAGTTTTCATATACATGGATGGTGAGTGATGGTGGTTTTAGAGGTTACATTGGAAAGCTGTAACTTCTGGTTTTAAAAAGATTTGTTGATTTACTTTGTATTATAAAGTCTTTCCTTTAAAATTGCAGTTGATGGCTACTTGGTGGGAGCTGACTGCCCTCAAATGATTGCCTTTTGCTTTATCTTGCTCTTACTGAAGGCCAGAGAAAAATGTTAGCAGAGGACATATTGTGCCTTTTTAACAACTTTGATAAGGCCTGTTGAATTGTATTTCAGTTAAGCTAATCTTTCTGGGCTGTGAACTTCTTCTGGGTGTTATTAAAGCAGTTTAATTACTCATTTATGAGTCTTCGATATCCCTTGCAGTGGCCATAGAAGTATCCTGAATTTATCTGAATATATTGCATTAGATCCTTGTTTTCAGTGTGTAAGAATAGTGACCTAGGTGTAGATTTAGTTGAAAGTATATTTTAAATACCAAATAATTCTATGTTTTATATTCTTATATGACTCTGGGATGTCTGGGCTTTTGGTTTGGATTTTCAAAGAAAACAATTTTCCCCATTTTTTAAATTCCACTAGTTATCATGCTTGAGTTTTATAGACCAAATAAGATCCCCTGTCAGTTTGGGGAGTAGTTTAAAACTCTTGATTTGCCCTAGCTCACTTTAATGAAAGTAAATGTGAACTTTCAAAAACATGGTTTGCAACAGGAATTGATCTGATCCCCTCCAAAATTGATCTGATCCTTGAGGTGGGTGGGAAGTAGGAATATAGTGTATGAGGACAATAATTAAATAAAATAAGTTTGCATTAACTTAAATGTCATCTAGATTTGGGCTGGCTTTTAAAATCAGGTAGCTTTGTACTCTGATCAGTAGATATTAAAGAGATGAGGTTCATATTATGACCTTGATATACTAAAAACGAGGTACTAATAATCTGTCATGGAATTAGAATAAAAAATAAATAAAAATCAAGTACTAAATATAGGATTCATTTTACTACAAAACTCATAATAATATTGTACAAATTTGTCTGATGCAAATCACCCCAAAAATTCTCCAGTGTTTTCTCCAAGGGCTGCGGTAATTTTAACCATTTTTTTCCAAAATAAATTTTAGGTAGAACATTCAATTTGTCAAATATAGTAAATGGATACCATTTTTGTTTTTGGTTAGATCAAGTTTACAAGTAAAAAATGAATAAAACTGGTCAAAGTTTAAAATAGTACCTTCATATTATCTTTTTGGCTTTTCAGAGGATGCATTTTAATATAACAATTTGCATGGGGACTCCTTCCTCTTACTCTTAAGAGCAGTTTATGAAACTGAAGTTAGGAGTTGCCAACTATGCCTGTGAGTTGACCATGCCAGTATATATCATATATATATGAAAATTTTCTTAGCTTGAGCCAGGTCTTGGCTGAAGATGTTTGAAGGTTTCTTTAGGGTAGTGTGTTCTCTCTGTGTACAAAGAATTGTGTATATTTGGAAAACATTTGCTAGAACTAGTTTCTTGAGAAAAGCCAAATTAACTAACCTAGATAAAAGGTAGAGCAGAGGAAATCAATATTACCTAATGCTGTGATACAGTTTTAATGCAGGGGTAAGCATTCATAACAATCCCAACCTGAACTGGCATTCTTGGGTTTCCTTGAAATGAAACCTGTTACAGAGAAACCTGTTAGGACACATGTTGAACTAAACATAGTAGGTTTGTTGAATTTGAACTGGACCAGCCTGCAGTGGAGTCCCGTGGTAAGTGATTATTCACTTTGACATAATTGTTAGATTTAGAATTGTTGTATTGATGTATAAGACAGATAATATATCCATAAAAATGAATATATTTGCACATATTTCAGGTAAGTTATTTCTTAGTTCTGGTTTCCAGAATTAATAGTGGTGTAATAGCAGTTCAGGTGATTAAAAAATAAGTACCATCTGAATTTGACACTAGTAATTGATGATGTGAAAACGAGGGAGGGAGAATAGGTAGGAGGACTGATTACCTTGAAGATTAGATTTGAACCAGAATGATTCCATTGGTAGTTTATTACGGTATATGAGAAAAATGATCATACAAAGCACAGGCATCAGTATTTTCCCTTCTGTTTAGTTTGTTCTAACAAATTACTCATCTTTATGTTCAAGATTTTAGGCTAGTCCTGGTAGAAAGGAGATGGGATGGATACAAAAGATGAACAAGACAGAAGCTTTGCCCATGAGTCAAGGAAGATAAACAAGTATATATAAATACAGCATGAAATAGACCAGCTGGAAGATCATAAATACCTCTCAGAGAGGGTTCTATATGTGGAACATGAGGAGAAACTGCTTCCCAACTGGGAGCATTTGGCAGAGGCTCTATGGCTGTAAAATTTCCTCTGGCATAGGTTGGGTTAAGGGCCTTCCAGGTAGAGAGAAGAACTTGAACAAACTTAACAGAGTCTGGGAAGTGCAGAGTTCATTTTGAGGAACAGTAACACAGTATATATGCTTGGGAATAATGCCTAAGGTTGCTTGCTGGCTCAAAACAGATCGCATGTTGGCATATTAGTTGGAAATTAATAGTAAAGAATATTAGAGTTAAACAATATTGACATTTGTTCTGTAAGTCTTGTGCTTTTAGACCTCTCATAAACACGTCATTAGTCCCCGGTCTTTGGGAAAGGACCGGCTTTTTTTTTTTTTTTTAGATCACTTGGGTTGTTACAAGTTAAATGAAAAATGTTTATGTGGAATTGCATTTGTGTCCTTTTTTTATGTAATGCGAATATTTTTGCCATTTAGCTCAAATCTCTTGAAGATCAGGACTTGTTTTACATGATCTGCTCTACCTAGATCAATGAGTCTTTGATCATTCTGAATAACTCAAATTTATCATTGTTATAGATTATGATGCACCATTATCACAGAAGAAATTCGTGTCTATAGCTTTTAAGGACTTGATTACATCATTTTCAAGCCTGATAGTTTTGGAATCACCATTAGAGCTTAAGACACATCTGCCTTCACTTCAACCACCTGTCTTCATACCCTGACGAAGTGCGCCTTTTAACACTCCTTTGTCCTTGGATTACTTAAGAGTTCCCAGAAATACGTTTGCCACCAACAGAGTAGGTAAGTGAATATTCTCTGCCTAGTCCAGTATTAAGACATATTGTTTTTCTGAAGACGATGTGTCGAGTACAGTAAACCTTTCATACTTTTTTTTTTAAAGGCAGAGAAGTCAGTAATCATTTGGGTATAAAAAACATTTTCGTATTTTTCTTTTCTATATTTTGACTTCAAAGTAAAATTTCTTACTGCCTTTTTTTTTTTTTAAATTAGAGAGAGAGAGGCTCTCACTCTGTTGCCCAGGCTGGAGTGCAGTGGTGGGATCATAGCTCATTGCAGCCTGGAACTCCTGGGCTCAAGTGATTCTCCTGACTCAGCCTTCCTAGTAACTGAGACTAGAGGTGTGCGCCGCCACCATGACGGGTTTCACATTTTCTGTAGATAGAGGATTTCACTGTGTTTCCCAGACTGGTCTCAAACCCCTGGGCTCAAGCAATCTTCTTGCCTTGGCCTCCCTATTACTGTTCTTTATTTTGTTTTTTGAGATGGAGTCTCTCTGTTGCCCAGGCTGGAGTGCAGTGGCACAATCTCGGCTCATTGCAACTTTTGCCTCCTGGGTTCAAGCGATTCTCCTGCCTCAGCCCCCACAAGTAGCTGGGATTACAGGCGCCCACCACCACGCCTGGCTAAATTTTGTATTTTTAGTAGAGACAGGATTTCACCATGTTGGCCAGGCTGGTCTTGAACTCCTGACCTCAAATGATCCACCTGTCTCGGCCTCCCAAAGTGCTGGGATTACAGGTGTGAGCCATAGCGCCCGGCCTATTACTGTTTTTTAATTATGCATTTTGTGTAGTCATTAGTCAGTTGTTTATAAGTAATGGTAAAATGCAAAAAAGTTTTAAGTTCCCATTTATATTTATATAATCTGATGAGATAAGTGATTTAGAATATATGAAAGGAACAGAATATAAGTTCATTTTTAATCACTTATGTTTCAAAACATTTATAAAAATCATTTTGTAGATACAGTGACAAGACTAATCAGACTTTTTAAGTCTGTGTATATGGCAAGGGAGGAAGAAATTAGGCAATTTTCTGCATATAAATCTTGACTGTATATAATTTTGAAGACTAGGAGCAAATTGGGGGCCCTTTAAGGAAACTGAAAAGGGGCAGGATTAGGATAAATAATGGTTTTTCTCACTTGTGGGTAAAGGAATGACAGGAGCCCAAATCCAAGGAAACCTATATGTACTGGCTCTTTTACCCTTTCAGGCTTTTAGGTTACTTGTTATATGGGTTTGGGCAGGATGGAGTTTCATTTCCTTCCCTTCAGAATCAATTTGCTTAATAGGCATGGGAACCCAGCCAAAATTGTTGAGATAGCTGCTACTGTTTGAATCTTTTGAAAGTCTTATGACCAAAGTATTAGGGAACAAAGACTTGGACATTCAGCACAGGTGTTGTTTCAGCTATGTTTTTGTGTGATGAAATTTTTATGTATCATTTATAGGATGGAATTTGAGAATAAAGAGACTGTATTACTCTTTAGCATTATATTTTCAAAACCATTATTTGCAAGTAAAATAACTCAGCTTTCTTTTCATTTAGCCAAATTTATAAGGAAAAATGATTCCCAATGGATATTTGATGTTTGAGGATGAAAATTTTATTGAGTCTTCTGTTGCCAAATTAAATGCCCTGAGGAAAAGTGGCCAGTTCTGTGATGTTCGACTTCAGGTATTTAAAACTTAATTCAAAATTTATAGAATTTTTTATTACTAAAAGCCATAAGTTCTTAGATTTGCTTATTTTCTTTTACATAGGCATTTAATGAAATGATTTTTTAAAAGAATACTGAGAAATGTAAGATAAAGCAATCTGATGTAGTAATTAGCTAGAGAAGCACATAATCCACACTACTTATAATTATAATTCTTCATAATTTCAGGTCTGTGGCCATGAAATGTTAGCACACAGAGCAGTGCTAGCTTGCTGCAGTCCCTATTTATTTGAAATCTTTAATAGTGATAGTGATCCTCATGGAATTTCTCATGTTAAATTTGATGATCTCAATCCAGAAGCTGTTGAAGTCTTGTTGAATTATGCCTACACTGCTCAGTAAGTACATTTGAAGTAAACCATATAATTAGGGAATATCTTCAGAAAATTCCAAGTCTTGCTACATATATTTAAATTAAGTGTGTTTTAAGGCTTTGGTATCATAAATAACTTTTTTTTTAATAGGTTGAAAGCAGATAAGGAATTGGTAAAAGATGTTTATTCTGCAGCAAAAAAGCTGAAGATGGATCGAGTAAAGCAGGTAGAGTATCAGAAGTAAATAAAATCACTTATGGAGTCTTATTTTGTGTTATTGCAATGCTGAATTTATCATGAAACATCTTGTTAGTCTCAAGGAATTGAAAATGTCCCTTTTTTCCCTCAGAATAATCAATATGTTATTTTAACTGTTTGGCTATAATAATGTAGCAAGATCACACTTCTCAGATAACTTGGGCTAAAGTCTTACCCTTTCAGCAGTCTTCTCTGGTAGGGTGGCTATGTCAGCCTTTGATAGCATGAATTAAAATAAATGTTTTTCTTAAGAGTTAATCACATAACTTATGTCCTCAATTCTGTGTTCTCCTAAACTTCCTGTGCTCTCTAAAAGTATTCCTTCTAGAATTTAATAGTAAAAAGTACTTTTGGAAAATAGGCATTTAATCCCCTAATGTATGGGGGCCAGTAAACTTAAGGCCTACCAGCCAGCTGCCTATTTTTATAAAGTTTTATTCCAGTACAACCATGTGTGTTCATTTACATATGGTCTAGGCTGCTTTCCAGCTACAATGACAGAATTGAGCAGTTGTGACAAACAGTATGGTCTACAAGCCTAAAATGCTTTTACTATCTGGGCCTTTAAGAAAAAGTTTGATTTGCTAGCCCTTCTTCTAATACCACTCCTTGGCTCAAAAATCCTTCCTTAATTTACAGCACGTATCCCTGAATTTAGTATTCTAGATTTTCCCTAATATAGTTGCTGTTTTTCCAAAACTATTTCCTAGTTATCTTTTCTCCAACCAAATTAAATTGTTTGCAGCATCTTCTCTACTTCTGTCTGCATTCAATATCAATATCATCTCTCCTGTAGAGCCCAGTTCAGATACTGTTTCATGAAGCCTCACCACATTATTCTACTTGAAAATACTTATGTGAACTGACATAGCATTTCAATTTGTTGCATCTCTCCTTAAACTAAAACTTAAATATCTGTATAGCATAATTTGATGTTTATCATTTGTATACATGTTATTACCACTATTACATTTGTTGTATTAAGACAGTGATTTTTGCTTCATCTTTGTATCTTCATATAGTGTTTACCACACTGAACATTAAATATTTGTTGAATAAAAGATATGTAAGTGTTGGCACTCATATATTTCTTTTCCAAGGTTTGTGGTGATTATTTACTATCAAGAATGGATGTTACCAGCTGCATCTCTTACCGAAATTTTGCAAGTTGTATGGGAGACTCCCGTTTGTTGAATAAAGTTGATGCTTATATTCAGGAGCATTTGTTACAAATTTCGGAAGAGGAGGAGTTTCTTAAGCTTCCAAGGCTAAAGGTAAGGAGTGAACTCTATAAACAGATGTATACTATCTAGTTCCAGGCATGGAATCTTGGTCTGTGTTTCAAGCAAGTGAGTAGTGACTATGAAATGGTACATTGAAATTATACTGTTGTTCTTATCAGCGTAATGAGTTTCTACCTACCAGTTTGTTTACTTTGTTTTTGATTACTGGTTCCTTACAAATTAGAGTAAATGTATGGAATGAATTGTGCATCTGTGACAACTTTATTATGAAATTGGGAATTAAGCTGAGAACTAGAAGCCCAACACTGATCCATGTCATTGTTTTTTCCAATTCTAGTTGGAGGTAATGCTTGAAGATAATGTTTGCTTGCCCAGCAATGGCAAATTGTATACAAAGGTAATCAACTGGGTGCAGCGTAGCATCTGGGAGAATGGAGACAGTCTGGAAGAGCTGATGGAAGAGGTTAGTTTTAAAGTAAATGGGATTCAACCACTTTTAAAAATTATTTTGCTATAACATGAAGGATTCCCTTTCACTTTTATTTTATAACCATGACCCTAAAGAATTTAAATTTTGCTATAGGTACCCCTAAGCTGAGAAACAGGGGGGGTGTCCAGGTGAGCTGAATGAACTGTTCAGTTTGGTCTTCTGCTTTTCTTTTTTTATTTCTTTGCTTATTATGTGCTGTTAACTTTCTTTAAAGTAGCTTGTAATTTGCTTTAGAAATGGGAAGTGGTACTGAAATTTTCTGTAGATTCTTAATTTTTCTTCACAGGTTTTTGCTTTAAATTTGACAAGTAGGTAAAAGCTTCTAATGGTTGTTCCTCCCCATTGATTTATCTCCCCATAGGTTTATTAACAAAACTAGGATACCCAAGACTGAAGAAACAAGAAGAAACCTCAAGTGTATTGACACGTAAAGAAGCAGCAGTCCTGCCCCAGTTCTCCTAAGAAAAATCCGCTGTGGGCAGAGAACGATGATGATTTAATGGTGTTTACTCCTTTACAGGATTCTTGTCTTTAAAGCTGTGTGTTTTTCAATGGTGTTGTTCATACATATAGTCACTCACTTAACTTGGGCTACTTTTTAAAAAAATACACAAGATAAACAAAATTGATGGAGAAATGGTGGGAATTGAAAACACGCAGGTGGAGCAGTGGAGTAACCTTGAGTTTCTCTCTCCACTTAAACATTTCAGAGTTCCTTTGAGAGCTTACCAAATCTGTAAGGCCTGCAGAAACACTGTCATCATTATGTTCTAAAAGGGCTAACAGATTATCTTTAAATTCTATGATTCCCACTTGAAAGTCAGATGCATTTGCTATATATTTGCATCTGTCAATGGAGATAACTCTACAGCTTGCTTGAAATTTTGCATTTGTTTTTTCTTTGTTTTTCTTGACATTGCTTACAGGAAGGAAATATGTTTATGCAAACCAGACCACTTATCTGCAAAGGTGTAAACTATATTCAGTATTTTATTGTAAATATGTATATTATTTAAGAGTATATATTGTACTAGTGCTTTTTTTCTTACTGTTATATGATAGAAGCTATGAAAAAAATGAAGATTTCTTTCAAGCCAATCAAGCCAACGACTCTTCAGCCAGTATTGAAAGATTTTGTATTTGATTTTGGTTTTTTGTTTTTGTTTTTTTTTAAATTTTTACCACCATGACATGTATTTTTCTTTACCTCCGGATCCTGCCAGAGTAATATGTCAAGAAGTTCAAGAAGCACACTGGAGGTTACCTTGAGGCGTTTGTGTAATCTGCATACTAGTGGAGTAGCCATGGTGACCGTAGCCACATGGGTGTTCTGTTGCTGTTTTGCAGGTTCAAACCTTGTACTACTCAGCTGATCACAAGCTGCTTGATGGGAACCTACTAGATGGACAGGCTGAGGTGTTTGGCAGTGATGATGACCACATTCAGTTTGTGCAGGTACACATTGCACAGTCTGAGGTAACCTCAGGTTAAAATTTGACTAGAGAATTTGATAGCATACTTAAATTTTCCTTTAATAAAGGAAAGTAGACCAATTTCATTGGTATAACTGGACAGAAACATTTTTGGGAGAAAACAAGCATATCTTAGAGTTAGTATTTTTGCCACATGAAAAGATATTAACGAATTAGGAAACCCTATTGAAATTTTTTCCTCATAAAGCAGGAATTACAAATAGTAAAGACCAATAAGATGGAACAATATAGAAATTATTTGGGAAGATTATGAAAAGTAGTTGTTTGTGGCAGGCATGACTGATAAACTCAGTTTTTTTAAAAAAGGGGCAGGGGGACTTAAATTGTTGATGGCTATGAAAGAAATTTTGGATGTTACCTTAACTACTGAGCTGTCTCACTGGAAATTAGAAATGGTATAGGTAATGGACTATACAATGTAGTAAGTTTAAAAGTGGTTGATCATATGTTACAACCTGATCTAGATGTTTCTTAACCAAAATGAATTAAAATATAGTAGAGTTCCACTGTGCCGATTGAGTTACTTTGCATTTTATAAAATCCAATTTCATTTCTCCCCTACGGGTAAACACATAATTATTCAGACACATTATCAACAATTACTAGAGAACAAACTTCTCAGGTCTAAACTTTTTAAGTTTATGGACAAATACAGAAAAGTACACAAGTCATAATTGCCACACAGTGAACCTACCAGTGTAAAAACTACCCAAATCAAGAAGAGAAGGTTTCTAGCATCCTGGCAGCCTTTCTCTTGCCTCTTTTTATTTGGCCTTTAGCTCAAATTATGTTTTTGAGGGACAAGCTATAAAGTAGTTGACTCAACCCAGACTGAGGAATGCTTTTCTTTAAAAATCAGAGGGTAAGTGGTAGACTTAGTAGTAGCCTATATGGTTACAAATTATCAGGTGTTAGCTCTCTGGTGTCCTGTGGCAATAGTGGGTGAATATCTTTATTTTCTAAAAGTTTTGGAATTTGAATTAGTTGAGAACTTAGTTTGTACATTTTGAATATATTGAGGATATTTTCCCCCTTAACTCTAAACATTTCGAGTTAACATTTTAAAAGTATGTTTTCAACATGCAGAGAGGTTGAGTGCCCAATAAATGGCAGGCCATAGTTCGGTATGGCAACACAAAAATGTGTCTAAGAGACAGTTTCTGCTTGTAGGACCTTCTAAGAGTGGGGAAAACAATACAGGCTTATAAGGGGTAGCTATGAAAGGCCTAAAGGGGAGGACACAATGAGACAGGAGAGAAGCCAGGGATATTTCACACAAGAGGTAACTTTTGAGCAGTCTTAGGATTTAGAGGAGTCTGCATAGCAGATAAAGGGAGAAGTGTTAGATAGCAAAGAGTATCGAATGGGGCTTATACTTTATCCTATAGGCAGTGGGAAGCCTTAGGTAAGACTACAGTGATATGAAAGTTATGCATTCACAACTTTAGTAATAGTGAAAAACTGGGGAACAGTCTAACTATTAGGTGGCAGTCTCTGGGCTGGGATATTCCAACTGATTTCTGGTTTTTTATTTTCTCAAATTGTTGCCTTGGACCCTTCCTGTTTTTATAACCAGATGCAGAAGATCAATAAAAGTTTGAGCCCAGTTTATAGACTATTGCCAGTAGTAGTTCAGGTTTTAAAAAAATGATGAGGGCTTAATCTAGGGGTATGAAGGAGAAAGGATGGATTTTTTATGTATGTCTATAAGTAGACATTTATATTAACAAAGGTTGACTTAGCAGGCCTTAGTGATTGCTAGCAAGATGAGGGAAAAGGAAGAATTTGAGAGTAAGTGGGATTCTGACATGTGTGACTCATTAGAATGTGATGCCATGAATAGAGATCATGAATTGAAGAGGATGAGAGGGACACATGTTAGACTTCAAGAAAAGAAAAAGAACATTGAGAAGAAGCCATTAGAAAAGTTACAGGACAATAAGAATCTAATCATGTTGTAAAAGCTACCTAAGGTAGGAGAAGAAAATTTGAAGGACAACTAAACTGTACACTGTCAAATCCTCTGGGAGGTCATGTAAAATAAGGTTTAGGGATATATCCTTTACATATAAAGGATTTAACCAGCATTTCTATATTATGTTTGTTATTAGGCATTGTTATGAAGCATTGCTATAGGGCCTTTCTCTTCCACAGTCATTTTCTCTTAATTATAGTTTGTATATTAGAACAGTTTTCTTACCCCAATACAGCCTCAATGTAAGCATCATCCATTTGTGATATTTGGATCCCTTCTTCCCATAGGTTGGGATGAGGTTTTATGTACTTTGTAATTCATAATAATAGATAAGGTTAGATAAGTCTAACCTTATTTTTTATTCTTAATATTCATAGTATAAAAGTGATATGAACAGATGCATTCACAACTTTAGTAACAGTGAAAAACTGGAAAACAGCCTGTCATAGTGTAAATCTGTTTCATACTATGACGTAACTTGTCATAGTATAAAAAGGGTGGGGTTTATCTTCATAAGTCCTAGTCTTTCTTTTAGCTGTATTGCCTTGGGCAATGCGTATCTTCTTGAGTTTCAGTATTTTTATCTATAAAATGGGTAGATAATATCACCCTCACTGGACTAAAAAAGATGATGTAAATAAAGTATCTAGTAATACCTAGGTACATAATAAACATCTAAGTGGAATTTAATGATAACCATTGATGATATATTCCCTGCCTTTTCTCAGAATAGCCTATGTATGTTGTAACCACACTCAGGCCTAACTTTTGATATAGCTTTTTCTTATAGCTTCAAGTAGCTACCAAAATATTTTTCTCTATTACTTGTTATGTGGCTTTTTGCTTCCACTAGCAACAGAAATTTCCATTAGAAATTTTACCTATCCTTGTGGTCTGGCCGTCTGGACCAGCACAAGTGGGATGAGCAAACTAGGCCAGGAGCTGAAGGTGCTACCTGTTCATTTGGCAGTTCCTCTCAGAGTAGTCTTTACTCTTCCAATTCCAAAAGATCATATCCTTTGGAAGTGGCAAAGGCTAAAGTAATTGGAAGGAAACCATCATGGAAAACTCATACATGAGAACACATGTGTAAAGTAGTTCTCTTACAATTATTTGGATATTGGCAGCTTTGTTCATTTCTCCCTCTTTAGTGTTCCTGTATATTCTACTTTTGTGAATATTTGGTTGTTTTTAGTAATGTTTCATTTCTGATTACTGTTTCTTGTGTTTTGATGTAATTTTGTCTAGAAAACCACTCTATAATACCTAAAGAAATATTCTTTTAAGTGTTTCTTGTAATTGCCACTTTTTTCCTGTAAAGTACTTTCAGAGAAACCGGATGAATCTATGTCTGCTTACGTTTTGCTGGCATTGTATGAAGGATACCTGTACATATGATTTAGTTAGGTTTGACAGTTTCATGAAAATAGTGGGTTAAATGTATTCTCTGTTAATTCATACTATTTTAAATTTACAACATTCTTTTAGAAGATTCTATACTTAATATAAAAATCTGTGAGCTTATATCAATTATAGATTGGTTTTTTTCTTTCTTCTATTGAGGTCTTGATTTGCAACATGTTTTTCAAATTGTTAAAATTGAGCTTTTTCTTACCTAGGGTAATTGTTTAGGTGTAGTTGTCTCATCATTAAGTGGAGGTGGAAGTATGCCAGTAATTTGTGTCATTTGGAAAGTGCTGGCTTGAGTTAAAGTTAGTGTCCTATAAATGTCATATAGGTGAAGGATACTCAGTGTTGTGGAATAGCTCAGGAACAAAGGTACATCAGATGTGGTCTTTGGCTAGGTTTCTGTAGCTACCTTTTGATTTTGCAGAAAAAGCCACCACGTGAGAATGGCCATAAGCAGATAAGTAGCAGTTCAACTGGATGTCTCTCTTCTCCAAATGCTACAGTACAAAGCCCTAAGCATGAGTGGAAAATCGTTGCTTCAGAAAAGACTTCAAGTAAGTATATGGCACTTGCCAGTTGTTTTCAGCTTACCTATGTTTAAGAAGGAGTGTTGCCAATTTAATACCTTTTAAATTGACTACTCGAGGAAAAAACTCAGAAGCAATTAAATTTGGAAAATGAGAGCAGATTGTTCCAGTCTGGGATGTGGAGACTGTGGAGTCCAATTCAGGATCATAGACACCAACCAAAAGTAATAATTACATCTTAAACCTGGAATTCTTGTGCTTACAGATAACACTTACTTGTGCCTGGCTGTGCTGGATGGTATATTCTGTGTCATTTTTCTTCATGGGAGAAATAGCCCACAGAGCTCACCAACAAGTACTCCAAAACTAAGTAAGAGTTTAAGCTTTGAGATGCAACAAGATGAGCTAATCGAAAAGCCCATGTCTCCTATGCAGTACGCACGATCTGGTCTAGGAACAGCAGAGATGAATGGCAAACTCATAGCTGCAGGTAAGAACAGAAGGATGAGTGACATAAAAGAAGCAGTCAACTGGCTAAGCATGTAGATGGGCATTTTTGTAACATGCAGACTTTCAAAAGAGGGTTTAATATGCCATCTTTCATGGCAATCCAATAAGACAGGGAAATAACAATACTATTGAATATGGCTAACCTTCAGTTCAATGTCTGTCTCTAATTTAAAAAAAAATTATGTCGTGGCTAAATTTTTCTAATTTTCAAGCCAAGACTTAAGCAGTTTACTTATACTGATAATGTTATTTTTTTAGCTATTACAAGCACTTAAGTTAAAAGATCAACTAAGGCATCCCTAAAAAGTTTTAATACTTTTTCTCATTGTGCAGATTTCTTAAACTTACAGGACTAGAAACCATGGCCCAGTTTAATACTTTAAACATAAGTCTATATGGTTTTATTTTTTACCAGGTGGCTATAACAGAGAGGAATGTCTTCGAACAGTCGAATGCTATGACCCACATACAGATCATTGGTCCTTTCTTGCTCCCATGAGAACACCAAGAGCCCGATTTCAAATGGCTGTACTTATGGTAAGCACATCATGTTCCAGGAGCAACCTATATTTAGCTTTTTCCTCATAACTTCAGGATATTGGAAATTCTCATCTCTCACTTTTGGCATAGGGCCAGCTCTATGTGGTAGGTGGATCAAATGGCCACTCAGATGACCTGAGTTGTGGAGAGATGTATGATTCAAACATAGATGACTGGATTCCTGTTCCAGAATTGAGAACTAACCGTTGTAATGCAGGTAATAATTTTCTCCTGAGATATCCAGTATTTAAATATGATAAATAAATTATCAATATATAACTTTATTTTATACTTACATAGGAGTGTGTGCTCTGGATGGAAAATTATACATCGTTGGTGGCTCTGATCCATATGGTCAAAAAGGACTGAAAAATTGTGATGTATTTGATCCTGTAACAAAGTTGTGGACGAGCTGTGCTCCTCTTAACATTCGTAAGTTGATTTTTTTCCTTTTTTCATTTTTTTTTTTAAAGACCTTTAAATTAACAGTATGTGTAGTACACACTTAAAGTCTGGGAGATGTAGCAATAATCTTGACTTGACTTTTCTTGTAGGGAGACACCAGTCTGCAGTCTGTGAACTTGGTGGTTATTTGTACATAATCGGAGGTGCAGAATCTTGGAATTGTCTGAACACAGTAGAACGATACAATCCTGAAAATAACACCTGGACTTTAATTGCACCCATGAATGTGGCTAGACGAGGAGCTGGAGTGGCTGTTCTTAATGGTGAGTGTTGAGATTTGGAGAAGTGAAGAGTAGATAGTGGCAAGACTTTGTTCTAAAACTCTGAGAGAAAAGGTCAATGATAACTATAGTTGTACAGTTAAGAATTCAGAAGCAGTCATCTCTGGTGATGCAATGGAGATTAGGGTGATTTGTCCTTTAGAAATACATTTGCTAATCAAAGACTTATAATACTTCATATATAACTTAATTTGCCAGTCTTTTGATGGGTGCACTGAGTGAATTTCCAAGTCATTTTCTTCTATAAAACATATCCATAATGCATCATCTTGGATTTTGAGTTTCCCAGAGAACCAGAATTTAAAGAATCTGATCTGCAAAACAAAGTAAATGCAAATCCGTAGTCTTTTCCAACTGTCTACTCCATACCTAATTGGAAATATAACCTTTAGACTATTTTAACAAGTTTCCAAAGTATTAAACTTTTTAAATGTAGACATAGCTTTCTTTCCACATCCATTTTATTGACTTTTATTTAATGTCTAAGTATATAACCATAATTTAAAAGTTAGCATTGTTTTTGGTACCAGGATGAATTTTAGTAGGCTTACTACGGCTCAACTGGTGAAAGCTTAAGGGTAGACACGGCCTATTGGCCTAGAGCCTTGTCAGTGTGGTTTACAGATACATAGAATGCAAGCTGGTTAAGTGATGGTCAAATGAAAAAATAATGAATTTGAGAATCAGTAATAAAATTTTTTCTAAGCTACAGAGTATTTATTGCTAACATTTTATCTATTTGAAAATAGTCATAACTCTGTTTCCAGGAGAAATTTCTGTACCACAATCATTTTATTTTGTTTTTTAATTGAGACATAGTCTCACTGTGTTGCCCAGGCTGGTCTTGAACCCCTGGGCTCATGCAGTCCTCCCACCTTGGGCTCCCATAGTATTGGGATTATAGGCATGAGCCACCGCACCTGGCCCCAAAATCATTTTATACAGTTGGAAAGCCCTAAAATATTTTTCTGCTTTCCTATAATCTCTTCTGAGTCTTAATTCTGTACATTGGGCTGATACAAAGTCCAGTGCACAGAACTATTCTGGTTTGCTACTTAGTAGCTGCATCTGTAGGATAATTGACCAGCTTCTTCCTGCTTCTTTTCTTCTTTGAAATAATAGTAGTAACTACCACAGAGTTTTTGTGAAAATTGTACTTTATTTAGATGCTGCTACTGCTTCCTCTCCCTTCCCCTTTTAAGTTGCCTAAGTTCCATATGGGAATGGTTTTTTTATTGATTTGATTCCCAGCTCTTAGAGAGTATTTGCCATATTAGTAGCATTTAATAAATTCTTTTTGACAGAATGAACAGGCATTTCTATTTTAAAAACCACTGATTTTTAAGCAAAAGACAGATTTAGGGGAGTTTTACCTTATTATACTTTAGTCTCTGGATTTACCCCATGTCATTTCTCTTTTAGGAAAACTGTTTGTATGTGGTGGCTTTGATGGTTCTCATGCCATCAGTTGTGTGGAAATGTATGATCCAACTAGAAATGAGTGGAAGATGATGGGAAATATGACTTCACCAAGGAGCAATGCTGGGATTGCAACTGTAGGGAACACCATTTATGCAGTGGGAGGATTCGATGGCAATGAATTTCTGAATACGGTGGAAGTCTACAACCTTGAGTCAAATGAATGGAGCCCCTATACAAAGATTTTCCAGTTTTAACAAATTTAAGACCCTCTCAAACTAACAGGCTTAGTGATGTAATTGTGTTTAGTAGAGGTACACTTGTGAATAAGGAGGGTGGGTGGGTATAGATGTTGCTAACAGCAACACAAAGCTTTTGCATATTGCATATTATTAAACATGCTGTACATACTTTTTGTGTTTATTTAGAAAGGAATGCAAAGATGAAGGTCTGTTTTGTGTATTTTTAAGACTTTGGTTATTTTACTTTTTGGAAAAGAATAAACCGAGAATTGATTGGGCACATCATTTCAAGAAGTCCCCTCTCCTCCACATTTGTTTTGCCAATTTGCACATTAAATGACTCTTCCCTCAAATGTGTATTATGGGGTAAGAGGGATAGGGTTTAAAGATGTAGACAGTTGGGTTTTTTAAGGGCCCTTTTTCAATAACTGGAACACTCTATAACAAAGGATACTTATTTAAATAGATGACATTGACTATTTTTGTTTTTATTAAAAGGAAGCTGACATGCCTACCAATATTTAATCTTTTATGATTGCCTTTTTATAACTTTTTATATTCTCAGCAGAGTGCTTTACCTATTGAAGTAAAATGTGGCAGGTTGGAGTTATTGAAGCAGAGTGGCAGTCTTCAAGTTTGCAGAGTAGGGGTCTTTTAAACTCTCTGAGTGCAAACTTCAGAGCTCTTGCCTCAGCTGCAGTTTTTTTCCTTCAAGAATGCAGTACTAACATTTATTTGAGTGGAGTTACTGAACAGTAACATAGGTGTGATTTTTGGTATTTGAAACACTGGTTTTAAATATTTTGACTTGTTGAGGGTTTTATATAGCAAGACATATAGCAGTAAAAAATAGTGTTTTATCTTCTATATAATCCCTGTTTTTATTATTAACAATCCTAAATAGCAGCCCTCAATTGTGAAAAAAAATTATTTTAAACTACATTAGGTTGTGAATGCAGGTTTTATCAGAACTATGTTTTTGTTCAGTTTATCTGTTCTTATGGATAAATATTGGTTGGGATGACTTGGTCTGTAATGTGTAGTGCTACACACCTAACTTATGGTGCCAAAATAGCATGTCCTAATGCTTGCTGCTGATGCAAACACATTAAAGGTACTTTGCAGGAAATCCTTGCACCATGGGATTAATATCCAATTGCTGCTTGTACACTCATTCATTACTAAAAGTTTTGAGAAATTTTTTTCCAGTAATGAGGTTAAGAAATTTGGGGAAAATAACTCACCCGGCATCTTACATCTGAAATAAGGAATGATTGATATAAGGTTTTTTTTTCTCACAAGATGAGGCACACAGGAACCTAATGGGCCAACTGGGATGAGATGACTATTCAGTGATGACTATTCTGAGATGACTATTCAGTGGCTAACTTGGGTTAGGAAGAAAATAATTAGGTATTTTCTCCAAATGTTCACTGGTACTCTGCCACTTTATTTCTCTCATCTGTTACACAAAGAACCACCAGGAAAGGAAATCAGTTTGGTTGGTAACTCTGTAATTCCTAACACTGGTTTGGTTCTGGACTAAAACTACATTGACAGATTGAATTTGCCTAATATGATGACTGTTTTTAATATGGATCTGTATGTGTTCTATTCAGCACAAGGAAATAAAATTTTAGTTGAGGATTCAGCCTAAAATCCTTGAGATCACTTCTCATTTCATAAGTGACATGCTTAATGCAAATAATATATGCAAATACTTTGGGTCAAAGTTTTCCTGCATTACCTTGGATGCCAAAGAGGTAGTTTGGTGGCCAAAAAGTATCTTTTTTAAGAAGCTGTTGTAGCCAGTCTTCATGAAGATGAGAAGTTTCCGTAAATGAAAAAAAGAAAAAACAGTACTCAATGGCCATTTGTTACTGTTAATCCGTATCTAAAAGGTACATACTTTCTTCAGAGAGGCAGAAAATGGCATAGCCTCAGCACAATTAAAAAAAACCTTTTTTAACCAGTAGGAATTTTTTAATCGTTTCAAAATAATATTGGTAATACCACACTTCTGGTCGATTTTAATAAAACACTCGAAATCTCCTAAAAAGGTAGCAAAACTATAAAATATCTAAAATTAACCAAATATTATTGGTTATACTTAGGCATGGATCTTTTATTATGAACTTTAAATGTAGGGTTCTGATTTTTGGCTTCTAGTGTGTCATGTACTTTACCACTGCTCAGCGTGTTTTCAAATTCCCAATAGTCATATTTTAGGGAAAATCCAGGATTTGGGTATGTGATATATCACTAGAATCCTTGCTTAATTAACAAATTAGGTATGTACCCTATTACCTCTCCTGACCTCAGAATTCTTAAAATTGAAGAAGGCAAAGGAGGAGCCCCAGTAGGACATTTCTGTAACTGCAGAGTTGCCTTCAGAGGAGTGAATATGATTCACACAAAACTCAGTTGCTGTCGTAATTTAGACGCAGCTGCTTTTTGTTGCAAGGATCTGAAGAGTCAGCAAGTGAGACATAAAATACAAGGTTAATTAGGTGTAAGGGAGAAAGAAAAACACTCATATATGAATCCTTAAATCCTTGGTAAGGCTGAGCTACAAATTTGGTCCTGTAAACAGGTTTTATTAAGTTAAATCAGTGTCTCTAGGTTAAAAAGGAGTAATTGCTATGAATTGCAGATATCCTTCATAATAAAACCGCAAGTTTCTCAAGAGTATTAATGACACTTTGAACAACAAGTAGAGTTTATAAAGAGGAACATACAAACTCATGTGAATGTCCTGGGTTCTTCAACCTATGAGCACCAATAATCTTGGCCAATAAAATACTCAACTTTATTAATAGCTCCACACCTTACTGGGGATTGAACAAAGGTGAGAAGCAAAACTCAAGCATTATGCTGGATCTGTGTGTAATGCCTTTAACAGAGGCATATATGAATAGAGGCTACACATTTGCTCAGGATGACCAAAGGGAATAACATAATTTTAACCAGAAAAAAAGACACACAGAAAGACCTAACTTGGAGTAATGAAACTACTGAGATGAACTGAAATATCCAGCAAGGTAATAAGATGAGATCTGTTAAAACAATTTTTAAATGGGTAAAATATTTGAAAACACTTTGCAAAAGAAGTGGATGCCACTAAGAACACAGAAAGATACTATCATAAATCAGTCATTAAGAAAATGTAAATTAAAACCAAAATGGCATACACCTACTGAAACTGAATATACCAAATTCTGCTTAGGTTGCAGAGCAACTTAAACTCTCGTACATTGCTGGAGGAACTGCAAAGGTGCACAGGCAGTTTAAAAAACGATCTATCCACTTTCTAATCTGTGACAAAGCAATCCCATTCATATTACCCAAGTGAAGGAAAATATTCACACAAACCTGTATGTGAAGATAGCAGCCTTATAAACACCAAAAACTGAATTCAATGAAGTAGCCTTCCACCTGGTGAATGAATAAATTTGTACATCCATGGCAATGCAATACTTCTTGAGAATAAAAGAATGAACTACTGATATATGGGTAAGTCTCAGGCATCATACCAAATGAAAAGCCAGACTCAAAAGCCTCCACTAGCTGGGCGTGGTGGCGTGTACCTGTAATCCCAGCTACTCAGGAGGCTGAGGTGAGACGATTGCCTGAGTCCAGGAGTTCAAGGCTGTAGTATGCTATGATATCTGTGAACAGCCACTGCACTCAAGCCTTGGGCAACATAGCAAGACCCTGTCTCTTAAAAAAACAGTCCCCATTTATATAGCATTCAGGAATGGAAAAACTACAGGGATGGCAAACACATCAATGGCCTCCTGAGACGGGGATGGGAGTTAATTACAAAGGGAAATGAGGGAATATTTAGGGGTGGTGTGACTTTAGTATCTTGACTTGATGATTACATGTTTGACAGAACTCACAGAACTCTACACTTACGAAGGAAAAAAAGTTTTGTTTTTCTAGCTTAACCAAAGTGGTACTAAACCTTTAAAATATCAAGCTTAGAAGAAGGGCTTAGAACATGTCCATATTTTACCTCATTAGAAATAAAGAACAGGATGTTGAAAATGGTTTGTGCTTTAAGATTGAACCAAGCTAGTAGCTCAGATCTGGGTGTCCACCACCTCACCTTCCAGGTTTATAATTGGTAATTCTGCTCAAGAATCTGTCCTCAGGGTTTTCAACATCCAGAATTAATTTGAGACAAACTACACCTAGTTCATAAACAAAGCTAGATCAGAATTAAGAAGGATTCATGTCACAGGCCAAAACTCATCTACAAACCCTCAGGGGGGCCAATTCTTGCTTTTAACAACAGCCAAAGATATTAAAGAATTCCATGAATATAGAGATGGATTTTTTAAAATACAAGTATATATAATTAATACTAAAACCCTCAGGAAAGCCAATACCTCGAGGTACTCTGGCTCCAGAAGAATCCATTTCGGTGGGGCATATTCCAAGATCTAAAAGAGGTATATCTGTTTGACTTTACTGAGTGGCTTTTCACCTGACAGACCAGACAAACTTAGAAGCTTTCAAGTCGAACTTTGGTAGGCAAAGGTAAAGTATGTCTTTTTTTTAAAGTAGGTGAGCCTGCAGGTCAATTTGTCAAAAATATTAACTAACCACAACTATGAGACACTAGACACAGTGTAGTTCCTGCCTTCATGGAGCTCAGTTCTATTCACTGGAGTGAGTTTTATTAGCAAAATACCCAATAAATAGGAGTGTGACTGGCCTGTCCAATCTCGAAGTCAGAAAAGGGCCATGGATAGTATCACATCCTGAGAGGCTGGATGTAGTCATCACCCTTTGAGGAAAGAGGGAAATTCATCCCAACCTGTCATACTAGCTAAGGGAGCAAAAAGTCAAGAATATGAACAATGTGACCTAGGATCTGAAAGCTGACCAAGACACCATCTAAATAAACCTGGATTGACAATGAAAGGACTTTTGCTCTCCCTTAAAATGATGTTCAAAGTATCAAGGACATAGAGCTTCAGATCTGTCCACCTGGTCTTTCATGTGATAGTCAAAGATCCACAATATGAAAGTGGGATTAACCCATCTGTGAAGTTCTAATCTGTGCGGTCACAATTGACCATTGCAGGTCTTAACAAGAGGACCCTGTGGGCACACAACAGACTTCAATTCTTTAGCCAGCTGTTCCTTGGCTCAGAATATGGAGAGAGCTGGAGACCCTCCAAACCAGAGGATGTTCCCTGGTCTTCCCAGGAGAGAAATGAACTATCTTTTGTAAAAGTAAGTTTCAAAGGCCAAGTGTGGTGGCTCATGCCTGTAATCCCAGCACTTTGGGAGGCGAAGGTAGGTAGATAACTTGAGGTCAGGAGTTCGAGACCAGCTTGGCAAACACGGTGAGATCCCATGTCTACTAAAAATACAGAAAAAATTAGCCAGGCATAATGGCGCACGCCTGTAATCCCAGCTACTTGGGAAGCTGAGGTATGAGAATTGCTTGAACCCGAGAGGCAGAGGTTGCAGTGAGCCGAGATCGAGCCACTACACTCCAGCCTGGGTGACAGAGTGAGACTCTGCCTCAAAAAAAAAAAAAAAAAAAAAAAAAAGTAAGTTGCAAACCATTAATGTAAAGGAACTCTCAACCCCGGCATTACATGATTAGGACAACAAATAGAAAAGTAATAAAGTTTAAGATCATGAAAAAAAAACAAGACCTGACATTTCAAATGGAAGAAATAAAAGCTAAAACAAACATTTTAAAACAAATGATGTTAAATAAAAAAGACTAGAAAATTAAAAAGGGACACCTTCACATCTCAATAACATTGAAAAAGTTTTTAAATAAAGACTGAAATAGACATAAGGGTAAATATGTGATAGGACTGAAAAGAAATTTTATGGAAAGGATTAACTATATCAAAGAGATAACAAAAAAAAAAAAAAAAAAGAGGAGGTACCAGAACAAGGAAAAACAAAAACCCATCAATAACAACTAGAAGTTGAGGGATAAAGGTTTGAAAAAAGTTCTTTTTGTGGGAGTGTGCAGGCAACAGATGAATGTATATTTGACTTCTCAGGAAAGAAAAGTAAAGGCAGAGAGCAGAGATGCCCTCTTAAAGTTTCTCCATTTGCCCAGAAGCTCATATCTCTGACGGCATTTGGAGCCCCCATCTGTGCAGCTGGTGGTGTGGTTTCCTAATCTGGCAAACCCAAAGCTTAACAGGTCCCACACCAACTAGTGAATATCCTGAACAAGTTCTCTTTTATTGGAGAGAGTCACTTTTATAATCACACCTTACATACATATCAAAAACAATTTGGAAGTAAAAAGCCAAATCTTACCAAAAATAAGTTATTTATTGCTTTAAAAAATAAACATTTATAATAGAATACCAAATTCGATTTAATCTAATGTGTTAACAAAAGCATAATATATTCCAGTAAACAAGGATTTCCAACTTATCCCATAACTAAAAAGTCAACTTAACAGTTGGTTTTAGCTAGAGGCAAACATCAGTCACTGCCACCAAATTCTATTACATAAATCTATTATGCTTCACATTTAAGGAGAAACTCAGCAGAGGGGTCACCCTGCTCTTCCCCACTAGAAATGCACTGAAAAGTGACAAGCCCACAGAAGGAAAGGCTGTATAAGGAAGTAGGAGCTTAAGTCAAATTTCTATTTCAATACCTTGAGGGAGGTGAAGGAGGGTGTTATTTTCACCAGGTCAACATGGATGACAGTTTGATCACAAAAAACGGCCCACAGTAAGATTTCATTTGTGGAATACAGTGAGCATGATCACGTCCTAATGATTTCTTAGGATTTGGCAGTGTCTCTGGTCACATGCCCATACCTAGGTTTGACAGAAATGCTAATACTGTACTCTGGGTCTTCCTCAGGTGCCACAGTGGCTCTTGCCCTAGGATGACTAAAAATACGTCTCTCCTTTCCTTAGAGATACTGGCTCACTATCAAGAGTAGAGGTAGGGAGGCATTGCGAACTCCAGAAGAGAGGAGTCTACGGAGTTTATTCCATAGTGGACACGTTAGGCTTCTTAGAGCTTCAACGAGATTGTCAGTAATAGGCGATCACCTTTTTGTACCTATGAAACTTCTTTAAATTCTCTTGGGTTTGGCCCAAAAGACTGACCAGATTGAAAACGACTCTGTTATTCTTAAGGACAAATGCAATTCCTTTAAAGTTACAAATCAGTACTTATATCCTATAGTTCAGCACGTCTTCACACCATCCCCTGTTTTTGGCCTCCATATAAACAGATGCATTGCACTGCTGCATGGTATATTCCATCTCAACCAGCTGGTGGCATCCAATGGTTAACTTTTCCCTAGGAGACAAAGAAATGTTAAATCATTGCAAGACAGCTAGTCAGAGAAATAAAAATTCTTTTTCATTTTCTTTTATTTTACATGTTTAATTGACAAAAGCTATATATTTATTATGTATAACATGATATTCTGAACTAGGTATATATTATGGAATGGCTCAATCAAGCTAAATAACATGCGTTATTCCACACACTTATTTTTGTTGTGAGGACGTGTAAAATCTACATTTTTAAAATTACTATTTAAAAAAAAACCCTTTTTTTTAGAGATGGAGTCTCAGCATCTTGCCCAGGCTGGTCTCCAACTCCTGGGCTCAAGTGATCCTCCCACCATGGCCTCCCAAAGTGCTAGGATTACATGTGTGAGTCACCATGCCCAGCCTTAATTATTATTTTTAAAAGCCGGGGTCTCACTCCTGTTGTCCAGGCTGGAGTACAGTGGTGCAATCACAGCTCACCATAGCCTCAACTTCCTAGGCTCAAGTGATCCTCTAACCTTAGCCTCCCAAGTAGCTGGGACCACTGGTACACACAACCACACCTAATTTTGTTTTGTTTTGTTTCTTTTGGTAGAGACAGGGTCTCACTATGTTGCCCTGGCTGGTCTCATTCCTGGGCTCAAGCAATTCTCCCACGTTGGCCTCCAAAAGTGTTGGGATTGCAGGCATAAGCCAGTGCATCTGAAAGTAGCCAAAGTCTACTTTCTTAGTGATTTTCAAAATACAATACATTGTCATCAACTAAAGTCACCATGTTGTACAACAGATCTCTGAACTTATTTCTCCTATCTAACTGAAATTTTGTGTCCTTTCACCACCATCTCCCCAAAGTCCCCCATCCTCCTAGCTCCTGGTAACCACCATTTTATTCTCTACTCATACTTTTTTAGATTCCACGTATCAGTGAGAACATGTGGGTATTTGTCTTTCTGTGCCTGGTTTATTTAACTTATGTCTTTTACGTTCATCCATGCTGTTCCAAATGACAGATTTTCTTCTTTTTTTTAGAGTGAATAGTATTCCACTGTGTATATATCCCACATTCTCTCTATCCATTCGTTCACTGATGGACATTTAGGTAGATTCCATATCTTGGCTATTGTGAATAGTGCCCCAGTGAACACTGGAGTGCAGATATCTTTTTGACATAATGACTTCATTTCCTTTGGATATATTAAAAATTCTATTCCAACTGTGTGGCTTACCCCTTGGATTAAAACATCTTAACATAAGCCCATTTCCTACTAAGAGAGGTCCTTCAGAGAGTAAGGTAGAACTAGATTGTTCAACCCAGCCCATTATATAAAAGGCTATGCTTAGGCATCCAGCTTTGCCTGTTGGTTGCAGGTCCACCACAGAAGAAGCCCTTATTCCTGAATTCTAGGAATCATACCAAGGTTGTCTTCCTGTTGGCTATGTAAGAATTTGTGCAACTAAGTGCTTTTATCTTCCCATGTTGTCTGTGCTAATAAATCATAATTAATGGTATTTTACCTCAAATATCAAAGAATGTATTTCAAATGCCAGTGTTAGTCCATTGTATTAAGAATTTTTATTTTTCTCTTATTTGGCTTGAGAGTAAAGTAGAGGCGGACTGGAGGATATTAAGAGGATGTACCTCCTGAAAGGAACAGATACTTGAGAGGGGTAAGGAAGTTGACAGAGTTTCGATTCTTAGAAAAGATTGCTGAGACAAGTTACCTAGCAGTTACCAAAGGAATGTTAGTAACCCTAAACCAAGGATGGGGAAGCAGAGAGTGCTTAATATGTACCATATCTACTTCACAATTTTACTTCAGGCAAAGCCAGCCAGGCTCTCGAAAGCTAACATGAGCCTACAAATTGTGGGATCCCAAACTGTAGGATACCAATCCATTATATCTAGCATCTAGAATTCAAAGTGTCAAAGAATTCAATCCCGTAAATAACTCTTTTCATCTACTGGGAGATGGTCTATATAAGTTCACAAAGAGCACCAAACATCTAGTATAGTATCTGGCATGTTAGGTATTCAAAATTGGCAGTCATTTTTATTGTAACAGTTAGACTGTCATTACTTGCTTGGCTTCTGAGATAGCTCTGCCACATTCATGGCGTTGGAGAGAACCACTAGCTACCTCTCCCACTGGCCCTCCCACATGACAGATCGCTTGATGGGGGGTACAAAGGAAGAAGAACTCGGGATGATCAGAACTCGGGACAGGACAAGAAGGAGTAGTGACACCACCAAAGTAAATAATAATAAAGTAAATGTACCATATATGGAATAATCTCACTTCTTGACAATATGTGGTTTCTCTGAGACCGATTAAAGCCTGACTTTTGGGTGGCTCGCATCTGTAATCCTAGCAACTCAGAAGGGTGAGGCAGGAGGATCACTGAAGACCAGGAGTTTGAGAGCAGCCTAAGCAATACAGTATGACCTGTTCCCTAAAAATAATAATAATAATTTAAATCTGACTTACGGCTTTGTGTAACCCTAATCTCATTTTCTACATTTAAAGCTTAAAAATAGTGCTATGGTGCTGCCAATTCTTCACAACTACTCAAAAAAATGATTTTGAAACACTCAAGAGATTCAAAATAGCAGAGATATAAATGTTTTCTTATAAACTTAAAAATGAAACAAACTAAAAGGATAGGCCCCTATTCCTGTCCTTATTTATTCCACATGTGAAAAAAATATCTTTCAGTAACTAGACTTTTGAATCTATTTCTGTATCTTATCTTTTTCTTCCCCTCACCCCTTGTAATTAAGAGGTGAGCTCTATTTCACTTATGATAGCATAAAAAGTAATAAAATACTTGGGAATCAATTTAATCAAAGAGGTATAAGACTTGTACACTGGCCAGATGCGGTGGCTCATGCCTGTAATCCCAGCACTTTGGGAGGCTGAGGAGGGCAGATCACAAGATCAGGAGTTCAAGACTGGCCTGGCCAACATGCTGAAACCCCGTCTCTACTAACAACATACAAAAATTAGTCGGGCCTGGTGGTGTGTGCCTGTAATCCGACCTACTCAGGAGGCTGAGGCAGGAAAATTGCTTGAACCCAGGAGGCAGAGGTTGCAGTGAGCCGAGATCGTGCCACTGTACTCCAGCCTGGGTGACAGAGTGAGACTGTCTCAAAAAAACAAAAAACACTGCTAAAAGAAATTAAAGAATATCTAAATAAGAGAAAAGGCATTCTATGTTAATGGACTGTAATATTTAGTAAGATGATAATACTCCCCAAACTGATCTACATTGTCAGTGCAATTTCTATCAAAATCCCAACAACCTTTTTTGTAGAAACAGAAAAGCTGATCCTAAAATTCAGATAGAATTGCAAGGCATCCCAAATAACAAAATCTTGAAAAAGGAAAATGTTAGAGGACTTAAAACACTTGTCAATTTCAAAACTCACTACAAAGGAACTGTTACCAAAATAGTTTGGTATGAGCAGATAGACAGACATTCAATGGATCAGAACTGAAAGTTCTGAAATAAACCCTCACATATATGGTCAACTGATTTTCATCAAGGATGCCAAGACCATCCAATGGAGAAAGAATGGTCTCTTCAACAATAATGCTACTAGGAAAACTTGATATCCACATGCATGTATATGGATGGATGAATGCATGAGTGAAGCTAGACCCCTTACCTTACATCATATACAAAATTAACTCAAAATGGATCAATGGCCTAAATGTAAGAGCTAAAACTATAAAAATGTTAGAAGAAAACATTGGGATAAACCTTCATAACCTTAGGTTTGGCAGTGAATTCTTAAGTAGTCTTAAAAGCACGGGCAATGCAAGAAAAAAATACACAAATAATCAAAATTTAAAACTTTTGTGCACCAAAGGATACTACCAAAAAGTGAAGACAACTTACAGAGTGGGAGAAAATATGTGCAAATTATGTATCTGATAAGGGTCTACTATCAAGAATATATAACATGTTGAGCTGCCAGGTGTTGATGTGGTTAATAAGGACAAGGCAAACTAAAAGTAACAATCAAGTCTTTATTCACTTCTTGCCACAGTATAAGCAAGGGGCAAAATGAGAGGTGCTAGTTCTCTAGTATTTCATTACTTCCCTAGGAAAGGGTCAGATAAATATGCGCTGCAGGGCTGTCGGGGTGGGGCACACTGTCGCACTGCTGAGAAGCCCTGAAGAAGGCTGCTTCCTCTCTGCATCTTTATGAACCCAGGGGCCCATGGGGAGGCAGAGGAGGAAGGGCTAGAAGTGGAAAAATACTGAGTCAGATCAGAGAGAAATACCTTAGTCAAAGCCTCTCAAAGGAAGCCTCAGTGGAGGCACCTGGGAAGTGCCTCAGCCAACTCCCCCATCTCCCCATAAGAAGGCCTCCAAACAGTCACCTGAGCTAGGAATGCAGCTGTGTGTGAGCGTGGCTGCAGGGAGTCTCAGTCACTGCCAGTAAGTACCTCCAGAAAATAGCATACACTGGCATGGAAAAAAAAAAAGAAACTTAACTGAGGAATGCAAGCCCATTTAAGCTATCAGGTCCAGAGAGGCACTGGAATGAAACAGCAGTCACATCACTCCACCTTGAGCTAAATAATTATCTCTTGAAGCCACTTGCTATGTGGGCTCTAGGCTAACTGACAAGAAAAAGCCATAACTGCCATATGCTGGACACCCTAACTCATACCCTCTAATTCAACAATGTATAGCCAACCACTGAACAATGATATCCCTGTCAACTACTGAGAATTCCTGTCAAATAACTTTGTATCAGCCCACTCCTTGTTCTCTTTGCCTTTAAAAATTTGCTCGTAACAAGAGCTGAGGGTACACTCCTCAAGGCAACTTTAACACATATCGGGGCAGCTGTCTTCACTTTGGCTCAAGTAAACTCTTTATTTTTTTGTGCCTCAACTCTTCCTTTTAGGCCAACATTTCCTTAGGTATGAAGAAAGCAGCTTCCCCCATTGAGTTTGTCAGATAAAGCCTTGTAATTGTCTATAGTGGGTTCAAACATCACATGTAAGATTTTGGCCTGGGGCCAAATTCCTCATAAAGAATTCTAATAACAGAAAGAAAACCAATCCACTAAAAATGAGCAAAGGGTTGGACAGACATTTCTCCAAAGAAGATATACAAATGGCCAAATAGCACATGAAAAGAAGTTCAGCCCCTTCCCTAATTAACATTAGAGAAATACAAATTGAAATCACAATGAGATACAATTTCATACTCATCAGGATGGCAATAACTAACCAAAACCAAAAAAACGGAAAATAACAAGTGTTGTCCAAGATGAAGAGAAACTGGAACTGTTGTATATTGTTAGTGGAAATGTAAAATAGTGTAGCTTCTGAGAATTCGAATCTCACCCAGGAATTCTACTCCTAGGTATATGACCCCTAAAATGGAAAAGAATTGTAAGAATTCCAATATTTATACACAAAGAGCAATATTATTTATAAGAGTCAAAAAGTGGAAAGAACCCAAATGTCCATCAAGAGATGAATGAACAAAATGTGGTGTGTATATGTGTGTGTGTGATGGAATCTTATTCAGCCACGAAAAGGAATGAAGTATTGATATATGCTAAAATGTGAATGAACCTCAAAAACATTATGCTAAGTGAAAAAAGAGAGATACAAAGGTCACATGTTATATGTTGGAGATGGGGTACATCTGATTGCCTGGTGTCAGAAGTGTGTTGTGATGAGTTTCAGAGCAAGAAAAACAGTTTGGTTTGGTATCCGTCTCATACAGTCAGGTACTTTGAGGCCGATGTCACAAACTAGTTTATCATCTCATAAAGTGAAAAAAAAAAAAAAAAAAACCTTAGAAACTTGCCTAACAAACATGTCAAAACACTTTATCAAGAACTTACAAGCCAGAAAAAAAGTGAATTAAATGCTGTACCTAATTTCTCATAAAGATAGAAGATATCACACAAGAGATCTGTTTGATAATCTCCTTAATTTACCATCTTGGATTTGAAGCAAACTTCTCAGGGTGAGCAGTGCTCAGACACTCCACTGGCAAGAGCAAAAGCTACTTCAAAGAGTCGAAAAACTGGAGAAGAGAAAACACCAGCTGAATTGCAGATAGAAGCACCAAGGTTCTGTATCTTATGGAATTCACTTTTCCTCAAAGCTGCTTTAATATAAAACCTTAATTCCTTGCTTTATTAGAACCCATCAAACAGGTTTATGTTCTTGAGCTACTTAATTATATCCATATGCCAGGAGGGTGGCACACCCAACTCCATGGGGACAGAGGCTCCTGTGTTTGGGACTTTCCTGAACCTCACTCTATGGATCTCCTCTTCATCTACCTGTTCAATTGTATCCTTTAACTTATCCTTCATAATAAATGGGTAAATGTAAGTAAAATGTTTCCCTGAGTGCTATGAGCCGCTCTAGCAAATTAATTGAACTGAAGAGGGAGTCATGGGAACCCCCAATTTATAGCCAGTTGGTCGACCTGGAGATTGTGGGGTTTCCTACTATACTCTCATATACTCCACTCAACAATTCTGACCCCAGGTGTGTGTGGGGTTTTCTCCACATGGCAACCAATTCTCCAGTGAGCACCAACTCGGTGTACTAGAATTCAATTCCATTTTGACACTATCTGGAGCCAGAGTCAACTCCCACAGGTTGCGGGCTCGTCAAACAAGACTGCCCCCCACTTCAGACAACAACTGCAAGTAACAGTGTCACCTATACTTCTGACCAACTGGCTTATAAATCAGGAGGTCCCACAACAACTCCCTCCTCAGATTCAGTTTGCTAGGACAGCTTACAGAACTCAGGGAAATATTTATGTTTTACTCATTTTTTGAATAAAATACTTGGTATTACCAAGTATATGTTGGAAGGGGCTGGAGCTTCCATGACTTCTCTGTGTGTGGCACCTCCCAAGCAACTCCACGAGTCCAACAACCTGGAAGCTCTCTGAACCTGGTAGCTCAGGAAGCTTTTTTTTTTTTTTTAACCAAACCATTTAATTTTCTTTGAAGGTAAACAAAATATAAAGCTGGATCCCAAGCCCTAAGAATGCCAGAACTACATGTAGATCCAAAATGTGGTGTGATTTTCTCAACAGAGTTCAAAAGGGTCAGAATTCAAAAGCGTTAAAAGGCAGAGAATGGGTGGAATTCATGCACTCCATTCAGGAATTTTGTAAATTACCAGAAATAGACCCCAAGAGTCTTTTAAGGTGGGGGAAAATTCAACTCTTGGTTTTACAGGTAAAGAATGAAGAGTACCAAAAATGTTATGTTGACTTCTCTTAATTTTTCTCACACAATCTGAAGCCAGAGCTGACTATTATATCCTCAACTCAACAGCAGTTGAAACTGCAGTATTAGGTACAAGATCAGTCCCTCTATCCATTTGCTTCCATGTAATGCCACAGCAAGGGTGGTCAGAAGCAGAGGGCTGTCAGTAGAACAGCTTTTCAAAAAGCACTAAAAGCAAGCAAGAACCTTCTAGGAGCACACTGATTTACTTTATAAGGTTAATTTACAAATTTTAAAAGCTACATTTTCACTTTTTCTCCTTTTTCTCTTCTTCCTTTATATCACTCTTTATGTTTTCCTTATCTTTATCTTTCTCTCTGTCATCTTTCTATCCTTTTTGCTCTCTCCTTTTCCTGTCCTTCTCTCTTCTCTGCATCCTGGTTGGCAATCTTGTTGTTGATAAGGCTGTGCAGGGCAGCCAAAAACAGATGAGCAAGGCCACGTACATCACCTCCATTTGGTTGTCGGTCTTCAGGTGAAAGGCCTTGACAAACTCATCAGGGCTGACATCTGGCAGCAGGCTGAAGACATCCTACAGCAGGTGGATGATCTGATGGTCTATGGGTAGCCTGCCTGTCACTACTTTTACCTGGTAGCTCCTGATATCCAGAAGCGTGGAGTTCAGTCCCTTCAAGCCATGCAGAGACTTGGTTTATAATCTGCTGGGAAAGAGTGCCCACGGTAGTGTCTTTGATGTCTCATAACAAGCGTTTGACTCTGACTTCCTCAGCTTCCTCTGCTCTGGTTTCACTGGTCACAAGCTCAAATGTTTTTATGGTTGTAGTTCTATCCACATGAACTTCTTCCACTGAAATATATGCTTCTGTTGGCAGGCTCAGGTCCTTGGGTTTCACATCAATAATGACCAAAACAAGAGTTAGGGCAGTATCATTTCATTACTTCACTGATGGCAATGGCATTCTTGTAAAGTTTATGGCCTGTGTGGTGCCACTCAAATATTCTTTCTCTGGCATTTACCTTCTTAAACATTCCATACATGTTTTCCAAATAATCTTGATCTAAAAATCAGACAGCATCATCTCTGTCATCTTCATAAAAAAGGACTTAGTCATTATCATAAAAAGGGACTGCAAAACTCTTGGACACATCAAGTATTTTCTTTTGCCATGACCCCAATAGCTTGCTTCTGGTTTCTAGCCTCGCCAAATCAGTTGAAGTGATCCACCACACTGAGCAGCAACAGGGGGTAGACCACCACCTTCTGCACCGCCAGCTCTGGCATCACAGCACACCCCATCCCTCAAGGCCTGGCTCCCTGCCACTCGCAAACACCGACAGCGGCAAGGACTCCTGCAGCTCCTCCAGTCCCAGCTTCTCCTATTCCAGTTTGGCAGCTGCTGCCACTTCAGGAATTTTCATGGAGGAGGCTCCATCCTATAGGCATGATGGATTTATTAACTCAACTTCGAGCCCCGCTCCCCTTCCCAGAGGATAGCGGGTAGAGCCGAATGTGTTAAGCTTCTAATCATGACTTGGTCCTTCTGGTGACCAGCCCCATCCAGGAGCCCACCAAGAGTTGCCTCATTAGAGCAAACAATGCACCTATCACTTAGGAAATTCCAAGAGATTTAGGAGCTCTGTGTCAGGAACCCAGGTTAAAGACCAAAGATTAGAACAAAAGATTCTCCCAGAAATCCTATCTATAAGGGTTTTAGGACCTCTGTCTCAGGAACCAGAGTCAGCGACTGTCATTAGTCCATTTTCATATGCTACAAAGAACTGCCCCAAACTGGGTAATTTATAAAGGAAAGAGTTTTAGCTGACTCACAGTTCATTCAGCATGGCTGGGGAGGCCTCAGGCAGAAGGGGAAGCAAGGCACCTTCTTCACAAGGCAGCAGGAATGAGAAGTGCTGAGTGAAGTGGGAAGAGCCTCTTATAAAACCATCAGATTTCACGAGAACTCACTCACTATCATGAGAACGGCATGGGGGAAACTGCTCTCATGATTCAATTACCTTCACCTGGCCTCTCCCTCGAAATGTAGGAAATGTAGGGATTACAGGCATTACAATTCAAGATGAGATTTGGGTGGAGACACAAAACCTAACCATATCAGGGCACAGATAAATTTCTCATTATTTCACATCTTATTGCAGTAAGTATGGTGTGGGACATCAACAGTTTCCTTGTTTACAACTAATGCTTTAAAAAAAAACAAAAACAAAGATTATCAAATTCAGACAATTTAAATAATTGTCTTAAACATTAAGTAACTGTCCTTCACATTCCCAAAGGGAGTCATCTATGTGCAAGTTAAATCATTCTTCTGTTTTCACCTCTGAGTCACAGGAAAATGGTGTCACCTTTCATCTGCCACAACTGGCCCCATATCTAGTATGAACCAGTGAAACCAAAAAACCCTCTCTCTTTTGGCAGCTTATTCGAAAAAATTGTAAGCTGTGGAGCACCCCAGAGACGAATATGGAAGATACTGGCAAATATATATATATATATATTTGATTTCTCTTTAAAATCATCCTTCTGCGTATAAAAGAGGGTTTGCTGATTAACTTCATAGTTTAAATCCCTGACACAGTAAATGGAAAGAAAAAAAAAAAAAAATACTACAACTACTTTAACTATGAACATTTGACCTGACTCCTGAACTTCTCCCCAATAAAAACCCTGCTAACTACTCCAAAAGTATGCTAAAATCAAAATAATTCTAGATGTCTACTAGGATCATGCTTCAAGAGATTGTGGCCTCCATGTATCTACAATAAGCTTTTTACACTAAAAAATATGGCTAAGGTTGGAAGATGCTATGTTTTTGACACATCTCACACAATATTTTGTGGATTATATGTAAAAATCTATATGAGTACAACCAATTCACTGATAATCTGAAGATTAGGGCAAGAAATCATTTTCTCCCCCAACTATAACAGATTTGTGTATGCCAACTGGCTTCAGATTTTCTTGAAAAACTTATTTTGATCTAATGAGTTGGTGAACTTTCATAGTTGTGTTGAAACATTTATGTATGACTATCAATCCTACATCTGATATCCTCAAACAAATTTACCAGTCTGGAGCTTTAACAGAAGCATTTTGCTAGTTAACTTTGTCGCTAGACCTGCTCATAATATTTTGTAGCCACACAGGTACATATGTAAGTTATAAATAGCAAATGAACTATGGTTTAGTGATACTTTTATTAAGTTCCTATCTTTTTAAAAATGTGTCCCAAATGAGGTTAAGTGTTATGCTCCTAATCTGATTTTGCCCATAAGTCTTGTGGTTTTTATTGCATGACTACACAATGCAGTGGCGACATTTACAAATGCACGTGTCGTGTTATAATAGAACTCACTGAAAACCAACTACTGCCCCATGTATCAACATGGATGAATCCTGATGTTAAGCTAAAATGGCATATGTAGTGGTGGAGGCTACTGGAAGGCAACAGTGAAGGAGTTAAACAGTTTTAGCTCCTCATAAATTTGCCTGGGCCTAGAATTAGAAGGATATCTTAGACTGTCCAGGCTGCCATAACAAAATATCTTAGATTGGGCAGCTTATAAACAAGATAAATTTCTCACAGATCTGGAGGCTGGGAAGTTCAAGATCAAAGCACCAGCAGATTTGGTGTCTGGTGAGGGTCCTCTTCCTCACAGACTGTGCCTTCTATGTGTTCTCACATGGCAGAAGGGAAGGAATTAGCTAATGCTCTGAAATCTCTTTTATAAAGGCACTAATCCAATTCTCAAAGGCCCCATCTTCTGATACTATCGCACTGGGGATTAGATTTCAATGTATGAGTTTGGAGGGTACACATTTAGCCCACAGCAAAGGCTTCACAACTATACCCTGTGTATATAAGAATTGGATTTGTGGCTGGGCATGGTGGCTCATGCCTGTAATCAATCCCTGTACTTTGGGAAGCCGGGGCAGGAGGACTGCTTGAGTCCAGGAGTTCGAGACCACCCTGGGCAACATAGTGAGACCCTGTCTCATTAAAAAATTTAAAAAAGAAGATTAAAAAAAAGAATTGGATTTATAATACTTGCCCTTTTTGTTATGTATGAGTGCTATAAAACAAATTATTTTAGGGAAAAAAGTATAGTGTGATACATTTAAGTTCAAAAATCAGCAAAATAAATCAATATATTTTTGTTATAAATAATACTCAGTAAAACCATTAAAAAAAAGATGAGAACTATAAAGATACAATCCCTCGAGAGAGAATAAAAGGGAGGTTACAGCTAGAAATGGGTAAAATTCAAGTTTGTTAGTTGAATGGTAGGCAGATGGGTATATTTTATATCGGTTGTTCTTCAAAACATGGTCTGGGGACCACAGGGAATCTAAGACTCTTTCAGAGGGTATGCGAGGTCAAAGAAGCCAAAGCTATTTCCATAAAAAGACTAAGATGTGGCTGGGCGCGGTGGCTCATGCCTGTAATCCCAGCACTTTGGGAGGCTGAGGTGGGCTAATCAACTGAGCTCAGGAGTTCAAGACCAGCCTGGCCAACATGGTTAAACCCTGTCTCTACTAAAAATATAAAAAATTAGCTGGGCGTGGTGGTGGGTGCCTATAACCCCAGCTACTCAGGAGGCTGAGGCAGGAGTATCGCTTGAACCTGGGAGGCGGAGGATGCAGTGAGCTGAGATCGCACCATTGCACTCCAGCCTGGGTAACAAGAGCAAAACTCCTTCTCAAAGAAAAAAATTTAAAAAAACCAACCAAACAAACAAATAAATAAAGACTAAGATGTGATTTGTCTTTTGCACTCTTGTTCTCGCAAAAGTGAACAGTAGTTTTCCAGCAATCCAGCCATGCTTATCACAACAGATTAAATGCAAAAGCAGTTATAAGAATCCTGCTGCCTTCTATTAAGTCAGTCATTAAAAGATTTGCAAAAATGTACAACAATGTTACTTTTAATATTTTCATAATATGTTATTTATCTTAACATGTGGTTATTTTTTAATGAATTAATAAACATTTTGAAATTCTCAGTTCTAAGTTTTAATATAGCAAATATAGCTGAATTAATGAACCATATAAAGAAAAGCTCTTTGGGATCTTCAATAATTTTAAAAAATGTAACAGAATCTTGAGGCCAAAAAATTTGAGAACCACTTTAAACCTTACAGCTGATAAACACACAACACATGACCTTTTTGTATGTAGGAAATATTTCATATTAGTAAAGTTAAAAAAAAAACATAGTGTAGTGAAAAGACAATGAAAAAACACATCACCACCACCACCAAGTGCTGCTGTATATGGAAAAGCTTGTTACAATGGTTTCTATCTATGTATAGATATGACTTACCTATATTCAGTCTGAGAGACACAATCATAAAGTTCCTGGGCAGTAAATTTGACATTTTTATTTACCTGAAAGGAACCAAGATATAGTTATTAAAAATTATATTAATTAAAATGAGTGATGATAGCAAAATTAGAGTAGCCCATATTCTGAGAGGAAAGTTCAAATTTCTAGTTACTGCATGAAAAGGATTAAACGGTAACAATAAGAAGTGCAATGACCATAATGCTAACATGGAACTGTGTGCAAAAATATGAATCCTACTGTTACATCTTAATCTGTTAGTAGAACCAGCAGAGGTGAGATGGACCTAGACATAGTAGAGATCAAATGGACAGAAAAACACAAATAAGATTAGAAACTGCAAACAGTTCTATCTGGTTTAGGAAAAAGTCTTATTTATACACATTTTCTAAAGAAATATATTTTTCAGATTATTGAGGTCTACATGTTTAAACTTACAGGTTTAAGTTAATAAATATCTATAATTCAGAGATATAATTTATAATACCACAAATATAAAAAATTTCATCATATAAAAACTAGCTGTGGCACACATATGGAAGACACAGTGAAGGAATCTTTTATTTCTTGAAACTTACTATTGATTTAGACAATATTCCTATTTATCTGCAAGGGAGAATCTGAAAACTTGCAGAGAAAAATTATTTTGATCAGATAACAAATAGCATATTGCCTAAATTTTCAGAAATTTAGAATTAGTAAAAGGAAACAATAAGGCTAATTTCTATTCAATTTACTTAAAAAAATATTTCTAAGTGTTGCTAGCTGGCATGCATTTTTTGGTGAGGAAGAATGATACCACCCTGATTTAATGACTACTAATTTAAAGATTCATATCATAAAAGTCTTCTATATGATTCAACGTATTGCTTATTGGTAAAAACTCCATGACTTTCTTCAATGTTTTCATAGAAAGTTTACCGTATTTGTATAGAAAATGTTTCATTCACTGAAAGTTAAAAATATACAGTTTTTTGGCCAGATGCAACAGCTCATGCCTGTAATCCCAGCACTTTGGAAGGTCAAGGTATGAGGATCATTTGAACCCAGGAGTTTGAGACTAGCCTGAGCAACATATGAGACCCTGTCTCTATTAAAAAACAATTATATATTTATATACACACACATATATATGGTTTTCAAATATTTAAATGAATATAATATGGATATTTTGCTTTAAACGTTAGCATATATTTATATATTTACTAGTATTTAATTATATATTTGATATCATATTTAATGATTATATGAAATCGGTATATAATTTACCACAATTTTTATTAAAAGAATCTTCTAAAAATGTTATAAAATATTCATTTAAACTATCAACCAGTCCACTTATTCCTTCTTTACATGTTCTGCCTTCTCCTAAGGGCCGCTGATATTTTTACCATAGCCACACATTCCGGGACCTACAACGTATCAGAACACAGGCCACCAAATGTCAACACACTGCAGATACTTGGTCAGAGGATGAAGGGAATGATCCATTTTCTATCAACTGTTGAGAAAAATCAGCTAAAAAGCTGACTTTGAACCTGTTAAATATGAATATAAAATAATTTATATTAAGCTTTTAAATAGTTTTTTTAAAAATATCTAGATTTATCTTTAGTTGTAAAAGCAACCATCCACATACATTTAGACGTTTATCCAAGAACACAGCTGGAAGTACAAAGGTGACATAATTCCAGGTTACAGTAGATAATTTACAAAGTAGGTAGTTACTTTACTAATAAAGAAAAACTGAAGTGCAGTCTCATGATGGTCTGTTTCACCATATTAATTAATTTTGACTACAAAGACATTTTCATTTACCCATATTGAGACATTTGAAATTACAACTGTTAAATATCACCTCCATGGTTAAATGAACAATTTTAATTTCCAGGGGAAAAAATAGCTAAAAGATGCCACTGTCAGCAAACATTAGAGTTGTGACTATAAAGTGAATTGTGAAATGGGTATCATTACTTTTTAACTGTGCTACTTACAATAAAAGCCAGATGTTAGAAATGGCCTATTTTTAATTTAAAAATTCAAGAAAAGGCAAAGGAGAAGTATAAAAATAGTCAAATTCCTTAAAAGATTTAGACAGTCCTACCATTGTTTTTTATATTAGACAAATACATCCAATGTAGTAAGTGATGTAGGAAAAGTAATTCTTTTAAGAGAAATGATTTTAAAAATCTGTGAATCAGTCAGGCACAATGGTGTGTGCCTGTAGTCCCAGCTACCTGGGATGCTGAGGTAGGAAGATTGCTTGAGCCTAGGAGTTCAAGGATCTAGTGTGTCATGACTGTGCCTGTGAACAGCCACTGCACCCCAGCCTGGGCAACACACTAAGACCCTGTCTCTAATATATATATTTTACATATATCTGATTCTTAGATCTACATTTTTTTTTTAATTTTTAAATTTCTTTCTTGTTTATATCACAAGATATCATCAAGCAACAGATCCATATATTCTTATAATTAATAAGTTAGGTACTTTCTTCTAATATTCTTGGCAATAGAAAGTACTAAATTATAAGGAACTATGCCCCAGAATTTTCCAGCGTATGTAATTTTTAAATTGTCCTATTGTTCATATATATTTTAGAGCTGGAGTCTTGCTGTGTCACCCAGTCTGGAGTGCAGTGGCATGATCATGGCTCACTGCAGCCTTGAACACCTGGCCTCAAGTGATCCTCCCACCTCCAGCCTCCTGAGATGCTGGGATTACAGCCACCGTGCCCAGTTCCACATATATATTTTTGTTAGACTTAATGTTTTGATTTGAAATTCAGAAAGTAAGATGAAATAATTATATGAATCATCTCAAAAGAGGAAGTTCTCTAATCATATAATGTGGTGATAAAGAATTAAGGCTCTTATTTATTTATTTATTTATTTGAGACAGAGTCTCACACTGTCGCCCGGGCTGGAGTGCAGTGGCGCGATCTTGGCTCTCTGTAACCTCTGACTCCTGGGTTCAAGCAGTTCTCCTGCCTCAGCCTCCTGAGTAGCTGGGATTACAGGCGTCCACCACCATGCCCAGCTAATTTTTTTGTATTTTTAGTAGAGACGGGGTTTCACTATGTTGGCCAGGCTGGTCTTGAACTCCTGACCTCATGATCTGCCTGCCTCGGCCTCCCAAAGTGCTGGGATTACAAGCATGAGCCACTGTGCCCAGCATATTTTAACTTTTTTGAGACAAGAGTCTCACTCTGTCAGCCAGGCTGTAGTGCAGTGGTGCAATCTCGGCTCACGGCAACCTCTACCTCCCAGGTCCAAGCAATTCTCCAGCAATTCAGAAAATAAGATGAAATAATTATATGAATCATCTCAAAAGAGGAAGTTCTCTTGATAATCAAATAACGTGGTGATAAAGAAGTCTCTTCTTTATTTATTTATTTGAGACAGAGCCTCACACTGTCACCCGGGCTGGAGTGCAGCAGCACGATCTTGGCTCTCTGTAACCTCTGCCTCCTGGGTTCAAGCAATTCTCCTGCCTCTCAGCCTTATGAGTAGCTGGGATTACAGGCCCTTACCACTACTCCTAGCTAATTTTTGTATTTTTAGTAAAGATGGGGTTTCATCATGTTGGCCAGCCTGGTCTCAAACTCCTGACCTCAAGTGATCCACCTGCCTCGGCCTTCGAAAGTGCTGATTATAGATGTGAGCCACGGCGCCCGGCTGAATTAAGGCTGACTCCTACAAAGCCCATATAAACACCATTCGTTGCTTAAACAAAACTAGTTAACCATCACCCTCCCCCTTTTTTTTTTGAGACAGGGTCTTGCTCTGTCAACCAGGCTGGAGTGCAGTGGTATGAACACGGCTCACTGCAGCCTTGACCTCCCGGACTCAGACAATCTTCTCGCCTCGGCCTCCCAAGGAGCTGGGACCACAGGTGCATGCCACCATGCCGGCTAATTTTGTTTGTTTTTTAGAGAGATGGGGTCTCGCTGTGTTGCCAAGACTGGTCGTGAACTCCTAGGTTCAAGCGATCCACTGACCTCAGCCTCCCAAAGTGCTAGGATTAGAGGCGTGAACCACCGAGCCTGGTCAAGACTAGTTAACACTTATCAAACACTCACTCTGTGCCTGGTACTTTTTGGAGCACTTTACAGATTTTACATTACTGAATCTTTGCAGAATACAAATAATTTACCTACTATTGTTACTCTCATTTTACAGATGAAGAAATTGAGACAAGGAGAATTAAATAACTCTTCCTAGTTAATAAGTAGAAGAACCAACATTTAAGCACGGGTAGTTCGACCTCAGAGTCTGTGTTCTTAATCACTGGCTTCTTAATGGAAGATGTGGCATACAAAAAGTTACAAAGAGCTAACCAGGAATAAAAGTGAAGAAATATACTTAAAGGAGTTTGACTTCATAAGAAATGTGAGACTTGAATATATGCCACATTCCTTCATTTAGAATGTTTTAAAAATTAAACACATACACGCACAAAATTAAAAGTAATAATGTTATAGGAAACATGAACAAAGAGCATCAAGCAACTAGAAACTGACAATCAACAGAATACTCACTTCGGTTCAGTAATGATGAGGAGAGCATGCAGGTTAATTTACAAAATACACTGAAGCCTCATTTAGTTCTACCTCCAGGGTTTATGTTGCCACTATAAAGGAAACTAAATTATAGCTTTCCTTTCCAGTAAAACGTATTTCTCAACCAGGAGTTCTTCCTTTCTGAGGTATTCTGGGTATGTAAGTTGGATGGGGAGATGAAATACTTCTGGTTGTCACAACTGGGATAGCTATAGGCATTTAGTACCTGATGTACAGGGATGTTAAACATCCTGCAGTGTTCCACACAACGAAGAACTGACCTGTCCAAAATGCCCGTAGCACCCCTGATGAGAAACAATTTCACATTGGAGAAAGCGTGTTATTTTAGGACTCTCATATTTTTACTTAGGGAATGAAAGAAAAAATTGAATATGTCACTGGCAGGGAGGAGGGGAGGAAATGGACAGTTGTAGGTCACAGGATAGGAAGTTGCAGATACGTAGGATGAACAAGCCTACAGATCATACAACACGAGGTCTATAGTTAATAAGATTGTACTATATTCAAAATTTTTGCTAAAAGAGTACATTTTAGGTGCTCTTGTCACATACACAAAAAGGGGTAACTGTGAGATAATTGATACGTTTATTTACTTACCTACAGAAACCATTTCACTATGTATAACATATCAAAACATCCTGCTATACACCTTAAAGATAGTTTTTTAAAAGGGAGAAAAAAGAATATGTCACTGACAAACTTTTATGGCATTCAATAATTTAAAGCAAATATCAATTAAATAGCATTCCATTATGTTTGAGAACTCCTACTATGTTTATTTACATTAAAACTTGTTTAAAGTATAAATGTGATAAATACTTAAAAATATTTCCCATACCTCATACTTGATTAGGAAGTTATAGAGGGTCTCAACATCTTGATAATTACTGTTTGGGGCCAAAATCCTAAAAAATAAAATAAAAACCAAGGTGGGGGGGAATAAATGATTTCAGAAAAAACCAATACCTTGAACTTTCTCCCCAAACATACTCATACCATGAGAGATAATTTACTGTTTGATAAGCTTAAAGGTTTATAATATTTTAAAAAATCAATTAAAAATTATAAAACCAGAAACTTAATTCAACAGAGGTCAACTTATTAAAATGTTTTTGCTTATTTAAATTCATACTTATAACATCAATTAATCAACAACTATAAGTATTCTTACACGTGAAGTTATAGTTCACATTTTAAGTTACAATACAGATTTCTCAAAAAATAGATAGAAATATGAACTGCATTTACACAGTCTATGCCTAGATAGAAATGTGAACTGCATTTATACAGTCTATGCATAGATAGAAATGTGAAGTGCATTTATACTTCATATCTGTTAAGCTCCAGACAAAGCTTGAGTATTTCCCACAGAAATGTTCAACCAGTCCAAACACACAACTGATAAAATTAGCCACTTAAAAGATATCCTAATAAAATATTTTGATTAAATTCAAATAACATTGCTTGAACTATCAGCCTACAGCTCCATGAAAAATCAATAGATTATATAAATTGTTGAAAATAACACCTATTTACAAAAAAATAACAAATGACAGAAACAGAAATAAAACAACTTTTTAAATTTATTTTGTTGAGACCAGGTCTCACTCTGTTAAGCCCAGGCTGGAGTGCAGTGGTGTAATCATGGCTCAATGCAGCTTCAACCTCCTGGGCTCAAGCGATCCTTCCACCTCAGACTCCCAAGTAGCTGGGACTACAGGCAAGAGCCACCAAGTTGGGCTAATATTTAAAAAAATCATTTTTGTAGAGATGAGGTCTCCCTATGTTGCCCAGGCTGGTCTCGAATGTCTGGGCTCAAGGGATCCTCCCACTTCAGGCTCCCAAAGTTCTGGGATTATAGGTGTGAGCCACAGCACCAGGCCATAAAAATAAAGAAGGGAAGAACATATTTTTCCTTCTAGTAGTAAAGTATTAATTCTCATTTTCTTATACTAAATATTTTTTCCATCCTTTCAGCATGAATACTGTTTTTCTTTTTGGAAAAAAAAAAAAAAAAAGGAAGTAAACCAGCTTGTCATTTTGGTACAGTGTAGTGCCTCTGAGTACTGTCTGCCTCAGCTGTGTGAGCTTTGTCTAGCTGTGTGACCTTTGGGGAGTTACTTAACTTCCATGTGATTTATCTTCTTATCTGTTAAATTAGGATAACTATCCCTACTTCATAGGGCTACTGCAAGAATTAAATGAGTTACTAGAAAAAAAAGTCATTACAACAGCATATGGAATACAGCAAGTACTATAGAGTATATGTCAATTATAACAGTGACAGTAACAACTATCATCATCATCCAATACAGATGCTCCTTGACTTATAATGGGGCTATACCCAGACAAACCCATCATAAATTGAAAACATCCTAGGTAGGAGTGCAGTTTGACTTGTAACATTTTCAGTTTATGACGAGTTTGTCAGAAGATAACCCTAACCCCATGGTAAATCAAGGATTGTACTAAATGCTTTGCACCATCATAGAACTGAAAAATCCTAAAACAAACCGTTATAAATTGGAAACCATCTGTAGTTTCAAGCCATAAAATACATAAACATTGATATAACTAATGAGAAATCAAGCCACCTTGGTTAGTTTTTAAATTCCTAATGGCTTTTAACACTGTCTCTGGGTCTTTATGTCCTTGCCAATACTTGATTCTGTCAGACTTGATAATTAACTGTTCTCAATAATCTTAATTATATCCTTAGACTATTTGGGATTATATCCTTAGACTACTTGTGGGAGAGCTTTTATAAACAGTTTTTCGGGACATAGTCAGATTTTTAAAGATCCCTTGGAGGGGGCATACATACAGAACATCTTTAAGAATATACAACAACCTCCATAAGAATACTATTTCATAGAAAAAGTTTTTCTCCCAACAAGTAATTTTAAAATACAAAAACAAAACAAAAAAAAGTCTTTTAACTCCCCAAAAAAGCCCTGAGGAATACCACATAATGAGAAGGGTCCATACATAATTTGCTTGGATAATACATATGGAGAAGGATCCATACATAATTTGCTTAAAACATGAAGACAAAGTTCTCTAGATAAGTTAAACCAATCCTTTAGAAAGGCAATGGGAAACAAACTAGTGTGTTCTAACTTGATAACCAAGTGAAAACAAACTATCAGTCATGTGGAATAATTTATACCTATTCTTTTGTATGGCTTTAGAAATAATCTGAACTGTCCATAAAAGAGGGTGAGAAAATTAGATAAAACAAGATGTTCTATATTAAGAGCCTAGTAAGTTTAACATACTATATTAGACTCCAGAGGATGAGACAAACTCTAGTGAATAACGTCCAACCCTCACAGTGTATTTGATGAGTAAATAAAAATGTAAAATATGTACTCAAGATGCCCAGATCAGAACAAGGGACTCTTTATTTTCTCATTCAACAACTCTGTGAGACCTGGGCCCTTGGATACAACGCTGAACGATCCAGAGTAGCCCAAAGCCTCACAGTTCTAAAGAGCACATGAAAGAAACAAATCCTGACCAGGCACAGGGAGATAATAAAGGAAGAAAAATATCTCATTCTTGTCCATTTGGTCATCTCTTCCAACTTTTCAATGGCTACTTGTAAATAGATTAAGAAACACAGGAATTTTAAGTTTCTAAGAAAGAAGTAATTTGTTCTAAATGTAAATATTTAGTTATTTCACAAAATATCACAGAATTGTATTCTAATGAAAAAAGGCTTATTGGGATCTCACCGTCATTCAGATATATTACTTTTATAATCAGATAAAAACTATATATGTTACTTTTTAAAACAAGGATATATATTACAGTATATGTGATAAAATTCGTTATTTTGAAAGATGGTTGGAGGTAAACTGAGCCCAGAATGGACTAAACAACTTTATTAAAATGCAGTCAACTTGGGGTTTAATTTAGACTTCATTACATCCTATGAATTCTGAATATGAGAGAATGGAATGTGGCCTGGCACAAAAAATTGCAAACTTTTACTCACTAGAAATACAGCTTGTTGAAAATACATAGAAAATAAAATAGAGAAAATGCCTTAGTAATTCCCCACACAAAAATTCTTGAGAGGTCAGCCTTCTCTAAAGTTTTCTCATTCTTTTTTTCTTATACCAGTATGAAGACAAAAGGCTTTTTGAATGAAAGTCCTAAAATCACCCTTCAATGGCAACTCTTTAAAAGAACAGTGGAATCAAGAAATTAGCCCTTGGGGAAAATATTTCTTAGACAATGGCCATTTTTTAAATTTATAAATATATTCACATTTGTCATTTAAAAAGAAATTCATAACAATCACAGTAAGTATATATTAAATGCATATTTGCTCAAATGCACATGAAGCTATGAAATATTTTAAAAATAAGACATGGTCCATTATCCTCAAGTGGTTTATAATCTTAAAATTTCACTCTTAAATTCTGGAATGAGTTTTTGGAAACAGATGTTGAAGCAGGATGTAATCCGCAGCTCACAGCTGGATATGCTCTGGTTTCCTGTACGACAGCATCAATAATAACACATAATGACTTACTGAACACATAAATCTGACCCTGCTTTACATACACCATCTCCCTGAATTTAATTATGTAACCCAGCTTTAACACCCTAAATTTGGTTTTGCGACCTTGATCAAGTTGCCTGCTTTTCTGTATCTCGGCTCCTTACCTGTGAAATGGGGATAAAGTAGTGTTAACCTCATAAAGTTACTGTACGAATTAAGTAATGCATCTACAGTGTTTAGCACAATACAGTGCTCACAGTACATACTCAATAAATATTAGCTGTTATATAATAACCACTTTTCAGATGTAGAAACCAAGGTCCAACATTTTAAGATACTTGCCCAAGATTACACAGTGAGTGGTGGTAAATATTCAAATCTCCTTGGGTTTGATTCTGGGACTCACACTTTTCCCACCAATAAAAGGACAACCAACACCATTTTCTTGCCTTTAAATTATTTTACAAAATCAAATGAAATAAAGTCCATTTAAAATAGTTAAAGTATTGCTTTTATATGTAAGCAAAAAAAAAAAAAAAAGCTGTATTTTATCAAATGCTTCTGGCAATTTATTTCACGTATGTTCAAACACTAATGTAGTTGTTTTATCTTTATCAGAGCCACAAAGCAAGTTGGTTAACAGAACTGACACTCACTAGAGGTCCTGACTCAGTCACATAGGCACTCTGAATATTCTATTTACCCATGAACAATTAGCATTAATGTTAATCTGAATTAAACGAATTTCATTTCTATATAACTCAATATCAGATAAAAATCAATATATCTCTTTAAGAAAAAAAAAAAGACCATGCCACTCAAGGTTTAAAAAAAAATTTTCCCCCAAATGCCAGTCAAGGGAAGCAGTGGGAGTGGAGAAGAAATCTGTAACTGGTTGTGACAAACCGCCACTCAAGTTTTTAGAGACAAAAGAGAATAATCTGACTAAAATTCTTAAATGATGCACTAAAACGGACTAAATTTTCAATTTGAATTTTAAAAATTCAAATAAAACTTATCTCCTATTTAGAAAAAATAAAGTTGCAGACTCAGGAACAAGGAAAGAAATCTAAAATATTCCAGTTTAATATTTAATTCTAGAAATTCAAAAAAGTGAAATATATTCTTGGATATTTATAAATAACGACTTACAACCCACAGAACTGAATAAATTGTGGTCCCTTCTGGCAAGACAATGATTTACATTAATATAATATTTAAAATAGTTTTAGAGTGTGAAAAAAATTGAAGTTTTAAAAGGAATTGCAAGAAGTGGAAATGTTCACTATTTTAAAAACTCACTTTTATATTCTCTATAGCTAATAAATGAGTCAAGGTTTAAATATTATGAAGCACTTACATTGTTATCGAGGATAACAAAATCATTTATTGAGCATCCACTAAGTGCAAAGGACTGAATAAATGCTATCTCCTTTAATCTCTATAATTTAATAAAGCAACTCTTTCAACTCCATATTAGGAAACAAACACAAAAAAGGCTAATTATTATCTAGGTAACAAAGCCGGTGAATGGATGGAACCAGAATTCAACTTCAGACCACTTTGAGACTCAAAGGTCTGTTCTTCTCATTTTAATACAGTGACATGCCTGAACAATATTATCAAATTGGATTTTGCTGATGATGAATTTAAGTTATGTTGCTGATAAACTCAGTGAAAATTTATCAAATCCACAATGAGGAAACACTAAGGAAAAAAGTCTTGGATCTCAGAGCACTTTCGGGGGGGATTATTTATTTCAAGTAAAACTAAAATTACACATTGTCTAAAGTTAATTTGGAAAATCAGCTATGCAAATGAGAGCTAGCCATCAGTCCTAGATTTTGAAAAAAAATGCCATATATAGTTAACATGGTCAAAGAACAATTAAACAATTTAAGCAAAATTAATTGTTAAAATTTTATGTTTCTATTTTTCCTTCAGAGATAAAAATTTGTAAGCTCATTACACTAATTACATATAGCTTGACTATACTAATTACATATAAGTATTAAACATAAAAACTTTTGACAAAAGTTTGGACAAAGTTCAGAATTAAAATTTGATCTATTCAGAATACTAGAAATCTTTTATTTTTTAAGTTAGTTGTGGGAATAGGAAGAGTTTATAGACAATGTTAATGACTATATTTCAAATTTAACTTAAAAAGCAATTCTAGAGTAGGAAAATATCATTTGATAGTTAAAAGAGCAGATTATATGTCTTAATGTTTGTTAGACATAAACATACATATAATTAGAATATACTAATAAATACCACAGCTTTCTGTTAATTTTGCAGAAGAGTTAAAACACAATATACACCATAAAAACTTCAACTAATCCTGTCTTTTATCTTGGGTCACCAGCCTATTCCTCTCCTGTACTTTCTTCATTAGCATTGAAACATAATTATATAATGGTTGTGATCACAGTCTCTCTGGAGCCAGCCAGCCAGAGTTAAAATCAGAAGTTTACTGCTTTCCAGCTGCAGTATCAGATAACTTACTTTACCTCACTATGCTTCATTTCTCATTTGTAAAACGGGGACAACAATAGTACTTATGTCACAGGGCTATTAAGATGATTAAATGAGTTAACACAGGTAACACACTTGGAACAATACTTGGCCAATAAAATATTAGCTACTACTATTATTATTCTATTTCTTATCTTTGAAAACACCACAAATTATCACATAGCTTGTCAACTAAGAACCAAATGAACATTCAATTCAAGCTATTTGGGGACTTGTTCTCTTCTTGTAAGGCATCTCCAGCGGTGAACTTTCACATCATTCATATGAATAGTAATGGGCTTCTCTCCTTAGTCCTGATATTGACAATAAACATCAATAGGAGAAATCAAGAAAAGTGAAAGGCAAAAGATGTCCACTATATACTTCACATTTTTAATCCCTATCGATTATTGTAAAAAAGGTTAAAAAAAAAAAAAAAAAAAAAGAGGAGCCAAGTGTGAACAAAACCATGATTGTTATGAGTAGAGAACCCAGTCTGTGAAATATTTTACGGACAGGAGGGAACATAGGAACTATGCCCTACCCACTGGCTACCAACTAGGTGAGGAGAGACTGTTTCACATTACCAGAATCCAGGAGCACACCCAGAGGTAAAAGGTGATACTCTGATAATTAGCTGCAGCCATATTACTGAACTTTGCTGAGCTGTGATGGTGGCTGTTGTTATGGGCTGAAGTGTATTCCTCCAATATTGATATGTTGAAGCCCTAACCTCCAGTACCCCCGGATGTGGATATATTTGGAGATAAGGGTTTTACAGAGGTAATTTAGGGTAAAGGAAGCCATTGGCATGGGCCCTAATACAATCTTCTGCCAGGGTAAAAGTTGTAAAATTCTAGTCCCAGTTTTATCTTTATGTGACTTTGGGTCAATCTATGGGAACTGAAATCAATGCCACAATTTATTGTTAGAAAAGTCATGAGAAGTGGACTGGAAATATTTGGAAATCTCTGACTGATGAAAAGACAGCTTGTGTTATCAAAAATCCATCTCGTTAATTAGGTTTAGTGTTCAGTTGAAACCATCTTCAAAAACTCTTAAAACTCTGTCTACAAAACAGCATATTCTTATCTTAGCTAATGAGTCCATGTAGATAAGGTGTTTTCAAGCCTCTTCTGCGATATACTAGGCAAGCAAAGGATGGATTCTCATTCATGACTAAAGAGACATTTTTGGCAAAGTGATCTGAGATGAGCTGGTAGACTTAGGCCAGGGGACCATGGGATCCTAACATCATTATTAAGGAAATTCTGAAAAAAGCCAGCCACAATGCACCCCAAGAGTTCATCACAACACTGAGTTTCTTCAAATCCAGCACTTTTTTGTTGTTGGTTGTTGTTATGGGCTGAACCGTGTTCCCCAAAAATGTGTATGCTGAAGCCCTAACCGCCAATACCCCAGAATGTGGATATACTAGGAGATAAGGGCTTTAAAAAGGTAATTTAGAGTAAATGAAGCCATTGGCATGAGCCCTAATACAATCTGAATGGTGTCCTAACAAGAAGGGAAAATTTGGGCCCGGCACTGTGGCTCATGCCTGTAATGCCAGCACTTTGGAAGGCTGAGGCAGGTGAATTGCTTGAGCCCAGGAGTTTTAGACCAGCCTGGGCAACATGGTGAAACCCCATCTCTACAAAAAAATACAAAAATTAGCCAGGTGTGGTGGCACACACCTGTAGTCCCAGCTACTCAGGAGGCTGAGATAGGAGAATCACCTGAGCTTGGGGAGGTTGAGGCTGCAGTGAGCTGAGATCAGGCCACTGCACTCTAGCCTGGGCACAGAGAGTGAGACCCTGTCTCAAAAAAAAGAAAGAGGAAATTTGGATAAAGTGACACCAAGGACACATGTGCACAGAACAATCATGTGAACAGTCAGCCAAGCACAAGCCAAGGAGAGAGGCCTCAGAGGAAACCAACCCTGCTAGTACCTTAATCCTGGACTTCAGTTTCTAGAACTATAAGAAAATAAACATCTGTTGTTTAAGCCACTCAGTCTGTGGTATTTTGTTATGGTGGCTCTAGCTAACTAATATACAGCTGCTATCCACAGATACTGGTGGCCCAGCTTTGGGGAGCCATGTACCTCATGATTAGAAGCAAGATGGAGCATGTCCCAGAATATGAGAATGACGTGGAATTCACTGAGTAGTCAGTTGTTAAACACTTTCTTTGCTTTGCTTTCTAGCATTATGCTTCCTTGGATGATAATCTTAGTACTTAGGATGCTGGTACTGCTGGAGGCCAGTTCTATGACCAGGATTAACCATGTACTAAAGGGAGCCAGAAACAAGTATGACAAATGGGTTCATTTCTTTTCTACTTAGTGAGGCTCTAGTGAGATTCAAACAGGTCCTCAATGAGTCCTGTGCCCTCTATGAAATCAGATACTGCCAGCTAAATCTACACAATACTCACGATTCTCCTAATACTCTATGAATGTTCTTCTCTAATTGATTAATCCTACCTCACTATCAGGTATCTACTATTTTTCCACTGTAATATGACAAATAGGATCACTCTAGTTAATAAGGAAGGAGCAACTGAAGATAAGAGCTGAGAGTAAAAGAAACAAAAAATCGTAACCTTCCACCATTTATTCATACTGCCATTAAGATCTCAATATACCCAATCAGGGCTCAGACACAAGCTTATTACTGCCTCATTACAAGCATACCTCACTAGATGCAGAGACTGTTGACAATACATCAACAATATTAAAGAAATGTTCTATTTAGAAGAACCTCGAGGAAAAAAATTTTGAAGCATAAGAAAAATCCTTTTATTATACACATTTAATTGATCAACTTTGAAAGTGTACAGTTTTATATATTAGACTTTTCATAAAAACAGGACAAACCAAATTACAACATACTACCCCATACCCATAATGATGACTACTAGTTAAAAAAAAAAAAAAAGCATAAAATCACAGGCGTTGGTTAGGATGTGGAGTACTGCTGTTGGAAATTAAAATGTACAGCCAGTTGTGATGGAAAATAATATGGCAGTTCCTCACAATATTAAAAATAGGATTACTACATGGTCCAGTGTACTTCTGGCTATACACATAAAAAATTAAAAGGACTCAAATAGGTATTTGTTTATCCATGTTCATAGCAGTATTATTCACAATAGTCAAGGGGTGGAAGCAAACTAAGGGTCCACTGATGCATGAATGGGGAAAAAATGTGATATACACATATAATGGAATATAGTAAGCTTTAAAAAGGAAGGAAATTCTCACATATACCACAACATGGATGAATATTCAAAACATTACACTAAGTGAAATAAGCCAGTCACAAAAGAACAAATAGTGTATGATTTTACTTATATTAGGTACCTAGAGTAGTCAAATTCAGGTGGTTGCCAAGGGCTGAAGTGTATGGAAAACTGGGGAGTTAATGTAATGGGTACAGAGTTTCAGTTTGACAAGATGAAAAGAATTCTGTGGATAGACAGTGGTGATGGTAGCACAAGAGCAGGAATGTTCTCAATGCCACTAAACTGTATACTTAGAAGTGGTTAAGAAGATAAACTATAAGTTATATGCATTTTACCACAATTAAAAATTTTAAATATTAAATTTTTTTTAAGGAGGGAAAATAAGGAAAATAATTTCTTGATAAAAGAAAATGAGGAGGTTTTTAAGGAACCAAAGACTTTGTAGAATTACTGTGGGGAAAGAGTCAAGAAAAATTTCATGTGTCATTATTACAGAATCACTTTTGCTCTAGTATTTATATTATTATGAACGGTTTTATCTTTTCATGTATAATCTAAGAAACATTTATACTACTGACTTGACCCTTTGTTTTTCCAAAGAAGTCTAATACACATATTCATAACACAACCCTTTCACTTGACCTTGTGATCTCCTCTAGCTACAATTAGGTTCTTTTGCTATTTCTACTTCCTCACCTCCAAGTCACTCCTTGGCCTACTATCTAACATTTGCCCCAACATTCTCATGAAACTGCCACCACCAAATTCACCAATGACTTCTGTGTTTTTCAATCTAATGGACACTTTTAAACCATATCTTATTTGGCCTCTCAGTAGTAGCATGATGTTGTTAAAGATTCATTTTCTTTTGGAACTTATTCATTCCTTGACAATTGTGAAGCTAATCTCATGAACTTTTCCTTCTACTCCTCCTCTTCAATCCTCATTAATAGTTCTATAGTATTAAACTGGATTAATTTACCTACACTGCACAGCCACTGACCAGTAAAATAAAAGCATGAGTACTCTAGCACCATTTAAAGATAAATGTCTTGGGTTCTCTCATCCTGTACCTAGCCTTATCCTTTGTTCTCCAATCCTTTCCAGTGTCTTCTAGACTCCTTCCTGGTTTTTACCTCAAATTTCTGGCATCACATTTGCCCCTTGGGCTAAAGGATGATTTCCCATATCTTGAGCATCTCTTTGGTACTACCTAAGCCATCATGTGCACTCATCCTCTAAAATAAATAACCATTGTTTTCCTTTCCCATCCTAAGCTTAAAAACAACAAGTACGCTTTGTAAGTTCCAAGGCATTTCTAAAGTACTCACCCATGCCTCTTGCTGTATAACAGATTAGATTAATACCCACTCTAAGAGATGGCTTGCAGACGTACTGCTGATAGAACCTTAGTGACTATCCACTTCTAATCAAGGTCATCAGGGTATCTCTTTAGAGAAATATGAATGTAATGTAAGTACTATAAAGAATCTTGAAATTTGTCAAATTATGTTTTAGATAACTTTACTAAGCTGACATAATTGACAAGAAGTAAGTGGTCTACATAGAAAAAGGGATTCAAGAACAAGATTTCCCTATATAGGAAAAAGGCTGCCCTATTTGGCAAATAAAGCTTTATAGTAAAGAGAGTACTTTAGTTTGAGGTCAATGTCCCCAGGAGTCAGCAAGAACTTTGATAGTAATCTAGTTTGCAGTGTAAACTTCCCTCTAGAAGACACTCAATTTATAAATATTTTGGTTCAGTTGGCAGTTATTGATCTCAGCATAAAAGTAAGTGGGCATTCTGATGTATCAGCCTCATTCTGTTCAAATCTGACTATTGTGAATCTAAGTTCTCAGTAAACTGGTAAAATACAATTCCTAAACTTGCAAATCTGGGGACTAAACTCTGTACCCATGACTCTGCAATTATGGTATGAAGATTCAAATGACCACGTAGTTTCTTCCTCTCTATTTATTCCTGCATCTATTAATTGCTGATTGTATGTTAACTACTATGTGAGATGGGAATATATCAAAAAGCAAAATATTTCCTTCCATTAAAGAGCTTCCAGGGTAGTCTGTCTTTAAAACAGGTAACATAAACAAGAGAAAGGCAGCACATGAAATTGATTAACATTGGCTGACTTTGAGGAGGAGAACAGGGAGCTGAGGTAAAAAGAGTGAAAAGAAAAACTTTCACCTTTTATTTTTCACCTTTTATTTTAAAATAACATAAAGGTATTATGTACATTTTAAGTGATCAAAAAATTTTTTTAATTGGGAAGAGATTTAGTGAATCAGAAAATAAGCCTGAGGAAATTATTCAGAAAGAAACATCAAAGAATAAAAGAGATGAAAAAAATAACAGTCAAGAAATATGGCTGATAGAATGCGGACAGCCAGGAATAGGAATTCCATATAAGAGAATTGAGGAGTATGGGAGAGAGGCAATATTTGGAGAGATGAAGAGTGAGAATTTCCAGAACTGAAGATGTGTCTTCAGACTGAAAAAAGCATACCACATCTCAAGAGAGATAAACAAAACAAAATCCATACCCAGATATAGTGTGATAGGATTGTAAACACAAAAGATATAGAGAAACATCTTGAAAGCATTCAGGAGAAAAGACGGCATTAGCTACCAAAAAAGCAATATGCTGACGGCAGACTTCCCATTTCCAAGATGACAGAAGATAATAAAATTATATTTTCAAACTACTCAGGGAAAATAATAGTCAATCTAGAATCCATACCCAGCAAAAGTATCAATCAAGAATGAAAGCAAAATAAAAACACGTCAGTCAGAATAAGAATATTTACCATTAACAGATCTTCACTGAAAGAACTACTAAAATTTTGCTTCATTGAATAGGAGGTTAACTACTATGTGAGATGGGAATAGGAAGCTGAATCCCAGAAAATGAGTAAAATGAAGGAAGCAAGGGAAATTTTTTAAAAAACTAATAAAGCATGATAAATAAGCATGACAAAGCTAAACACAACAAAAACTATTTTATATAGTAACAAATAATTTGGGGTGATGATTTAAAACAACATGGAACATTATACAATGCTAGAAAATAAAGACAGAAAAGATGAGAGGAGGGAGATCAGAACTCAAAGTGTTCTAAGATGCTTGCTATATTCAGGATCTGAACAATACTGACACTTTAGACTTTATAAATCAAGTACACATTTATTAAGTTGAGTAACAATAATAATGAAACAAATAAAAGGTACAACCTCCAAACTAGAGTGATAAAAAGGAGAATTAGAAAAACTAACAACAGCATATCTTGACCAATCTAATAAAAGGCAAAAAGAACAAAGAAAAAGTATGATAAAGAGGAAAGACAGGCTGATTCAAGTGTAGTGGTGTTTACAACTAATTGACCACAACCAGTTACAACAGATTTCTTTGTTCTTTCTCCACTCCCACTGCTTCACTTGATCAGTCTTAAAAAAAATTAAAATAATAAAATAAAAACATGAGGAAAGATTTTTAAAATGGTAGAAATTAGTCCAAATACAATATACCAATAATCACAATAAATATATATAAATTGTTTTACTTATCAAACAAAAAGCAAATTGTCAGATTGGATAGATAAAATCTAGCTAGAGAAGATAATGACTCCAAATGGTTGATGATAAAGGAAAGAAAAAATACTAATAACAACAAAAAGCTGGTCTAGCAGTATTAATATATGACAAAACAAACTTTAAGGCAGAAAGTCTCACTAGTAGTAAAGAGGATCAATTCACCAGAAAGATTTAACCTCAAAATATGCAAAGCAAAAGTTGACAGCATTACAATAAGAAACTGAAAATCCCACAATTATAGTAGGAAATTTTTAACATAAATCTGATCAAATAAATCATAAAACTGCTCAAAGAGACAAAACTCAGCAAGTATATAATAATATGGACAACACAAAATCAATTTTTTTCTTTAGGCTAAAGTGAAGCAGTAGGAGTGGAGAAGGAACAAAGAAATCTGTAACTGTCTGTGATCAATTAGTTGTAAACACCACTGCACTCAGACCAGCCTGAACAAATTTGAGCTAATGGACACATTTAGAATTGATGTAGCTTTATAAAAAATAAAAGGAAAAAACAGAAAGCAGTTAGGTGGCACCAGTTCAGGTTGTTGTGGGTTTATTTATTTACTTTTTTAAGGTTTTCTTGGAGTCTGATATTTCCATCTTGCAAATTCAAACCACATATGCTCTTAAAGAAAAAACTTTTCCATGCACACCACCATTAGGAAGAGCATCATTAAATCACTAACTTATAAAGCCATAAAAGGATGATTTTTTAGTTTCAAGAATTTAGATTTACTAGAGATAGCCTATATTTAAGTATATCAACCATGTCAAACAAAGAAAAATATTTCCAGGCCGGGCGCGGTGGCTCACACCTGTAATCCCAGCACTTTGGGAGGCCAAGGAGGGCAGATAACCTGAGGTCAGGAGTTTGAGACTTGCCTGGCCAACATGGCGAAACCCCATTTCTACTAAAAATACAAAAGTTAGCTGGGTGTGGTGGTACACGCCTGTAGTCCCAGCTACTTGGGAGTTTGAGAAAGAATAATCACTTGAACCCGGGAGGTGGAGGTCGTAGTAAGCCGAGATTGCACCACTGCACTCCAGCATGGGTGACAGAGACTCCATCTCAAAAAATTAAATTAAATTTAATTTAAATTAAATAAAATAAATTATGAGTTTAGTTTTAGACTTTTGGAGTCTAGCTGAAAATTCACAACTGAACCAAGTAATGGGCACGAAGGAGTTGGGATGACCTCACAAAGGGAGAGCGGAGTATAGAGAGGAAGAGGAGTGGTAGGCTACATCTGGTGATACATGTAGGAAATGTCCCAAAATTTTCTTCACTTAGCAGTGTAAGAACTATTTAATATTTACCATTAACAGGAATGGCAGGAAAATATGGTCTAAAGATGAAGACAATAGCTTTACTGTAAAACCTTTTGTTGAGACTCAGAAAGAGCTAAAGTGCCTCTTAGAATCATTCAGATACACAAAAGGCCTTTTAAGCGTCTTAAGATTGTGTGCCTCTCACATTCTTATGGTGACAGCTACTAGGGAGGCTGAGGCGGGAAGATCACTTCAGCCTAAGAGTTATGCGGTGAGCTATGATCGCATCACTGCCACCCAGCCTGGATGATAGAGTGAGACACCAGTCTTTAAAAATAAATAAAACAAAATCCTAAGAGCATTGCCCATACAGGTTCAAAGGGAGCCCAAGATGAGAGGGTGGTTTATCTCAAAGAGATTTGTGGTTGTGACTTCTGTCTAACACAGTGAATATCAATAAAGATTCATAGAAAACAAATAGCTTTATGGGATTGTTCTGGTAAAAGTACTACCACTTGGAATAAAAGAGACAGAAATAATACAGAATGAAAAAGGTCTTTGGAATCCCTACCTTTTACGGGAAGGTCGCAGCTTGAGGAGGCTCCTCAACTGCAGCTTCCTTTTCTTACGGAAAAGTAAATCAGAAGCCAAAACCAAGAGCCCAGAGAGCAGAGACAACAGCGGAGGTGAATAATTGCCAGGCAGTCAGGCTGAGCCCTTATAAAGTACTAGCAACATGTGCAAGGCTGGATTTTAGAACTGCTAGTGACTTCCTGTGTTCCCCTTTTGGAATACGAATGTTGAGAGTATTTATAAACTACGGGGTCGGTGGTGGGGTATTAGTGTGTCTCTTTAGTTCACAGTACTTCCCATCTAGAGGAATGGTATTCAAGGAGCTCTGCTGAAGGAGCCACACCCAAGGAGCCTCACCTCAACCACACCTGGACCTGATTCAAATAATGAGATTCTGGACTTTAACCTAATCCCATAAAGGGATAAGACTTGGGGATGCACAGGTCTTGTAAGTTGGAGGGATGTAAACTGCTGTGACCTCAGGGCAGACTGTATTTTCCAAGATGGCCACACAAGATCTCTCATCCCACATGTTCTTACAGGGTAACACTGGCATTCCTATCAACAGGCAGGCCCCTCAACCTAGGCAGGTCTATGACTGTAGGGGAAATGACACTATATGATTTCTGAGGCAACACCATTAACAGGCAACATACCTTTCACCTCATATTGTGGGACACTCTTGGAAACCAGCCTGCAGCCTGTGACAAAGCTCAGGCTACACGAAGATGCCACATATTGGCGTTTCACTTGAGAGGCAGCATCAGCCAGCCTTAGAGGTATCTCCAGACACTATCTGAATGCAGCTACACAAGAAATCTCAAGTGAGAATTTCCAAGATGAGTCTAGTCAACTCCCCAAACATTACGAAAAACAAATAATTGGTTGTTACTGTTTTAAGCCAATAAGTTTTGGGGTGATTTGTTATACAGCAATAGATACCAGAACATGAGAGTAGAGGTAAGGGAAATCAGTCATCAGCTAGATAAGCCATATGCTATGTAATTTCTTTTACAGCTAATCTTTTGATTGGTTTAGCACAAAAAAACTGCTGAACCGCTTTTGTCTTTATATATATATTTTTTTTTGCTTAGTCATATCTTCACTAGCTTTTTAGTGAAGGATCCTTTTAGTGAAAGTTCTACTGCATGTAGTTAAATGAAGGATATTTTCCATATCTCAGTATGAAGAGAGGAGAGAGATCAGTATCTCCATTGATGTAGACAGATATGACAGTGACAGCAGGAACCATCACCCCAGAACCGATGAAAGACACAGACCAGAGGTGGAGTGCAGAAATCCAAAAGGAATAAATAGGGTGTGTAAACAATGGTTCCTCCCCAGGTGAATCATTCCAGCACAGAAGTTTCTAAGTCGAATAATTAACATATTAAATTTCTGAACATGGACTTCTATTTAGAATGACTTTCAATATAAAGCTGAAAATGCATGATATGAAAAATATGTTGGCCTGGATCATAAAATCCTATCCCTGCAACTTCTCTGAAAATCCATGTATTTATGAAAAAATTAATTATTGGTTAATTGTATTGAACGTAAGTTGAGTTTTGTTTTGTGTGAGAACATTGTTGTTTGCATGTTAGTCCCTAAGATTAAACATGTAAGGAAAGAGTACAATTACAGTTTAATTGGTGGAAACACACTGAACTAAAGATGCCCTCTGCTTCTATATGGGAAATATATTACAGGGTCATATCCACTTCTCTTAATTGTTCACAACTGTTTCCAAGCAATCTGAAGGAACTGTTGACTTTTTGAAAATAACCATAGTAATCATGTACTATGATCCTGTATCACAGAGGGAATCCTAACAAAGCACCATGAATGCAGAGAGTTTCAAAACGCAAAAAAGCCTGAAATAACTATTAATTTAGGCAAAGGAAGAAGAGACCCGAAAGAAAGCACTGTCACCAACTCATACTGTAATAGCAAATAAACAAATAGTCTGCTTTTTAGGAAGGAAAAAAAAAAAAAAAACATTTCTAGAAGCAAATTAAATAAAATTTAGTTCCATGACTGAAATATTCTATTTTTATTTTGTAGCAGAGTTTGTTGAAACCTAAATGAAAGCTTACCCAGAAATCTCATTTATTTCTAAAACAGACAAAGGAGAGCCATACATACTGAAGCAGAGTGCAGGTCTGGAGAACAATGCACTCAGCCTTCTTTATGCTTTCCCCTGTGTCACCCTGAGAATCCAGACAGACCTCTACTGAGCCAAACTGAAATTTCCATGTATTAAGTTTCAGTACAACAAAAGTTCCCTTATAATCGAGGTAGCTTCATCTTTATGATACATAAATACGAATCTCACCGAGAAATTAAATAGCTAAACAACTTTTTTCCTAAACAACTTTCAATGCAAAAAATGAAAGAGCAGAAATAAGTCTAGAGAAAGCCTAAAGCATCAACAGTTCATTTGTCCAGTTACACATCCCACTATTTAACCTCCAGTATTTCCAACTGCTCTGGCTCTACTTTCCTAACATTCTATCTTCCCCTTTCTTCTATCCTCTCTGAACTTGTGCCTTTAGTTTAGTCCATATGTCAGACAGCCCCAGGTCACACATGTTGAAGTATCCAGAAGATAAGGTGGGAGTTCTGCATTAGGGAGGAATGGAGAGGTGTGGGCTGATTTATTGGCTTTCAATGTTCTTCAAGGCACTGCATTTTACATATGTCTGGTTAGATGATTTACAGATTATATTACTTATCCAATTAACCTTCATCAAATGGGTAACAGTTTCAAGGATTCCAACAAGAAACCTAACGACTGAAGGTAATAATGATAAGGCAATCACACGGAATCAACAAGAGCTGATGCCACTATTTCTAGTTTGAGCGTTTACCAGTCACAACAGAATGTAAAGAAAAATGATCTTAGAAGATCTTTTAAAAATTAGCCCCTGGTCAGGCATGGTGGCTCACACCTGTAATGCTAACACTTGAAGAAGCTGAGGTAGAAGATCACTTGAGGCCAGGAATTCAAGACCAGCCTGGAGGACATAGTGAGATCCCATCTACCAAAAATTTAAAATATTAGCCAGGCATGGTGGAGCGCGTCTGTGGTCCTTCTTACTCAGGAGGCTGAGGCAGGAGACTCACCTGAACCCATGAGTTTCAGGCTGCAGTGAGCTATGATCACACAACTGCACCAGAGCCGGGATGACAAAGTGAGACCCCATCTATTTAAAAAAAAAAAAAAAGCTCTCCAAAATATGAAGATAAGATATACAAGTTAAAGGATATGGCCAGGTGCAGTGGCTCATGCCTCTAATCCTAACACTTTGAAAGACTGAGGAGGGTGGATAGCTTGAGCCCAGGAGTTGGAGACCAGCCTGGGCAACACGGCAAGACCTGGTCTCTACAAAAAATACAAAAGTTAGCTGGGCGTGGTATGGTAGGCCTGTAGTCCCAGCTACTTGGGAGGCTGAGGTGGGAGAATCACGTGAGCCATGAAGTGGAGGTCACAGTGAGCCGTGATGATGCCACTGGACTGCAGCCTGAGGAACAGAGTAAGACTCTAAGAAAAGAAAAAATAAAAATTTAAAGGATGTGATACTAATCAGGATAGATCTGTCCCTCTGGCATTTCTCCAACTACACTGGCATTTTAGGCCTGTAGAGATTAGCATTAACTCAGAGTCAGTATGTAGTAATCCCCTAAAAGGTCTAAGTACAGTTATGCACTACACAATGACATTTTGGTCAACAACGGACCACATATATGACAGTGGTCCCATAGATTATAATGTAAGACTGGGCATGGTGGCTCACACCTGTAATCCCAGCACTTTGAGAGGCCAAGGTGGGCAGATCACCTGAGGTCAGGAATTCAAGACCAGTCTGGCTAACATGGTGAAACCCTGTCTCTACAAAAATACAAAAATTAGCCGGGCATGCTGGTGGGTGCCTGTAATCCCAGCTACTAGGGAGGCTGAGGTGGGAGAATCAGTTGAACCTGGGAGGCAGAGGTTGCAGTGAGCCGAGATCCCGCCACTGTGCTCCAGCCTGGACAACAGAGTGAGACTCTGTCTCAAAAAAAAAAAAAAAAAAAAAAAAGATTATAATGTAAGATTATCAGCAAGAGTAGAAAAAAAATTATACTGGAACCGAAAAATTCCTATCACTTAGTAACTTCCTACTAGCACAACTCATTACTCATGTGGTTGTGGTGATGCTGGCATGAATAAACCTACCACAGTGCCAGTTCTCTAAAAGTATAGCACATACAATTAAGTACAGCACATCATACTTAATAATAATAAATAACTACGTGACTGGTTTTTTCTGTATTTACCGTATTTACTATACCATACTTTTTATCATTATTTTAGGGTATATTTCTTCTACTTATTAAAAAAGCTAACTAAAAAGAGACTCAGGTAGGTTCTTCGAGAGGTATTCCAGAAGAAGGCATTGTTATCATAGGAGACAGCTCCATGTGTGTTACTGTCTCTGAAGACCTTCCAGTGGGACAAAACATGGCGGTGGAAGACAGTGACACTGATGATCCTGACCCTGTGTGGGCCTAGGGTAATGTGTATGTTTTGTGTATTAGTTTTTAACAAAAAAGCTTAAAAAGTAAAAAGCACATAAAAATTTTTATAAAAAGAAAAAAGCTACAGAGAAAGGATATCAAGAAAGAAAATATTTTATACAGCTGTACAATGTGTGTGTGTGTTTGTTTTCCAGGAAGCATAAATTTGAAAGGGGCGGTCCTTTTTTAATCGTATTTTTAAATTAAAAAAAATCGTTTTTAGAGAGAGGGTCTCACTCTGTTGCCCAAGCTGGAATGCAGTTATGCAATCATAGCTCACTGTAACCTTGAACTCTTGGGGGGGCTCAAGCAATCCTCCTGTCTCAGCCACCCAAGTAGCTGAGACTACAGGCACACACCACCATGCCCAGCTAATTTTATTTTTTTGCAGAGACAGCGTCTCACTATGTTACCTAGACTAGTCTCGAACTCCTGGCTTCAAGCAATGCTCCTGCCTTGGCCTCCCAAAGTGCTGGGATTACAGGTGTCGGCCACCATGCCTGGCCATTGTTTGTGTTCTAAGTTAAGTGTTATTGGAAAAGAGTCAAAAAGTAAAAAAAAACAAAAGTTTATAAAACTAAAAAGTTATAATAACCTAAGGTTTATTACTGAAGAAACAAAACATTTTTTAATTGAGTGGAGCCTAAGTGTACAGTGCTTATAGTCTATAGTAGTGTAATATCCAAGGCCTTCACATTCACTCACCCACTGACTCACCCAGAGCACTTCCACTCCTGCAAGCTCCACTGTGGTAAGTGTCCTATACAGGTATACCATTTTTTATCTTTTATACCGTATTTTTAACCATACCTTTTCTATGTTTATATATGTTCAGGTACACAAATACCATTGTGTTACAATTGCCTATAGTATGCACAGTAGCATGCCATACAGGTTTGCAATCCAGGAGCAACAGGTCATTTACCAGAAACCCTAAGTGTGTAGTGGGCTATTCCATCTAGATTTGTATAAGTACACTGTATGAAGTTCACACAAGAACATGTATCCCCATCATTAAGAGATGTATGACTAGCTGGGGGCAGTGGCTCATGTCTGTTATCCCAGCACTTTAGGAGGCTGAGGTGGGAGGACTGCTTAAAGATAGGAGTTCAAGACCAGTCTGGCCAACATAGTGAGACCCCATCTCTATTTTTTTAAAAGAAAAAAAATTATATATATTAAAAAAGAGAGAAGCGATGTATGAGTGTATTTCCCTTTCTCTAGAATATAGGCAGCATGGTAAATTGATGAAAGTCCATTAAAGAAGGCTGATCAATACACTCTATACTATTTTACACACCAATAGTATACAAAACTGCCGACATTTTCAATCAATATTATCAATAAGGTTTATATAAAATCTGTGTAAGTCACTATCTTTAATAATAAACAATTTTGATTATTTTACTTATTTGTCTTAGTTCAACAATTTGGCTGGGGAAAATATATAGCTACATGCTGTCAAAAATAATACATTTATTACATATTTAAACAGTAATAAACTAGCTTAATGTTAGCAAAAAAAAAGTGACAATTTAAACTTATAGCTCCAGTTACCTTATTGTTAAGAGTAAGCGTACCTGTTGATTCTAAAAAGGTTTAATATGCCTTTTTAACAGGGATTAGTGCATCAAAATGTTTAGTAATTCCAGAGGTTTCTGATACACAGTTAAGTATTTACTGAGTACCCTCTATGGGGAAAACACTGTCCTGAGTTAGAATCAACCTTTTCATATTATTGGAAAACACCCTTGAGGATATTGTATCACCTCTCACTACTGGCAGCTGGTTGGCCTATTGTGGTGCTAAAAGTTCTTTAGAGGCACAAGTGTATATTTCCCGAAATAGATAAAATTAATCCTAGGCCAGACATGGTGGCTCACACCTATAATCCCAGCAGTTTGGGAGGCTGAGGAAGGTTCATTGCTTGAGTCCAGGAGATTGAGACCAGCCTGGGCAACATGAAGAAACCCTGTCCCCACAAAAAGTACAAAAAATAAGCTGCGTGTGCTGGCACATGCTTGTAGTCCCAGGTACTCCACAGGCTGAGATGGGAGGATCACCCGAGCCCAGGAGGTGGTGGCTGCAGTGAACTGAGATCACAGCACTGCACTCCAGCCTGGGCGTCAGAGTGAAACTCTACCTTTACCCCTTTTATATAACTGCTTTGTAAGAAGGAATTAGAACTGATCATCTGGCTTTATCCCATATACTTACTATATACTTGTTATTTAAGTTAAAATTATTATGATAGCCCTTATTCAGAACCTTCAATTGATTTCTCCCTAATTTCATTTCTTTTACTGGTGTTTAACATCACTGACTTATTAGGTCATTTATTCCATCTGGTGGTTTTAGCATTTCTTAAAACAAGACTTAATAGCAAGGAATTTTAATTAAATATCAGAACAATAAGTCATTAGGTAGATTAGTCAGGTATAAAACAAGAATTTAAATAAAAGAATAGATTATGAATAAAAACTCCATAAACAAGTTAAAATATGTTATCTTCAAGAAGTAATCTTCATATTATATTCAATTGCTTAATTTGGATGTGACTTGAGAATTTATGATGGGATACATTTAACTCTGTCATCCAAAACTGAATTATACTGGCCAAGGGAACACTAACACCTAAGTCCACTCTAGGGGCAGTGGGAATAACTACAACATTTCTCCGCTGATATTTAAGGTAAATAAAAGGTCTTTATTTCCAATTCTTGAATGACAAATGCTGGGACACACAGACAAGAGTTTTAGATATGTAAAACGAAATCCAGTTATTCTAAAAATTAAGTCATAGTGACCTATTATCTTCAGTAACATACAGACCCAGGTTTAAAAAAATCAGGTGGTTACTGAAAAATTCAGTCCGACTGATACATGAATGCCACATATTTTATCAGCTACTTTAATAAAAAGTTTGTTACACATTACATATAAAATTTGATATACACATTAACTGCATTTGTCAAACTGCAATATTATACCACAAAAGCTATTAATAAGATAACTGTCTATATTTTACATATATGATGTTATATAAGTCTATAATATCTTATAAAAAGAACTGTCTGCTTATACTCCTTGAGTCTAACTCTCCCTAGATCCTATCTTTCCTTCTACTAGCCCTAATTTACATAATTGATCTAGAGAGTAATCTATAAGTAATAATCTATCTTTGATAAAGTAATCAAGGATAACAATGCAACCCGAAGAGACATTTGGGTGAATTACTGGAGGCTTCATCATCTGCTCTAGACATAAATGCCTTTTTAATCTTCTCAATCTCTCTCTCTCCCAGTCTTTCTCCTTCCTCTTAATTGATTTTCTTATTCTTTAACCTTTCGTAGCTTGCTCATCTCTCTTCTATACCTCTTTTAAAACCTCTACATTAGCTATTCATCTAATGTCATAATGTAGTACAATTAGCATTCAGCCTTAAAAGAAGTCGCCTTCTATCACAAAGACTATAAAACACTCATTCAGTAATCACTTACTGACCATCTACTTCGTGTCATTACCTGTACAAGGCTCCAGATACAGAAAAGTAAGACAGTTTCTGTGCTAGAGTCATTCAAAGTATTAGGGAGCTGATTATAAAATAAATTATAAAAAATAAAACTATTTTTTACAAAATGGTGGCATGAAGGATGAAGCAACAAAGTATTTTCATTTTTAAACAATAAATTGTATTATTTTTTCTTACTCTACAAAGCAACTGATATACTTGGTGGTGAAAGGACAAGGAGTGTGTTGAAAGTCTGAAAAGGTAACGCAGTGACATCTGAGGAGCCATGAAACCCTAGCGGAAGGGTGGGAGGTGAAGCCTAATTATCTAAAGGTGAAAAGGCCAAGCCTCAAAGAAAGTAGGTCAGACACAAACATGAATAAACCCCTCCACTCTAGATAATGACGGCTGAATATTTTGCACACTGCAATGAGTTCAGAGTTTAAAAAAATCACTTCTAAACTTCAAAGGATGAAGTTTTTAAGGTCTTTATTTTCTACACATTAGCATGCCTCTGACAGAACCTTTAGTTTCAACAACTAGTTTAAAGAAGTAGCCTAAAGTGTGTTACCTTTGTGTAAACTAAAGGATGACCAATTCTAAATAACCTTTTCTAAAATCTTAAGAGGTCAACTATCAACATTTACAGTAAGTTAAAGAGGCTAAGTTAATAACATTTTATCTCAAAAGCAAAAATTAGTATCTTTGAAGCATATTAGTGGATCTGAAAAGCTACTGTGATTTTAAGGTTTCTTTTCCCAGAAATAATCCATAAATATACCATATATGGTCTGTTCTTATGTTAAAATGGGGTAGGGGATAGGAAAATTAATTTTTATAGGTTTAATAATAAAACAGAAAATATATGTAAATCACACCAAAAAACCCCCAACTTCATGACTGCAATTATTTTAGAAAAACAGCTGTCTAAAGTATTTCAAACTAAAACCACAAGAACGCGATAGAGGTTATTAAAACTTTGAAGATGAAACTCAATAAAAATTAATCATTTTCCTTTCCTAAATCGAAACTGAGGTTTTATTTTCCAAAATCCTGTTCTACGATGAAGTACAAATGCCCATGCAGCATATAATCATGTCCAAACACAACAGTTAGCAGTCATTTATTGCTAAATTTAAATACGACCAAACAAAATGACAGCTAGAAAAAAACTAAGCTATATACACTTGAGATAGCTTTTAATATAAAAGCATGTCCTCAAAATGTGCCTATTTTAAAGGAATAGAAATTCCCTCTGCCTCTTTCCCACCCCATATATGATTCAAAATAATAAACCAAGAAACCACTCATTATCTCAAACATTTCAAATAAAGCTACTTGAGTTCATGAAACTCACATATGCAAAATTTTACATGTTAAACCAAACATATTTGGGCATAAACTAGTATATTTTTGGATTTAAAATACTACCTTTTGTTTTTTAAAAATAATTTCAACCTTATTTTATAAAGATGAAATACAAACATAAAACCTAAGCAAGTTAAAGTTTCTCACCTTCACCCTCCTTCTTCTCAGCTTCTAAATCAGGTAGCTCATTATCTATTTCACAGACACAGAAACATATCTAAAACACTTGTACTGTTGCTTTGAATATTAGCTTTCAAGTTGAAGCTGCACGCATTTACAGTGCGCCTCAGAGTTGGATTACATGACCTGTTTAGTTAACTCTGTAAAGATGACAGTTTAAGCAAAAATATATGTAGACAATGTTTTTTGATCAATACACAAAGTAGAACTTTCCCTATTTTTAGAAATTTGCAATACAACTCTCCAATTAATTTTTGCTCCAAATGAAACTTTATCATGTTTATATACTAAGCAAAAGGTTTCTGTGGTCTTAAGAGTTACTTGATCAATCTAGACATAAGTTTACAAAAGTATAAATTAAGACTATGTAGTACTGACCAAAAATAAATCTTAAAACACTTCTGTCTATCTGAAAAAAAAAAATGATCAACATTGTCCTTGGCTATCTAGTGGTTAGATAAGAAAACTATTAACAAAAGTCCTCAAATTAATACATATAAAAGAAAAGATGAAGAGAGAAGTAATTTCTAAACGAATAGCAAATAAGCTAATTAAAGTTCTTCTCCTACCCAAAAAGAAAGTGTTCAGAAAATACAGGAATTTGCAAAATCCTCACCCTTTTTCAAACTTTGCAAAATTAGGTATTTTGCTGTCAAATGTATAACTGTACTAACAACTGCTCCACTAATATTTTCAATCTTAACCACAATCATGTTTAGAGCTTTCTTAAAACTGAAGTACACATTTTAAACATTTCAAACTTAACATATCAGCTTTAAGGAAAAAGCAAGATTAGGGCATGTAAACATAGTCAGAAAGTATTTTCACATACATCATTTCATACACTCTTCTAAAGAAGGTACCAGGATTCTCATTTAACAAGGAAAGGAACTGTGACTTAGAGGGTAAATGACATGCCCAAAGTCAGCTACAAGGGGATAAATCTAGAACTAGAACCCAAAGCTGTTAGTCTATCAAATATATTTTCATTCACTTCTTTAACTGAAAGGCCAAGCTAAAGGTCAATTATTGAGCCCCAATGTAACAGTATATATGATCTACTATTTTTAAAACAGAAGGGAATAGAGCTAACATATAATCCCAGAGTATATATCTCAAAACCAAATGATACTAGGTCATTTTAGCAAGCATCAAAAATGCTAATTTTCAGTCACTATAAATTGTGTGCAATTTCAATGTTTACAAAATTTTAAATCAATATTTAGCAAAAATAAATTTTTAAACTGAGCTTCTTTTAACATGATTTTCTTTCTTGAAAGATTTTAAGCACTACATGCACACTTGAAAAAATAATTATTACCTTTTATTAAATTTTAATTTAAATGCCTATTATCTGCAGGGTTTTAAAAAAAAAAAAAAAAACTTCACAATTTTGTAGTTTCCTATTAAGTGAATGGTGAGATAAGCAAACCAGTTAATTCACAATGCCCCCTACTGGTAGCTCAAGAGAAAGCATTCTCTAATGTAACATTACAAAAAAGTGCATTAGTTTTATTAAATGTGATCTCTCACCACCTGCACACAAATGCCCTGGAAAGCTTAAAAATACAACCTCCTTGCTCTACACAAATACCTACAGATATTTTTATTTAAGTTAGATTGCCTGAGTTCAGGAATTTGAGGTTACAGTGAGCCATGATCGTTCCACTATACTCCAGCCTGGGAAACAGAGTAACACTCTGTCTAAAAAAAAATTACCCCAGGTCACATGCTAAAAGGTAGCAGAGCTACCAATCTTTTCTTATCCCTAGTGCTAGATGTCCTTAAGATGAAAGAGAAACAAATTATATTAGCCTTAAAATTCAAGTAATTATTTATTTTAGATACTGCTTATGTAAGCAATACATGCTAAACCTTCTTAACCCTGGTCCCGCCCACATCACTTGGGGAGTCTGTAGAAATGTCTGACCATGTCCCATTCTCAGATTCAGATTTAATAGGATTAAGGTAGGGCCTGAATACTGTTATTATTATTATATTATTTATTATACTTTAAGTTCTGGGGTACATGTGCAGAACGGGCAGGTTTCTTACATAGGTATACACGTGCCATGGTGGTCTGCTACACCCATTAACCCATCATCTACATTAGGTATTTCTCCTAATGCTATCCCTACCCTAGACCCCGCCCCCCAACAGGCCCCACTGTGTGATGTTCCCCTCCCTGTGTCCATGTATTCTCATTGTTAAATTCCCACTTACGAGTGAGAACATGTGGCATTTGGTTTTCTGTTCTTGTAGTAGTTTGCTGAGAATGATGGTTCCCAGAGTCATCCATCTCCCTGCAAAGGACATGAACTCATCCTTTTTTATGGCTGCATAGTATTCCATGGTGTATATGTGCCACATTTTCTTCATCCAGTCTACCACTGATAGGCATTAGGGTTGGTTTCGAGTCTTTGCTATTGTGAACACTACTGCAATAAACATATGTGTGTATGTGTCTTTATAGAGGAATGATTTGTAATCCTTTGGATATATACCCAGGAATGGGATTGCTGGGTCAAATGGTATTTCTAGATGTAGACCCTTGAGGAATCGCCACACTGTCTTCCACAATGGTTGAGCTAATTGCCACCAACAGTGAAAAAGCATTCTATTTCTCCACATCCTCTCCAGCATCTGTTGCTTCCTGACTTTTTAATGATCACCATTGTAACTGGCATGAGATGGTATCTCATTGTGTTTTTGATTTGCATTTCTCTAATGACCAGTGACGATTAGCTTTTTTCACATATTTGTTGGCTGCATAAATGTCTTCTTTTGAGAAGTGTCTGTTCATATCCTTTACCCACCTTTTGATGGGGTTATTTTATTCTTGTAAATCTGTTTAAGTTATTTGTATATTCTGGATATTAGCCCTTTGTCAGATGAGTAGGTTGCAAAAATTTTCTCCCATTCTGTAGGTTGCCTGTTCTCTCTGACCATAGTTTCTTTTGCTGTGCAGAAGCTCTTTAATCAGATCCCATTTGTCTATTCTGGCTTTTGTTGCCATTGTTTTTTGGTGTTTTAATTATGAAGTCTTTGCCCATGCCTATGTCCTGAATGGTACTGCCTAGGTTTTCTTCTAAAGTTTTTATCGTTTTAGGTCTTATGTTTAAGTCTTAAATCCATCTTGAGTTAATTTTTGTGTAAGGTGTAAGGAAGGAATCTAGTTTCAGCTTTCTGCATATGGCTAGCCAGTTTTCCCAACACAATTTATTAAATAGGGAATCCTTTCCCCATTGCTTGTTTTTGTCAGGTTTGTCAAAGATCAAATGGTTGTAGATGTGTGGTATTATTTCTGAGACCTCTGTTCTGTTTCATTGGTCTATATCTCTGTTTTGGTACCAGTACCATGCTGTTTTTGTTACTGTAGCCTTCTAGTATGGTTTGAAGTCAGGTAGCGTGATGCCTCCAGCTTTGTTAGGATTGTTTAGGTTTTTGTTTTGTTTTGTTTTTTGCTTAGGATTGTCTTGGCTATGCAGGCTCTTTTCTGGTTCCATATGAAATTTAAAGTCATTTTTTCCAATTCTGTGAAGAAAGTCAATGGTAGCTTGATCGGGATAGCACTGAATCTATAAATTACTTTGGGCAGTATGGCCATTTTGATGATATTGATTCTTCCCATCCATGAGCATGGAATGTTTTTCCATTTGTTTGTGTCCTCTCTTACTTCTTTGAGCAGTGGTTTGTAATTCTCCTTGAAGAGGTCCTTCACATCCCTTGTAAGTTGGATTCCTAGGTATTTTATTGTCTTTGTAGCAACTGTGAATGGGAGTTCACTCTTGATTTAGCTCTCTGTTATTGTTGTAAAGGAATGCTTGTGATTTTTGCACATTGATTTTGTATACTGAGACTTTGCTGAAGTTGCTTATCAGCTTAAGGAGATTTGAGGCTGAGATGATGGGGTTTTCTTTTTTTTTTTTTTTTTGAGACGGAGTCTCGCTCTGTCGCCCAGGCTGGAGTGCAGTGGCCGGATCTCTGCTCACTGCAAGCTCCGCCTCCCGGGTTTACACCATTCTCCTGCCTCAGCCTCCCGAGTAGCTGTGACTACAGGCGCCCGCCACCTCGCCCAGCTAGTTTTTTTGTATTTTTTAGTAGAGACGGGGTTTCACCGTGTTAGCCAGGATGGTCTCGATCTCCTGACCTCGTGATCCACCTGTCTCAGCCTCCCAAAGTGCTGGGATTACAGACTTGAGCCACCGCGCCCGGCGACAATGGGGTTTTCTAAATATACAATCACGTCGTCTGTAAACAGAGACAATTTGACCTCTTCTCTTCCTATCTGAATACCCTTTATTTCTTTTTCTTGCCTGATTGCCCTGGCCAGAACTTCCAATACTATGTTGAATAGGAGTGGTAAGAGAGGGCATCCTTGTCTTGTGCCGGGAATGCTTCCAGTTTTTGCCCATTCAGTATGATACTGGCTGTGGGTTTGTCATAAATAGCTCTTGTTATTTTGAGATACGTTATATCAATACTGAGTTACACTGAGAGTTTTTAGCAAGAAGGGCTATTGAATGTTGTCAAAGGCCTTTTCTGCATCTATTGAGATAATCATGTGATTTTTATCATTGGTTCTATTTATGTGATGGATTATATTGATTGATTTGCATATGTTGAACCAGCCTTGCATCTCAGGGATGAAGCCGGCTTGATCATGGTGAATAAGCTTTTTGATGTGCTGCTGGATTTGGTGTGCCACTGTTTTATTAGGATTTTTGCATTGATATTCATCAGGGATATTGGCCTGAAATTTTCTTTTTTGTTGTGTCTCTGCCAGGTTTTGGTATCAGGATGATGCTGGCCTCATAAAACGTGTTAGGGAGGACTCCCTCTTTTTCTATTGTTTAGAATAGTTTCAGAAGGAATGGTACCAGCTCCTCTTTGTACTTCTGGTAGAATTCGGCTGTGAATCCATCTGGCCCTGGACTTTTTTTGGTCGGTAGGCTATTAATTGCTGCCTCAATTTCAGAACTTGTCTATTCAGGGATTCAACCTCTTCCTGGTTTAGTCTTAGGAGGGTATATGTGTCCAGAAACTTATCCAATTCTTCTAGATTTTCTAGTTTATTTGCATAAAGGTGTTTACAAGTAGTCTCTGATGGTAGTTTGTATTTCTGTGGGATGGGTGGTGATATGTCCTTTATCATTTTTTATTGCATTTTTTGATGCTTCTCTCTTTTCTTATTAGTCTAGCTAGCTGCCTGCCATACAAGAGCTCCTGAAGGAAGCACTAAACATGGAAAGGAACAACTGGTACCAGCCACTGCAAAAACATACAAATTGTATGTAAAGACCATCGATGCTATGAAGAAACTGTGTCAACTAACAGGCAAAGAAAACCAGCTAGCATCATACTGCCAGGATCAAATTGACACATAACGATATTAACCTTAAATGTAAATGGGCTAAATTCCCCAATTAAAAGACACAGACTGGCTAACAGAATAAAGAATCAAGACCCATTGGTGTGCTGTATTCAGGAGACTCATCTCATTTGCAGAGACACACATAGGCTCAAAATAAAGGGATGGAGGAATATTGTGAAGCAAATAGAAAGCAAAAAAAAAAAAAAAAAAAAGCAGGGGTTGGAATCCTAGTCTCTGATAAAACAGACTTTAAACAAACAAAGATCAAAAAAGACAAAGAAAGGCATTACATAATGCTAAAGGAATCAATGCAATAAGAAGAGCTAACTATCCTAAATACACATGCATCCAGTACAGGAGTACCCAGATTCATAAAGCAAGTTCTTAGAGACCTACAAAGAGACTTAGACTCCCACACAATAATAGTGGGAAACTTTACTACCCCACTGTCAATATTAGACAGATCAACGAGACAGAAAACTAACAAGGACATCCAGGACCTGAACTCAGCTCTGGACCAAGCAGACCTAATAGACATCTACAGAACTCTCCACCCCAAATCAACAGAATATACATTCTTCTCAGCACCACACTGCACTTATTTTAAAATTGACCACATAATTCGAAGTAAAACACTCCTCAGCAAATGCAAAAGAATGGAAATCATAACAAACTGTCTCTCAGACCACAGTGCAATCAAATTAGAATTCAGGATTAAGAAACTCACTCAAAACTGCACAACTACACGGAAACTGAACAACTTGCTCCTGAATGACTACTGGGTAAATAATGAAATGAAGGCAGAAAAAGATGTTCTTTGAAACCAATGAGAACAAAGACACAACATACCAGAATCTCTGAGACACATTTAAAGCAGTGTGGAGAGGGAAATTGATAGCACTAAATGCCCACAAGAGAAAGCAGGAAAGATCTAAAATTGACACCCTAACATTACAATTAAAAGAAGTAGAGATGCAAGAGCAAACAAATTCAACAGCTAGCAGAAGACAAGAAATACCTAAGATCAGAGCAGAACTGAAGGAGACAGAGACACGAGAACCCCTTCAAAAACTCAATGAATCCAGGAGTTGGGTTTTTTGAAAAGATCACTGTTATTTTTTTAAACTCCCAGGTGATTATAGTCTGCCACTAGGGGTGAGAATCACTTGGGCCAGTGATGCTCAGCCTTCAGCTTGAATAGAATCACCTAGAGGATACAGACCTATAGGCCTCATGCCCAGAGTTTCTGACTGAATAAATCTGAGAGGGCCTGAAAATCTGCACTTTTAACAAGTTAGATGTGGTGACGATGCTGGTCTTGTGATTACACTTTGAGAACCACTAAATAAGCATATTGGCTAGAGGTTCTCAACCTTACTGACACATATGAATTACCTGGGGAAATTTTTTAAATCTTGATTGCCAGGCACACCCCAGACTAATTACATATGAATCTCTGGGGTGGAGGATCCAGGCGTCAATATGTTTTAAAGTTCCTAAAATTAAAAATATTTCCTTACAGCAGAGGTTTACAAAGCCATTAATATGCTAATAATACAAGTGATTTCCCCAGAAGGTGGTATAGTACACACTATTTCCAAAGTTTTTTGAACCAGAAACACTTCTGGCACATAATTAACAGCTCTGAATGTCCGAAATACTGGCCTGATTATCAGATAAAATGGAAACTGCTTTGCATGGCTTGAGACACGATCCTCCAACCTCAATCCAGCCTCATCTTTTGCCAACCCTTCCTCCCGCCACTGCATATATATATATATCCCTATTAAAATACTAATATCTTTTGATTGCAAGATCTGTTTTAATATGATTGAATTATTTCTACAGCTGTTTGGAGTCAGAGGTCACATCTTATTTCTCTTTGGTCCCCAGTGCCTAGTATGACACCAAGTATAGCAGGTGCTCAAGGAACATCTGCTGATTTATTAAATACAGATTTATAGCCTTACTTTCTGTAGAAAATACACTGTCAAAGATGGCTTTTATGCAATCTAGAGTGGACAAAAGTTTTTACATAGCTAAAATCAGAACTGAATAGTTCACCCTTATAGAGCCACTCTTATTTTAACAAGGCTTTAAATTATAAAGGGACTAGTTGCATTCAGAGGTAACATTTAACTTGTATTAGGATCTGCCATACTTTAAATTCATTAATAACTTAAGGGTGGCAGAAGGTTTAGATAACTTTTTATTTTAAGAATTATTTAGGCCGGCCGGGCGCGGTGGCTCACGCCTGTAATCCCAGCACTTTGGGAGGCCGAGGTGGGCGGATCACGAGGTCAGGAGATCAAGACCATCCTGGCTAACGCAGTGAAACCCCATCTCTACTAAAAATACAAAAAATTAGCCGGGCGTGGTGGCGGCGCCTATAGTCCCAGCTACTCGGGAGGCTGAGGCAGGAGAATGGCGTGAACCTGGGAGGCGGAGCTTGCAGTGAGCCGAGATCGTGCCACCGAACTCCAGCCTGCGCAACAGAGCGAGAGACTCTGTCTCAAAAAAAAAAAAGAATTATTTAGGCCAACTCTGATCCAAAAAGAGGCAAAAATGCCTTCTAGATTAACAAGACAAAAATGCCTTGTATATTAACAATAGTTTGCAAAAACCATTAAAGAGAAATGAAAAAAAAAAAACTTCTGAAAATTCAAGTTTCTCAAACTTGAACATAGCAAAATCAACTCAGTTTTGTTTTTGTTTTAATTTATAAAGAACAGTATTTTTGTGTTGTCAACCTGTATATCTAATTCAGGTCAAACAATCTTGGTACATAATAAAACTGCAAAGGTTAGAAGTATCCTCCTTTAGTGCCACAAAAGAAAGCTATATTTCATGCTATAAAGTGCCAAGGTCTATTCTATAGCTTGCTGGCACTATATTTTCCATATGCATCACAAATATTTTAAATAATCACATGTGTATAAATTTTCAAAGCATCGTAAGACTATATTGCCTTTTTTTTTTTTTTTTTTTTTTTTTGAGATTCTCCTGCCTCAGCCTCCCAAGTAGCTAGGACTATAGGTGTTTGCCACAATGCCCGGCTAATTTTTTGTATTTTTAGGAAAGCCAGGGTTTCACTATGTTGGCAAGGCTGGTCTCAAACTCCTGACCTCAAGTGATCCACCCGCCTCAGCCTCCCAAAGTGGTGGGATTACAGGTGTGAGTCACCACGCCCAGCAACTATGTTGCTTTTCAAACTTATTTCAGTTTGTAGTTCTGTAAAACTACATTGAAAGAAAAAAATCGCATTAAAATATTAACATATTTGTTTTCAAGAGCAATGATAATTACCTTAACATATATTTATTCCATAAGTAATTATGGAGTGCCCATTACAGGACAGGCCCTGTTCTAGGAGTTATAGTTACACAATAATGAAAAAGTTCATGAAGTTTACAAAAAAGCTGGTATATTTTTTCTAGAGAGGGAAAAGGTGGAAACATTCTTGTGATCTCAACTAGAAATAGGGATTATTGGCAGAAGAAGGAGAAACAGTTGAATCTAAAAGTCATTAGTTTATAAAATTTGCTAGGTGACTCCTAGCAACTCTGAAAAAGTTGGTAAGCCTAGGAGAAAGAGAAAAGTAATAAGTAAATAACACTTTAAAATTAATAAAGTATTTACCTTTGAATTCCTTCAAGAATATCCCTCACAGCTGCCATTAACTTTTGAAGATATATAAAAGCTTCTTCAAATGATGCTATATTTGATGTAGTCAGAGCTGAATTTGAGCCCAATCTCTGAAACACATTCGTGCTAAAATAGAGAAAAAAAGATACTCATAGGTATACATACATATTTAAAGTAATTCAAGTATTTCTGTTGCAAATGTATAAAGTAGTATTTATTATCATTAATCTCTCAGAATGCTGATCTATTTAAATTAGAAGTAAAAGATAGTGAAATATGAAAGTCTGGGATAATATTCACGTAAAGGATCTAGTTCAGACACTATACAGGTCTAATCTAAAGTAATACTATGAAAGTTGTGTGATATTGTCTCATTCTAAGAGACCACAAGAGATAGAGGAGAAGTAATGCTATCAATATGCATTCAAGTCAGTACTCAGGATGAGACGGATGAAGAAAAAAATTAGAGATCAGATTATTCCTGTTGAAACTAGAAGTTTCCTAGTAATTTCACTTGTAGAAATTTATCATAAATTAATAACAGTTATTCAGAATCAGGCAACAATTAGTAACACCTTAAATGTATAACAATATAAACAGTGTTAAATAATCAGTAAGTTGGCCACTTGATAAAATACCAAACTAGGCTGGGCATGATGGCTCACCCATGTAATCTCAACACTTTGAAAGGCCGAGAAGGGAGGATCACTTGAGGCCAGAAGTTTGAGACCTGCCTGGGCAACATCGTTAGACCTTGTCTCTAGAAAAAAATTTAAAAAGTAGCCAGGCGTGGTGGCACTGCCTGTAGTCCCTGCTACTTGGGAGGCGAAGGTGGGAGGATCACTTGAACCCAGGAGTTCGAGGCTTCAGAGAGCTGTCATCGTGCCACTGCATTCCAGCCTGGGCAACAAAGTGAGACCCTGTCTCAAAACAAAACAAACACACACACACACACACACAAAACACCAAACTACTAAAATGATGCTTATGCCACCTATGAAATAGAAAAATAAAAGTAGAGAAAATTTACTTTATAACATAAGGACAACAATGTAAAAATCCAAAACACATTATGCTTGGTTTGAATAGTGTCCCCCCATAACTCCTACATTCACCCAGAACCTCAGAATGTTACCTTGTTTGAAACAGGATCTTTAAGATGTAACTAGTTAAGTTAAAATGAGTTCATGCTGGATTAGAACGGGCCCTACTCTATGTGAAGAAAAAGGCAGAGATGGGAGTGATACAGCTGCAAGGCAAGGACTTCCCGCAACTACCAGAAGAGAAAGACATGAAACAGATCCTCCCTCAGAAACTCCAGAAGAACCAAGCCTGCAGACACTTGGATTTCAAATGTTTGGCCTCCAGGTCTGTGAGCGAAAATATTTCTGCGGTTTTGGGCCAGCCAGTTTGTGATACTTTGCTAGAGCAGCTGTAGGAAACTAATAATATTCCTAAAAAACATGGTTGAGTGTGCTTAATAAATTCACAATGTTGACTACAGTAGACTTTAGGCAGCAGCACTCAAAGGAATTTCCTTCCCTACTTTGTACTTTCCAAAGTATTCCTTTTATAACTGTTGTAAAACACACTTAACATAAAATTCACCACTTTGAACATTCTGAAGCGTATAATTCAGTGGCATTTAGTACACTCACAATGCTGTGTAACCATCACCACTATCTAGTTACAGAACATTTCGTTACCTGAAAAGGAAACTGAATCCGGGTGGTTACTCCCCAGGATTCTCCTCTTGCTCCGCCAAACCCAGCAACCACCACTCTGCTTTCTGTCTCCATGGATTTACCTATTCCGGGTATTTGTGTGGTGCATTTGTTATTTTTTAGATAAAACCAAATTTATTTTATTTTAAAATATTTACAATTAAAATTTTTTTCTACATTTAAAGCCAAAAGAATGTAAAAAGAGAATATGTATTACCCACAGTCTACCAACCAGAGATAAGCATTACTAACATACATGGTTCTTTCTTCATCTTTTTCTGGATATACAAGCAAATTGTGTGTGTGGAGGTGTGGTTGTGAGGGAGTGGTTGGGGAGGCAGGAGGAGACTGAGAGAGAAAACAGGAAACAACATCTACCAGGAAAGCCATCAGTAAATCAAAATACTATATACTAGATACCATCATTCCAAAAACTTCCATTATAATTTTTATATAGATTTATACAATTTAGGTAAAAGGATGAGGGCACTAAAAGCCCTTCCTCCAGGGTTTATCCTAAATGACAAAATGTGGGAGAAATGAGCATGAGATGAGGATGAAAATAACCATACCAGTCATAGGATTGGCAGGTACAATCATCTTTTGCTGTGGGTACTACTATTTTTGCTCCTGTCTCTTGAGATGTATTGGCAAATCTTGTTTTTACCTTTAAAATATATCCAGCATTTGACCAATTCTTAACATCTCTCCCACAACTGCCCTGACCCAAATCATCAACATTTTCCACCTGGATTATCACAGTAGACACCTAACTGGTATCTCGCCCTCTTCCTGCCTCACCCTCATCACTTCACAGCCTGCTTGCAACAAGGCAGAGCAATCTTTTTTAAAACACAGGCCTGATCTTGTCATTTCTTTGCTTAAAATTGTGCTGTAGCTTTTGCTAAGAGTAAAAGCCCTAAATTCTTACAATGGCTTACTAGCCCCACACAATCAGCACACTGTCCCTCCCCACTTCATCTCCTCCTGCTCTGCCCCCTTGCTCCAGCCACACTGGCCTTTCAGTTCACCCAACATATTAGATATGTGTTCTTTCCAGCTCTTTGTAATTTCTGTTCTTCTATCTGAAACGCTTTTCCTGTAAATAACTATACGCTCCCATCCCCACCTCCTTCAAGACAGTACAAATGTCATTTTTTAAATGAAGGTTTTCTTGAACACTCTCTAACACTGTAACTACCACTCCTCCCTAAATCCATGTTACTATTCCTCCCTTTCTTCTTTCCTCTTAAGGCATCATGATCAAATGACCTACTACCAAGTGCCTGAAAGTATGAAAAAAATACAATAAATACACCATTTTCCCTTGATTCTAGACTTTTATAGACACTGTGCAATGTATTAACTATTGGATCCATGGCTAAAATGTAGAGGTCCTTCACTTGAAAATGTATCCTTTTTTTGAGACAGGGTCATGCTCAATTGCCCAGGCTGGAGTACGGTGGTGCGATCACAGCTCACTGCAGCCTTGATCTCCTGAGCTCAAGCAATTCTCTCACCTTAGCCTCCCTAGTAGCTGGCACTACAGGCGATGGCTACCACACAAGGCCAACTTTTTTGATTCTAGTAAAGATGAGGTCTCGCTATGTTGCCCAGGCTGGTCTCAAACTCCTGAGCTCAGATGATCCTCTTGCCTCAGCCTCCCAAAGTGCTGGGATTATGGGCGTGAACCACTGCATCTGGTAGAAAATGTATCTTAAGGTTGAAGAAAAACATACTGAGTGCGTGGATATATATTTTGTGACATACTGCTTAAAGATGTTTACCACAGGTTCCCAAACTTTTTTGATATCCTTTCTTTTTGAGACAGGGTCTCACTCTGTCATCCAGGCTGCAGTGCAATGGCATGATTACAGCGCACTGCAGCTTCTACCTCCCGGACTCAAGTGATGGTCCCACTTCAGCCTCCTGAGTAGCTGGGACCGCAGATGCATGCCACTGTGGCCAGCTAATTTTAAAATTTTTTTGTAGAGACAAAATCTCACCACGTTGCTCAGGCTGGTCTTAAACTCCTCAGCTCAAGCAATCCTCCTACCTCTGCCTCTCAAAGTGCTGGGATTATAGGCATGAGCCATCATGCCTGGCCTCAGGATACACATTTTTTAAAATGTCTCGCCTTTTCCCCCCGCTAGTGCTGCTGGTCCTGCAGGTCTCTGTTCTGCAGGATGGGGTTTGTTAAAATTGTAAAGAATAAGGCCTACTTTAAGATATACCAAGTGAAATGTAGAAGATGACGAGAGGGTAAAAATGATGACTATATTTGGAAATGCTTGGGGATATAGGATAAAAATAAATACCACACACCCAAATACAGCATGATAGTTCATGTAACAAACAGAGATATCATTCGTCAGATTGCTTTTGCTCGTACAGAGGGGGATATGATAATCTGTACAGCGTATGCAAACGAACTGCCAAAATAACGGGGAGGTTGGCCTGAAAAATTATGCTGCAGCATATTGTACTGGCCTGCTGCTGGCCTGCAGGCTTCTCAATAGGTTTGGCATGGACAAGATCTATAAAGGCCAAGTGGAGGAGACTGGCGATGAATACAATGTGGAAAGCATTGATGGTCAGCCAGGTGCCTTTAACTGCTATTTGGACACAGGTCTTGCCAGAACTTCTGCTGGCAATAAAGTTTTTGGCACCTTGAAGGGAGCTGTGGATGGAGGCTTGTCTATCCTTCATAGTACCAAATGATTCTCTGGTTATGATTCAGAAAGCAAGGAATTTAATGCAGAAGTATACTGGAAGCACATCATGGGCCAGAATGTTGCAGATTACATGCGCTACTTAATGGAAGAAGATAAAGATGCTTACAAGAAACAGTTCTCTCAATACATAAAGAACAATGTAACTCCAGACATGATGGAGGAGATGTATAAGAAAGCTCATGCTGCCATACAAGAGAATCCAGTGTATGAAAAGACGCCCAAGAAAGAAGTTAAAAACAGGTGCTGGAGAGCACGTGGAGAAATAGGAACATTTTTACACTGTTGGTGGGACTATAAACTAGTTCAACCATTGTGGAAGACAGTGTGGCGATTCCTCAAGGATCTAGAATTAGAAATACCATTTGACCCAGCCATCCCATTACTGGGTATATACCCAAAGGATTATAAATCATTTTGCTATAAAGACACATGCACACATATGTTTATTGTGGCACTATTCACAATAGCAAAGACTTGGAACCAATCCAAATGTCCATCAATGATAGACTGGATTAAGAAAATGTAGCACATATACACCATGGAATACTATGCAGCCATAAAAAAGGATGAGTTCGTGTCCTTTGTAGGGACATGGATGCAGCTGGAAACTATCATTCTCAGGAAACTATCACAAGAACGGAAAACCAAACACCGCATGCTCTCACTCATAGGTGGGAATTGAACAACGAGATCACTTGGACACAGGAAGGGGAACATCACACACCCGGGCCTGTCATGGGGTAGGGGGAGGGGGGAGGGATAGCATTAGGAGATATACCTAATGTAAATGAGGAGTTAATGGGTGCAGCACACCAACATGGCACAAGTATACATATGTAACAAGCCTGCACGTTGTGCATATGTACCCTAGAACTTAAATTAAAAAAAAAAAAAAAAAGAGGTGAAATTTTTCCAAAATGTCCATTGCTCAGAAGAAAGATCAGATAGCTCAAAAGAAGGCAAGCTTCCTCAGAGCTCAGGAGCAGCCTGCTGAGAGCTAAACCAAACAATTTTCTACAAGGATTTTGGAGATAAAGAAAACACACTTATGGACAGCAAAAAAAAAAAAAAAAAAAAAAAAGTCTCAGAAGCTTAAATGAGAAACAGCAGGGAAGTTGCTTTTTTGTTTGTTTGTTTGTTTTTGTTTTAACTTGAATCAGGAGTAGTATCTAACACCCAAATTCCTTGTAAGTAGAAACGACACCAAAAGCCTGACCTGATGAGCTACAAATTTGCTACTGATTTTTAAAGAGAGGGTCTTGTTGTGTTGCCCAGGCTGGTCTCAAACATTTGGCCTCAAGTGATCCTCCCACCTCAGTCTCCCAAAGTGCTGGTATTACAGGTATAAGCCACTGTTTCCAGCCTCACTCTAGTAGTTTTATATGACTAATTGTGCACAGGTCCTACCAGACTTCCAAATAAGCATCTTTACATGAAAGGCCCATGAACGATTATGTTGAAAAACTTCTATAATGTGTCTGGTACATAACCAGGCTTGAGAAACAGTAAGGTAGGCCTAAATACATATGTATTAACAAGGCAATATAAGCATTTTTGTCTTGCTGAAATGCTGTTAAAGTCTATTATCCAGAAACTATGCAAAACTCTCTAGTATCCAACATAAATTCATGCACATTACAGATGAACTCTAAGAAAGGACAGCTAAAATATCTTAGATACAGTTTTAATCTATTTTATTTTGAAAGTGGTAATCCCTATCAGGGATATATGGTAACTTTCTGCTAACCAGAATGTCTGATTAGCCAAAACCTTAAAAATATGTTAAGATTGAAACAAAAAAAAAACCCTTTGCTTTATATGAAAATATAAATTTGTAAATATTATTGTTAGTTCTCATGCCATTTATTGTTATTTCTTTAGCGTGACAGGTTATAAAGCCAGTAGTTTATGTTTATGTACACTAAAGTATTAGAAGTATTTCTTCCTTTTAAACAAAAGTATTTATCTTCTTTTAACAAAGTCTTACAATGAATAACAGTAACACAGTCATGCATCACTTAAGACAATGAGAATACATTCTGAGAAATGCACTGCTGGGCAATTTCATCGTTATGCAAACATCTTAGAGTGTATTTACATAAACCTAGATGGTATGACTTACTAGACGTCTATGCTGTATGGTATAGCCTATTGCTCCTTAGCTACAAACTGGTACAGGATATTACTATACTGAATACTGCAGGCAGCTGTAATACAATGTTAACTATTTGGGTATTGAAACATACGTAAGCATAGGAAAAGTACAGTAAAAGATACGGTATTATAATTTTATGGGACTACTGTCATACATATTCCACTGTTGACCAAAATGTTGCAATGAAAGTGCTAAAAAAAAAATGACAAAACTTTAGCTAGACAAAAAAAAAAGAGGAGTGAATACACAAATCGGAGATGAAAAGGACATTACCACAAAAATATGAAGAATCATAAGAAACTATTATGAATAGCCATTAATGAATAACTACAATAACAAGTTTGATAACACAGAAGAAACAGATAAATTCTTGGACACATACAATCTACCAGGATTCAATTATGAAGAAATAGGAAATCTGAACAAACCCATAACAAGTGAGGAAATTGAATCAGTAATAAAATTTTCCATCAATGAAAATTCCGGGACCTGATGGCATCATTGCTGAATTCTAACAAATATTTAAAGAAAAGTTAATACCAATTTTCCTCAAATGATTCTAGAAAATTGAAGAAGCGGGAATACTTGCAAACTCATTATATGAGGCCAACATTACCAATTTCAAAACTAGACAAGGACACGGTAAGAAAACTACAGACCAATATCCTCGATAAACATAGGTACAAAAATTCTCAACAAGATGCTAGCAAACTGAATCCAACCACACATTAAAAAGTTCACTGTGATCAAGTGGGATCCATTTCAGGGATGCAAGAATGGTTCAAAATACACAAATCAATAAATGTGATAAACCACATTAACAGAATCAAAACCAAAAGTGATAGGATCATTTCAATAGATGCAGAAAAAGCATTTGACAAAATTCAACATCCCTTCATGATTAAAAACTCCCCAAAAATTAGATACAGAAGGAGCATACCTCAATGCAATAAAGGCCATATATGACAAACCCATAGCTAACATCATACTGAAGGAACAAGAACATCCACTTTTACCACTTGTATTCAACATTGTACTGAAAGTATTAGAGCAATTAGGCAAGAAAAAGAAATGAAGGGCATCCAAATTGGAAAGAAGGAAGTCAAATTACCCCTGTTCACAGACAACATGATCATATATATGGAAAACCCTTAAGACTCCACCAAAAATCTCTTTGAGATAATAAATGAATTCAATAAAGTTGCAGGATACTAATCAACATACAAAAGTCAATGGCATTCCTATATGCTAATAGTGAACTATCTGAAAAAGAAAACAAGAAAACAATTCAATTTATAATAGCTACCCAAAAAGCAAACCTAATCAAGGAGGTGAAAGATCTTATGCTGAAAACTCTAAAACATGGATAAAAGAAATAGAAGGGGATACAATAAATGGAAAGATATCTCATGTTCATGTATTGGAAGAATTAACATCATCAAAATAATCATACTTTCCAAAGTGATCTACAGATTTAATGCAATCCCTATCAAAATTCCAGTGTCACTCTTCACAGAAACAAACAAACAAAAATCATAAATTTCGCATGCCAAATTTGAAGAGCCAAAGCAATCCCTGAGCAAAAAGAACAAAGCTGGAGGCATCACACTACCTGATTTCAAAACATACCACAAACAACCAAAAATTAATCAAGAAAAAAACAAACAATAAAATATACCACAAAGCTACAGTAACCAAAACAGCATGGTACTGGCTAGCATAAGATAGACACATAAACCAATGAAACAGAATAGAGAGCCCAGAAATAAATTAACATACCCAAAGCCATCTGATTTTTGACACAGGTACCAAGAACACACATTGGGAAAAAGTCTCTTCAATAAGTGATGCTGGGAAAACTGGACATCCACATGCAGAAGAATGAAACTAGACCCCTACCTCTTACCATATAGAAAAACCAACTCAAAATGAATTGAAGATTTAAGTATAAAACTCAAAACTATGAAACTCCTAGAAGAAAACGTAAGGGAAATGCTTCAGGACATTGAATTGGGCAAGAATTTTAATAAGACCTTCAAAAGCACAGGCAACAAAACCAAAAATAGACAAATGGAACTATATCAAACTAAAAAGCTTTTACACAGTAAAGGAAACAACAGAGTGAAAAGACAACCAAGAGAATGGGAGGAAATATATGCAAACTATACATCTCACAAGGGATTAATATCCAGAATATATAAGAAACTAACAGCAAGAAAACAAGATAACCCAGTTAAAAATGGGCAAAAGGATAAATGGCCTTCAGCTCCATCCATGTTCCTGCAAAGGACATGATCTCATTCTTTCTTATGGCTGCTTAATACTCCATGGGGTATACAGGGCATTATCCTTAGCAAATTAATGCAGGAACAAAAAACCAAATACCACATGTGCTCAGTTATAAGTGGGAGCTAAATGATGAGAACACAAGCACACATGGAGGGGAACAATGGACACTGGGGCCCATTGGAGGGTAGAAGGTGGGAGGAGCAAGAGGATCAGGAAAAACAATTAATGGGTACTAGGCTTAATGCCTGGGTAATGAAATAATCTGTCCAACAAACTCCCATGACACAAGTTTACCGATAAAATAAACTTACACGTGTACCCCTGAACTTAAAGTTTAAAATATGGGCAAAAGACCTTAACATAAATTTTTCAAAAGAAGACATTCGAATGGCCACCAGGTATATGAAAAATGCTTGACATCACTAATCATCAGGGAAATGCAAATCAAAACCACATTGAGACACCACCTCACTCCAGTTAGAGTGGCTATTATCAAAAAGAAGAAAAGTGTTGGCCAGGTATGATGGCTCACACCTGTAACCCTTTGGGAAACCAAGGCAAGAGGACTGCTTAAGCCCAGGAGTTTGCAGGCGTTTGAGATCAACCTGGGCAACACAGTGAGACATCATCTCTACAAAAAAATAATAATAATTAAAAAATGAGGTGGGAGGATCGTTTGAGCCCAGGAGGTCACTGCAGTGAACCGTGATCATACCACTGTACTACCACCTGGGTGACAGAGTGAGACCCTGCCTCAAAAAACCAAACAAACAAACAAAAAAAGTGTTGGCAACGATGTGCAGAAAAGGGAACACTTTATACATAGTTAGTGGGATTTGTAAATTAGTGGTGCCATTATGTAAAATAGTACAGAGTCTCCCCAAAAAAATTAAAAACTGAACTACTGTCTGATCCAGCAATCCCATTACTGGTTATTCATCCAAAGGAAATAAAATGAGTATGTCAAAGAGATGCCTGCACTCCTGTGTCTGCTGTAGTAATATTTACAATAGCCAAGATATGCAATCAATGTAAGTGTCCAATAATGGATGAATGCATAAAGGAAATGCGGTACATCATATACACAATGGAATACTTTTCATCCATAAAAAGAATGCTATTCTGTCATTTGTGACAATGTGGATAAACCTGGAGAATATCATGTTAAGTGAAAAAAGCCAGACATACTAACACTGCATGATCTCACTCGTATGTAGAATCAAAACAAAAACAAAAACAAAAAACGTTTATCTCACAGAGGCAGAGTAGAACAGTGGTCACTAGAGAACAGAGAGAGGAGAATGACGAGAGGTTGGTCAACATGTACAAAGTTACAATTAGATAGGTGGAATAAGTTCTGGTGTTCTATTGCATAGCAGGGTGACTATGGCTCAAAGTAAAGTATTGCACATTACAAAATAGCTAGAAGAGAGGCTTTTGAATGTTCTTTTTTGTTTGTTTGTTTGTTTTTGAGATGGAGTCCTGCTTTGTCACCCAGGCTGGAGTGCAGTGTCACAATCAGCTCACTGCAACCTCCACCTCCCAGATTCAAGCGATTCTCCTGCCTCAGCCTCCTGAGCAGCTGGGACAACAGGCACATGCCACCACGCCCGGTTTATTTTTGTATTTTTTTTTTTTTTTAGTAGAGATGAGGTTTCACCATGTTGGCCAGGCTGGTTTCAAACTACTGACCTCAAGTGATCCACTCGCCTCTGCCTCCCAAAGCGCTGGGATTATGGGTGTGAGCTACCACGCCTGGCCTGAAGGTTCTTATTACAAAGAAGATCATGATAAATGCATGAGCTGATGAATACCTCATGAAAAATGCATGATAAATGCATTACAATAGCCAAGATATGAAATCAACCTAAGTGTCCAGTAACGATGAACACATAAAGGAAATGTGGTACATACACACAATGGAATACTTTTCATCCATAAAAAAGAATGCTATTCTGTCATTTGTGACAATGTGGATAAACCTGGAGAATATCATGTTAAGTGAAAAAAGCTTTTTTTCCCCACTTAACACTTAAAATGCATGAGGTATTCATCATGCTCATTAGCCTGATTTGATTATATATCACATATATCTATTGAAACATCATAATGCACCCCGTAAATATGTACAATTATAATGTCAATTTAAATAATAAATTTTAAAAAAATTCTCCCAAATTTAGTACCTGTTCTGATATATTGTAATCCAAACATTCTCTAGGATAGACCAGATTTCTTGATGCCTGCTGGGATGGGGAAGATGAGAACTCGAGAAAACGGTGATTTCTTGATTATGAGACTTCATCAATGAAGTACCTTCCTGCTTTTTAGTCACTGTGTTTTCCGAAGAATTTGGCTCAAGTTTTGTCTTGACCTGGGGAAATAAGAATTACATAAAATGCAGCTAGTTCTTCATTTGCAGATGAGAAAAAGAGAATGGCAACTGTGCTTACAAATGTTCTAGCTTTCTGAGAAGTAGTGGCAATTCTTTTTCTTTTATTATGTACATAATATTCCCAGAAAAGCATCAGAGCTAGAAAAGATATTTTCCTTTTCCATTTAAATCAAACAATATTTCTAATCTACTTATAATGATTTGTTCAGCTAACATGCTAACGTCAATTTAAGAATACTGCTTGAACACTTCTACATATGTAGTACTGAAAGAGATAGAGGACCCCTAGAATACAAAGTATAGAGGTACAATCAAGTCTTGAAGCACCTTACAATTCAGTTTTAAGAAAATGTAAAGGGCTGCAAAGGGTTATTTAAAAAAAAAATCAAGAGATAATTTAAACCTCAGGTTATGGGTAATGGTGAACCACTGAAGGTTTCTAACTTAGGCAGTGATATACTCAGAAGTGCACTCTATCTAAGATAAACTAAAACAGAAGAAAGAGGAGGCAAGAAAACTGGTTAGAAGGTTACTGAAATAATCCAAGAGGAGAGTCCTGAGAACATGGATTAGCTATAAAAAGGCAGCAGAATGAAAAGAAAAATAAAATGCATGTAAGAAATATAAAGATTTGGCCAAAGACTAGATCCAGGGAGTGAGGGAGACCCTAAGACATTCTTTAACCCAGATGTGTTAGAAGAATGATACAAATAGTAGGAACTTAGGGTGGTCATAAATCTAGAAGTGTGTGTGTGTGCGCGCACGCACACTAAGTAGGTTGAACCTTCTTGATTACTTCTGCAGACGAATGTATAGTTTTAGTCAGTAAAAGTCAAACAAATACTTTATACAGGAATTGATGGAACTGCTATTTGATGTTCCACAATCACTGCAATTTTAAACATCACATTAACTTATGCATTGCTAATGATGGACAATACACTAAACATATCAGATATTACAGTGTAGTAGCAATAAACTGTAGTGAGTATTTGTCTATGTTTCCAAATTTCATGGCCTCTTGTAAAGCTAAGAAAAGAGGCTGCTTGCAAATAAGAATCTTCTTTGGATGAAGAGAATATAAGTTTGTTTTTTAGGTATATGTTGAGTTTGAGGTATAAAAAATTATCCAGGTAAAGATAGCTAGCAAGTAATTGGACATGTAGATCTGCAGCTTAAAAATACAGCTGAGGGTCATTCTCATGGAGACAAGCCTTAGGAGATGAAATAGACAAACTGAAGGGGGAAAAGAAGGAACTAGCAAAAATAAGAGGGGAAGAATCAGTATGCAATAACAATAGAAGCCAAAGGAGTCAGGTTTCAGGAAAGAAAGGAGAGACCACCACCAAGTGCTGAAGAAGGACTGAGAAGGAGGAGGAGAAGAAGAAGGAGAAAAGAGTAAGTTTGATAATTAGTAAGCAAATGACAACCTAAGGTTTCTTCCAGTGGAGTGTGGAAATAAAATTCTACTGTAAAGGATTAAGGGGTAAGTGAGTGCTCTAGCCTTGTTCAGTTAGCAAAAAAAAAAAAAGAAAAGAAAAAAGAGACAAGAAAATAAAACAAACAAAAGAAAGTGCAAAAATGAAAACAATGGTTAGAAATTGCTTTTTTTGTTGTTTTTTGGTTTTTGGTTTTTTGGGTTTTTTTTTGAGACAGGGTCTCACTCTGTCACCCAGGCCGGAGTGCAGTGGCGTGATCTCAGCTCACTGCAACCTCTGCCTCTAGGAATCAGGTGATCCTTCCACCTCAGCCCTCCCCAGTAGCTGGGACCAGAGGTGCAAGCCATCAGGCCCAGCTAATTTTTGTTATTTGTTGTAGAGACAGAATTTCGCCATGTTGCCCAGGCTGGCTGGTTGCTCAGATTGGTTGTGGCTCATCCAATCCGCCCACCTTGGCCTTCCAAAGTGCTTGGATTACAGGTATAAGCCACCATGCCTGGCCATAAATTGCTCTTTTAAGAAGTTTGGTAGTTGACGGAAGGACAGTGCAGTAAATAGAATGGCCAATGAAAAGTACGGTATTTAAGAATGGAAAAGATCTAAGCATATTTTAAAGCACAGTAAAAGAGATATACAATTGATTCCAGTTAAAATATATATATATATATATATATATAAAATATATATATATATATCTCACGTGGAGGAAAAAAGGAAAAGAAAAGTACCTAACAGAATGTACATTTAACTATAAGTTTAAAAACTTAGTTTTTTGGTCTTTGCTCTATATACATACACAAAGCATATAAATATGCTTTGTAAACTTAAATAAAATCACTCTGTTTCTCTAGGCTTAAGTTCCCTCTGATAAAATGATGATTTCAAAGGATTAGCTTCATGGATTGCTGATTTAATACATATTAAATTTTTTTAATACAATTTCCAATACTATCAGTAGTAACAGTTAATATTTATTGAGCGTTTGTTATGTACTTTCTCAGAATTTCATATTTATTAGCTCATTTAATCCTAACAACTACCTATGAAACAGATACTATGATGATCCATATTTTATAATCAAGGAAACTGAGGCATAGAAAGGTTAATTAACTCGTCCAAGGTCACACAGATGACAAGAGGCATGAACTGGATTTGACCTTCAGCAATCTGACTAGAATGAGGTTATGAACTCTCTCCATCTGTAAAAGTAAATGTTACCCTTCTTTATCTTATGCGGCAAGAAAAAAAATTAAAAAGATGATTCTTCCCATTTTTGCCTGCTTACATTAAATTGTGAACTTAACAAATAGACCAAATGAAAAGACATTTTATCCTGAGATAATTTTTTATCACCAAATATATTTAAAATACAGCCCAGCATTTACCTAACGCCTCTTTTCTTTAGCTCTTAAACAGTAGTATATATACTACACACAAGTGGATTTCTTTATCAAACACTACATAGAACTTACTACATGCTAGACATTAAGGTCTCCACAAATATTAACTTGTTAATTCACATGATAATTCTAAGGCCAGCATTATCATTACACTCATTTTACAAAAGAGAGAAATAAGGTCCAAAGAGTTTAATTAAGAGGTTATAAACACCACAACTCAGGACACTGAGGCACATAAATCTAAAGCTTATTAGCAAGATTGATTTTAATTACTCTATCATCTTAGTAAAAAGCAAGTCCTATTTTTTTTTTTTTTTTTTTTAGTGGTTAGAAGGCCCATAAAATAAAAATGTACCTATCCTTTTCCTATTTCTCCCCTCTTATATGAAAATCTGGAAAACGCAGGGCACAATGGTTCATGCCTGTAATCCTAGTACTTTGGGAGGCTGAGGCGGGAAGACTGCTTGAGGCCAGGAGTTCAAGACCAGCCTGGGCAACAAAGTGAGACGTAGTCTCTACAAAAAAATTTAAAACTTAGCTTGGCATGGTGGCTTATGCCTGTGGTTCCAGCTATTCAGGAGGCTGAGGCTGGAGGATCATTTGACACGAGGTCAAGGTCAGAGAGAGCTATGATCACAACTCTGCACTCGGGCCTGGGCTATAAAGCGAGACCCTGTCTCCAAAAAAAAATCTGGAAAATGATAGTTAGTTTATCTCCATTTTAGTTTCTCAAAAGCAATCAAATAATGAACGTTCCTCTTCTTCTGATTTTCTACACTTAATAAATTAAGATTAGGTAGTTTTTACAGTTACTAGGAGATACCGCTTCTTTGGAGGTAATCTATTTGTTGCTCAAGTTACTGAGACATGACCAAATATATAAGACATATATAAAATCTAATACATTCTATAAAACAACTCCTGTTAAAAGTATATTTTAAAGCATCAGTCCCCAATCTTTTTGGCAACCAAGACTGGTTTCACGGAAGATAATTTTTCCATGCACTGGTGAGTGGGAAGATGGTTTCAGGATGATTCAAACACAGTCCATTTACTGTGCACTTTATTTTTATTATTATTACATTGTAATATATAATGAAATAATTGGCCCAGTGCAGTGGCTCACGTCCGTAATCCTAGAACTTCGAGAGGCCGAGGTGGGTGGATCACCTGAGGGCAGGAGTTCGAGACTAGCCTGGTCAATATGGTGAAACCCCATCTCTACTAAAAACACAAAAATCAGCCAGGTGTGGTGGCAGGCACCTGTAATCCCAGCTACTTGGGAGGCTGAGGCAGGAGAATCACTTGAACCTGGGAGGTGGAGGATGCAGTGAGCTGGGATCATGCCATCGCACTCCAGCCTGGGTAACAAGAGAGAAACTCCATACCAAAAAAAAAAAGAAAAAGAAAGAAAGGAAGGAAAGAAATAATTATACAACTCACCATAATGTAGGATCAGTGGGAGCCCTGACCTTGTTTTCCTGCAACTAGACGGTCCCATCTGGGGTGATGGGAGACAGTGACAGATCATCAGGCATTAGATTCTCATAAGGAACACACAACCCAGATCCCTCATATGCACAGTTCACGACAGGGTTCATGCTCCTATAAGAATCTAATCCCACTGTTGATCTGACAAAAGGCGGGGCTCAGACAGTAATGTGAGTGATGGGGAGCGAATGTAAATACAGATGAAGTTTTGCTTGCTTGCCTGCTGCTCACCTCCTGCTATGCCAATACCAGTCATGGCCCAGGAGCTGGGGACCCCTGTTTTAAAGGACTATACTAAATCATAAAGTTCTTGGTTTACTCAGACAATGAACTGTTTCTAACACAAAAATAAAGGTGCAACACTTCAGAGTTCTAATCCTGGAAACAACATGGACAGTTTTGAGTAATCACACTAAAGCCAAATGTTGAGGGAAAAGCACCATGAGGACGCTGGATTCTTTGCTACTCGTCTTCATGAATCTCTTGTTAATGTAGCAAATGAAACTCGAGATCTAGAAATAAATAATTTATTAACAAGTCAATGGTTTTTTGTTTTTGTTTTTTTGAAATGGAGTCTCGCTCTGTCTCCTAGGCTGGAGTGCAGTGGCACAATCTCGGCTCACTGCAACCTTTGCCTCCTGGGTTCAGGTGATTCTCCTGCCTCAGCCTCCCGAGTAGCTGAGACTACAGGTATGCGCCACCATGCCTGGCTAATTTTTGTATTTTTAGCAGAGACGGGGTTTTGCCATGTTGGCCAGGCTGGTCTTGAACTCCTGCCTTCAGGTGATCCTCCCACCTCAGCCTCCCAAAGTGCTGGGATTACAGGTATGAGTCACCACGCCCAGTCAAGTCAATAGTTTTATGTATGCAATGGGCAACATATATGCAGTAGGCATATCATTATCTCACAAACAACACAAAATTTTAACACCATATTTTCATGGTACCTCCCATCTGTAGGTTTTTATTGATGAAAAGGGTTAAAAACTACACATTTTTTTTATTTCAATTAATCCTAAATTTTGTTTTATTCTTAATAATCTTAATTAAAAGACTGTTAAGACTTTAAGTATCCTGCACTTCCCATCTTTTACTACATTTTCTTCACTAAGGATATGATTTAGGACTCAATTTTGTGACAGGAAAGGAGAACACATCTTTTCCAACACAATCAAGGTACAATACTCATGCTATAACCCTCTAAATCCCTAGGCCCATTTTTCCTACTAATAGTTCTAAAAATCATGCTTGCCATTAAAAAAAAAATAAAACTACCAATGTTTTGGTCACCCCAAACCAAAAGAGCATTTCACCCCTCAAATACATTCTTTCCTCAAGAATGATCACATGATTCCACTCAGTTTATTTAAAAAGCTGCTTCCTTTACTCCATGAAGTATTCTCTCAGCAAGGAAGTGCTTTCCTCATTAACTATGATTAATGTTAGCATCATCTAATCCTTTGATTACTTCATAGGTTGGGGACCTATTTGATATGAAAAATCAATGAGAAAAACCTGGACAATTCAGTTCCTCAGAGAAAAAAGAGAACATAATATCTATACTGGATAAAAGTTCCATTAATATCTCTTCTAGTAGTAGTGATAACTGAAGTTTTTTGAGCTGTTTATGCTACATAACACTCTCAGATTTTTCCAGACTTGAAATTACAGGCCAGGCACAGTACCTCACAACTGTGTTCCCGACACTTTGGGAGGCTGAGGCAGGAGGACTGCTTGAGTCCAGGAGTCAAGACCAGCCTAGGTATTAGGGCAAAACTCTGCCTCTACTAAAAATATGAACAATTAGCCAGGTGTGGTGGTGCATGCCTGTAGATCCAGCTATTCGGAGGGCTGAGGTGGGAGAAGCACTTAAACCCAGGAGTTGGAGGTTGCAGTGAGCCCTAATTGTGCCAGGGTGACAGAGTAAAACCCTGTGTCAAAAAAATAAAAAATTAGAAGACTGTAATACTGGGGACAAAAATTACAGAGTTAAGTTTAAAAGAGATAAAAAAGCATCAGCTAAGATGGCTGCATAAGAATTACATGAAACTTACTAAAAACTGTAATTACATAGGATATCCTTATTTTTAGAAAATGCAGATGGAAATATCCAGGGGGAAAAAGGGCACCTAGGGGAAAAAGGGCATCCTATCTGCAACATACTATCAAATAGCTCAGAAAAAAATATAGATAGGTAAATGGATGGACAGACAGACAGGTGGATAGGTAGAGAAGGAAAACAATAAAGCAAACGTGACAAAATATTAACATTTGGAGAATCAGGGTAAATAATATATATGGCAATTCTTTGTACTGCTCTTGTAACCTTTTTATAAGTTTGAAATTATTTCAAAATAAAAAGTAAAACAAGGACAACAACATTACCAAGTAACACTATCAAAAAATAGATTCAATAGGGTTTGAGAGAGTCTTGGCATTGTATGTTTAAAACAATTTCCTAGGTATTTTTGATGTATGTGAGATCCACTGGCATAGGGCACTGTAAATGAACAATCAAATAGCAATGCAAAGCTTTCTTCCATCCATAAGTGAAAATAATATAAAATAACAACAACTGCTGTGACACTGCTTCCATAAAAGGATGTGTGTTTTATAACAAGTTGCTTACTCTCTATTCAATTCACTTAACATTTACTTAATGCCTCTAGTATGTTAGAATAAGTTAGAATTAAATTATCCTTTATCTACTGTTGTCTGCTAAACACATTTTCTTTTTTTTTTTTTTTTTTTTTTTTTTTTGAGACGGAGTCTTGCTCTGTCGCCGAGACTGGAGTGCAGTGGCCGGATCTCGGCTCACTGCAAGCTCCGCCTCCCGGGTTTACGCCATTCTCCTGCCTCAGCCTCCCGAGTAGCTGGGACTACAGGCACCCGCCACCTCGCCCGGCTATTTTTTTGTATTTTTTACTACAGACGGGGTTTCACCGGGTTAGCCAGGATGGTCTCGATCTCCTGACCTCGTGATCCGCCCGTCTCGGCCTCCCAAAGTGCTGGGATTACAGGCTTGAGCCACCGCGCCCGGCCTAAACACATTTTCAGAACATAAATAATTAGCTACTCTAACTGGCATTCCAAAGGCATCTTACCTCTGCAAATGTCTGAAGGAGCTTGTTTACTTGAGCAAAGGTCTGTGGAAGAATACCATCATAATTTGACCTTGTACTGAAAGCATGTAACAAACTTCTAGAATCCTGAAGCAAGAATTTGACTGTTGTAAAATCCACTGCCTTATTAGCTGGTAACAGAAAATTAAGACAGAAAAATATGGAAGAATGAGTATACATCATAAAAATGTCTTTGGAACACTAATATTAATTTTGAAATTTAAGAAGAGTATACATTTACACCTATATGCCACTCCTAAGTTATCCTTCTGGTACAAAAAGCAATAATTAAATAGATTTAGTTATAGATAAAGTCCTTTGAGTTGATTCTGGTATTCTGAATTCAGATTTCAGGAGTTCTCTCAGTGTGGTCAACTTCAAAGTAAAAGTAAAGTTAAAGAATATTACACTTCCCAGAAAAAAGAGAAAATCACCAAAGAAACAAGTCAAACCACAGATTTCAATGCTGAGGTGATTTCACATAAGAGTACTATGGAGAGATCAGTAGAGTCAGACTGTACTGGTAAGCATGTCAGCTACATATGGTACCTCTCATCATCACCTCAGCTATCTACATAGTGATTTATCTTCAACTCCACTACATGAAACTGAATACTATGTTTACTAAAAACAATGAGTTATCTCTATATGTACAACACAACTTCAGGAGAGAAAAAAAGTTTGGGCAACAGTGAGAAGCAGAAGAAGCCTGCAGAATTTTTTTTTCTGTAAATTAAAAGTGAGAAAATCTACAAACAATAATTTAAAGGTATAACAATTTTATCTCAAGGAACTAAAACTAATTACATTAAATTCTCAAACTAGTTGGGAAAACTGGTGACAATAATTTCAAAAATTTCAAAAGTTACAAACAATAAAATTAATTAATAATGTCATAAAACTCAGAACAGAAAAAAATATTTCCATTATTAAAGCAGAATGCTACCTAACAGTTTTCAAAATAACCATGCTACACTGTTTTTTACTTTTTGTTTTTATGTTCACAGTTTCAGAGACTCTATTGTATTCTGAAACATCAGCATGGCTTTTCACTGGCACTATGAGTTTAAAAAACAACAAGGAGTTCTTCTGTATCTCTTACACAAGAACTTGCTTGTGAAATCCTGAAGGGTCAAGTGAAATAAAAACTGTATCTTAATATTAATTCCACAATATTCAGAAACTCTAATCTAATGGTTATAGCCAAGCCTCTGGCTTCTCCTTTATCCAAAAACATAAAAAATAATAATAAAGCAAGTCAATGTATTTCCTTACAGGAAAACTTTCACTTCTTTTTAAAGCCAATGACTGGTTTAAATTCCTGTGGGTAATAAGAGATGCTACACACAGGACAGACTGTAGATTTGATGAACTTAGTAAATCCCCTGAGGAAGATATAATTGGACACAACTTCTTTTAAGGGTGCTTTTCCAATGTAAGGTATGTTTAATGATGCTTACATATATGAAGTAATCATTTTATTTCTGTCTTACAAAAGTTCCTAAGATTATGAGGAAAAGGGTAATAACAATAATAAATCCAGTATACAGACACAACAAAAAAGGAAATCTACATTAATGAAATAGTCTAATGCTTATATAAGGCCAATAATTATTTAAAGCTAACATGGGTAACAAAGTCATAAAAGTTACTAGTCATTTTCCACACAATTTTCTATGAACTAATCTAAGGATACATGCTTGGTATTCTGAAGTTAAACAAATATATAATTCAAAAGCTGAAGGTATTATTAAAAGATAGTAAACAAGAACATAAATTGTGATTTTTCTAATTCAAAATTATCTTAGAGCAAGAGGCACTTTTTTTTTTTTTTTTTTTTTTTTTTTTTGAGACAGAGTTTCACTCATTGCCCAGGGTGGAGTGCAATGGCGTGATCTCGGCTCACTGCAACCTCCACCTTCCGGGTTCAAGTGATTCTCCTCCCTCAGCCTCCTGAATACCTGGGATTATAGGCACCCACCACCACACCCAGCTAATTTTTTTGTATTTTTAGTAAAGATAGGGTTTCACCATGTTGGCCAGGCTGGCAATGAACTCCTGGCAAGAGGTACTTTTATAATCCCATGACATATTCTTAGCTCATTAAACATTAGGCATCAGATTCTGTGAGATCAAAGACCAATAAACTATGCACATAATGATTGCAAAACAGATTTTTCAGCAGAAGATACAGTAATCACATTTTCACTTCTCTCCTTATTGTCAGTTAGAGCTGCCACCTACCACCTCTCAGCTGCATCTAAGAGCAGATCCCCCTGCCAGGAAAAACAGATGGAAGATGGTAACTAGATGCCTCATTTTTTACACTAAACTAACTTGGAGATCACACATAGTTTACAGACTTTCTCTTTTAAAAGATCAACTAAATTATGACCCTGGTAAAAGATATGAAAAAAGGTTCTACATGCTTTATAAAACTGCTTTGGAGAGATGTCCAATATGTGGTTCCATGTCCTTCATATACTCATATCACTAATAAACAACTTCTACAGCTAAAGGCAATGACGGAAAAGTGTTGTTCCTTAAAAAATTGGTAACTTATTAAAAATAGATACTCAGATGGTTGTAGATGTGTGGTGTTATTTCTGAGGCCTCTGTTCAGTTCCATTGGTCTATATATACTTGTTTTAGTACCAGTACCATGCTGTTTTTGTTACTGTAGCCTTGTAGTATAGTTTGAAGTCAGGTAGTCTATGCTTCCAGTTTTGTTCCTCTTGCTTAGGATTGTCTTGGCTATGTGGGCTCTTTTTTGGTTCCATATGAAATTTAAAGTAGTTTTTTCCAATTCTGTGAAGAAAATCAATGGCAGCTTGATGGGGATAGCACTGAATCTATAAATTACTTTGGGCAGTATGATTATTTTCACAATATTGATTCTTCCCATCCATGAGCGTGGAATGTTTTTCCATTTGTTTGTGTCCTCTCTTACTTCCTTGAGCAGTGGTTTGTAGTTCTTGAAGAGCTCTTTCACATCCCTTGTAAGTTGTATTCCTAGGTATTTTATTGTCTGTGTAGCAATTGTGAATGGGAGTTCACTCATGATTTGGCTCCCTGTTTGTCTGTTCTTGGTTTATTGGAATGCTTGTGATTTCTGCACATTGATTTTGTATCCTGAGACTTTGCTGAAGTTGCTATCAGCTTAAGGAGATTTTGGGATGAGATGATGCGGTTTTCTAAATATCGATCGTGTCATCTGCAAACAGAGACAATTTGACTTCCCCTTTTCCTAACTTAATACCCTTTATTTATTTCTCTTGTCTGACTGCCCTGGCCAGAACTTCCAATACTATGTTCAATAGGAGCGGTGAGAGAGGGCATCCTTGTCCTGTGCTGGTTTTCAAAGGGAATGCTTCCATCTTTTGCCCAGTGTGATACTGGCTTTGGGTTTGTCATACACAGCTTAAGAGCTATTTACTTATTTTGAGATATGTTACATCAATACCTAGTTTCTTGAGTTTTTAGCTTGAAGGGCTGTCGAATTTTGTCCAAGTAAATGGTGTTAGGAAAACTGTCTAGCCATATGCAGAAAACTGAAACTGGATCCCTTCCTTACACCTTATACAAAAATTAACTCGAGATGAATTAAAGACTTAAACGTAACACCTAAAACCATAAAAACCCTAGAAGAAAACCCAGGCAATACCATTCAGCACAGGCATGGGCAAAGATTTCATGACTAAAACACCAAAAGCAATGGCAGCGAAAGCCAAAATTGACAAATGGGATCTAATTAAACTAAAGTGCTTCTGCACAGCAAAAGAAACTATCATCGGAGTGAACAGGCAACCTACAGAATGGGAGAAAATTTTTGCAATCTATCCATCTGACAAATGACTAATATCCAGAATATACAAAGAACTTAAATAGATTTACAAGAAAAAAACAACCCCATCAAAAAGTGCACAAGGGATATGAACAGACACTTTTCAAAAGAAGACATTTATGCAGCCAACGAACACACGAAAGAAAGCTCATCATTACTGGTCATTAGAGAAATGCAAATCAAAAGCACAATGAGATACCATCTCATGGCAGTTAGAATGGCGATCATTAAAAAGTCAAGAAACAACAGATGCTGGCGAGGATGTGGAGAAATAGGAACACTTTTACACTGTTGGTGGGAGTGTTCATTAGTTCAACCATTGTGGAAGACAGTGTGGTGATTCCTCAAGGATCTAGAACTAGAAATACCATTTGACTCAGCAATCCCATTATTGGGTATATACCCAAAGGATTATAAATCACTGTACTATAAAGACACATGCACACGTATGTTTACTGTGGCACTGTTCACAATAGCAAACAGTTGGAACCAACCCAAATGCCCATCAATGATAGAGTAGATAAAGAAAATGTGGCACATATACACCATGGAATACTATGCAGCCATAAAAAAGGATGAATTCATCTCCTTTACAGGTACATGGATGAAGGTAGAAACCATCATTCTCAGCAAACTTACACAAGAACAGAAAACGAAGCACCACATGTTCTCACTCATAAGTGGGAGCTGAACAATGAGAACACATGGACACGGAGGGGAACATCACACACCAGGGCCTGTCAGGGGGTGGGGGGCTAGGGTAGGGATAGCATTAGGAGAAATACCTAATGCAGATGATGGGTTGATGGGCACAGCAAATTACTATGGCACATGTATACCTATGTAACAAACCTGCATGTTCTGCACATGTACCCCAGAGCTTAACATCTAATAATAAATAAATAAATAATTGGAGCCAGGATAGCATGAAGGAGGGGAGCTCAAGCTTGCATTTCTGAGATAACAACTGTCTCAAGGATTTTCTAAAAAAAATCCCACAAGAAATTCCTCCACAACCTTCATGTATCTCATGCTTTTCATGATCCATGTCTTGCATGTATGCACATATTTCTAAACCGGGTTTATCACTAGGCATTCTTTAGGACTACAGCAGTTCAGATAAGACTCTCTTGAAAAAACATTTGCCCAGTGACAGTATCTACACCAATGAACTAACGCCAACCCTGGCTTTGAGCCTCAGGAACCAATAAACTCTGTTTTTAAGCAGCTTGTATGAACTTCTTTTTGCCAATAAAAGCTTTCCCTTACTCTCTCCTCTTCAGGTGCACCTGTGGCTTGCCATAGCTATGCATCCTAGATTATAATCCTTTTTCCTTACTCCTGAGTAAATTCATCATGTTAGAAGATTGAAAAAAAAAAAAAAAAGATATTCATCGAACATCTACCATGGATGAGACGTAAGGAAATGACTAGGCCCTTTAAATCCCCTAGGGGAAATATTTATTGACTTAGTTTATTTATGGTTGACACATAATAATTGTACGTATTTATGAAGTATGATGTGATGTTTTGACACATGTATACATTGTGTAACAATTAAATCAGGGTAATTAGCACATCTATGACCTTAAGCATTTATCATTTCTTTGTGATAAGAACATTCTCTTATACCTATTTTGAAATATACAATATGTAACTGTTAATTCTAGTCATCCTACAATGCAGCGGAATACCAGAACTTATTCCTCCTATCTAACTGTAGCTTTTTATATTGCTCAATCTCTTACCATCCCCTACCACTGCACCTTCCCCATCCTCTGGTAATCACTATTCTGCTCTTTACTCCTCTGAGAACAACTCATTTTCAAAGAGTTTACACTTCAAGGAAAAGACAGAGAATAAGGTACACCTATCGTAGAATATGCATTTTTTTTCCTTTTTGTCCTAGCTTCTATGACAATTTTAAGGTTAAAATCTGGGCTCAAGTGCTGCAATAATTATTTGCATACGATTCATAATTAATCATCTCCTAGTCTTCATTATCTGGCCTTGGTGCCTTTAATAATTTAATTACTTAACAGCCCTCTTGTACTCAGGTACAAGGGTACTAAGGCATCACAGTTATGTTTCAGAAGTAGGCTGGATATGACTAATATATGAAATAATACACACATTACTTCATGTGAGGAGTTAGAAAAAAGCAAAGTACCAACTGAACCCTTAATAACAATCACACTTTGCTTTTTTATATTATATATGTTTTTTGAGACAGGGTCTCGTTCTGTTGCCCAGGCTGGAATGCAGCAGCACTATCTTGGCTCACTGCAACCTCCACCTCTCAGGCTCAGATGATCCTCCCACCTCAGCCTCCCAGGTAGCTGGGTCTACAGGCATGCACCACCACACCTGACTAATTTTTGTATTTTTGGTAGAAAGGGAGTTTTGCCATGTTGCCCAGGCTGGCTTTGAACTCCTGGGGTCAACCAATTCACCCACCTTGGCCTCCCAAAGTGCTGAGATTACAGGCATGAGCCACCATGCCCAGCCTTTGCCTTTTAAAGGCATAGTAAGACAAATCTAGTTATTTGATTTTGAAACAAGTCACCTACTGTTTCAAGACTAGTTTCCTTGATCATAAAATATAGGCTTTAATAACATTAGATCAGTTTTTCTCACATTTTTTTCCTCACAGCAGATAAACTTTTCTCCAAGTCCTATATAGAACCTCTATATATAAAGAAATTTTTAAAAGCTGCTCTGGCTAAAGTTGGGGTTAAGGGCCAAAGGCACCACCTACCGGGCTCCCCTTCAATCTATCCATCACCCATCTGTGGCAGCAGAGGCACTTCAAGAAGTCAAAAGTTCTGTTCAATATAGTTTAAAAACCAACTAAGTTGTTCACTGTGGTCTCTTCCCGTTCTAAAATTCACTATACACCAAAGCCAAAGGTTTCTTGTTCCTTATTCATATAGTTTAAATAGAAACCTTGACACACTATTTTGAAAATTAGTGCATAAAATGTGTTCAAAGTTTGTGTTAAACACTATGAGAAATGAAAAAAGTCTAATCAATTCTATTGGTGTATCTGAATAGACTGTAAAACATGGTTTTAAAAGTTTTCAAAGTAAACATCATCAAAAATGATATATTCACAATATCTTGAAATATCAACAACAATACCATTTACAGTCACAAGCTCTATGAGCTGCATCTGTTCATCCAGTTTCCACAAATACCTTTAGAAATTAGAAATATAACTGATTAAGAACTCATTAACAAATTCTTCATTAATTTATCTTCACATTCCATGGAATGTATCTGCTAGTCTGACTTAATACCACACTGCTAAAGAGAAAAGTAAAAGATTCATACCTTTACAGAGATTTTTATATAGGCTCTCAATAGTTAAAAGCAAGTTCTTTTCCATAACTAATCCAAATACAGCCAACCAGTGTTTTTTAAAGCACTGTAGTAAATGTAGTAGAGTCCATGGAGGTTTCAGGTACAGGATCTAAAGAGCATGTAGAAAAAAATTAACATCTCTAGATTTATTATTCCTATTATTAAAAAGTACCTATTTAGGAATTCCTACATATATTTCTAAGCAAAATATAGTTAGTTGGATTCTTTTTAAATTAAAAGATGTAAAGTCAATCATAACAAAATTAAAATGCTAATTCCACTGCAAATTGCTTTTGTAAAATTCATATTAGTATTAATCTTTATTGTTTCAGAAACTGTGTGTGCAAAAAAGAAAACATAGTTTTAATCAGAGGAAACATAGTTTTATCAGCAAAGGTCCTTCAATCTACTTGTCAACACAGTCATCTCTATAAGAAAATTAATCTAATTATTTCATATAACTGGGGGATAATCCATATAGAAAAAAGATGTCCAGTGGCTCATGCCTGTAATCCTAGCACTTTGGGAGGCCGACATGGGCAGACCACAAGTTCAGGAGTTCGAGACCAGCCTGGCCAACATGGTGAAACCCCATATCTACTAAAAATACAAAAATTAGCTGAGCGTGGTGGCAGACACCTGTATTCCCAGCTACTTGGGAGAATGAGGCAGGAGAATCGCTTGAAACCAGAAGGAGGAGGCTGCAGTGAGCCGAGATCACGCAACTGCACTCCAGCCAAATTCCATCTCAAAAAAAAAAAAAAAAAAGAAAAAAAATGTCAGTTATAATTGTCAGTTGCTACACTCTTGCGAAGACATGCCTATTAAAAACATTGATCATTTAATTCTATAAGATGTCAACACTTTCTTTTCTGAATCATTCACATATATACAATTACTTGCCTTATCTCTACTATGAGATATCAACACTCCTAGTATCTTCTGATAATTCGTCATCATTTTGGTTCAACTTTGATAATATAATCAAGTAGCAAATACACCGTTCTGGCATATACTAGAATCTCACTGAATAGCTGGAATAGATACAAGCTATGATTGATGGGAAATCATGTTTCTTCTATCTATAAATGCTCACGCCTATAATCCCAGCACTTTGGGAGGCTGAGACAGAAGGATCACTTGAGGACAGCAGTTCAAGACCAGCCTGACCAACATGGTGAAACCTCCTCTCTACTAAAAATACAAAAATTAGCTGGGTGTGGTGTCACATGCCTGTAATCCCAGCTGCTTGTGGGGATGAGGCAGGAGAATCACTTTAATCTGGGAGGCAGAGGTTGCAGTGAGCCAAGATCATGCCATTGTACTCAAGCCTGGGCAATAAGAGCGAGACACCATCTCAAAACAAAACAAAACAAACATTGAACTTCTGAAACCTTTATTGTTAAATTTGGAGTTTTACTGATTGTTGAAAAGGTGTGAATCCAAAGAAAATTCAGAATATCTTGCTAATACAATCAACTTATACTCTGATGCTTACATTTACATGGCACAAGCAAAAATACATACTTCTTTTTCTGAATACATATTGCTAGGGAGATTCCTTATATTAGACATTTTGACTCAAATTAAATAGATAAGTTTTTTTTTTAATTCAATTTAAGCACCATGGGACAGTGCATCTGACACACAGCAGCTGGAAAATAAATACCTGTTGACTCAAAAAAAAGAATAACATATATTCTTAACATTTAAGAAATGTCCATCATTTAACTGTCAAAAAACTATTTCAAAAACTTGAAGAAAAACGTAACATGATACAGATTATTCAGTGAAGCTTATGCATTTTATACAAGTAATATTTCTTAAAATAACAAATCTTCACCAATAAAAAAGAAATTTTCAACTAATAGAGTTCAACTAATCACCTCCATCCAAAGGTTTCCAAAAGCAATTTTCATTTCTGTTTCTAATATTGAAGATAAACCTGTTCCAAGAGATTTTTCAAGATCAGATACAATGCTCTCAAGTAGAATGGCCAGTCCAGAATTTATAGATTCTTCCTTATAGCTCTCTTTCAAGGGTGTTGTTTCTTTAAAACAAATAGTTACAGACTTTATTTAGAATGCTAACAGTAAATATTATACATATAATTGGTATATTGCCATAAACAGTAAACATTTTATGTATATGATATTTGAATTATACATAAAACAAACCAATACTTTATTTTCAAAACAGTATTTAGAAACATGTATTTCTACTATAGTCGCTTTAGATGCAACATAAATATATTACTTTAACAAATGTTTTATCTTTTTAACAGGCAAAATAAAATAATATTTTTACTCAAATAAGAAATTTATGTGATATTTTAACTACAATTTAATTTTATTATTTTCCAAAAAGAGTTACAAGAATGCCTTAGATTTATTCACAACAAAAAACCAAGAACTATGGATCAAAATGGGTTTTTTTCCAAAAATTGAATTTTTTTTTTTTTTTTTTTCTTTTGAGACAGTCTCGCTCTGTCGCCCAGGCTGGAATGCAGTGGCACGATCTCGGCTCACTGAAACCTCTGTCTCCCGGGTTCAAGCGATTCTCTTGCCTCAGCATCCTGAGTAGCTGGCAAAAAATGGAATATTTTTCTAAACTCAGCCTACATCAATAAATTTCCAGCTTAACTATCTTCATGCCCTCCTCTTTTAAAAAGAGCTTTTATTATTTTACATGATATCATTTCAATAACATTACTTTTTAGATACTTGAAAACAACTGTATTTTCTTATGGCGAAATTAAAAATATTAAGTGGCTTATCTCTACAAAGTAGACAAGCTAAAGGCACACTACTCTTGAAAAACTGTAAACTAGAATATCCTGTTATTCCTTCAAAGGCCATTTTTAATATTATGATAAAAACATTATCTCCAAAAAGGGTAAATAAGTAGTATATATGTATATATGACTATTTACACAATTATATGTAAAATGCACATATATTAGAGACTTCAATAATCATTTTCCCCAAAGAGGGAAAAGGTGGGATGTACCTATAAATAATGTCAGATTTAATATAATATTTCTTCAAATATCAAGCTACAGAACAGATTATTCTGGTGAAAAAAAAAATGAAATAATAGTATTGCCCTTACTTCTTTTTTTTTTTTCTGAGACAGAGTTTTGCTCGTTGCCCAGGCTGAAGTACAATGGCACGATCTCGGCTCACTGCAACCTCCACCTCCCGGGTTCAAGTGATTCTCCTGCCTCAGCCTCCCGAATAGCTGGGATTGCAGGCACCCACCACCACACCCAGCAAATCTTTTTGTCTTTTTAGTACAGACAGGGTTTCCCTATGTTGGCCAGGCTGCCCTCGAAATCCTCAGGTGGCCCACACACCTCGGCCTCCCAAAGTGCTGGGATTACAGGCGTGAGCCAGCGCACCCAGCCTGTTACTTCTTATTAGTCTAAAATTTTAAAAAAGAAAACTATTACCAGATTCCAACAAGTTTCTCTATTGCTAGCTGAGTTTTTACCATATTAATAGAAGGCTATAAATAGAAAGCCAACTTAAAAAAGAAACTAAAAAATTATCTCTTTGTCAACTAAATATCTCCTATAACTGCTATTAATTTAAAAGGAACACTCTGTTTCACTCGAAGAAAATCAAGGTGAAAAATAAAGGTATACTCTGCAAGGTACAAATTAGCATGTACACAGTGATTATAATGTAAAAATGTATGTGAGCATGCAGACAAAAACATCAAATTAATTTGTAAAAGTACATACAGAAGGTAATAATGTTAATTATGTTTTCTTTTGGATTACTATCATAACTTTCATTTATTCAATGATTTACATGCCAGCAAGTATTCCAAATGATGTTATTTTAAATGTACAAAATAAAAATTTACTACCGATTCTAATGTTATAAATAATCTTAGTGTATAAAATAAGATATATCTCTAATTATTTACAGTAAAAATACTACCTGCTTTCAACTGTTGCTTGGGAATACAAGGCTGATGACACACATCTGTGTTCAGAGATAAGTGTAGTAACTCTGCACTCAATTCTTCTTTACTGAGTGACTTCACACCACTTATTAGGCCTTTGTTTCTTAAGTTTCTATCATCCCTACGGTTGGGAGGTTGGGATTAGGAGGAAAAAATATTTTTTTATAAGGTAAACCACATGGCAAATCAAATCACATGAGATCTAGTCAGAGGCAGGTGATTCTCAGCCAATACATTAAGAAACAATAACAACTTTTTTAAAAAAAATATGAGCTTTGGGTACTAGGCACCATTCTAAAGTGCTTTATATATATATAGCTATTTAATCCTCACAACAAACTTCTGAGGTAGGAGTAGTATTAACTTCACTCCCATTCCACAGATGGCGAATTGAGGTGTAAAGAGGTTAAATAACTTGTCCGAAGTTATACCCAGTAAGTGGGAGCTGGATTTGAATACAGGAATGTGACTATCCAAAGAGAAACAGAGAGCTATGTATGAGAAATAATTTACAGTGGGCAGACAAGTACAAATTTACTCAGATTAAGCATAAGACAAATAGCACAAACTTGCTGTTTGCTGAAAGAAATCAATATGATTAGAACATAGTGCATGAGACCAGTTTATGAGGTTACAGAGGAAGACAAGGGCATTAAAAAACAGGAAATTTAAGGACTTCAGTGGGGAAATGACATGATCTTACCTGTGTTTACTAAATTGTTTCAGAGGCCAGTAGGCTTCCAGCTTCTGTTAATGGCAGAGTAGTCTGGCCACACTAACCCTACTATGAATGAGAATTATAAAATCTAAACCAAAAAAAAAATTAACTATTTGAAGGTACTAGAGAGCAACAGAATGTAGGCAGAAGCTGGAGTGGGATCTACCCTGAAGACACAGAAAATGCATAGTGAGAACTACAAGTCTCTTTTTACCTCTGGGCACTTCCCAATTCATCAAGTGTGACAAGTAGTAGTGACTTGAAATGTCAAAGAACCATGTTCGAGGTTGACCAGGGCAGCTGGAAAGTTAAGGGAGAGAGTGCTCTGGATTGGTGGTTGGTAAGACAGCTGAATAGGAACAGCTCCGGTCTGCAGCTGCCAGCAAGATCAACGCAGAAGGCAGGTGATTTCTGCATTTCCAACTGAGGTACCCAACTCATCTCATTGGGACTGGGTAGACAAAGGGTGCAGCCCTCGGAGGGCAAGCTGAAGCAGGGTGGGGCGTCCACTCACCCAGGAAGTGCAAGAGGTCAGGGAACTCCCTCCCCTAGCCAAGGGAAGCTGTGAGGGACTGTGCCCTGAGGAACGGTGCACTCCGGCCCAGATACTACACTTTTCCTATGGTCTTCGCAACCCTCAGACCAGGAGATTCCCTGGGGTGCCTACATCACTAGGGCCCTGGGTTTCAAGCACAAAACTGGGCGGCCATCTAGGCAGACACTGAGCTAGCTGCAGGAGGTTTCTTTCATACCCCAGTGGCTCCTGGAACACCAGCAAGACAGAACCATTCACTCCCCTGGAATGGGGGCTGAAGCCAGGGAGCCAAGTGGTCCAGCTCAGTGGATCCCAGCCCCACAAAGCCTAGCAAGCTAAGATCCACTGGCTTGAAATTCTCACTGCCAGCACAGCAGTCTGAAGTCAACCTGTGACGCTCGAGCTTGGTGGGGTAGGGATATCTGCCATTACTGAGGCTTGAGTAGGTGGTTTTACCCTAACAGTGTAAACAAAGCACCCAGAAAGTTTAGACTCGGCAGAGCCCACCACAGCACCCCAAAGCTGCTGTAGCCAGACTGACCCTCTAGATTCCTCCTCTCTGGGCAGGGCATCTCTGAAAGAAAGGCAGCAGCCCCAGTCAGGAGCTTGTAGATAAAACTCCCATCTCCCTGGGACAGAGAACCTGGGGGAAGCTGCGGCTGTGGACACAGCTTCAGCAGACTTAAGCGTTCCTGCCTGCCGGTTCTGAAGAGAGCAGTGGATCTCCCAGCACAGTGCTTGAGCTCAGCTAAGAGACAGAAGAGACAGACTGCCTCCTCAAGTGGGTCCTTTACCCTCCTGCCCCCTAAGAGACACCTCGAACAGGTGTCAACAGATCTCTCATACAGGAGAGCTCCGGCTGGCATCTGGCGGGTGCCCCTCTGGGATGAAGGTTCCAGAGGAAAGAACAGGCAGCAATCTTTGCTGCTCTGCAGCCTCTGCTGGTGATACCCAGGCAAACAAGGTCTAGAGTGGACCTCCAGCAAACTCCAGCACACCTGCAGCAGAGGGGCCTGACTGCTAGAAGGAAAACCAACAAACAGAAATGAATAGCATCAACATCAACAAAAAGGGCATCCACACAGAAATCCTATCCGAAGGTCACCAACATCAAAGAACAAACGTAGATAAATCCATGAAGATGAGGAAAAAACAGCCCAAAAAGGCTGAAAATTCCAAAACCAGAACACCTTTTCTCCTCCAAAGGATCACAACTCCTCACTAGCAAGGGAACAAAACTGGACACAGAATGAATTGACGAACTGACAGAAGTAGGCTTCAGAAGGTGCGTAATAACAAACTCCTCCAAGCTAAAGAAGCATGTTCTAACTCAATGCAAGGAAGCTAAGAACCTTGGAAAAAAAAAAAAAGGTTAGATGAATTGCTAACTAGAATAACCAGTTTAGAGAAAAAGATAAATGACCTAATGGAGCTGAAAAACACAGCACGAGAACTTCGTAAAGCATACACAAGTATCAATAGCCAAATTGATCAAGCAGAAGAAAGGATATCATAGACTGAAGATCAACTTAATGAAATAAAGCCTGAAGACAAGATTAGAGAAAAAAGAATGAAAAGGAATGAACAAAGCCTCCAAGAAATATGGAACTATGTGAAAAGACCAAACCTACATTTGATTGGTTTATCTGAAAGTGGCAGGGAGAATGGAACCAAGTTGGAAAACACACTTCAGGATATTATCCAGGAGAACATCCCCAACCTAGCAAGAAAGGTCAACATTCAAATTCAGAAAATACAGAGAACATCACAAAGATACTCCTCAAGAAGAGTAACCCCAAGACACATAATCATCACGTTCACCAAGATTGAAATGAAGGAAAAAAATGTTAAGGGCAGCCAGAGAGAAAGGTCGGGTTACCCACAAAGGGAAGTCCATCAAACTAATAGCAGATCTTTCCGCAGAAACCCTACAAGCCAGAAGAGAGTGAGGGGCCAATATTTAACAATCTTAAAGAAAAGAATTTTCAACCCAGACTTTCATATCCAGCCAAACTAAGCTTCATAAGGGAAGGAGAAATAAAATCCTTTACAGACAAGCAAATGCTGTGAGATTCTGTCAAAACTACAATGAGATACCATCTCATGCCAGTTAGAATGGCGATCACTAAAAAGTCAAGAAACAACAGATGCTGGAGAGAATGTGGAGAAATAGGAACACTTTTACACTGTCGGTGGGAGTGTAAATTAGTTCACCACTGTGGAAGACAGTGTGGCGATTCCTCACAGATCTAGAACCAGAAATACCATTTTTAACCCAGCAATCCCATTACTGGGTATATACCCAAAGTATCATAAGTCGTGCTGCTATAAAGATACATGCACATGTATGTTTACTGCAGCACTATCCACAAAGCAAAGACTTGGAACCAACTCAAACATCCATCAATGATAGACTGGATAAGGAAAATGTGGCACATATACACCATCGAAAACTATCCAGCCATAAAAAAGGATAAGTTCATGTCCTTTGCAAGGACATGGATGACACCGGAAGCCATCACCCTCAGCAAACTAACACAGGAACAGAAAACCACACACTGCATGTCCTCACTCATAAGTGGGAGTTGAACAATGAGAACATATGAACACAGGGAGGGGAACACCACACACCAGGGCCTGTTGGGGGGTTGAGGGATAGGGGAGGGATAGCATTAGGAGAAATACCTAATGCAGATGACAGGTTGATGGGTGCAGCAAATCACCATGGCACGTGTATACCTATGTAACAAACCTGCACGTTCTGCATATGTATCCCAGAACTTAAAGTCTAATAATAATAATAATAAAGTTAAGGAGAAACTGAAGAAAAGAAACCACAGAGCAAGTGAGCTCCAAAATCTACATATAAAGTATGCCCAGAGAAAAACAACGTACTTCCAAGAGTCAAAGTAATCAACGGAACTAGACTTGGATACAACACAGATACTGAAGCTACCTGACAGCAAATTTAAACTAATTTTCATTAATATGTTAAAGCCTCTAATGGAAAAGGTGGAAGAAGGGAAAATCAAGCAGTTTTGCAGAGATGAAAACCACAAGAATAAAATGGAAATCCTAGCAATAAAAAACACATAACAAAAATGAAGAATGCCTTGAACAGGCTTGTCAACAGACCTGACAAAGGGAAGGAAAGAATCAACAAACCCGAAGGGAAGTCAAAAGAAATTACCCAAACTTAAACAAAAAGATAATAAAAAGATTTTGAAAAAAAAAAGTATCCAAGAGCTATGGGACAATATATACAACAGTAATATCCTTATACTACCAGTGAAGCAGTATAATATTTGAAGGTAGGCTTTGATAAGTAAAGATGTATATTGTAAACGCTAAAACAACCATAAGAAGTTTTTTCAAAAAAGTATAAATACGTAAATAATGGAGACAAAATGGTATCATTAAAAATGAACAATTAGTCGAAAAGAGAAAAAGGAAAAAAAGCACAGATGGAACAAAACAAATAGAAAATAATTTGCAAAATGGTAAGATTTTAATCCAACAAATTAAATATGTATGGTCTAAACTTAACAGTTAAAAGACAGAAATTGTCAGACTGTTCAAAAAAGAACCAACTACATGATGTCTACAAGAAACTTACTTTAAATATACAGGCATAGATGGGCTAAAAGTAAAATGATACAAAAAGATATATCACAAAAATACTAAGCAAAAGAAAGTTGGAATAGTTGCATTAATACTAGACAAAGGAGGCTTTAGAACTAGGAATAATGTCAGAACCAAAAAGGACATTATATAATTATAAAAGAAGCACTTCTCCAAGAAGACAAGCATGAACAATCTTAGATGTATATGCATCTCACTACAAGTTTCTATCTTTTTGCCTGAGGGAATTCTCTAATTCATCAATGGCTTTACCACAACAGAAAGCCATAGCTTTAGTGGCTTTCACAATACATGAAGCAAAACAAATAGAACTGAAAGGAGAAATAGACAAATCCACAATTATAGTTGGAGACTTCAATACTCCTTTCACAATGATCATAGAAAAAGTAGGCAACCAGCCTGGGCAAGGTGGCTAATGCCTGTAATCCCAGCACTTTGGGGAGGCTGAGGCGGGAGGATCACGAGGTCAGGAGATCAAGATCATCCTGGCCAACATGGTGAAACTCTGTCTCTACCAAAAATACAAAAATTAGCCAGGAGTGGCAGCATGCAGCTGTAGTCCCAGCTACTCAGGAGGCTGAGGCAGGAGAACTGCTTGAACCCGGGAGGCAGAGGGTGCAGTGAGCCAAGATTGCACCACCATACTCCAGCCTGGGCGACAGAGTGAGACTCCATCTCAAAAAAAAAAGTAAAAAAGAAAAAAGAAAAGAAAAGAAAAAGTAGGCCACTAAGGTTACAGAAGACCTGAAGAACACTATCAACCAATTTGACCTAATTGAAATTTATAGAATACTCCACCCATAAGGGCAGAATACACATTCTGTTCAAATACACAGAAAATACTCACTAAAACAGACCATATTCTTGGCCAAAAAACCAAACTTTAACAAATTTAAAAGAACAGAAACCATGTAAATTATGTTCTCAATTCATAAAGAAATTAAACTACAATTCAGTAAAAAAAAAAAAAGTATCTGAAAATTTTGCAAATACTTACAATTAGGCAACAAACGTCTAAATAACCTATGGGTCAGAGAAAGAGTCACAAGGGAAATTATAAAGTATATCGAATAGAATGAAAATGAAAACACAACGTATTAAAATTTGTGAGATACAACTGCAGAAGTGCTTAGAGGACATTCACAGCAGTAACAAATAAGTGATATAAGTTACCACCTTAAGAAACAAGAAAAAAAAGAGCAAAAAGGGCAAGAGAGTACTTTCTGGGTCAGGTGCGGTGGCTCACACCTATAATTCCAGCACTTTGGGAGGCCAAGGGGGCCGGATCATCTGAGGTCAGGAGTTTGAGACCAGCCTGACCAATATGGCGAAATCCCATCTCTATGAAAAATACAAAAATTAGTCACGCATGGCGGCACTCACCTGTAATCCCAGCTTCTTGGGAGGCTGAGACAGAAGAATCACTTGAACCCGAGAGGTGGAGACTGCAGTGAGCCAAGATGGCGCGACTGCACTCCATTGTGGGTGACAGAGTGAGACTCTGTCTCAAAAAAGAAAACCACACAGGAGTTACAGACGTGTTCTATATATTGACAGGATGTGAGCTACACCGGTGCAACCATTTGTCAACATTGTATAGTTAAGATTTGTGCATTTCCTCAGCTACTTGGGGGGCTGAGGAAGGAGGATCACTTGAGCCCAGGAGTTTGAGACCAGCTTGGGCAACATAGCAAGACCCTGTTTCTAAAACATAAAATTAAAGAAGACAACACAGAACTGGCTAATTCACTGTATATAGATCATAAAGAAAAGGCAGGCATCAAAATTTACTCCCTGGTTTCTGGCTTTAGCAAACGGGTGGGAGATGACCCTTTTTACTCAGGTGTAGAAGAGTTGAAAAGAAAACCTCAAGAGTTCATTTACGGAGATGATAGGTTTCAGATGTCCATGAAACATCCACGAGATATCAAATAAATAGTTGAGTATATTAGCCTGGAGTTTAGAAGAGCAATATGAATTGGAGATATTAATTGTGTTGCTGGCCCAGACTTAGGATTGTAAATGCAAGCACTTAGAATGATGCATAGTATATAAGTGTTATAAAAGTTTTTCTGATTACTATCACTACCAATTGACATTATCAGCATCCATTTTAAGTAATATAAATATGTCCTCACAATAGTAGGTATGACTTATACAATACACATGATTATCACTATTTAAAGAAAATGCAAACCAACCAACCAAAAAAAGAGAGAGAGAAAAACAGGCTCACCACTTGGAACATGACTATGCCAGAATTAAAAGCAAGGTTTGACTATAAATTTTCAGTCACTAAAAAGTAATATATCTGTTAATCCCCAAAAAACAGTGAATGTATAAATAATGAAGAATCGATAAAGTTTTGTCAATTTAATTTTCATTCTAAGTTGAACTAAAAAAAAAATTACACAACAAAGAATTACTTCTCAAATTTATCTCAAATTCAAAATGATTTATATATTATTAATTCTATTTCAGCCTTCAACAAACTCCAAAGTAATATGTCCTAGATCAAAATATAATTTAAAATCTAAAGACAGAAATCTCTAATATTTCCTTTAATAGCAAAAGGAATCACATTATCTTTGAAGATAGCTAAAATAGTAACACTGACCAGAATGTTTGCAAGAAGCATCTTAGGGCTGCTGATTTCTAAATAGCTCCATTTCACAGAAACAATTTGAGCATTATCATGAAACTGTCAAAACTCCATTTTGCAGTGAATAAAATACAGATTAAAACTGCAAATTTCAAAGCATGATGTAGACTGATTTAAAAAAAACAAAAAACTGTAAATTAAAATTGCTCTTCTGTCCCTTCAGAACCTTTTCTCATACATGATGAATAAAATTTTGTTTAGCATTATCTTAGTTTTATCCTTGAACTAAGTTATGGAAATATCAGTAGAGAGGGAAAAAGGAGGGGGAAGGGGGAAGGAGGGAGAAAACTCTTACTGAGATCCTACTATATATTAGGCACTATTCTACGTCCTTTACATATATTAACAGATTAAATACTTACAATAATCTCATGAGGCAGGTAATATTATTCTTCCTGTTTATTTCACATGACGAAACTAAGTTAGGCAACTTGTCCAGGGTCACAACGCTGATAAATGACAGATCCAGGACTCGAAGCCAGGCAGTCTAACTCTGTAACAGGCACCCAGCACACAACTCCAACATAAACTACCCTATCTCCACTTCAGCAATATGTAAGTAAATAAATTTCTTGTCTCATCCTGTCAGACATCCTGTCAGATTCTGATTTTTAAACTATTTTGGAGGGATATTAAGTGCCTTTTCCCCTGCTTTTTCCAAGTTTTCTGAATTGTATAAAAATTAAATTGAAATGAAACTTCATCTAGTTGAGATCTCATTCCTCTAGAGCTCATACATTATAAGACTATCAGATACAAGTGGGTATGCTTACTGGCAGATTTGGAAAATTATGTATGTTTTTGATCTTTGGTATGCTGGATACAGTACAATTTTTTTTAATTATTTGGTTTATTTTTAAAAAATAAAAAGTAAAATGACTATGAAACTCACGTGCACAGAATAACAAAAGAACAAGGGAATAATTCCTGGTGCTGGAGACAGCATTTTAGTACTCGATCATCATTGTTCTCATCACTCAATCCATCTGCAAATTTAGTAAAGGCAACGGTCAATAAGTACCCTAGAAATGTGGGTGCCACAGAAATAATCTAGGCTGTATTTACAAAACAAAAATATCTAAGAGATTTAAGGTAGTTAAGGTATGACACTATGATGATGGACACACGTCATTACACATTTGTCCAAATCCACAGAGTGTACAAAGCCAAGAGTGAACCTAATGTAAACTATGTACTCAGAGTGATAATGATGTCAATGGAGGTTCATCAACTATAACAAAGGTACCACTCCAGTGAAGGATATTGATAATGGGGAAGCTATGCTTGTGTGGGGGCAGGAAGTATGTGGGAAATCTTGTTGTCTTTTGTGCAATTTTCCTGTGAAACTAAAACTACTCTCAAAAACTCTATTAATAAATATAGCTCAGCTGGGCACGGTGGCTCACGCCTGTAATCCCAGCACTCTGGGACGCCGAGGGGGGCAGATCACTTGAGGTCAGGAGTTCGAGACCAGCCTGGCCAACATGGTAAAACCCCATCTCTACTAAAAATACAAAACTTAGCCAGGTGTTGTGACAGGTGCCTGTAATCCCAGCTACTTGGAATCTGAGGCAGAAGAATCAGTTGAACCCAGGAGGCAGAGGTTGCAGTGAGCTGAGATCGCGCCACTGCACTCCAAGCTGGACAACAGAGTGAGACGCCGTCTCAAAAAAAATTTAAAAAGTACATATACATGTATGTATATGTACTTTTTATATATACATATATGTGTATATATATACTTTTATATATACATATATAAGTATATGTTATATATACATATATAACTTATATATACATATATACATATATAAGTATATGTTATATATACATATATAATAAACATATATAAGAAATACATATTTCATATATTTATTTTATATATACATATAAAAGAAAACTTTTTAAATAAAAAGACAAGAAAGCAAAATAATTTTTTAAAAACTCTGAATCTATAATTTACATAGCATATAGTTGTGGATTTAATGTGGTTAGTTCGCTATTAAAATGGTCTAGAATATGCCTATTAGCAAACTCAAAGGAAAGAAATGTGATCAGAAGGCTAAATGTCAGACTAGAAACCAAAAACCATGAATTCTATTATCAATTCAGACACTTACAGATTATAAGTAACTTAACATTTTCTCAGCTTAAGAAGTCTGTGAACTAATAAGCAACTGTTCTACCAGTAACTAAACTAGTTTCCTGTGTGTGCTCTTCCTTAATCTCTAAAGCAACACAATTAGAGATATACAGGAGAACGAAATATGGGCCCTAGGAAGGTAACACAAAAAGTAATTCCTAACAAATGTTAATCAGTTGCTGACAGGGTACCCTCTAGCATTCTCTAAGCCTCAAAACATGTAGCAAAAATTCAGTTTTTGTAAAAATAATGCAGGCCAGGTGGTTGGTGCCTGTGATCCCAACATTTTGAGAGGCTGAAGCAGAGAGATCGCTTTAAGTCAGCATTTCAAGATCAGCCTGGGCAACATGGCAAGACTCTGCCTCTGCAAAAAAACGAGAAAATTAGCCAGGCTCGGTGGCACACTTCTGTAGTCCTGTAGTTCCAGCTATTCAGGAGGCCGAGGAGGGAAGATCGCTTGAGCTCAGGAGTTCAAGTCTACAGTGAGCTATGATCATGTCACTGCACTCCAGCCTGGGTGACAGGGTGAGACCTTGTCTCTAAAAAAATTAAGAACAAAATAATAATAATAATAATGCAATGTGTAGAAATTGGACCAAAGATAATGTTTCCCACAAGTCCATACACTACCTACCTGAGAACTCCCTAGGGTACTTATTAATAATACAGAATACAGGACCACACCCCAAATATATTTCTGGGTAAGAATCTTTGAAGCCTGGACCCAGACACTAATTTAAGCTCTTGGCCTGTCTCTTATACATTAAAATTTAAGACATACCAGCCAATTAGTCTCAACCTTGTTCCCTGTTTATAATCATTTTTCTCTCAACTTCTGGCCTATATTACTTAGTCCTTGAATCCTTCAAATTAGAAAATTCATTCATTCATGCAACAAATATTTACATAGGGCTTAACTTGTGCCAGGTTCCCATGCTAACCAGATGGATATGCAAAGAAAAACTATTTAGGAGTTCATACTGGTGAAATCTAGACAGAGCTCAACTATATCAGGACATGAGTATGAGGAAGATATGATTAAATTTCTTGATCAGATGACCAGTGAGCCAGACAGAAATATATGACAGTAGCCAATTTCCCTTAAATTCAGAGGGTAAATGCCATGAATAGTGCAAAATGTGTAACTCAAAATCATTAGTTAACTTTAAACAATTCAATTCAGCAGATAAAAGGAGGCTTAAAAGTAACAGTGCACTGCTCTAAAGGTATCAAATTCAAGATTATCAGTAGTGCCACTTTTTCTAAGATATATGGAGCTGAAAAATAAACTGTAAGACTATTCATGAAATATTTAGTTATTCAACAAATACTTTTGAGCACCTTACAGGTGTAAGCCACCATGCCTGGCCTTTTTTTTTTTTTTTTTAGAGACAGAGTCTTGCTTTGTCACCAGGCTGGAGTGCAATGGTGTGATCTCAGCTCACTGCAACCTCCATCTCCTACCTCTACCTTCAAGTGCTTCTCGTGCCTCAGCCTCCTAGAGTAGCTGGGATTACAAGTGTGAGCCACTACGCCCAGCTGATTTTTGTATTTTTAGTAGAGATGGCGTTTGTCATGTTGGACAGGCTGGTCTTGAACTCCTGACCTCAGGTGATCCACGTGCCTCAGCCTCCCTCGGCTCACAGGCGTGAGTCACTGTGCCCGGCCAATAAAATTATATATTTTTTATAATAAGGTAAAAATAATTAAAGGCAACAAATAGTTATCTGCCACTCCCCTAATCAGGCATTTGTTCTGTATTTTTATATTTTTCATTGTATTTTTATTGAATGAAAAATGAAACAGTACAAACATGTACTGTTCAAAAGTGAACAAAATAAAGACTCTGGAAACAGACCAGTCTGGGTATGAATCCTTGTTTTCCCTCTTACTAGATATGTATTCTTGGGCGAAGTTTCTAATCATGAGGAGTAAATGAGAACGTATATAAAGTATTTAGCCCAGTGTATGGCAATAGTGAATGCTTAAAAGTACCATGTATTTATTACTTAAGATTCAGCTTGGCCAGGCACGGTGGCTCATACCTGTAATCCCAGCACTTTGGGAAGCTGAGGCGGACAGATCACTTGAGGTCAGGAGATCAAGCCCAGCCTGACCAACATGGTGAAACCCCATCTCTAAAAAAATATTTTAAAAAATTAGCCGGGCATGGTGGCACATGCCTGTAATCCCAGTTACTCAGGAGGCTGAGGCAGGAGAATCGCTCACTTGAACCCAGGAGGCAGAGATTGCAGTGAGCCGAGATTACGCCATTGCACTCCAGCCTGGGCAACAAGAGTGAAACTCCATCTCAAAAAAAAAAAAAAAAAAAAAAAAAAATTTAAAAGATTCAGCTTAAATGGCACCTCAACATCTATGACCGCTACTCACACACAGAATAAAAAATTCTATATAAATTATAGTTATTAAGATGTTTAATACCTAATAGAATTTAACCTCCTCAACAGCAGGGTTTCCCTTTCTCATTCACTGTTACAGGCCCAACATTTGGAACAGTGTCTGGTACAAATACTTGGCAAACAAATGAATCAATAAAAATACAATGAAAAATATAAAAATACAGAACAAATGCCTGATTAGGGGAGTGGCAGATAACTATTTGTTGCCTTTAATTATTTTTACCTTATTATAAAAAATATATAATTTTATTGGCCGGGCACAGTGACTCACGCCTGTGAGCCGAGGGAGGCTGAGGCATGTGGATCACCTGAGGTCAGGAGTTCAAGACCAGCCTGTCCAACATGACAAACGCCATCTCTACTAAAAATACAAAAATCAGCTGGGCGTAGTGGCTCACACTTGTAATCCCAGCTACTCTAGGAGGCTGAGGCACGAGAAGCACTTGAAGGTAGAGGTAGGAGATGGAGGTTGCAGTGAGCTGAGATCACACCATTGCACTCCAGCCTGGGTGACAAAGCAAGACTCCGTCTCTTTAAAAAAAAAAAAAAAAAAAAAAAAAAAAAAAAAAAGGCCAGGCATGGTGGCTCACGCCTGTAATCTTAGCACTTTGGGAGGCCAAGGCGGGTGGATCACCTAAGGTCAGGAGTTAAGAGACCAGCCTGGCCAACATAGTGAACCTCTGTCTCTACTGAAAATATAAAAATTGGCCAGGCATGGTGGCGCATGCCTATAATCTCAGCTACTCGGGAGGCTGAGGAAGGAGAATCATTTGAACCCGCGAGGTGGAGGTTGCAGTGAGCTGAGATCACGCCACTGCACTCCAGCCTGTGCAATGGGAGCGAGACTCCATCTCAAAAAAAAAAAAAAAAAAAGGAATTAAAAATCTGGAAAATACAGAAAATATAAAGAAAATTAAAATAACTGATAAACCCATCAGGTAAATATCATCTCTATTCATCACTAATAAGTATATACACATAATTAAATAAATTTAGAATTATACTACACATATGTTTTAATCTTATGTTTGTTTTTATTTAAAATTATGTTATTAATGTTTTTCCAAATATAGTGTCCCCTCATATGGCTATAGGAATGTATGTAACTTCTCCAAATGTTATATAGGTTGATTCTACTTTTTTTGTTACATAAATAATGCTATAATGAACACTATTTATATAAATCACTGCCTGCATCTCTCACTTTTTTTAGGATACATTTCTAGAAAGACAATTATTATCCTTAGGCTTATTCAAGCACATTGCTAAATATTGCTCTTCTACAAAGTTACCAATTCATAGTCTCAAAGCAGTGCAGTGCTGTGAATCTTCCTAGTGGGTTGGAAGAGAGTAACTTTCTAAACCTAGAAGTGATAAAAATAAATCAGATATTTTTTAAAAATGAGAGATGACTCTTATCAATCTGTATGAGCCTTTCATATAATGAGGACACAAGAGAATTATCACCTATTCTGACCATAAGCTATTAGGTAGTTTAACATATTAACCAATCTTCACAACCATTTTATGACATGGAAGTTATTTCCTTTCATTTCATTTATTCAGTTTCTTCACCTTTAACTTTCCCCAGGTTATGCTATAAACCCAGGTTGATATTTCAAATCCTATGTTCCTCTCACTATAGTAGATAAATACTATATCAAATAAATATAATTTTGGAAATAGTTAAGGACAAGGCTAAAATTATAGTCAACTAAAGCTACTCGACATGGACCATCTTCACACAAAATTCATAAGCATTATATCTGGAACATACTAAGAGCTAATAAATATTTGTTTAGATAATGAATGAATGGTAGAGACCCTTTTTCTTCAAAATTTTAAGACTAAACAAAAATTTTAGACTAAAGTAATTCACCTTAAGATGAATCTAATCATGGTTTTTAAAGTCTTCTCATAGTTAATACCATAATTGGATTCCTCTTAAGATGAATTCTTTCAAATCTTACAGTGAATATGGGTGCAGTGGACAGTACAAATCCATGGTATTTAAAATAATGTAAGTTTACCTAAATAAATAATTCTGAGCTGGGAAGAAATGAATTCTTAAAGAACGAAATAAATCTTCTAAATATATGTATAAACTCCACTGAAATAAGTGTTCCTTTACATATAGATATTTTTCCAGCAAATTATATAAAACATAAAGAACATACTTAACTTTTAGGACTAAAGCAATTTTTAAATGACTTCATAGAAACTAATATTGAAAAAAATTCAATGAGGGGAAAATCTATAAACCTTTACTGTAAAAACACCTCATTCATTATTACCGATTCTGACAAACCACAGGAAAACAACATCATCTCCATGGTACATTAACTGCATACGGTGATATTAACGGACTAGAAACCTGGATCACTTACAGACTTCATCACTCAGCAACAGTATTTTTTAAAAAGGAGTCCGAGGTTCTGTGAAATAGACAAGTATGCATACACAACTATACAGTCACTATCTATGAAATATAGACATAATGTAAGAACGTCTAGGAGAAGCAGAAAAATAAAAATCAAAGACTCTAAGCCACAAACCATCACAATGCCCCTTCCATTTCACATTCCAACGGGTTTAAATGTTTTAAAAGTTTTATACCATTTCCCTCCAATAATGAGTCTGCAGCCAAACAAGTATTAATCAGGAGGCACCCTGAAAGAACAATACTTACAATGTTTTTGGGATGCAAGTTGTATTGATTGACCCCATAGCTTTCTATCTTGATTTCTGAGACTCTCGTTGATGAAATGAACTGCAGGTATAGCTTTGTGCTGGGCATGTTTTAGTAGTTTTCCTTCCTTCATACGATCTAGCTCTTGCATAACGACCCAGGGAATTATTAACACAAGTTTGTCAAAACCTAAAAAAAAAAAGGATTTCTTAGAATTTAACAAACATTTATTGAGCTACTAAATAGAATTGCTGTCCAAGAGGTGAAAGTTTTAAAGCACACAGTCCTCCCTACCTTTGAGAAATTCAGAATAAATTGAGAGACAATATATTATAAAACAGAAATTAAAAAGAGAATAATGTGTCAAAAGAATGTTAAAAAAATAAGCACTCTTGGAGATCAAAAAAAGAGTGAGTTCAGATTGCTAGTTTAACCTGTAAAGGCTTTTTTTAAACTTATAACACTGAATATGCTTAATATATAGCATATCCAAATGGAGACATATTCGTGGGAGAAAAAGCCACATCACTGTTAATATAAAATATCAACTCAGGGAAGAAAATCAGAATCTTTAAATATGTTCTGTAAATACCTGGTACTTCTGTTGTCTTCAGAATTCTAACAAATTTGAGATGATTCATCAGAATATTTGTGTCAATAACAATTAGAAGTTTTCTGTCTGAAGTATTATTTGCTAGAGAAAAAGAGCAAAGATTTCATGATATTTGATAATAGACTTACATAATGTCTAAAATTTCGATATCATAGAAGCATTGAAAATTCAATTAAATTTAAAACGCCTCTTTGTCTTGTTAACTATATCAGAGATTTACACAGTTGGCTAGACTCTAAAGTTGCTATCTATCTGGTCCATATCTTTGTTGCCAAGTAAATTTCTCCCCAATCAATTAAGGGTCCTCTGGATAGGAACTGCAACCACTGTTTGGAGTGGGAGTGGGGTGGAGAATCATCTAAGTCAAAGTGGGCAGAGAAGGTAAGGGTTGGCAAAGCAGAAATACACAGGAAACCTGGGGCCAAGACTATGAAAAACCAGTCATGGAGAATGTTTTTGATAGCATTCTTAAGAGAAGTCCTTTAGACAATAAAAACAAAATTGCTTTTACTTCAATTCTTAAGAGAAAGAATAGTAATCAATGTTTAATCACCCACCAGTAGAACAGTATAAATTGCTTGTAGGTGGATTTTAAATTATGAACTGACTAGCCGGGGAAGTAATTATGTTTCTAACTTCTGTCATGGATCACTGGCAGCTGTGCTTAGTAATTATAAGCTAATTTTAACATATCCTGAGTGAATATAATCGAAAGATAAATATGTGTAAAAGAAAATACATGCCAGGTTTGGTGGCTCACGCCTGTAATCCCAGCACTTTGGGAGGCCGAGGCAGGCGGATCACCTGAGGTCAGGAGGTCAAGATCAGCCTGGTCAACATAGTGAAACCCCATCTCTACTAAAAATACAAAAATTAGCCGGGCATGGTGGCACACGCCTGTAGTCCCAGCTACTCAGGAGGCTGAGGCAGGAGAATGGCTTGAATGCAGGAGGCATAGGTTGCAGTGAGCAGAGATAGCTCCAACGCACTTCAGCCTGGGTGACACAGGGAGACTCCGTCTCAAAACAAAAACAAAAACAAACAAAAAAAGACAATACATAATAATACTAGCATTGTTACTGCATAGGATCATTTTAAGGTTCAGATAAGTTAACACACAGGAAAACATTTGAAAAATGAAAACTACAATGTGAATGTAAAGGTAGCATTACTATTTTTTTTTTTTTTTTTTTTTGAGATGGAGTTTTGCTGTTGGTGCCCAGGCTGAAGCACAGTAGCTCAATCTTGGCTCACCGCAACCTCTGCTTCCCAGGTTCAAGCCATTCTCCTGTCTCAGCCTCCTGAGTAGCTGGGAATACAGGCATGGGTCACCATGCCCAGCTAATTTTTTCATATTTTCAGTAGAGACGGGGTTTCACCATGTTGGCCAGACTGGTCTCGAACTCCTGACCTCAGGTGATCCACCCACCTCAGCCTCCCAAAGTGCTGGGATTACAGGTGTGAGCCACCATGCCTGGTCAGCATTACCATTTTTAAAAACAGAATTTGAAATAGTACACTGACAGATTTTGGATAATCTCTATCATTACCTTCTCCCAGTAGCAAAAAAAAAAAAAAAATCAAAATTTTACAACATGAACAAGAAATCAATAAATATAATACCTTCAAGCATTCTTTCTTCTTTTTTTTTTTTTTTTTTTTTTTTTTTGAGAGAGAGGGTCTAGTTCTGTCACCCAGGCTGGAATGTGGTGGCGCAATCTTGGCACACTGCAGCCTCAACCTCCCAGGCTCAAGCAATCCTCCCACCTCAGCCTTCTGAGTAGCTGAGACTATAGGCGCATGCCATCACACCTAGCTAACTTTATTTTCTATAGACACGAAATCTCACTATGTTGCCTAGGCTGGCCTTGAACTCCTGGGTTTGGGCAATCCTCCCATCTCAGCCTTCCAAAATGCTGGAATTATAGGTGTGAGCAACTGTATCAGCTATTTTGCATTATTTCTGATCAGTGCTTTACGTAGTTGAAATTGTTAAAGTTACAACAGCAAGAAAAAAAGACAACTCATAATCCTAATTACTGCCTCTTGACAGAAAAAGAGAAAATATATCTAACTATCTAATAATGTGAAATATGTAAAACTAAAAAGACAAATATTGGATCTAATTCCTGTAGCTAAAAAAATAAACTATTACTTTATCATTCATTTCAAGTGAGCATATTTTTTAACATTTTTCATCGAAATATTATAAAAACTGAATATTGGCACATTAATTTTTAGGAAAGCATAGGAGAGCATAAACGTCAACATACAGGGTATACCAGAGGAAGAATGTACATCATCTTCTAAGTCAATTTCCATATTCATTAACTCTCCAGGTAAATCCACACTTTTTCCCACACGTGCAGCATGAAGCTCTTCTACTATCTGCATCTAAATTGTAAAAGACCCCAGTGAAATATTTTGAGTTACTTTGCAGATTGACAAGAGAAGAAAGCAATTAATTCTTAATTCACTTGAGATGGTTTATGGAAAGAAAAATTTTATAAAACTCTGAAGGCAGCATAGTAAAACAATAAAGATTTATAAACACACACATGGTTTTCAAAATAGTTTTCTTCTTACCTCCGCAACCTTATACAAACAAATTATTTAACAACTTTGGATCTCAGTTTGTTAATTCACAAAATAGGAATCTTTAATATCTATTTCCTTTAGGATTTTTGTGAGGAATAAATGAAATAAGCTAGGTGAAGCTCCTTGCACAGAGTCAAATACCTAGACATTAAAGTAAGTTCATTCTCATTTCAATTCTCACTTCATTTTAGGAGTCAAAATTTTTTTATCTTGACTGTGAGCATTCTTCTTGAGATTTCTAAGATTATTTATGAACCATCATAAACTGAAATCTAGATCTTAAAAACATTCTCACTTCACAGAAATACTTCTCTGATGTTATTCTGACACAAAGAAATGAAATACAATCTAGCTTTAGATCAGAGATGAGACACCTTTCTTCTATCAAGGAGCACCTCAAAACAGAAAAATACAATTGACTGTCACAAATAAAAATCAATTAATATAGTTTGAGAGTTGTTTTGTTTTGTTTTGAGACAGAGTCTTGCTCTGTCACCCAGGCTGAAGTGCAGCGGCACAATCTTGGCTCACTGCAACCTCCATCTCCCAGGCTCAAGTAAGTCTCCCGCCTCAGCCTCTTGAGTAGCTGGGATCACAGGCATGCACCACCACGCCCAGCTAATTTTTGCATTTTTAGTAGAGACGGGGTTTCGCCATGTTGGCCAGGCTGGTCTCAAACTCCTGACCTCAGGTAATCCTCCCGCTTTGGCCACCCAAAGTGCTGGGATTACAGGCTTGAGCCACCGTGCCCGGCCTGAAAGTCTTTAAATAGACAATTACAAAGTGTTCCACAAATCTCATCTTAACTTAGGACAAGTGAACATAAAATTCTATGAAGATCAGTCAGGGGACTCTGGTTGGGAAATGAAACAACCTTTTTAGGTAAACACTCATGTACTCTCATTTTCATTGAATAATGTTTTCATCTGACGATTTTTAAAATGAAGTAAAAATAGGTTAATGTCCTACTGCATTTTGGCAACCCTAGGCATAAACAGGGAAAGTGTCATAAAATTAAATCAAAATTCAGATTACTTGTGGGCCACTGGTTTCATGCTCTTTGTTCACAACAGATAACCTTACTAGAAACAAAAAGTACTAAAGTATACTTTTCTGAATAGTTTTGCATGACTTCATAAAACCTTACATATTGATTTAAATAGAGACATCATTGTATTTTCATATTATCAAGGTTTCTACAGTCATTATTTTTTATTAGAAGTAGGAACTGTTTGACTTAATTTCACTAAAAATTTCAAAGTAAATAAGAATATCAGTAACCTCTTGGTCTGTATCCTGGATACTTTCAGATGACACTGAAGAACATGGTGCTTCAAAACTCTGAAATGAAAGTAATTTCATTAGCTAAGAATAAAGCATAACCTAAATAGGGTTTTTCAACCTTGTCACTATTAACCTTCAGGGTCAGATAATTCACTTTAGGGGTTGCCCTGTGCATTGTAGGATGTTTAGGAGCATCAGTGACCTCTATCCTCCAGAATGTCAGCAGTACTACCCACCTACCCCTATTCCCAAATTTTTTTTTTTTAAAGACAGGGTCTCACTCTGTCACCCAAACTGGAGTTCAATGGCATGATTATGGTTCAATGCAGCCTCAACCTCCTGGACTCAAGTGATCCTCCCACCTCAGCCACCTGAGTAGCTGGGACCACAGGCACACCAACACACCTGGCTAATTTTTGTATATTTTGTAAAGATGGGGTTTTGTCATGTTGCCCAGTCTGGTCTCAAAACTCCTGAGCTCAAGTGATCCACCCGCCTCAGCTTCCCAAAGTGCTGGGATTACAGGCCTGAGCCACAGTGCCAGCCCCACCCTCAGTCTTGACAATCAAAAATGTCTCCCGGCATTGCCAAATGTCCCCTGAGGGGCAAAATTGCCTCCAGATGAGAAAGTGCCCCTAGAACAGAGAAGCCCCATTCTATCAAGTCATGAAACATGGGTAGAATTCTTCACATACAGATTCATAAAAATACTATATTCTAAGAATAAAATTACATGCCACCCTAAAAAAAGAGAAATAACGAATGCAAAGGTAAACAAGTTGGCCTTCAGTGGTGAAAAATTTTCATCCAGGAGTAACTAAGCCATTTCTACAAGTGACATGATAAAACAACAGAAGGAACTTGAGGATTATAATAAGGCTAAAAAGGAAAAGCTGAAAAATGCACAGTTATATTATATGTAGTTAGAGCACCAGGGGTTTGTGTTTTATTTTTTGTCTTCAAACAAAGTTTGAAAAATCTCTCTCCAAATTCCAATTTTCCACTGGCATTTCTTCTGAGTGGATGAGACCCACCTGACTCTACATAACATACAGGTGACAGGAAAACTCAGCAAAAGAACAATTGAACGAAATCATCTTCTAAGAATTCTCCAAGATAACGCAAAACTAACATGTATTTTATGGAAAGCTATTTCTGCTATGAACTACAAACACTCTTCTTTGAGACTCATTCTGTTGCCCAGGCTGTAGTGGCATGATCTCAGGTCACTACAACCTCCACCTCCTGGGTTCAAGAGATTCTTCTGCCTCAGCCTCCCAAGTAGCTGGGACTACAGGTGCCTGCCATCACACCCGGCTAATTTTTGTATTTTTAGTAGAGACAGGGTTTCACCATGTTGGCCAAGCTGGTCTCAAACTCCTGACCCCAAGTGATCTGCCCACCTCAGCCTCCCAAAGTGCTGGGATTATAGGCACAAGCCACTGCGCCCACACAAACATACATCATATGTAGAAATGTACATCATATGAGAAATCTCTGCAGCGCGTCGTATAGTTTCTTTTGGTCTCTATGTAGAATTACTACACAAACCAAAAGAGGTACATAGCAAGAATATTAAGTCGCATCATATGTAGAAATGCTTTACTGAGAATTCAGCTTCCACCCTAAGTTTCCGGCTAAATGCTTTACTGGGAATTCGGCTTCTACCCAACATCAAACTTCACATGATATAATAACATACACTTCACAAACATAGGCTCATCATAGTTTTACTATTTCATGACCCTGAGATTCAGAATCCCTTCTCCATATAACTTTAAATCTTACTGATCTTTAAAGTTCTCTTTAAGAAGTGCCAAACAAGCCAGAGATTATTATCAGAACTTCTTGTGGCTTTTGACATTGTACATCTCTTTATTCTCTTCCTTTGGTTACTATTACCCTTTGCTCTCTCTGTTCATGGGCCACCTACAGTGACTTCAATGAATTTTCTACCACCAAACAATCCAGAGAAGTTCATGCATTTAACTGTTTGCCTCCCCCACCATGCCTTTTTAAATACATAGGTTGAGATAAAGCCTTTCCTGAGGATGACAAAAGGGAATATGGTAACGAAGATAATAATGGCTCTATCTACCAAAGTGATTCCAAATGGAAAACACAATTACATTATTTCCTTGACTGTGGTTCAGTGGCTGTCTTCCATCTACAACATATGAGATAAAAACCAGTCTTTCCTATGATACAAAATCATCCATTGTCTAGAGACCCTGGCTTTCTCTGGCTTTCTCTCCAACTTGCTTTCCTACAGATTCTCTACCCATCTTGACTCTAGTCATACTGACAATCTATATGCTCATGTACCTTCCTTCCATGCAATTTTACAACTCTGTGCCATTACACACACTGGCCTTCTACCCTAGCTGGACAGCACTTCTAGTCCTCACCTGACATGTTCTTCGAGATGAGGCTTTAGAACTACCACGTTAGTGAGCCCTTCTTTAATTCACCCGGAGATTTATACTAACATCACACCCAATTCTTAGGACTCTGATATTTACTTCACTATAGTACAATCATATTTTTGTACTTACTAGTCTGCCTCCCTGGGACCTTCTTGAGGCTAACATCTTACTCATCTCTAAATCCCTAGTACCTAGAAAAATAATAGGTACCTTTAATAGATGTTTGATAAATGAATTCCTACTTTACAGTCTTGTAAGAATTAAATGTAATGCTGTTTTTAAAAATAGACCATAAACCATAAATCTCTAGGACATTAATTTTCAATGAGGGGGAGGTTTGCAATTTGAGAGGGGTCTGTATCAAAGAACTATAAAACCTAAGAAACAAAAGAAGTTTTTTCTTTAGAAAGCATAACAGAATTACTAAATCCAGAAAATACAATTATTTTCCTTGTAAAGTACACTCATTATTTTAGGAAAACAATTATCTATTGAGGAATTAGTGGGTAAAACATAAAAACAAACAGGGTATTAAGATGATTATCTGCTGTCAATAATACGCTGAAGATAATATACACAAGATAAGGATATTTACTTGCTGTTTCTGTGTCTAAACGACTTTAAGCCTGATAATACTGCTATCAGAGAACAGTTTTTAAAGAGTCTAAATTCCAATAACTGGAAAGTGGTCATGTAAAAACTGCTTCTTCGGCAACTTAATATTCTTGCTATGTACCTCCTTTGGTTTGTGTAGTAATTCTACATAGAGACCAAAAGAAACTACACGACACACTGCAGAGATTTCTCATACTATTCCTTAGATGCATAGCACAATGAGAAAACCAGGCAATGATACAATGATGATCACTGAACATACTGGCAACTTCAAGTTCCTTTCTTTCATTCTACTCTAGAGAAATGGTTATAACACAAGAAGAAAAACTGGAGGTTTTTCCTTTAAGAAAGCAGTGAAAACAAACTCAATTCAAACTCAATTCTTGCCCTCTTGGGGCCCCTTCCAGTTCACTTAACCTAAAAATACTCATCCCCAAGCTCTTCTGGCCTCCTTAGTTATAATTCCTCCATTTTTCATAAGAAATATCTTACCATTGCAATCCACAGTCTTTTTTTTTTTTTTTTTTTTTGAGACGGAGTCTTGCTCTGTTGCCCAGGCTGGAGTGCAGTGGCGCAATCTCGGCTCACGGCAAGCGCCGCCTCCCGAGTTCACGCCGCCTCCCGGATTCACGCCATTCTCCTGCCTCAACCTCCCAAGTAGCTGGGACTACAGGCGCCCGCCACCGCACCTGGCTAATTTTTTGTAGTTTTAGTAAAGATGGGTTTCACTGTGTTAGCCAGGATGGTCTTAATCTCCTGACCTTGTAATGTGCCCACCTCGGCCTCCCAAAGTGCTAGGATTACAGGCGTGAGCCACCGGGCCTGGCCACAGTCCACAGTCTTAATACCTAAAAGCAGGCAGGCTTACCCATCCCTGTTTATCAGTGGTCTCTACATACCAGAATTTCTGAAGTTCTAAAGTTCCGAGGTTCCACAATTCTAAAAGTTCTCTTGAAGATAGTAACTTTATTTGCCATAGAAACAAAATTATAGAGATTAGGTTCTCAAAGTAGTCCATAAATGCCAATTACATTACATAATTTTAAAGCAAAATAGATGTGCCAAGCTTTCTAGCCTAGATCCCTGCTCATGTAGCTCCCTCTGCCTAAAATATCCCTGCTTCTCCCATTCCACCTCCCTTCACCGTCACCTAACTTCTACTCATTCTTTAGGTCTGTTTAAATGTTACTCCCTCCAGCCTCCAGTAAACCCTTTTTTTTTTTTTTTTTTTTTTTTTTTTCTTGAGACAAGGTCTCTTTCTGTCATCTAGGTTGGAGTGCAGTTGCACAATCGGCTCACCATAACCTTGAACTCCTGGGCTCAAGTGACCCTCCCACCTCAGTCAACTGAATAACTGGGACCACAGACTCACACCACCACACCCAGCTAATTTTTATTTTTTTGTAGAGACCCGACTCGGTATGTTGCCCAGGCTGGTCTTGAATTTCTGGCCTCAGACAATCTGCCTGCCTGGGCCTCCCAAAACATTGGAATTACAGACGTGAGCCACTATACCCAGTCCCCTCCAGTATACCTTTCTAAACTAATTCTTCCATGATATACTAAAGCTATAAAATCCCCTGCTGTGTATTCTCTTAAGTGATAGGTATTTTACTTATCATATTTAAGGAAATTGCTTGTGTCTCTCTTCACTTGAATCAGTCCCTGAAAACAGACTGTGTTATCTCTTACAAGCTATTTTATTGCAGTGCCTGGTACACAGTGACACTGAAAAAAATAATCTGTTTAAAGACTATTCAGAATATTGTCCCCTGAGTGTTCTCCAGCATACAATGCTTTTTTCAAAGGACTATCTGTAGCTGCTTCTCACCACATTTTTACACATTCCCTTCTATTATGAATCCTTGATACCTGCCAAAATATCTGTCTAAAAAAGTTGGAATTAAAGAGAGTAAAATAAAGAAACCGACATATAACTTCATGAATAAATTTGAATCAGCCATCTATGATTATCATCAGTAACAGAAACAACTAAAAAGGCCATGGTGTAGTGGCTCACGTCTGTAATCCCTGCACTTTGGGAGGCTGAGCAGGAGTGAACTGTTTCAGCCCAGGAGTTCAAGACCAGCCTAAGCCACATGGTGAAACCTCATCTCTACAAAAAACACCAAAGTTAGCCCAGTGTGGTGATGTGTGCCTGTAGTCCCAGCTACTAGGGAGGCTGAGGCAGGAGGATTGCTTGAACCCAGGAGGTCAAGGCTGCAGTAAGCCAGGATCGTGCCACTGCACTCCAGCTTGGGCAACAGAGTGGGACCCTGTCTCAAAAACAAAAAACAAACAAGAAAAAATACAGAAATATAGAAAAAACTTAACTATATTAATAAACTCTCAGTTAAAACCTATCTTCTTCATTTTTTACCACCTTACCTGGGTTAGGTTTTCACTAGAATGTGAATCATTACTTTCTTGACGGCCATAATGATGTTTTCGTTTCCACTCATGAACAGTCTGCTTATATGTGAAATCTGAAAGTAAATGTTCAGTTTCCTGCCTAGTTACATTTAATGAAACCTGGGAGCTTTCCAGGTATTCTTTTTCTTCCTGCTTAGTCTTCAACTTGTTAGAATCTAAATTGAAGACATTTTCTTCTACAAGTTTCTGGAGGGTGTCATGAGATTTTATAGGGATTTTGAAACTGATCTTCTGTCTTCTAGATTCCAAGGGTTCCTTCATTATCTTGTTGGAGTTATAATCCTGAGAAAATTGATTTCTCTTCCATTTCTCTAAGACACATTTTTCAGAATTGTCTCTAAATTTATTGTTTCTTTCTTTCTTGAGTTCTTTCATCTTCTCTCTCTGAACAAGTAAATGAGACCATTTATTTTCACTTGCCTGGCCTTCGGCTTTAAGTTTCACATCACTGGCAATCTTAGGACTACTAAGGCTTTTAATTCCACGGTCAAGCTTGCTCCTAGCATTTGTCAATTTGATATCTTTATGTTTAAAGTCTACACATTTATGTATGTCTCTTTTAGTTCCATTTGAAGAAGGACTCTGTGAAATAATTTGATTGTCATTTGAATTTGATGCTTCTTGGAGTTTAATAGGTCTTTGGGATGAAGAACTGATTTTTGGTCTCCTTCTGAGAGTGTCAATTTCTACACTCAATCTGTAAAGCAGCACAGAAACCTGGGTTACATTATAATTATACTTAATGTTACACGCTATCATTTTAGTTAGAATAACAGAATTGGGCTGACATTAAGCTTCATAAAAAGTAAGAAATAGCTACATTAAGAATGAAGTGGAAAGGATTACTCACTTAATGGTGTTAGAATAATTAGTTTGTTATTTGCAAAAAAAAATTACAACTTTAAATAGTACCAAACATAAATTCCAAATGGATTAAATATTTAAGTGTAAAATAATTATTATCATCATAATAATTTTGTACTTCATACTAAACCCTTAAAAACCAGTGAGTAAAAACAGAATGCATGTTTGATTTCTTTTTTTTTTTTTGAGACAGGTTCTCACTCTGCTGCCTAGGCTAGAGTGCAGTGATGCAAACATGGCTCACTGCAGCTTCAACCTCCCAGGCTCAGGCAATCCTCCTACCTCCCAGACTACCACGTAACTGGGACTACAGGAGCATGCCACCATGCCTAGCTAATTTTTGTAATTTTTTTGTAGTGACAAAGTTTTGCTATGCTGCCCAGGCTGGTCTCGAACTCCTGGGCCCAAGAGATCCACTTGCCTTGGCCTCCCAAGGTGCTGGGATTACAGGTGTGAGCCACTGTACCCCGGCCTATCCGATTTCTCTTTTTCTTTTTTTGAGACAGCATCTCACTTTGTCACCCAGGCTGGAGTGCAGTGGCGTGATCTCGGCCCACTCCAAACTCAACATACCAGGCTCAAGAGATCCTCCCGCCTCAGCCCCCTGAGTAGCTGGCACTACAAGTGTACACTACCACATCTGGCTAATTTTTGTATTTTTTTTTTTAATGTAGAGACAGGGTTTTGCCATGTTGCCCAGGCTGGTCGAACTCCTGGGCTCAAGCCATCTGCCCACCTTAGCCTCCCCAGTGTGCTGAGGCTACAGGCATGAGCCACTACGCCCAGCCTGATTTCTTAATAGAGAACTTCCCAAACTTAAAAACAGTGGGATAAATAACAAAGGAAAACACTGATAATATGTGACTATTTACTTTAAAACCTTAGCGTATTAAAAATTAATTAAAATGTTAAGAACTAGGAAATGGTATTTGTTAGATGTACTAACTTCTAGCAAAATAATATGTTAATAAGCTTACTAGCCTTAGTAAATAAAAAGTTCATCAAAAACTACTAAGATTCTAGAATAGGGCATAAACAAAAAATTAATAAAAGAAAATGGCTAATAAACATTTAAAAAAGTTTGACTTCTCTAGTAATCACAGACATGCTAATAATAACAATAACATACCATTTTCTTCTTCTTCTTCTTTTTTTTTTTTTTGAGACAGAGTCTCACTTTGTCGCCAGGCTGGGTGCAGTGGCGCAATCTTGGCTTACCGCAACCTCCGCCTCCCAGGTTCAAGCGATTTCACTGCCTCAGCCTCCCAAGCAGCTGGGACTACAGGCACACACCATGACGCCCGGCTAGTTTTTTATATTTTAGTAGAGACGGGGTTTCACCATGTTGGCCAGGATGGTCTCGATCTGACCTCGTGATCTGCCTACCTCGGCCTCCCAAAGTGCTTGGATTATAGGTGTGAGCCACCACAGCTGGCCCATACCATTTTCTTCTATCAAATTAGCAAAGATTTTATAACAACATCAAATACTGACAAGGGGTTGTAAAATGGACACTCTCACATGTTGCTGGTAGAAATGTAAAACAACATAACAGTCCCACAAAGAAATCTGAATATAAACTAAAAACTCCAAAAATGGTCATTTTTTTACATCTGGAATTCCCATTTTAGAAACCCATACCAAGGTGAAAAAAATCAGAAATGAAAAAAATATTCAGGATTACTTATAATAGCAAAACAATCACGTACAAAGTAACTGCTAAAATTTTGGAAATGACTTTAAAAAGTGGTATATTCATATGATGGAATACTATAGTTTTTTTAAAAGGATGTTTATGAAAAGTCTTCTGTGACATAAAACATATCGAAAATCAAAAACAAGCAGGATACAAATCTGTACATATAATATGGTCTCAACACCTTAAACAAGCGTAGTAAAAACACCAGAGAGAAAGGCACTAAAATGTTAGAAACAGCAATAGCTAGAGGTGATAATTATATTTCAGTGCTTAATAAAAGTAGATATTACTTTGTAGTCAGAAAAAAAAGGGGAAAAATATCAAACACAATCTATTAATTTATATCAGTAAATCTGTGCCTTTTCAGTGCCATCACTCTGGCAGGCACCCAAGAGGCAGTAGAGGACACAGCAGATAGAGTCTTTACCCTCAGTTAGGTTACAGCCCAACAAGAGTGATACACTTAACAAGTGACTTCTCAAATAATTAATTATGTAAGAGCAAACCATAAACAGAGTTTTTATAAGAGTTTCACCTGAGTTTCCAGCACATATGCACGCATGAATGTAAGTATGTCTTTGCTTGTTTGACAGAGTCTCAATCTATCACCCAGGCTGAAGTTCAGTGGTGGCATGCGACTGTAGTCCCAGTTACTTGGGAGGCTGAGGTGGGAGGATCACTTAAGCCCAGGAGTTGGAGGCTGCAGTGAGCCGAGATTGTGCCACTGCACTCCAGCCTAGGCAACAGAGTGAGACGCTGTCTCAAAAAAAAAAAAAAATGCCCTCTCCGCCTTCACTGCCACCATGGCACCCATGAAAAACCTTGTGGTAAAGGGGGGCAAAAAAAAAAAAAAACAGGTTCTGAAGTTCACTCTTGATTGCATCCACCCCATAGAAGATGGAATCATGGATGCTGCCAATTTCCAGCAGTTTTTGCAAGAGAGGATCAAAGTGAACAGAAAAACTAGGAATGTCGGTGGAGGGGTTGTGATCAAAAGGGCAAGGGCAAGATCACCATGACTTCCAAGACGCCTCTTCCTAAAAGGTATTTGAAATAAGAAATATTTGAAGAAGAACAATCTACGGGATTAGATGTGCGTAACTGCTAACAGCAAAAAGGGTTATGAATTACGTTACTTCCAAATTAACCAGGACGAACAAGAAGAGGAGATGAGGATTAAAATTCATTTACATGGAATATTTTATATGCATTCTTGAATAAAACTTGGGAACCAAAATGGTGGTTCATCCTTGTATCTCTGCAGTATGGATTGAACAGAAAATTAGAAATCACAGTCAAAGGGCTTCATTTGGGCTGCCACGCACTCATTTGTAACTAGACTTTTTTTTTTTCTGTTCGAAAATTTCAATTCTTATGGCAATACCAGAATAGAAGGAGATGGTGACTTCAAGGGAACTGACAACCACTGGGCAGGTAGATAAGGGTGTGGAGATGTAGGCTGCAGATAGTCACTGTTTTATTTTAAAAAGTATGACTGTCAATCGTCTCTGGTGCTTTTCTCAAAAAAAGATTCAGGAATACAAGTGGGCTTCTCTCATTACTTAAAAGAAAACAAGTGACATCTGTCTAAGATTCCCTGTGGAAAATGACAGTGTCAATAAAATGCAGGTTTCTGGGCCCTTCATCTTACTTTCATTTTTTTATTACAAATTTGTCTTGATGTACACAGTTATGTATACTAATCATTTTCTTCCTATAGAAAGAAACTGTGCTCCTTCAGCAATGCTGCATAGTCCATCACCCACCATAAAAGGCTTGGAGAGAGACTGAAAAGTCCCAGGTTCTAAATTAAGTAAATATGTACAAGAATGAATTTACACATAATCTGTTTCTACAAGTCTTTGCAACAAACTGTCACTTTGGTTTCCAGCAGAGGGAGCCAGAGGAATAGAGCTTCCAGATGTGGCCTCCTGTGTGGGGCCCAGAGTTAGGGGCCCTTCAGGCCGAGAGCTCTGGAGGCTCTCCTGAATGCGGTGGCACGAAGAAGTGACTGGGAAGCCTCCCATGCCAAGGAGACAGGAGGTGCCCAGGAAATAGCTGCTTCATGCTACTTAGGCCATGACTAGATTTAATGTCAGAAGTCATTGTACAAATATAGTGGTGTGCCTCAGTGCATGCAGAGGCTAGAGAACCACCAGAGGGGGCTACCAAAGTTAGGATGACAGAATTGTTGCAGTGACTTTGAAAGAGACCCTGATGGCTTGTGGTGCCCTTCAGAAATTTGAACAATAACGCAGAAGTGTCTGCTCTGTTTTAGAATTTACGGTGTATAAAATTCATGTTTTTAAAAGAGCTTGCCTACAGTTGGTTTCTACACCTGAAATTGTTGTGCTCTGAGAGTTGCGTAGCTGAAAATTCAATGTTCAAATTCTACCTTGGCTCCAATTTAACATTTGGTGCTTTGTGGATTGAGTTGAACATGCTGAGGCTTTGCAATTTCACTTGTGGTAATAACAGCGCTAGCATTTTCTCTTTCTGTGCAAATTTCTTTGAAGCATAATTGCTTGCATATTTCTTCTCTGCCTTCAGAGAAGGCAGTTTCTTTTAAACTTCACTGAGGCATCAATAGCTCTTTGGCAATGTCCCTCACCAAGATCATTAACTATAAGTTTGTGCCTTGAGTTTACAAATTTTACTTGTGTGTTGCACTGATGCTCCCATGTAGTAATTTTTAGTTTAGTTGTAAAAAAAATTAATCCTGGGCTGAAGTTAGCATTTCAGTTCTAAAAAAAAAAAAAGGAAAAAAAAATGTGTGTGTGTGTAGAGATGGGGTCTCACTACGTCGCCCAGGCTGGTCTCAAACTCCTGGCTTCAAGTCTTCCTCCCACCTCGGCCTCCCAAAGTGCTGGGAATACAGGTATGACCCAGTGTGTCCAGCTTCTTGCATATATATATTTTTTATTTTTATTTTTTAAAATTTTTTTTTTTTTTTTTGAGCTGGAGTCTCGCTGTGTCGCCCAGGCTGGAATGCAGTGGCGCAATCTCCGCTCACTGCAAGCACCGCCTTCTTGCTTTTATTTTTATTGCTAATACATTTCTATGTATTCAAACCATGGAACAGGAATTACAGAAATGGTGTGCTGTAACTGCCTTTCCCGATGATAAAATTATCTCTAGTTTTTCATCTGTATTATGGCTTTCACTATTTGCACACCAATTTCAGAAATTTCTCTAGAGTTGAATTAACAGGGATATTTCTACAAAACATTTTATATTTTACCCTCTTACATATCAATATAATATCAAGGGCCAAAAAATGTGCCCTTAAACAAAAGGTAACTAGTTTGAAGTCAAATAGTGTTTTAGAAATTAAAATTTTTAAAAAAGAAGGATATCAGTGTAAAAGGCCTTAAAATAGTTCAAAAAATGTAGCAAGGGATAGTCAACATAATATGAAATTAGTGCAAGAATATACTTCAACAGAGAATAACACAGAAGCAAAGTATCACCAAAAAACAGCAGATGATTCAGAAGAAAAACTGAAGAAAAGACAGAGGCAAGTTGAAATTTTTTGTTTTTGTTTTTTGTTTTTAGCAAACACTAACTGAGACTGTTGGGAAGCAGAACTTTTATTTATAATATTTAATGCTATCTTGTTTTCCCTTAATTGGAGAAACCTTGATCTTACCAAGTTTTATCACACGTTATAACTTTGTATACTCCCCTATTAGCAGCAAGTACTTTCTGCACCAAAATTTCACTGAAATTTTTATCCAAAAAGTGCAGAAATTAAAGAATAATAATTTCCATTATTCTGACCATCATTCCCCAACTTCTCTAACTATAACCACATACTGGTTAATAAACATGGTTTTAAAGCCATAACAATTCTGTAAGATACATACTCTCTTCATGGGTAATACATGAAAATGATTTATCCAAAATCTCTAATTTAGCCTCATAACTTACTTCAGTATCGTATGCAATGAAGTTATGCATCTTATAATCATGTGCCAAAATCAAACCACTTGAGATAAAAATGTACATTTTAGTGTCATTTACACAATAGTTTTCATAGACTTTTATTTCACCCAACTCTTTCTTAAATTTATAGTAATATTAAGAGAATTCTATAATCATAATCAGTGATATAGCTAGAGATATTTGCATGCAAAACAGTCCTCTTCAAAGTAAATTAAAAAATTTTTTAATCTGAATATTTAGTCTAATTCTAAACCAAAATAGTAAAATTAAAAACAAGAAATTTACCTTTTCTGTTCTTGTCTTCTTTTTATATTACAGTACAGAACATCTACATGATCTGATTTCTGAAATTTAAAAAAAAAGTCTATCATTTAGGAAACATTAATTGTGCACTGGTACATATTTTTTCCCACAGTTTATGATAATGAATAGGCTGACACAATACTTTTAATTAATCCTTCCAATATTTTGGTGAGACACATATTATCATCATCCCCGTTTCACAAAACTCAAACAGAGGTAGGTATCTTCCTCAAAGTCACAGAGCAAGTCCGCAGCACAGCAGTTATCTGAAACTAGATCTGTCTGACTCTCTCTGCGCTACCGTCCTGTCTCTCTACGTACTCCGAGGAAACAGGGCCAAGCACAAGAAAGATGAGAGAGACACAAAATATAATCCATGTCCTAAAGAGCTTAGAGCTTATGGTTTTACATAAAATAATAAAGACAAGAGAAGTCGAACATGTACAAATAACCTACTATAAGGATGTAACTAAGTGTCAAAGCAGAAGAGTCAAAAAATGCTAAAACAGTTCAAAATATCAACCACCTAAAGAGGAAAGATACCTAGGAAAACAGGTGGACAAAATAACCATAAATAATAAAGCTTGAGAGATGGGTAAAAGAAGAAGGCATTCTAAGAAACTGAGGATAACTGGTATAAATTCAGCAGAAAGAAAAAAAAAACAGCCAAGAAAAGATGGCCTCTTTCAAGGAAAGAAGGGAAAACAACAAAAAAAAAACCTGGATAGTTAAGGTATGAACAAATTTGAGAGAGCCCTGAATGGCAAACAGTGAGTAAAGATTTTCAGCAGAGGAGAAATGGGATGAAATCGGTGTTTTAAGAAGGTTAACACTGCAAAAATAAATAGAAACTCAGCTTAACTATATGACAACAAGTAAATTCTTAAAACACAATTCTGCATCCTTGGAACTTCCACTACCTTATCTTATACCCACCACAACTACGTAGCTAACCTGGATACGTACATAACTTCAACTTGAATGTGGTAAGTACATTACCACTAACCTATGAATTAGTTTATTGTGTTTAATCTGCATCACTGTTTCTAATTATTTGTATGACAGTGGAAAGAACTCTGGACTTGGCTCTGTTGCTGTACACAGTTATGTGGCCTTGAAAAAGTCACTTAACCTTCTAGATTTCAGTTTCTGAATCTGAAAATGCAAACAATGTATCAGCCTCGGCTATCTCAAAAGGAGACAAATATAACCTTTGGGAGGCAGAGGCAGGCGGATCACTCGAGGTCAGGAGTTTGAGACCATCCTGGCCAGCAAGGTAAAACCCTGTCTCTACTAAAAATACAAAAATTAGATGGACGTGGCAGTGCATGCCTGTAATCCCAGCTATTAAGGAGCCTGAGGCAGGAGAATCGCTTGAACATGGGTGGTAGAGGTTGCAGTGAGCTCAGGTGGCACCACTGTACTCCAGTCCGGGGCAGCAGAGCAAGACTCTGTCTCAAAAAAAAAAAAAAGACAAATATAACCATATATGTGAGAGGACTTAAAAACTGTCTAAATTTATAGCCGTGTTGTCTTATCCCACATGGCAGGGCCTAACAGTACAAGAAATAAAAAACTTGACAAATGGTTTGGTGAGAAGAAAGAAAACAACACTGACTTTCTATTGGCTATGAAAAAGTATAGGAGGAATTTATATCACAAATCCTCTGTCAATTAAAACTTTACTATAAATAACTTTTAGTTAGTTATGGTATCTAAACACTCACCCATTTTCTCTTTTCTGATGAAACTGATCTTATAGAAGATGAACTAGTAGAACTTGCTGAGGTTTTTCTCTCTTTCTTGTCCTAAGAATGCCGTAAAGAAAACAAATTTTAAAAAGAACAAAATAAAGAACAGTATACACAGAACTATTTCATCACTAGTATTACAAATCAATATTTACATTCAATAATGAACTTTGGTGGGGAACAATGTTTACAGATACACAAACTTTGGTAAAAGGAAGGCGGATTCAACTAGAAGCCAGAACCCCTAAATGCTCACAAAATAGAGATGAGATAGGATACAGGTGTCAGAGCAGGAAGCCCGCTGACAGCTCAGATAAGGTTGTTGTGAGGTGGCACTGCCATGGTGAGAGTCAGTCTTCTACAACGCAAAACCACACATCCACTTACTTTTCACTGGATTCTGAATTCAACAGACCTAGGACAAACTTGTTTGAAGTACCTATCACATGTCAAAGACATTCTAGACAGTGGAGAGAGATGAATGAAAAAATAATAACAGTTCTTCATGAAGGTCAAAATCTAGTACAGGAATTTACAAATAAACAAGTAATATATTTAGGGTGTCAGGTGATGCTATGGAAAAAAATTAAGCAGAGAAAGGAAACAGGAAGGGCTGGGAGTCAGTAAAGCAGAGAAAGGAAACAGGTAGGGCTGGGAGTCAGGAGTGGAGAAGATACACCATTTTAAACAGAGTAGTCAAACCCCACTTACGAATTGACATCTGAATGGAGACCAAAATGAAGTGAAGAAACAAACCATTAGAATATTGAGGGAAAGAGTTTTTCAACTCAAAGGGAATGCCAGCAAGGGCAAATCCCCAGAGGCAGAAACATGCCTGCCTTGTTGGAACAGCAGCAAGGAGGCCATGGAGCAGAAAAGCAAATTATGCCAGGAGAGTGTCAGGGGGATGGGATGGGGAGAGGAGGCAGCTTTGTCAACCCTGGTAAGGATTTTGGCTTTTATTCTGGATGAACTGGAAAAACACTGGAAAGTACTTAGCAGAGGAATAACATGATTGGACTTATATTTTAATAGGACCACATTAGCTAGTGTGTTGAGAACAGACTATAAGGAAGCAAATGCAGAAGCAGGGAGGTCATTTTGGAAACTACTATAATAATTCAGGAAAACAAGGTGCTTGGATCATGGACATAACAGTAAAGGAGGTAGACTCTGCACACCAGTATACCTCGCTTTATTGTGCCTTGCTTTATTGTACTTCATAGATAATTGCATTATTTACAAATTGAAGGTTTGTGGCAAGTCCATTAGCACCATTTTTCCAACAGTATGTGCTCACTTCATGTCTCTGTGTCACACTTCGGTAATTCTCACAATATTTCCAATGTTTTCATTGCTGTTATATTGCTATGGGACCTGTGTTCAACGATCTTTAATGTTATTATCACAGTTGCTTTGGGGTGCCACAAACTGCCCACATGAGACGGCAAACTTCACTGATAAATGTTGCGTGTGTTCTGTTTCACCAATCACCCATTCACCAGTCTCTCTCCCTCTCCTCAGGCCTCCTATTCCCTGAGACACAAGAATATTGAAATTAAGCCTATTAACGACCCAACAATGACCTCTAAGTGTTCAAGTGAAAGGAAGAAGTAAAAGTCTCTCACTTTAAATCAAAAGCTAGAATGGATTATGCTGACTGAGGAAGGTATGTCAAAAGCCAACACAGGCTGAAGGCTAGTCTTGTGCCAAACAATTAGACAAGTTATGAATGCAAAGGGAAAGTTATTGAAGGAAATTAAAAGCACTACTCCAGTGAACAAATAAATGATAAGAAAGCAAAACAGCCCTATTACTGATATTGGGCAAGTTTTGAGTGGTTTGGATAGAAAATCAAACCAGCCACAACGTTCCCTTTAGCCAAAGCCTAATCCAGAGCTAGGCCCTAACTCTATTCAACTCTGTGAAGGCTGACAGATGTGAGGAAGCTTCAGAAGAAAAGTTGGAAGCTAGCAGAGGTTGGTTCATGAGGTTTAAGGAATGAAGTAATCTCTGTAACATAAAAGTACAAGGTGAAACAGCAAGTGCTGATGTAGAAGCTACAGCAAGTTATCCAGAAAACCTAGTTGAGATCATTGATGAAGGTGGTTGCTACTCTAAACAGATTTTCAACATAGACAAACAGTGTTATATTGAAAGATGATGCCATCTAGGACTTTCATAGCTAGAGAGATGTCAATGCCTGGCTTCAATGGACAGGCTGACTCTGGTTAGGGGCTAATGCAGTTGGTGACTTTCAGTTGAAGCCAATACTTATCATTCAGAAAATCCTAGGTACCTTAAGAATGATGTTAAATCTGCTCTGCCTGTGTTCTAGAAATGAAACAACAAAGCCTGGATGACAGCACATGTATTTACAGCATGATTTACTGAATACCTTAAGCTCACTGTTGAAACCTACCGTTCAGGAAAAAAAAAAAAAGATTCCTTTCAAAATATTACTGCTCACTGGTAATGCACCTGGTCACCCAAGAGTTCTGATGGAGATGTACAAAGAGATGAATGTTGTTTTCATGCCTGCTAATGCGACATCTATTCTGCAGTCCATATAGATCAAGGAGTAACTTCAACTTTCACATCTTATTACTTAAAAAATACATTTTGTAAGGCTATATAGCTGCCATAGACAGTGATTCCTCGGATGGATCCAGAAAAAGTAAATTGAAAACCTTTTAGAAAGGATTCCCCTTTCTAGATGTCATTTAGAACACTCATGATTCATGGCAGTAGGTCAAAATAGCAACATTAACAGGAGTTTGGAAAAGTCGATTCCAAACCTCATGAATGACTTTGAGCAGATTAAGACTTCAGTGGAGAAAATAACTGCAAGAGAACTAGAATTTGAAGGAGAGGTTGAAAATGTGCCTGAATTGCTACTACCTCATGATAAAACTTTAATGGGGGCCGGGTGGGGAGGCTCACGCCTGTAATCCCAGCACTTTGGGAGGCCGAGTTGGGCAGATCACAAGGTCAGGAGTTCAAGACCAGCCTGGCCAAAACAGTGAAACTCCATCTCTACTAAAAATATAGAAACATTACCCAGGCATGGTGGCGGGTGCCTGTAGTCCCATCTACTTGGGAGGCTGAGGCAGGAGAATCGCCTGAACCCAGGAGGCGGAGGTTGCAGTGGGCCAAGATCGCACCACTGCACTCCAGCCTGGGTGACACAGTGAGATTCTGTTTCAAAAAAAAAAAAAAAAAAAAGCTTTAATGGATTAGGAGTTGCTTCTTATAAATGAGCAATGAAACTGGTTTCTTGAGATTGATTTCTACTCCTGGTGAAGATGCTGTGCACACTGTTGAAATGAGAACAAATGATTAGAATAATATTATATAAACTTAATTGATAAAGCAGTGGTAGGGTTTGAGAGATTAACTCCAATTTTGAAAGTTCTGCTGTGAGTAAAATGTTGTCAAACCGAATTGCATGCTACAGAGAAATCTTTTGTGAAAGGAGAGTCAATGTGGCAAACTTCATCCACAGCACCCTATCCTTCAGTAATCACCACTCTGATCGGTCAGCAGCCATCAACATCAAGGCAAGTCCCTCTAGCAGCAAAGATTATGATTCACTCAAGACTCAAATGATCGTTAGCATTTTTTTAGCAATGAAATATTTTTTAAATTTATTATTACTACTTTTAGAGATGGGCTCCTGCTCTGTTGCTCAGGCTGATGTGCAGTGGCACGATTCTCAGGCAGGAGGATCCCTTGAGCCTCAAACTCTTGGGCTCAAGGGATCCTCCTGCTTGAGCCTATAGTATTTTTAAATTAACATATGCACTTTTTTTAGACAGAATGCCATTGTACACTTAATAGACTACAGCACAGTATAAATGTAATTTTTATATGTACTGGGAAAACAAAAAATTCATGTGACTCACTTTACTGCAATATTTGCTTTACTGCACTGGTCTGGAACTGAACCCAAAATATCTCCAAGGTATGCCTATTATAAAAACAAAGCTCATAGAATTTGCTGATAGGTGCAGGCAGAGCACGATCACAAGGATTTCAGCCTAAGCAACTCAAAGAATGGAATCACAATTTAGTAAATTGGAAAAACAAAGCCTGGGTACCTGAAAGATTACAGTTTAATAAGATGAGGAGGAACTAGCAAAGGACACTGAGAAGCAGTCACCAATAAGGAGGAAAATCAAGAGAATATGGTATCTCTAAAGCGAGGTGAATTCCCTAGCAAGCAGACTCAGAGAGAAACAAAAAGCTTCATGAAAGTGTTTCGAGGAGAAGGTGTAATTAGCTATACCAAATACTGCTGATATGCCAAGTCAGATGAGGTCTTAGAAATGACCGATGGATTTAGCAACGCAGAAACCACTGCTATAGGAGTGATAGAAAGAAAAAGTCTGACTAGAGTAGGTTTAAGAGGGAATGAGGGGTTAATTGCAAACAGCATGCCAGTTAATAACGGCAAATGGAGATGGGAAGTATATAAATTACACAGAGTACTGTATGGCCATGCTTCAGGGTTACCTTTCCAACTATTGCTATACCTACGAGACCAAATTAGTAATCAGAAAGTTAGTAAGTAAGCAACGAACAAACACCAAAAAGTACACTATCTGGAACTTCATCCAGGTCATGAAAAAGTCATAGGAACTAACCTGCTACCACAGAAATCACTTTTTTGTGAATATTTACCTTTGCCAGATTAGTCTCTCATCTTGGATGTAACACAGCATCAACACTCTCTAATACTGATGATCAACTATCCAGACCATTCAGAGAGTATGTAATAAAACCGATTACATGGTTTTTTTTTTGTTTTGCACTTTTGCTTCCTGGAGACAATACCCAGCTCATTTAATGAGATATCCTAAATTTCATCTACCAAAACACTACTACTTTTTTTCTTTTTTGAGACAGGATCTCACTCTGTCAGCCAGACTGGAGTGCAGTGGTACGAACATAGCTCACTTCAGCCTTGGTCTCTGTGGCTCAAGCGATCCTCCTCCCACCTCAGCTTCCTGAGTAGCTGAGAACACAGGTGCACACCATGTCGCCTAGGCTGGTCTTAAACTCCTGGGCTCAAGTGGTCCTCCTGCCTCCGCCTCCCAAAGTGCCAAGATTACAGGTATGATTCACCACACTCAGCCCCAAAACACTTCTTAAGGTAGTTTCTGAGAGAAAAAAGACATGGTAAGTATGTCTTCCCCACTATTAGCCTCAGCCACATAGCGCTGACCATTCTGACTGAAGAGAACGCAATCCTAGCCAACGCTGAGGAAACTGAAAAAGGAGAAAACATGGAAAATGGTTCAATGTTGAATTATTGCTAAGAATGAGGGGATTTAGGGGGCTTAGAATTGAAGTCAGGAATACCTAAGCAAATTACTTACCTCTATATAACTAGTCTCTAAGCCTCAGTTTCTTCATCTGTGTAATTGGAATAATAGTACCCACCTCACACAGTTGTGAGGAATAAATAAAACAATGCAAGTAAAAAACAGGAAAAGTAAATGACTTTTCCTGGATCAGCTGGGCAGAACAAAATATTTACATAAATCATTATAGTAGTAAGGTGTATTTTTTTTCATTAAACAAAAATAAATTGTTAAAAAAGAAATGTATCTCTAGGTCAATAAATCAAAATTCTTACTTTTTCACCAAAATTGGGTGATGAAGTGGTGGTGTCCTTCCTCTGAGACGTCTCTTTTTTCCCACAGGATTCTTTGCTGGACATCCTGAAAAGCTAACAAAAACATTAAAAATACAGTTTTTTTGGCAATAAAAAAGAAAATAGAAATTTGTCTTCTTTCAGTTATATAAAGATTGGAGTTTTACAAAATGATCTTTTTTTTTTTTTTTTTTTTGAGATGCAGTCTCGCTCTGTTGCCCAGGCTGAAGTGCAGTGGCATGATCTCGGCTCACTGCAACCTCTGCCTACCGGGTTCAAGCAATTCTCCTGCCTCAGTCTCCTGAGTAGCTGAGATTACAGGCATGTGCCCCACCCCCTGCTAATTTTTGTATTTTTAGTAGAGACGGGGTTTCACCATGTTGGTCAGGCTGGTCTCAACCTCCTGACCTTGTGATCCGCCCACCTCCCAAAGTGCTGGGATTACCGGTGTGAGCCACTGCTCCCAGCACTATGATTACTATTTTTTAACCATTCCCAAGATGACGAGATTCTCTCACTATTCCACTTTTCTTCACTTACATTCTCCTTCAAAATTACCCATTCCTCTCCTTCAGCTTCATCTATCACCTTTCCAGGAAGGAGTCTCAAACCATGCCTTGATCCCTGACTTCTCACATAAGCATCAGATCACCATTTTCAACCGACTCCAGGTTGCTACATTCTGCACTACCTACATTTCAAAGCCAATTAGTCATAAGTTTCATTTTCCCGAAACACCTTCAGTCATTCATTGAACAAGACTTTGGCAAATCACACACTTTTTTTGAGTCTTGGTGTCATTACTCATAAAATAGATAACCCATCCCACAGGGTTTTTGAGGTACTCAAACAATGGATGTAAAATATATCTTGCGGCTGGGCACCTTGGCTCACTGTAATCCCAACACTTTGGGAGGCCGAGACAGGCAGATCAACTGAGGTCAGGAGTTCAACACCAGCGTGGCCAACATCATGAAACCTCGTCTTTACTAAAAATACAAAATTAGCCAGGTGTGGTGGTGCATGCCTGTAATCAGAGGCTGAGGGAGGTGAATCGCTTGAACCTGGGAGGCGGAGGTTGTAGTGAGTCGAGATCGCACCACTGCACTCCAGCCTGGGTGACAAGTGCAAAACTCCATCTCAAAAATAAAAAAAAAAATAAAAAAAAACATACATATACATCTTGCATAGGTTGGTACACAGTAAGGTCTACATATATACTTGCTTGTATGGTTGTCTTTCTACTAGACCCTGAGCTCCTTGAGTATGCTGTACCAAAAACTTAGGTGCTCATAAATGCCTACTGAGTGAATAAACGAGTGAATTCTTCTTCCTTGTAATATTAACTCTTTCATTCTGAACCACTTCCAATTCGCTCACTGTAGTTCCTCTGTTCACTTCCCATCCCAGTCTCATTTTTCCAGCCCTGCTGTGGACCAAGTAAATACTGTCAGTGGATGACAGTATTGTGGGCTATCTCAGAAAAACACTTATGTTTATTCGGACAAATGTTTTATATTTGTACTAGTGTGAAACTCCTATCGATTTTATGCAAATCAAAACATAAACTAAATGAGGGGAGACTTCCTGTGCTGGCCAGTCTCCTGCTGGATGGCTCCTGATGATTCCTGATGCTTGGTAATCACACACTTACGTAATCCCCTACCACAATGAATAGGGGTGACCTGTGTAACCAATAAGATATTGCTACATAGTAGTATGTGGCTAAATCATGTAAGACATCATGACTTCTACCTTGTCCTTTCTTGGACTGCTCACTCTAGGGAAAGCCAGAGTGTCATGAGGACACTCAAACAGCCCATGGAAAGGCTCGCAAGAGAAGAACTACTGGCCTCTTGCCAACAACCAGAACCAACTAACGGCCAGGCACATGAGTGCGCTACCTTTGAAGCTGATGATCCTGCACCCCTAATCAACTGATATGACAGCAGCCCTGGCACATACCTTCACTGCAACCTCATGAGACCTAAAGCCAGATCAACCCAGAAAGTCGTTTCTGAGTTCCTGATCCACAGAAACTGTGGAGTAATAAATGTTTATTGTTATTTTAAGCTACTATGTTTTGGTATAACTTATGCAGCAGCAATAGATGAATAACATTATTTTTTTAATTCTTCAAACATTGAAGATTCCTTCTTCAGGATGTCTTACAAGCAGAGACCATGCTTAGAAATTCTTACAAAAATTCCCACAGAATCCACATACCAAAATCTAACCCTTTTAATCTGGTTTCCCGCTGGTATTAAATGACATTAACATACTGAATCCAGCTTTCAGTTAACCATCTAGTAATTTAGAAATAAAAAATCATCATGAACGACAGTTAAAAAAAAAAAAGAAATGAGAACAAGAATTATTGGATGATGCACAGATATAGTTAGCATATCCGTAAGTTATAGTCAGTGTTATCCCGTTTTTAATTGACTGTTGAGCCATGAGTCAACTATACATTCAGGAATACTAGATAAAAGCTGTGCGGGAAGATCAGTAAAAGGGATTTAGGCCTGTAACTCACAGAAGCTTCACGGGGATCATCTGTTCCCACTAAACCGGCGAGAGGTTAAACGCACACACACACCCCTCCATTATATATACTTCTTAAACTACAGGGGGAGGAGTTAACTTCCAGTTAGTGCTTCCAAGTGCCAAATAATGATGCTATCTCTTCCCCGGGGTTCTGAAACAAGTAGGTAACAAATAGACCAAGAAGACTGGCGTTTATCAACTTCATTAACTAAGAAAAGCTAACTGCAAGCACGCGTCTTGTTCTTGAGACTAAATTGGGCTCCCTCTCCTGCCCTGCTGCCTAGAAGGTTCGGACCAAACCCAAGCAGGGGAGCCAGAAAGTTCACGTTTTTCTCCTTCCTGTCCCAGTGGATTTATCGGGGGGACAGAAGAAAGGAACGAGACAGCCTCGAATGTCAAGTAGGCACTAAGAGTGAAGCAGAGAGAAGTATGGGGGACAGGGGACTCACTAGCATATGCTTTGGGGATCTGAGACGCATCAAAATCAAATGACCCAAAGCTCTACCCACTCAGAGCTCTGGTTACTAAAAGCCTGAAAACAAAGCAAAATAGAGCAAAACAACTAATTTCTATCCACTGGTCACACCGCAGAACTGCTGATATTGGCAACAGGAAGACTAAAGCAAAAATAAAAACAAAGGAAAAGAGCGTTCAGGTCACGGTGTAGATGAGGGTGCGAAATGCAAAACAGACCCTAACTCCAAGTCAGCTGGAAGGACGGGCAAGCTCGTCAGCTGCTAGTAAACCGCCGCGGCCCGCGGGCTCCGCACGAACCGACCAGACCCCAACACTGGGCAAGGGGCAGCCCCGGAGGCAAGCCGGGCCAGAACCACACCCTCCACGGAGCTGAGACGTCCTCGGATCCGCCCACAGAGTTGCCCCGCCCAGGTCCGGGTGACTCCTGAGTGCTCAGCCCGGCCGGCCGCCCGCCGGCCAGGATACTTGGGGCGGGGGACGAGCGGGAACCTGCCCAGCAAAACGTCAACGTAGCCCCCCCCCCCCCCAGTTCCTACCTTACCGGCGCCGGCTGCGGTGGCGACTCCGAAGCCCCAGGCCAAAGGAGAGGGACCCCCACCCCCCGACACACCCCGCCCCACCAACCGTATGCCCGCTGGGAAACGTAGTTCTGCGCCCGGATCCAGAGTGTCTACCCACCGCTCCGCAGCTTTTGCTTAGATTTGCATTTACTTCCTGCAAGGCTTGCTCGTCGGCCCCGCCCCAGGCTGCGCAGTGTACCCTGGGTGCTGTAGTCTTTGTTCGGTCTGGTGGTTGGCCGGTGGGAAGGAGACGCACCGTAGAAACTGAACCCTCTTACCCAATTGGACGCCGTCCCCAGTACGCTTCTGCGCAGTTTGTGGTGGCGTGGTAACGCCGCGGGGAAAGGGAAGCGGACGGCATCTGGAGTCGCACCCTGTGGCTATTTTCTACTAACAGGATTTGGTCACTGGTTCTTCATCTTTTGTCTGTTGCACGCATCCCGCCCTCCCCACTTGCTTCCCTACTCCTTGGATCCAGCCCAGTGGGCACTCACGTCAGTTCTCTGACCCCGCCGTGAGCCCCGCTCCGGGTCCCCGGGCGGGCCTGGCACGGAGGCGGTAACTATGGAGAATATGGCGGAGGAGGAGCTGCTGCCTCTGGAGAAGGAGGAGGTGGAGGTGGCCCAGGTCCAGGTCCAGGTCCCGACCCCGGCCCGGGACTCGGCTGGGGTCCCAGCTCCGGCCCCGGATTCGGCTCTGGACTCGGCTCCGACTCCGGCCTCGGCTCCAGCCCCAGCCCCTGCCCTGGCCCAGGCTCCGGCCCTGTCCCCGTCCCTAGCCTCTGCCCCTGAGGAGGCTAAAAGCAGTAAGTGCAGGAGGCCCAGATCTTTCTGCCGCAGAAAAGAGAAAGTGCGCCTTGCTGGGAAGTAGGGGAGACCCTTCTTCACCGGGATGGTTTTTATGGGGCAAGGCAGGTTTAGGGAAATGGAGGGGAGGGAAGAGAGGCCCGTGTAGCGGCTAAAACAAGGGTACAGAGTGGGAGACGGCATCTTCATAAGCCACGAGGATGTCACGGTGAGGGATATGCGGAGGGCAGGAATGCTGCAGATATAAGGAAATAATGAGGTTAAGGGCTTTTTCGTAAAAGGGAATCTTTTTAAGGTACAAAAATAGGAAGTTACACATAATTTGGTAGTTTCCCACAGTCCAGACTACCGTGGTTAACTAGGTTCTTTGAAATATGACATAGTAACCGAGGCAACCTGTTTACGGTAGTGGATCCTAGCTGCCAACATTTATAAACCATTACTGTCAACTAGCTTTTCTTCTTCGACATACACAAGGAGATGAGTTTTTCTCATTTCAGTTTTTTCCCCCCTATGGGCAGCTTGCTTCCGAAGAGATTTTGAGGCTGAGTAGTAGTTTAGAAAAGAATCGACTAAATTTATGGATGTTTTCACCCATACATAAATACCAATTGAGTTTTGTACTCCATTCCATCAGAAATAGACTGTTGAGAATTAATGGCCCATATTATTGTGCTTCTCAATGTGCCTGCATGTTTTCTAAGTGGTGGTTTATTGGACCATATAGGAATTTAAAAGATTGATGAGTAACACTTTCTTAAGGATCTTCTAAAATTTTTAAATGTAAGGTCTAAGAAAGACTTAATGTAAGTTCTTTTAACATTTAGTTTGTGGTCATAAATTGACCTTTATGTGCTTTCTGAATTGGAATTTAAAATAATCTTTAATTCATTATTTTTCCTACTTCTAGACCAGTTTTGAGTTTAATATTTATAAAACATTGGATATAGATAGGATTATTTTGCAGTGTTGAAACAACATACAAATTGTTATAGATTTCAGAGTAGGTCTAATCACAGGAAAGAAAAGCCAGGATGCTTGAGGTAAGCCCCTTCTCATCATATAAGATCAGAGCTTGTAGGTACAAAATAAAGCCAGTTGTTTCTTCAACTACAGTGGGTAGGGATGGGGGAGGCATGGGGAGCTGAGGGGGTTCTACTCTCCTAAGTAGCCTCCTACCTCACTTCCAGGTTGTATTTGTTTATATTAGTCAGAAGTGGTTCAGCAGCTTTAGGAGATGCATGCATTCTCCACCTCCCCACCATCAAAAATACGTTAAACATAGTAAAGACTTATCTGTATATTCCAAAATTTACAAATATGTAATTTGAGGAATGCATACCATATGGGAAACTGAAAATGCATTAGTAGGACAAATATGTAATGATTGAGAAGTCTGAAATGCATTTGAACTAATACATGTATTAATCACATTTTTAAAATTATTTTTAGTTGGTCTAATTAGTCCTTTGAAATCAGTCATAACTAGGTAAGATGAAGATAACCTATCTGAAATAGAATTGAAAATTGAGGAAAAAGTAATACAAGTTGTAAAAGACCCTCCTTGCATGTTGGAGACATCTAATTTAACAAGAGGTTTGCCTGTTGACTTCTGGATTAATAGTGTGTTACAAAAAGCAGATTGAGTATTTTGCATACAGATTGTCTGATACGTATTAAACCAGAAGGTGATTTCAGAGATGTTTATAGGCATATCATGAATTTTTAGATGTTCAAGAGTTTCTTCGGTAGTGGACCACAGGATTTTTAGTTTTCTAACTTAACCAAACTCCTTTCCCTTATTTTGTGTTATTTAATAGAATAATTTCAATAGGCACGTCTTTATTGATTGCTGTTTATCTTGTCTCACATACACAGATCTTTGAACTCTGGAACCGAAAGCCTTTATGGTTACAAATTAGATAGGTTAGTTTGTACACACGGGTTCATTTCTGGAATGTTACTGTCTGACCTAGCAAAAGATTTTTATGAAAGATGAAAAAGTTTTACCTGTTTATAGAAATTATATCTCATTATAACTCATTTGACCAGTATCTAATATAAAAAATTAACCAATATTGTTTGTTGCTCCTTTAAAAATAAAGTGAATAACCAGGCACAAGCCTATACCCCTAGATTCTCAGGAGGCTGAGGCAGGAGTATTGCTTGAGCCCAGGAGTTTGAGGCTGCAGTGAGCTATGATTGAGCCACTACATTCCATGGAGGCTGGGTGACAGAGCAAGACACCATCTCTAAATAATAATCATATAAAAAATTACCTTTTAATAAATTTGAGCAGGAATGTCTGATAGTGCTGAATTGGATTCCAAAATTATTGACACAGTGTGCTACTGCATCCAAAAAGTCTAACGATTTTTTTAACTTCTTGTTTAACAAACTTTAGTGCCGCCTATCTGCAAGTTACTGCATTGGGCACTTGGCCATCAGAAAGATGAGCAAGGAATAGGCCTTGTCTTCCTGTTGCTTATTTGTGGGGAAAGTGAACAAGGACACAAATTATACAAATGGGTAAACGAACTGATAGTGAAGCTCAGAGAGAAGTAGGCAAGAAGATGCTAATATCAAGAATTGAATTTTAAAGTCTCAAGGTTTTAAATTGTATAACCTAATAACATAATGTTAGAGGGCCCTGTGGTTTATCCCACCATCTCCTGTCTCCTTGGGCTCTTTACCTATCAGTTTCTCCTAATCTTAATATATATTCAGTCCCCACTTTGTAATTGTTCCTTTCCCTTGGAATGCACATATATTCAGGTTCCCCGTACTTAAAAAAAGCAAGTTACAGTCTCACTCATTTCCTTTTTTATACCATCAAACTTCTCTAAAAAAGAAAAACCTAATTTTCTGTATTTTATTTCACCTTCCAATTCTGTTTCTACTCCGAAACGCCTCACTGAACCTGCTTTTTCAAAGGTCACCAGACTTGCTTTCTTGATCTCTACAACTGTTTGTGATACTTTGTTGAACGTTTTGTGTTTATAGACTCTTCTCCCTTGGCTTCTGCATTATCTTGACTCCCCTTACCATTTATTCTTTCTGAATCTACTTTTCTGATTCCTTCTACTTAATTTTTCTTATAAATATCTACATCTCTCATACCTCACTACCAGATTTTATCTATGTATAATAATCAGTAGCGGGTTCAGCAACATTGAGAAATGTATCCCCTACCCACTCCAATCAGAACATGTTAAACATATTTTAGACTTATGCATGTTATTTCCAAATTTACAAGCATTTTAATTTGAAGAGTGTGTAATGCTTGAGAAACCTGAAAGTGCATTAGTGGGACAAATATGTAATGATTGAGAAATCTGAAATGCATTAGAATTAAAATATAAATCATGTTTTAAAATTAATTTTACATAGCCTAGTTGTTTGAAATCAGTCATAACTGGGTAAGACTGGGTCGTGGCTTTTTCTCATATTTTTCACACTTTTTTTCTTAGGCTTTCTTATTTATTCTCATAGTTTCACCTAACATGTTACTTACGATTTATATCTCCAGAATCCCTCCTGAGCTCCAAAAACAAATCACCAGCTGCCTATTGTACATTATTACTGGAATACTGTTCCAGTAGTACATCGAACACACTATGTCAAAAACTACATTTTCCTTTCTCTTTTCCTCTTCCTTTCTGCCAAAAGAGTTTCTTCTATCTTGTTTGCTTAATAGTACCATTATTCTCAACCACATAAACTCAAAATCTTAGAATCATCTTTGATTTTATCCTTCACCTTTACTTCTCATATCCCAAGTTCTGTTACTGTTTTTTTTTTTCTTTTTTAACCTTTTATTCTGTTTCTTCCCATTGCTGATTTTCTCTGTTACTGATCTTTGGTGTTACTGGCAGAGAAAACCTCCTGAAACTCATTCAGATTATATAATTCACTTCCTCAAAAACCTGCAGAGACTTACCATTACCTGAAGAATAAAGTTCAAACTAACTTGCATAGAATTTATGCTTTCCTTGGTCTGTACTGCATCTTTGGCTGCACATATTTCTACTGACTCCATCCCCCCAAATATACCACATTCCAACCAAGGGTGGGGTGGCATGGTTGTATATTTTATACCACATGCATTTGCTCATGAGGTTACTTCAGTTTATGAGACCAGTTAGCAAATCTCTACTTACTGAAATTCTATTCATACCTGAAGTCTCAGTCAAGTGGCACTTCAGTAAAGACATTCTCAGAGTTACTTGTTAAAATTAATTATTCCTTCTTCTGTATGCCTGCATCATACTACATCTAGTGTTCATTTCATCCTATCTCATATGATAGAAGTTGACATATTGCCTTTTCCCACCTGATTAAAAGTTCTTTGAAGATAGAAAACATGGCTTACATTTCCTTCTTCAGTATTTTGCATAGGAGAGAAACATTTTTCATAGAATTATTTTGACCAATTAGATAAAATTTTCAAACTAAATTTATGCAATGGGGTTTCCCCCCAACTTTTCATTCTGAAGCACACTTGTTATTTTATAAACCAAGTTGTGGCAGTATTCCCCATCTAGGTCCATAACACTGTGTTATAGGAAATAAACTTCTATACGACGTGATCAATAAAAATGGAACTAGAATACAAACTGTTAAAGCATAATCTTCTCATTTTTTTTTTTTTCCAGAGAGACACATCTCAATTCAAAGGCAGCTTGCTGATCTAGAGAAGTTAGCTTTTGTAACTGAAGGAAATTTTGACTCTACCAGCTCATTGAACTCAGATAATCTTGATGCAGGTATTTCCATGTTTGGGTTTTTTTTTTTTTCATAATTTCTAGTAATTTATCATCTTTGCATTCATGAAAATAAGTTTGATAAGAGTAGACTTGTTTATTCTTACTAAACTAGAACAGTGGTAAAATACAGTTTTTTATTTAGGAAATTGGCAGCCGCTTATGTGCAGAGTTGCTATGGAAATAAGTTATTTTACAACTCCTCAAGACAATTACAGTTTCACAGATGTCTAAGGGCTGTCTATTCAGCAAGTTAGGAATTGCATTTGGCTACAAGTAACAGAGGTCCCAAAAAACAGTGTCTTAAAAGGTTTATATTCTGCCAGGTAAATGAAGTCCCAAGATAGGCAATTTAGGGCTCGTGCGAGAGTCGCGCGTTATCGGTGCCCCACACTGCTCTCTTTCTGCTCTACTGTCCTCAGTGCTTGGTTTGCATCCTCAAGATCACTGACTGCTTGGTTTTTTTGAAGTAGGCAGTGTAAAAATAAAAATTGTACATACACTGTATTACACTATATGTGAAAGATATTTGTTGGGTTAAAAATTATTAATATGAGCTGAGAGGTATGATAAGAAAAAAAAGAAAAAAATTACTAAATGTGTTGTTATTGATTCTTGCTGTATATTTTATTGCTTTAAACCTGAATTTGAAATATAATTCTTTCATCTATACTATGAAAGTTTTTGAGATACATTATATTTCTAATTAGACATTTTGATGATACATAATCTTTTTGAGAATATGTTAATAAACAAGGAAGAACTTGTAAATTCAGTAATGGATACGGTGACTGTAACTATGCGCCCAGTCTCAGAACAGCAGTTATATCAGATCCCATCTATTCCTTCCACTTCCTTCTTCCATTTTTCTAACTCCACATATTAACTGTTTTTGTTGCTGCCAGTTTAGTAGAGGAATACCACAGCAGATACTTTTGCTCTTTGTCCAATTCCTGTCCTTTTGGGAGTGTAACTGCTGTCCTTTCAGCTGTCCAAAATACAGAGTGATGCTCTCAGTGGCAGAAAATTTGGCCAGAAGGATATCATACAGTTCATCACTTCTTCAACCTCTTTGTTCCCAGTAACAACAAACACATCAGCTAGCCACAGAGAGGAAAATTTTAGGGTGAAAAAACAACCGCTGATCATGTGCTACAACAATTACTGTGAACTATCTCCTGGGTCAAGAGTAATGACTTCTCCCTGAAGTTAACAAAGACTTTAAGAAGTAGGCAGGGGAGACCCCATTAACCTCTTTGTAGCTGAATCCAGGCATTAGTAACTAGAATATTCTGTGGTTTACTGATTCTTTTTTCTTTTTAAGGCAACAGACAGGCTTGTCCATTGTGCCCTAAGGAAAAATTCAGAGCTTGTAATAGCCATAAGCTTCGTCGTCACCTCCAGAATTTACACTGGAAAGTCTCAGTTGAATTTGAAGGTTAGTATTTTTGTGCTGGCAAAGAAGTAATATATATGAAATTCAACATTTATTACCAGTTTTGGCATTTTATCATGACTATAATCAAATATTTTCAGTTTAAAATGTGAGGGGTTTAATGCCCTCATTTCTAATGTATTTAATAAAACACCATATAGCTTTATAGGCAGTAGAGATCTATATGACACAGTTTAGTTCAGCAAACATTTATTATGCATCTGTTGTATACTGAGTACTCTGGCCCTGGGAGTCCATTTTGCTTCTTGAACAATGTTTTAATAAGTTTTCCTTTTATTTTACACATATTTTGGAAGGTATAATACATAGTAAAACAAGAAAATAAAATAATTTGTATGAATATTGGAAAATACAAGATAATATCTCTTTTTCTGCTGATGGCTTAAAAAAATCTACTAGAGTTAAGAGAATTCAGAATGGTGGTGGGATACAAGATAATTCAGAAATCTTAGCCGTTTTCTACTTCAGATAAATGGAAACAGAAACAAATATATCAGTTATATCATGATAAAAATGACACAATTTGAGGGAATAAGTTGAACAAGATGACTCATCATGAAAAGAATAAAATCAAAGGACAGAAAACGAGAACTTTTCAAGTTAAAGGGCTTCCTAAGTGAATTATGTGAATTATTACAGCATTTTTGGGAAAAGATCTGACAACATCTTTTAAAATTAAAAATACACATATCCATCCACCACTCAGTTCCTCTGCTAGGAGTGCCTTAGAAGTAAAAGAATTGAGGTTGGACACAGTGGCTCATACCTATAATCTCAGCACTTTGCGAGGCTGAGGCGGGAAGATCACTTGAGGCCATAAGTTCAAGACCAGCCTGAGCAACACAGTAAGACCCTGTCTCTATAAACAGTAAAAAAATAGCCAGGCGAGGTGGCCTGTGCCTGTAGTCGCAACTGCTAGAGAGGCTCAGGTGGTAGGGTTGCTTGAATCCAGAAGCTTGAGTCTACAGTGCCATAATTGTGCTCCAGCCTGGGCAACAGAGTGAGACACTGTTTCTTAACAAAAAAAAAAAGATGAAGAAGTAAAAGGATCAACAGGCACGGATAAATGTAGAAGGATATTCATTACAATATTAGTAACAAAAACTTAGAATTAAAAGAGATGATTGAATAAATTATGGGTACATACCATGAAATATTATGTAACCATTGAAATGAGTATATTATATATATACCAGGTAACTTAGAAGTATTTCCATGGTCAACTACTAATGAAAACAGCAATATATAGGGAAGGTGTTATAATATTCCATTTGGATAAAACAAAAAGTCCCACCCTCAAAAGAAACCTAAGTATCAATCTTAAACATACGTTTATATTTGTGCATGATTATGTGAGCACAGAAATTGTAAAGTATGGTTGGAGTGTCAACCAGCCTTGATAAAGCAGCTAGTAAGAGACACCCAGAAAAGAAGTCAGAACTATGCTGGAACTATTTTGTTAGTAGTACTGCTAAAAAGATTATCACTAGTTATTTAGGGAAAGGGGAATTAGATACTAATTTAGGGGCCATCCTGTCTTTTAAGTTTAATTCTATATAAGAATGTATGATAAACCGGCCGGGCGCGGTGGCTCAAGCCTGTAATCCCAGCACTTTGGGAGGCCAAGACGGGCGGATCACAAGGTCAGGAGATCGAGACCATCCTGGCTAATGCGGTGAAACCCCGTCTCTACTAAAAAATACAAAAAACTAGCCGGGCGAGGTGGCAGGCGCCTGTAGTCCCAGCTACTCGGGAGGCTGAGGCAGGAGAATGGCGTAAACCCAGGAGGCGAGGCTTGCAGTGAGCTGTGATCCAGCCACTGCACTCCAGCCTGGGCGACAGAGCGAGACTCCGTCTCAAAAAAGAAAATAAAGAATGTATGATAAACCATACTGACTTCTTATGAAAACAAAAAGCTCTCATTTCAATTAAAAGGATCTCTTTCATATTCTTTACTTAGATTATTGTGTTTTTTGTTTGTTTGTTTTTTGTGGGGTTTTTTTGAGATGGAGTCTCGCTCTGTTGCCCAGACTGGAGTGCAGTGGTGCAATCTCGACTCACCGCTACCTCCGCCTCCCGGGTTCAAGCGATTCTCCTGCCTCAGCCTCCTGAGTAGCTGGGATTACAGGCATGTGTCACCACACCCGGCTAATTTTTGTATATTTAGTAGAGATGGGGTTTCACCATGTTGGTCAGGCTGGTCTCAAACTCCTGACCTTGTGATCCGCCCACCCCAGCCCCCCAAAGTGCTGGGTTTACAGGCACGAGCCACCGCCCCCGGCCTCACTTAGGTCATTGTTTAGCCTTTAGGTTTGGTCTCCCTCCTCCAAGTTTTTCTCTTTTCTTAAATATTTTCTTGTGGTATTTCTTTACTTATGGATGTGGTTCTCTCATGTACATTAGGCTGTTGGGTTCTTTCACATGGTGTTGATCTGGTAGATGGTGAAGATATGATAGTTTTTTGTCTCGGTGAGCAGGTTTCAAAGTGGTTGACAAATAATTGAAGGTAGAAACAACAAGATCTGCTGAAGGAATGGATGTGAGGTGTGAGAGAATGAGCCAAGAATGCTTGGGTTTGGGACTTGAGCAAGTAGAGAAATGGAGTTGGCCTTTACTGAGCTGGAGAAGAGTGCATTAGGATCAAGTGTGGGAAAGAAGGCCAGAACCAGAAATTGTGGAATTTAAAGGATGGGATGCATCTAAGTGGAGATGTCAGGTAGCCCATAGGTTATATGAATCTGGAGTTCAGGAAGAATGTGGGGCAAAAGATACGCATTTGGGAGTTGCCAGAAGGCAGATGATATTTAAAGCCATAAGATCAGATAAGTGGGCCGGGCGCGGTGGCTCAAGCCTGTAATCCCAGCACTTTGGGAGGCCGAGACGGGCGGATCACGAGGTCAGGAGATCGAGACCATCCTGGTTAACACGGTGAAACCCCGTCTCTACTAAAAAATACAAAAAACTAGCCGGGCGAGGTGGCGGGCGCCTGTAGTCCCAGCTACTCGGGAGGCTGAGGCAGGAGAATGGCGTGAACCCGGGAGGCGGAGCTTGCAGTGAGCTGAGATCCGGCCACTGCACTCCAGCCTGGGTGACAGAGCGAGACTCCGTCTCAAAAAAAAAAAAAAAAAAAAAAAAAAAAAAGATCAGATAAGTAACTAAAAGTACATATTGATGGAAAAAAGAAGTCATCCAGGACTAAATCTTGGAGCACTTCAGCATATACAAGTAAGAAATGATCTGATCTGAGGTATAAGAAAAAAGGCGTTAGAGATGACTTACAGGCTTTGAGTTAAGAGCAACTGTAAGGCATTATCATTTAAAAAAAGTAAAGAGACCTGATGTGGGATAAATTATCAGTTTAGTCTTGACAGGTAGGTTTTGAGATGCTGACTAGATAATCAGTTACATATCCTTAATAGGCAATTGGAAATAGGGATCTGGCTCTTAGGAGTGAATCAGTAACTAGAGCTATAATTTGGGATTCCTTTAATTGGAATCGTGAAAGGAGCTTAAGTTGCCAAGGAAATGAGAAAAAAGTCCCTTAGCCACCCAAGCCTGTGGAATATCTACATTTTAGGGCATGAGAGAAGGAAGAGGACCTGTAAAGAAGATGAAGAAGGTTGGGAAGAAAACCAAGATAGTACCATGTCATAGATGAAGAAGGGTCTGTATAATGGCAAATATATCAATAGCATGAGGCAAAGATGAAGCCTAAAAAAAAGTCAAGGTGGCAGAGAATAGGATAAAGCTGAGTCCCAAAGACACTAAACGACTAATCCAAGATAAAACAAGTAGTCATGGTGGAACCAGAATTCAAACCTGGATCTCTCTGTATTTGTGTATATAGATACATATACGTAAATATGTATACATAGACATGTATCTCATGCATAACAATTATATAAACTAAAGCAATCTCATTTGAGTAATTATGACATTACAAATATAAGGTTAGTTCCAATTCTTATCAAATAAAACTTGCTTATAATTTTTGATAATTGAATATTTCATGAATAGTGATATGATAACCAGCTGTTCTTTATTCTAGGTTACAGGATGTGCATCTGTCACTTACCTTGTCGACCAGTGAAACCAAACATTATTGGAGAACAGGTGATCCGATATTAGATTTATTTTTAAATTTAGGCCTTTTTAAAGAAAGCGTAATTTTTACTTACTGTGGAACTAAAATGTGTATGTTCAGCAGTGTAGTTTACTCTAAAATTCTGTGTCTGAGTCCTTTCAGATTATCGTAATAGGAAAACTATCATAGTATGAAACTGTCATAGTATGAAAAAAAAATTGCTATATTGAAGTTCTCATTTTATAATTTTTAGTTTAAGTCAGATAAATTGCTCCTTTGTGTTCAAAATGAAAATTAACTCATTTACTAATTTTGGAATGGAAAATTTAGAGAGTAGTTTTTTCTCTTAAAATTTTGGTCATGGAATGGAAGCTTCAATTTCTGTGATTTAGTAAATATCTTAGTGTGTTTTGATTTCATTCATCTTCCCCAAATCCTTCCTTTTAAGTTCAATCTTAGAGAATCAAGAAACTTTCTGAAATCTTAGTAACTTTTTAAAAAAATACGTGTGTTTTATTTTTAGGGTAGATTTGATCTAAGGGGAATACAAACTATAAAATTTTTTAGTGACACTATCCTGAATGCATATTCACGTAATGAGTTCTCATTATTAAATTTTATTTTGAGTCACTAAAAGCAGCATAGTGTTGACAAAAAGGAAAATATTCTGAAAGTAGTAGTCAAAATAGATTCTGGTCCATCAACCTAGTCCAAGTACATATTTGAATATGATAATCACAGTACCATAAAGAACCTTGGGTAATGTGCTTGACGGTTTTCTATTTGCTGTAAGGTCCCAAGTAAAAAGGAGTTAGCAGCACTAAGAGTAAAAGGCATCAAAACTAGGAGAGAGCCGTTGAAGCAGTCTTTTTGTTCTCAGCTAAAGGAGAAATTATGAAGTGAGAAATTTTTTACTTAGAAAAGTACGCTTCTAATTATGTCTCTTAACATTCAGTGGGGTACTGGAGCTGGCTCAAATTTTCAGAAATCTTTCAAGCTGGTGGTTTAGTATGGCCACCATTAAAAATTAAGTTATATAAGCCTAAAAATGAATGAGTTATATTAAAAAACAAAGATAACAAATGTTTACCTTTATCATTGTTCTGCTGCATTTTAATATTATCTATGCACTTACAGTTATTTACATCTATTATGTCTGCTGGGTGGCAGTGCTCTGTAATGGTATAATAATGCACATCTCTTCCTAAATTCACATTCAGTGATGTTACACTGATAGCTTAAAATCTCTGAGAGTTGTAGTTTGAAATTGGCTATGGCAGAGTATTTATGCCACAGAAATCTACAAATACTACAAATCGGGGCTTTATTTTCCTGGAGAGCCAGTTAATAAACATTTACCAGCACACCACTCCTAATATTATGCCATTTTTAAATGCAACTTATAGAAAGTACAATTATTTTCTGATTGGAATGAATGGGAAAAACTAGGAAATTAAATTTCTGGCCTATTGTAAAGTAAGGTTTAAAAGTATATATAAATACAGGTAAGGAAGTTAAGATCCTTTCAAAGTCACATGGCAAAATTAAAATTATCTTCTATACCATTAAATCCAAGACACTAATATACTTGAATTTGTAAACTTATACTTCTATTTCATTGTCTTAGTAACTTATTTAAATTAAATACTCTGTTTGATAGATATCCAGTAAAATGGGAGCCCATTATCATTGTATCATTTGTTCAGCAACAATCACCAGAAGAACTGATATGCTAGGACATGTTAGGCGCCATATGAATAAAGGAGAGACTAAATCTAGTTATATTGCAGGTAAGTTGAGCAATCTCATTAACATATTAATATGTAAATCCTTAAATAATGGTCCAGTTATTATTTTCAGACATCAGGCAGATAAAATAATGCTGATTTAACCAAATGATTTAATTCACTAGTCCATTACATCAGATTTTGGTTTCTTTCTGTAAGGTCTCCAAAAACATTTTAACATTCTCAACATATATATTTAATAAATGGTATAGAAAAAGTAAGTGACACTCAAGTGACTATAGATATTTTAATGAAAGATTATAGAATTGTCTTCCCAGTGACAGCTTTTATACCCTTAACTGTCATGTATGTATTGTTAGAAAACACTAGGAAAAAAGATACAGTGAAATAAAGACTATTAGTGACATGAAATTATTAATAGCTTGTTACTACTTAGAGATCCCTTCTCAAGAATTAAATTAAGCACTAATGGCCCAAAGCATGTATTATATGTAATGAGTAACTTCTCTATGTCTAGAATGGCACTATGTACCATTCCTTTAAGAACTGAAAAAAAAAATAGTCACTGAATTAATTTCTATAAAGCTTGATTTTCTCACAGAACCTAAATTGAGAAAGGCTGATCTTGTGAGATATGTGACATACCTCCTCACAGATATGTAACACAGTGCTAGGGAAAGATACTATTATTTGGCATTTGAGAAAGAAATATATAGTTGCCATTTAGTTAACATTCTGACTGTAATGTTATCAAGAAATCCAAACATAAAGGATCTCAACTGTCTGACACAGCACATATCTCATTTCTTAAATATTTAAAACATATACACATATAAACACATCAATATTTCATCAGTTTATAGCGAAACGATTCTAACATATTAAATGTAAAATCATTTTTTCATTATAGCCATTTCAATGTAATTTGTGACTTGAAATCATTATGAGAAAATATTCTGAAGTCTCCCATGTTCAGGAAATAGAGTGATTCTTAGTAAGCCTTGCTAGCTAATGGAATGCAGCCATATGGAGATACTCATTTTCTAACAATTACACCATAGTACAATATATGTAGCAAACAATGTAGTGTTTGATGAAACACAAAGGTGTTTTAGGATTTTGTGCTTTCCTAGGGTGATTGTTCTTAGGTATCATAATACAGATGTATTGATGTGCTGGGCAGTCAAGATAGTAAATTAACTTTCATTAATCAGATGTTTAACTGAGTGTTACTCTTTTGCAGAGAGTGCTGAATAAATCAGTTCTTTGGTTTTGGTTTTTTTACATCTGCCCAACCGTTTGCATTAACACAAAATAATATAAAGTTATTTTTCAAAATGTATATTGTTTTAGATGTTTAGAATTATTTTGTATTTTCTTGGAAATCTTTTGTTTGGAATTATTTTGTGTTGCCCTGGAAATCTTTTCTTTTTTCTGTCTTAGCTTCCACTGCTAAACCGCCTAAGGAAATTTTGAAAGAGGCAGACACGGATGTACAAGTTTGTCCCAACTATTCTATACCTCAGAAAACAGATTCCTATTTTAATCCCAAAATGAAACTAAATCGGTAAGCTAAATTGAAAATAGGGTTATGGGATGTTTCAAATTATTGTAAATGTACCTTCTCTTAACCTTTATGTTCTAATATGTTAAAATTTAGAACTAGGTGCAGAATAAAAATCATCTATCTTAACATTTTTCACAGAAGGATTGTTTCTTTTTTTCTATCAAGCCAATGTCTTTATTAGAGAATAAAATAGGTCTAACTTTATATAATTACTGAACAAGGTGGTACTTTTGTGAGCAAGTTTTATTTATGAATAAATAAATACTTATTAATAAAATCCAACTAGATTCATAGTTTAATTTCACATTTTTAGTTCTTATAGTATTAAATTAGGAATATGTTTTTAGGTCTCCTTTTGAAATAGTTTGTACAGTAACTAGGAACTTCAATTCACTATTCTTAAATGAAATAAAATCTATGATGGTGAAGCATGGTAAAGTAAAGTTATTTCAGATTATGATTTCCTTCTAGGCAGCTAATATTCTGTACATTGGCTGCTTTGGCTGAGGAACGAAAACCCTTGGAATGTCTAGATGCTTTTGGAGCCACTGGTAAGTGAGGACACTTTTTTGGAACCACATTTTATTTATTTGATTTTACAGTATCTTTTCTTAGAAAATGTATATGGGCAGTGATGTAAAAAATTAAAGATCCAAGACAAAATTTTTAATTTTTTATTGTGAAAAATTTTAAATATATATTAAAGAGTATAGTAAGTGAGTCCTGTGTATCCATCGCTTACTTCAAAAATTAGTGGTTCATGCTCAGTCGTTTTATCATTGTCCTCATACCTCATGTCATAGTCTTTTGATATCTATTAATTTGAAACAAATAACAGATACATCGTTTCATCTGTATTTCAGTTGAATCTCTAAAAGGTAAAGATTTTTAAAAAATAAAACCACTATACTATCATACTTTAAAAAATTAAGAATAATTCTTTAATATAAATTGTTTAGATATGCCCAATTATCTCATAATGTGTTTTAAAAATCAAGTCAGAATGCAGACAAAAACTGTATTTCAATTGTTTGATATATCTAAGTCTCTTTTAAATCTATGGTTCCTTCTATCATTTTCTGTGTGTGTGATAATTATTTGTTGAGTTAACATGTCTTTTGACCTATAGAGTTTCCCGCAGTCTAGATTTTTCCTGATTGTATTGTTGTGGTTCATATAACATGTTCTTCTATCTCCTGTATTTTTGTAAATTGGCCATTTGATTAGATTCAAATACAGTTTTTTTGTTTGTTTTTTGTTTTGCAGTAATACTTGTTTGCTGCAATCAGGCAGCACCTGATGTCTGGTTGTGTCTCTTTTTTGTGTTGTGATGATCACTGCCTAGCCTTTAGACAGTAGAATAAAGTGAAATTTTAAACATTGAGAATATTTTTCTCAAAAGACTTAATAGTAGAGAAAAGAAAATAGAAACAGTAGAAAATTTCTAAAAAGCCTCTGTACCCAATCCAAGTCTTTCTTCGTAAAGATTATAGGAATACACTTTTGGGGAGTTTGTGCCAAAAGAGTGAAAGCATTAGTTAGCTCTCCTTCCTAAACTCTCCTCAGGGAAAAGTAGTGGTTAAAAGCATGGACTGCAGAACCAGACTGCCTGAGTTCAAATCCCAGCTTTATCACTTGATAATTGTATGACCACAGGAAATTGTGCCTCAGTTTGCTCATCTATTGAAAGAGGAGACTCCTGCCGCCACCATGATGATCAGCATTAGTACTGTCTCAGTATAAATGTGGTAAAAGTGATGAGGTGATTTTTCTGATTATTTCCCAAGTCACTTGGATTTGAAATTTGAATCATGTTTTTACTCCTTGTTTTCCTGTTACTCTTCTCATATCTACTCAGCCACCAGGTCTGTTCTAATTTTTCTTTTCCAATATAACTCACATTTTCCATTCCATATCCACCAATTTAATGATTTCATAGCAAGCCTATTTCAGTAGCCTCTATATAGTACCCTTGTTTCCAGTCATTTCTCTCTTCCAATTTGTCTTGCCTGTTACTGCTAAACAGCTATTCCTCTGAAGCACCACATTGTTACTTACCAATCAAAAAAGTCATTCATCTTTATTGCCTAGACTCCAAAGTTCTGACTACATTTAATATCTTCCATATCTGATCCTAACCTGCTTGTCCAAATTTATTTCTCAGTATTTTTCACCATATCCTTTTACTTTACTCTTTTGAGACAAGAGTTTCGCTCTGTCACCCAGGCTGGAGTGCAGTGGTGCCATCTATCTCGGCTCGCTGCAACCTCTGCCTCCCGGGTTCAAGCACTTCTCCTGCCTCAGTTTCCCAAGTAGCTGAGATTACAGGCGCCTACCACCACGCCTGGTTGATTTTTGTATTTTTAATAGAGACAGGACTTCGCCATGTTGGCCAAGCTGGTCTCAAACTCCTGACCTCAGGTGATCCACCTGCCTCGGCCTCCCAAAGTGCTGGGATTACAGGCGTGAGCCACCGCACCCAGCTCTTTACTCTTTTATAAATCTGAAGTCATTAAAGCTAATATCTAAGGAATATATTTCCAGCCTCTTCTTTTAATGTGCCTTTGTAAACTTAGATCAGGTCTGGAGCAGTCATTGTGCGTGTTTTGCCATTCCTAAAATGAGGATGTGAGAACTTACCTCACAAGCGTGTTGTGAAAATATGAAAAATACATATATATGAAGTCCATAACACATGGTATTTTTCCATTTATGAGACATGTATATGGAGAAGATGGTCAGTATTTCCAATACATAAGGGGTTTACTAATCTGTGTTGGCTGGGCTTATGTTGCCATCTCTCATTTTGTAATGAATGTCCCTTATGACTTTAGTAGATAGGGAAAAACTGTGAAAAGGGGCACTTTTGGTCTTCCTTTTAGATGATTAGAAATTCTTCCTAATCATTTGCTTACAAATTTGGTTTTTTGGTTTTGTTCTGTTTTTGAGATACGGTCTCAGCTTTGAGATAGGATCTTGGCACCATGTCAGCTCACTGCAGTCTGGACCTCCTAGGCTTGGGTGATCCTCCCACCTCAGCCTCCAGAAAGTAGCTGGGACCACAAGCGTGCACCACCATGCCCAGCTAATTTTTGTATTTTTCTGTAGAGATAGGGTTTTGCTATGTTGCCCACACTGGTCTCAAACTCCTGGACTCAAGTGATCCACCCGCCTCAGCCTCCCAAAGTGCAGAGATTACATGTGTGAGCCATCACACCCGGCCACAATTTTTTTTTTTTTTTTTTTAAATTCACAACAGTGTTATGCAGTGTTTGAAAAGTGTTAGTCTAGAAAAGTTTTTCATGTTTTGGTCCATGATGGTAAACTTCAGCAGAAGGAATTCCAACTTCCCATCCTCCCTTCAAGCAGAGTAATCCCATTTGTATAAAGTATTCCATGGTCAGAGAAAAAGCAAAAAAGAAAACATTTTTCACTATTCAACAAAATAAAAAAACATACATAGAAATTTTATTATACAAGGATCATAAAAAAGGTTTATAAGAAGTATTAGTGAAAATCTGTTAGACATATTTTTAGTTATAACCTTTCTTGAGAAGCTTTGTAGTAAGAAAGAATAAGATTCATGAAAACATTAAATTTTGAAATAATTTGTTATTTACAAAACTGTGTATTATCATTATACTGTTTTTATTCTTTAAAATTAGTATTATTATTATAAAACTCATTTTCTTCCCCATTTTTCCTAAGGGATAATGGGATTACAGTGGGCAAAACATCTTGGAAATGCAGTCAAAGTTACAATCAATGACTTGAATGAAAACTCTGTGACATTGATTCAGGAAAACTGCCATTTAAACAAATTGAAAGTGGTGGTGGACAGTAAAGAAAAGGAAAAGAGTGATGATATTCTTGAAGAAGGAGAGAAAAATATTGGTAATATTAAGGTGACCAAAATGGATGCCAATGTACTGATGCATTTGAGATCTTTTGATTTCATGTAAGTAGAAAAAGACTTGCCATGTCACTTTCTAAACTTATCTGGAATTTTGGGGACGAGGGGTAGTTAAAAATTAAGACTGTTGTTGTTTATTTATTTAAATGAATGCCATTTTTTGGCCTAAGGTATGCAGTATGAAAATTTTCTAGTATTTGAAATAAAATGCCTGGGCATGTCACTTTTCCTCTAACCCAAATTTATTTTTACATGTCTCATACATCATACTATCATTTTATTACTTAATTTCAAAACAGAATTGTGTACTTAAAATAGATTTGCAATGTCCTTTTAAATCCATGGAATTTTATAATTAGAAATAATTACAATGGTATAATTTTTGTTACTAATATGACTTTAAAATATATCTATATGCTTTCTGATTTTAGACATCTAGACCCTTTCGGAACGTCAGTGAATTATCTAGATTCTGCATTCAGAAATATAAGAAACCTTGGCATAGTGTCAGTGACTTCTACAGATATCAGTTCTTTATATGCCAAGGCACAGCATGTTGCCCGGCGTCACTACGGATGTAACATTGTCCGAACTGAATATTACAAGGAACTAGCAGCCAGAATTGTTGTAGCTGCAGTGGCAAGGTACCAAATCGCCAACGGTGTACTTAGTGTGTTTTAGTATTTGATAAAAAGATAATATTACAAGAAGTACTTATTACTCAAAACATGCACAAAATATAAATCCTGTATTCCTTATCTGTAATACTGGTTTCTAATTTTACATGGTATCTGTTGTAATTTTATTTAAAAGCTTATGCCTGAAATATTCAGTTTACTCTCCAATTAAAATGTTATTGAAATAAAGTAGTAAGAAAGAAAAGATTAAAGTGAAAGTTAATTTCCAGTTTATTTGAGCAATGTAGGATAAAGGATAGCAATATGAAAGGAAAAGCAAAAATTGTTTTGTTTTGTTTTTTCGCCGTGTTGCCCAGGATGAAACAAACCTCCTGGCCAACATGGTGAAACCTCGTCTCTACTAAAAATACAAAAATTAGCTGGGCGTGGTGGTACACACCTGTAATCGCAGCTACGATTGCAGGTTGAGGCACTAGAATCACTTGAACCCAGGAGCCAGATGCTGCAGTGAGCCAAGGTTGCTCCACTGCACTCCAGTCTGGGCAACAGAGTGAGACTGCCTCAGAAAGAAACAGTCATTTCTTTTATATCCATTCTATTTTATCTTCTTTATTTATATAGTTTGAATAAAATGATGGCTTACAAACTTGATTCTCCAAAATCATCTTACAAAATGGGAAGTTCTCTCCATTTCTCACCAGGATTGCCAAACAGAATTTAGAATTTGAAAACAGTTATTTTTAAAAGGGTGACTTTTTTGGAGCACTTACTATATGCAGATTATGCTGGAATAATATAATATAAACGGACATTGTGAGTATAGATAATGGATGATCAGCTAGCTCACTTGCCAGCCCTAATACTAGTTTCAGAGCATTTAAGTGGAAATTTGTACCTCAGCATAAATACAGATTATTAGACTTCATAGACATTCAGGGTTGTTTCTAATTACCTGAAAACTGATGTTTACTTTATGCATGCTAAGGACTTACTGCACATGCTTAAAAATGTTCATAATGTAATAGCAAATTCAGAGTTATATATATATGTAAATTAAATTTAGTATGTGACTGCAGAGTACATAAATGGTATATAGTTGAGCTTAATCCAAAAAGTCTATAAAATTAATGGTGGAAAGGAATTTGACTATTCTTTTTTCACTCAATTTTCAGTAGCTAGCATACTATCCTGCATATAGTCATTACTCAATAAACATATACTGTTTTGAAGAAGATTTTATAGGAAATAAAATAGATAGGAAGAAATGTGGTGGTGATGATAAGAAACAAAGTGAAAATGACTGAAAATCAAAAAATATTGCCCTATTGAGAGGATATCATAAGGGAAAGTATCTAGAAACTGAAGACCCTCCCAAGCATCTTTTATTTCCTGTGTTTCAATTTCTGTAAAAGTTATAGTAATGATCTTTTAAAAGCACTGCTATAAGAATTGAATTTTTCTTGATGTCCCGTAACTTACCCATAGTCTATTGTCCAGGTTAATATTTGTCAGTATAATGCCAAACAAGGGAAAATGATAAGCCCACAAAATAACTTTAAAAAATTTATTATAGAGCTGCAGCCCGATGCAACAAAGGCATAGAAGTACTGTTTGCAGTGGCTCTGGAACATTTTGTGTTGGTAGTTGTGAGAGTTTTGAGGGGACCTACTTCAGCAGATGAAACAGCCAAGAAGATTCAGTACCTGATCCATTGTCAGTGGTGTGAAGAGAGAATTTTTCAGAAGGATGGTAATATGGTAGAAGGTAAATTCAAGTTATATATTATGTTTAATTTATCTATAATCCTCCACTGAATAAGCCTTTATCACATCCCTAATTATACATATTATTGTCCTTTGATTTTAAAGATTACAGTGCTAACTTTGTTATTTCCTATACTGGATTTCCTTTCGTCAACAGACAAGACATTCGTGTGAGTTTATTAAAGTTATTTACTCATGCTGTACAATGTATGCTTTCTAGCTCTGCTTTCTATCGAAACATCTAGAAATAACTTAGTTTCCACTCTCAACTAATTTTAGGAACATAAGTCAGATTACTTTTTTTCCAGACTGTTACAAATCATTAATTTTATAAAAATAATTTTTCATGTTTCTGGCTGTGTATAAAAGCCATCAGTTATAAAATGCATTCAATAAACATTTATTGAGCCTCTACTATATGCCAGGCCTGGGGATGGGAAACAAGGAAAAAGCTGTAGTTTATGCCTTCATAAAGCTGTTTCTGTTTGTTTCAGTTCTGGGACATGGAAACAGTTGCTCATTGTTTTGTGTTAGGTTCTTGGTATTTTTTAATACGAATTTTTGAGTTTAGCACTTACTATGTTAAGTTGCAGATTTTTTTCTCATTTTGTCAAATTTTTTTTTAATCTGTCTTGCAGAAGTTTTTTGTTGCTAATTGAATGTTTATATAGTCTGGATTTTGCCTGTAGTTAGAAAGAGCTTTCCTATTCCTATTCAAAGTAGATTAGGTTGTATTGAATAGTACACCTTTCCTCCACTGATTTGAGAATACCTTCTTTATGTTATACTAAAATTCCACATGTATTTGAGTTTGTTTCTAGATTTTCTATTCTGTTCCAGTGGTTAGATATTTATTCATACATGTCTATCATACTGTTTTGACTACGGAGGCTTTTCAGTGTCATTTAATATCTGTGATGGCAATCCCTACTCAGAGCTCTTTGTTTTCAGTGTTCCTGTATTGATCTTTTGTTAACCCCTTAATATAAAAGTAAATAATAACCCAGTTGGCATATTATTTTGATCACATTAAATTGGGGAGATACTGTGATTTTTGAAGCTTCCTACAAATATAATATGCTTTTCATTTGTTCAGGTACTTTAGTATAATGTTAACTGGTAGTGGTAATGGAGGGCATTCTGTCATATTCCTTACTTTTGGTTTCCTCTAGTGCTTTCTATTTTTTTTATTTTTTTTCAGATGGAGTATTGCTCTGTTACTCAGGCTGGAGTTCAGTTGTGCAATCTCCGCCCACTGCAACCTCTGCCTCCCAGGCTCAAGTAGTTCTCCTGCCTCAGACTCCCAAGTACCTGGGACTACAGGCGTACACCACCACACCCAGCTACTTTTTGCATTTTTAGTAGAGACAGGGTTTCACCATGTTTGCTGGCTGGTCTGAAACTCCTGACCTCTAGTAATCTGCCCACTTCATCCTCCCAAAGTGCTGGGATTACAGGCATGAGCCTCTGTACCCAACCTCTAGTGCTTTCTGATTCAAGCATAATACTGGCTTTTCATCTGCAATACGTATCATTTATCACATTAAGGAAGAATACTTCATTTCCACTTTTATTGTATTTTGTCAAGATGTTGAATTTTGTCATAATGCATTTTCAGCATCTGTGGAGATGATTATATGGTTTTTCCCTTTAGGCTTACTAATTTGATTAATTGTAATAGAAGGTTCCAATATAGAACCAAACTGGATTTTGTAGAATAAACTATTTTCAGGTAGTATTTTTTTTAATATGTTGCTATATTTTATTTGCTAATTTTTAAAGGATTTTTTGTTTCAATATTTATAAATGAGATGGTATATAGTTTTGTAGCATAATTTTAGGTGGGCTTTGATCTATCAGTTTACACTCCCTTCAAAAATAATTTGGAATGCTTCCCTTTTTTCAATTCTTGGAATTGAAAACTGATTTTTTTTAAAAAACTAGTTCTTAAGAACTAGTTTAACTAGTATTGGAATTATGTGTTCCTTAAAGGTTTAGTAATATTCACCTAGCATTTCTGTTTTATTTACATAGGGTTGAGCTAAGTGTTGTCTAATAATTCCTTTTAATCTCCTTAGTTCCTATGGTCATAGTCCCCTTATATACTTTCATTTATTTATTCTTTCTTCCATTTTTCTTGACTAGATAAGAGGCTAGTTTATATATTTTATTGTAATTGTTTTCTTTTTTTTTTTTTGTGACAGAGTCTCATTCTGTCGCCCAGGCTGGAATGCAGTGGCGCGATCTCGGCTCACTGCAACTTCCATCTCCCGGGTTCAAGCAGTTTTCCTGCCTCAGCTTCCCAAGTAGCTGTGACTACAGGCGCACGGCACCATGCCCGGCTAATTTTTTCTATTTTAGTAGACGGGATTTCACCATGTTGCCCAGGCTGGTCGCGAACTCCTGGGTTAGGCAGTCCACCCGCCTTGGCCTCCCAAAGCGCTAGGATTACAAGCGTGAGCCACCGTGCCCAGCCTGTTTATTTTCCTTAATGTCTACTTTTAGTAGTAAATATGTATATACTTCTGTAATTTGGATTTATCAGTTTTAAGTAATATCCTTTGGCTCCTTGATATCACAAATGATAATTAGCTTCCTGTTTTCCATTTTTCCCTTCCTAATTTTTGTTTGTTGTACCATCTCTGTGTTATTAGAATGTGTAACACTTAACATTCTGTTTTGCTAGATTAATCTCTACATATAAAAATATTCTGTGTATGTCATCATTCTTTTTGCCGTAATTTCTATAGTCATCTCTTATTTGGTTAAATTTAACTTTCTCAGTTTACTCAATAGAGCTCATGAGAAAAATACTACATTGTTTCCTTCATGTTCAAAGCTTCTCTTTCCCCAAAGTATGTCCAATAGCCTGTATACTTAAAGAGTCTAAAGAATTTGAGTGCCTTATAGAAGTTCTTATAATTTTTCCTTCTTATATATGTGACATTAATCAAACATTTTAAAAAATATTTGACTTGATAATTGATAACTATAAAGCAATGATTTGTTTTTGCATTTTATTTGGAATCATACAGAACTTAGAATAAACAAGTATGTCCTACAAAGAAGTCATCTCATTCAGAATTTTTATCAATTTGTAATACACAGTTTAAAAAGTCAAATAGCTGGGTGCAGTGGCTCACGCCTGTAATCCCAGCACTTTGGGAGGCTGGGGTGGACGGACCACCTGAGGTCAGGAGTTCGAAACTGGCCAACATGGTGAAACCCTGTCTCTACTAAAAGTACAAAAATTAGCTGGGCATGGTGGCAGGCACCTGTAATCCCGGCTACTCAGGAGGCTGAGGCAGGAGAATCACCACTTGAACCCAGGAGGCAGAGGTTGCAGTGAGCTGAGATCATGCTACTGCACTCCAGCCTGGGTGACAGAGCAAGACTGCATCTCAAAAAAAGAAAGAAAAGTCAAATAGTTCCATAAGTCTTATTAATAAAAATAATAATCTCTGCCTGACTCCCTGAACAGTTAAAATCTCACAGCTGTTTCTTCTAATGCTTACATTCGTATTTCTAAATAACGTGTTTATAATGCATCTAACTTCCTTCCATGGAAAAAGAGTATTTGGCTTTTTAAACCAGTCCAGTCACATGCATGCTTTTCCCCTCTCCACTTTGGACTACATCAATATTTAGTGTTTGCGTTTTTATAAATAGATAAATATTGTTCGCAAATTTTATTTGCTGTCTATTGCTGTGTAACAAGTCACTCCAAAATTATTGGCTTTAAACAACATTTACTATCCCATAGTTTCTATGAGTCAAGAATCTAGGCATGGCTTAGCTGGGTCCACCAGCTTGAGGTCTCTCACAAGGCCACAGATCAAGGTGTTGGTCAGTGGTGTGTGCCCTTAGTCCCAGCTACTTGGGAGGCTGAGGCGGGAGGATCACTTGAACCCAGTAGTTCAGGCTGCAGTGAGCTATGGTTATACCACTGCACTCCAGCCTAGGTGACAGACCAAGATGCCATCTCTTAAAAAAAAAAAAAAAAAGCAAGTCAGAAGAACCAGAGAGTGAGTGAGTGCCAGCAAGATATAATAGGTCTTTTGTAACCTAATCTCAAAGTAATACTCCATTGCTTTTGCCATATTCTAGTTGTTAGAAATTTGTCTCTAAAACCAGTGCCTACTCAGGGGAAGGGTATTACATAAGGGTATGAATACCAAGAGGCAGGGATTATTGCTGATCATTTTGGAAGGCTGCTACAGCACAAATAAACCATATGAATCTGAGCATGGTGGCTCATACCTGTAATCCCAGCACTTTAGGAGGCCAAGGTAGGATTGCCTGAGGTCAAGAGTTCAAGACCAGCCTGAGCAACATAGCAAGACCCTGTCTCTACAAAAATAAAAATAAAAACTGATTCATATAATATGCTATAATAATGTTTCCTTTCTTATACAATTCTTTGGTAACTCTGGAATTAATACTTACTGTGCCTGTTACCTTTTTTAAAAAAATACTTTTTATAATCCATCCCTAAACTCTTTGCTACATTTTCAATGCTTCTTTCAGCATAGTTAAGCACATTAGGTAATCTTTGGCTACAAATTTCACTCCCCTGGAGACAGCCCTCGTGTTGTAGTTTGGATTGTTTGTTTTCTGTATCTGCTGAAATCTGTTGTCCAAGGCTTCTATTTAACTATCATCCTGGAAATTTTCTTTGACTTTCTTTTTGTGATAAATCTTGTATCGCAGATCCTTTGTATTTTCACACTTCCCTTGTTTACTTCTTCATTTTGAGTGGACACTTTTTCCTATAGATTGCGGAGAAGTATTGCATGGCTAAGTACAGAATTCTAGGATGGAAATCATTTTTTCCTCAAAATGTTCAAGGTATTATTCCATTGTCTTCTAGCTTCCAATGAGAAGTCTGCTGCTGTTTTTGTCTAGTCTGTTATATTATTTTCTCTCCGAATGCTCTTACAATATCTCTTCTAAGAAAACCCAATATTCCAAAATAATTTTGAGATAATATGTGTATGAATTCATCTTTTAAAATTCATTTTACTGGATAATATCTGAGTTCTATTTATTTATTTTTTATTTTTTATTTTTTTTGAGATGGAATCTCACTCAGTCACCCAGGCTGGAGTGCAGTGGCACGATATCAACTCACTGCAACCTTCACCTAGGTTCAAGCAGTTCTCGTGACTCAGCCTCCTGAGGAGCTGGGATTGCAGGCACATGCCACCACACTCAGCTAACTTTTGTATTTTTTACTGGAGACAGGCTCTCACCATGTTGGCCAGGCTGGTCTCGAACTCCTGACCTCAAGTGATCCACCCTCCCTGGCCTCCCAAAGTGCTGGGATTACAGGCATGAACCATTGCACCTAGCCTCTGAGTTCTTTTAAGTCAGAAACTTGAGCTCTTCAGCTCTGATAAATTTGGGGGGCAAGGGAGGTAATTTTTTCTTTTTCTGTTTCTTTTTTTTAAGACGGAGTCTCGCTCTGTTGTTCAGACTGGAGTGCAATAGTGCGATCTTGGCTCACTGTAACCTCTGCCTCCCAGGTTCAAGCGATTCTCCTGCCTCAGCTTACTGAGTAGCTGGGACTACAGGCCTGTGCCACCACTCCCAGCTAATTTTTGTATGTTTAGTAGTGACAGGGTTTCAGCATGTTTGTCAGGCTGGTCTCAATCTCCTGACCTCAAGTGATCTGCCTACCTCATCTCCCCAAAGTGCTAGGATTACAGGCATGAGCCACCACACCTGGCCTTTGAGGGGTGTTATTTCTTCGACAAGTTTTGCCTTTCAAATTGTATCTGTTGTCTCTTTCAGGAACTCTGTTTAGTTTATATTTTGGATCTTCTAGATTAATCCTCTAATTTTTAAAAATATCTATACTGTTCATCTCTTTGACAAAGTTCTAGTTTCTACTTTATACTTTTTCCTTAATTTTTATTTTCCAACTCTTATTTAAATTTCTGTCATATTTTGTTCATTTCTAAGAGTTATTTTATATTTTTTTCACTGTTCTTTTTTTTCTTTAGGCTAGTCAAGTGATTATTGTTCCTTTTTTAATAGTGTCATATTATTGTTTTAGGGATACAAAATCTCTTACCTTTCTAAGAATTGATTATACTTGGGCATATTTTATATTTAGGGGAGAATAGGGGTTTTTTGTTTGTTTTATACTGTTGCTGTTGTTTTGTTGTTCAGTTCTCCTGTTTTTTAACTTTCTTTTTCTGTTTTGTAGTTTTGTTCTCTGTTATGATAGATCTCAAATGTCTTGTGGTCTTCGGTTGTCCACAGTGAAAAATTGTTTTGAAGCACTTGGGGCAGAGCTTATAAACCAACAGATTTGGCCAGGCATAGTGGCTTACACCTGTAATCCCAGCACTTTGGGAGGCCGAGGCGGGCAGATCGTGAGGTCAGGAGATCGAGACCATCCTGGCTACACGGTGAAACTCCGTCTCTACTAAAAATACAAAAAATTAGCCGGGCATGGTGGCAGGCGCCTGTAGTCCCAGCTACTCAGTAGGCTGAGGCAGGAGACTGGCGTGAGCCCAGGAGGGCAGAGCTTACAGTGAGCCGAGATCGCACCACTCCACTCCAACCTAGGTGACAGAGCGAGACTCCGTCTCAAAATAAAAATAAAAATAAACCAATGGATTTTACTGTGATAAGATACCAGTCTGCTTTTTTTAGTAAGACACCCCCAAATGCCAACAAGTATATATAGATCTTTTCTCTTGGATCGGTAAATTTTTTCAGAGAGGAATCAACCAATCTTCTAGCAGCCCTGGGAGAGCCACACTGGGGACAGAGACTGGAAAGCAGATTTTTACTGAATCCCTCTGTTTTCAGACATCTCACTCTCAACTGTAACAAAAACTAATGGTTTCATATCCTCAGTAGCTTAGCCTCACCAAAGATTAACTTCATCTTTTGGAATGCGGAAGACACAGAAGCTTGATTGTATTAAAGAAGATGTGGAGTTTTAACTGAACCCTTTAAAAAGTTGTAACCAGACCTCTTTTTTGCAATACGTCTCTACAGTCATCTTCAGAGATAGTCATTACCCTCCATTTTCAAACCGTTACAGGGTCCCACAACACTAAGGAACTTTGTGTTTTGTTGGTTGCCCATCTATCCATTTCAGGCTTACGCTTCAGATTTTTCTGGTCTGATAATCAGTTACCCCATTGTATGTGATACCTGCTTCTGAAATTTTATTGGCATCTCTCATGTTTTGTTACCTCCTCTCCCATTTTATTTATTCTTGTAGTTTAATTTTTGTTCCTTGCTGTCATTTAAGCGTTAAGAAACAGCAGAGATAGAGTGCATGTTTAATCTATTGCATTTAAATAAAAGTCTCCAAATACTTTTTAATTCCTCATCTGGTATTGCCTTCCTCGCTTATATACGGGTAACATGGAAATACTAGTTTTCTTTCTTCTTTACCGCTTCATTATTTGTTGCTGGTAACTTGAATTGATAGCCTTGGCCCTCGGAGAGGAAATTTGCTGATGCTAATTTAGATCTGAGAAATCCTAGCAAAGAGGCTTGGGAAAAGACAGGTTTGTATGATAAGATTATTTTGCAAAGTGCATGAAGATACAAGCTGATTAATAATTCATTTATGCTGTCTGCCTGCGGTAAGTGGGTGTAGCTGACAACTATAGTATAAATTGCCATCTTGAATTGGATGATGCCTGCTTATAAGTATTTGTAGTTTAGTGATGTAATGGTTCAAGAGAAGACTTCTTAAGTGTACTCATATTTGAGGACCATAGTTCTCAACAAAACTTAGATCAGTGCTAACCACACCCTTTCATCAAGGCTTAGAGTTAAATAATACTGAAAAGTAGACCTAGGAGCAGTGAAGGACACTTTTAAGTAAATGTAAAATAAGATCTCATAACTATGCATTATACCAATAATTGTATTGAATAGCAGTGATATTATCATCTAGCAAGAGGCTATTGACCTGTGTTCCTGCCACTGTTCTTTGGTTCTGAATATATCTGGGACTGATTGATTAGATCAGTTCATTCCAAGAAAGTGAATGATCAACCCAGGAGTGGCCTAGAGTGGAGGGAATTAGTTGGAGAATTTCTGATATAAAATGACTATGTGAGCCTTGAGTGCATTTAAAAGTTCCATAGTCAAATATTAGCCCATTTTGAAAACTAAGAATAGTGCTAGTATCTCCCCAATTTCCTTGTGATTATATCAGGCCTCTCATTCATTGCTTTTTAAGCCAAATTAGATTCTAGCCTACATTTGAAGGCTGAATATGAATCGAGCATAAGGAATAGAGCAATTCATTTTCTTTCCAAATTCAGAAGAGTTAACTTATGAGAAATATCTACATTTTGATTGGGATGTTGGTTATGTGAGTGTATATATTTGTTAAAACTCATCAACCATTTTACATAAAATATATATATTTTATTGCACATAAATTATATCTTAATCAGTTAGTTTTGAAATATAAATCTCTTGTAAACTTTATAAGACTTTCCTTCTTTATATTATTTCATGTAGTATAGTAAGTAAATATCAGTTACACCTCTAATAAGCCATTTGACATGGATTTCCACAACCTCTCTCAAGCTTTAATCCTCTGATCTGTATAATTGAGATTTTAACATACCTACTTCAGAGAGTTGTAAGGACTTCAATTATATATATATATATACACACACACATACACGCACACACACATATATATGCATACATAAAATACTTAGCATAATACCTGGCACATAGTAGATCCTCAGTATATAGTAGCTGCAAATTATTATTAATATATTAATATAACAATTACTACTATTTGTATAAGTCACTTCTCCTTTGACTTCTCCTTTTATTATCTTTTTACAGAAAACCCATATAGACAGCTGCCTTGTAACTGTCATGGAAGCATGCCTGGAAAGACAGCAATAGAACTTGGACCTCTGTGGTATGTGACCAGCCATAAGAACATACTAAAATTTGATTTATTGATTGATTAATTGCAGATTTTTATTATGTGTGGTAAAAAACACATTTAAATTCAATTGTTAAGTCTAGGCAAATAGTTATGACTCTTCTCCTCCTATGAACCCGAGGTGTTTAATATTTTGAGATTTTTCTCTACCGTTATTCTCTCTAGTTTGTGACAGAACTAAGAGGCAATGGAGATAAAAGAGAAGCCTGGATGATCTGGAAACTAGATAATTCATTTCTGAATAGTAAGAAAGAAGCTTTTTAAAATTGATCATTGTAGATCTAGCATGTGATTTTTAAATGATCACAATAACTTTTTATAGAAGAGCTAACTCATGTAAAATGTCCTAGAAGAATTAGTTTTAAGTGAGAAAGGCATGTGAAAGTGTCTGCCTTTGTTTTAGGTAAAGTTATTTAGATGGTACATAATTGGAAATATTTAATGTGTATATGCTTTTGCATCATTGGTAACAGCTAATTGTACCTTAAAGTTGATTTGGGTTTTTTTTGTTTGTTTGAGATGGAGTCTCGCTCGTTTCCCAGGCTGGAGTGCAGTGGCGCAATCTCGACTCACTGCAACCTCCCTCTCCCAGGTTAAAGCGATTCTCCTGCCTCAGCCTCCTGAGTAGCTGGGATTACAGGCACCCGCCACCACACCTGGCTAATTTTTGTACTTTTATTACAGACTGGGTTTCGCCATGTTTGCCAGGCTTTTCTCGAACTCCTGATCTCAGGTGGTCTGCCTGCCTCGGCCTCCCAAAGTACTAGGCTTACAGGTGTGAGCCACCACACCCTGCCAAATTATTTTTAATCAGAATCCTTACCTTAAGTTTGTTACTAGAGATTCTTTTTTTTTTTTTTTTTTTTTTTTGAGACAGTTTCGCTCTTGTTGCCCAGGCTGGAGTGCAATGGCACTATCTTGGCTCACCGCAACCTCTGCCTCCCAGGTTCAAGCAATTTTCCTACCTCAGCCTCCTGAGTAGCCAGGATTACAGGCATGTGCCACCATGCCCAGCTAATTTTGTATTTTTTTAGTAGAGACCAGGTTTCTCCATGTTGGTCAGGCTGATATCGAACTCCCAACCTCAAGTGATCCGCCTGCCTTGGCCTCCCAAAGTACTGGGGATGATAGGCATGAGCTACTGCACCCAGCCAAGATTTTTACAGAAATTCAAGATTCCTAACAACATTGTGACAAGAATTGCAAATTTCTTCTCATTACTTTATAAGGTCAAGGCTTAAGCACCTACTAAACCTAGAAATCGACCCAAATGGTAAATGTCTTTGTGCTGATGCTCATTATTTTATCTTCATCTTATTAAATACTCTTGGATTAAGAAAGACCTAGCCAACCCTACCTTCTAGTTCTTCTAAAACTAGTTCTCACCTATAGCATCTGCACATTGATCCTACTCACTGATTCAGAACTGAGGAAATTAAAAATAGCAGGTTACTGGATCCAGAAGGAAGATTTCTAGCCTAACTGCCTTATTTTACACATGAAGAAACTATAGCACAGTGTTTTTAAGTGCTTGCTAAAACTGACCAAAAAAATTCATACCACAGCCAAGGCTAGAACTTAGGTTTTCTGACTCCCAGGACTGAATTCTTTTTTTATTTTTTATTTTTGAGACAGAGTCCCACTTTGTTGCCCAGGCTGAAGTACAATGGCATGATCTTGGCTTACTGCAACCTCCGCCTTTTGGGTTCAAGCGATTCTCCTGACTCAGCCTCCCGAGTAGCTGGGACTACAGGCATATGCCACTGCACCCAGCTAATTTCTGTATTTTTAATAGAGAGGGGGTTTCACCATGTTGGCCAGGCTAGTCTTGAACTCCTGACTCCGCCCACCTCAGCCTCCTGAAGTGGTGGGATTACAGGCGTCAGCCACGACGCCCAGCCTGAATTCTTAATAAAACCTTATGATTTCCACATGAAAGCTATTGTGTTCATGTCTTTACACTCATGAGAATACCTTCCCCCTCTCTACCACCTCCAGTTCAAATTGTACTTTCTTTTTGAAGTCTCTCCTTAGTGCTTCAACCCAATATAATCTCTAAATTCCCTTTAGTGTATCTTCTATTGATCACATATTGGATAATTTAAGATCATATATTCTTTCATATATATTTGCTAACCCGAACAATAGTAACTACCATACATTGAGGATATATAGAGAAGTTTTATTTTTGGCCAGTCACGGTGGCTCACGCCTGTAATCCCAGCACTTTGGGAGGCTGAGGCAGGAGAATGGTGTGAACCCAGGAGGCAGAGTTTGCAGTGGGCCAAGATTGCACCACTGCACTCTAGCCTGGGCAACAGAGCAAGACTGTCTCAAAAAAAAAAAAAAAGTTTTATTTTACATTTCATGATGAGGAATACAAGACTCAAAAGTAGTAATTACTCAAGATTATATAGCTAGCCCAGCACAGTTGCACACATCTATAGTCCCACCTACTCAGGAGGCTGAGGCAGAAGGATCCCTTGAGCCCAGGAATTCAAGTTCAGCCTGGGCAGCATAGTGAGACCCTGTCTCTTAATAAAAAGATTACATAACTAGTAAGTGGTGGAGCCAGGATTGGAATCCAGTTTATCTTACTCAGAATTTCATTTTTGTCCATTATACCTGTGATTCTCAAATTAAATGGGAAGCATATCAGATTCACCCTAGACCATTTTTGAACCATACCATCACCACATATAATTCTCATATATGTGCTCCCCTGCCCTGTCCTGCCCCACCCTGCCACCATAAACACACCAGAATTAAGATTTTCTATTAGTGACTAGAATGTGCATTGTGAAAACCTGTTCATTGCTCTATTTTCCTGTCTAGATTTATAGGCTTTTGTAAGGTCAACATTGTATATTTTATTTTGGTATATCCTCCACACACCCTTTATGTACCACAGTACTGTATACCTTATGAGAGCTCAATAAATTATTTTTTTTATTAAGGTAACATACACATATAACATTTTCCTTCTTTACCATTTTTAACTATATACTTCAATGATAATAAATACATTTATATTCTTTTACCCCTCTTCATCACCCTCTCCCTTCTCTCCTTCCCAGCCTCAGTAGATTCTTATTGACTTAAGTTTCCTTGACTAATTCTCCCCTTCCCAGCCTCAGTAGATTCTTACTGACTTAGGTTTCCTTGACTAATGCTACTAGTTTAGAGAACTGATATGATAAAATGAGTGGCAAATAGAAAATAAAAAGTTTAGGCCAGGCATGTGGTATCTCACACCTGTAATCCCAGCACTTTGGGAAGCCAAGGTAGGAGGATCCCTTGAGCTCAGTAGTTTGAGATCAGCCTGGGCAACATGATGAGACTCCATCTCTATTAAAAAATAATAAAATACTCCAGCCTAGGCAACAGGATGGGACTCTCAAAAAATAATAATAAACAGTTTTAAATTAAATCATAAATTATTTTTTAATTTAAGTATTACTCTGTAATATAATTAATTATATGTCTTACTTAAATTGTGAAGACTTTTTTTTTTTTTTAAAGAGAAATATTTCTCAAACCCAGTTCTCTGTATATTCTTTTCTTTTCAGGTCAAGTTCCCTTTTCAATACTGGATTCCTCAAAAGAATGCTATTTGAATCACTTCATCATGGTTTGGATGACATTCAGACCCTAATAAAGACATTAATCTTTGAATCAGAGTGTACGCCTCAAAGTCAGTTTTCAATTCATACACCTTCAAATCTCAACAAGCAAGGTGACTAATTGAATACTAGCTTACTAGCTTTAATTTACTTACCAAAAATACTGTATCTTTTTCAATTGTATTTGATGTTATAATAAAAGCAATATAATTATAGTGTTTTTAGTAAATCCTCTCTAATGAGTCTAATCATAATCTGGTTAATTTTTTTTTTAATTAGATAGTTTTCTTCAGGCTTATAATCAGGCCTGAGATGAATAGATGAATGATGAATAGTATTGTTGATTTTGTTGCGTTTTTTTGGATACTGGGTCTCACTTTTTCACCCAAGCTGGAATGCAAGTGGCACAAACATGGCTCACTGCAGTCTCAACCTCCTGGACTCAGGCGATCCTCTTGCCTCAGCCTCAACCTCCTGTGTAGCTGGAACCACAAGCATGTACCACCACACCTGGCTAATAATTTTATAGAGATGGGGTCTCACCGTATTGTCCAGGCTGATCTCAAACTCCTGGGCTCAAGCAGTCCTCCCACCTTGGCCTCCCAAAGTGGCTGGGATTACAGGCAAACCACCATGCGCTGACAATTTTTTTTAAGATAACCTCCCTTTTTTGTGTATTTTTAATTTTACTAGATTTTTTAAAAAGAATTAAAAAAAAAAAAAACCTAAAGTTCTTTTGTGATTTTTATTACCCTAGATCTGCTTTCTAGAAAAAGAAACTTTAGGAGTAATGTGGCCAAAAATTATAATATCTATGGAGACACAGAAACTAGATTTATACTTCTCATTCAGTAAAGCTATGTGTTCTTTTTCTCTTTAGTACAAACAGCCAATTTTGTAGTTGTATCTTGACTGTTGATATAAAGGTGAGCCTATTGAATATCCTAGTGTTCTCATAAATAATTAGAAGCTGCTATTATAGAGGGTTAAACAATGTAATTTTTGCAGTTCAGTTTGGCCACAGAGTCTCTTGCATATTCATGAAAATAGTGTGGATGGAATTTCATAAAGTTTTATTTAAACTTTGAGTTGAGTTGCTTTATGTCATTCTGTAAAATATTTTCTTTTCCCATTTGCTTTTTTTTTTTTTAGAAGAAAATGGTGTATTTATTAAAACTACAGATGACACCACAACAGATAATTACATTGCACAAGGTATGTATGCATATATGTGTGTACATTTGTACATATCAGGTCAAAATGGCATATAGCAAAAGGGTAGGAAGAAAAGAGATTGCCATGATAGCCTACTTAAAAATACATTTCATATTAAATGACAACAAAACTGTAGTAAAACTTGTTTATCAACATTCACACATTGGAAATTTCTGTTAACATATGCTTTGTTCACATCTGTAATATATGGTTATCCCTTTGAACGAACTGTATGATCTTGAATCATGTGAATAAAATAAGATCAAATTAGATATGATAAAGTTATATATAATTTTATAGTTAAGATAAAATTTTATTCTAATTCTTTTTAAAATTGCTCGTTAATATATGATTTATAGCAATTCCATTTAACCAGAAGACCTCATTCTCCAGCCAAAAGATTTTATTATATGGCCTTTCATATAATTTAGGATATGTGCATACTTTAAATATAACTGTGTTAGGCACTGTAAATTCATATTAAAAGGACGTTAAGATTTAAAATATCATTGCCTTAATGTCTAAGGTTTTGTTTTGCTTTTTAAAAAACTTTAGATTCCAGATGTGTTTTTGAATACAGATGAAAAGAAGACTGTAGAGTGTTAAGTTTGAAAGAGCGGTGGCCTTTAGTTATAAACTGTAATTTTTTATTAGTTGCTCAACAGTTTAGTGTTGACCTTCAAAGAAAGGAAACTTAAATTCCTTTTAATAGTATATAGTTTAAATAGCTACTATATACTCTTTCCAACAGCCATGTTCATTTGGCATCTTGATAACTTAAATTGATAATATTCTACCTAATTTCTCTGTTGATAACTTAAATTGATATATTTAATTTGATAACTTAAATTGATATATTCTACCTAATTTCTCTGTTGGAGGGAAGACAAAGAAGCATTATGATACACTGTAAAGAATATTAGATTTGCTGGGCATAGTGGCTCATGCCTGTAATCCCAGCACTTTGGGAGGCCGAGATGGGCAGATCACTTGAGGTCAGAGTTCAAGACCAGCCTTGCCAACATAGTGAAACCCTGTCTCTACTAAAAACACAAAAATTAGCCAGGTGCGTCGGTGCAAGCCTGTAATCCCAGCTACTTGAGAGGCTGAGGTGGGAGAATTGCTTGAACTTGGGAGGCAGAGGCTGCAGTGAGCCAAGATTGCACCACTGCACTCCAGCCTGGGTGACAGATCAAGACTGTCTCAAAAAAAAAAAAAAAAAAAAAAATTAGATTTAAGATCATTATCCTACTGCAGGCGCTGTTATATAAACTCACCCAGGTCCCTCCCCTTCAGCAAAATTGTCTTAAATCCTTTTTAGGATAAAGTAAAACAAATAAGCTTTAAAAATATTTTCAAAAGCCAAGAGCACAATAGCACACACCTGTAATCTCAGCTACTCAGGAGGCTGAAGTGGGAGGATAGTGTGAGGATTGTGTGAGCCTGGGCAACATAGCCAGACTCCATCTTAAAAAAAAAAAAAATTGTTTTTAATCTGTGAGCCTTTCTCATATATAAATTAAGGAAATTAGACTAATTTTTGTGGGCTCTTCTATAACTCTTAAATTATATGGTTATTCTAAGGCCATTGGTCAACACATAAAATCTTAAAATGATAGTACTATGCAAACCCAAAGGAAAATAACTCATTCTGTCAAAGATACGTTATATGTTGATTGCAGTGCTATTCACAATAGCAAAGACATAGAATCAACCTAAGTGCCCATCATCAATGGACTGGATAAAGAAAATGTACATATGTACTATGGAATAATATGCAGCCATAAAAAAGAACAAAATCATGCTCTTTGCAGCAACATGGATGGAGCTCTAGGCCATTATCCTAATAAAACTAATGCAAGAACAGAAAACCAAAGCCCCATGCTCTCACTTATAAGTGGGAGCTAAACTTGGATACTCATGGACATCAGATGGGAATAATAGACACTGGGGACTACTAGATGGAGGAGGGATGGGTTGGGGCCTGGACTGAAGAACCACCTGCTGGGTATTATGCCCACTGCCTGGGTGCTGGTGTTGTTGGGATTCCAAGCCCCAGCGTTACACAATTTACCCATGTAACAAACCTACAGATATACCCTTTAATTGATAAGGAAAGTTGAAATTTTTTGAAAAGGAAGAAATTACTGGGCCAAAAAAAAAATCTGTATACTGCTGATGATAGTCACTATTAAGGTATTACATCAGATTTTTTGCCTCAGATGCTCCTAAAACTTGTACTAAATCTGGGTATCTATCCTTTGACTAGGTGCCTCATTAGATTTCATGCAATTTCAAATTTTAGATTTCAAATTATAATTCTGATTTGATGGATGGATCCCAGGTTGTCCTTTTTGCTTTATGTTTTTATGTAAAAAGGCAACAATTCAGCAATAATTTATATTTATTTTGAATGTAATTTATCATTTTATGTATCAACTTTGCCTTTTTAATACTTTTTTTTTTTTAAGAGACAGGGTCTTGCTATGTTGCCCAGGCTAGACTCAAACTCCTGGGCTCAAGCGATCCTGCCACATCAGCCTCCCAAGTAGCTGGGACTATAGGTGTATGTCAATGCCCCTGGCACCTTCTGAATACTTTCCTTAAGCAGATGTTAATTACTTTCCCTGAGGAAGTAAGGTTTGACCATAACATTCATATATAAATAATCAAGGATTGAACACCAGGCAAAATCTCATTATAGTATTGGATAGCTATCTCAGTTGTTTTCATGTTGTGATTTTTGGAAGGATACAGTTCTAAAATCTTACTTGCTGTCTTCCTTTCACTCAAAATGAAAAAACTGAGTGCTGTGATGAGAAATAGGCAATGAGATAATAACATTGACCTTTTATCAGTTTCTCTGTCCAAGCTCTCAAGACTTTGTGTTGTTTTTCTTTGTTTTGTGATTACTGAAGACCCACTATGTATCCAATACTGAGCACTCAGTAGAAATACAGGTATAAAAATGAAAGACATTGTCCTTAGGAACTTAGAATATAACTTGGGGAGAAAGGACTTTTACACACATTAAGGAACTATAAGAAAAGAAAAAAATGACAGAACTTAATCAAACTCTGAGTAGTGTAGTGTAGTATTACCAACAATGAAATCTGTGAAGTGACTGGCCCCAAATTCACAGATGGCTTCCTACAGGAGACAAAATAGAGTGTGACTTGAAGTTGAAGAAGGTAGAAAGGAAGTTCTGATTCAGCAGACAGTTAAATATGAAAATTACATAAGTGAAGGACAGTGAAAATAGAATATAAGAATTAAGATTGGAGGGACAGGTTGAAATAATGTGTCAGGATTTAGACTTGAGACAAATATATAGTTATAAAAGTATTTGGCTTGTAATTTTTAAGAGCATGCTAACTTTGTATGTGTATGTTGCAGGAAAGAGAAAAAGTAATGAAATGATCACAAATTTAGGCAAGAAGCAAAAGACTGATGTCAGTACTGAACATCCTCCCTTTTATTACAACATTCACAGACACAGCATTAAAGGAATGAATATGCCAAAGTAAGACACCCAGTGAATGACAAAGTATATATTTTATATTTTAATAATATTGTGATTTAAATAAAAATACAAAAATCTGATTATTTTTTCTTTTCTTTCCTTGTTGCAGGTTAAAGAAGTTTTTGTGCTATTTATCTCAAGCAGGCTTTCGAGTAAGCCGAACTCATTTTGACCCAATGGGTGTACGCACAGATGCACCTCTGATGCAGTTTAAATCTATCCTTTTAAAGTACAGCACCCCCACCTACACTGGAGGACAGTCAGAAAGCCTTGTCCAGTCAGCATCTGAAGATACAGTAACTGAAAGAGTTGAAATGTCAGTGAATGACAAAGCAGAAGCAAGTGGCTGCAGAAGATGGTAAACGTAGAAAAGAGTTGGTTCTCAGGTGTCTGTATAGATGGCCTAATAGTTCTCTATACCAACTGTAGTTCTTTTTCTGTTCTTTCAATTCAGTAGAGTAAAAATAAAAAGACAGTGTCATTTTCATTCAGAAACTGACCAGTTTCTAACTTAGCTGGTTTGGGAGCTTTGCTTTCCAAGTTCTTTTTGTTTTAAGGCAAACTTAAAATTTTAATGGCAACATTTCATATGAAGCCAAGTCTCACTGAGATCACCCTACTGCTTAATCATTCGGAAAATTTTCACATGCAAAGTGTTTGGAATTTTATGTATGTTATGAAAGCTATCTTTTACAATTCTTAATCACACCTCTGCTTAAACTGATTCATGATGTTTATGTTTTCCTATTTGTAGTGTACAAAATGAAGCTGAAGGCTCACATATTAAAATGACCCTGAATAGAATAGGAAGAACAATGTTCTTACAGGTCATAAATGTTTTTCACAATTAGAAAACTAAAATATGTACCCATTTTTAAGAAATCATACTTCTCCCCATATTGATCTTTTCATTTCTTACTAGCTTTTGAGAAATTAAATACTTGCCTGAGATAGAAGTACTTTATTTTTATAACTTTAGGGTCTAAATGAGTAAACTTCAAAGTAAGATTTTGGCAAAATAAATTGAGACCATTGTTCTAATACTTGTTCATGAGCACTGAAATCCTGAAGAGGGGAGATTTGGTTATAAATTAAACAGGTTGGGTGATCTTAAGTGCCTCAGTTAATGCACGTACAGTATTCATTTGGTTGGTTGTACTACCTCTCAGAAGTAAAATTTGTCACCTTATAGAGTGAGAGTTTTTGGGTTTGGGGGTTGTTTTTTTGTTGTTGTTTGGTTTGGTATTTTTGGTTTTGTATTTGTATAAATTTTTTGTATAATTAGCCCAGGCTGATGTAACTATAAAAATTAGTTGAAAAAAAATATATTGTTTCCTTAATGGAATTTTTACTTCATTTGAATATAAGATTTTGGATGAAAGGATTTGGTTTAAAGTTTGGGTTTTTGTCTCAAGGATTTAATCCATATTTATCCGTAAATATTTCTTAAGGTATGTAACTTTTTACAAACATTAAGTCAGGGGTTGGGGGAGGAGGGGGTGGTAATTATTATAACTGAAAGGTTTAAATATACTACCTAAGAAAAAAGTACTTCTGTGACATATACAAAAAAATCTGGTGGATGGGCATTAGATGAATATAGAATATTAATTTTGCAGAAATGAAGGAAAATCTCTTTGTGCTATTACAGCATATTCCCAAGACAGTTTATTTTCCTTTCTCCAATTAATGTGGTCATAAATTTCAGTAAAATCAAGAAATAGGTGAAGTGCAAGCTAGTTTCTATAATGACCATTAAAAAAATTCTGCTCTGTAATTCTTGCCAGTTAAAATTATAACCTGCAAATGAGCAGAATGAGTTTTTTGTTCATATTATTAAAAATAAAAATTAGTATAAATCCAGGAGGCAAACTATCCTAGCACTCAGATTATCTGATTTAATACATATTATTGAATATCAGTCCCAAATTTTGCTAAATGCTTATCAGCATGATATATGTTGATCAATGATGAGTAGGGCTTAATGCAAAGATCCTAATTTAATTTTAAAAACCTGTAAATTGCTGTTATCTAAAATATATGTGTATATTAATTTCACATATAAAGGCAGATTTTTCAAAGAAAAATTTGATAGGAGGTAGTTTAGAACTCTGTGATCAGGTACTACATCAACCAAAAGAGGAAATACTTTAAAAATTCCATTTAGCAACCTGAGCAATCTTATTCTCGTAACAATAGTAGTAATTTGGGACACTGCAAATGTTTATCACGTTGTAAAGTTACATCAGTTGTATCCTTTCATTAAAACTTGATAAACAAAAGAACCAGTTAAGGAAACCAGTGTGTTGACTCTGCTAGTTGCTAATGTTAATACTCTAGCCATACACTCAGGAAATGGGAGAGGTAACCAAGGGATGGGTTTGGGGGTCACTGTGGTGGACTTGGGGCAAAACTCCACTTCTACTGACTTCCACAAGACTCCACTCTGAATAAATGTGTGATATTCTGGTTGCCCAAAATTAGAACTAATTCAACACATTTGGTGAGCCCAAAAGGTCTAGGAATTTCTTTCTGCACTGTATAACTGCTCTGGTAAATGGCCCCAGATTACTCTGGAGAATGCTAAGAGATACATAATACATACTTGTGATACGTCAGAGTCCTTTCTCCAAGGCCTCCAGAAATTGAATTAAGTCAGACCTGAAAATTAGATAAGGGCTCATGATTACTATAGTGGCTCAAGTCAGACAGTTTTTAGTAACATAAACCAAATAGGACTATCCATTTTCGTTCTTTAGATCACATGATCCTTCAGCCAAAGCCAGACCTCATGTTAGACTATACTGATTATCCTGTGGTTCCTGCTGTCTATTACAGTAACCATGCCCACCTTTCTAGTCTAGCAATTGAATGCACTACTTTGTCTCTGACACAATACAGTCTTGAAAATGCACATTGAATCATGGAGTGCATTCCCACTGAAGCATCTCCCACTGGCATCTCTGGCCTACAGACAGACTATACAGCTTTTCAGGAGTGCTGGTGATCTGCTCACCAAGTGTTTTTCTCAATGCCTTGGTAAAGAGAGTTGACTGGACTCTTATGAGGGATACAGTTAGAGGATCACTCATATGAAACCCTCTCCAACATGGCCCCTCTTCTTTGATTTCTTTTCTCTACATCATACCAAGGAGTTTCTGGCATATCATCTCTAATTTAGATGAGCCACTGCTGAGTCAAAATGTCTTTCCACCAAGTAAAAAGGACTACTTCGAGCTGTTCAGTCTGATAGACTGAGCCAAAATCTCTGCTATAGGTTTACCCATAATAATCATTTGGCCCAATTTATGTCCTTTCTTTCAAGGTCCTACATACTCAGAATCTAGTTCCACAGATATTCTCCACCTATCAATATTAAGATCCAAAAAAAGACTCTTTCAGACCACACTTAGTATTTGTCTCCCTGGGACATGCTGGGATCTGACTCAAACTGTGTCCTGGAAACAATGAGGGATTGTAGGGATAGGACATATGGGCTTCTTTGTGCAAGGTAACTAACTCCTTTAAGTGAGGTTATTAAGGGATTGGTCAGTCAAGGTAACAAGCATATCTAAGGGGTTCCTTCACCTTCAAGTGGGGAGTTTGGGATTTAGGATACTCAACTCATCGAAGTCTTCCCAAAACTCTTAGAATACCACTTTTTCCTGACCAGTTTCCCTACTCTTGTAAGACCCAACAAGATAGGGATTCTGCCAGCTTGCAGAATCCTAGGAAAAACATTCCCTAGAAAGTGGAATAGTAATTGTAATAGCTTATATTTATACGAGACTTAGTAGTACACAGTGCTGTCTTTACATAGACTATATAATCCATAGCAGTAGTTATGATCATCCCCACTTCATAGAAAAAGAAACTCAAGCTAAACAAGATTAACTTATTTATCCAGTGCCACTCTAAAACTGGCTAGTAAAAGAACCAGGATCCAGTCCCGGGCCAACTTCAGAGCTCATGCTTTAGCCACTTGGTAATCTTCCTTTATTGAATAACACATAAAGATGTACGTAAAATAGAAGATTACTTTAATACTTATTTGGCCAAAGGCAGTCCGGTAGAAACTTATGGAACAGAATTAATCACAAAAGAATAGTTAACCACTGCCCTATTGTACATTTTCCATTTCTAAAACCTCTTAACCACTATACTTTATAATCTATGCCTATATAGAAAACACTGTTATCAACTTCGTTCTCATTTCCTATGGCCAATATTGTTCCAGAGCTTTAGTTTTAGATTAATAGAAAAATCACTGCAAATTCAACCTTTTGAAGCTAAAAGATAAAAGCCCATTGAACTCCAGATCTCTCTCAATAATCAGTTACAACTTGAAAATCTCAATACATTTGGTGAGAATCTCCTCTCTGAAGTCCAAATCCGTAAAGATTTTGTTACATACAGTAAGTCCTCACTTACTGCTGCTGATAGGCTCTTGGAAACGTGACTTTAAACAAAATGACTTATAATGAAACCAACTTAACCATAGGATAATTAATATAAACAAGAATTAAGTCCCTACACCACATTCCTGGTCACAAAAACATCACCAAACTCCTAAGTAGAGACCCCAAACACTTCTAATATTAAACACTGAAATACATGTGAGCCATGCATACATCTAAGAAAGATCAATAAAAACAACAATTTACCCAAGTTTTGGTAAATCTGAGTGACAGCAATTGTAATGGTGGGGGGTTTAAACTGAGTAATAAATGTTTGCAAAGCAAAAATTATAAGGAGCACCTCCTACCATTGCACAGTTCAAACACAATAACAAATATGGTGGGCTCACTGAGCACTGTTGTACTGCATCTTTTTTTGTCATAGACACCTTTATGATTATGATTTACTTCACACATTTTTATTTTACAAGAATTTGTGTTCATTTACTCATTTTCCAACCTGCTTATTCCAGTTCAGGGTAGCAGATGGCCAGAGCCTGTCCCAGCAGCTCAGGGCACAAGGCAGGAAGCAGCCCTAGACAGGATGCCCATCCCATGGCAAGGTGCACTCACACACACTCACACTTATTCACACTAGCACATGTAGACACATCAGTGACCCAATATGGGCATCTTTGAGATATGGGAGGAAGTTGGAGCACCAGGAGAAAACCCACATAGATGTGGGGAGAGCAGGCAGACTCCACACAGACAACGGCGCCACCAGGGAAGTGATTATTTTTTGGTCATCAACATTTTAACAAAACACTTTTTTGAGGACCTGCTGTACTTTCAAAGATAAAGCAATTCATGTTTTACAGATAGAAAGAACCATAGACAACATCAACCCCTCCATCAGAGAAAACACTGCTAATGGGGTTAAAGAACTAAGATATTTGGCCAAGGTTACACCATATTTAGGTACGGAAATGAGCCAAGAGTGCAAGTGTTTTATTTTCATCTAGTTTTGGTTTGGTTTTGCCAAAGTAATACATATACATTATTTAGCAAGTCCAGTTAATTCTTAGGAGTGAAAGAGGTAAGCTAAGAATCTACTTACTATTTTAAAATAATATACCATGCTGGGCGCGATGGCTCACACCTGTAATCCTAACGCTTTGGGAGGCAGAGGCGGGTGGATTGCCTGACCTCAGGGGTTCAAGACCAGCCTGGGCAACACGGTGAAACCCCATCTCTACTAAAATACAAAAAATTAGCTGGACATGGCAGCGTGTGCCTGAAATCCCAGCTACATGGGAGGCTAAGTCAGGAGAATTGCTAGAACCTGGGAGATGGAGGGTGCAGTGAGCCAGGATCACGCCACTGCACTTCAGCCTGGGTGACAGAACGAGACTCCGTCTTTAAAAAAAAAAAAAGCAAAAGAAAATAATATACCAATAGTATTCAATAGTATTCCTGTATTCCATTTTAGGCATTATCTATTAAATTCTAACTACAGAAGGCCGGGCACACTGGCTCACGCCTGTAATCCCAGCACTTTGGGAGGCCAAGGCAGGTGGATCACCTGAGGTCAGGAGTTCAAGACCAGCCTGACCAACATGGTGAAACCCCATCTCTACTAAAAATACAAAAATTAGCCAGGCATGATGGCACATGCCTGTAATCCCAGCTACTGGGGAGGCTGAGGCAGGAGAATCTCTTGAACCCAGGAGGCATAGGTTGCAGTGAGCCGAGATTGTGCAATTGCATTGCAGCCTGGGTAACGAGCAAAATTCTGTCTCAAAAAAAAAAAAACTACAGAAGATACAGATGATTTAATTTTCTTAAACAATTGTTGAGACATCCATTCTATGATTTCTGATCTTTTTAACAGAGAAGAGAGGGAGAATGTGTGTGTGTGTGTGTGTGTGCGCGCGCGCGCACTTTCTGGAAATGTTAGCATCTTTTTATCCTATATTATGCTTGCTGTGCATCTTTTAAAAAAAATTATTTGTGCTAGGCATTCTCTGGGTTCTTGAGAACTTCAAGTCCTGGCCAGGCGTGGTGGCTTACACCTGTAATCCCAGCACTTTGGGAGGCCAAGGCAGGCGGATCACAAGGTCAGGAGATCGAGACCATCCTGGCTAACACAGTGAAACCCCGTCTCTACTAAAAATACAAAAAATTAGCCAGGTGTAGTGGCACGTGCCTATAGTCCCAGCTACTTGGGAGGCTGAGGCAGGAGAATCCTGAAGGTGGAGGTCGAACCCAGGAGGCAGAGGTTGTAGTGAGCCAAGATTGCACCATTGCACTCCAGCCTGGGTGACAGAGCGAGACTCCCTCTCCAAAAAAAAAAGAAAAGAGAAAAGAAATTAAGAAATTCAAGTCCTTCACCTCACAGTAATTTTCTTACATTGTTTAATAATTTTCTTTCCTTCATCTTTCTCTTCCTGAAACTTTCAGATTTCAGACCTTCTGGGTAGATTTATTTATTATTTTTTACTCTATTTCCATCTTTTTATTACTTTATTTTATTTTATTTTTTTGATATAAAGTCTTCCTCTGTCTCCCAGGCTGCAGTGCAGTGGTGCAATCACTGCTCACTGCAGCCTTGATTTTCCGGGCTCAGGTGATCCTCCCACCTCAGCCTCCTGAGTAGCTGGGACCACAGGCATGAGTCACCACACTTGGCTAATTTTTAAATTTTTTGTAGAGATGAGGTCTCCCTATGTTGCCTAGGCTGGTCTTGAACTCCTGGGATCAAGCAGTCTTCCTGACTCAGCCTCCCAAAATGCTAGGATTATAGGCGTGAGCCACCACACCTGGCCTTTAATACTTTCTGTGATACACATTTCACATTACATTCTAGTACTTCTGTTAGGGTTATTTTGTATTTTTAAATTGATATATCATAATTGTACGTATTTTGGGGGTACATGGGATATCTTGTTACATGTATATACAATGTGTAATCACTTCCCAGAGGCCCCCAACTCCAAATACTGTCATATTGGAGCTTAGATTTTCACGTACGAATTTGGGGGAACACAAACATTTAGTCCATGGCATTGCATTATCTCTTCTTTCACCTTTGCATCTTTGTTTTTAAAAAAATTTTTAATTATACCCTTTAACAGCATCTCCCAATCCCTCTCTATACCCAACCCCTAGCCCCAGGCAACCACTGTTCTGATTCTGTGAGTTTGACTGTTTTATATTTCACATGTAAGTGAGAACATGTAGTATTCGTTTATGTCTGGCCTATTTCACTTAGCATAATGTTCTTCAGTTTCATCCACGTTGTCACAAATGACAGAATTCCCCTTTCAAACGGCTGAATAGTGTTCCATTGTATATATACACATTTTCTTAATCCAGTCATCCATCAGTGGACACTTATGTTGATTTCATATCTTAGTTATTGTGAATAATGCTGCAACAAAATTGGAGTGGCTGCAATAAACATAGGAATGCAGATATCTCTTTGACAGAATGATTTCATTTTCTTTGGATAAATACCAAGAGTGAGGTTGCTGGATCATATAGTTTTGTTAGAGAGAGGGTCTTGCTCTGTCATCCAGGCTGGGATGAAGGGGCACAATCATGATTCACTGTTGCCTCGAACTTCTGGCCTCAAGCAGTCCTCCCACCTCAGCCTCCCAAAGTTCTCAGATTACAGGCATGAGCCACCAAACCCAGTTTTATTGTTATTTTGTAGGGAACCTCCATATTGTTTTCCATAAGGGTTATACTAATTTACATTCCCACTAACAGTGTACAAGGGTTCCTTCTCCATACCCTTGCCCATATTTATCTCCTTTTTGCACAATAGCCATTCTAACAAATGTGAGGTGATATCTAATTTGCATTTTCCTGATTAGTAATATTCAGCATTTTTTCATATACCTATTGTCCACTTGTATGTATTCTTTTGAGAAATGTCTATTCAAGTCCTTTGCCCATTTTTTAATCAGATTGTTTTCTTGCTTTTGAGTTTTTCGAATTCCTTATATGTTTTGGATATTGACTCTTTGTTAGATGTGTGGTTTGCAGATATTTTCTCCCATTCTGTAGGTTGTCTTTTCACTCTGTGGATTGTTTCCTTTGCTGTATCAGAAGCATTTTAGTTTGATGGAATCACATTTGTCTATTTTCATTTTTGTTGCCTGTGCTTTTGAGGTCATATCAAACAAAATAATTGCCCAGAGCAGTGTCAAAAAACTTTTTCCCTGTGTTTTATTTTTACTAGTTTTACAGTTTCAGGTAGTTCAGTTCAGTTTTATAGTTTCAGGTCTTAAGTCTTGAATCCATTTTGAGTTTTGCTTGCTTTTGTTCTAGAACTATAGGTGTGCACCACCATATATGGCTAAATTTTTTATTTTTTGTAGAAACAGGATATCACTATGTTGCTCAGGCTGGTCTTGAATTCCCACCTAGATTGCCTTGAAGACAGAAAAACTTGGAAGAAATATGGATGTTAAATGTGACTCTTGAGAGGGCTAAAAAGGAAGTGAAGTACATGTTATAGAAAGCTTTTTATCTTAGAGAATATATTCTCATGAACAGAATGTTGGTAGAAATATGAATATTAATAAATGCTTCTGGTGAGGTCTTTGATGAAGAACCTAACAGTGGAAACTGGAGAAAAGGCAATCCTTGATATAAAGTGGCATAAAACTTGGCTAAATTAGTGGGGCATGATGGAATGCACCTGTAGTCCCAGCTACTCAGAAGACTGAGGCAGGAGGATCACCTGAGCCCAGGAGTTTGAGGCTGTAGTGTGCCATGATCATGCCTGTGAATAGCTACTGCACAGTAGTTATAATTAAGAGAGACCATGGTGAGACTCTCTTAAAAAAAAAAACCACACACACACACACACACACACACACACACACACACACACACACACACACAAAAACACAGGGCCGGGCACGGTGGCTCACGTTTGTAATTCCAGCACTTTGGGAGGCCGAGGTGGGAGATTGCCTGAGCTCAGGAGTTTGAGACCAGCCTGGGCAACACGGTGAAACCCCGTCTCTACTAAAATACAAAAAATTAGCCAGGTGTGGCACTGTGCACCTGTAGTCCCAGCTACCTGGGAGGCAGAGGCAGGAGAATTGTTTGAACCCAGGAGGCAGAGGTTGCAGTGAGCTGAGATCACGCCACTGCACTCTAGCCTCGGTGACAGAGCGAGACTACATGTCAAAACAAAACAAACAGAAAAACCCACTAAGTTATGTTTTACTGTTGGGTAAAAACTAGAACTTATAAGCCACGAACTTGGATATTTAACTGAGATTTTCAAGTAACAAGTGTTGAAGGCGCAGCCTGATTCCTCCTTGCTGCTTAGAATAAAATGTGAGAGGAAAGAGATAAATTGAGGAGGTAACTATTAGGCAAAAAGCAACCAGCACTTGAAGATTTTCGAGAGTCTCATCCTATCCTGATTGCAGAGGATGCTAAGTAACAAATATACTGTTGGAAAGGCATGCTGTGGAGAGAGGGCCAAGGGAGTGGCTGGACAACCTTTTGCTGAAGAGATTAGGTGTGTGACTCGTGGATGTAATCAACTGTCTTAGCAAAAGCCAGAAATAGAGATGGGGTTATCCAGGAAGGATCTATCAAGAGATAGGTCTATCAATCAACAAGATCTCCCTTGTCTAATGGCATGGACCTCCATGGGATGAGACATGGGAGACAAACAAGGATTTTGAGAATGTTATAGCAGCAGAAACATTGCCCGGCTTAGAATGAAAGGGACAGAGACTATACAAAATGCAAAAGGTTGTTGGACTCTCAAAATTCTACAGGCAGGGAACAGGCTGATAGGGCTACTCAACTGCAAACATGTGCTACCTTTTGAGAGGAAAGAATAACAACTCCAAAAGCAGAGGCACAGGTGCAGAAGCAGAGGGCAGACAGGTGGCCCCCCTGGAGAGCCAAAGGAGCCTCCATGGACCCAGAATGTGGAACACTATGACTCCAGAGAGCAGAGCATTAAGCTGCAGAGGGTAATTCTCAAGCTGTCAAACCTAATGGAATTTTCTCTGCTGGGTTTTGAGCTTGTTTGGGATCTGTGATACCTTAATTCATTCCTCCTTCTCCCTTTGGGAATGGGATTGGCTATCCAATGCTTGTCCCACCATTGTATTTAGGGAGCAGATAGTTTTCTAGTCCACAGGTCTACAGATAGAAAGGAATTATGCCCTACGATGGATCATACCCAAGAGTATCACCCATACCTGATTTAGATAAGATTTGGGGCTTTGTGGGTTAAAAAATATTTACAAGAGGTATTAGATGTACAGGTTGATGCTGGAATAGGTTGATTTAGGGGGATGTTGGATTGAATGAAGGTATTTTGCCTGTGGGACAGACTTGAATTTTGAGGGATCTGAGAGTGTACTATAATGAATTGAATAGTGGCCCCCAAAAGACATGCCTACCCAGACTTCAGAATGTGACCTTATTTGGAATAAGGGTCTTTACAAATGTAATTAAGGATCTTGAGATGAAATCATCCTGGATTAAGGTGGATCCTAAATCCAATAACAGCTGTCCTTAGACAGAAAAGAAGACATAGACACAGAGGGGAAGGCCACGTGAAGATGCAGGCAAAGTCTGGGCATGGTGGCTCATGCCTGTAATCCCAGCACTTTGGGAGGCTGAGGCTGGTGGACCACCTGAGGTCAGGAGTTTGAGACCAGCCTGGCCAACATGGTGAAACCCCATCTCTACTGATAAAGTACAAAAAATTAGCTGGGCATGGTGGCACATGCCTGTAGTCTCAACTACTCAGGAGGCTGAGGCAGGAGAATCGCTTGAACTTGGGAGGCAGAGGCTGCAGTGAGCCGAGATTACGCCACTGCACTCCAGCCTGAGCAACAGAGCAACACTCCATCTTAAAAAAAAAAAAAAAAAAAAAAAAAAAAAAAAAAAAGGGGGGGGGGGGAGGCAAAGACTGGAGTGATACATCCAAAAGTTAAAGAATGCCACAAATTGCCAGTAGCCACAAGAAGCTAGGACAGTATAATGGAATGGATTCTCCCTCACAGCTTCCATAAGAAATCCACCCTACTGACACCTTGATTTCAGATTTCTGGCCTCCAGAACTGTGAGAACAAATTTAAGCCACCAAGTTTGGAATAATTTGTTATGAAAACCTTAGAAAATTAAGATAGGGTGTAAACATTCATTCTACCACCATTAAGTATGAAATTAGCTGTGTGTTTTTTCTTAAATGCCTTTTTAATACGTTTCCTTTTATTCCTCTTTTGTTGAGGTTTTTTTTTAGTCACAGAAGGTTGAAGTTTGTTTTCAAATGCTTTTCTGGATCTGTAATGGATGATTATGTCAGTTTTGTACTTTATTGGTATATTACATCAGTTGACTTGTTTGTTGAACCAACCTTGCATTCCTGAGATAAAAGCTACTTTTTTTTTCTTTTAACTTGTATATTTACAAAGAAGTCTTTTTATAAAAAAAAAAAAAGTTATGTGATATTTTAAAATTTCAGTGTCCACGTGTTAATCACTAATATACAGAAATACTATTTTTCTATGTTTATCTAGCATCTTTCAACCTTGCTGAATTTACTTATTAGTTCTAGAAGTGTTTCTACACATTTCTGAAGATTTTATATGTAGACGATGATGTCATCTGCAAATAGGGATAGTTTTTCCTTTTTGATCTGTATGCATTTTTTTTATTTCTTTATTCTCTTTTTAGAATTTCCATGATGAATAATGAGAGCATACTTGTTCACAATCACAGGGAGAACTGAAGTGTTTCACAATTAAATATAATGTTAGCCATAGGATTTTTTTGTAGATGCTGTTTGTCAAGTTGAAGTTGCCCTCTATTCCTAATTTTCTGAAAGTTGTTTTTTGTTTTTATTGAGACAGGGTCTCACTGTGTCACCTAGGCTGAAGTGCAGTGGTGCAATCAGGGTTCACTGCAGCCTCAAACTCCTTGTCTTGGGTGATCCTCCCACCTCAGCCTCTCAAGAAGCTGGGACTGGCCAGAGGTGCATGCCACCACGCCCAGCTAATTTTTGTAGAGACAGGGTTTCCCCATGTTGCCCAGGCTGGTCAAACTCCTGGGCTTGAGCAATCCACCCGCCTGGGCCTCCCAAAGTGCTGGGATTACAGACATGAGCCACCATGCTAGGCCTCTGAGAGTTTTATAAATCATGAATGGGTGTTGAATTTCATCAGCTGCTTTTTCTGCATCAGTTGATTTTGTTTTTTAGCCTCTTAATATGGAAGATCACATTAACTGAATTTTGAATACTGAAACTGCCTTGCATCTGAAATAAACTCCAAGTCATTAATACTTAATTCTTTGTATATATTACTGAATTCTACTTGCCAAATTTTTTTTTGATTTTTAGTCTATATTCATCAAAAATGCAGACCTGTGATTTTCTTAACTATGTCTGGCTTTGGTTTAGGGTGATAACAACTTCATGAAATAAATTAATGTTCCCTTCTCCCCTATATTTTGAAAGAGACTGTAGAATTGGCATTAATTCCTCTTTAAACATTTGGTAGAATTCTCCAGTGAAATCACTGGAGCTTGAAGGTTTCTTTGGGGAGTTATTAATTTGTGCATTCAATTTCCTTAATACTAGAGGGCTATGTAAATTATCTTTTTAATATCAGGTGTGTTGTGTTAGCTTCTGTTTTTTAAGTAATTGGTCTACTTCATCTATCAAATTTACATGTGTAGAGTTGTTTGTTCTCTTATACTTTTGATGTCAGTAGGGTATGTAGTGGTAAGTATATCCCCCATTTCATCCATGGTGTGGATAATATGTGTCTTCTTTCCTTCTCTCATTTATCTTTAGTTAGAGATTTGTCCATTTTATTGATCTTTTCAAATAACCAGCCTTTTATTTCATTGTAATTCTCCTTTTATTTCATCTACTTCTGCTTTTATCTTCCTTCCTTCTGCTTGGACCTTGAGTTTCTAGTTTCTTGAGGTAATTTATTGAGACTCTTCTGCTTGAAGGTATGCATTTAGTGCTATAAATTTCCCTCAACACTTTATATCCTATAAATTCTGATGTATTTTCATTTTCATTCAGTCCAGAGTTGTTTGCTTTTAACTTCCCTTGAGACTCTCTCTTTGACCCATGGATGATTTAGAAACATACAAAAATTATTCGGCTGTGGTGGCACACGTGCCCGTAATCCCAGCTACTCAGGAGGCTGAGGCAGGAGAATTGCTTGAACCCAGGAGGTGGACCCAGGTTCACACCATCCTCCTGCCTCAGCCTCCCAAGTAGCTGGGACTACAGGCGCCCACCACCACACCCAACTAATTTTTTGTATTTTTAGTAGAGATGGGGTTTCACCGTGTTAGCCAGGATGGTCTTGATCTCCTGACCTCGTGATCCACTCGCCTCAGCCTCTCAAAGTGCTGGGATTACAGGCGTTAGCCACAGCACCCGGCCTCAGCTGGGTCATGTTTTTAAACTAATTTCCCAATCTTTTAATTGGTATATTTAGACTATTTACATTTCATGTAATTATTGATATATTAGGGCTTAAGTGGGTTTTTTATTGTAATAACTTTTGCGTCATATCATTTCTAACCCTTTGAGCCTTAGGAAGACAGTATTTCCTTTGTGTGTGCATTGAGAAGACAAAGGCTTAGGATTTTGGATAACTAAACGTGAGGTAACTGAAATGCCAAGTGAGAAAAGGCATCTCTTAAATTCCCATTGTATTTCTATTGAGAAATACAATGTATTTCTGTATTTGTTGTATTGTTTTTCATTTTCTGCCTGTTACTTGAACATTTTTCAGAATTCTACTTTTAGAGTGTATCTCTGCATAAACACTATAAAACCACATTTAGTGGTTGCTCTATTAGATAAAAACAACTTGTCTACTGATTTTACCAATTCAAGTGAAGTATAGAAAACCTACCTCCCTTTAACTATTCCTGTTTATAATCATTAAATATTAACTCTACATACATTTTGAACATCAATGGCATAACTTCTACTTCAGCCAACAAGTAACATTTAGAGAACTTAGGAGGAGAGTGTATTCAATTTAGTCATTTTTTTTTTCTCATTGCGTCCTTTCTCTATATATCATGTTCCAGGGTTCCTTCTATTATCATGCCCCTCCTGTTTATAGAATTTCCTTTAGCCATTCTTTTTTGAGCAGGTCTGCTGGCAGCAAATTCTTCTCCCTTCATTACCAAAGGATGTTTTTGCTAAGGTACCTGGATTAGCAGTTTCCTTTCAGCACCTGGAAAATATTCTGCAACTTCTTTCTGGCCTCCATGCTTTCAGAATGAGAAATAAGTATCCGTTGTTTAAGCCATCTGGTCTATACGTTGTTATAGCAGCCTGAGCTAACACATTTATACTGTCTTTTATATTTATTCAGTTACCTTTTCCAGTGCTATTTCTTTGTGTGGACTCATGTTACTATCTAATCTTTCATTTCAGCCTAAAGAACTCCCGTTAGTATTTCTTGTAGTTAAGGTTTACTAGTGATAGTCTTTGTTTTTGTTTATGTGGGCATGTCTTACTAATTTCTCCTTCGTTTTTGTGGAATAATTTTACTGATAAAGATTTCTTGGCTATTTTTTTCTTTCAGTACTTGGGAATGTGCATTCACTGCATCCTGGCCTCCATGGTAGCTTATTATGAGAAGTGAGCTGTTCATCTTATTTAGGACCCCTTGTTTGTGAATTGCTTTTCTCATGCTGTTCACAGTACTCTTAGTTTTGTGGATCTCTTTGAGTTTATATGGTAGTTTGTTGAGCTTTTTAAATGTGCAGGTAACGTTTCTCATCAAATTTTTAAACCTTTGGCAATTATTTCTTCAAATACACACTTTCTGCCCCTTTACCTCCTCTCCTTCTGGAACTCCAGTTCTGGGTGCTAGTACAATTGACAGTGTCCTACATGTCTCTGAGGTTCCACTCCTTCACTCTTGTTTTTCAGACAGGATATTCTCAATTGGCCTGTCTTCAAGGTATTTCTTCTGCCAGTTTGAATCCACTGTTGAGACTCTAGTGAATTTTAAATTTTGATTCCTTTATCTTTCAGTCCACATTTCCATTTGGTTTGTTCATAATTTCTTTATTGGTATTTATTTGGTGAGACATTCCTCTCTTATTTAGTTCTTCAGACATGGTTTTAGATCTTTGAACATGTTTTTAAAAGCTGACAAAGAGTATTTGTCTAATTAGTTCAACATCTGGATTTCCTCATAGACAATTCTGTTTCTTTATATGTCTTGTAATTTTCTGTTGAAAACTAGGCTTTTAAAATACAGTAGTCCCCCCTTCATCCTTGGGGATATGTTCTAAGATCCCCAGTGGATCCTTGAATCCACAGGTTGTACCAAACCCTGTACTTCTTATGTTTTTTCCTACACCCACATAACTATGGTAAAGTTTATCAATTAGGCAGATCAACAATATACAATCATAGCAATATACTGTTCACAATTTCATGAGATTTGTCTCAACTCTGACATAGAAAAAAGATTTGTTCTTCTCACAGATCTTACCAAATTCAGCATAATTTACTTTTTCTTTCCTTATTAAGTCAAGAACTCGTATCTTTTCACTTAACAGAAGCACTTTATGGCTTCTCTTTGGTATACCCACATTGTCAACATCACTACCATTGCATTTTGGGGCCATTAAGTAAAATGAACACAAACACTGCAATACTATGACAATCAACCTAGTAACCATAACAGGTACTAAGTGACTAAAGGACGAGTAGCATATACAGCAAAGATATGCTGGACACGGGGATAATTCATGTCCCAAGTGGAATAGCACAAGATTTTCTCAGGCTACTCAGAACAGTGTGCAGATATTATAGAATATCCTGTCTGAAAAACAAGAGTGAAGGAGTGGAACCTCAGAGACATGTAGGACACTGTCAATTGTACTAGCACCCAGAACTGGAGTTCCAGAAGGAGAGGAGGTAAAGGGGCAGAAAGTGTGTATTTGAAGAAATAATTGCCAAAGGTTTAAAACTTACGAGTTATTTCTGGGATTTTCCATTTAGTATTTTCAGAGTGCAGTTGACCATGGGTAACAAACCACGAGGGCAAAACCGTGGATACTGGGGAGACGACTGTAATACAATGTGGCAACTCTGGAAATCAGAATCCCTTTAGGTCCCCAGGGTTTGTTGTGTTTGCTGTTTAGTGGCCTTCTTTTGACTAACCCTGTAATGTGTGCATTCTCTGCTGTGACCACTGAAGTCTCTGCTTCATTAGCTTAGTGGTCAGCTAATAACTAGACAAACTTCTTCAAATGCTCTGAACCAGTAAGTCTCTGTCTTGCTAAAGCACTCTGTCTGGGATATGCCTTCAAAACTCCAGCATATAGTTTACAACTGTGGCTTTCCCTTCACTTTCTGCTGGCACACAGCCTCAATGCCAGCTACAGGTGAGGTTAGTGCCTTAGATTTTTTTCTTGGACATGCAAACAGTCTTGCACATAAGTATGGCCTTTGAGATTCCCAGGAACATAATGGAACTTTTCAAAACCCTCTACATTTCTTACTTTTTAGTCAGCTGCTTTTTAGCCCCACATGCCTCAGGCAACTGCTGTGTTAAACAACTGCAGGGAACTATTTTTCACAAACACCATGCAAACAGAGCTTTTTAAGCAAAGTGAGCTGAGTCCAGTCAAAGACATGCTCAGAGAAAAGAGCTTTTCAGTGAGGTTCCAGACAGGTCAAGAGTGATAATTCTCTGGAGTGTGATTTTTTTTTGGGGGGGGGGGTTTGAGGCTATTTTGGGGGAAACTGTAACTTTTCTGGATTGAAATGCAATGGGAATTTAAGAGATGCCTTTTCTCACTTGGCATTTCAGTTACCTCACATTTAGTTATCCAAATCAGAATCCTGAGCCTTTGTCTTCTCAAATGTACACAAAGGAAATACTGTCTTCCTAAGGCTCAAAGGGTTAGAAATGATATAATGCAAAACTTATTACAAAGCTAACGTAATCAAAATAGTGTGGTACTGGCATAAGAACAAACATATAGACCAATGGAATACAACACCCAGAAATAAACCCTCACATATGATTTAGAACAAGAGCACCAAGTACATTCAGTGGAGAAAGGGCTAAGAAAACTGGATATCCAAATACAAATGAACAAAGCTGGACACTGAACTTTCACCATATACAAAACTCAAAATGGATCAAAGACCAAGAGCTAAAACTACAAAACTCTTAAAAGAGGAGTATCTTCATGACACTGGATTTGGCAATCTTCTTGAATATGACACCAATAGCACAGCCAAAAGAAAAAACACACATACACTAGACTTCACCAAAACAAAAAAATTCTGTACATCAAAGGACACTATCAAGGGAATCAAAAGAAAACCCACAGAATGGGAGAAAATATTTGCAAATCATGTATCTGATAATGGATTACTAGCTAGAATAAAGAATGCCCACGACTCAACAATAACAGAACCCAATCAAAAATGGGTGAAGGACATGAATACACATTTCTCCACAGAAAATACACAAATGGCCAATAAGTACAGGAAAAGATGCTCAGCATCACAAGCTATTAGGGAAATGCAAATTAAAACCACAATGAAAGGAGACATCCAATAAGACAGCTATCATAAGGATACCCTTTAGGATAGTTATTTTAAAAAGAAGAAAATAAAATAACAAGTATTATAGAGGATGCAAAAAAACCAGAACCCTTGTTCATTGGTGGTGGGAATATAAAAGAATGAAGCTGCTATGGAAAACAGTTTGGAGTTCCTCAAAAAATTAAACATAGAATTATCATATGATGCAGTAATTCTATTCCTTCATATATACCCAAAATAACAGAAGGCAGAACTCAATTATATACTTCTACAATAATGTTCGCTGCAGTATTACCAAAAGTCTCCATCAACAGAGGAATGGATAAACAAAATGTGGCATATACATACAATATTATTCAGCCATAAAATGGGAATGAAATTCTGATACATGCTATCACATGAACCTTGGAAATAATGTGTGATTCCACTTAACACGAGACACCTAAAATAGTCAAATTCAAAAAGAGAAAGTAGAATAGAGGTTGCTAAGGGTTAAGAAGAGAAATGCATTACTTTAATTGCACACAGAGTTTCTGTTTGGGGTAATGAAAAAGTTTTACAAGTAGACAGTAGTGATCATTACACAGGATAGTGAATTTACCTAACCCCACTGAATTACGTGCTTTAAAATGGTTAAAATTGTAAATTTGATTATGTGTATGTTACCATTAAAAAAATTTAGAAATAAGTACCCAAAGCCTTCACACCACATGTGGTGAGCCTTTTGTTCCTCAGTTGAGATAGTGGTAACAGAAATTACTTAGATAATACTTTTTGAAACCTTGGTTGGTAGTGATGCCCAATAGCATCTCCTCTCCCCCTACCCCAACACACATCCACACACAAAATACACTCAATACCCTATCAAATACCTAGAATTATATTTCACAAAGGATTACACAACCAATAATTTCACTAACGATGCAGTTTATATCCTCCCATACTGACAGATAAAAACACATACATTCTCTAAGCGCAAAGCTTATATTCACAAATAACTCTCTGCTTAAAGACAAAATTTCAATTAATAATCACAATGGGAATTTAGTTATTTAATGCAACTACTAATCTAACGTCATCAACAAAATCTAAGCAGTTTTATCACAAAACCAGGGTTATATTCAGTGGGCATGCATTAATAATCTATACAACTTTAACATTACACCAGAAAATGAACTGAATATATAAAAGTTCCCTTGATTTTTGGTGGTTTTCAAATTTCATGGCACAGATTACAAAAAAAAAAAAAACCCTGTAAAAACAGATTTTAAATATTTTCAATAAAATGGTAAAAAATTGAATATATACCTTTAAGTTTTCATACCGGGCTGAAGATTTAAAACATCAAGCTGGCCCCAATCTGTCAAAACTGACAGATAAATATTTACAATGACTAGACAGACTTTAGTTACAAAGGTACTGGAGGTCTACACCCTCCTATCAAAAACCCTTTAGGGTTAATTTCTCAATGCAAACATGTATTTTTAAATACTGTGATATATAAAGTTGGAAACATACCTAGAGTCTGGAGAGAGATGAAATACAACACACAAGTCAATCTTATTTCTGACCTGTCAAAAAAGCCTTCTGGCTCCCAAACACCCAACATTGTCCCTCAGCATAAAAATTAAGAACAGTAGAATGACTTTACCCTACTGGCTGACGTTTTTCTACAGAATTATCTTTCACTACGTATCAAAGCAGGGCTCAAGCTCCATTAACCTTCTGCAGAGTGTAGTTAGAAGAGCGCCAAATTTATAAACTGATGTGGCAACCCCAAAATGATATACTTTTCCAATGGAAACAAACTTTTTTCCATTGTTCTGTGTGCCATGTTATTCTTGAAACTTATGTGGCTACAAATAAGAAAAAAATTAGGGAAGTTCTGAACATATCTTGTACTTTTCATCAAGGCTAAAGTGCAAAATATCTCCATTATCTCTGGTATTTTAATGGGAAAAAAATCACATATAATAAAGGAAATGAAGTGACAGCAGAACTAATACAAAAAAAGCACTCTCAAATATATACCTGAAGACTATATTTTACTACCAATTTAATTTTTCTTTCTTCAGCAAAATCTGTCAATGAACCAAGTTCTCATAGAACTTAAGATTTTGTTTGATTCTTTCCAGGACCAGAAATTCCAAAATTACGGGGAAAAAGAATGGAAAAAAAATAACATTGCATGACAATGGACACTAAGTTCATAAAGAACTTCTTTTTAAAATGAGATATTATGGAAGAAAATACCATGAAAAGAATAATCCTATGAGAATTGTTTTTAAGGACAGTAAATTTGAGCCTTGGGTCTTCATGAAGATACTACAGTTTATATAGAAAACTATAAATATACAAGACTCCGGGGGAAAAAAAGTCAGAATACATATTTAACATTCTGCATGATTAAAAATCGTTTAAGGGGAGCGGGAAAAGGACAGCCAACTGAATCTTATAAGAATACAGAAAATGAAAAACTCCTGGGTCAAAAGGGTGCTCCAAGTGGAACCACACTTTGTGGGGAAAAAAAAAAAACAAGAAATTTTAGATATATTTTTTTAAAGGAAAGAAAAAAATACTGAATAATTGCAATCCCTTCCAAAAAGGAAATCTTAAATTAAGGGGAAAAGATTTGAATAGCGTAAACGAGTCTGGCTCAGAAAGAAAATTCAACAACATATCCAAGATCTGTCCATAAAAGTAATGCCAGTACATCTTTAATATTAAAGAAATAGGCTATAAAAAAGTTCAGTCTCAGAATTGGTTTTTAAAAGCTCATTTGTGCTCCTTTGTAGGTGCGTAGTAAAGTTCCATGGGTTTATTCACTTTCCAGTATTTCTCACTGACCAATTCCAAAGAAAAAGAGCCATTTAATACCTAAAACAAAAAAGAAAGAAAGAAATTATGAAAACTGCACAAACTACAATAATGAAATGAAACTAAAATAGAAGTCCACAGAATCTTTTTTTTCAATCTTAGGAATAACTACTTGTTACTTAACACTGTGTTACGATTTTTTACATTATTTATTAGATTCTACCCCACCACTTGCCACTCAGTTGGTCAATGTGCTCCCAGTTTCAACAGCCTATTATTTTAAATACTCACAGTGAACTGGCCACTGGCTGTTGCTATATAAATGGTATACTGCTTCTCACTGGCTGTATCAAGGTTCATCTGGTTTGATTCACCTTTGCTTCGAAGTTCTTCTAAAGCTAACCTCACAGCCAGATACTTGGATAAGTGATCGACAGTGGCGTTACCAGAAGTCTTTATGTATCTAGAAGAATAAATAATTAAAAATTTCATATCTAGAATATGCCAATGAGAAAAATGTACTTAAATTATGGAACTAATACATTTCTTAAAAACTAAGTAAAATGGAAATGTCTCAATTGTTGACAAAATAATATCAGAAATCTACTGCTCTACAATCTAAATTTCCTATTGGTAGGCACAGAAGAGGGAAAAGTAAACACTCAATATCTTACTGTCAGTCCACGAAAGCTTTACCTACCTTACCTTCTGCAAAATATGATACACAGTGACAAAAATCAAACAAATACACAAAGCACTAAGGGGTAAAAAGGAACAACATATCCCCCAAACCTGAATGACCAGAATCTGCTGGCTATAGCAGCAACAGAAACAGAATAGAAGCTAATTTCTTATTGTCTAAGAATTAAAATGTCTTTTTAAGACTAAGCATAGAAATGTTCATTTGGGCCGGGTGTGGTAGCTCACACCTGTAATCCCAACATTTTGGGAGGCTGAAGCAGGTGGATCACTTGAGGTCAGGAGTTCGAGACCAGCCTGGCCAACATGGTGAAACCCCATCTCTACTAAAAATACAAAAATTAGCCAGGTGTTGTGGCGGGCAGCTGTAATTCCAGCTACTCAGGGGAGGCTGAGGCAGAAGAATCGCTTGAACCCGGGAGGCAAAGGTTGTAGTGAACCAAGATGGCGCCACTGTACTCCAGCCTGGGAGACAGAGCAAGACTCCATCTCAAAAAAGAAAAAAAGAGGCCAGGCACGGTGGCTTGCGCCTGTAATCCCAGCACTATGGGAGGTCAAGGCAGGCAGATCACAAGGTCAAGAGAACGAGACCATCCTGGCCAACATGGTGAAACCCTGTCCCTACTAAAAATATAAAAATTAGCTAGGCTTGGTGGCACGAGCCTGCAGTCCCAGCTACTCAGGAGACTGAGGCAGGAGAATTGCTTGAATCCAGGAGGCAAAGGCTACAGTGAGCTGAGATCACACCACTGCACTCCAGCCTGGTGACACAGCAAGACTCCATCTCAAAAAAAAAAAAAGTGAATTTGAGGATTTCTAAAGCATAATATATCATTCAATCCCTCATTCAATAAATATTTGATGCTTATCTGTACTCAATGGCAGGCAGTGTGCTGGAGATATGGTGGTAAAGTGCCATTCTTGCCAGCATGAGTTTTAGAACCTATTGGTACTCTAGTATCATTGTTGAGAAATTTGAATGGGCCCCTTTACCTTCTTTACCAAGGAGAGTCGTTCCTTTCAGATGTGCAACTTTGGGTGGAAAGCACGAGGGAGGAAGGAAGAAAAGAACAATCTAGGCAGCTAGTAACTGAACCACCACAATCAATGGGATGACAAATATTGCTCCTACTTCTTACACAAGACTGCCTTTTACCTCCAAAGTAAACATTCTGAATTTAGATAATCTGAAACTAATCCACACACTTACCTTGTCTGTGCACTGTCATCTTTTTCCATAAGTGTGGGATGAGGCCTGAATACTAATTCAATTTCACTAGCACCATCCATTACTGGATCAATTGCCATTGCTGCATTGTTATTATCAAGCTCAAGCCCAGAATCATCAGATGTTTTGGTCCGTTTGTTACTAGGGCCTGCTTCCTGATTGCTATGTGTGGAGGCATTACTACAGTGTGAACTGTCACCGTTATCTTCTGCTCCACTACCATTTTCAATCTGTTGTTTCTTGCCTCGCTGCAGTCTAGTCAAGAGGGAAAAAAGGATGCATAAAATTTACTTTTAGGCCTTTAAAGCAACAAATCTGAAACATGTTTGCTACTGAACTTTAGAATTCCAAAACATACTGGTAACTGAATTTGCTCTGAGTTGGATGACACTGTTTCCCACATGTTCCTGAAAGGTCTAAAAACATCTCTCTCACTCACAGGCAAACATTTAAATAATTTAACAACTGTTTCTATTCACTTAATAATTCTACTGGCCAGGCATGGTGGTTCGCACCTGTAAACCCAACACATTGAGAGGCCAAGATGGGAGGAGCTTGAGGCCAGGAATTTGAGACCTGCTTGGGCAACAAAGCAAGATCCTGTCTCTACCAACAACAAAAAACGTTAAGTAGCTGGGGGTGGTGGTGCACCTATTATCTCAGCTACTTGGGAGGCTGAGACAGGAGGATGGCTTGAGCCCAGGAGTTCAAGGGTGCAGTGAACTAGGATCACTCCACTGTACTCTGGCCTGGGTCAGAGTGAGACGCTATCTCTTAAAAATAATTTTCTTTATTAAACAAAAGACTTTAAGAATTAATTGACAAATCTTTATATTGTGATCCTTTTATGTCATGAGGTTACAGGTCTGAAGAAAGGCATGATTCAGATACGAAAATGTAAAAGTTATTAGGGAAGATATTTATGCCTCTTTAAAGAAATTCTTAAGGAAACAAAATTTAAGAAGAATAGTAAGTACTTTCTCCCTGCTGACCTTCCTCAAAGTCAGCTAAGGCAATACAAAATGAATCTGAGGAAAATGTGATGGTATCTAAATAACCAATGTGGATACAGAAGCTGCTCTCTAACAAGCTCAGACACTAAAACTAATTACCGGGCAAGGCACTTTATATATACAATCTTATTTACTCTTCAAAACAACCTGTCAAGGCAGTTACCATTACTGTCATTTTCTAGTTGAGAAAAGCAAAGAAACTCACGTACAAGATTAAATAATTTGCCTAAGGTTATACAGCTAGTAAGTGCCAGAGCTAGAGCTAGGATGTGAACCAGACCACATTATTTCTACCACATTGCCTGCCTCCCTAACTTTATAGATAAAAAAAAAAAAGAAGGAGGAATATATGATAAAAAAGAAATATGAAAGAATGCCTTGCATTTGTAAGAATACTGTCATTATGTTTATGGCCAGAACAAGGAAATAACAGTCCAATAGTTAGGAAAGATGCTCAAGAACTCATGCTCCAAAAAAAAAAATCCTGCTTGTAAAATTTATAGATCATTGCAAAACAGGGGATGACCAGTATGTTAAATAACAAACTATGATTCAAAAATATATAAGCACACATAATGGAATATTATTCAGCCCTAAAAAGGAAGGAAATCTTACCACATACAATATGAATAGACATGCTGAGGTCATTTAAGTAATATAAACCAGGCACCAAAGTACAAATACGTAACTTGGTGGCCTATAGTCAAGTAAAAAGAGAAATTAATAATAGTAAATAACAACAACAAAAAACCCAGAAGTCCAAATACTGCATGATTTCACTCATGTGAGGTATCTAAGGAAGTCAAATTCATGAAACAAAGTAGAACTACAGTTACCAGGAACTGGGGGGAGGGAGAAATGAGGAGTTAGTGCTTAATGGATACAGGGTTTCAATTTTATAAGATGAAAAGAGTCATGTAGATTGGTTGCACAACATTGTGAATGTTCAACTTTGAGGAGCTGATCATTAAAAAAAAAAAAAAAAAAGAATGTACTTAACACTACTGAACCCTACACTTACAAATGGTTAAGATGGAAAATTCTGTTATATGTCTTTTATCACGACTTTTGGAAAAAAAGGTATGAACAGGCTAAAATAATGGGAAGAAAAATTAATAGCACAACATAAAGATGAAAATATCTTCTAAAATCCACAACTAAAGCAAATGAAAAGTTATTTTAGTTGATCATAAATTACAATGACCTAACAGGTTTATTAAGACTCAATATATTTATTTTTATCCCATACCTCTTTCCAAAAAAGGATTGATGTGACAGAGCTACATTAATGTAACTGCAGGCAGTGTTTAAAGAATAATGTTCATATAAAGAACATTAATAATCTATTATATCCTACATTTATCAAATCACATCTATGATACTACATACTGTCCTGAGGGTAGCATTTTAAGAATGACACCAATCTTGAGTGTCATATGAGGAACAAAAAAGAAATGAGGAATGTGAATATTAAGCCTTTGGAGGGACATGTACGAACATATATCTATATAAAAGTATTTGAAAACACAGAAGTAGAATCTGAAATATATGTAAAAGTCAACATAAGCATTTCAACATAAGACAAACCCACACTGCTGCACACAAGAGACTAATTTTAATTCAATGTAAAGGAAGAACTTAAAAATTCACACATCGATAAATATTTACTGAGCAGCTACTACTTTAAGCCAAGCATGGTTCTAAATAATGGTGTTAATAAGAATCAATGATACTGACATAGTCTCTTCCCTCTTAGGGGTCATATTCTAGTGTAGCAGGTCACACATCAGAGATTGATACGTGCTATGGGGAAAAAAATGAGGCAGGGAGGGTAAGGAATTATAGAGTCCTAGAATGGAAGATGACAACTTAAGCATATACCTGCTAAGAAAGTGAGGTAGTGTGCCATGTGGATTATTTGGAAGAGGGTTCCTGAAATACAGTAGTGTAAGTACAAAGGCTCTGAGGCAGAAGAATGCTTGGTGAGTCTGAAGAACAATAAGGAAGCTGTAATAAAGTTGCCAACAAAAGAAAGGAGTGCCTATGACACAGCCCCACCACTAGAAATGTACAAGTAAAACCAAAGGAATATTTGCAAGGAGAGTCCTTTTAGTAAAAGGTTAAATTGAACAACCATTAAAGTCCTTCCAACTCTTAGGAATGTAAAATTCTTTTAAAAATAAATATATTTAACATTTAGTACATTATACTTTGGTAAACAGAGTGGTAGGTCAGTTTAATACTGTTAGAAGGGAGCACATCTTTTAACCTTTAAGTCAGTGGTTTTTGACCTTGACTACACTCCAGAATCATCTATGGAACCTTAAAAGCAGAAATGCCTGGACCCTGATTACTGGGACGGGGATGATGCCTAAAGCTTTGAGATTTACAAGTTTTCTGAGTGAGTCTGATGTTCAGCCAAGGTGAAAACCACTAAACTGAGATGGGGCTTTACTATTATCTCCTTCTATGGAAAATAATGATTCTCCTTGAGGCCTGAATAAATCAGACGATAATGTCAGAGAGGAAAAGAAGATGAGGATAGGGAAAATGCCCACCTAATATAGGGTCTTAGAAACCATCATTAAAGTCTTTTGGTTTTTAGCCTGAATCTGAATGTGAATAGAAGCTATTAGAGGGCTCTGAGCAAAGGAAAACCATGATCTTCCTTTCAATTTAACAGTTATCTCTGGCTGCTGTGCTGAGAATAGACTATGTGGGAGTAAGCACGGGAAGTAGAAAAACCAGTTGGGAACTTATTTCAATACATCAAATGAAAGACTGTTGTGGCCTGAATGAATCTGGATATACTATGGAGAAAGCAAAAGATATTTATTTATTTACAGATTGGAATACAGGATGTGTGAAAGAGATTTAAAAGCGACTCCAAGGCCGGGTGTGGTGGATCACGCCTCTAATCCCAGCACTTTGGGAGGCCGAGGCAGGCAGATCACAAGGTCAGGAGTTCGAGACCAGCCTGGTCAATATGGTGAAACCACGTCTCTACTAAAAAATACAAAAATTAGCCAGGTGTGGTGGTGTGCGCCTGTAGTCCCAGGAGCTGAAGCAGGAGAAATGCTGGAACCCAGGAGGCAGAGGTTGCAGTGAGCCAAGATGGTGCCACTGCACTCTGGCCTGGGACAGAGCAAGACTCCATCTCAAAAAAAACTCTAAAGTTTTTGGCTTAAGCAAGTAGAATGATGGAGTTGCCATCACCCGAAATAAGAATGAAGAGAAGTAGGGAGTAAGTTCAGTATTCATCATGTTAAGTTGGAGATGCTTATTAGATACCCATAAGGAGATGTGTCTAAAATTCAGGTAAGTCCAGGCTGGCTATATAAATTTGGGAGTCATCAGCATACAGATGGTAAATAAAACCATAAAACTGAATAAGATAATTTGGAGACAGATTTTGACAGAAACAAACACTGGTCTCTGGGACACACCATCTTTAACAGTTAGGGAAACTGAAATAAAAAGTACAAAAGAAACAAGTAAAGGAACAGTTAATGACATACAAAGGTAACCAAGAGACGATGGCCTCCTGAAAGTCAGGTGAAGAAAATTATTTAAAGAGAAGGGAGAAATTAATTGTGTCAAATGCTGCTAAGTAAGATGAGGTCTCAGAATCAGCCATTAGATGGCACAATGAAGAGATCACTAATAACACTGATAACAGCAATATGATGGGGTGGTGAGGATGAATGTCTGACTGGAGGAGGTTCATAAAAGAATGGGAAAAGAATTGGAGATACAACTCTTTCAAGGAATTTTGCTATAAAAAGAAGAGGAGAAACAGAACGGTAAGTTGAGAAAAAAGTAGGTACAAGAGAGATTCTAGTATTTTTAATGAAATACCCTATTATGCCTGGAGGCATGTATTATACCTGCATGAAAAGTAATCATGCAGTACAACTATTTGTTACTGTATTTTAACTTTTTCAAACAGTAAATTTAATTGTTAATAAAGTATTCAGAAAAATAGCTACCCTCTCTGACCCTCTTTCCCATATACCTGTTCATGGCCTGTATCTTCAGTCCTTCCTCAATGCTGTGACTGAGTGCTTGCTGATTATTGTGCTTGTTGATCCTGGCTAATACTCTCTCTTGATGAGCTTCATACTCATCACGACTTGGATAAATTTTGCTGATGAGTGCATCAAAGTTTGGGTCTGGCCTTAGTGATCTTTTGGAAACTAGTTTTTTCCGACAGGTAGGACATTCTTTGTTGCTAAATAAAAGGAGGGGAAAGCAAATGTAAACAATGCTAGTATCTTTGGACTAAGACAAAAATATCTGGCTTCTGGATATTCACCTTAATTCCAATACCTTTAATAAGTCACAGAAATGTAAACCGATTAACCTGAATTTCCTTGAAACTCTGACTAGTGGGTAAGCAAGATTCTGGAAACCTCAAACACTCTATACCACTTGTCAAAAGAAAAAATTTGAGTATTTCCAAAGATAATTTATAAATAACCATCTTAGAAATAAAAATCTATTCTCTTCTAATTTAAACTGCCCCTTTCCAATATCCATGCTTTGCAAGAAAAAAATACCCACTAATATATATGTTAATTTATATGTAATAAATTATTTTATTGAAATAATACTTCCATAAGTATATTATTTTATATACTTAAGTGGAAAAATCATGGTTTTACGCTTTGTAATTTCCTCAAAACAAATACTCATCCTATGAAGTGTCTAAAAATCAGTGATTTCAATACAAAGATTTTCCTACAATTAAAACTTACACTTCAGAAGGATTTCTAGTTCTCAATCACTTATAGAAAATGTATTTCTCGACTGGGTGCAGTGGCTCACGCCTGTAATCTCAGCACTTTGGGAGGCCAAGGCGGGTAGATCACAAGGTCAGGAGTTCGAGACCAGCCTGACCAACACGGTGAAACTCCCCCTCTACTAAAAATAGAAAAATTAGCCAGGCGTGGTGGCACATGCCTGTAATCCCAGCTACTCAGGAGGATGAGGCAGGAGAATCGCTTGAACCCAGGAGGTGGAGGTTGCAGTGAGCCAAGATCGTGCCACTACACTCCAGCCTGGGTGACAGAATGAGACTCCATCTCAGGAAAGGAAAGGAAAAGGGAAAGGGGAAAGGAGTAAGAGGAAAGGGGAAAGAAGAAAAAGAAGAAAGGAAAGGAAATGTATTTCTCGGCCAGGTGCAGTGACTCATGTCTGTAATCCCAGCACTTTGGGAGGCCAAGGCCGGTGGATCACCTGAGGTCGGGAGTTCAACATGCTGAAACCTGGCCAATGTGTTGAAACTCCGTCTCTAGCAAAAATAATAAAAAAAATTAGCTGGCCATGGTGGCACAAGCCTGTAATCCCAGCTACTCTGGAGGCTGAGGCAGGAGAATAGCTTGAACCTCCAGGAGGTGGAGGTTGCAGTGAACCAAGATTGCACCACTGCACTGCAGCCTGGGCAAGAGCAAAACTCTGTCTCAAAAAAAAAAAAGAAAAAGAAAAAGTATTTCTCACACCCTGGAAAGCATTTTCATGGTACAATTTAAGTACCTAGTATAATAACTCTTTTCAACATACCCACTTCTAAGGGCTGTGATGATGCAGTCTGCACAAAAACGATGTAAACACTCCTTCGTAGTCATGGTGTTCTTCAACATATCCAAACAAATTGGGCACATTAATTCACTGTGTAGACTTCGAGGTGAAACCACAATTTCTAAGCCATCTGTTATTGCCTCCTGTAAAAGAGTCACTTTAAAATTAAAAGCTACTTAATTTTTTATTATGGACAAGCTCAAACATATAAAAATACTGGAAATGGTAAAAACAAACATTTATGTACCCATCACTCAGCCACTGCCATTGTCAACTCACAGCTAATTTTGTTTTGGCTATAATCACCTACAGCTTCCCTCAGCCCCACCACCACTATATTATATAAATGCTCTTACTTTAATGCTAAAGATAACATATTCATGTATTTAAAAGCTTACTAGTGGGAAATTAGCCTGGTATAATAAAAAAACATTGAATTTGGAATCATATACCTTAGGTTAGATCTAGTTCTAGTCAAATTAACTAGCTTAGTCTAAATAATTATTTAACATTGCTTTCTTACCTGCAAAATGAGAAAGTTAGGGCTAAATTAACCCTTAGAAAACATCCATCTTCAAAAGTTACACCATTTTCACAATAAATTATGTTTCATGCTGACCATGAAAATAAGATTCCAATAAAAGTAGTCTCTAGTTTATAAATAGCTTAATAGAATTTCATTTTAAAATACTTTTGAACCCTGAAAATTATTTTCCACAGAGCAATTTTATACAAAGTAGTCAGCTTCTCACACTAACCCAGAAGCTGATTTATACCAGAATATATCCAAAGTATAAAATGTATTGCTACATCTAACTGTCATGCCTAAATATGTTTCTCTCCAAAATGCATCTGGAGTTCCAATGTAAAATTTCAGGACTTATCTCCCCTGCTGCAGAGTGATTAGTGAATCCTACTTGGTTCACTACCCTCTCCACAAGCTGGCAGTGAGAACATAGATTACTCAGCTCTAAAGCCACCAATATCAACTCCTATGGATTGAGGAGAGTTCTAGTACGGTGAGAATTGTAAAGCAAGATGCAGGTGTAAGTAAGTGGCTTTCAATAGGTTCCCGTGCTTCCTGTTTCCACTGGCAGTCCATCATACTTGTGCTTTCTTTATATGGTCAAAGATGGATTACTCCACAAAGAAAACCATAGAAACTATAGCTATTGTTCATAAAGGGCTCAAGTATTAATAAAATATGCTTGTGAGGTTTCAGCTTCTCTATATAAATATACATAAATACACAAATATGAATATACAAATATGAAATAAAAAATTTTCTTTTTCCCTTAGTTTAACACTTAGACAAACTTGATTTAGGAAACTATCACTCAGAGTATATTGATGACCCAGAGAGTAATCAAGTCGGTTCTCCTCTGCCTCTTTAGAACATGCCTAACAAAATCCCCACCCTGGATAAATTCAACCATCTATGTTCTCCGCCCGGGCTGTACTTGTGCAGATATGTAGCACTGTAGGGGAAGAGAAAAAGGGAAAACCACCTTGGTATAACTAAAAATTTCACCAGCCTCATATGGGTGTTCAACACTGCTCAGCAACTGGTTAATCTAACAAACTCGCTTTTCCTTTCTATACATTATTTTACACCTTTTCTTCTATCTGCTGACCTTTTTCCATCTTCACGTTCGATAAACTATCTTACCTCAATTTATTGAGGTATTCCATTACAAGAGAGTTCCTTCATTTCCTCTGTATGAAATCTATACATCATCATCTATCTCTCGTTACAAGGAGAAACTATACCTTGTCCTATCAAAGGTATATTCCTTTGTACCCTCTCAAAGGGATTCTTCTTTTGATTATTCTATCTGCTCTCTGATTTCAGCCATCTCTCCTTCTCCATTGAATCGGCCTAAGAGATTAGAGTCTCAGCTTGGGCTGCGGCATAGTAAAACATGAATGATGCATCCTAGAGCTGTGCAAGGGGAGAGAGAAGACGGGCACTCTATCTCCAGTTTGTTTTTTTTTCTTTGAGACGGAGTTTCACTCTTGTTGCCCTGGCTGGAGTGCAATGGCATGACCTCAGCTCACTGCAAACTCCACCTCCCGGGTTCAAGCGATTCTCCTGCCTCAGCCTCCCGAGTAGCTGGGATTACAGGCGCCCACCACGGCCGGCTAATTTTTTGTATTTTTAGTAGAGACAGGGTTTCACCATGTTGGTCAGGCTGGCGCAAACTGCTGACCTCAGGTGATCCACCGGCCTCAGCCTCCCAAAGTGCTGGGATTACAGGCGTGAGCCACTGTGCCCGGCCTCTATCTCCATCTTATAAACACAACTGAAAACTCAATTTCACATTGGTCCCCAGTTTTTACTCCATTTCTCAGCTCCCCTGCATAGCTGAATTTCTCTGAAGAACTGCCTATTCATCTTCTGTCACTTCTACCCTCCCCTTACTGGGCCATATATATATAATTATCATATCCTTGATTCATCGTGTGAACCAATGATGAGAATGCACCATGATTCCATTCAACCCTCAACCCTGTACAATCTACTCAGGTGAGCTTGCTCTTGTCAAGGTCACCAAGTATATACAGTCAACCCTTGGTATCCATGGGGGATTGGCTCCAGGAACTTCCACAGATATCAAAATCCTTGGATGCTCAAGTCCCTTATAACTTAGGCATATTCTCCCACGTACTTTAAATTAGGAATCCCAACCCTCAGGCCATGGACAGGTACTGGCCTGTTAGGAACCAGACCACACAGCAGGAGCTGAGCAGCAGACGAGGAAGCATTACCGCCTAAGGTCCGCCTCCTGTCAGATCAGTGGTGGCATTAGATTCTCATAAGAGTCCGAACCCTATTGAGGATTGCACACGCAAGGGATCTAGACTGCATGCTCCTTATTAGAATCTAATGCCTGATGATCTGAGATGGTGCAGTTTCATCTTGAAACCATCCCCCACCCACCCACCCCCGATCCATGGAAACACTGTCATCCATGAAAATGGTCCCTGGGGACTGCTACTTTAAATCATCTCTAAATTACTTGTAATACTTAATACAATGCCCGTACAGCACCTCATTTGCATGGATTCAACATAGTACTTAGCACATGGAAAATTCAAGTTTTAGTTTTTGGAACTTTGTGAAAACTTTTTTTTCCTGAATTTTTTCAATTGTGGCTGCTTGAATCCACAGATGCAGAACCCCATATATGTGGAGGGCCAACTGTATTGTCAACTCTAATTTACACTTGTCTAACCTTCACCTTATTCAGCCTGTCACTAGTGTTAAACACTTTAACTACGTCCTCCTTGAAATAATTCCTTTAGCTTTTTTTTTTGAGACGGAGTTTCGCTCGTGTTGCCCAGGCTGGAGTGCGATGGCGCAATCTCAGCTCACCACAACCTCCACCTCCCAGGTTCAAGCGATTCTCCTGCCTCAGCCTCCCAAGTAGTTGCAACTACAGGTGCCCGCCACCACGCCTGGCTAATTTTGTATTTTTAGTAGAGATGGAGTTTCTCCATGTTGGTAAGGCTTCCTTTAGCTTTTAAATCCCTCCCCCCTCTCAAATACTGTTTTTCCTTCTTTTTCTCTGGATGTTCCTCTCAGTTTCCTTCACTGGTTCCTTGTCCATTACCTAATTTCTAAATGCTGAAGCAGCTCTGGATGAAATTATAGGTCCTCTGCTCAATTCTCTGGATGATTTTATCCATTCCTATTGCTTAAAATGTGCTGGCTGTCAATCCCTAAAATTTTACATTTAGTCCAGACTAATATAAAAATCATCTCTAGCTGGCATCTCTGCCTGCCTGTTGTATAGGAATCTCGAAATTAATCCAATGTTAAGCATGTTTATTGCCTTCAAACCTGCTCCTCCCTTAGTCTTTGCCATCATCCCAAAACAGTCTTCTTTGGTGCCTTATTGGTACTTATTACAGCAAGGAGGACTTGCCCAACTTTCTACAACTTCTCGCATGTGAATTTTATAGATATTTACTTGTTCAATGTCTGTAAAGTCCATGGTTTGGTGCTACATCTGTTTTACTCACCACTGTTTACCCAGTACCTACCACAAAAGCTTGTATAGAGTATTCAGATTATTTGTTCAATCAATGAATAAAGTGTTAACAAACATACAGAAGTCAGGAATGATTGAATATAAATTTATTATTACTGTATGTTCTATTTAAGTTTTCATGTTCTAAAAATGTATCCCAGTTTACATGTCTCATATGCCCTTTGGCAGTCATCTTAGTCATTACCTGAGGTGTTCGTTGTAACTCATATAAACTGAGTTCCCATGTTTTGCTTAATGGTTGAGTTCCGTTTGTCTGCACAGCCTGAGACATTGCTGGAAATAAAAAAGAGAGAAAAACAATTTTAGTATTTGGAAGGGAAGTGCTATGGTCTGAATGTATGTGCCCCACCAAAATTCCTACGTTGAAATCTAATCTCAATGCAGTAATATTAAAAGGTGGGGACTTTGGGAGGTGATCAGGTTATGAGGGCCCCACCCTCATGAATGAAATTAGTGCCTTTATAAAAGAGGCTTAACGGAAACTTTTGGCCCTTCCAGCATGTTCGGACACAGAGAAGTAGCTATAAGGAATAGGCCCTCACCAGATGCTGCATCTGCTGGTGCCATGATCCTGGAATTCCCAGTCTCCAGAACTGTAACACATGTCTGTTGCTTATAAATTATCCAGCCTAAAGTATTTTGTTATAGCAGGCCAAATGGATTAAGACAGGAAGTAAATCTCAAAACTGATTTTTAGTAATTGTTAATCTTGAGAATAAAAACAAATTATTCACTGGTTCTCAAAAAATAAAAAGAATAAAAACTCAAGAATCTTTTACACTTATAAATATGAACTACTTGACAGTAAAAGCCTACTGACTTCCAAACGCCTAAGAGCTGGCATACAGGAAGTACTTAACATATCAAAAGTGCTTAATTACTACTGAATGTATAGAAGATTATCTTAACCCAAAACAATAAATATTTTTATGAAATTCACAGTCATAGAACTTAGAACTAAATCAGGAAAATTTCAGATTCTTCAGCATAGCTATCTAGTCCAACACTGCCCAAGTTAAAATATCTACTTTATAGCACTTTAAACCACTAGTCATTCTGCTCTACTTTCACAGCTTCACTCATGAAAAATTATCTTCAGAAAGCTCTTCCTAATGTTGAGACCCAAACTGCTACCTATTCATCCTATAGCTGTCCTCTGAAGACAAACTAATAATAATAATAATAATAATAATAATTAGTCTATAATTTTTCTACATGACAGTCTTTCAAATATTTGGAAAATGGTATCATATCCCACCTGATTTTCCTTTCCTTTTGGATAAATATCCTAGTTCCTCCTATTGTTCCCCATTTGACACCATTTCAAAGTCTCCTCACCACCCTGATTAATTTCGCCTCCTTTCCTGATATAAATGAACTGAACAGCATGAGACCAACTTCTCTGCTTGTCTTTGAGTAGGGGGACATCTAGTATAAATGTGGGAAAGAGGGTTGTAGATAAAAAACTCACTCCTGTGGGGCACAGAAAAATGAAGTGGCCCCAGTCATCCAAGTATTTAGTAAATATCTATCACTAGTCAAGCAGAACTGCCCCAGGGTCCTTGTCTAGAAGGAAATGCATGCAAATAGCTCAACTACAATCGATAAGACAAAGTCTAAGCAGAAATATAAACAAAAATAAATGGAATTATAGAGGTGGATTGGGGAATTTAAGGAGTTAAATAGGCTTTGGCAGAGATGAAATAAACCTTAAAAAGAAAGGCATTATCAATCTAACAGAGCTTAAAGGAAAAAAAATAAATATATTAATAGAGATTACTATAGTGGAATGGAAGTATAAAAGAGGGTTCAAAGCAAATTACAGCACCATGTATGGGCATGCTTGTGATTGGAAGATATTAAAAGTTTTAAACAGGGCCAGGTGCGGCGGCTCATGCCTGTAATCCCAGCACTTTGGGAGGCCGAGGCAGGCGGATCACTTGAAGTCAGGAGTTCGAGACCAGCCTGGCCAACATGGTGAAACTCAGTCTCTACTAAAAATACAAAAATTAGCCAGGTGTGGTGGCGCGCATCTGTAATCTCAGCTATGTGGGAGGCTGAGGTAGGAGAATCGCTTGAACCTGGGAGGTGGAGGTTGCAGTGAGCTGACATCGTACCATTGCACTCCAGCCTGGGCGACAGAGCGACACTTAGTCTCAAAAAAGGAAAAAAAAAAGGTTTAAACAGGAGAGTAACATGATCAAATCATTCACAAAAACTCAAGTAGTATAGAAGGTAGAAGACTAGAAAGCAACTAACAATAAAATCAGTGAGAGAAAGTTGTTAAAAACCTGTATGATATAAACTATCTGAACTAAAGCAATTAAACATGGACAGAGAGACAATTAGACCACTAAGTGATATACAAGACACTGGTATAAGAAAGAAGGGTCAAATATGGCTCTGAGAAAGCAACCATTTTTTTATTAAGAGAGAACACAAAAGAAAAGTATGCATTAGAAGAGCAGTACAGTTGCTACACACACTGAGTTCCAGTTACAGACCACTAAAGTAGAGTGGTCCAGTAGATGGTGGGGGGAAAAAAAAAATTCCCATGCTTCCCTGAAGACACAACATGTCCCTCATTCCTGTACTCTGGAGCTAACGGTTAACAGACTGGTAATCACAGAGTTTGATTATTCAGTCATAGGCCCTAGCTACCATTTTATAAGTATTATTAGACACCTACTATGGCAACCCTCTCTTGTGAATCAAAGTGAAAGCTGTAAGCTTCTCCTGGTAGAATTCCTGCTATATGCATTCTTACTACAATCTTAAATTATTGCACTTAGTAGGCTAGATGGCACAATTTCTCCAAGGATGATTTCTAGTTACCTCAGCTATTATGAAGAATTTGGGGCACATCAAAGGTAATACAGCTCAGAGAAGCTCTAGAAAGGAAAGGAAAAAAAGTACCAAATATACAATGGCCTTGTGTGACCAGCATGCCAAGGTCTCAAAATAAAACTGACTTGAAAACAGCATCCCTAAAAGATTCTCTTGCTAAAGTCAGAAGGGGGAAACAAAACCCCTCAAACTATCTGAAACGTGCCCTCCTTATGCATCTAACATTATCATGCTTTACCACCGCCATCAGCATATATTCCTTTTGTTCTTCTCTACTGCTTCCCCCAAAATCCTAAATGAACTATCCTTTCCTAAGGTCTTCTCCCCCAAAACAACCAATGACCTAATACTCATTTAAAATTGCTACAATGCTGCTTCTAGTGGTAAGCCAACAGAAACTGAATTAAGGCATGGTTTAAGGCTAACAGTTAAAGCCAACAGATAGCTAGAAGACGACTTAAAGACTGGGGAGGTACGGTGGCTCACAGGACTGCCTGAGGCCAGGAGTTCAAGATCAGTCTGGGCAACACAGCAAGACGCCATCTCCACACAAAAAAAATTAAAAATTAGGTGGGTGTGATGTCGTGTGCCTATCGCTCTACACACTTGGGAGGCTAAGGCTGGAAGATCGCTTGAGCCCAGGAGTTTAAGGTTTCAGTGAGGTACAATTGTGCCACTGCACTCCAGTCTGCAGCAACAGAGTGAGACCCTGTCCCTAATTTTTTTTTTTTTTAAGGAAAAAACATTAAAAAAAAAAAAAAAAAGTTGGGGCAGGGGCAGGCACAGTGGCTTACACCTGTAATCCCAGCCCTTTGGGAGGCCGAGACAGGTAGATCACTTGAGTCCCAGAATTTGAGACCAGCCTGGGCAACACAGCAAAATCCCCTCTCTATAAAAAATACAAAATGTTAGCCAGGAGTGGTGGCACACACCTGGAGCCCCAGCTACTTAGGAGGCTGAGGTTGTAGTGAGCTGAGATTACACCACTGCACTCCAGCTGGGGTAACAGAGTGAGCTCAGGTATCAAAAAAAAAAAAAAAAAAAAAAAAAAAAATATATATATATATATATATATACACACACACACACACACCTAATAATAGTGACTAGAGTAAGAAAATGAGTTGGCCTGTAGTCCCAGCTACTCAAGAGTCTGAGGCAGGAGGACTGCTTGAGCCCAGGAGTTTGAGGCTGTAGGAGAGACCCTGTGTGGGAAGGGAGAGGGAAGGAGAGAGAAAGTGAAGAGTGGAGGGGAGAGACATGAGAAATTGCCATCAAGACTTTATACTGTGGAACAGACCCAAAGTTAATATAATAAAAACCCTGGCTGTCTTCTTGTTCATAAGCTAAAACATAAAATACAGGACTTATAAAAGAAAATTAAAATGGAAAATTTCAAATTTGGATAATCTCCAATATGTAGCTGAAAACATTCAAAGAACCTGAGAAAACTGACAAAATACAAACTAAAACAAACATACAGCCCTTCGAATAAACCTAGCTATCAAAATAATTTTTAAAAATCAAAAGATATTTTATCCTCTAAGAATTAAAGACCTACTTATAAGATATTAGTAGATAAAGGAAGCAGAAAAATAAGAGGCTCTGTTCCATATTAGCAAACAAAGAAGCAGGGGAAAAAAACAATGGCCAGAGTCTATCCAATGATGCTGCTTTGAAGATGACTCTAGTTGTTGAATTTGAGGTGAATCATGTATAAATATAGATGGCCAGCTTCTATGTAGATATTAGGCTAGTGCAAATTAATTGTGGTTTTTGCATTGTTGGAATTCACTATTTGATACTGGAATACATTCTTCAATGCGGTTATGTTATACATCATTTTAATGGGCATTTCTCACTTTATTTTTTTTGCTAATGAGTTATTACTTGCTGTTTATGTGTATTTTAGACTATGGAAATGGAGTTAGACAAAAAACAAATCTGAGTGATTTTCTTATTCGAGTTCAAAATGGTTTGTGAAGCACTGGAGACAACTCTCAACATCAACAACGCATTCCACCCAGGAACTGCTAATGAACATACAGGGCAGTGGTGGTCCAAGAAAGAAGTTCTACAGGCCGTGTACGGTGGCTCACGCTTGTAAACCCAGCACTTTGGGAGGCCGAGGAGGGTGGTGGATTACCTGAGGTCAAGAGTTCAAGACCAGCCTGGCCAACATGGCAAAACCCTGTCTCTACTAAAAATAAAACATAAAACAATTAGCCAGGCATGCTGGCATGTGCCTGTAATCCCAGCTACTGGTGGGCTGAGGCAGGAGGATGGCTTGAACCTGGGAAGCAGAGGTTGCAGTGAGCCGAGATCATGCTACTGAACTCCAGCCTGGGCAACAGAGCGAGACTCTGCCTCCAAAAAAAAAAAAAAAAAAAAAAAGTTCTGCAAAGGAGACAAGAACCTTGAAGATGCAGAGCATAGTGACCAGCCATCGGAAGTTGACAACAACCATCTAAGAACAATCATAGAAGCCGATCCTCTTATAACTACACTAGAAGTTACCAAAGAACTCAACGTCTACCATTCTATGGTCGTAGCATTTTAAGCAAACTGGAAAGGTGAAAAAGCTCGGTAAGTGGGTGTCTCATGAGCTGAGCAAAAATCAAAAATAGCACAATTTTTAAGTGTTGTCTTCTCTTATTCTACGCAACAACAATAAACCATTTATCCATTGGATTGTGACTTGTGACGAAAGTGGATTTTATTTGGTAACTAGTGATGACCCGCTCAGTGGTTGGACTGAAGCACTTCCAAAGTTCCAAAGCACTTCCCAATGGCAAACTTGCACCAAAAAAAAAGTCATGGTCACCCTCTGGTGGTCCGCTGCCGCTACAGCTTTCTGATCCACTACAGATCCTGGCAACACCATTACATCTGAGAACTATGCGCAGCAAATCGATGAGATGCACTGAAAACTGCAATGCCCGTGGCTGGCATTGATCAACAAAAAGGGCCCAATTCTTATCCACAACAATGCTCAAATGCACGTCACACAACCAACGCTTCAAAAGTTGAAGGAGGCCAGGCACCGTGGCTCACACCTGTAATCCCAGCACTTCGGGAGGCTGAGGCAGGTGGTCACCTGAGGTCAGGAGTTCGAGACCAGCCTGGCCAACATGGTGAAACTCCCCATCTCTACAAAAAATACAAAAATTAGTCAGGCGTGGTGGCACATACTTGTAATCCCAGCTACTCAGGAGGCTGAGGCAGGATAATTGCTTGAACCCAGGAGGCAAGAGGTTGCAAGTGAGCCAAGATTTCACCACTGCACTCCAGCCTGGGCAACAAGAGCGAAACTCCACCTAAAAAAAAAAAAAAGGTTGACAGAATTAGGCTACAGTTTTGCCTCATCCACCATATTCATCGGACCTCTTGCCAACCAACTACCACTTATTCAAGCATCTCGACAATTTTTTGCAGGGAAGACACTTCCACAACTAGCACGATGCAGAAAATACTTTCCAAGAGTTCACTGAATCTCAAAGCATGGATTTTCACACTACAGGAATAAACAAATTTATTTCTCATTGGCAAAAATGTGTTGATTGTAATGGTTCCTATTTTGATTAATAAAGATGTGTTTGAGCCTAGTTAGGATGATTTAAAATTCACAGTCCAAAACCGCAATTACTTTTATACCAAACTAACACATGTGCCATTATTTCTAACATATATCCTACTACAACAAAATAAATCTTTCAGAGAACCAAAACTACTCAGGAGGAATTTCTAAAAATCCATTGGAGGAATTTCTAAGAATTCCAAATGCTAACCCATGTCCCAATCTGTAACTGTTACCCTAGGACCAATTATAAGCAGAACACTCCTTCTGTCTACTGAACGCTACCCTGGAAAATTAACAGGAACTATCAAATAAAATACTCTGAAGTATTATTCTTCTAGAGATACTAGTTATCTTCCACATAACCAAATTATATCTGATTTGGATATCTGTACTCCTGTGGCAAATAAGACTTAGGAGTGATTGACAAGTCAGCTGCACTTCCAGAATTTCCTGGTACCATTTGGAAAAACTACAATCTTCATGACTTTGCAGAATTTTCTAGTTCTTCCTTATCTTTCTGTTAAGTCTGCATTAGAGTAATATGTTCTCTGGTATCTACAGTCTTAAATACTACCACATGGATGCTATCTTACCAGATAGTACAGCAGGTGATCCCGAGACCAAAAATAGGGGCAAAGTCTCGCAGACTGCCAAAATCATTATCTCAATTCTTATGAACATGTCACTAAACAGATACGCTCTTTGAGAATTAGTGTCTCTTTGCTTTAGATCAGTATACATCTTCATGTAAATTTAATTTAAATTCACTCTGCCCCAAAATTGTATTTAATCTTTCCTCTTCTGTTTAGTGAGAAACTATATTTCTGCCTGTGGTTCCCCCTTGCCCAAACCAAGAATGTGAAATACATTTAGCTTCTGTTTTTCAGATCTCAATGAAAAGTGATTTCAATGAACAATATTTGAGAGTCGCCTATGTACAGATACTAACAAATACACAGAGTAGAGAAAGAGGAAAAGAACAAGAATGGGTGACCAAGATACAGTCTGAAAAGCTGAAGAGTAGAATGGAAGCCAGCAAAGAAGATACAAAGTGAGGTGCCACACAAAATGATCTTAAGGATTTTTTCCAGTGACAAGAATGTGCTCCCTAGATCACAACAGCCTAAATAATCTTTGTCACACAACAGAACAAGATCTAGGTCTACCATGGGCCTATCAAAAGACAAAATTATGACAAGTTTAAAGACACAACTGGCTTTTTTTTTTTTTTTTAAGATAGAGTTTCGCTCTTGTCGCCCAGGCTGGAGTGTAGTGGCGCGATCTTGGCTCACTGCAACCTCCACCTACCTCCCAGTTCAAGCAATTCTCCTGCCTCAGCCTCCTGAGTAACTGGGATTAAAAGGCGCCCGCCACCACGCCTGGCTAATTTTTGTACTTTTGGCCAGGCTGGTCTCAAACACCTGACCTCAGGTGATCTGCCCACCTCAGCCTCCCAAAGTGCTGGGTTATAGGCATAAGCCACCACGCCCAGCCCACAATTGGCTTTTATTTGGGCTCCTGGAATTGGACAACATCTCATTTTATAAAATAAAATGACTTCCAATGAGAGGAGAGGAGGTTGGCTTTAAAAGAAGAAAAAGTCTGAAGAAAGCAGAAACAGTACAAAAAGCAGACTGATTGTTTCAAAGATGCTTTCCTTTAAAAGGTTAAAACAGGGACTTCCTTATTACGAAGACTCAGACTGACTATAAACTCCTATTTTTTAGAAAACTGGCCTATTTCCAAGTTTGATTATGTGGCACTCAGCACAAGTGACTCCATTCTGGTTTGTTCTGATCTGGTGGGGTCCAGTGCAAGAGGCTAGTCTAGAACAATAGCCTCCATAAATGTTTCACAGGCCCAATTTCCAATTACAGCTCATTAATTATACTTCTGAATAAAAGATATGTCTCTACTAAAAATATAAAAAATTAGCCGGGCATGGTGGCACCTGTAGTCCCAGCTACTTGGGAGTCTGAGACAGGAGAATTGCTTGAAGCCGGGAGACAGAGATTGAGACAGAGGTTGCAGTGAGCCGAGATTGTGCCACTGCACTCCAGCCAGGGCGACAGAGTGAGACTCCGTCTCCAAAAAACAAAAACAAAAACAAAAACAAAAAGAACCCATAAAAGATCTAGAAGAAAAGAGGGGCAGCCTAAAAGCAAGATAAAATACCCAGAAGACTAAAGGTTCATATTTCACCTCACAAAATTTTAAATCCTGCATACAAAATCAACAAAAGACACCATGAGCAAATTTAAAAGATAAGCAATAGCTAAGAAGAAAGTATATGCAACATATGTAAATTAACAAAGAACAATATCCGTAATATATATTAAGTACTACATCAAATCAATTTAAAAGACAATTCAATATAAGCAAAATCATGAATGACTAATTAACAGAATACATACCCAATACAATTAAATTGTGCTAAATTTCACTAATAATCAGTAAATTGCAAATCAAAACAATGTGTTCTATATAGGCTCTATTTTTTGTCTGCAATGTTGACAAAAATTAAGATGACTAATATTTAGTTGATATGGTTTAAGATTTATGGCCTCACCCAAATCTCATGTTGAATTATGATCTCTAATGTCGGAGGAGGGGTCTGGCAGGTGACTGGATCATGGGAGTGGATTTCTCCCTTGCTGTTCTTGTGATAACGAGTTCTCGCGAGATCTGATTGTTTAAAAGTGTCTAGTAACTCCCCCTGCTCTCTCTTCCTCCAGCTCCAGACATCTAGGACCTGCCTACTCCCCTTTTACCTTCCGCCATGAATGTAAGTTTCCTGAGGCCTCCCCAGCCATGCTTCCTGTACAGCCTTGCAGAACCTTGAGCCAACTAAATCTCTTTTCTCTATAAATTATCCAGTCTCAGGGAGTTACAGTAATGCGAGAATGCTAGTGTTTAAAAGTGTGTGCATAAACAGGAATTGTCAAACCATCGGCAAAGTTCTGGGGACAGAACAATTTGGCAGTTGAGGCATAATTACAGTGTTTAGCATAAAAAATTTATTTCTTGAATGGAAAACGGTTGAATCAAGCTATATGGGGCCATTACACAATCTCTATGGACATGCTGTAAGAAATACACAACACAGTGGCTGATGTCTGTAATCCCAGCACTTTGGGAGACCGAAACATATATAGTCGTCCCTCAGTATCTAAGAGGGATTGATTGGTTCCAGGACACCCTCTGACTCTCCCAGATACCGAAATCCATGGATACTCAAGTCCCTTATATAAAAAGATACAGCATTTGCATATAACTTACACATACCCTCCTGCGTACTTTAAGTCATCTCTAGATTACTTACAATACTCAATACAATGTAAACGCTATGTAAATAATTGTTATACGGTATTGTTTAGAAAATAATGACATGAGGAAAAAAAATCAGTACATGTTCAAATGCAACTATACCATTTTTTTCCCTAATATTTTCAACCTGTAGTGGGTTGAAAACACTGATACAGGAAGGCAGACTGTATTTGTTCTCTTTTTTTCCTTGTATTTCCTTGGTTCCTGGCACAGATCATCTAAAACCTTTGGAATCCCTGAGTCATAGGGGTGAGAGGAGCCACTTTTCTTATTCACAGTAAGCCTGTTTCAACCATACCTGAGTTTATGCTAATATGGTTACTCTAGGTGGACCCCTAGATAGATTCAGGACAGGGACTGCTTTCCAGAAGAACCAACCACAAGATTAGAGGGTCAGAACATTCAGTCCCATCCTACCCATACCACTAAGAAGAGAAAAGAGGTTGGAGATCCAGCTAATTACTAATGGCCAATGATTTAACCAGTCATGTCCATGTCATGGAATCTCCACTAGAATTCTTAAATAATGGAATTCGTGGAAGGTCAGGGTGCCAGAAGGGTGATACACTCTAACTCCACAGGACAGGAGCTCCTATGGTTGGAACCACGACCTCACTCTCTCTACCTCTTAATATGCTATATCTTTTATAGTGTCCTTTTTATAATAAACCGATAAATGTAAGTAAAATGCTTTTCTGAGTTCTGTGAGCCATTCTAGCAAATTATCAAACCTGAGAAGGGGATTGTGGAAATCCCCAACTTACAGCCAATTGGTCAGAAGTACACGAGGCATGGGCTTAATGGCATCTGAAGTGGAGGCAGTCTGTTGTGGGGACCGACCCCTTAATGTGTGGAGTCTAGCGGTCACTCTGAGTAGTGTAATCACTGACCTGAATCAATTGTTGGATACCCAGTTGGTGACTAAAGAGTTGGAGAATTGTTAGTGTAGAAAAAAAAAACATATTTAGTGTCAGAAATGTCGTGAGAAGAAACAGATTACAGAAGTAGATGTATTTCCACTTTATTATCTTTGATCGACATACAATAAAAATGTATGTTGATCAAATGATGTAATTATCTTACCTGCATTCCTTATAAGTAACAGTAGACACATCAGGCTTAGAACCACAGTATAACATGCATTTTAACATACACAGGTACCTTAAACTATAGAACAATCACATTTATGTATCCTTTTAAAAACTCAATAAAATTAACTGCTGTAAATCAAAAGACAGTTATCTGAAAAATAGATGCCAATGAAACAGAATGCACTAAAAGAACAGACTGGAATACTCTCTAAAAATTGCTGAGTATATCTGCTCTTTGGCTGAATAAAAGAATAACACTCACTCTACTGTCTTAGCTGAATCCTCACCTCTCAAAGCAGCCTGTATCTGTCAAATGGTTCCTAAGTTTCAACACTGTAATAACTCTCTTAAGAAATTTACCCAGCAAAAAAAATTTTTTAATTAAAAATAAAAAGAAATTTACCCAGCAAAAATTCTCATACAGGGATAGAATAAGCATATGTATAAGGATGGTCATCACAGCATTATTTGTAGTAGCAAAAATCCCATAAAAGTCTATGTAAATAGAAAAATGGCTAATTAGGAAATGTCCACAGTACTGAATACTACGTAGCTATAAACACTGACACAGAACTCAATATATGTACACAACACACATTAAGTTAAAAAAAGCAAGTTGTAGAGCAAAATGTATAATTTCACTCTATTTAAGCAACCTAAATATATGTCATTCTGAGTTCTGTTCACTGTATTCGTTTGTTTGTTTGTTTTTTTGAGACAGAGTCTTGCTCTGTCACCCAGGCTGGAGTGCAGTGGCACAATCTCGGCTCACTGCAACCTCCACCTTGTGGGTTCAAGCGATTCTCCTGCCTCAGCCTCCCAAAGAGCTGGTACTACAGGCGCGTGCCACCACGCCCGCCTGATTTTTTGCATTTTTAGTAGAGATGGGGTTTCACCGTGTTAGCCAGGATGGTCTTGATCTCCTGACCTCATGATCCGCCCGCCTCAGCCTCCCAAAGTGCTGGGATTACAGGCATGAACTATATGTTTTGGCCACACTTGCCATCTTTTTCTTCATCAGTCTTGCAAAGATCATTCTCATTTTAGAGTCCTTTCACTAGCTTGTCCTTCTGCTTGGAAAGGAGTGATTTCTTCCCCAAAGATTTTCCCATAGCTAGCTCCCTCATACATTCTAAAGAAATTCTAACCTTTCTCTCATGCTCTCTCTTTTCTTAACCATAGCATTTTTATAGTCACTAAGCTTTTTAAGAGTAGTTATCTCTTATTTACCACAATATCACCAATACCTTGCACTGTACCTGGCATATAGTAGTCATTCAATAAATATTTGCTCAAGAACTCATCAATGGTGATAAATAAATAAAAAGAGGAGTTCAAATTAGGCAACCTCAACATTTCACATTTTCATGCCTAAAAAATAACCCAAAAACTCCTCAACATGGAAGTCCAGACATTCTTCACAGTCACCTTGGTTTATTGCTTCAACTGTGCTTGGAACCCCCACCCTAGCCAGCAGCTCAGAGTCAGCCCCCTGCTACCTCCTCACAGCACCCTCTAGCAGCCCCAAGGCTCCTACCACCACTTCAGTGCTACCTCTTAGCCGCCTCCCATGATGACAGCAACCCCTACCACCAGAACCATCAACTGCCAGATTAATCTCGAGCTTTGTCTCTACATCTACCAAATTCATGTCTTTACTACTTTGTCCACAATGATATGGCTTTGCCATGACATTTCTTCACCAACATCATGAGGAAAGAAGATATAATGAGAAAGTGACGGAGCTCCACAACCAACAGAGAGGCCTAATATTCCTCTGGGCCATCAAGAAACCAGACCGTAATAAATAGGAGGGCAGGTTGAAGACAATGGAACATGCATTATACTTGGAAAAAAGCATGAATCAGTCACTACTGAAAATGCATGAACTGGTCATTGACAAAACCACACACACTATGTGACTTCACTGAGATGCATTACCTAAGTGAGCAGGTGAAATCTACCAAAGAACTGGGTGACCATGTTCAACTTGTCCAAGATTGGCGGGGAGGTGGGTCTGAATCCAGCATGGCAGAGTTAACTCTTTGACAAGTACATCCTGGAAGACAGTGATGATGTGAAAGAAAATAGAATCTCGGGACTCTAAACTCACTATGCCAAAGGGAAAGTAAAGCTTAGGAACTAAGTCAGGCAATACTGCTTTCCTTTTGGTCCCAGATAGCTATAATTTCACAACCGAAACATATGCAGTCTCATCCATAAGCCACATTCCCACAACAATAGAGGGCCACATATCTCCCAAGATGGCTTCCTTCATCTTAATCTAAATCTTTCAGGATACGTATCTTCCCTATAAACCAGCCCGAAAACTGAGTTCTGTTGAAGCTCACCTTAACAATGTCAATTACCAGCTTATATCCACAGGTAGAAGACAAGGATAAAAACCAGAAATCATCCCTTGGCCTACCCTGAAATGAATGTATAACTGACTTTTTCCCCTACTCCCTCTTTTCACATGTAAAATATAGATATACTGAGACTAATCAGAGCCTCACAAGAATGTAACCATTTGCCTCACTGCCTACCCTCCCTCCTTTAATCCTCCTGCTTGCTCTTTTCCCCTTTAAATAATCAAGTTCTCCCAATCCCCTTTGGAAAAAGCACAGGTCACAGATGCTCCTGTGACTGTTTTTTTTGTTTTTTTTTTTTTTTTCCAGGGTACATCCTCAACCGTGGTTAAATAAACCTCTAATGACAGAGCCCTGCCTTAAGTCACTTTTTGGTTAACAATGATGTGCGAATCCTTAGGCTCACTTCCCCATAGCCAATGGGGGTGACTTCCCTGGTAACCAGAGCAAGGTATGCATGTTTGGTTATCCTAACTTTTCTGTAAGTTGTACCAAAATACCCACTTAAATTCTCTCATTAATACCATTCCTTCAAATAATGAACTTTGGCACAAAACAAACAAACAAACAAAATCCAAGCCAAAACATGGGAAAAGGTAAGAGAAAAGAAAGATTTAACAGTCGGTTTATTTTCTATACAAAGAGAAAATATTTTCTACATTTCTGCATGGTCAGGTTATTTCTTAGCAAAGAAATCTATCCTTTGAAGGACAAAACTGGACATTTTAATTAATAATAGACAGTAAGAGACTTACCTCTCTGGTACTATGTGTTTACATTTCAAGGAAGATGAAACCTCAGACTATGGAGACATTCCAGGGGCTGTAAATTTTGAAACTAGTCTGATCTCCCTCCTTACCCCAAATATTGATTTATATTCCAAAGATTAAGAACCTAGGTTCCTCCTCAACCTTCTGCTCTAAGGATTAAGATTTATATTAGGAAGCAAAGGTCTATCTCCCTCTCTCAGGAGCTGGGGTTGAACAACATATATACAAGTTCCCAGATTAGTATTTTCTGGTTCCTCATATATCAAAAGAATATCCTGCTCTCATCACATTGTCCTGGGAAAGAACTAGGGCAGAGGAGAACTGGTGCAGTTATTGCTGTAATAATTACTCTGTCTCTGCTCCAGAAATTGTATCTCTACTAGAAACTAAAATTTTAAATCCCCAACTAGAAACTAAAATTTTCATTCTACATTTTTCCATTAAAAACATATACCTGGCCGGGCATGGTGGCTCATGCCTGTAATCTTAGCACTTTAGGAGGCTGAGGCAGGCGGCTCATGAGGTCAAGAGATCAAGAGCATCCTGATCAACATGGTGAAACGCTGTCTCTACTAAAAATTTAAAAATTAGCTGGGCGTGGTGGCACGCACCCGTAGTCCCAGCTACTTGGGAGGCTGAGGCAGAAGAATCACTTGAACCTGGGAGGCAGAGGTTGCAGTGAGCCGATATCGCGCCACTGCATTCCAGCCCACTTCAGTCTGGCGACAGAGTGAGACTCCATCTCAAAAAAAAAAACAAAAAAATTAATGTGTTTGAACTATTGGAAAATCTGTATTTGTAAACTACTAGCTCAATTATACTATAGGTTAATATTCTGAAGACTAGTCTAAGGACCTAACCAATAATCACAACATTATTTCTACACAAATACTCACTTTGTATTACTTGGCAAACAAAGTATACTTACGCAGAGGTTCCCTAAAACACCATCTCTATCCCACTCCTATCCTACTCCTAAGTTACAATCCTTAAGTTAGTTGAGGGGAGTATGAAAATACTGCAGTCTACAGGAGTGAGATGTAGCAAAGAATAAGGTTCATATGAAAAAAAATTAGGATAATACTAATTGAGGTTCCCATTCAACTCTGAGATCCCAAGACTCTTGAATCCTCTGACTAGGCCATACATTTGTTCCCAAGACCAATCAAGGAAAAACGGATCCATTAAACCATAAATTCCCCCAGAGTAAAGGCAGAGAACTATTTTAGGGATCCCTTTACATTATAAAACAACAAAAGAGACAGTCAGAAAGCATAGTAAATGATCTTTGGAACTGGATCAGCTTGGATTTGCATCCTAGCTCTAGCAGTCACTAGCTGTGGATTCATAGGCGAATTTCTCAAACTCTTAAGGCTTTTTTTTTTTTAATCTGCAAAGTGATAAAAATTTTCAGGTTCACTGGCAAAACTGAATGAGATATTCATATGAAGTACCTGGCACATTCCATACATCACAGTCATAAAACAGATGATATCACCTTCTCTATTATTTCAATTTGAAGAAGCACTTCTATTTCCTAGTCCCCTAACATGTAAAAGACTAGGGAAAAAATTATTTAGCTACCCCCAACTTACTGCGAATTTTACACTAATACTCTTTCAAAAAAATAAGTTAGAGAAGAAAATACGGAAAGTACTAAAATCTTTGGTTAATGTGCCTCATACGGCTGATTCAAGACTACTCATTTAAGGCTTATTGTATAACGAACAAAATTTGCCAGAAAGGGCAGATTTCTTTATTAGTTGTCAACTGTTAGTAATCTGTATGTGGCTAAATATTCGGTTCCTGGAAGCTTAAGGGAAAAAGAAACATACTGAACAGGAACATTTCTGGCTTAAATTTCATTAGAAATTAGCAAATTATTTATAAAATGTTTCTTGGATTACCCTCCTCCCTAGTTCCAAACATATATCCAATCTTTGAGGGGATTATGATATTATAGAGTAGGCACACTGCTGTCTGATGATTAAGAGTATAGGGCTTGGCCGGGTGCGGGGGCTCACGCCTGTTCCCAGGACTCTGGGAGGCCTAGGCGGGTGGATCACGAGGTCAGCAGATCGAGACCATCCTGGCTAACACAGTGCAACCCCAACTCTACTAAAAATACAAAAAAAAAAAATTAGCCGGGCATGGTGGCGGGCGCCTGTAGTCCCTGCTACTCAGGAGGCTGAGACAGGAGAATGACGTGAACCCGGGAGGCAGAGCTTGCAGTGAGCTGAGATTGTGCCACTGCACTCCAGCCTGGGCAACAGAGCAAGACTCCGTCTCCAAAAAAAAAAAAAAAAAAAAAAAGTGTATAGGGCTAAAGTATACAGAATCTCCATGGTCTTTACTCTTTGGTCAGACTGTCAATAAAACAAAGTCTCAAGTGAGACCCTGGCACGTGCTGGATCACTGTGAACTCACAGCTCAACTCTTAGATAAATAGCCTCAAATGTGTATTTTATTTCTTTCTTTTTAGACAGAGTCTCATTCTATCACCCTGACTGAAGCATGGTGATGCAATCACAGCTCACCACAGCCTTTATCTCCTGGGCTCAGGTGATCCTCCCATCTCAGCCTCCCAAGTAGCTGAGACTACAAGCACGCACCACCATGCCAAGTTGTTTTTTGTGTGTATTTTTTGTAGAGATGGCGTTTCACCATGTTGCCCAGACTGGTTTTGGGCACTCCTGGGCTTAAGCAATCCGCCCGCCTTGGCCTTGCAAAATGCTGGAATTACACGCATGAGCCATTCACCCAGCCAAATGTATATTTTCAACAGTTCAGGTGAAAGAGGAATTCATACTAAATAGCAGATTTGCAGGCAAAAGAGCTTACTCTGTGTTGTAAAGTTTTAGGAGTCTGAATTGTACTCTTACCAGAGTAGTTATGAGGGAGAAGGCAGCCATGAAGGAACTTCCAGATTGGATGAAACATTTTTCTCAAAAAAGGAACTTTAAATATAACATTTTGAGTGAAACTGTCAAGAGTTCTGCACCTAAAAATGTTTACCAGCTGCTTTAATCGTAAAAATTTTCTGGTCTACAGAGAGCATCTGAAATAAAGCTATCGTTTAATATGAGTGAGCTATAAATTATACTCCCAAAAAGGAAAAAGAGTTTAGGTAAATTGAGTTACTTAGAAGTGTCCATTTACATTTTGAACAATGATTGCTATATTAGCTTTCTATGGCCACTGTAACATTATCACAAATTTGAAGGCTTAAAACAACAGTAATTTATTCTCTCACAGTTCTCAAGGCCAGAAGTCCTAATTCAATATCACTGGGCCAAAATCAAAGTACTGGCAGGATTGCACTTGGCTTCCAGAGTTCCTAGGGGAGAATCTGTTCCTCACCTCTTTCAGGTTGGGCAAATGCCAGTATGCCTTGGCTTCTGGCCATATCACTCCAATCTGCCTCTGTGGTCAAACTGCCTCATGCTCATCTGTGGCTGTTATCTCCCTCTGCCCCTTCTCTTATAAAGCCACATGTGATAACATTTAAGGCCTACCTGATAATCCAGGAGAATCTCACCTCAATACCATTAACTTAATCACACATACAAAGACCCTTTTTCAAAGTAAATTAACATTTACAGGTTGCAGAAACTAAAATGTAGGTATCTTTTGGGGGACATTTTTCAGCCTACCACACTGACCAAAGACAAGAGTGACTATAACCCATCAATGAATATAACCAACTCCCCACAGACAACACTTAAGTCTTTATCCTGCATATAAGCAGTTCCCTTAATTTCTTTTTAAACAAATGTGAAATACATTTCAGAAAATGTAACCACTTTACAGGAGACTGAGGCAGGAGAATTGCTTGAACCTGGGAGGCGGAGGTTGGCGGGAGCCGAGATCGCACCATAGCACTCCAGCGTGAGCGACAGAGCAAGACTCTGTCTCAAAAACAAAAAGAAAGAGAAAGAAAGAAAAAATAAAAATAAAAAAGGCCGGGCACGGTGGCTCATGTCTGTAATTCCAGCACTTTGGGAGGCCGAGGCGGGCGGATCACGAGGTCAATAGCTCAAGACCATCCTGGCCAACACGGTGAAACCCCATCTGTACTAAAAACACAAAAATTAGCTGGGAGTGGTGGCACGTGCCTGTGGTTCCAGCTACTCGAGAGGCTGAGGTAGGAGAATCTCTTGAGCCCGGGAGGCAGAGGTTGTAGTGAGCCGAGATCGTGCCACTGCACTCCAGCCTGGGCGACAGAGCGAGACTCCGTCTCAAAGACAAAAAAAAAAAAAAGTATATTTTTAAATTACTTAGATTATCCCATTTTCCTACAAAGCATTTTTTTTTCGTTTGACATACACTTTCCTAAGCACTATGAAACAAAGACAAACTAAGATGCCTTCTCTCTCTTTTAATGAGGTGTCTTTTTCTCCCATAGTTACTGTTCCTTCTGCACACAGTAAAATAAAGGTCACAACTAATTAACTCTCAATCTTTAGCATTTTTCTTTTCCTTTTATGTTATATTACACAACATGTGAATGAGCAAATACTTTCTTCCTTAATTAAAGCAATGCTTGCTTACAGGATACAGGTGTTGGATTTTAGAAATTTACTCAAGACTAGGCAAACCAGGGAGCAATAATAAATTCTGAGTAAGTAATCCAACTGCCATCATAACATTGCCTGCAGTAACTATCACCTCATAAAAACCACTTTCCGCAGTTCAATCTAAGACTACAGCTGTAAGACAGACACTAATTTCTGTAAGCTTCTAAAGACACAAAGTGTTCTTTATTGAAAAGCTTGTCACTGTACTAAACATCTGGAATACTCATCTAAATTACTCTTGGTAACCTAATAGCTTCTTTATTTAAAAAAGCAATACCAATTCCTAATTAGATTGTTTCTTTTCCACGATATGGAATATACAATGGGAAGCACTCCAAGGTAATTTACCAAACCTCCATTATCCGGTCTTAAGTTTTTGAACACTAGTAATAAACTTAACATTTCTAGACTCTCTATAACTAAGTTGTGTTACAAGGAAAATAAATGTTTTTAAGATTTTTAAAGCTTCCCTTAAAATGCAGATCTAATTTAGTGTGATCTGTGCTTCCTACCACATTTCTCCCATCACCCATCACTACTATCTCATCTCCTCTTAACACTACCCCTGCCCCCACCACAGACATAAATACTTTAATAGCCCAATTTAATCTGTTTTTAAGGTTTCAAGATACACCTACCTATCAAGGTCTGAGTCAACACTAATTATAACAGTAGCAGCCTTATTTTCTTTCTGTTCCTTTGCATACCCATATTAGATACTAACAGATCCATAATGAAAACCAGTTGAGTTCAACAATTTAAGAAACATTTATTAAGCTATAATGTGATAGAAAATGAGAACCTCTAAGAATGTATTGGCTACTGAGGCAGACAATCCTTGAACGTTTTCAATATGATTTGATAAATGCTAAAAAAAAAAAAAAAAAAAAAAAAAAAAAAAAAAGGCATAAATAAGCAGTCAAATGGGAGAGGAGAAATCAGAAAATGTTTCCTGGAGAAAGAGACTCATCCTTGGAGGAAGAGTTTAAGGTTAAGTGAAAGTTAACCAAGTGAAGAAAGAAAGCAGTCCTGAAGGACCAACATAATAAGGAAAAGTACACTCAGCATTGCATGTCTGGGAAACTCCAAGTAGTTCACTATTAAATGACTAGAAAAGAAGTTAGGGAGTACAGACTCAGCACAGGGTGAGGCTGAAGAATTTAAATGTGAACTACATCAGTGAGGCCTAGTATGCGATACAAAGCTGTCAAGAAAAATCGACAGTGCAATGATTGAAGAGATCACCTTTGGCAATAATAAAGGACAGATCTGAGAAAGTAAAGGATCCTAATCTGTGCAATAATCTGAAGAAGAAATGAGAAAGGCCTACAGTAGAGCTGTTAATAAGAATAAATTAGAAAAGGCAGTGCTCAAAAATAACTAAATGGTAAAATACATGGGATATAGGAAATGAGAAAGGAAGGAAAGAAAGAAGGGCTCCTAAGCTTGTGGCTGTGTATATGTTGATACTAAAAAAAATGAGACAGTAAAGCAGGAAGTAGTATTTTTATCACTTCTATTCAACATACTAGTGGAAGTTCTAGCCAGAGCAAGTAGGGCAAAAAAAGGAAACAGAAATATAAGGCATCCAAATTGTAAAGGAAGTAAAATAATATCTTTGTAGATGACATTGTGTCCGGAGTTTATTCCTTCCAGTGGGTTCTTAGTCTCGCTGACTTCAAGAATGAAGCCGTAGACCTTCGCGGTGAGCGTTACAGCTCTTAAAGATGGTGTGTCCAGAGTTTGTTCCTTCAGAGGTGTCTGGAGTTTCTTCCTTCTGGTGGGTTCGTGGTCTTGCTGATTTCAGGAGTGAAGCCAAGGACCTTCGCAGTGAGTGTTACAGCTCTTAAAGCCCTAACAGCTCTTACAGCGTCCCCAGTTGTTTGTCCCTCCCGGTGGGTTCATGGTCTCACTGACTTCAGGAATGAAGCCGCAGACCCTCAAGGTGAGTGTTACAGCTCATAAAGGTAGTAGTGCAGACCCAAAGAGTGAGCAGCAGCAAGATTCATTGTGAAGAGCAAACGAACAAAGCCTCCACAGCATGGAAGTGGACCCAAGCAAGTTGCTGCTGCTAGCTTGGGTGGCCAGCTTTTATTCCCTTATTTGGCCCTGCCCACATTCTGCTAATTGGCCCATTTTCCAGAGAGTCAATTGGTCCATTTTTACAGAGTGCTGATTGGTGCATTTACAATCCTTTAGCTAGACACAGAGCACTGATTGGTGCATTTTTAGAGTACAGACTGGTGCATTTACAATCCTTTACTAGACACAGAGCACTGATTGGTGCGTTTTTGCAGAGTGCTTACTGGTGGGTTTACAATCCTTTAGCTAGAAATAGAGGGCTGATTGGTGCATTTACAATCCTTTAGCTAGACACAGAAGGCTGATTGGTGCGTTTTTACAGAGTGCTGATTGGTGCCTTTACAATCCTCTAGCTAGACACACAGCACTGATTGGTACTTTTTACAGAGTGCTGATTGATGCATTTTACAATCCTTTAGCTAGACAGAAAAGCTCCCCAAGTCCCCACCTGACCCAGAAGTCCAGCTGGCTTCACCTCTCAACATGATCTTATATGCACAAAGCCCTAAAGACTCCACACATACACACAAAACTTTAAAACGGTGAATAAATGAAATTAGCAAAGTTGCAAGAAAAAAAAAAACAATTTCATTCATATATACTAACAATGAACAATCTGAAAAGGAAATTTTAAAAATTCCATATACAATAACATAAAACAATAATACTTAGGAATAAACTTAGCCAAGGAGGCAAAAGACTTGTATCCTGAAAATTATAAAACATTCTGAAAGACATCAGACATAAATAAATGGAAAGACATCCCATGTTCATGGATTTGAAGACAAAATATTGTTAAGATAACAATAAAGATGCTCCTTGACCTACAATGGGGTTACATCCCAATAAACTTATCATAAATTGAAAACAAGTCTAAAGTGAAACCATAGTAAGTTGAAAATATAAGCTTAAAGTGTTTTCAACTTTCAATGTTTTCAATTTAAGATGGGTTATCCAGATGTAGCCCCATCACAAGTCAAGAAGCATGCTGAATGCATATTGCTTTTGTACCACTGTAAAGTTGAAAAATCCTAAGTCGAACCACTGTAAATTGGGGACCGTCTGGACTATCCAAAGCATTACCAAAAAAATCAAACTATGAAATCCTGTCAGTGTTGAAATAAAGTACCTATTCAGTAGGATTCTGTGAAGAATATACAATAGCTATTGTTATTGGTGCAATAAGACTAGCTATCCTATCCCATCCAACCTACATTGCTAAGAAAAAAGTAGAAATTGAAGATTGTTCCTGAGGTAATAAACATTAATCATAACTTACTACAGAGAAGCTTATTTAGGGCTAGAATATGATATAAATTTAAGACAGATTAAAATATTCAATTTGTTAATTTTAAATGCCCTTCTGAATTAAGTCTCTAACTATGGCACTGTGAATAATAGATCCCTCAAAGGTATCCACGTCCTAATCCCCAGAATTTGTGCATGTTAACCTTACATGGCAAAATGGACTTTGCCAATACGATTAAATTACAGCTCTTAAAATGGGGAGATTATCCGGGATTATCCAGGTTTGGCCCAATGTAACGGCAAAGGTCCTTAAGAGGCAGACAAAGCGATGTGATGTGAGAAGCAGAGTCAAAGAAGCTGTTATGAAGGAGGCCAGTGCAGTAGTCCAAGAGAGCAATCTAAGACACTGGGAAGCTGGCCTGAAGATGGAAGAAGGGGCTGCAAATTAAAGAATGCAGATAACCTCAAGAAGTTAGAAAATGAAAGAAAATGAATTATTCCCTAGAGATTCCAGAAAGGTCACAGACCTTCCAACACCTTGATTTCAATCACGTAAGACTCATTTTGGACTTCTTACTGCCAGAACTGTAAAATAATAAGTTCATGTTGTTTCAAATCACCACATTTTGGTAATTTGTTACAGCAACTATATGAAGCTAATACACCAGTTGAACCCTAATTATCAGGAGAAAATGGTAAGAGTGGGAGAAGCTGACAAAAAATGCGAACTTCAGTTTATTTGCTCAATAGTCTTATCTTCTACCAAAAGAAAACCAAATGCACCCACAGGAAAAGTCTTCCTTTAAAGAAGTAGTTCTCAAACCTGGCTATATATAAGGAATCATTTTTCATCTGGAGGGCTTTTAAACAGTTGTGATACCAAGGTTGCATTTCAGACTCACTGAATCAGTATCTTTACCCCTCATCCACCCCCAGTTTAAAAGCCAGTCAAATGGTTTTTATGTGCAGCCAGTTTTGAGAATCACTATTCTATGCATTCTGTGTAAAAAATTACTGTTTCAGTGATCTAAGAAACATCTGCCATTTCCAAATGGTACTTCCCCAAATAAAGACACTGCTCAGAATTCACTCATTTACAGTTACTGGTTTGGTATATATTTTGCTAACTTTAACAATAAGAAGTTACCTTTGGCAAAAAGTTGCCTGGGACAAATTTCTAGAAGTGGAATTACTGGACCAAAGGGCAAGGAAATTTTTTTATTCTGATAAATACTGTCAAATCATTATACCAATTTACATTTCTACCAATTAGGGAAAAACAGTGGTTTTTTTAAAACACCCTGTCCAATCTGATAAGTGGGAGGGAAATGATACTTCTTTGTTGCTTTAATTGGCAAGCCTCAATCATGAGATAAACAGAATCTCTTTTCACAGTTTTATTGGCCTTTTTTTTTTTTTTTTTTGGTCTACCAATTATTTATATCCATTTCTGTTCTTTTTTAAGTTAACATGTAATAACTCCTTCTTTTAAGGAAATCGACCTTTTGCCTGTCATGAGTGTTAACTTTCCCCATTTTGCTGCTTTGTCTTTTGACATCTTCAGTACACAACTTTTATCTTTTATATATTTTTAGTGTACTTTTCTTCTATGGCATTTTCGGAAACCATACTCTAAAATTGTAAAAAACAACCACCTATACTTTCTTGTAATTTTTTTTATATTTAAAGAGGCTAGGATCTAGCTACTCCATTCCATGCAATGGGCAAGTTTCCCAACATCATTATTGTTTAGTTCTCTCTTCTCCACTGATAAAGTTAGCATGCTCTTCTAACTCATGACAAAGATGGTGAAAGAGTGAGAAATATGTGTATATGTGAATATATACACATATATCTTATGTATATATAATATGCATGTGTGTATATCCGAAAATTGTAAAAGATAAGCTTAACACTATAACTTCCTACACTGTCAACAATAAATAATTGCCTGATTCAGGTATACAGAGTATATAAATTCCTTAATAAGGTTACAAAATAGGAATGTAGGCAATGAGACACAGCTGCCTTTGAAAAAGCAACACAACTGTCACAAAGCTACCTGCCTCTTTCTTCCTCAAAAACAGTTAAAAGTTCTCCCTAGCAGTTTTCTTCCATGTTTGTACTCAGCCTTGTAAAATATTTGCTGCCACAAGGTGGAGACAACTTGATTACAGTAATACTGGTTACTGAAACAGGGGTAGGCACAAATTTTCTATTATACAAATACACTCCAATGGTAAAGAATCACTGCTTCTAGATTCTTGTGTGAACCACAGGGCTAGTCACTTACAGCTGGGGGTCCAGTTTCCTCACTTGTAAATTTAAACCTTTATGTTAAGTAGCATCAAGAGCTCTCTAAACTCTAATAATTATTCTGCGGATCAAAGCAGGCTAAATTAAATGTTTCTGACAGTGCACTGCCTAAAAACAGTCTCGTTCTCCTGAGCTAAGAAAATACTCTACCTTTAGCAATTTCTTTCAACTTGAATACTTTAGCCAACAACCAGTTGTTTCCTCCAATCTTCTATTTTCAAAGTCAAAAAGAGGCATATTGCATATTAAAATTCACGCATCTAGCCTACCCCAAGTCATACCTAAGGATTCCTGCCATTTTTTTTCCACACTGTCTTAAAGAGAATGGCTACTTCCATACTTCTCCACGTCCACCTGCCATAATTGCATATGTATTTGAAACAATAAGCTATCGATTTTCCTCTATACTGGTAGCCTTGGTGCTAAAGGCTGCCACATCTGGGGTTTTGTGATCTTGTGTGGTTTTTTGTTTGTTTGGCTGGTTTCTGCCTGAAATCAGAACCTTCCATTTCTGTTTCTTTTTTTTTTTTTTTTTTTCCTTTTAAGAGATAGGGTCTTGAGACCTCCTGGCTAACACGGTGAAACCCCATCACTACTAAAAATACAAAAAATTAGCCGGGCCTGGTAGTGGGCTCCTATAGTCCCAGCTACTCAGGAGGCTGAGGCAGGAAAACAGCATGAACCCGGGAGGTGAAGCTTGCAGTGAGCCGAGATCACGCCACTGCACTCCATCGAGCCTGGGTGACACAGCGAGATCCGTCTCAAAAAAAAAACAAAAAAAAGAGATAGGGTCTCACTCCAGCACCCAGACTGGAGTGCAGTGGCTCAGTGACTCATAGCTCACTGTAAACTCAAACTCCTGGGCTCAAGCGATCCTCCCATGTCAGCCTCCCAAGTAGCTAGGACTACAGACTCATCACCACGCTCAGCTACTTTTTTAACTTTTTGTAAAGATGGGATCTTGCTATGTTGCCCAGGCTGGTACTGAACTCCTGGCCTCAAGTGATCCTCCCACCTCAGCCTCCCAAAGCACTGAGATTACAGATGTGGGCGACCTTGCCCAGACTGTTTCCTCAATTCTTAACGGTCTGTCCCTCTGACAAGACATGTTCCTTATACCGGTACTCATTCCTCCTGGTTCTCATCTGCCAGGCTAGATTTTTTCATTTTCTCTAAGGATGTTTCAACCTCTGCTTGCCAAAGGAGTTTCCAGTCTACTGATTCATCCAATTTATTTGAATCTAGTGACCCATTAGTCATCTAAACCTCAGACTTTGGCATAACCCAGGCTTTCAGTCCTGAACACATACCAACTCTATTCCACAAATTCATCACATTCTTAAAAAGGACTACCTTTAATTCTCCGAGTGCCCTTAGACCAAGAAAACCAAAGGATGTCAATAATTTCCTAAGCAGAACAGAAAAATTTTAAGTCCTTAAGTGAGCAAGGAAACTATCAACTTCAGTTCATATTCCTACCCAGATAATAGGAACCTCTAAACAAGGGAGTATACTGATATGGTGGCAGTATCCAGGTTACTACTGACTGTTGACTGCCACTCTATGCTGACACCACATATGATTGGCCCCAATAAATAAATCTGTAGACTTAATGACACAGATCAGTTACCTGTATCTTTGTGATGGATATGTGAAACACAACTAAGGCATAAAGCAAAGCTAAAAGATTTACATAAATTTGAATTAAAGACAAAACAAAAAGAGAAGTCTAACTATTGACTCTTAGTCCAGGCCTCATATGCCATAGCATAAGTCAGCAGCTTCTGAAAAGTGGTATATTTCAAGATTGTTATCCTTTCCTGGGTAGATAAATGTTCATTAAGTGCCAATGTTAGCTTTAGCAAGTAGCAACGCAAGAAGTCACAGTAACATTCCCTTGTGTCACTGGAAATATACTAACAAATTCTACTTTTCTGGGAAGGCCACAATCTAATGGCAAACTAAATTTGTGGTCAGGTAGAGACCTAAGAAAATAATCAGATTCAGAAAGACAATAAAGAGAAAAGCTGAAGGCTAATACCTCTATACTCTTCTAATAGGAACTGGAATAACCCATTCAAAAACCAGCTAAGGAATTCATTTCTAGAGATAAAAATATAATTTTCATATTATTTGACCAAGTAATCCCAGTTGTGGAAAACAATGCTATTAATGTGCTTAATGGTCTCACAGTAAATGTCAGAGGCAAGACTCAAACCCAGGTCTGTTTGAGTGAGAAGGCCATACACTTAGCCACCAACCAAACATATTATTTATTACTACTGCTACTACAACAATAAAGCCACTAATATGAAGATGTCTGCTGCAATCAGGACATTTTTCCAGTCGTTCAATATAACAATACCATATGTAACGACTGAAGTATTTGTAAGGTAATGTGACTAGAGATAACACTAATTTGCATCAGCGCTACAAGGACAGCTACGTAAGTTATGTTCTAGAAGGTAATATGGGCTTGGTACTTTTTTCCCTCAATTTTTCAACTCCCATTATTATTGTTACCATATTACAATAAGGCACAGATTTTTTTTTAGCAGTTTTAAAGCAAAAATAGCCAAGAACAGATAAGCAAAGAATGTGGTTCCCATGTCCCCTGTCACATAGGTAGATTTTCTTTTGCAGAAAAAGGAAAAAAAAACACTATTATGGAGTAGCAGCCAGGCTGGGATTCAGGAGACTTCTATTCTCATTTTTCATTCTTGAAACAATTCCAAAAGGTAAACTAATTTAATCTCTCTCTTCTCTTCTGGCGTTGTCTCCAGATTTCTGCAACTTGCAACAAAAAAGCTTAATCCTGGCAGAAGTAGCTCCAGAGGTTTCAAAGGCTGAAAGAAAGCCAGGGACCAGGAAGAGGAAGCTAGAACAAGAAACCAGAAACTACTATAAGTTTTATAGTCTGATAAATCTAAAATTAGCATAATATTTAGGTTCACAAAAGCAGCAAAAGTATGGCACACTTCATATATACTGGAAATCAACATGACTTTAACCAAGTCAATATACAGACCTAAACCTCTTTATCCATAAAATGAGCATGTTTTAGGTGATATCTAAAAAAATCTACTGCTCTGGAAATAATGCAAAGAGCTCCAAACAACAAAAATACATATACTGAAATGCCCATTAGGGCAAAGCTACTTATAAACAACTAGACTTTGATAATCTTAACGTGAGTTCTTCAAATAATCAATATTAAAAAGAGAAAACCATTACACAATAAACAAAAACTTAAGAAGTTAAAGTAGCAAAATCCATTCTCTCAAAAACAAAACTCATTCCACATTACTTAACAATAAAGAGGAAGGAAAACTAACATTAATTCAAGACAACAGATGCCGTTTCAAATACTTTTTACAGTTTTCCCTCTACCTCTACTTTTAACAAAATTCCTGTAATCCATGGTTTTTAACTGTTCTGGGTCTACATTCCCCTTAAGAATCTGATGAAAGTAAGGAACTCTCACCTCTGGGAGAAAAAAAGACATACAAAAACACATGCACACAAAATTACAGAGTACAGTTCTCCCTGAGTATCCATGGGGTTCTGAAGGTACTCACACACCACAGACACCAAAAGCCACAGATGCTCAAGTCCCTTACATAAAATGGGGTAATAGTTGCATAACCTACACACATCCTCCCATATTCTTTAAATCATCTCTAGATTACTTATAGTACCTAACACAATATAAATGCTATGTAACTAGTTGCTAGACTGCATTTTCAAAATTTCTATTACTATTATTATTTGACACGGGGTATCACTCTGTCACCAAAGCTGGAGTGCAGTGGTGCAATCAAGGCTCACTGCAGCCTCGACATTCCCAGGCTCTGGTGATGCTCCCACCTCAGCCTCCTGAGTAGCTGAGACTATAGGTGTGCACCACCAAGCCTGGCTAATTTTTGTAGTTTTTGTAAAGACAGGGTCTCACCATGTTGCCAAGTCTGGTCTCAAACATCTGGGCTCAAGTGATCCATCCATCTAAGTGCTGGGATTACAGGCACAAGCTACTGCACCTGGCCAAAAATTTGTATTATTTTTAAACTGTTGCACTCTTACTTTTTATTTTGTGTGTGTGTGTTTTTTTTTCCTCGAGAGTATTTTTCCATCTGCAGTTTGTTGAATCCAAGGACACAAAACCGTGGATACAGAGGGATGACTGTATTCGTGGATCCTTAGAGACACCTGGACTGAAGGTCAAGAACATATGCTCTGCACTACCTAAAAAAGAATTCTCAAGCCTACATGGGGAAACAGGCTATCTTCTTTCATTCCCTCTTTGTTTTCTTCAACTCTACTGCACAACAAGCTACTGCCATCAAAGACAGTCACAGATTCATTCTTGGAAAGGTAACCTTACAGAGACAACAAGTACTGCTTTACTTCCATCCCACTGCCACATGAATAATAGATGACCTTATCATCAACATAAACATAAATACAAATCTTAAAAAGCCTTATAAACCAACCACAAGGAAATGATTAAATACACTATGGTTCATAAACCTGAAATATTAATCATTAAAAACGTTAATAAACTAGCTATGGCACAGAAAATGTGAATGATATTTAGGTTTTTTTTTTTTTTTTTTTTGAGACAGGGTTGCCCAGGCTAAAGTGAAACAGTGTGATCATGGCTCACTGCAGCCTCGAACTCCTGGGTTCAAGCAATCCTCCCACATCAGCCTGCATAGTAAGTGGGACTACAGGTGTGCACCACCACACCATGCTAATTTTGTTTATTTTTCTTTTTCATAGAGACAGGGTTTCATTATGTTGCCCAGGTTGGTCTTGAACTCCTAGTCTCAAGTGATCCTCCTGCTTCTGCCTCCCAAAGTGTTGGATTACAGGCATGAGCCACTGCACCCAGCCCAGATTTTAAAACATACATAAATTTATATCTACATATAAAATACAGTTAAAACTATGTTTTAAACAAAATCAAACCAAAATCTAAAATTTATTTCCAAATGTAAATTGAGCAAAATGTGTGATTAAGTACCAACAGCATTTTTTCCTACTTCTCCAAATTTCCTAAATTTAAAAAATAAATTTTAAAAATGAAAAAAGCAACAACTGAATGCTATAACATTTTATTCAAAGACAATTTAAGTAATAATTTATGGATTTCCCCCCATTCTTAGCTCTTAAACTACTTCCAAAAGGACTAAGTATTGAACATAGGGATTAAAAATAAAAACAATCCATTTAAGAAATGAATGATAGGCCAGGTGCAGTGGCTCACGCCTGTAATCCCAGCACTTTGGGAGGCCAAGGAGGCAGGATCACTTGAGGCCAGGAGTTTGAGACCAGCCTGGGCAACATAGCTAAACCGTCTCTACAAAAATAAAAAATAATAATAAAATAAATTAGCCAGGTGTGATGGTGGATGCCTATAGTTCCACCTACTCAGGAAGCTAAGTTGGGAGGATCTCCTGAGCCCAGGAGTTCAAGGTTGCAGTGACCTATGATCGTGCCACTGCACTCCAGTCTGGGCAACAGAGGGAGACCCTGTCTCTTAAAAAAATGAGAAAAGAAAAAGAAAAAAAAGAACGATGGATAACTTATCTTGTAAAATTTTTTTCTCACTGCACACCAATATTGTCTTAATTTTCCTAAATCAAGTATTCCAAAGATTACTCAAAAGCTTTCAGAACAAATTAAACTGACATTAATAATGTTATCTACATTATACACAACTATAATATTATCTTTTCCAGTAATGAAGAACTCTTCAAGTAATGGAGAACTCCCAAAAAAAAAATTTCAAGAGACTAACAAATTATCATAGAACAACCCAAACTGATAAATGGGATCTACATTTCAATGCAACTGTAACAATTCTAATAACATTAAGAACAAAGAAATTTAGTCTTACTATTCTAGATAGTACTTTAATATTTGAGAGCCTTTAAAAACCTACATTACAATTATATGAAGAAATGTTCCTAGAGGATAGCACCCCACAGCTATCTATATAAAAAGAAACCCACCTTGGCACTAATTCGAAGAGCCCTGTTTTCTTCACAAATATGCTAACTAAAAATTTTAAGATCAAGGACAAAAGGATAGGTTCATTAAAACTAAACAACAGATATAACTTCCAATCTTGCCAAGTATATTTTTAAAAGCAGAGATTTTCTGAATCTGATATAACCCTCATATAAAATGAAACTACAGGCTGGGCACGGTGGCTCACACCTAGTATAATTCCAGACTTTGGGAGACCGAGGCAGACGGATCACTTGAGTTCAGGAGTTCGAGTTCGAGACCAGCCTAGCCAACATGGTGAAACCTCATCTCTACCCAAAAAACAAAAATCAGCTGGGGGTGGTGGCGCTCGCCTGTAATCCCAGCTACTCAGGAGGCAGGAGAATCGCTTGAACCTGGGAGGCGCAGACTGCAGTGAGCTGAGATCACACCACTGCACTCCAGCCTGGGGAACAAAGCGAGACTCCATTTAAATTTAAAAACAAGGACAGACGAACAAAAAACTACAATAGTAATTTCCAGCCAAAATAAACGATACAGGTTTAGCACCCCAATAAGAAAATCTAAAACTTTTTGGACATGGACATGACGCTCAAAAAAGTCATGCTAAAAAGAAATGCTCATTGGAGCATTTCTGATTTCAGATTTTTGAATTAGGGATGCTGAACTGGTAAGTATAAATATTACAAAATCCGGAAAAATATACCTGAAATCCAAAATACTTCTGGTCCTATGGATCTTGGATAAGGGACACTCGATCTGTAGAGCATGCTTTCCCTACTCCCTCAGGCCCTAGTCATTTAAACAATCTGCAAAGTGACAGTTTTGTTCCTACAAGTGTAACGAAACTTTTGGGGTGTTCTCTCAAGATATAATCAACACATGTATCCCAGGTGAAAAGAAACAGCCGGGTGCATTGGCTCATGCCTGTAATCCTAGCACTCTGGAAGGCCGAGGCGGGCGGACTGCTTGTGCTGAGGAGTTCGAGACCAGCCTGGGCAACATGGAGAAACCCCGTCTCTACCAAAAATAGAAAAAAAATAGCCGGGCGTGGCGGCGTCCGCCTGTGGTCCCAGCTACTCAGGAGACTGAGGTGGGAAGATCGCTTGACCCCGGAAGGCGGAGGTTGCAGTGAGCTGAGATGGCGACACTGCATTCCAACCCCGGCGAAACAGACCCTGTCTTTAAAAAAAAAAAAAAAAAAAAAAAAAAAAAAAAAAATTAAAAACAAGAAAGAAAAAAAAAAAGAAACTGAGGCGGCATGTCAATCTTGAAAGACAATTATTTAGGAATTCAGGCCCTGCCTCTAGGGGCGTGTCCTCGGGGTCCTGGCGGCCGCCATTTTAGAGCTGAGGAACCCGCTCTCAGGAAGGGCACTCGTAATGGAGAAGAGCCAGCGTTCCGCCGGCCCGGAGGTGCCAGAGGCCTAGATGGGAGAGAAAGGCCTGCTTGCCAGCATGGCAAGGCCCATCTATCACCAGACGTGCCCCAGGACACAGAGCAGAGTGTCCAGCTTTGTCGCATTCTCTCCGGAGTCGCTTCTGATGCCAAATCACGGCTCTGCCACTTGCCGGTTATGTGAACAGTCCCGGAACTTAAGCCGCCATTTCCTTATCTGTAAACTGAGGGTCGGTTTTCCGCCATCAGATTAGCAAAAAGAAATAATAATATCCAGTTTGGTCCAAGGCATATTGAAACCCATTGTGTGCCGTAGCAGCTCTGCCAGGAGTGGATAATGAGGAAAACTTGGCATTACCTACAGAGATTTTTAAAGTATATATCGTTTTTCCCGGCAGTTTCACTTCTAGACACTAGTTATAGAGAAGTAAGTACACATATACAAAAAAAAGTCATTTCTGAAGATGTTTAATGCCATATTGTTTGCATGCTAGAGAAACACTGGGGGGAATGTAGATTAACAGGAAACTGGTTAAGTAAATGCTGCTACATCCAATCTGGGTTATTAACATCCATCCAAGAATGAGCTACATCTAGGTATTTTTGTTTGTTTGTTTTTTAATATGAGACATTAAGTTTAAAAAGGAGAACATTACGTATTATATAATCTTACTCAAACACAGGCACACAAGACCTAATACTAGTTAATGTCACGTGCACTATTCCTTTTAGATATTTTGGAGCCTATTATGTACCACACATTGTTTTGGATATTGGAAAATCAACAGTAATTAAAATCCCAGCCTTCCAGTAATGGGAGACCAAAAGAAAATGCAAATAATAAAATTCAGGCTGGATGTGGTGGCCAAAGCCTGTAATCCCAGAACTTTGAGAGGCCATAGTGGGAGGACTGCTTGAGACCAGGAGTCCAAGACCAGCCTAGGCAACATGAGACCCCCATCTCTGAAAAAAGAAAGAAAATAAGAAAATTAGTGTGCACACTGGCACACTCCTATAATCTCAGCTACAAAGGCGGCTGAGGTGGGAGGATCACTTGAGCCCAAGAGTTGGAGACTGCAGTGAGCTATGACTGCCTCACTGCACTCCAGCCTGGGCAACATAGCAAGATCCTGTCTCTTAAAAAAGAAAAGAAAAAGGAAGATGAAGCAAAATGAGAAAATAATGACAGGAGTATGTAGATCAACATAAAAATAAATGTAGGGGAAAAACTAGAAGGCACGGAATGTAGGGAGACTATGAAGGGGATCTTTTTTTATGGAAATAACAATAATACCTACCTTAATAAAGGATTAAATGAGATAAAACCTGGAGAGTTCCTAGCGCAGAGCCTGGTGTTTGAGACTTCAGTGTCTAGAGTCTGACTTGCCTAGGTTCAAATGTGGACTCTGTCATTTCCTATGTCTTGGAGACTTCATTTAAACTTCTCAATTCCTCAGTTTCCTTGTCTATAATGGAAATGTGATGTCATACCACCTCTTAAGAGTTGTAAGGATTTAGTAATTTTTAGATGTAAAGTACCTGGAACAGTGCCTGGCTCATACTAAGCATTGTAGGTGTAGTATCTCTTATTATCATCACCATCTCTTATTATCATTATCATTACTTGAGGCAGAGCTTTGAAGCCATACTTGCTGACCCTCAGGTAGTTCGTTCCTTCAGCATCCCCAGCTGATATTTGCCCAGCACTTCACGGCTTAAAAATTCAAGGAGTCTATGCCTCATTCAAACTTTTCAGCTCACCTAAAATGATAGCCACTTCATTTTTTAAAAATCTTACCGGGGTGAAACGAACCATTTTAAATTGAACATTTAGTGGCATTTAGTGCATTCACAGTCTTGTGCAGCCACTAACCCTAATTCCAAAACATTTCCATTACTCCAAAGTAAAACTCCTTACCCATTAAGCAGTTTCATCCCCATCTCCCAAACCTCTGATGACCACCAAGCTATGGATTTTTCTACTGTGGATATTTCACAGAAATGGACTCATGTATTATGTGGCCTTTTGTGGTTTTCTTTCACTTGGCATATTTTCAAGGTTCATCCACACTGTAACATGTGTTAGTACTTTATTCCTTTTCATGGCTGAATAATATTCCACTGTAAGTTTATACCACATTTTGTTTATCCATTCATCTGTTGACAGACATTTCAGCTGTTTCAATTTTTGGGTATCATGAATAGTGGTGCTAGAAACCTGTGTGTTACATGCTGGATTGCCTATCCCCTACTTTGGGTACCTCTGGTTTGGTGGTAGGAGAGTTAAGAGTGGTAGGAGAGTTAAGAGTGGTGGGAGAGTTAAGAGTGCTGCAGTTATTAGGAAAGGTCTCCAAAAGGAACAAGAGGAAGGAATCAGTCTGAAATGGTCTGAAGGAAGAACAGATATTCCATGATGTCAGATCAAACAGAGGAGGAAAATAATGGGGGGTGTCACAGGTGAGGGAAAAGGATCAGCAGGGGAAGGCTAACACTGAAACTTTCCTGGGTAATAGAATGTTCTTCTTAATTTGAGATGTGCTTACATGGGTGCATGCATATATATTTATATATATATGTTAAAATGTATGTATGTATGTAAAAGTTGTATTTGTATTTATACATATATACGTATTTATAATATACATCTATACATGTTTATAATATGTATATACATATATACATAAAATGTGTATATATGTAAAAATTGGTGTGTATTTTTGTACACAGTTATACCTCAATAAAAAATTTTGAAAGATGAAAAAAAAAAAAACATTATTTAAGGGGGGGGATGCTACACTATCAACCAGATTTGTGACAAGTAGGGTTATAGGACATCCACAACTCCTCTCACACCCCATTACCACCCTAAACACTTTTTTAAATATAGAAACTCAACAACTTGAAAGTAGACACAAAACCATCCCCAAGATCCAAGCCAGGGACCAATGGACCTCACTCTCACTTTTTCTTTCTTCACATACACCCCTTACATTTACAACGTGCTTTACTCTTTACAAAGACCCCTTTACCTACATTACCTCTTGTATCTTTTCAAATAATCTGTAAGGTCAGTGAGGGTGATATTTTTAAATTTTTTTTTTTTTTTTGACAAAAGAAAATAGGCTCAGGCCAAGAATCTTGCTAGTGGTGGAATCAGACCTAGAAACCAAGTCTCCTGCATTCAATTCTGCAACTCCTTCTACTATACACAATACTACCCCTTCTGTAATATAGTAAAGCCTTCTAGAAAACATTTGGCTGGGTTCCAAGACAGCTGTCCCAGACTGAATAAGACTCTATATAGCAAACAGTGTAAATAGTGAGGGTTTAATGCAATTACTGGCATGGAGGCATACATCTTTTTTTTTAAGTGAAGAATTAGTTGGTTTTAAAGTAAATCAACATGGTGTGTGAATGGTGGGGGAAACAAGCAGAACGTTCTTCTAAAAAGAAGTCAAAATGAAGTACTGTTGATGTGCACATTTCGCAATAGCGAATAGAATAGAGGTAGTGGTCATCAATATAGGAAGGAGGAAAAAAAAGACAACAAAGAGTGGACAATTAAGAAACTACATAATGTTTTATTTTTGGGAACTGAAATGAGGAATTTCTCCCAACCCCACACCAAAATAACTTGAGATTGAGAACACTAGTTTATAAAATACCAAGAAGTAGGAGAGAATTTTATTTAGCCATCAAAAGGAATGCCTGTCAAAACTGCTGGCTCTGAAAGATAGGGGATCAGAAATCCAAAGCCCCATTTTTAGATCACCTATTGGTGCTATGCAGTTTAAATTAGCTGATTATTTTATCCTTTCAATTTTTCTATCTGTAAAATCAAGTAACACTTTACCCAAACTATTTTCTAATGACCTTGGAAGGAAGAAATGATGTCTAGAAAGGTAATGATCAATATTTTACTTCCATCAGCCACTGAAAAAAGTATTTCTCAAGCATCTACGTGCACAGTACTAAGCTAAAAGTGCAAAGAAAGCACTGGTCTTTATAATCTAGATGAATAAAGCACAGAGAAATACAAAATAATAATTATGTGACAAAATTGAGATATCTCAGAGAAAAAGTTTTCACAGGAGCTGGGTTGAACACAGCAGTCAGAAAGAATGAAATTGCATTTAATCAGGATAGAAGACAAAAAGAGTAGTTATAAAGTTTAGGTAGGCAGAGAAGAGGCAAGTTGGTTGCTATGTCCTTTGGGCTCCCAAAACACAGCACTCATTTGTTACTGCACTGAAAACACTGTACAGTAGTTTATTTGTTGTTGCCACTTAAACTATAAATTCCTCAAGGACAAAGACCTTGTTTGATTCATTTTTCTATTCCTCATCCCTTGCATAGGGTCTGGCATACAGAAGATAAATATTTTTTGAAAGGCAATGTTAACACAGATGTCCCTATTTAAATTACTACATCTTAACCTACACTATTTGTCCACATCATTTACTTATTTATTGTCTCTCAACTCCAAAACTACCCTCCCAGGCTCTATGTTGTTATGGCTGAGACTGCAACCATGTTTCACCAACTCCTTTGCCAGCTGGGATCTCATTAGGCTTTGCCAATAGCAGTAGTAAGTGAAGACTGGAACACAGGAAGATGGGAGAAGGGACAACCTTCCAGTTCCTGTCAGTAGCAACTGCAGTCCCTGACCCTGGCAGTTAGCAAATGGTTCCAGTCTCCAGGTTTTTGTGGTTCTCCCAGAACCAGCAGTAACACATGCCTTTATAAGTACTAGCAGCAACTGCACAATGCTGACCTACTCAAAAGTCCACCACCGGGTCCATAGAACCTCTTCTCTGAGCTCTTAGGTTCTGATTACTGTAATGTTCCCCCCTCCCCCGCTTTTGTTTTTTTTTTTTTTTTTACATTCATCTAACCAACTCCCTATATTAAATCCTTTCTGTTGAAATTCCTACTTAAGTCGCCATTTCCTCTATTGTACCCTAGTATATTGTAAAACACAATAATTCTAACTGCTCTCAGAAAACTTGCTGCTTCACTGAAGGGAAAGTAAACAAAATCTGGGTTATTTTATAAAAACTATTTCATAGAGGATAACTTGAAACACTCTAAATTTGCTTCTGTTAAGCTGCAGCATAAAAATCACTTTTTGTGATTTAAACTACTACACTGTTTAAATGAGAGAGAAAATGAGAAATAATTTTAAAAGTGCAAGTTATTCCAAACAGATGCACTCACCTCTGTTAATATAGTACATATCCTAGAAATAATGTGAAATGATAAAATTGTTCTGCTATTCCCCAGTGGTCCCAGTTCGCACATCCTCTGATACTGTGGCATGAGATCCTGATTTTTTTTTTTGAGGCGGAGTCTCGCTCTGTCACCCAGGTTGGAGTGCAGTGGCATGATCTCAGCTCACTGCAACCTCCATCTCCTGGGTTCAAGCGATTCTCCTGCCTCAGCCTCCTGAGTAGCTGGGATTACAGGCACATGCCACTATGCCTGGCTAATTTTTGTATTTTTAGTAGAGACAGGGTTTCACAAAGTTGGTCAGGCTGGTCTCGAACACACTGACCTCGTGATCCACCTACTTAGGCCTCCCAAGGGATCCAGATTCTTAGATTTAAAGGCACTCCCCTTCGAACGCTCCTCCCCCATCCCACCCCCCCCACCCCCACCCCAAATGCAAGGTCCCTAAATGCAAGCTAACTACTTCACGCAGTGCTCAAAGAAACAGTAATCTGCTCCAACACCAAAGCTTAGCTGAACTTATTGGTATGTTGTTGTGCCTTCCTGAGGGATTTTCAAGCACGATTTTTTTTTTTTTTTTTTACTAAATGTGATTTTCGTTCTATGCATCGACTTTAGAATCTAACCTTTTCATACAACTCCACTCTATAGCATAGAAAAAAAAGAAATCCCCCTTGCAGAAGAGGCCATAAGTAACGTATCTTTTAAAAACAAATGACCAAAATGCTTACGTTTTTCATTTGGCTCGTTACTTCACTTAATAGTATGCCCTCATTAGCAAATTTAACCCAAGGTTAATTTCAAAAATAACTTCACCATTGTACTTAATACAGATAAACTGATTTTTTAAAATTATGATAAATGGCAAACAGGTTAATTCTCAAAATGAAATGGGAGAAGGTAAACTTAAGCAACAGAAATCTTAGAATTTTTAGCAATGTCTATAGCTCCTGAGCATCCAACAAGATATATAACTAAGCCCAATCACACCACTCTGCCTCAGCTGCCTAAAAACCGTAAAGCAAAGGAGAATTAAGAACATGGCCAGTTCTACCGGAGTTGCTCCACACAACACAAAACTGCGTAATGGGTCACCAACGCTCTTAGCACCTATAGTCAGGGACTCATCACCTAGCTCCTACCTGGCAACACACTAACACTAGCTTCTACTTAAATGCCAAGAGTCTCATGACCACAGTCAAAATATTTATGTAAGACCAATCAAACTGCACTTCCCACAAGAAATACCAGAAGACCCAGTAGACACATTAGGCAGAAAGGGCAGAAGACCAGTGGGCAAACGGTCAGGATATGTGTACCTTTAAGGAATGGACTGTGTAAATGCTATAATACCACCTTTGTACCCCAAATTACATGGGCACCTACTCAGTATTAAACGTAAAGAAATAGTAAGTTGCTATGACAGCTAAGATGGCAAATAAATGACTCAATCAAATTAACCATTAATCAAATTAACCATTGTCTGATGACAATGTCTTCTACAGCGTGTGCAATAAATAACACGAATTAAAAATCAATTGTAGATCTGTGGGCAGAGTACATAATCTGATATTTTTCCTTTCTTAAAAGCTGCAAACTGTGATGCATTTTTAGTTTATCCAGAATTTAATAAATGAGTCATTACAAAACTATGAAGCGCTTTAAGTCATACTAGAAACACTGCCATAATTTTAATAAAGTGCGTTTTAATGTTAACTCATTTCTCTTGCTGGAAGAAATTATGCTTCTTTGCTAATGTATAGAAATGAAACTGTCACTGAAACATCTGGTTATATATTATTCATTGGGCATATATATCACCTTTACTCCAAAGTCTGCATAACATAAACACAAATCATGAATAAATCAGATCAGACACACAGACGTGACACCACAAACTGTAGGTCAGTAATAAAATTCCAAACATGTTTGCTGACCTGGTCTATATTTCTATCCATTCAAACCTGGGAGGTTCACACAGGCAGAGAAAAACTCCAGATTCCCAGTATTTTTAAAGTCTGCATGGTCTACATTATGTTAGTGATTGTAATTGGAAAATTTTCTATGCAACACACTTTACGATAACTAGCTTATTTTTCAAATATTCAAACGGATTGGCCTGACTCGGGCAGGTTTTTTCATAAATCTGCCTCTACTATAATTAACCTTAAATGTGGATGCCACAAGGATACCTGAGGGAAATAACTACAATCCTTACAAAAAGTGAGAGACCATATTCGCTGTGCTACTCCTAGAAAAAGGAGTCACATATAATAACTACCTATTATTTTACTAAAAAGTAGGTTAAGAGTACAATCAAGATTTTTAAACATACTTGTTGATTGTGAAAAGTAGAAATTTCAGGGGAAAAAGGGAATAACCAAGAGTCATATTGCTGCCATTTAAATACTTTATAAATCAAAGGATCAAATTTCACTATAAGAAGCAAACTCTCACACCAATCTAAGTTATTAAAATATTCAACAACTGCACTTAATGCAAAACAGACAGATTAGCTACCAATTAGTCTAAGTATTCCAACTGATCATCTTGGAACTACCAAAAGTAGATTATGTAATGCAAATCGCTCGTACATTCGTTTTAAACATATCCGCGGTTTAAAACCGTGAAACCATGCCTTAATTTTTTAAAATTAAAAAACAGCGTATTACTAAAATGCTGAATGCAAACCTATATCCTTTTCACGGCACCTCAAAGAAACCTGACATCTTCAAACCATTTTATAATGTAAAGTTACATTCTCTAAAACTTCCGACAGCCTCGGAAAAGATACCCAAAGGGGCTTCAAATAGATGGGTCTATAATTGGTCTTAGCGGGCAAATAACTGAAATAAACCTCCAAGTTTGAGATCAATTTTTACTAACACCATCTCTGAAAGCAAGAAGGCGACTTCTGCAGAAGGCAAACGATTCTGACTAGCAGGACGTGGGCTCCCGGCAACAGTGGGTACTAGGATCTCAGCAGGAACGACAGGGTTCAAAACGCGAAGCTTCCCGCAGAAACTAACCAAGACACCCCCTCCCCCCACGACTCCTCCTGGGTAAGCTCGCGGCTTTAGAAAGCAGCAACAGATACTCCAGAGCAGGAGGCGGCACTCCAGGAATGTGTGAAGCAGAAGGGGTCTCCCCGAGGAACCCCGACGTCGAGCAGCTCCTCTACACTGGAACCCCGACTCCGACCCCCCAAGAGGAAGGAGCGATATCTGCACAAAGTGCCCCTACCCCACCCCCACGATGCAGAGACACATCCCTGGCTGCGAGGGGGAAGCCCAGAGAAAAAACCCGCATTCCACTCCGTCCGCCTCCGGAGTAGGGCTGCAGAGAGGCTGGGGCCCCCGCCCCCGGAGGCCAGGGGGCCGCGCTACAGCTCCGGCCTCCGCGCGGAGGAAAGGGTAGCGAAAGGCTCGCGGCGAAGGAAGGAATCCCGGCGCTTCGCTGACTGGGTCCTCCGCAAACCAGCTCCCTTCCCTCCCACGACCCTCGAAGACACGGGAACAATAAGAAGCCGCTTCCCCCGCCGTCTCCGCCCCAAGAGCGGCCGGGGGCGGCGGCGGCGCCATGTCCCCTCACACCCCCGCGGACACACACCCCCCCTACTCCGCGGTCCCCGTCAGTCGCCTGCAACGCGGCCGAGCAGACGCGCGTCCCGGCCCGCCGCTTCCGCGCCCTTCGCCTCCCCGCCCGCCCCACTCACCGGCTCCTGCCCCAGCCTGGGGCTCCGCTGGCCGCGGCCGGAGCAAGACTCGGGTATCAGCTGCCGCGGCCGCCGGCGCCGCCGCACAATATGGCGAGCCTCGGCTTCCGCAATGGAGCTCGGGAAATACAACAGGGGCCGCTCAATATTCATGAGAGACTGAGGGGAAGCCGGCTCGGCCGGCGCTGCGGGGAGGGCGGGAAGGAGCGAGCGAGCGAGGGGCGGAGGCGCGGGACGAGGACGTGCACGGCGCGGGGAGGCCCGCGGCGCGAGGGGAGGGTGCGCCGCCGCGTGTTGGCCTGGAGAACCAAAGCCACCGCCCCGCCCTGGGCTGGCCAGCCACGCCCCCCCGGCGCCCACCGCGGCCCGACGCAGCCCCCAGGCAACGCCCGGGTGATGGCGCCTTCACCTCGTGCTTAACCTTTGCTTAGGTTCTTCTGCCCTGGCTTCGGCCCACCCTTTACACTGCCCTGGCCAGCCTCTGAGGTTTGGACTCAGACTTCTTTCTCGTGAGTTCGTCCTCTTAAACCTATCCCACCGGCGGAAATCCTCATTAAGCTTTGGTCTGCAGAACTTCACATGAACTTCGGCACCCTTCCACCCTCATACAACAAACATACACTTTTCATCCTTGCAGGATAAAACTGCAAGTGTAATTACTCCAGGGAAAATGACCTTCCACTCTAAACTTAGCTTAACATTCTGATTGTGGTCATCAGCTCTTACTATTTACCTTGCTGCTGCTTTATCCTACCTCCTTGGCCCCTTCCGGTATTATCTTCTGAACTTGAGGATTTACGAAGTAATGGATTAATAGATGTAATCATTACCTAAAACACAGCCAGTCAGTCTCCAGTAAATTATCCGACATTTAATGCGTATAAATTATGAGCTGAAGTAACGAAGAATGGAAAGTTCCCTGATCTCAAGATGTACTATTGTTGAAATGTCATGTTCTATTGAGAAGATAGCCAACAATACCAGACCGTAAATCTGAAGGCACTTGAGGCATAAACCAATGGACTGCAGTGGGAATCGGGCAAACTAGGTTCATAACCTCCAATGTGTGTCTATGTGACTTACGTAAATTGCATAGCTCCTCTGCACTTGATTTTCTTCGTCTGCGAGATGGGAGAATTGTATTGAATCCTAGGTCCTTTCTAGTTCTTTAACGCTCTAAAACTCTCTATAAGCAATTCCAAATAAATGATATGAGTTTACACAGGAATTTGGAAAAGAAAAATATCAATTCCAGCTGGTGTGTTTGGGGATGATTTCCTGAGGAGCCGGGATTTAAGATGGTCCTTGACGCCTTGGATGGGTGGAAAGAAAGAGGACAGGTGTTAAATACAGCACATTATGTATGCGACCTAACAATCCATCAAAGGAAGCAAGCATTCTTTTTCAGTGGCTTGAAAACTTTTGCCTACTATCTATAACTTTAACAAGTGACAGTTATCTGACTCTACAAGCCCTTCAAGGTTAAACTCGTTGCCAATGGGGGGGGGGGAAGGCTGGGTGTGTGGTTCACGCCTGTAATCCCAGCACTTTGGGAGCCCAAGGCCAGCGGATCACTTGAGATCAGGAGTTCGAGACCAGCCTGGCCAATATGGTGAAACCCTATCTCTACTAAAAATACAAAAAAGTTAGCCAGGTGTGGTGTTGCGCGCCTGTAGTCCCAGCTACTCGGGAGTCTGAGGCAGGAGAATCTCTTGAACCTGGGGAGGAGAGGTTGCAGTGAGCCAAGATCGTGCCGTGGCACTCCAACCCGGGCATTGCAGCAAGACTCCATCTCAAAACAAAACAACAACAACAACAACAAAATCAAAATAATCAGAGATGCTCTGCTTCTCTCTTCTTGTGAAAGTCCACTTTCTAGAAACTGCAGTTGCGGGAGCATCTCCCTTCTTCCTTCACGAGGAGTACATGTGTAGTTCAATTAAAGCAAGACAGGATGTTCATAATTTAGAATTTTTGCTCTAATTAAAATGCTTTTGAAAATCATGATGTGTGGTTAGATTAAGCAATTCAATTGATGTTGAGAAAAGTGATCATTTGTAGAAAGCGCAGGAACTTTATGGATGAAAGTTAAATATAGTGCTTAAAAAAGACTCACAGGAGAATTAGTGGAAAAATGGAAAACTTATGGGATATCTGGATTAAATGTGATTAAAAAGCTAGACCGCAGGCTAACATCCTTAATATGAAAAACACTCCTGACAAATTAATGGAACTCATTTTATCTATTTTATCTCTTACTCAGAAACTTGGTACTGGATCTTCCCTGACTATATTAATCAGGAAAGGTTATGTTATGGTATAGTAACGAACATCTCCAAAATCTACATGCCTTAACACAATAAAAGTATATTGCTTAGTTATGCTTCATGCTTCATGTGGATCCAACTCACTGTGTTCCCGTCACTCCAGGAACTAGACTGATAGAGACGCCACCATCTTGTAGCTGTATCACCCTGGAACACAGAAACTTATTCTCTGCAGCAGAGGAAGAAAATGGCTAAAGAATCCCCGTGAATTTTTCATAGCCTTAGCTTGGAAAAGAGAGCAGTGATCACATTTCATTGCCCAGAACTAGTTGTACAGCCCCACACATCTGCAAGGGGACTGAGTCCTTGAACTGAGTTCAGAAAGGGAAGCGGGGACATTGGTGAACAATACTAACATCAGCCACCCTGACCTCACCACTCGGTTCCTAGATGCCATGGGAAAACTCTAAGAGGTTTTATTCTGTAACATTGGTTCTCTTGAGTGACCCCAAGAAAGTTATGCTTTCAAAAGTAAACTCTCTTACTTATTAAGAGTTGACTGTCATGTAAATAGAGTGGACCTTCCATTTTCTTCCCTGTTGTTTTAATCGTATATTGTATCCATGTAAACTCCATAGTAAATGTATCAGTAGTGATTCACATATCCAGACCACATTCTTTTTGCTAATGTTTTGACCTGACATAACGGATATCGTTCTAAAAAGCATTTTCTAGTAACACTCTATCTGCATGTTAAATGTACTGATTGGAAGTGATATTTGTATTTTAAGTAGAAGAACATTAAATTAACACTACCTAATAGAAGTATATTATGGGTGATGACTAGATGAATTCTAGTTAAAAAACAATTGTCTTCCTTTAACACATCAGAAGTAGTATCAGGATAATTACATGGTGAATTGGGTAGGTATCTCTAAGTGAACACAAAAATTACCTCTTGGCTGGGCACGGTGGCTCATGCCTGTAATCCCAGCACTTTGGGAGGCCGAGGCTGGTGGATCACCTGAGGTCAGGAGTTTGAGACCAGCCTGGCTAACATGGCGAAACCCTCTCTCTACTAAAAATATAAAAATTAGCCAGGCATGGTGGCACACGCCTGTAATCCCAGCTACTTGGGAGGCTAAGGCAGGAAAATTGCTTGAACCTGGGAGGCTGAGGTTGCGGTGAGCTGAGATCATGCCACTGCACTCTAGCCTGGGTGACACCACCAGACTCCTTATCAAAAAAAAAAAAAATTATATATATATATATGTGTGTGTGTGTATATATATAAAACCTCTTAACTGGCATTCTGCTATAGTCAGGCTACAAAATTAAAACTAATTCAGCTCAACCAGCTTTTATTGAGCATCTAGTATGTGCCAAGCACTTTGTTAAGTACTTGGAATAAAACCATTAATATAACTAGGATATGAGTTCCTTGAAAGCAAAATTCTTGTTCACCAGCAGATACCTAGAGACTAGCACAGTGCTGGCACTTAGTAGATGCTCAATAAATAGGTGTTAAGCGAAGGACAGAATGGGATTCTTTGGCTCCAGAGTGTATATGAAATAGAATAGCACATATGAGCTTGGTTTGCTTCACTTTCATTACTTAACAGAGGAAGTTTCTGTCAAGAGTTTGTTTAGTCTCTCCAGAGGCTTTCTCTACTTAGGCAGTGTGTCTTAAATGGAAATTCACACTTGCCTATTCTATGTCTACCATATAAATTTATTTTCAGCCATGCTCCAAGCATTTAATGGTTAATACTCATCTGAGATGAAGACTGCAAGCCACCAACCATCTGTTAATGCTAAGCTATGTAAGCATCACAGTTTATAAAGAACCTTTAGATCTGTTATTTCATGAACTTTCAGTTTTCCAAGATATTATTCCTACTTTATGGAGGAGGGAAATGTGACTTCTGCAGCTCAATAACTCTCCCAAACATTGAGTTAGTAACTGGCAGAGCTGAGGCTCAGATCTTGGTCATTTGACTCCAAGTGCTGGATATATTCCATTCTGCCACATCTGCCTTGCCACTCTGTGCTGCACACACAACTACAGTATCTTTCTTCTTTCTAGTAAGTGGTATATGAGTCAAACATCTCTGGAGTTTCCCCTCAACATTATTATTTATCCCAATCCTCTGATTCTCAGTGTAGTATCTTTCTTTCTTTTTTCTTTCTTTCTTTTTTTTTTTTTTTTTTTTTGAGATGGAGTTTCACTCTTGTCCCCCAGGCTGGAGTGCAATGGCGCGATCTCGGCTCACTGCAACCTCTGCCTCCCTGGTTCAAGTAATTCTGCTTTCTCAGCCTCCCGAGTAGCTGAGATTACAGGCATGTGCCACCACACCCACGTAATTTTTATACTTTCAGTGGGGGTTTTGCCATGTTGGCCAGGTTGGTCTTGAATTCCTGACCTCAAGTGATCCGCCGGCCTCAGCCTCCCAAAGTGCTGGGATTAGAGGCATGAGCTACCATGCCCAGCCAATATGATTTTCAGGAAGCTGATCCAGTAATAGGAAACTAGCAGGTGTTGGTTTTATCTTCTTAGAAAACTTACTTTTAGAGAACAAAACAAAAATAAAAGTAAAAGGTAAGCTAAAAGACTGGAGGAGCTTGGGATTTAACCACTATGTATAGATACTATTGTTGAAATATATCCTCTACCAAAATCTTTATTTGCCATCTTTTAGATGTATTGTGCTTTCTTTGAAAGAGCCAAGTTAAGTGGGGACATTGTAGAAAGGCCTAGAGAGGCCTGTAATTCAAGGTGGCTCCAGGAAGCAGGCAACTCGAGATTTACAACCTTTTCAGCTGAAAAAATATAGCTCTAGCCACAAGCTCTAGTGAAGTTTTATTTGTATTTCAGCACAGTGCATTTCTGTTTGTGATACTTCCCTTGGCACTTTAATTCCTTTTTCTATTCCCCAAACAACGAAAATAATTGGTGCTACTTTTATTTGCTAACTGTTCAACTTAAAGGAGTTAAACAGGTTAAATGAGATGGGCTAGTTAGAAAGACTTTTGAGGAAAACTAAACAATATTGCTATTTCCCTCCCATGGAGATTTGGAATGGTATTTTATATGTCCCAGATGTGGCCACATTCTGCCTAACATCTGTTAGTGCATTTTATTAAAATAATGAACTAACATGTGTTTGAAAAGCCAAAAGAGTGAATTAAAGTTTTCATTGTGATGCAGCATAGATTGCTGTTTCTTTATAGTTCGTAATGGAAGTGTATACTATTGTGATATCCATTTTCAAATATAAAATAAAGTATGATTTAATAATTACCGGCTTTCAGTAATTACTGGCTTCTAGTACGAAGAAAATTCAATCCATTTGAACAAACCTTTGCAGATTTTTTTTTCTTTCAAAATGGTTACTGTGAGAGATGAAGTTTGTGCTTTGGCATTGATCTAGGAACATCAACAATCATCCTGGAAGCTAACAAGGAATAGATGATTCAGATTGAAACTCAGAACTAAAGTGGAAATTCTTCTAGTAAAGAAGGATAGAAGATCCCAATGGGAAAAATATTTCAATCAAATTACAGTTCGCTCAAACTGCCTTTGTGGGCATTTTAGTTTTTCCTGCTTAACAGAAGCATGGTGCCAGAATGATTTTTTTGTGAGGTGAGAGAACGGAAGGTAAAGACATCTCCTATCTAACACAGTTCATAGAAATATTTTTTAGTAAATAATTTAAAAGAACTGCCAAATCCCACCCATATAAGATAAGTTAATTTTATTTTAGACTATATCAAGATTTGGAAACTCTTGTAGTATCCATCTGCTGAGACATTAGCATTTCATACTCCACAAAAGCAAACCACTTAAATATATATTGAAAAACATGCTAAAGTAGGTTATAATGTAGGTAAATTTGAAAAACCATTCTGGTCAACCTATAATACTAAGGGTTTTTTTTGTGTTATATTTCTAGTCTTTCCATAGAAAATTTTTGTTTTATCAGTTTTTTAAAAATAAACACATTTTATAGGTCATGCTTATAAGATCAGAATTGACTGTGGTTCTGTATGTATTATGAAGACTACCACATAAGGAGTAAGATGGCATAAAGCTAGCTGTAAGTGTCTCCTCTTGTCATAGTGTCCTGTTAGGGATATATGGGGGCCTAACGCACCACCTTATGTCCCTCTCTAATGCTTCTCCTCTGATGTAACTATAATTAATCCTTGTTCTGTAACAGCATTATATTCAGTTAGTGGATTTCCAATTCCATGACTTCTTGGCAGGTACACATCCTTAGCTATCATTCTTCGTTCTTGGACTTTATCACATTAGCTGCCCTAGTTGGACCCTTTCCTAAAATTTGAAAGACTGCTATGGGCCTGTTCTTAGTGCAGCTGTCTCTTCTTCCACATGGTCAGGTCTTAGCTAGTTGCCAACCCATTCGCTTCCTGACTTGGCCCTTTAATTTGATTTGGCTATATCTTCAACCCAGCCTTTAGCTTGGGGTTTGACACATAGTATATGTAAACTGCAGTACAAGCGTGTGTCATAAACATAATTCATGGTACTCCCATTCATGGCACAGAAAAAAACCCTTCTTCTCTATGCCATTCATAGCACAGAAAAAAACACCTTCTTCTCTATCAACAAATGCAGAAAGAAGTGGGAAAAAACTGAGAAGCAATGAGGTTGTCATCGTTGGTATTGAATACTAAAGGAGTGATTTTAGCTCAGGATTTTGGGTCACTATGTGATAATGTTGCAACTACCTAAAGAAAAATAATGACCAACAGGAAAGTTTATTCTTGGTGAACTATCAACATGTAGAACTGTATTTGGATGTTGATTTTAAAGAATCCTGTCAAAATACACTATCATTTAAAAGTACAAGTTTAAAATGCTATACATTAATCCTTATATTCCAATTGAAACTTGAAATTTGACCAGTTCTGTTCTTAAACCACATTTAGCATCTCTCTTTTTCCCCTGTTCATTCACTTGGATTAGTAGTAGGCAAATACATCCCTGCCCTACCACATACTACTAATCCAAGCAAACATATACTAGTAGTGTATCACTAATCCTAGCATGAGGATACCATGTCATTATTCATCTTTCAACGCCAGTCATTATTCATCTTTATATGTGCCCCAGCAGTTGACACAATGCAATATACATTTACATAATATATGTATATATGTGCCTGTCTGTGTGTGTGCATATACGTGTGTATACACACACACACACACACAAATATCTTGTTCCCAAGATACTTTTGGTATGGTTTTGAGTAATAATAACAACTACAATTTGTAAAAAGCAGTCACTAAAAATACCTGCTTTATATTAAACATTACAATAACATTTAGAAAATGCAAATTCAAATAGGAACAATTTCCTACTTAACCATTTTTTTTTGGAAACGGAGTCTCACTCTGTCACCCAGGCTGGAGTGCAGTGGTGTGACCTCGGCTCACTGCAACCTCTGCCTCCCGGGTTCAAGTGATTCTCCTGCCTCAGCTTCCCTAGTAGCTGGGATTACAGGCGCCCACTACCGTGCCCCTCTAATTTTTGTATTTTTAGTAGAGACGAGGTTTCACCATGTTGGTCAAGCTGGTCTTGAACTCCTGACCTCAGGTGATCTGCCCGGCTAGGCCTACCAAAGTGCTGGGATTACAGGCGTAAGCCACCACGCCCAGCCTTTACTTAACCATATTAAAGGAATCATAATACTCAATGTTTATAAACACAAATATTGCTTACATTACTGATGTTCACAAAAATGATACAACCTTTTAAGAGGACAATTTTGTGGTTATCTCTCAAAAATTTTTAAAAGCTTTAAATTCGTCTTTTAAAAATATTTTTAAAAAGAAGTATTTGTAGAGACAGGGTCTCACTATGTTGTCCAGTCTGGTCTTGAATTCCTGGGCTCGAGCAATCCTCTCACTTCAGCCTTCCAGAGTGCTGGAATTACAGGTATGAGCCACCATGCTTGTCCTCACAAAATTTTAAATGTGTATATCTTCTAGCCTAAGAAATGTCCAATTCTAGAACTCTTTCCCATAGAAGTACCCACACAAGTGTGCAAAGAAATGTGTACATGGATGTTAATTTTTGTGTTGCTTGTATTTGTAAAACACTGAAAATAACCCACTTTTTTGGCTAAGTAAATTTTGGTATATCCATAAAGTACTACATCATATAGCTGTCAAAAAGAACAAGATGGAGCCACAAGCACTAACATAGAAAGATATTAAAGATATATTAATTAGTAAAAAATCAAGTTAGCAATATGTTCCATATAATCCTGTTTTTATAATACAAAAAAAGTCTAAAGAATGTGCACGAAACTATGAAAAGGGACTGCATTTGAGTAGAGGAGAATTTCTGAACACTTTCATTTTCTAAATTATTTCTTCATTTCTGCATTGGTTTGAATGCTTCCCAATGAAATAAAAAATTGTATTTTATTACAAAATTGGTAAAGATGCAATTATATATAAAAAGCAAACTGGTCTAATAAAAGTGAGTGAACATTTTAGCATATATCTACCTATTATTAACTGCGAGAGTGCGGTAAAGAAAACAGCTGTTCTAGATCAAGCATCATCAGCCAAAACAAACAGAAAAGGTAGAACTTCAAAAGTCCTTGTTTCTACAGGTCTAGTTGTGTAGTGTCCTTGAAAATCAGGCATTCAAATGGCTTATTATTAGACCTTAATCTCTACTCCCTTGAACATTCCTTACCCTATTTAGTAAGAATTTAGGCTAAACAGAGACCAACCAATGACTATAGATCCCTCAAATAGCAGCAAAGAGTTCTAGGACCTATATAATTATCTTGGGACTCAATTCTTCTCCTACTAATTTATATCTCACAATCTCTGGGGAAAATATCAGGTGTTTTTTGCTAATTAGTCTCCTTAGCACTCCCTCAAGAAATTCCTACTGATTTAACACATGATTGCTGGAAGCAACTACACATGGTAGGTTGAGAATTTACTATTTGAATTTCCCATCTTATACACCTCTATTTCAGGGGATTTTAATTTTTCAGATGTTTTGAGATCACCATATGGTGAAAAGTTTCAACGATGTATCAGGCTTGTTTCAGAAGACTTGACGTCCCTCCAAATCTGGTGCAAATGGCTCGAGCGGTCACAGCAAGAGCACTGGCCACTACAGTTAGGATAGAGTGGGGTAAGGGTCACACAGAAATAGAGGGACCCCAGGACTGGCTGAAAAGGACAGGAGATTTGTCCAAAGTGGCCAAATGCCCAGAGCTGGAGCAAGAACCGAATACACAGGCAAGCAGGGAGTACGGGAAAGTAGGGCTTAGTATAAGTTTAAGGGGGTGCAAGGGACTCACCTGAAAATTTAATTGGGGGTCTGAAGCCAAGAACATAAAGAACAGCTATACCTCCTCCTCCAGTGGAGAGGATAGCAAGTGTAGTGGGGAATAAGAGAGAGGTGCAATATGGCTGATGTGAGCGGAGGCTGGCAAAGGGATACCCCTGACCTAGACTCTAGGTCCTAAAGTTATAAGTGGGCCAAGTCTAAAGACACATGCAAAACCCAAAGTTATTGGTGAGGGTCATGAAAACAGAGGGTCAGTTAGGAAAATTAGAGATGCAGATGCAAACAGCTCATGAAAATTTGAAACAAAAGCTTTGAGATAGATGTGAGGAATCAATGAGTGAGATGAAAAGAGCCAGGGACAGTGAGATCTGGACATAAAATGACTGCACTTTATCTGGGTTCTCCTAATTTCTCTGACCCTCTGACCCACTCCAGCTCAGTCTCTTTTGTGGCATCTCATCATTCACCCCAAACCCTAAAGTTTTGGGATGTCCCAGGATTTAGTCTTAGGACCTTTTTTCCATCTTACTTGATACTCTCTTTCTGGGTAATCCTATTCAGTCACATGGTTCTAAGTACCGTCCATATGTTGACAACTTTCAATTTTCTCCAAACTTAAAGATCCCAGAAGTTTCTCCAGACTTACAGTCCTCTCCTCTACTTATTCGCCCCTCCTTTAGATGTCTGGTAGGTATCTCAAATATCAAATGCCCAAACCAGACTTCCTTTTCGAAATATAAACAAAGAGTAATATATGATGTTAACTGTCCTTTTATTTGTAGCTATAATATCTATGTTGCTTTACTAGTCTCAGGGGAATTAAAAGACATTATTCTTTATAATTACTTAAAACCACAAAATAATTCAAATGTAAAATTAATGTTTTAAGTGTATTTACATGCATTTCATTTATACATTATTCCCTTATTAAGAGTCTATAAATCATCAGACTAATTTGGAGAGATGTAAGATATAAACCCTATCCTCAAAGAACCCAGCATCTAATGGGGTGAAGAGGCACATACCAAATGTTATGAGGCCAATACAAGTAAAGGCAATAGGAATAACTCCCCCTTATAGCTCATTATTAATTACACACTATGGAATAGCATCTCTCATAGGACTCTAGTCACAGCAATATTAGTTTTAATCCTGGAAATTAGAAGAATTATAGGCAAATTCACAACTGTGCTAATAGCAAACAACCTCATAAACTCTGTGTCAGGTACAGTGCTAAATATTTTGTAAGTGTCATTTCCCTGAATCTTCACAACCCTGTGAGGAAATTACCATCAGTATTACCACATTATGCATTAGAAAATAAAGGTTTAAAGCATCTTAATACTTACCTGAGTCAACTCAAAATAACAGGGTGGGCAAATCCACACCCTTAACTACTATTCTTTTTTTTCTTTTCTTTTTTTTTTTGAGACAGAGTCTCGCTCTATCCCCCAAGCTGAAGTGCAGTGGTGTGATCTCGGCTCACTGCAACCTCCGCCTCCTGGGTTCAAGTGATTCTCCTGCCTCAGCTTCCCGAGTAGCTGGAACTACAGGCATCTGCCACCACACCTGGCTAATTTTTGTATTTTTAGTAGAGACGCAGTTTCACCATGTTGGCCAGGCTGATCTCAAACGCCTGGCCTCAGGTGATCCGCCAGCGTTGGCCTTCCAAAGTGCTGGGATTACAGGTGTGAGCCACCACGCCTGGCCCCATCCTTAACCACTATTCTAAACTGCCTTTTCATAATTGATGGGTCTGCTTTAACTAAAAAAATACTGCTTAAGTTTTTTTTTTTTTTTTTTGGAATATTTGTACTAAAATAAAAGAATAAATTTCTGAATAAACCAAATAGCTAATATTCCTATTATACTCCAGTAATCAACCTCTATTACTAAACATATTTGGGTAAAAAGGACTATAGGGCAAGGAGCCTAGCTCCATGAAATGGTGGGGTCAGTTTTCCAAAGGTCATAAAGACACAGTAGCAGAGATTGGTCTTTTCAAGTTTCCTGCTGATGGATTGCCTTTGAATATAAGCTTTTCATTCCAAAGGACATTCTGACATTTGGGGCCCTCTGTTAGTAGTTATCCATAGATAAATTAAGATGGAGAAATCATCAAATTTGCAGAGGCTAGGTGAATAGAAGCCAAAGCCTATAGGAATACAACCTTCCAAATTTATTATCTGTTTTGCATTGATTTACCACATATGGCAGAAACTTAAACCAGATGTATTTTAATGGAGGGGGCCATCTCATGACGAGAGCACAGGAATGTGGCCTCAACTTGAAAGTAGAGAATCAATACTTCTAGGTAGTTCAGAAGTTTCCTTTTATGCTGATTGTACACTAGAATAAAACTTTTCTAATCATCTTTTCAAATTAAGTGGGATTCCACTTCTTAATCTGGAAGTTGTTGAAACTTCTGGCTTTTGAAATTCAATTATTTTCATTTTCTGAAAGACCCATGATTTTCTGAGTAGTTTTTCCTTAATCTAAAACAAAACATTCTTGGAAAATGTAGCTTCAATATATAAATATTCACATCTACACATCCCATTTTGTTCCATTCTCGTCTGGAATTTAGACATCACATTTTCATAGCTAGAATTCAATAACACATCTTTGTCTGTCATCTGCTTTATTTTAATTAAACCAGTGTCTTAAAAACTCTATTATTTGAAGTCACATTTAAGTATTGAAAAAAATTTCATTTTAATGATGTATGTTTAAGGAAAAAAACTTTCCACATTAGCCCAAAATGAATTTTGGATGCACAGTTATAAAACCTTTTTAGTTTTCAAAAATTTCAAAAGTATTCGTGGAGAAAAAAATATTATAAATGCTTTAGTTTAGGAATAGTCTTGGAAATTAAAAATATACAATATGGGCCAGGCCAATGGCCTATAATCCTAGAACTTTGGTAGGTTAAGGCAAGAGGACTGCTTGAACCCAGGAGTTACAGTTAGTAAGACATTGTCACTACAATAATAATAGTAATAATAATAATAATAATAATAATATGCAACAGAGAATAAATGTGCAGTCCTTTCTCTCTGAGAGAAAATTATATTGAAAATCATTAACTGAGCCATGATATTACAAGTACCTGTGATTTAGTTTTCACTATGGTTTCACAATACATTTACATGGTAAAACACATTTTTAAAAATAATTAGGCAGAGCGTAGGTGGCTCATGCCTTTAGTCCTTTCGCTTTGGGAGGTCGACGCTGGCAGATCCCTTGAGTCCAGGAGTTCGAGACCAGCCTAGGCAACATGGCGAAACACCGTGTTTACAAAAATTACAAAATAGCCAGATGTGGTTGCATGTGCCCGGAGTCCCAGTCACTCAGGAGGCTGAGGTGGAAGGATGACTTAAGCACGGTATGCAGAAGTTTCAGTGAGCTGAGATCGTGCCACTGCACTCCAGCCTGGGTTAGGGAGGCCACACCCTGTCTAGAAAAAAAAAAAAAAAGAAGAAGTCAATTTAGACAGTTTCTTCTATAGGTGAACAATCAAAGACCATCAGTCATACTGCTGATATGTACACATGTCCACACATACATGTGATTGAGTGCCAAAGAAAGTTAATTTACTCAAAACCAGAAGAAAAATCCCTCACTCTGTAAGGAGTTATCTGCAGGAAACTAAACACACACCTAATAGAAGCTATCTGAATACCTCATTGCATTGTCTATAAATTGCCAAAGCAATTGGTTCCTTTTTTATAACTTTATTTGATCTTGTGTTGAGCATTCATTGTATCCCGGACTCCCTTCTAGGCACGGGGGTGGGGGCACCAGAAAAGATGGATAAGTGATATATCTTGTTTGGCCAGTTTAGAGTAACCACAAGGTCATATTTCTTTCTTATGAAGGTAAAATTTACATATAGTAAAATGTGCATCTATTAAGTATACAAATGAAAGAATTTTAACAAATATATGTATCCATGTAATCAATACCCCAGCCAAGACATAGCACATTTCCGTTCCCCCTAGAAGGCTCTTTCATGCCCTCCTTCAATCAGTCTCCCTTTCCCCATACACGATCTCGTTCTGAATTCTTTTTATCACCATAGGTTAGTTTATCTGCTCTTGAAAGTCACATAAATGGAATTTTATAATATCTATTGTTTTTAATCTGTTTTTAATCCCATTTAATGTTTTAGAGATTCATGGTGTTGTATTAGTAGTTCATTCCATTTAATCACTGTATAATATTTCATTGTACAAACATACCGCAATTATTTTTAATTCATAATCTTTTTGAGAGATATTTGAGTTTGTTTCAAGTTTTTGACTATTAGGAGTAAAGCTATTCACACCATTGGTCAAGTCTTTTTGTGTGTGTCTCAGGCTCTTGTTCTGTTGCCCAGGCTGAAGTGGTGCAGTGGTGCGATCACTGCTCAACACAGTTTCAACCTCCTGGACTCGATCCTCCCCTCAATCCTCCCGCCCTAGCCTCCTGAGTAGCTGGGACTACAGGCATACACCATCATGCCCAGCTAACTTTTTTTTTTTTTTTTTTTCCTAGAGATGGGCAGTCTCACCATGTTGCTTGAGATGGTCTCAAACTCCTGGACTCAAGCGATCCTCCTGCCTCAGCCTCCCAGAGTGCTGGGATTACAGAAATGAGCCACTGTGCCTGGCAAGTTTTTTTGAGAACACATGTTTTCACTATTTGGGTAAATACCTAGGAGTTGAACTGCTGGGTCATTAGGTAGGTGTATAATTTTGTAAGAAGCTCTCAGTTTTCCAAAGTGGCTGTATTATCTCATATTCCCACCAGCAGTGTATGAGAGTTTCATTTGTACCACACCCTTGTCAACATTTGATAATTGTCAATTTGTTTAGTTTTCACCATTTCTGTAGGTGTAAAGTTGAAGTTTGCTGGGGTTTTAATTAGCATTTCTTTGATGTCTCATGATATTGAACACCTTTTCATGTGTGTATTGACCATTTTTATGTCTTCTTTTGTGAAATATCTTTTTGTCTTTTGCCTATTTTTTAATTGGATTGTCAATTTTTGATTTGTAGAAGTCTTTTATATGGTACAAGTTCCTTATCAGATATATGTATTAAGAATATTTTCTCACAGTTTCTAGCTTGCATTTTTTAAGACTTTACTTTTTAGAGCAGTTTTAGGTTCACAGTAAAAAATACAAAGATTTTCCGTATACCGTCTGCCTCACAAATGCACATCTCCCACTTTCAACATCCTGCATGAGAGTTTTACATTTGTCACAGCTGAATGCTTCTACACTGACACATTACCAAAGCCCATACTTCACATTAAGCTTCACTCTTGGTATTGTACATTCTATGGGTTTTGACAAATATATAATGGCATATATATATATATATATATATATATATATATATATATATACCATTATAGTATCATACAAAATAGTTTCCCTGCCATAAAAATCTTCAGTGCTCTGACTATGCATCCTCCCCCCAATAATCCCTATAAACCACTGATCCTTTTACTGTCTCTATAGTTTTACCCTTTCCAGAATGCCATATAGTTGTCATCATACAATATGTGGCCATTTCAGATAATTTTTTTCCTGCTGTGTACCACCCATTTAAGGTTCATCCATACCATGTCTTTTCATAGCTTGACAGCTCATTTCTTTTTAATGCTGAATAAGATTTCATTGTCTGGATGTACTACAGTTTATTCATACATTTACCTACTGAAGGACATCTTTGTTGCTTCCAAGTTTTGGTTATTTTTAATAACTCTGCCATAAACATTTGTGTGCAGGTTTTTGTGTGGACATAAATTTTCAACTCATTTTTGTAAATACCAAGGAGAGCAATTGCTGGATCAGATGGTAAGAATATGTTTAGTTTTGTAAGAAATGGTCAAACTATCTTCCGAAGTGGCTACACCATTTTACATGAATGAGAGTTTCTTTTGCTCCATATGCTCACCACAGCATTTTATGATGTTAGTGTTTGGATTTTGGCTATTCTTTTTTTTTTTTTTTTTTTTTTTTTTTGAGATACAGTCTCGCCCTGTGACCCAGGCTGGAGTGCAGTGGTGTGAACTGGGCTCACTGCAACCTCCGCCTCCCAGGTTCAAGCAATTCTCCTGCCTGAACCTCCTGATTAGCTAGAATTACAGGCTTATGCCACCACGTCCAGTTAATTTTTGTATTTTTAATAGAGTTAGGGTTTCACCATGTTGGCCAGACTGATCTCCAACTCCTGACCTCAAGTGATCTGCCCACCTAAGCCTCCCAAAGTGCTGGGATTACAGGCATGAACCACCCAGCCTGGCCTGAATTTTAGCTACTCTAACAGGTGTGCAAAGGTATTTCATTGTTGTTTTAATTTGCAATGCCCTAATGACATACAATATTGAGCATCTTTTCATATGCTTATTTGCCATCTATATATCTTCTTTTATGAGGTGTCTGTTCAGGTTTTTTGCCTATTTTTAATTGGGTTGTTTATTTTCTTATTGTTGAGTTTTAATGGTTCTTTATATATTTTAGATAATAGTCCTTTATCAGATATGTCTTTTGCAAAGAAGTGTTTTGCAAAGAAAACCCAGTCTCTGGCTTATCTTCTCATTCTCCTGATAACGTCTTTCACAGAACATGAGTTTTTAATTTTAATAAAGTTTAGCTTATCAATTCATGGATCATGCCCTTGGTGTTGTATCTAAAAAGTCATCACCATACCAAGGTCATTTAGGATTTCTCTTGTTATCTTCTAAGAGTTCTATTGTTTTGTGTTTTAAATGTAGGTTTGTGATCCATTTGGACTTATGTGTTGTGAAGGGTGTAAGATCTGTGTTTAGATTTCTTTTCTTTATGTGGATGTCCAGTGTTCCAGCAACATTTGTTAAACAGACTGTCTTTGCTCTGTTGTATTGCCTTTGCTCCTTTGTCAAAGATCAGCTGAATCTACTTATGGGGGTGAATTTCTGGGATCTCTATTCTGTTCCATTGATTGTCCATGAGATCTGTAGTGATGTCCCCTCTTTCATTTCTGATATTATTAATTTGTGTCCTCTCTTTTTTTTCTTAGTTACCTCAGCTAGAGGATTATTAATTTTATTGATATTTTCAAAGAACCAGCTTTTAGTTTTGTTAATTTTCTGTATTGATTTCCTGTTTTCAAGTTTATTGATTTCTGTTTTAATTTTTATGATTTATTTTCTTCTTCTTACTTTGGATTTAATTTGCTCTCCTTTCTCTAGTTTCCTAAAGTGAAAGCTTAGATTATTGACTTTGGATCTTTCTTTTCTCTTTCTTTTTTAAAACATATTTTCTTTTTTTCTTTTTATTTTTAGTAGAGATTGAATTTCATTAATAATATGGTTTGGCTCTGTGTCCCCACCCAAATCTCATGTTGAATTGTAATCCCCAGAGTTGGAGGTGGGGTCTAGTGAGAAGTGATTGGATCATGGGGGCAGATTTCCCCCTTGCCTTTCTCATGATAATGAGTGAGTTCTTATGAGATCAGGTTGTTTAAAAGTGCCTAGCACCCTCCCTGCTGCTCTCTCTTCCTCTTGCTCCAGACATGTAGGACATGCCTGCTTCCCCTTCGCCTTCTGCCATGATTGTAAGTTTCCCAAGGCTTCCCCAGCCATGCTTCCTGTGCAGCCTGTGGAACTGTGAGCCAATTAAACCTCTTTTCTTCATAAATTACCCAGTCTCATGTAGTTCTTTATAGCAGTGTGAGAACAGACTAATACAGAAAATTGGCACCAGGAGTGGAGCATTGCTTGAAAATGAAGAAGTAGCTTTGGAACTGGGTAACAGGCACAGGCTGAAACAGTTTGGAGGGATCAAAATAAGCCAAGAAGATGTGGGAAAGTTTGGAGCTTCCTAGAGACTTGTTAAATTGTTGTAACCAAAATGCGATAGTGATATAGACAATGAAGTCCAGGCTGAGGTGGTCTCAGATGGAGATAAGGAGCTTGTTAAAAACTGGAGTAAAAGCCATTCTTGCTATGCTTGAGAAAAGAGACTGGCAGCGTTGTGCCCCTGCCCTAGAGATCTGTGGAACTTTGAACTTGAGAGAGATGATTTGGGGTATCTGGCAGAAAAAATTTCTAAGAAGCAAAGCATTCAAGATGTGGCCTGGCTGCTTCTAACAGCATATACTTATATTGATGGGCAAAGAGATGATCTGAAACTGGAACTTATATTTAAAAGAGAAGCAGAGCATAAAAGTTTGGAAAATTTGGCCTGGCCGTGTGGTAGGAAGGAAAAGACAATTTTTAGGGGAAGAATTCAAGCTGGCTGCAGAAATTTACAAGAGTGAAGAGGAGCCAAATGTTAATAGTCATGACAATGGGGGAAAATGCCTGGAAGGCATTTCAGAGAACTTCATAGCAGACCCTCCCATCACAGGCCCAGTGGCCTAGGAGGGAAGAATGGTTTTGTGAGCTTGGCCCAAGGCCCCACTACCCTGCACAACCTTGGAACACTGCTCCCTTTATCCCAGCCTCTCCAGCTCCAGCTGTGGCTAAAGAGCCCCAGATACATCTCAGGACACTGCTCCAGAGGGTGCAAGCCCCAAGCTTTGGTGGCTTCCATGTGGCATTGGGTCTGCAGGTGGGCAGAAGGCAAGAGTTGAGGTTTGGGAGCCTCCACCTAGATTTCAGAGGATGTATGAAAATGCCTGAATGTCCAGGCATAAGTCTGTTGCAGGGGTAGAGCCCTCTTGGAGAACTTCTACTAGGGAAGTGCAAAGGGGTAATGTGGAATTGGAGCTTCCACACAGAGTCCCCATTGGGGCACAGCCTAGTGGAGCTATGAGGAGAAAGCCACTGTCCTACAGCCCCCAGAATGGTGGATCCACTGACAGCTTGCACTATGCACCTGGAAAAGCCACAGGCACTCAATGCCAGCCAGCCCATGAAAGCAGTCAAGGGGGTTGTACCCTGCAGAGCCACAGTGGTGGAGATGTCCAAGGCCTTGGGAGCCCATTCCTTGCATCAGTGTGGTCTGAATGTGAGACATGGAGTCAAAGGAGATTATTTTAGAACTTCAAAACTTGGCTGGGCATGGTGGTTCATGCCTGTAATCCCGGCATTTTGGGAGGCTAAGGTGGGCGGATCACCTGAGGTCAGGAGTTTGAGACCTGCCTGGCCAACATGGCAGAACCCTGTTTCTACTAAAAAATACAAAAATTAACCAGGCCTGGTGGCACATGCCTGTAATCCCAGCTACTCAGGAGGCTGAAGAAGCAGAACCACTTGAACCCAGGAGGTGGAGGTTGCAGTGAGCCAAGATTGTGGCACTACACTCCAGCTTGGGTGACAGAGTAAGACTCTGTCTCAAAAAAAAAAAAAAAAAATTCAATGACTGCCCTGCTGGGTTTTGGACTTGCATGGGGCCTGTAGCCCCTTTGTTTTAGCCAATTTTTCCCTTTTGGAACAAGAGCATTTTCCTAATTCCTGTACCTCCATTGTGTCTCTGAAGTGACTTTTTAATTTTGCAGGCTCATAGGCAGAAGGGACTTGCCTTGTCTAATATGGGACTTTGAACTTGGACTTTTAAGTTAATTCCGAAACGAGTTAAGACTTTGGGAGACTGTTGCAAAGGCATGATTGTGTTTTGGCATGTGAGAAAGACATGAGATTTGGAAGTGGTTGGGGCAGAATGATATGCTGTGGCTCTGTGTCCCTGCCCAAATCTCATGTTGAATTGTAATCCCCAGTGTTGGAGGTGGGACCTGCTGGGAGGTGATTAGATCATGGGGGCAGTTTCTAATGGTTTAGCACCATCCTCCAAGTGCTGTCTTGTGAGAGAGTTCTCACAAGATCTGGTTTGTTTAAAAGTGTGTGGCATCTCCCCCTGCTCTCTCTTTCTCCTGCTTGGCCATGTGAAGATGTGCCTTCTTCTTCTTTGCTTTCGGCCATGATTAGAAGTTTCCTGAGGCCTGCCCAGAAGCAGAAGCCCATAGAACCCACAGAACCCTGAGCCAACTAAACCTCTTTCTTTATAAATTACCCAGTCTTGCTGGGCATGGTGGCTCATGCCTGTAATCCCAACACTTTGGGAGGCCGAGGCAGGTGGATCACCTGAGGTCAGGAGTTCGAGACCAGCCTGGCCAAAACGATGAAACCCTGTGTCTACTAAAAGTACAAAAATTAGCTGGGCGTGGTGGCATGTGCCTATAGTCTCAGCTACTCAGGAGGCTGAGGCAGGAGAATCGCTTGAACCTGGGAGGTGAAGGTTGCAGTAAGCAGAGATCACACCATTGCACTTCAGTCTGAGGGATACAGTGAGACTCTGTCTCAAAAAAAAAAAAAAAAAGCAAATAAAAATAAAAATAAATAAATTACCCAGTCTTAGGTATGTCTTTATAGGAGTGTGGGAACAGATTAATACAGCTATGTTGCCCAGGCTGGTCTCAAACTCCTAGCCTCAAGTAATCCTTCCACCTCAGCCTCCTAAAGTACTGGGATTAAAGCATGAGCCACCATGGTCAGACAGATATTTCTTCTTTTCTACCATATGCTATAAATTTCCCTCTAAGTACTGCTTTCTCTTCACTTTTCCCCCAAATTTTGATAAGTTGTATTTTCATTTTCACTTAGTTCAAAATATTTCGAAATTTCTATTGAGATTTCTTCTTTGACCCACGTGTTGTTTAGAAGTTTGTTGTTTAATCTCCAAGTATTTTTAAATTTTCCATATATTTTTTCTGTTTTCAATTTCTAGTTTACTTTCATTGTGGCCTAAAAGCAGACACTGTATGTTTTCTATTCTTTTAAATTTGTTTACATGTGTTTTATTAGGCCAGAATATGGCCTGTCTTGGTAAATGTTTCCAGTGAACTTGAGAACAATGTGTATTCTGCTGTTGTTGGATAAGCTATAGATGTCAATCATGTCCAGTTGATTGATGGTGTTGAGTTCAACTGTGTCCTTACTGATTTTCTGCCTGCTGCCATTATAAAGTACTTGTACTACCCGTGAAGTGGTATAGTGTTATTTGGAAGTAGACTTGGATTACTTGTAAATGTATTTGCAAACTCTAGGGCAACCACTTAAAAAAGCGATAAAAGGCCAGGTGCAATAGCTCACACCTGTAATCCCAGCACTTTGGGCAGCCAAGGTGGGAAGATCATGAGGTCAGGAGATCAGGATCATCCTGGCCAACGTGGTGAAACCCCGTCTCTACTAAAAATACAAAAATTAGCTAGGCGTGGCGGTGCATGCTTGTAGTTCCAGCTACTCAGGAGGCTGAGGCAGGAGAATGGCTTGAACCAGGGAGTTGGAGGTTGCAGTGAGCTGAGATTGCACCACTGCACTCCAGCCTGGTGACAGGGCAAGACTCCGTATCAAAAAAAAAAAAAAAAAAAATGATAAAAGAGGCCAGCCATGGTGACTCATGCCTGTAATCCCAGCACTTTGGGTGGCCAAGGCAAGTGAGTCACTTGAGGTCAGGAGTTCAAGACCAGCCTGGCCAACAGGGCGAAACCCTGTCTCTACTAAAAATACAAAAACATTAGCCAGGTGTGGTGGCACATGCCTGCAATCCCAGCTACTCTGGAGGCTGAGGCATGAGAATTGCTTGAACCTGAGAGGCAGAGGTTGCAGTTAGCCAAGATTGCACCACTGCACTCCAGTCTGGGTGACACAGTGAGACTCTGTCTCAAAAAATAAAAAAATTTTAAAAAAAGAAATATAACTAATATGCTAATATGCTAATAGAGTAGAGAAAATGGCATATAAACTGCTCAGTTAAAATCACAATAGACAGAAAAAGGGTGGAAGACAAAAAAATAGGAAGAAAACAAGCAAAACAAATAGAAACCAGTAACAAATATCAAGATAGTAATCCAACTGTATAAAAAATCACTTTGAACATCAATGGTCCGAATAAACCAATTAAAAGACAGAAATTATCTGAGTGGATCAAAAAACAAGAGCCAACTATATGCTCTATACAAGAAACCCACTTAAAATATAAAGAAGAATATTGAATAAAAGAAAATGTAAGAAGAAAGATATACTATATTTTCTCTCATTCCTGTATCATGCTAGTCACTCATTTGACCTACACATAAGCATAAGTATATATATATATATATATATATCCAAATAGATTATTGCTATTATTATTTTGAAAAAACTGTTATCTGTTAGATCAATTGAGAGTAAAAAAATAAGTTTTTGTTTCCCCTTCATGTATTCTTCCATGCTCTCCCTTTCCTGATTGTTCTATATCACTTTTCTTCTCTCTCGAGAACTTGTTTTAAAAAAAAATATTTCTTGCAAAGAAGGTTTACTGGTAACAAATTCCCTCAATTTTTCTTTGACAGAGTTTTTATTTCTCCTTAATTCTGAAAGATAATTTTACAGGGTACAGAATTCTAGGTGAAAGTTTTTTGTTTTTGTTTTGTTCTTTTTCTCAATACTTCAAATATTTCACTCCATCTGTTCTTGCTTGCTTGATTTCTGAAGATAAGTCAGATTAATTCTTATTTTTACTCCTGTGTAAGTAAGGCGTTTTATTCCTCTGACTTCCTTCAAGATTTTTTCTGTATCTTTGATTTTCTGCAGTTAGAATATGATATGCCTAGGTATAGCTTTTTTAGTATTTATGCTTTTTGGTGTTCTCTGAGCTTCCCAAATCTGTGGTTTGGTGCCTGACATTAATTTTGAAAAGCTCTCAGTCATTGGTTCAAATATTGCTTCTGTTCCTTTCTCTCTTTCTTTTCCTTCTGGTATTCCCGTTACACATATGTTATACCTTTTACAGTTGTCCCACAGTTCTTGGATATTCTGGGTTTTTGTTTTCAGACTTTTTCTTATTGTTTTCAGTTTTGGAAGTTTCTACTGAGATATGCCAAAGTTCAAAGATTCTTTCCTTAGCCATGTCCAGTATGCTAGTGAGCCCATCAAAGGCATTCTTCATTTCTGTTAGTGTTTTTGATCTCTAGCTTTTCTTTTTTATTCTTTCTGAGAATTTCCACCTCTCTGCTTACATTACCTACCTATTCTTGCATGCTGTCAACTTTATTCACTAGAGCCCTGAGCACATTAATCATAGTTGTTTTGAATTCCTGGTCTGATAATTCCAACATCCTTCCGTATATGAGTTCTGTTCTGATGCTTGTTCTGTTTCTTCAAACTGTGTTTCTTGCCTTTTAGAATGTGCTGTGGCTTGAATATGTTCCTGAAAAAACATGTGTTGGAAACTTGATCCCTGATGCAACAGTATTGGGAAGTGGGGCCTAATGAAATGTGATTAGGCCATGAGTCTCTGCCATCATGAATGGATTAATGCCATTATCACAGGAGTGGGTTCCTTATAAAGGGAGGAGTTCAGTCCCCCTTTTCATTCTGTCTCTCTTGACCTCTTGCCTTCTGCCAGGGGATGATGCAGCAAGTAAGCCCTAATTAGATGCTAGTCCCTCAATGTTGGACCTCCTACCCTCCAGAACCATAAATCAGTACATTTTTGTATACTATAAATTAGCCAGTTTCAGGTATTCTATTGTAGCAGCACAAAACAGACCAAGACACTGTGCCTTGTAGTTTTTTACTTTCTTTCTTTCTTTTTAGAGATGGGGTGTGGTTAGGTTGCCTAGGCTGGACTCAAACTCCTGGGCTCAAATGATTCTCCCACCTCAGCCTCCCAAGTAGCTGGGACTGTAGGCATGCACCACTGGGCCCAGCTATTATCTTTTTCTTGGCAGATGGACTGGATATATTGGGTAAAAGGAACTGAGGTAAATAGGCCTTTAGGAATGTAGTGTCAACTTGTGGGGGGAGGAGAAGCATCCAATAGTCCTGTGATTAGGTCTCAATCTTTTAATGAGCCTGTGCCTTGGACTGTGAATTGCACAGTAATAATTTTTTCTCTCCCTTTAGTGGGACAGAATTGTTAGAGTGGCTGGAGTTGAGTATTTTCCTTTCCCAGGTTGGCTAGCCTCTGAAAAAAGTCCTAATTGTTTAGGCTCTTTAAAATAGTTTCTCTTGAGGTCAGACCTTGTTAAGAACAGAATGCTCTGGTATATTTCAAATTATACTTTCCTTATTCCCCTTCTAAAAGCAGGTGGGGATTTTTCTCCAATATGCATTGTGAAGATCTGGTAGAGCTCTTGGAGGTAAAACTCACAAAAGTATGGGGATCCCCTCCATGATTGGGTCCCCCTTGAATTTTTAACTCTCAGGATTGTCCACACTGGGCCTCCATTGATTTGTCAATTACAATTCAGATTTTCCTATCTCAGACTGGTTTCTGTGGCAATTTCTGCTTCTAGGTTTCTGTCCCAGGAACTTGTAATTCCCTATATTCATCTGTCCGTTTCTCTAAGCTTGGGCAAGCAGTTTGCCCCGTGACCTCACTTTTCTGATGGGTTTAAGAAGAGTTATTAATTTTTCAATTTGTTCAGCTTTTTACTTGTTAGAATGGAGCAATGACTTCAAAGGTGCTTATCTACAGGACTGAAAACTTAATTTGCCTTTTTAATTATCTTAATGGTGTCTTTTGATGATCAGAAGTCTTAAATTTTGATAAAGTCTAATTTATCCTTTTTTTTTCTTTTATGGTTAGTTCTTTCAGTGTTCTAAGAAGTCTTTGCCTATCGCAAGGTTGCAAAGATATTCTCCTGTTTTCTTCTAGGATCTTTGTAGTTTTACATTTTATATTTCATCTATGATTCATGTCAAACCAATGTTTGTCTATGCTGTGAGGTAGGGTCAAGCTTTATTTTTTTCCATACATTTTTATAGCTATTTCAACCTCAACTGTTTAGAAGAGTTCCCTTTCCCACTGAATTGACTTGGTGCCTTTGTAAATATTCAACTGACTCTATATGTTTGGGTCTATTTTTGGACTCACTATTCTGCTCCATTAATCTGTTTGCCTATTTTTATGCCATAATCATGTTTCTCTTTAATATATAAATTAAATCATTATGATCTCAGTTTCACCTTTTCATAGATTGCCCTTTAAAGTTTACCCTACCCTCTGCCTTAAAACTCAGGATACACCTCATTCTTGAGGTCAGTCTTGTTTTCATGTAACTAGTTCAGAGAGAAGCAGAGACTGTAATCAGCCCACCAACTAGTGTCTTTTGTTGCTGGCCTGGCTGTAGTCTGTTGTTGCTGGAAACACAAAGTCTCACACCCCCAGAGATCATCACTGTCCACTGCTGGAATGATCGCAGTCCCTGACCACTGCTTGTTGGAATTGCAGTTTTTCAGAGTATAAAGAGGAAAAAGCAGATATCGCCTTTACTATTATGATCACCATGCCACCGATGAGTCCTCCCCTTTAATATACACCCTTCTGCACAGCTGTTTTGACCAAGCATGCCCCCAGTGCTATGGTGACCGAATCAAGAGAGTCTCTGGCCTCAGGTTACTCCTCTGGAGCCTTATAATATGCCCAGGTGCTCCAGCTTCTTAGGGGGCTGGGTCTCCTTTCCTTCCAGGTGAATTCAAGTGATACTATATATCTATATCTCTCTAAGATGTTCTCATAACCTAGAGTCTCGAAAGAGAAGAGGTTGATGTCTGTATCCATTTTTCTCCCAGGAGACTTCTAAGGTCTACATTGGAAAAAATGTCATCTCCTTCCCAGAACACAAAACAAGCTCCCCAAAGTATCATCATACTACAGCTAGTGAACTGATCACCACAGGCCACATCTAGCCTGCAGCTGTGATTTGTTTTCCTGTCAGTGTCTTCTGGATTTGAGCCAATATTCTAAAATGGAGAGATTTTTAGTTAACAACATAGATAACCTAGCTTCCACACGACTTGGTGAAACTGGATCTGCATGCTGCATGGCCTCTGTTCATTGGAACTGAGTTGGGTTTACTCACTTGAGATCTCACTTAGAGCCCTAGTCACTTATATCTAGCTTTCCTCAGTATCAGCCTGGCTCCTAAAGCATTGTGTTTGTGAATTCTCTATCAAACCTGAGAACAAGTGTTCACTCCGTCACACATGCACGTAACTAAAAAGAACAGGTCACATCATTGATCTCTGAACAAAGCTCACCACCACAATAGATTCTAAATAGCTACCGCTAGGCTTAGAAGTAGCTGACAACTTTAATAATATCTGTTTTTGTTAACAACAAAAAGTTTAGATTTCCACTTCATCCTCCTACATTTATTCATCCAACAAATACTTATTTAGCACCTACTTTGTGACAGGCACTTTTTTTCTAGGCGCTTGACATACGTCAGAGCACAAAGTAACAAAAGTGCCTACCTTTGTGGCACTTGTAGTGGTTTTGGAAAGATAAAAATAAACAACTGTCATAGTAAATGTGTTAGCTATCTAAAATATTACAAAGTGTGGCTGAGTATACAGGGAATGCTTGCCAAATGATCCATGTACTTTCTTATATTTCTTAGCCAGGAAGAACTGAGCCCTGGAGTATTCCAACATTAGGATGCTGGGAAAGAGGTCAGCAAGGGAGCCTGTGAAGGCACAGGGAGTAAGGAAAGTGAAAAAGAGGAGAGTGGGGCATCCTGGAAATCAAGTGAAGAAAGGATGTTAGAAAGACAGAGTGGTCTATTATCAAATGCTGCTGACAGGCCAGGTAGAAGATGATTAGACCATCAGATTTAACTATGTGGAGGTCATTGGTGACCTTGACAAAAGCTTTTGGTTGGGACAAATGCCTGATTGAAGTCAGTTTAAGACAGAATGGGTGAACAGAAATAGGAGTGAACCACAATCTAGACTGGCAAAAGGAAGCAGGTAAATCCTACCAGGGAAGGAGTCGTGAGATGGAAACATTGTTTTTTTGTTTCATTGGTGTTAGTGGGTGTTTATGTTTTTGGTTTTGGTTTTGGTTTTTTTGTTTTTTGGGTATTTTTGAGATGGAGTCTCACTGTGTCGCACAGGCTGGAGTACAATGGCACAATCTCCACTCACTGAACCTCTGCCTCCCAGGTTCAAGCAATTCTCCTGCCCCAGCCTCCCGAGTAGCTGGGATTACAGGTGGGTGCCACCATGCCCAGCTAATTTTTGTATTTTCCATGGAGATGAGGTTTCACCATGTTGGCCAGGCTGGTCTCAAACTCCTGACCTCAAGTGATCCATCTGCCTTGGCCTCCCAAAGTGCTGGGATTACAGGCGTGAGCCACCATGCCCGGCCAACTCACTGCCTCTTTATATGTGCCCCAGCAGTTGACACAATGCAATATACATTTACATAATATATGTATATATGTGCCTGTCTGTGTGTGTGCATATACGTGTGTATACACACACACACACACAAATATCTTGTTCCCAAGATACTTTTGGTATGGTTTTGAGTAATAATAATAACTACAATTTGTAAAAAGCAGTCACTAAAAATACCAGCTTTATATTAAACGTTACAATAGCATTTAGAAAATGCAAATTCAAATAGGAACAATTTCCTACTTAACCATTTTTTTTTTTTTTTTTTGGAAACGGAGTCTCACTCTGTCACCCAGGCTGGAGTGCAGTGGTGTGACCTCAGCTCACTGCAACCTCCGCCTCCCGGGTTCAAGTGATTCTCCTTCCTCAGCTTCCCTAGTAGCTGGGATTACAGGCACCCGCCACCATGCCCGGCTAATTTTTGTATTTTTAGTAGAGACGAGGTTTCACCATGTTGGTCAAGCTGGTCTTGAACTCCTGACCTCAGGTGATCTGCCCATCTCTGCCTCCCAAAGTGCTAGGATTATAGGCATAAGCCACCGCGCCTGGCCTGTTTTTTTTTTTTTCTTGACATGGTGTCTTGCTCTGTCGCCCAGGCATGGTGATCATAATGGCAAAGGTGATATATTCTTTTTCATTCTTATTTATTTATTTTTTTTTGAGACAGAATCTTGCTCTGTCACCCAGGCTGGAGTGCAGTGGCGCGATCTTGGCTTATTGCAACGTCCAGCTCCTGGGTTCAAGCAATTCTTGTGCCTCAGCCTCCTGAATAGCTGGGATTACAGGCATGCACCACCACGACCGGCTAATTTTTATATTTTAAGTAGAGATGGGGTTTCACCATGTTGGCCAGGCTGGTCTTGAACTCCTGACCTCAAGTGATCCACCTGCCTTGGCCTCTCAAAGAGTTGGGGTTACAGGGGTGAGCCACCATGCCTGGCCAATGTTGGTGTTTTTTAAGAAGGCAGACCAATGAGCAAATTTGTATGCTGCTGGGAACAAGTCTAATAGAGGAAAAACCTGAGAGTGTTGAAAGAGAGAAGAGAGAATTACTGGAATGATACCCTTGAGTAGGTGGCAAGGGGTGAGCGCCAGTGTACAGATGAAAGAATAGCTTTAGATAAGAGTGTGGGTAATTCTGCTAAGGAAAAAGGAAGGCAGTGTGTGAGGACAGATGCTGGTAGGTGGATAATGATGGCAGCAATTGTCTCTGTGTGTTTCTCATTTCTACAACTTGACACTAAGACTCTGACATCTTAATGGAGATCTTGAGGAACTGTGGACCACTAAAGTAACAATATTCTATAAATTTAAAATAGAGAGCTTTATTCTTAAAGGTACCAAAACCTGTAGGTGGGAAGCGGAGCTTCCAGTGGACATGAAGAAACAGTGCTTCAAGGAAGGGGTAAAAGGAACAGGAATTTATGCTGGATGGGGTACCCAAATAGATATATTTAATAAGCTATAGGGGACATCATGAATATTTATGAAAGAGAAACATGCACATGCACAACTGAGCTTTAGGCCTCTTCGTGGATCGCAGGTTCAAAAAATAGCAGTGTTGCCACAAGCTGAGGGTGGAGTTTTTAGCCCTCTGATGTCAATATGTGAAGCAGAGGACAGGAAACCCTCACTGTGCATCTTCCATAGATCAACCAGTACCACCCCATGGTTGAAGGTCTCTTATTAAGAAGGAATGCTGGTCAGTTGTGGTAGAGCAACTACGCAACATCCGGTCATGGCCTGCAATGACTGGCTAACAGCAATAAAGAAATGAGTCATTCATTTCTTGTTTTCCAGAGCTGGTTTCTGCTTACTCCTTAGGAAAGAATTCTGGTCAAAGGTTAATAAGGAAGGGGTATACTGAGGCGTAACCATCTTCCATTCTGCATGGCCAGTAACTCAGTGAACTTTTTCTTAGCTTTTAGGATCTCCGAGGACAAGGGGGACTGATTTAATCCAGTGAGGGAATGAGTGTTGGGATTATTTCTCAGAATCACAGCCGTAAAGGCTAATGTATTCTGTGTAGGAATAAAAAACTGATGCAGGTAAAGCTGCATTTCTGTAGACTGTGTTTCCTTTGGAAGAATGATCCTTGAGTAGTAATGGATTCAAACTATGCCCTGCCAATAAACAGCTGCTTGTCCTTGTGGAGATGTGCATATTCTGTCCAAGTAGTTACTTCAGGAAGCAGACCTTGAAAACAGGAGGAATGCTGGTGACATGATTTGGCTGTGTCTCCACCCAGATCTCATCTTGAATTGTAACTCCCACAGTTCCCACTTGTCGTGGGAGGAGCCCAGTGGGAGATGATTGAATCACAGATTTAGGTCTTTCCTGTGCTCTTCTCGTGATAGTGAATGAGTCTTACAAGATTCAACAGTTTTAAAAATGGGAGTTTCCCTGTGCAAGCTCTCTTTTTTTTTTTTTTTTTTTTTTTGCCTGCCACCATCCATATAAGATGTGACTTGCCCCTCCTTGCCTTCCACCATGATTTCTTCAGACTCATATCTCACCACAGAAAGGAATACAGGCATATGAGAGACATAGAAAGAAAAATCTGAGTTGGGATCAGACTGAATATGAGAAGTAAGAGTGAGAGAGGACTCAGATCACCGAGGTTTTGTTTGAGTGTACCAGAATCTCTACTCTGGGTAGCTACGGTCTCTCGGATGTTAGTGTTTCTGATAGGAAAAACACTTCAGATTTGTTTTATTAAAACGGCTTTTTTCTTCTTTAGAGACAGGATCTTGCTCCGTCGCCTAGGCTGGAGTGCAGTGGTGTGATCTCAGCTCACTGCAACCTCCACCTCCCGGGTTCAAGTGATTCTCCTGCCTCAGCCTCCTGAGTAGCTGGGATTACAGGCACACACCACCATGCCCAGCAAATTTTTGTATTTTAGTAGAAACTGGGTTTCACCATGTTGGCCAGGCTGGTCTCGAACTCCTGACCTTAGGTGATCCACCCACCTCGGCCTCCCAAAGGGAGGTCGCTTGGGATTATAGGCGTGTAATCCCACGCTTGGGATTACAGGCGTGAGCCACCAAGCTTGGCCTAAAATGTATATACATATTTTTAACTATTGGGAAGAGCTTCAGACACCAGGAAGCTGGTTGCTCCCTGACAGATAAAGTTACAGAGCTTTAATTTGGTCTGGGAAAACTTTGCTCCTTAGCAATTAAGCCACACATTGGGAATGTGTTGGGAGAAAAACTTTTTCTCCACCAACTTGCTGAGGGACTGTGAGTTAACAGTTAACTGACAATAGACAGATTAACAGAAGAAAAGACAAAATTTATTCGCATGCTTGCAGGAACACACAAGCAAGTGGCTATCTGAATAGCGGGAGCAATGGTTTTATATGGCTGAATAATGGTAATGGCTGAATAAAAAAAAGAGGGATGGGGCAGAAGATAGATTTTCTAGGGAAACAAATGAGACAGTTGGTAATAAAGTTTGTTCATACAATTTTCATCCCTGGAGGTAATGGTCAGTGTCCTTGCTGGCTGAAAGGTCTCTGAGACAGGAGATTTATGACAACTTCATTCTAAAAGCTCTGCCTTTATCAGATAAGGGAAGCTCAAAAAAGGCTTCTTTCTGCATCGCGTTGGCTGTGTTCCAAATGACTTTAATTTAAGTCGTCTTTATGCCATGTTGGTGGAACATGAGCCCTGTCAAATGCAACCTGTAAGCTCTAGTGTTTTGGAGCTTTTGTCGCGATGCATTAATTTAGTTCCATCATTCCAGCTACTCCTTTGACCCTAAAATTGTACTTATCTCTTTTTATAAGGCCAATGCTTTTCAAGTGTTGGGCCTCACAAAATGCTGGTATTCATAAGGGAGTTTATGAGGGGTTGCTAGTTTGTGGAAAAAATAAATAATTTTATTTTAGATGAATTGAGTTTCAATTAAAGGTAAGAACTCTAAGTGCAAATGTCCACTTCTGTAAGTAGAAAACAAAGACCTGAGCTTAGGAAAGAAACTGGAAATACAGATACGGATTGGAAGGTCATGGTCATAAGCTGAAAGGTGAAGGAGGTGAAGATCCCGAGAGAGGAGATGGAACTAGAAGGCTCTGCACTGAACCTTAGAGGAAGTTTACTTTTATACTGTGTGGGAAGGAAGAATCAGTGAGAGGATCAGAGAATGAAAGATGCAGTGAAGTCACATAAGAGGAAGCCTATGAGACTGTAGCCTCAAGAAAGCTGGGGAAATAGTTTTTAAATAGGAGAAGCCATGTTTACAGTCATACCAATCTGAATGTGCCCATCTCATCTGATCTCAGAAGCTAACCAGGGTCAGGCCTGGTTAGTACTGGATGGGAGACCACCTGGGATTACCTGGTGCTATAGGTCTTTTTTTTTTTTTAATTATTTTTTTAATTTAAAAAGGAGAGGATAGTCAATGATAGTCTAAGCTGTCTTAAACTGAAGGGGTCTGTCAATAAAAAGAAGGCCAAAGGGCCAGGTGTGCTGGCTCACACCCATAATCTCAGCACTTTGGGAGGCCAAGGTAGGCGGATCACCTGAGGTCAGGAGTTCGAGACCAGCCTGGCCAACATGGCAAACCCCCTCTCTACTAAAAATATAAAAAATTAGCCAGGTGTGGTGGCAGGCGCCTGTAATCCCAGTTACTTGGGAGGCTGAGGCAGGAGAATCGCTTGAACCCAGGAGGCAGAGGTTTCAGTGAGCCGAGATTGAACCATTGCACTCCAGCCTGGGTGACAGAGGAAAAAAAAAAAAAAAAAGGCCAAAGAAAGACAAAGAAAATGGTACAGAACCTGGTCAGTTGAGCAGAAAGGAGCCAGAGTTACAATAGGCAATTAAGGTTGTAAAACAGGTTGCTTTTTTTTTTTTTTTTAAATGGGTAAGAGGGCATTTGATATACTAGGTTGCAAGAAAATGGGCAAATAACAGAAGGCCTATTACTGTAAGAAGGGGCTCAGGAACTGGCCCCAGGTTCAGAATCCCTGACAGAACCCAAATCTGTGGCACTCCTGCAGCTCCAAATTTTAGCTGAATAAGATGGAAAGCCTGCTACTCTTGTTGAATAAGTGATTCTGAAACCATGGAAATGTATATAAGGTAATAGTGTGGCTCATGTTTATAGAATGTTTATTTTTCATCTGTTTGAGAGATATGTTTTGTAATTATTGTGAAAATCTGTGTGTGTGTTGGTTATTTAAATGTTTAGGTAGATTGTGTTTTTTAGGTTTGAAAATTTATTCTGTCATATATTTGAAATATTTGAATAAAATATGTAAAATACAAAAACATAGTTTAAAATATTTTAGGGGAATTTAGTCTTTTATTACTAATAACAAATTGCATATTAACCTAAGAAAAAATCAAATCGTTCTTTATTTTTTAAAATAATTGGATTTATAAATAGAAGAAGTTGAACTTAATAATGAAGTTTTATTTTAGAAGGGGCCATGCGCGGTGGCTTATGCCTGTAATCCCAGCACTTTGGGAGGCCGAGGCGGGCAGCTACTGGGGAGGCTGAGGCAAGAGAATTGCTTGAACCCAGGAGGCGGAGGTTTCAGTGAACCGAGATCACATCACTGCACTCCAGCCAGGGAGTGAGTTGAGACAGCAAGACTCTGTCTCAAAAAAAAGAAGAAAACATATGGGAAAAATTCTATGACATTGAATTTAACAAAGATTTCTTAAATATGACATCCAAAACACAAGCAACAAAAGAAAATAAATAGAACTTCATCAAAATTAAGAACTTCCGTGAATCAAAGAACATCATCAAGAGAATGAAAAGACAACCCATAGAATGGGAGAAAATATTTGCAAATCATATTCTGATAAGGGATTAATATCTAGAATATATAAAGGACTCCTACAACTCAACAACCAAAAAGCAAGCAACCCAATTAAAACATGTAAAAATGTTCAGAAATGAAACAGACTTGAATAGAGTTTTCTACAAAGAACTATACAATGGCCAACAAGCACATGAAAAGATGCTCAACATTACTAGTCATTAGGGAAATGCAAACCCAAACTACAGTGAAATACCACTTCACACCCATTAGGATGGCTATTATGAAGAAAGAAAAATAACAAGTGCTCATGAGGATGTGGAGAAATTAGAACCTTTGTGCATTGCTGGTGAGAATTTAACGTAGTACAGCTGCTTCGGGAAACAGTTTGGCTGCTCCTCCCAAACTCAGGCAATCCTCCTGCCTCAGCCTCCCAAAGTGCTGGGATTACAGGCATGAGGCACTGTGTCTGGCCTTATTCTGCTTTGTTTGTTTGTTTCTTTCTTTCTTTTTAGATGGAGTCTCTGTCGCCAGGCTGGAGAACAGTGGCATGATCTCGGCTCACTGCAATCTCAGCCTCCTGGGTTCAAGTGACTCTCCTGCCTCAGCCTCCAGAGTAGCTGGGACTACAGGTGAGCACCACCTCACCTGACTAATTTTTTGTATTTTAGCAGAGATGGGGTTTCACCATATTGGCCAGGCTGGTCTCGATCTTCTGACCTCATGATCCACCTTGGCCTCCCAAAGTGCTGGGATTACAGGCATGAGTCACTGTGCCAGGCCCTTATTCTGCTTTTATGAGGTACCTAGAATAGTTGAGTTCATAAAGACAGAAAGTAGAATAGTGATTACCAGGGGCGAGGGGGAAGGGTAGAATGGAGAGTTATTGTTTAATGAACACAGAGATTCTGTATGGAATTATAAAAAAGGCTAAGGAGAAGGTGTGTGATGAGGAAGTTGAAGGCTTTGATTTTGATTGGCAGAAGTAGGCTATAATTGCAAGAAACATTTAGGGTGAGTGGTAGTGTTTTAAATTTAACTTAATATCAAGGCCGGGCATGGTGCCTCACACCTGTAATCCCAGCCCTTTGGGAGGCTGAGGCAGGAGGATCACTTAAGGTCAGTAGTTCAAGATCAGCCTGGCCAACATGGTGAGACCCCTTATCTCCACTAAAAATACAAAAAATAGCCAGATGTGGTGGCTCATGCCTGTAGTCCCACCTACTTGGGAGGTCAAGGCCGGAGAATCGCTTGAATCTGGGAGACAGAGGTTGTAGTGAACGGAGATCGTACAACTGCACTCCAATCTGGGTGATAGGAGTGAAACTGTCTCAAAAACAAAACAAAACAAAACAAAAACAAAAACAAAAACTTAGTATCTAAAGAGACAGAATGAGAAGAGATTGTAGATGGTGGAAAGGGGAGTGAGTGAGAGGAAGAAGTCCTAGGAGAAAGTAAGGGAAAACAGACGTTGGAATGAGGGATGCCTATTTCTCCAAGATGCCAAGGAGAAGAGAAAAAATATAAAGATATTTTAGAAGTAGAAAGGAGGAAAAACTGAAGGGATTACTTACAAATAACTTTGATCTCTATAAAGAAGGAAGTTGGATGTTAAATCGTCTTTGGATGAGGAGGAGTCCCTAGAACATAAGCGTGTGCATGGCCTGTTTCCTCTGTCTCAAATGCTTTGCCCCCAGTCACCCATGCAGCTCATCTCCCATTTCCTTCAAGTCCTCTTCTCAGTGAGGCCAACTCTAGCACCATATCTTAACCTACTCTCTGCAGTCTGGAACCCCTTTAGCTTCTTCTTTTTCTCTTTTTCCATAGCTCTTATTACTGTCAAATATACTATATAATTTACCTACTGCATTTGTTTTCTGTCACCCCTCACCAGAATGTAAGGCCACAAGAACAGGGAGTTTTTGTCTTTTTTGTTTACTTAGAATGGTGCCTGCTGTTCAACAAATATTTGTTAACAAATAAAAAGAAAAGTAGATGTTGAATGGAGGCAAGAAAAAAAGGAAGGATCATTTTTGGAAAACTTGTAGTAAAGCTGATATTTACTTGTTTCAAATCATACAGCTGTACTAGTTGTTAAAATATTGACACACTTCTCTATCAGTTGGCAAGTATCTGCTGCTCAGGTAACCTCCGCTTCTCCCCCAGGCCTCAGTCAGCAATGAAAGAGTAAATGCAAAATGTACCTAGGTCCTCTCTCAGACCCTGCTCTAAAACCATATCAATTTAAGGTTGATGCCTCTGTCATACTAGTTGTTTAAAATTTTGAATATTATCCATGACATAGATGATTTTAAGGAATCAGTAAAAAATAAACAAATTACTGGGCATTACTGGGCAGATTATTGGGCAGCAGCATGGGCCCCATTGAAGTGAAAAGCGTGAATTTATGGAAAGCCATGTCAACCAAGTTCGCTGACTTCCTCCATCAAGTCATCAGCACACAGAAAGTGACAATAAAGATGATTAAGATAGAGCAGAGATGGGCGTGAGAGTGGGGGTGGGAGATGGGCTAGAGATTTTAGTTGATAAGAAGAAGCTACTTTGAGTTGGCTGATAATGGGATCTGGCTGAGGGTTCAATGTCATTTTCCTGATGACATTTAACCAGACAAATGGATTAGATGACTTGGGAGGGCTTCAGTGATGACAGAATCCAGAGTGGTGGTCCCCTTACAACTGCCAGGGAGGACAAATTTTTCTTTACCCTCTTAGATTCAATTTTTGGAGGCTTTCAAGTGAAACTGACAACAGATTAGCAAGAAAATAGATTTAATCATTTATGTACAGGACACACATAAATTGGGACCTATATACCATTTCAACAGGGAAGGGGAGGAGAAGAGTATTTATGGGAAAACAAATGACTTTCTGGAAAGACTTACGGACTTTTAGGAGAATAGATGGGACACATAATAGTTTTGTGACAATGCCCATTTAAGAGTGGTGTGGAGACTTGTGGCTCACACCTGTAATCCCAGCACTTTGGGAGGCTGAGGTGAATAGATTGCTTGAGCTGTGGAGTTCGAGACCAGCCTGGGCAACATGGTGAAACCCCGTCTCTACAAAAAATACAAAAATTAGCCAGCCATGGTAACACATGGCTGTAGTCCTATCCTAGCTACTGGGGAGGCTGAGGTGGGAGGATCGCTTGAACCTGGAGAGGTCAGGCTGCAGTGGGCCGTGATCATGCCACTATACTCCAGCCTGGGCGACAGAGTGAGACCCTGTCTCACACACACATACACACACAATTCTAGAGTAGTGAATTTTGGAGCCCTTCACTACACAACTCATTTGAGCTTTGGGACAAAAAAACAAAGAGAGTCAACTTCAATTATTTTTGTTCCTGTTGTCATATGTCTGAGGACCTTATCATTTCAATATTGAATTGAGACAATAACTCTTTATCATAGATTGTCCTGAGTGTTATAGAAAATAGCATAATGATACGAGACACACTGCCTGCCCTCAAGATGCTTATCATCTAGTGGGAGAGGCAACATTGATATTCTTCAAGCATGTCACTTGTAAGGTTGTGTATTATAGATTATAAATATGATTCGATTTTAAATTCTAGGAAACCAGTGTAAAATAGTGGGTCATGGGCAGAATCTGATAGACATCCACTGTTCTCTTGGATTTGATCACCTGTGTAATCCTGCAGTTTCAGCTCTCCTAGAGAATTCTGCTTGCCAGTGAAAGTGCTACTTTGAGACTGTGTTGTAAAATGTTCAAGTCCATTTCAAATTTAAAGTATCTTACCATTGTTGTGATGAGTCAAATTATACCAGCTCTTGGCCACACCATTCTAAGTATCCTCTTTGGAAAGAGAAGCTCTGAAAATATATATCTTTTGGCCAAGTGGCAATTTTTATACGTTCTCTTTTACTTTTAAAGAGGTTTTTGTTTATTGTTTTTTTTTTTTTTTGGATGTTATTAGCAGTCTACACAGGATCTGTGTAACAAACAGATCCTATTTTGACTTCTACTCTAAATTATGTCTGTGTGATTTTAATTCAACCAGTGCCTACTTTTCAGTCTAGACACACATTTGCCTGACAGTAACAGGTGATATCATCTCTATATGGGAATATGCTCTTATTAAACACATTTGTGGTTGAAAGCACCATTTTTTATGTGAGATACCATGTAGAGAGAGCTCTGCTTGTATTATGGGGGGAAGTCGGGGAGGGATGATATATTTCTTCCTTAGCTTATCATAATTAGAGATATTTGTGTGAAAATAGAATCTCTGTTGCTTAAGTGTTGCTCAGCTCCTGCTGATCTGTTCTCACTCACTGGCATAGTCCTTTGTAATATAATAGTTAGTTGCTGTGGAGATGATTATCCTGTCATGGAGAAGAGACTTATGAATTTAAATGAAGAATGAGCAGCAGGAGCAAAAGAACTATGCCAAAAGCCAAGCACTTCATCCAATTTAATTTTATCTTGCCTTTTAAATATATGTTATGTCATAAAGTTGGATGTATCCACTTAAATAATATAGTTTCAGGGTTAATGATGAATAATGACAAAAGGCAAATTTGAAAGGAAAAGCAAAATATAATACTGACATCCTATACAGAGGCAAGAATGAGTTCAAGTTGTAGAAAATTCAACAAGAATAAACATATACTATTGGACCATGCCCTATGGTTTAAATAAACAACTAAGTATTTGGACACTTCTACTGCAGTCTTGATGAATTGTTCGGGTAATTTAGGCATCATTCAACAAGTAGGAAGCAGAATGTTGAGACAGAAAGAGAATGGTCTATGTATCAAACAGCTGATTTGAATTCCTACTCTGCCATTTACAAGTCATTGTCTTAGGATTCTGTTTCATCAATTATAAAACTGGGAGAAATTTGTAGAGTTGTTTTCATGGCTGTTCAACTGGTATGGACTCATATGGCCATGTCAGTCATTTACAGCCAATGACATTCATTCATTGGTCATTGCATTCATTCTAATGGGTTAGTGCCTGTTCTGTACTAGTTATTACATATTCCAAATATTATCTATGTTTGTCAGGACAAGATAGGCTATGCGGTTATAACAGACAAATTCTGAAATCTTAGTGGTTTAACACAATGAAATTATATTTTTTGCTCTTGTAGATTCCAGTGTGGATTTGTCAGCTCACCTTCCTCTTGTGGCTGGTGGCTTCCAAGCCAAGATCATTATTGCAGGAGAAAAGAGGGATGGAGGAGGCACGTCAGCTTTTAACTTCTTTGGCCCCAGACACATGCTATTTCTACTCATAGTTCTCTGTTGGGAACTAGTCCCGTGGTCCCAATCTATCTGCAAGTGAAGCTGGGAGATGTGGACATTTTGCAGTCATTAGTGAGCACTGTAACTATCTCTGCCATATCACCCTTTGTTTTTGTGAGTATTAGATAAGATAAGGTAGACGAAGGATTTACAATTGTCTCTGATGAGCAACATTAGATGGCAAAGCTTGATCCAGGTTTAAGGCTTGGCATGAATAATGACATGGTTGAGATTTTCATTTTTACCTGAAACAAGCAAATAAGCAGAAGAAAGAATATTCATGAAGTGATAAAAAATACAGGGTAATACATGTTGAATGCAGTGCCCCAGTGCCTCCACCTGCCTTGTTCCTTATGGAGGCACATCTCAGATCAGCAGCCTCAGCAGCCTGTGGAGGGGAGGAATATACCAGCTCTGAGGAGCCCAGATCAGAGGCTTGTTGCCTTTCAATTATTTTAGGGCTGGATGGTGGTAGTATGGTGAGTGAAAGGGATATGTCGACATGCAAGAGTGTGCCCTATTAACATAAAGTAATTTCTTTGCCTTGATACCTCAGTTAGGAAAAAAGAAAGAAAGAAAGAAAGAAATTTCTTGCTGAGTTATAGTTCTCTATTACACAATTTATTCCTCAGTGCATCTTTGAGACTGTATGAAAAAGAATGTCCTGAGTTTATACTTTGTGTCTATGGTAGAATTATGCTGGATATTGTAGGGTGTAATATAGGCTAAAGAAAAATAAAACCTAATCTCCTCTCCTAAATAGTTTATCATCTAATTAAGGAGATGGAATTCTCTTTCAGTAAATACATCAATAAATAAATGGCAAAACTGTATGTATGAAATAAAGACAATTTTAAAATAGGGTAGGATAAAATAAGGTGTTGATTCTGAGGTACAAATGGCCAAAACAAAAGGAATGAAAGAAGAGGAGAAGTACTAGGAAAGTTAGTGTCAGTCAGGCAGCATTAATTTCCCATGGACGGTTACAGAATATTGTAGTTTAGGTTCCGGTACCACAGCCAAGAAATGCAGACATCACATTTAACAACAGGACTAGTGTTGGAGGCTGAGAAAATTTCAGCTCAGTTGCTGTGGACAAGGTAACACCAGCAGTAGCCTGGGTGCTGTGGAAATGAAATGTGGATGAGATATGACCCTGGGGCATCTCAGAAATGTCAGAGGAAAACTGGGAAGGCACATTAAAAAGTGGGCAAAGGACATGAACAGACGCTTTTTAAAAGAAGGCATAAATGAGGCCAACAGTCATATAAAAAACCCCCTCAGCATCGCTGATCATTGGAGACATGCTAATCAAAACCACAATGAGATTTCATCTCACACCAGTCAGAACGGCCATTATTAAAAAGTCAAAACATAACAGTTGCTAGTGAGATTGTGGAGAAAAAGGAACGTTTATACACTGTTGGTGGGAGTGTAAATTCAACCATTTAGTTCAACTATTGTGGAAGACAGTGTGGCAATTCCTCAAAGACCTAAAAATAGAAATACCATTCGACCTAGCAATCCCATTACTGGGTATATACCCAAAGGAATATACATTGTTCTGTCATAAAGACACATGCATGCATATGTTCGTTGCAGCACCATTCACAATAGCAAAGACATAGAATCAACCTAAATGCCCATCAGTGATAGACTGGATAAAGAAAATGTGGTACATATACACCATGGAATACTATGCAGCCATAAAAAAGAACAAGATCATGTTCTTTGCAGGAACATGAATGGAGCTGGAGGTCATTACCCTAAGTGAATTAACACAGGAACAGAAAACCAAATACCGCATGTTCTCACTTATAAGTGGGAGCTAAATGATGAGAACACATGGACACATACAGGGGAACTACACACAATGAGGTCTATTGGAGGGTGGAGCCTGGGAGGAGGGAGAGGATTGGGAAAAATAACTAATGAGTACTATGCTTATTACCCGGGTGATGAAATAATCTGTCTAACAATCCGCCAAGGTGCACATTTACCTATTTAACAAACCTGTACATGTCTCCCTGAACTTAAAATAAAAGTTAAATTAAAAAAGAAAAGAAAAACTGGGAAGACAGAGCTAAGGGCTTGCCATTAACCAGCAAGGGTAAAATGAGAAAGAAAAATTGTGCAATGTTGAATTCATACCAACAGGTTACAGAAATATTTAAATTATCTCTATAATTGTAATTGCTATCTGTATATAAAATAAGTCTTTATATTGTATATTATAAGCATTTTCCCATATTACGGAGTCATATTTAAAACATAATTCATAACAAACAGAAAATAATACCCCTCAAGTATTAGATTATATGCTAAATGTTTAGAAATATACATTTTTCATTTAATTTTTATAATATTTATATGAAGTACGTAAATTATCACCACCTTACAGATAAAAACATATGAGGCTAGGAGATGTTAAAGTCATGCGGCCAGTATTTGACTGAGTCAGGTGAAACCTTAGAGTGTCTGATTGGAAAGCCTGTTCTCTGACCGTACTGCCTTTCATATTGTATATCATCATGTCAAGGTGCCACCACCTAATCAACTGCTTTCCCTACTGTTGAATATTTAAGTTTTTTGAAGTTTTTAAAAAAATCATCAATAGTCTGTGAACACTTAAGTAGATCACTTAAGAACATTTAAGTAGATCTAAGGGTTTTCACCTTTTACATACACGAAAATGGTAACTGCCATTAACTGGTGTGGTAACCATTTCACAATGTAGATAAATATCTATATCAAATCACAGTGTATACATCACATATGTACAATTTTGATGTGTCAATTATTTCTCAATAAAGCTGGAGGGAAATAATCTAAGGTGAACATTCTTGCACATGCATTTTGCCATATTGCATATATAAGATTTACATGTATACTTACACATGAATCTCTTTAACATTGATGCTTTATTAAAAAATAAAATTTTTAGGTTGAGGGGTACATGTACAGGTTTGTTATACAGGTAACTTGTGTGTCATGGGGGTCTGGTGTACTCATTATGTTGTTATCCAGTTAATAAACATAGTACTGGATAAGTAGTGTTTCTTTCTTTTCCTTCCTTCCTTCTTTCCTTCCTTCCTTCCTTCCTTCCTTCCTTCCTTCCTTCCTTCCTTCCTTCCTTCCTTCCTTCCTTCCTTTCTCTCTCTTTCTTTCTTCTTTCCTTTCTTTCTTTTTTTTTGAGACAGGGTCTTGCTCTGTTGCTCAGGCTGGGGTGTGGTGGCACTATCTCAGCTCACTGCAACCTTTGCCTCCTGGGCTCAAGTAATCCTCCCATCTCAGTTTCCCAAGTAGCTGGGACTACAGGTGCTCACCACTACACCCAGCTAATTTTTTGTATTTTTTGTAGATGTGGGGTTTCACCATGTTGCCCAGGCTGATCTTGAACCCCTGGATGCAAGCGATCCACCCGCCTTGGCCTCCCAAAGTGTTGGGATTACAGGTGTGAGCCACTGTACCTGGTCCGATAGATAGTTTTTCCATCCTCTCCCTCCTTGCACCCTCCACCCTCCGGTAGGCCCCAGTGTCTGTTGTTCCCCTCCATGTGTCCATGTGCTCTCAGTGTTTAGCTCCCACTTATAAATGAGAACATGTGGTATTTGGTTTCCTGTTCCTGTGTTAGTTCGCTAAGGGTGATAGCCTCCAGCTCCATCCATGTTGCGGCCAAGGGTGTCATCTCATTCTTTTTATGGCTGCATAGTACTTTATGGTATATATTTACCACATTTTCTTTATCCAGTCCACCGTTGATGGACATTTGGATTGATTCCATGTCTTTGCTAGTGTAAATAGCGCTGTGATGAGCATACATGTGCGTATGTCATTATGGTAGAATAATTCCTGGGAGTGAAAATACTGGACATCAAACAGTTTAAACATTTTAAAGTTTTTGATAACATTAAACTTGCCAACTGAAAAGTTGTATCAACTACACTACAACCAATAGTATATAAAAATGATGATTTCCCTGAAACCTCCAGCACAGTGGGTATGTAATTTTAAATTTTTTTGGTCCATCTAATGACAAAGCATCCCAAGCTCAGAACACCAATATTTGACTAGATTTGTGGCATTCTAGCAGCGCTTGGTGTTCCTCGCTTGGCATTAGTCTTTAATACAGTAACAAATGTCATATTAATTAACTGTAATTCATTTGCATACTTAACATTAGCCCCTCTTGAACCATGAATGCAAACCTATATTATAAAAATTAAGTCCCTGAAATTTATTTAATTCAGGTCAGCAACATTGCTCAGCCAAAGATGATTACTCTGTCTATTGGGAGACTTTTGACTAAACCATATTGGAAATTCCTTCTGTAGAAGAGAGAGAAAAAAATCACTATCCTTTAATATCTTTGTAGACAGGAAGTCATCAGGTATTCTTGTGTTTTTGATCCTCGGTATGGGTTTATGTGTGGAAGGACAGGGTAGAGGACTGGAGTGCTATTGTATAGTATAAATGAGATTTCAGGAAATGAAGGAGTGTGATGAAAACTGAAATTTTTCTTAAAAATAATAATTGCTAAAAAATGAGTTTTAAAAATATTTTGTATACTGTTTTATGTTTTAGGAGAAATAAAAACCTTCCAGGACTCAGTAAATAATGTCCAGAAAATATGTATAGCTCACTATCTAACACATAAATAAGATTATTATCTGAAAAATAAGGATTTTCGTGAAAGTATTAAAATTACTAGTGGCATGTTCTTTATAAAAAGTCTAAAATGCTACCTAATTTGTGTCTGTTCAGCTGACTAAACCACATTGCCAACAAGGAGGCTGCCTTAATTTCCAGTTTCCGATAAAACATACCTGGAGTGTAAACACGTATAGTAAAATGGAAAGCAGTAATGCATAACAAAATCTCAGTATTAAGAGGATAGGCTTTTGAGTCAGAAAAAAATAGAGTTTATATCAAGTTCTGTCACTTCCTAGCTGTTTAATTTGGGGGCAAGGGACAGTTGTTTAACCATTTCTGCATCGTTTCCCAACCTATAAAATAGGGATGCTTACACTCACTTTGTGCCCAAGTTGGAAGGGTGAAAGGAGAATATGTACTTGAAATGACATGTAGATGACTATTAAGTGTTACTTATTTCATTATTCAGCATGTTTCTTGGTAGATAGACTAGTGACCCAGATCTGTAATTATTTAGCTACTATGGACTCATACTAATTTCACCTTATAGTAATTTAATTTGCTTAGTTATAATAAGCTGTCATTCTCACTGTGGGTACCATTAGGTGTGAAGTAAACAATCTGTAGCTCATTATTTTCAATTAACAGTAATCCAAGTCAGGCTCCAGGAGATGAATAAAAAAGATGAAGAGCAAAAGGTCCAAAGGCACCAGAATATAAAATAACTCTTGAAGAATCTTGAGAAAATAAATAAATGTCGACATTTATTTGAAAATGAGATATAGCATTATACCTGTGCAGGAAATTTTATGCTTTGAGTGGACATGGGTTAGTGCTAAAGTCTTTAATATAATTCATTTAACAGCCCCATAATCTGTTAAATAGCCAAGTGATTTTATTTTTGTGTATTTTAGGCAGCAAAATGAATAGCTCTTTAAGTGCTTTTTGATGTGTGAAGTAATACACTTTTTAATTGACACTAGTTAAGTATCCTTAATTTAGTAAAGTCTTCCCCGTCCGTTGATGGTATTTTTCTCTGACAAAGCAGAACATGTTTGTGAGTTGGTATCCATAGATATTATAATGACCTTTTATAAGTGTGATGACAAAGGATTTGATAATAATATGTGAACAGGTAAATATGAAGATTTACATGAAACGTAGCAAGGCAAAAAGTTATCTTTGTAAGTGGCACCAGAATGTATCTTAGAGAGGGAATTGTGTTACTTCAGAAAGGCATACTTTAATAGACTGCTTGGAGTGGAAGATGAGACTCTCAGTCGGGCCAGCAGGAGACGCGGGCAAAAAACTTAGCATAGATGAGAGGATTCTGAAAAGATGGTAGAGTAGGGAGCACCAGAAATCTGTCTCTCCATGTAGAGAACAATTGCATTGGCAGTCTGTCTGATGTAACTATTTTGGAAATCTGGAGTTTATTAAAGAACTGCAACATCTAGGGGAAGGCTCGATGGTAAATTGTGGTTAATTTGATTGGGTTTTTCGTTTGTTTGTTTTTGAGACGGAGTTTCGCTCTTTTGCCCAGGCCAGAGTGAAGTGGCGCGATCTCGGCTCACTGCAACCTCCGCCCCTCCGGGTTCAAGCAATTCTCCAGTCTCAGCCTCCTGAGTAGCTGGGATTACAGGCGTCCGCCACAATGCCTGGCTAATTTTTGTATTTTTAGTAGAGACGGGGTTTCGCCATGTTGGCCAGGTTCGTCTCAAACTCCTCACCTGGTGTGATCCACCCGCCTTGGCCTCCGGAAGTGTTAGGTTTACAGGCATGAGACACTGCGCCCAGCCAGTTAGGGTTAACATTAGCTCTTAGCATAGTAGCAGCTACCCATTCCCCACCCTTCAGCCCTGTGGCGGGCAACCGTGCTTGTGTATACAACCGTGCTTGTGTATACAACTTGTAGGAGCCAAAGTGAGCAAAACAGAACCTGACCTCCAAATATTTGGAATCTGTGCTCTGATCACTGATTGCTGCTTCTCAACACAGGGATGCTGACAAAGAAGTGAGGGCCATTGTTTTGCACTTCTCCCTGTATTGCAAGCCCCTCCTGCTGTGGCTGAAGTGATTTCCAGGGAATTTAAAGAGATGACACCTTTTTACCCCCTTCTTTTTTTTTCTTTTTTTCTTTCTTTCTTTTTTTTTTTTTTTTTTTTGTCCCTTTTGGGAGCCAGACATTGAAGAGTAGGACACTTGAAAGCAACTGCATATAAAAGGAGAAATTAGAAAGTCACCACAGATACCCAGGGGAAGGTGCAGGCTCAGAAAAGACCTGAGAAGACCTTAAGTTTACACCTTAGGCTGATTCTCGGCAAAGAAACCACCTACAATAATAAATACAAAAACAAAACCCAGCAAACTCTGGGAAGAAGAATCTAATTTCCAGAGTTCCCACATGAATAAATTCAAGCCTTCAATTTCCAACAAAAACAATACAAAGAAACAGGAAAGTATGGCACATAAAAGGAAAAAATAAGTAAATCAATAGAAACTATCCCTGGAAAAGACTTGATAATGGATCTACTAGACAAAGACTTTAAAAACAACTGTCTTAAAGGTACTGAAAGAACTAAAGGAAGATGTGGAGAAGGTGATGGAAATGATGTATGAACAAAGTAGAAATATCAGTAAATTGATAGAAAACTTAAAAAGAAACCAAAAAGAAATTCTGGAGCTAAAAAGTACAATGACTAAAATGAGAAATTTACTAGAGAGATTCAAAGGCAGATTTGAGCAGGCAGAAGGAAGAATGAGTGAGTTTGAAGACAGGACAATGGAAATTATCAAGTATGAAAAACAGAAAAGATTGAAGAAAAGTAGAACAGGGTCTAAGGAACATGTGGGACACCATTAGGCAGACCAACATATGCCTTGTAGAAAGAGTGAAGGGCAGCCGGGCGCGGTGGCTCAAGCCTGTAATCCCAGCACTTTGGGAGGCTGAGACGGGCGGATCACAAGGTCAGGAGATCGAGACCATCCTGGCTAACACGGTGAAACCCCGTCTCTACTAAAAAATACAAAAAGCTAGCCGGGCGAGGTGGCGGGCGCCTGTAGTCCCAGCTACTCGGGAGGCTGAGGCAGGAGAATGGCGTGAACCCGGGAGGCGGAGCTTGCAGTGAGCTGAGATCCGGCCACTGCACTCCAGCCCGGGTGACAGAGCGAGACTCCGTCTCAAAAAAAAAAAAAAGAAAAAAAAAAAAAAGAAAGAGTGAAGGGCAGAGAGGATATTTGAAGAAATAATGGCTGAAACTGTCCCAAATTTGATGAAAGACATGAATATAAACACGTAGCGAACTCAACAAACTTCAAGTAGGATGAACTCACAGACTCACATTGAAACACAGTTTGATCAAACTGTTGAAAGATAAAGACAGAGAATTTTGAAAGCAGCAAGAGGGAAGTGACTCATTACACTTGAGTGATCCTCAAAAAGATTATCAGCAGATTTCTTTTCAGAAATGTTAGAGGCTAGAAGGCCATGGGCTGACACATTCAAAATGCTAAACAAACAAAAATAAAAAACCAAAACTGTTAATCAAGAATCCTATATTTCTGAGTCAAGCAGATGGTTTGAGCCCTCCTAGGAGTTTGAGACCAACCTGGCAACATGACAAAACCCCATTTCTACAAAAAATACAAAAAACTAGCCAGGAATGGTGGCACATGCCTGTAGTCTCAGCTACTCGGGAAGTTGAGGCAGGAGGATCTCTTAAGCCCAGGAGGTTAAGGCTGTAGTGAGCTGTGAGTATGCTACTGCATTCTAGCCTGGACAACAGAGCGAGACCCTGTCTCAAAAAAAAAAAAAAAAATACTAGTTGGAGACTTCAGTACCCTACTCAGAATAGTGGATAGAAAAATCAGACAGAAGATTACGTTAGGAATTAGAGGACATAAAAAATAATAATAAAGCAACTAGAACTCACAGTCATGTGTAGAACCCAATGACAACAGAATACACATTCTTCTCAAGCACATGTGGGACATTTTCCAGGATAGACCATTTGTTAGGCCACAAATTAAGCCTCAGTAGAATTTTAAAAGATAGATGTCATATAAAATATCTTCTGTAGCCTTCTGTATTTTCTTTGGCTTTTATTTAGCAAAATTGATAAATTTATATTAAATTCAGAAGCTTACTGAGCACATTTCCTATAAGGCAAAATTACATTATTTAAGATAGATGCTGTATAATGAGACGCTTAACTTCTCCATCAACAATTGAATCATTTGGGTGAAGGGATATGCATACTGCTCATCCGTAAGAATTGAAAGCATTTGGAATACTTTTCTCCTTTAGAAGTTACACTAATATCTTCTAAACTTCTGGGGCAAAAATATTAACATAAGAGCAATCAGAAATAATAGGCAGGTGCCCTATCTGGCATAAATATTTGGGGACCTGAGTCCTGTACATCCTGGCTCCTTTTGCTCCAATTACTTATTTCTCTTGGAGTCACTTCTGTCATCTCTTTGGTCCCAGTACCTCTCAATGGAACTGTCTTACTCACACAAAACTTGAGTTAATAGAATCTAGCTTTTGACGTAGGTTTCTGAGTATTTCACTCATTCCCTCTGGATGTTCCTCTCTCTGTCATCTGAGTTGAGCTGCCTTTCAGCTCCTCTGTCCTCTTTAGCTTCATAATCTATTTTTGATGTGCTTCTCTGGCTCATGCTCTTTATTCTCCTTCAGGTAGTAACTGTGTGTACAGGTACACCTGCATCTGGATGCCAGAACCAAGGAACTGTTCATTCAGACCTGTTTCCCACCTGACCTTCCCACCCATCTTGTATTGAGTTCATTCATCAGTCTGAATTCAGTTTTCTATCTGGTTCTCAGAGGAAGATTTGTTCAGTGACCTCCAACTTCCATGTGCCTTTCTGCTCTACACAGAGATCTTGGCTAACTGATTATGGCTTCTGCGCTCAGCTTGCAGTTCTGGCCTTCCCGCTGATGTTTCTCCTCCCCTCCTTACCCCCGGAACCTAATTAACTAGTCCTGATAGATCCATGATTGCTATTCTCTCTGCTTTTGTTTCCTAACTGCAAAAGGCACAATACATAAAAAGGACTGAGGTTCTGACACATGTCCCAACATGTATGAACATTGAAGACATTATGCTAAGTGAAATAAGTTGGACATAGAAGGACAAATATCCGAGACTGGTGGATCACGAGGTCAGGAGATCGAGACCATCCTGGCGAACACGGTGAAACCCCGTCTCTACTAAAAATACAAAAAATTAGCCGGGCGAGGTGGCGGGCGCCTGTAGTCCCAGCTACACGGGAGGCTGAGGCAGGAGAATGGCGTAAACCCGGGAGGCGGAGCTTGCAGTGAGCTGAGATCCGGCCACTGCACTCCAGCCCGGGCGACAGAGCGAGACTCCGTCTCAAAACAACAACAACAACAACAACAACAACAAAAACTAGCCGGGTGAGTTGGCGGGCGCCTGTAATCCCAGCTACTCGGGAGGCTAAGGCAGGAGAATGGCGTAAACCCGGGAGGCGGAGCTTGCAGTGAGCTGAGATCCGGCCACTGCACTTCAGCCCGGGCGACAGAGCGAGACTCCGTCTCAAAAAAAAAAAAAGAAGGACAACTATATGATTCTGCTTGTATGAGATACCTAGCGTAGACAAATTCATAAAGACAGAAAGTAGATGAGAAGTTAGTAGGTGCAGCCAGGTGCGATGGCTCATACCTGTAATCTCAGCACTTTGGGAGGCTGAGGTGGGCAGATCACTTGACGTCAGGAGTTCCACAGTAGCCTGGCCAGCATGGTGAAATCCTGTCTCTATCTCTACTAGAACAAAACCAAAACCAAACCAAACCAAACCAAAACAAAACAAAACACAAAAATTAGCTGGGCATGGTGGCACATGCCTGTAATCCCAGCTACACGGGAGGCTTAGGCACGAGAGTTGCTTCAACCCAGGAGGTGGAGGTTGCTGTGAACCGAGATTACACTACTGGGCTCCAGCCTGGGTGACACAGCAAAACTGTCTCAGAAAAAGTTACCAGAAGCCCGGCAGGGCCCGGTGGCTCATGCCTGTAATCCCAGCACTTTGGGAGGCTGAGGAGGGCAGATCACTTGAGCTCAGGAGTTCGAGACCAGCCTGGGCAACGTAGTGACAGCCCTGTGTCTACAAAAAAAAAAAAAAAAAAAAAAAAAATTAGCCAGGCATGATGGCCCATGCCTGTAGTCCCAGATACTCAGGAGGCTGAGGTGGGAGGATTGCTTTAACCCGGGGAGCTGAGATTGCACCTCTGTACTCCAGACTGGGTGACAGAGCGAGACTGTCTCAATGAAAAAGTTTACCAGGGACTGTGGGGAGAGAGGAATGAGGAACTATTGCTTAATCGTTGCAGAATTTCTGTTTGGGATAATGAAATGGTTTTGGAAATAGTGGTAATGGATGTACAACATGGTGAATGTAATTAATACCACTAAATTGTACACTTAAAAATGATTGAAATGGTAAGTTTTGTGTCATGTATATAATTAGCATATATATGCATATAGCATATTTATAGCATATAGCATATTTATTAAACAAAACAATATAAATATTTATAGCATATAGCATATTTATTAAACAAAACAAACATATACAATAATAACTCCTTGACTTTTTTAGTTTTTTATGGGGCTTTTCTCTTTTCTCCTGCCTCTTAAACATTAGGGTCCAGCAATGTTTGCTCCTTGGTTATCTTCTTTCCTTGTCTTGCTTCTTCCTCTGGGCATTCTCATCCAGTTTGCTAATGACGACGAAATCTATATTTTTGACCTAAACTTCTCCTGGGGGGCAGACCCAGGTTATTAAGTGGTTACTTGACATCTCTACCTGGACGCTCCACTGGCTCTTCAGTCTCAACATCCCCCAACAGAACACATCCTCTTTCTCCCAAAGCAGTATTTTCTTCTGTAAATCTTTAACTTTCTGTTCTCTACCAGTCATCATTTCTCAGATCAAGCACTCAGGAGTGTTTCTCCCTCCTTTTCCCACATCCAGTCTCTCACTAAATCTTACCTTTCCCACTGCATGTTGGCAAGCCCAGTTCGTATACCCAATAGCAAAGCCAAGTGGCTGGCCTGGTCCTAAATTTGCCTCTGTGCCTCTGAAAGTCTCCCCTGTCTGCCTGGACTGTTGGAGAATGACCCCTTGCTCTTGGTCTCTTTTCTTTTTACCTTCAGAGTCTTTGCTCCCTTAACTTCAAGAGCTGGCTAGAAGGTCACCTTCTCCATAAGGATATTTGTTACCTTCCCTCTGCAATTCCCTTCTCTCTAGCAGAGTAATGTTTCTGTCTTTCTTGCCTAAGATGTCTTAATCCATTCAGGCTGCTATAACAAAGTAACACAGAATGGATGGCTTATAAACAACAGATATTTCTTTCTCTCAGTTTCTGGAGGCTGAGAGTCTGTGATCAGGGTGCCAGCATGGGCACGTTCTGGTGAGGGACTTCTTTCGGGTTGCAGACTGCTAACTTCTCATGATATTCTCACATGGTGGAAAAAGGGAAAGAAGACTCTCTGAGGCCTCTTTAAGAAGGACACTAATCCCATTCATGAGGGCTCCACCTTCATGACCTAATCACCTCCCAAAGGTCCCACCTCCTAATATCATCATCTTGGGAGTTAGATTTCAACATATGAGTTTTAGGCTGATGCAAACCTTCAGTTCATCGCAGGAGGTGTTCCTGTAAATCATTGTAAATCGAATCGTTTTATGAATCAGTTTAGTATGGCACTGAACATGTTACAAATTATTCTTACTGCTTGTTATCTTATCTGTTGGTCTCCATCATCAGACCCTCATCTTCTCAGGAGGGGAAAGCTATGTCCAGTTCCTGAAAAACACCCTGGGTCCATGGGAGGTGCTCCTTAAAGAACTGAAATGTTTACTTATATAATCTTTCAGAGAACTAGACATGTTTTCAACACTTGAGGTTCATATACTTTTCAGACACTTCAATTTATCTTATGTTTCATTCTCCTTTGCTGCCAGATATTGCTAAATGGCTGTCACCTGGCTACGCAGTGAACTGTAGTTGTACTTCCCTCCAGCTTTTTGTGGTGGATACAGATGCTTTTCTGATAGTTCCAATGTCATATTTTAGTGGTTGTAAACTTATTGTGGCACATCTAAAGAGAGATATTAAAACACAATCTGGATATAAGTAAGGACTGAAAGAAAATCCTAGGGGGATCTCTGAAATTAGTGCTTCAGAGTGTTTAAAGATGCCACACTTTCTCAACGTCTGGCTTAATGATGACGTTAGCACTTTCTCAAAGCTAAAAATCACATGTATTTTAAAAATAAAAATGACAGACTATTTTATTTTTTAAAGTATTCTATCTGTAGTATAATTAGAGATGGCAGGATTCCAAAGCCTTTGGAACTTATGTTTCTGAATAAATGCTATCAAAGAGAGAAAGACTGCTAATTGCTTTTATCTTTTATCTTTTAATTTTTTATTTTTTGAGACTTAGTTTCACTCGTCGCCCAGGCTGGAGTGCAGTGGTGCAATCTCGGCTCACTGCAACGTCCGCCTCCTAGATTCTAGCGATTCTCCTGCCTCAGCCTCCTGAGTAGCTGAGATTACAGGTGCCCACCACCACACCTGGCTGATTTTTGTATTTTTAGTAGAGAAGGGGTTTCACCATGTTGGCCAGGTTGGTCTTGAACTCCTGACCTCAGGTGATCCACCTGCCTTGGTCTCCCAAAGTGCTGGGATTACAGGCATGAGCCACTGCGCCCGACCTGCTTTTATCTTCTTAATACTAGTTTATTTTTATCTGTTGCAAATAGTATAGCTGTTGTATCAGCAAATGTTCTCTAGAGAAACAGAACTAATAGTATATATACATAAATATATATATATACACGCACACAGTAATACCCACACACACAGTAATACACACACACACACACACACACACACACACACACACACACACACACATGTTTTGTGTGAGCAGGGCAACTTCATTTAGAAGTTCTGAGACTGGAGAGACAACAGGAGTGAATCCATAGAGATTAGTAATCGGAGCCAAAGGAATCAGGTTATATAGGACCAAGGTTCTAAATATTTATGCCAGATAGGGCACCTGCCTATTATTCCTGATTTCCCTCTTGCTAATATTTTTTAAAGGAACTGGCTCATGCAATTGTGGGGCTGGCAAGTTTGAGATGTGTAGGGCAAGCCTGCAGCCTGGGAAATCTGGCAGGATTTCGATGTTACAGTCTTGAGGCAGAATTCCTTCCTTTCCAGGAGTCCTCAGTTCTGCAATTATGTCTTTCACCTGACTGAACAAGGAAACCCCCCAAGGAGATTGAGGGCAATCTCCTTTACTTAAACTCGACTGATTGTAGATGTTGATCACATCTACAAAGTATCTTCACAGCAATAGCTGGACTAGTGTTTGAACAAACAGCTGGGCACCACAGCCTAGCCAAATTGGTACATAAAATTTAACCATCACAGACACTCTAGTGGATATATTCATTAGCCTAGGATAATGAAAAACAATAGAATAATTCATCCATTGTGTCTATAAATTTCCCTACAAAAGATTTGGATGGTAAACTAAAAAGAAGTCTAACAAGGTAAATCTTAGTGGAATTCCTATGTTGTTGCAAGTACATTTTGAGTAGCTACAATGGGAGTTTTTCAATGTATTTACTTAGGAAGAGATCAGAAATATGTATAAAACTACTGCTGTTATTTTTGCCTTGCTCTGCAACTTGACTTCCAAGTTAGAGCGCTTGCTTGAGGAAGATAATTAATTTTGAACTTAGATAGGCAGAGTTCAGCCTATTGAGCTATAGATTGAATGCTCTAGGATTTGCAAATTCTCCCAGTTGAATAGATTGTGTACCTCCCTTAGAAGACAACCCCTATCTTATTTATAAAATAAATAGAAATAGAGGATACAATAATGTATTAAAGTGTCTAGGACAGTGCCCAGCATCCAGTAGACAATAAATGTTTTCTTCACTCCTCCTACAATAGTTCTCAGAACTGCAACCAGGAAGAACCCTTGAGCAATGCTCCTGAGAGTTCATGAACTGGATAAGAAGATGCATCTTCTTTCTTTGTGAGCTTTCCATGAACCTTCAGCAACTTGTTCTCTTTCTTCTGACCATGCAAGTGAGCAGAAACAGGAAAAGTATCACCTTCCCTCCATTTTCTCACACACATGTGTGCATGCATTCATTCATCTGTCCACTTAACAAAACTTCACTGAATGCCTTCATGTTCCAGACATGGTGGTTGGTACTGGGGGTACAACACTACTGTCACTGTCTGTCATCTTTTTTCTCAAGGGCTCAACGAAGATGATAGAAGTGACTAGGATACTCACACATAGAACCAGATAGAAGGAAAAGAGGTAGACTTAGGGTTCTCCTGGTAGTTTCATGTTTAATTATGGAAAGGATATGATGTTATCTGCAAGCATCCAGTAAATAATATTTTATAGTTCAAGAAAAATACAACATACTAAAACGGGAAAAGAGAGCAATAAAGGATGAAAAGTGTCTTAATGACAAAATATTTGTCAGTTGTTGCTGGCATTTGTATTATTCACTATTATGTTCCATTTGTTACTATAGATAGCCCAATTTAAATGGCTTACATATCATTTAGAATAATTAAGTTAAAACATAAAAGAACAGCTTTTACTTTAAAGCTTCTGCTGCTTTTGTGCAAAATTAGGAATGGTGATAGTTAAACTTTAGTTTTTATTATATTTTGATCTGTCTGGAATGTATTTTTGCGTAAGGTTTGAGCTTTATTTTTTTCCAGATGGCTACCAGTTATTCTAGTAAAATACCATGCTTGTTAAACTGCTTTCAGCTATAAGTGGCAATAATCAACAAAAAATGGCTCAAACAATCAGTACATTTATTAACTCACATAACAAGAAATCTGGGATAAGGCCATTCCAGAGCTGCTTAATTCAGTAGTCCAATGATGATTTTAAGGACCTAGGTTTTTTCCACTTTCTTAGTTTGTTGACTTCATTCCTTTGAATAACTAAAAACTAAGGACGAGGTCTCTTTTACATTATATTGAAAATAAGCTTGGTGCTATAGTAATTTCATTTGATTAAGTAATGACACTTTCGCACCACTAAACTTAGATGATTACATTTGTAGAATAATTTCACACAGCAAGTTAGAAGTAGGAATTACATCTTTCAAAACTTTCAGCTATTGTGTCCAATACAACAAATATGACTTTATCATTCCAATGGTGGCTATGTGGTTACAATCTGAAGTAGGATTTGGAAAAATTGGGTTCAACTTTGATGGAATTAGTCAAGAATTCACCAAATCCTGCAGCCCACCTGCACCTGAGCCCCAGCAACTAACTGCTCTCAAGTCACAGTGGAAGAAGCATCCCTGCTGTATCCAAGGCCAAAGGCGAATCGTCCTACATTGCTTTGTACATCATCCTCTGTTGCCCTCTTCAGGACTTCCTAACTCCATGGAAACATTTCTGAAAGCCATGTTTAACTTGCTGCTGCTTTGTCCTCACTCCCCGTTCTTACCTCACTACATGTCAATTAGGCTTTCCTTCCTCCATTCTCCCATTTCCATATTAAGAACAGTCCTTATCAAGGTCACCCATGAGACATGCGGGAAACCAGATTCTTCTGTGTTCTTTCTCAGCCCTTTTGTTCTGGCTCCTCGTCCTCCAGAAGATCTCTCACAGTGCTCCAGACTGTCTCAGTCCTCCTTTCTTCTCTAACCACAGGGTTTCCCTAGAGCCATGGCTTTGAATATCATCTCTTTATTGATGATGTCCAAATCCATGTCACCTCTCCTGACCTCTGTTTTGAAGTCCAGACTTATCTATCCAACTATGTTTTAGCATTTCCATTTGAATGTTTAATAAAAATTTCAGGCTTACTAAACCTGAGAAAGTTGATTTAAAAAAATTTCAGACTTGACATGTCCAAAGCCAAACTAATCATTTCCCCATTCTCCCAAGTCATTCTTCCAGAGTCCTCTCTATCACTGTAAATGGCATCTTCATTTGCCCAAATGCATCTAGCAGTAAGTCCTATAGGTACTTACAAATGTCTTGAGTCCAGCTACTGCTCACCCTCTCTACTGTCAATCCTAGTCCAAGTGAACACCATGCAGCCTGGATTACTGGAGCAGTATTCTAATTAGTCTTACAGCATCATCTCTTGCCTTATCCCAGTCCATTCTCCACACGGTAGCCTGAGTGATTTTTCTGAAATGAAAATTAGATAATACGACTCCTTTCCTCAAAACCTTTTGAATGCTGTCTCATCAGACCCTGTAAAAACCCACAACTACTTTTCCTGATACACAGTGCTCTACAGGGTTTGGTGTTGGCTCAGCTAACCTTGTCTCTATTCATTTTCTCTCCTCCTCATTCTGGTTGAAACACTATGGCCGTTTTATTTTCATGAAACACATCAAGCTTGTTTCCATCTCAGACCCTTTGTACTTGCATTTCTAATACCCTTCCTCCATACTTTTGCTTGGCTGTCTCCTCGTCATTCAGGCCTCAGCCCCCATGAAAGTCTTCACAGCATCCAGTTCTGAGTAATCTAAGTCAACTGTGTTTCTCTCCACCCTCCATCATTCTCCATCCAAATGTTCTGTATCATTATTTTTGTAGCACCATTTTATCAAGGCCTGAAATTATCTTATTCATTTACATGTTCATCGCTTTTCCCACTGGAATATAAACTCCTTGAAGGCAGAGACTTTAACTGCCTTATGCTCTGCTGTGTCTTCATTATCTGAAATAGTGTACACTACTTGATAAATGCTTGTTAATTGATTTACTACCCCTTTCTCTGTTTTGGGCAGTCACTTTACCTTTTCTGGTCTCAGTTCATTTACTATTAGGATGAGGAAGCTTGAAAAAGGGACACCTGAAAATTCCTTCTGGTTTAGTTCACAATGGGCATGTTTTATTACCTACAGCAATAACAGAAAAACTCATGTTGCACCAGATTTGCATCTATTACAGAACACTCATTCATTCAATAAACCTTAATTGAGCACTGACCGTAAGCCTGGTGCTGTTCCAGTCAGTGGATACCAAGCCATCACAATAAAGATCACAGTGCGTCTGTATCAAAAAACCAAAACTAAATAAACACACAAACAAAAACTTCCTGACAAACAACAAAACCAAAAAAAAATCCCATTGAAAACCCAGAAGGTTGATGAGGCTATCCTTGTTCTCTAGCTCGTTTTCTACTGATACTTTCATGATAGCTGTCTCAATATTGCTTAATTTATCTGCACTGGGTTCTCTCTAAATTAAAGTTATTATAAATTAACAGTAGTTAATTTCCAAGAATTCTAAGATTAAATTATATAATTTATATGGCTGTAACTTCAATAACAGTATGTAAAACATAGCCATTAAGGTTGCAAAATTTCTGCCAATCTGATTTAGTTCTAACCCAAAGTCTGCCATGTTTCCCAATTTAATTTCAGCATAACTTGAGCTAGAAGTTAGAATTTTATGAATCTAATTTTTAAAAAAATGAATAAAATGGGAGTACGATCGGACTATGTTTATATATATTCAGATCATGATGTGTGGAATCACTGCTAATTCTCTTGCCAAGATTTGAGCCAGCTGCTTTTAAATATAAATTGGAATTAGTCTATATGTATAGTCAATAATTAATGAAATGTCTAGGATGAAAATAAATCATTTTCGAAACTGACTATAGAGAATAACAAATGAATGAGAAAAGTAAATTTTTATATATTGTGGCAACTGCCATTTGTTGGCATGTGCTGCAAATCACTCATAGAAAATGATCTGCTTATATTTGCTTTAATCAATTATGTAAAAGGATATAGTATAACTATAGAATATTTTAATCTTGCACACAAGCACTATATTTAAAGCCTTCTATTTGTCAAAATGCTTTTGTTGGAAGACAGAAATCCAGTTCAAACTTGCTTAACGAACGCAAATGAGAGGATTTGTTTCATGTAACTGGGCAAGCCAGGGCTCAACTAATGAGATGTCATCAAAGAATTCTTTTCTTTCAATCAGGGTCTGTCCTTCTGGTAGACAAATGTCCACTTGGTGGCTCGAGATTCCTATTTTACCAACTTATTGACCCCAGGGGAAAGAAAGAGTTTTCTTCAATAACTACAGTAGAAAAATCCTGGGCAAGATCCTGATTAACCTAGTTTGGATATAGACTCCCATGATGTGTTTTGAGGGCCCCATACTCCTAGATTACTCTTTCCTTCTTCTCCTTCAATACTGTTACTCTGGCAGTGAGCTGATTTTAGCTAAATTTTACAAGGCATGCAATCTGATTATATGAATTCACCTTAAGATATTTAATATGATAGCTTTATAATTTGTAACCTAAATGAGTTGATAATTGGCACAATGTCAAAATAGGAAAAAGATTTTAAGGCAGCATGGATGCAGATAGTTTTAATTAGGTACAATAAGTCATGCCAATGTAGAAGAGAGTATATTCCTTCCATACATAAGGCATATAAATCTGGGCATTTCTGCCTCACTCCCTACACCATTTGTGAGTGAAAATATTTAGAGGTCTATCAGAAGGAATGCTGTGGGAGTGGTCTGTCCTTGGTTTGGCAAAAAGGGGTACACTCTGTGTAGAGCATTGAAAAGCAATAATAAAACTAACTCAGCTTGCATTTTTAAAAATCACCATGTGCAGGAATTCTAAACAATGTTAGTGACATAATACCCTACCTACCCCACTTTAATGAATCAGTCCCACTGTTCCTACATGCCCTTGTGGTTCCACTACCAATACTTCTTCCTGGCTGGGCGTGGTGGCTCACACCTGTAATCCCAGCATTTTGGGAGGCCAAGGCAGGTGAATCACTTAAGGTCAGGATTTCAAGACTGGCCTAGCCAACATAGTGAAACCCCATCTCTACTAAAAATACAAAAATTAGCTGGGTATGGTGGTGTGCACTTGTAGTCCCAGCTACTCGGGAGGCTGAGGCAGGAGAATTGCTTGAACCCAGGAGGAGGTTGTAATGAGCCGAGATCGTGCCACTGCACTCCAGCCTGGGTGACAGAGCGAGACCCTGACTCAAAAAATAAATAAATAAAAACTTCTTCCCATCTCCCCATTTAAGCACAATAGAATAGAAATCAGAGCCCTGGCCTATTCTCAGCAACTACTGACACCTGACTAAGAGAATTACTGTGCTGGCATTTTGCACTGTAAAGAGAAGAGGGAACGATGACTCTAAGTCAAAAGAATGAAAAAAAACATGTGCTTTACAAAATATAATTAATGTCAAAAATGTGTGTTATGTGCACATTTTGTGGGTACAAAGCTTACACATGTGTGCAAGTTTGCATGTTGAAATACTAGAATTGGCCCCTAAAATAAATTTAGCCGGAAAAGTTCTGTTCTCAGAGTCATTCATTTGTTAGCTGAGGAGAAAGAAGCTTGGATATTAATATTTGTAGGAAGTGGCTGAATAATTCCAAATGACTGTTAAACTAATCTAGGTGTAGCAAAATGAATTTGATTTGGACCAGAGTCAGTGTTCTTTCCCACCCTGCCCGGTAGCTGTGGCCCCACGGGGAGTATCACCGGTGGCCCAGCAGGTGGCACTCTTCCCTTTGTGCACTAACACTAAACTAACTTCCCCAAATACAAGGTCCTTCAGAACCTTGACTTCAGAAGAACCCATATAATCTGTTTATCTTTGGCAGTAATATGGCTACAGTTTTCACAAGGGCAACTGTGCTGGTCTGGTATTTGTCAGATTTGAAGATTGGTGCCTACACATCTAAACGTTTCCTTGGTTCTAGAGTTGTCATCCTTAGTTCCAAACCTTTACTGGTTTCTGTTAAAATACTTGAACTTCTATTCTGTGTCTATGGTCTTATGCAAATACTAGAGGTCTATATATAATTGTGATGACTTACATTTGAAAAGCACATTGAGCAAGTGTTTCTCAACTTAAAGAATATCTTTTTCCAATAAAAATGCCACACAGTCCTGGAGTTCCCGCAACTTCAAGAGTCATTGATAAGCAGAAGTTGGATTTCATCTTCAACATGTTACCTCTAGAAAAGATTTTATTCAGCTTAGCTTTCTATAGTTTGTATTATGAAGACAGTTATTTTTTGTTGTTCACATATATAATTAAAATATAGTAATACACATTTTCTCTTTCAAAATTGGTATTAATACCTGCCCCTGGGGAGTTCGATATACTGGCCACAAAAGGATTATAACAAGCATATGAATAAAAAGGACTAGCATTGATAAAACAGTTAAAGTACTTTTTTGTTTATCACTAGTTATATACTAGCTTCATTTAGAGAATGCTAAATATGTAGGTATAGTCATATGTATTAAGTATATTATACATATGATCTCATCTAATTTTTGCAGATACCTATTTTGAAGATAAGGAATATGAAGCTTAGAAAATTTAAGTTATTTCCCAAGATCATGAGGCAAGCCAGTATCAGAATGAGGATTAAAGCCCAGTCTTTAAACTTTGAGCCCCTAAGACAGATTGTATTAGATTATTATAACCATCTTTTGAGGCAGCTAGTAAGTAAACAAACACATATGTTTTAAAAATTCATAAAATGACTTCCAAGTTAATCTATTTTGTGTAAAAACCCTAGGTACAACAACCTATAAGATATATTATTGATTAGGCTAGGCATTCTTTAGACATTATGTAAGGATAAAAGGGAATGAGGAAAGATGAGAAGGTGGCAGAGACAAATTTGATTTTTAAATTTGCCTGTGGTTAGGTCAATATTCAGAAAAGAAAATTCAATATAGAGCACAGAGAAATATGTTTCAGTAATTTAATTTGCAATGTGTTTTACAGTAAAAGGGTTAATGTCTCTAATATAGATATAAAACTTTTCAATAACAATAAGGATAAGAAATCAATAGAAAAATGGAGAAGTACAAGCATAGGCAATTCACAAAGAAGGAACACATATGGCCAGAAAGTCCATGGAAAAAATATTCTTCCTCATTAAAAATTTCAAAATTGAACAACAGAATGTGACCCCTATTTAGACTCCCAAATTGACAAATATTAAAAGGAATAATAATAATTATAATAATGATAGGCTAATTTTAAAAGATATTAAAAAGTCCAGTGTAATCTAGGGGTAGGGAAATGGGAATTACACATTGTTAGTAGGTGGATGAATTAAGCTACATTACAGTGAAATACCATTGACTAGAAATAAATATTTAGTTAAGTGGAAATATTCCAAATGAAAAATTATGACACAGATTAAATAATACATAGAGCATAACGTCTCATTTTGGTGAATAAGTAATTCTAGTAAGTTTATATGTAATTATAAACTATACTTATGCATATATTCATAATTACATGTGAATCTGTAGGAATTTACACCAAACTGGTAATTGGGGCTATCTAAAGATATCGATGTTGGGATTTGGACATTTTTATCCATTTTTCTTATTATTTATCTATATTTTCTAATTTTTTATAGTACAACTTGGATTACTTATGTAAATAAACAAAATCAAGATTTAAGATAAAAGCATTATTACGGTTAAGAGGATGAACTCTGGAGTCAGACAAGCCCATATCACAGGTGACCTTAGATAAATTCTTAAAACTTCTTAACCTGGGCTTCCTCATCTGTGAAGTGGTGATAATAATAGGGCTTGCCTTAGTGGGTTTTTGTGAAGATCAAATTAGTAATGATGTAAACTACCATATGCACTTATCAATTAATGAATTACAGAACTTCTACTCCCATATCACAAGGCAGTATAAGTTTCTTGGAGAAGTACAAAGAAGTTTGAAGTAATCTCTGCTCTGCAGGAGGTTAAGTAGATAGATTCTACTAACTCACATGAGACCATGGCAAATAAGGGCTTTGTAGTTCTATGATGTGCAAGGGAATCCACACACACACACACTTTAAATATGTTAAATGACTACTGAACTAATTCGAGCCTTTGGAAAAAAGGGTGAATTTTATGGTATATGAATTATATCTCAATGAAGATGTTAAAAAAGTAATCATTTTAGTATGTGATGTTTACCTGAAAGAAATGGTCCTAAGAGTATTTTAATACAAAATACAGATACAGTACAGAAACTAACATTGCAAAGGAAATTTTCTAAAGTAGCTGATTTGAATCATGTGAAATTGAATCTGGTTCATAAAGTTATTGAATTGCTTGGAGACTCATTTTTAGTGTGTGATTAATAAAATGATGCCCACATAGGATTTGCAAATATTAAATACTATGACTAAAATAATGAATTCCTTAATTTTCCTGTAAACCATTGGGGGAAAAAGAACTTTATTTGTTTGGGGGAAGAAAGGAAGCTGCAGCTCTTTCTTAATGTAACGTCCATAAGTTTCAAGGTCCAATTAAAATTTCACTTTCTCTAGAAAATTGCTTTCCTTCCTCACTCTTGCCCTTTCTAATAATATTAGTCCTAGCTTCCCTTTACTGAACACTTACTATGCTCTTGGGAATATGTCAAGTCATTCATAAACCTGATCAAACTTCATTTTGACAACAGTTCATGAGGTAAATGTAATTAGCTCCACTTAACAGATGAGACTGAGACAGGTAAGTTAGGCAACTTGACCAGATCACATGGCTATTAATTAAATCAAAGCTGGAACTGCCAGGTTACAAACCTGCTAACCTGTAATCCTCTACTATATGAATCCATCTTTAAAAATATTTTATTCTATTTTTTTGACTTTTATTTTAATTTCAGGGGTACACGCACAGGTTTATTCTATGGAGAAATTACCTGTTGTGGGGCTTTGGTGTACATATTATTTTGTCACCTAGGTAAATAGTATAGTGCTCAACTGGTAGTTTTTTTGTTTTGTTTGTTTGAGACAGGTCTTGCTCTGTTGCCCAGGCTGGAATGCAGTGGCGCAATCTCAGCTCACTGCAACCTCTGCCTCCTGGGGTCAAGTGATTCTCCCACCTCAGCCTCCAGAGTAGCTGGGACAACAGACACATGCCACCTTGTCTGGCTATTTGTTTTTGGTATTTTTTGTAGAGATGTGGTTTTGTCTTTTTGCCCAGGCTGGTCTTGAACTCCCAGACTTAAGTGATCCATCTCCCTTGGCCTCCCAAAGTGCTAGGATTACAGACATGAGCCACTGTGCTCGGCTGACAGATAGTTTTTTGATCCTTGCCCTTTTTCCATCCTCCACCCTCAAATAGGCCCTGATGTCTATTGTTCCCTTCTTATGTCCATGTGTACTCAAAGTTTAGCTCCCATTTATAAGTGAGAACATGTGGCATTTGGTTTTCTGTTCCTGTGTTAATTCACTTAGGATAATGGCCTCCAGCTCCATCCACTTTGCTGCAAAGGACATGATCTCATTCTTTTTCATAGCTGTGTAGTATTCCATGGTGTATATGTACTGCATTTTCTTTATCTAGTCTACTGTTGATGGGCATTTGGGTTGATTCCATGGCTTTGGTATTATGAGTAGCACTTCAATGAACATATGTATGTATATGTCTTTATGGTATAGTGATTTACATTCCTTTGGGTAAATATCCAATAATGGGATTGTTGGGTTAAATGGTAGTTCTAAATTCTTTGAGAAATTGACAAACTGCTTTCTGCAGTGGCTAAACTAATTTACATTCCCACCAACAGTGGGAGCTTTTTAATAACAGCTCTCTGACTGATATGAGATGGTATCTTACTGTGGTTTTGATTCATATTTATCTAATGATTAGTAATGTTGAATATTTTTTCATATGCTTGTTGACTGTGCATATGTCTTCTTTAGAAAAGTGCTTATGTCCTTTGCCCACTTTTTAATGGAATTGTCTGTTTATTACTTGCTACTTTAAATTTCTTATGGATTCTGGATATTAGATCTTTGTTAGATGCATAGTTCACAAATATATTCTCCCATTCTGTGAGTTGTCTATTTACTCTGCTGATAGTTTATTTTGCTGTGCAGAAGCTGTTTAGTCTAATCAGGTTCCATTTGTCAATTTTTGTTCTTGTTGCAACTGCTTTTCGTGTCTTTGTCATGAAATCTTTGCCAGGGCCTATGTCTAGAATGGTATTCCTAAGTTTCTTCAAGAGTTTTTGTAGTTTTGGGTTTTACACTTAAGTCTTTAATCCATCTTAAGTTGATTTTTGTGTATGGTATAATATAAAGTAGGGGTCCAGCTGGGCATGGTGGCTCACGCCTGTAACCCCAGCACTTTGAGAGGCTGAGGCAGGCGGATCATGAGGTCAGGAGATCAAGACCATCCTGGCCAAAATGGTGAAACCCTATCTCTATTAAAAATACAAAATTAGCTGGGTGTGGTGGCACATGCCTGTAGTCCCAGCTACTCAGGAGGCTGAGGCAGGAGAATTGCTTGAACCTGAGAGGTGGAGGTTGCAGTGAGCCGAGATCGCGCCACTGCACTCCAGCCTGGTGACAGAGCAAGACTCCGTCTCAAAAAAAAAAAAAAAGAAAAAGAAAAAAAGAAGGGGTTCAGTTTCAATCATCTGCATATGACTGGCCAGTTATCTCAGCACCATTTATTGAATAGGGAGAGTCCTTTCCCGTTGCTTTTGTCAACTTTGTTGAAGATCAGATGGTATGCAGCTTTATTTCTGGGTTTACTTCTCTATTCTGTTCCATTGGTCTAAGTATCTGTTTTTGTCCAGTATTTCTGGCATACTGTTTTTGTACCAGTATTATTCTGTTTTGGTTACTGTACCCTTCCAGTATAGTTTGAAGTCAGTTCATGCCATGCCAACAACTTTGTTCTTTTTGCTTAGGATTGCTTTGGCTATTCAGGCTCTTTTTTGATTTCATATGAATTTTAGAATAGTTTTTTTCTAATTCTGTGAGGCATGTCTTTGGTAGTTTGATAGGAATAGCTTTGAATCTGTACATTGTTCTGGGCAGTATGACTATTTTAACAATATTGATTCTTCTTATCCATGAGCATTGAATGTTTTTCCATTTGTTTGTGTGAGTCCATCTTTGCACTCTGTTTCATCTGTGAATGTTTACAAATGAGTAGATAATGATAGATGAGGATAATCAGTCCTTTCTCAGAATATTCCTGAACAAGAGGTGACAAGCTAAAACTACACTTCTGACAGGAGATCCAAGCTAGTTTTCTTCAATAACAACAACAACAATAACAGTATTCTGAGGCACAATTATAGCTATTTATATAGTCAAAGAAATTCCTTCTTCAAGGAGATACACTTAATTCTAGGAGCCAGCTAGAGTATTGAGAGAAGAGTTCAACATTAAATAATTCAATCATTGAGTTGTTATCTGGAAATGCTTGAGATCATAGTTTTTGTTGAGTACAGATTTTTACATTTTATTTTTCATTCATTCACTTATTCAGTGGTTATCTACTTATCTAGTGGACACTTATCTAGTGGACACCTACTACATGCTAGGCACTCTTCCAGGCATTTGAAATATAGCAGAGGACATAGTAGACAAAAAAAATCCCTGCTCTAAGAGGGAAAATAATAATAAAAAAGAAAACAGAAATTTTGAGGGAAAAAGCCCCAAGAAACAACAATAAGAAAATCCCTGACCTTATAGAGTTTACATCGCAGTGGAGGAAGATAGACAAATAAATATATGTTAGGCCGGGCATGGTGGCTCATGCCTGTAATCCTAGCACTCTGGGAGGCTGAGGCAGGTGGATCACGAGGTCAGGAGATTGAGACCATCCTGGCTAACATGGTGAAACCCTGTCTCTACCAAAAATACAAAAAATTAGGTGGATGTGGTGGTGGGTACCTGTAGCCCCAGCTACTCGGGAGGCTGAGGCAGGAGAATGGCGTGAACCCGGGAGGCGGAGCTTGCAGTGAGCCGAGATAGTGCCACTGCATTCCAGCCTGGGCGACAGAGTGAGACTCCATCTCAAAGAAAAAAAAAAAAGAAATATATGCTAGATGATGCTAAGTGATATGAAATAGAAATAATGAAGGGCAAGTGGCAGAGAGAGGTGATGGTTTGTGTTCCTGGGTCAAGGAGAACCTCTCTGAGTTACTAGCATTAAAGTGGAGGCTTGAATGAATGACTGAGGGAGTAACCTATGTGAATATCTGAGGGAAGAGCATCCTACAGAAATGGAAAACAAGTGCAAAGGCCCTGAGCTTGATGTGTCTTAGAAAGAGTAAAAAAAAAAAAAAAGGCTAGTAGGACTGGAGCAGAAAGAACAAGGAGTGGTGGTAGAGAAGGTCACAGAGGAAACTCCACCTACGCCCGATGGACTTCGTGGCTTTTCTCTGAAGAAGGTAGATCAGTTAGGCAGCTAGTATAATGACTGAGGTGAGGAATGATATGGGATGGCAGTAGAGGGGATGAGAATTGGTTGGCTATTGGACATATTTAAAAGCTGAATTGACAGGATTTACTGATAGATTGGAATGTAGAGTGTGAGAGATTGGGTGTGAGTATGATGAAATAGTTGTGTTAAAGTGCAAGTTAACTAATAGGGAAGGCGGGGGTGTGTGGGAAAGCCTTCAAAGTCCTCCTCAGGCCTGATTCTAGTGTATACAGACCATTTGACCTTGAGGTTACGTCAATAGGAGTCGCAAAATAACTGACTACTAAGAATAGGATGAAATCAGTGGTGACCCCTCTGCCCAGTGGGTCTTGTTCTGAGAGGTTGCCAAGCTAAATAGTGGTTGTGGGAAAAGAACAAATATCTGTTCTAATGATTGATTTCCAGTTAAGGAGAGGAATGGAAAGTAAAGGGGTAAGGACAGACGTTCATCAAGTCTTAGGAAGTTTCAGGGCTGGGAGTATATTGTAGGGCCAAGCCATAGTTTTTCCCTGGCTTTCCATTTTTTTCTGTCTTTCCTTTTTTCCTAATTTCCCCACTCCCTCCTTGGTCCAAGTTCTTGCCTGCAGAAAGGTACAGTTTACCTCTAGTTCTCAAACTTCAGCGGGCATCCGAATTCCCTGGAGGGTCTGTGAAAATACAGATTGCTAGGCCCCACTCCCAGAGATTCTAAGAGTGTGTGTGTGTGTGTGTGTGTGTGTGTGTGTGTGTGTGTGTGTAGAGGGATGGTGGACGAAGGCGCTGAGATTTTGTATTTCTAACAGGCTCCCAGGTAATGCTTGGGAAAAACTGTTTCTTCTTGGACAGGCACACTTACAAGGCAACGGGATCTTGAGCTCCACCTTGAAGGATGTGAGCTGGGAAAGTTTCAGCTCACAGAGATTTACAGTCACTTGAGAAATGGCCCACTTCCTCCAAGGTGTTTCTTGGATGCCCCAAACGGATGAAAACAAGAAGCGACCGTGGGCGAGGAGGAGGAGCTGGCCGTCCTCCTCGGTTGGGCAGCCCGTCGGAGCTCACCAGCGAGGCGAGGGCGGGAAGACAGCCCCCAGGCCGGCCCACGGATCCTCAGAAGGCGCGGACCTGGAGGAGGCGCCCCAGAAGGCGACGCCTCTTGCCTCTCGCCTCTCGAAGGAAGTTTGCTCTTAATTTCAGAGCCGGGTTCGCCGTCGGCTCAACTCCAGGAGCAAGCAGCGGGCGCGGACCAGAGCGGCCAGTTCCCCGGGGGCGGGCCGGGCAGTTGCCGAGCTCAGCAGCGGCGGCTCGCGGCCATGGGCGGCTCAGCCTCCAGCCAGCTGGACGAGGGCAAGTGCGCTTACATCCGAGGTACGCCCCCCCCGCCCGGGGGCCTGGGGAGCCCCCTGACCCCTGCAACAGGCTGGCTGCCGCTGTCGGGGCCCCAAGGGGCGCGCCCGGGGCCCTCTCCCTGCAGCGCGCGGGGATCCCCGACCGCAGCCCGCCCGCGCGAGCCAGGTTTCCTGCCCCAGCCGGCGCGCTCCGGCGCAGGTGTGGACCCGGGACCCGGAGGGCTTGGGAGCGAGGCAGGTGCAGGATGCGGGTGGGGACGCCGGCGCCTCCGCCGCTCCCTCCGCCTCGGGGTCAGTGACGCCCCCGCCCGGCGCACTTCGCCCTCAGGTACCTGCTCTGGACCGAGTTCTGAGCGGTTTCTGAACTGGCCGCCAAGAGAGCAACGGGGATATCCCGCGTTTCTAGAGATACCCCTGGGGATTCCCGGCCGCTAAAGCAGAATTTCCCTCTTAGTAATGTTGGTCTGGCTTTGGAAAGCACGGCGTCTGCCGCAGCTTCGCTCGCGCTTCACCGTAGCACTAGCAGCCTGATTTCATCAGCGGCAGAAAGGACAATATCATGCCGTTCCCTTCCCGCCCCGGAGAGGGGGAAGCAAAAGAGGAACACTGGCGTGCTTTGTAACTGTCGCGAAAGTTACAGATGGGGAGAAACTCATTTAGGGAGACCCTCAGAGATGTGGGGACTCAATAGAGAGCGTGAGGCAGAAACAAAACAAAACAAAACCCAAACCGAACTGAAACTGCAGGAAGTCCTGACTGTTATCTCCTTTATTTCCTGGGTGTATTTGGCCTCCCCTCTTCTCACCCCCCCACCCCAACATTGCCTTCAACCGCTACCTAACATTTGGTTATCTTACCAATTGACTGTTCTTCCCCCGCCCCGCCGCCCTATCCCCCACCCTCGGCTTCAGAAATATCTTCCAGACTAGGTATTAAACTCTAGGTCTGTTTGGCCCTTGAATCCTTTCCTAAGAGGAAATCATTTATTTGTTGTTCTTATTCCATATTTGTTTTCAGTCACCACATTTAAGACCATTTAAAAAGGATATCAAATCAGGGCACTTGAAGAGCAACGGAGTTGATTTTACAGATTCCTGCTCTGGTGCTTTTCGAGATAAAAGATCAACAATGGGGATAACACTTTGTCAAGTATCTCTTTGCTTTTGTTTGTTAAAAGGGGAAAAGATGGATGATTTATTTATATTAGTAAAACAGCTGAACTAAGCTTAAAAGAAATAAATGAAGCCTGCCTTAGTCTTAAAAGTGTGGTTACATGCTTGTGTTACCAGTGCATAGGGACTGAAAGGGCAATCTAGCAGAACTTAGTGAGAAAGGGCTTGCATTTGGATGTTAGCAAAATTGTGTTTAAGGCATTTATATAAGACTTCATTTCACTGGAAAGCCTAGGCGCACCTAACCTGGAAGCATGGCCATGTGTACACTAATCATTTGAAGTCAAGAAATGTGAAGGATTAACTTGCTTAAAGAAGACTTCCTGGCCATGCCATTTGTTGCTATTGATGCAAACATTGTACTCAGATAATAAGAAAATTTATTACCTTCTTTATTCTGAAAGCTATTAAATTATTACACATACAAAAGTGTGAGGGAGTTAGGGCAAGTGAAGAACTTGTAATGCATGTGTTTGAATGAGTAAACCTATAGCATATGGTGTGACAGTCATTACGTCCCCCAGTCTTGTTCAGCTTTCTCTCTTCATTCTATAATCAGGAGGGCACTTGCAAGGTATGTGTAGTGGGAGAGGGAAGAGAAGAGTTAAAGTTAGAATACCTCCAGAGAAGAAGACTCATCGCTTCATGTGAGAATGCTAGTCTTGCCAAAAGAGAAAAGAACCTTGGAAAAATGCATGCTGTTGTACATTGTTAGTGCGTGAGCAAATGAGGGTCACGGGGCTGTGATTTCCTGATGGTTTTGAAGCCCAGGTTCCTGAGTAAAATCATAGCCTTATCTTTACCTCTTTGCCCATTTTTTAACCTATAGATATTCTCAAGCTTTGATTCAATTGTAAGCAAAACGATTGAAAGTATGACAGTAAAGTTTAAATATACTTTTATGACCTGTTTCTCATAAAGTAGCCATCAGGGAAATACAGATTTGAAAGCTCCTGAAGCTGAGACAATAACTTTCTTTTAAGCTTGATAAACTTTGCTAACAAGGAGAGTAGCTAGTCAATATATTTTGAGTGACTTTTGTTAACTTTGGTTTGTATGCATTATAAGCAGCTGTATGCTGCTGACGCTGAATCAGCCTTTACCTCAAGACAAATCATTTAATAGCTGCCATTCCTTGGGTGCCTGAAAACACCTGCGTCATATGGATGTTTTGATAATACATTGTTTCTTAGGATTTAGTTAATCTCCAGGTAAAGATATATCAGCTATCCTAAGGAGTGACTTCATTTCCAAAGACGTTAGTTTTAGAACAATGCTCATGTTTCTTACAACAGAATAAATTTTTAGGATTGTTTCTAGAGGCCTTTCAGTAATGTCCCTTGATAAGATGTTTCTGTTAATAAATAATACCGAGACCAACTTGTGATCACATGAGCCGTGTCATATGTTCGTCTTAAGTGATGCTTTTAGCACTGACCTAAAATGATCTGTTTTTTTTTTTTTTTTTTTTTTTTTTTTGAGACAGAGGCTCGCTCTGTTGCCAGGCTGGAGTGCAATGGCGCGATCTCGGATCACTGCAACCTCCGACTCCCTGGTTCAAGCGATTCTCCTGTCTCAGCCTCCCGAGTAGCTGGGATTACAGGAACGCGCCACCATGCCCAGCTAATTTTTGTGTTTTTAATAGAGATGGGGTTTCACCATGTGGGTCAGGATGGTCTCGATCTCCTGAACTCATGATCCGCCCACCTCGGCCTCCCAGAGTGCTGGGATTATAGGCGTGAACCACCGCGCCCAGCCTATCTTTTTTTTTTAAAATGAGGAAGAAAGCTCATAGATTCCAGGCATCAGTGGTCAGTTTGGGTGCTCTTCTGTCTTTATGCCATGTTTTCTTTTCTTTTTTTAGTTTTCTGAGACAGGGTCTCACTCTGTTACCCAGGCTGAAGTGCAGTGGTGCAATCACTGTGAGCCTTGACCTCCCCTGGCTCAGGTGATCCTCCCACCTCAGCCTCCTGAGTAGCTGAACTACAAGTGTGTGCCACCATGCGCAGCCAATTGTTGTATTTTTTGTAGAGATGGGGTTTTTGCCATGTTGCCCAGGCTGGTCTCAAACTCCTGGGCTCAAGCAATCTTCCCACCTTGGCCTCCCAAAGTGCTGGGATTACAGGCGTGAGTCACCGTGCCTGGCCTCTTTTTCTTTAAAGCTTTTGGTATGCCTGAAATTAAACTATCGTTTAAAAAATTTACCCAAACCAAACCAAAACCAAAAAAAAAAAAAAAAAAAAAAAACCCAAAACCCAAAACCCCACAAAGTGTTTCCCTGTTTAAGCAATAATTTTATTTCCTTCTAAAAATTACCCTTGAATTTTTAATGAATCAAAAAGAAAACAAACCTGAAAGCTCTCCCATATAAGAAGTCCTGTGGAGGGTCGGAAAAGTACTGGACAGTCAGTGCTTCAGCTGAGAGCTATGGAATACAGAGATCCTGGTGGGCGCTTGAAGGCCTGCCAGCAGCGGATACCAGTTAGAAAAACGGTTTCTCCCCCACTGGATTTATTATTGCATAGTCAGTTACACAATGTATAAAGGGCCCAGTGGCTTCCTCCGAATGCTCCTCAATGATCTGATGCTTATAAAGTAAGAAATGAGTTTCAGCTTTAAAATAGCACATATTTTACTCAGAGGAGTTCTCTCTTATTTATACAAGGGTTAACTTAGGTGGCTAGATATAAAGTTTAAAGTGATGTGTCTAGAATGAAGTCTCCATGGGCAAGGTGGAGGATGCGGAGAGCTGTACATATCTGCTGTCTACTTCGTGTAGATGTGTCGCACTAGTCTACGCATTTGCTGCTTCGGTTATAATTTGTTGGTGGGAGATGGGCATAAGAACTGGTCTAATTTAACCTGAATATTTTTCGTAGTGTAATCTTAGAGTCCAAGTTGGCTAGTAATGGCAATATACTGTGATGAGAAAGTTAGGAAATGCATTATGGTAGACACTGTTGTATGTCAACCCAACATCCTTTTCCCATTCCTCCATTTTTTAATTTAATTTTATTTTTTTGGGACAGGGTTTCACTCTGTCACCCAGACTACAGTGCAGTGGGGCAATGATGGCTCACTGCAACCTCGACCTCCGTGGGCTCGAGTGATCCTCCCACCTCGCTGTCCTAAGTAGCTGGGAGTACAGGCATGTGCCACCATGCCCAGGTAGTTTTTTTGTGTTTTTTTTGTAGAGACGGGGTTTTGCCATGTTTCCCAGGCTAATCTCAAACTCCTGAGCTCAAGTGAGCCACCTGCCTTGGCCTCCCAAAGTGCTGGGATTACAGGTATGAGCCTCTGTGCCCAGCCCCCATTCCTTTTTCTAACAGAACTCCAGTTTTGTTCAGGTATTAAAACTCCTGGCCAGGTTTGGTGGCTCATGCCTGAAATCCCAGCACTTTGGGAGGCTGAGGCAGGAGGATGGCCCAAACCCAGAAGTTTGAGACCAACCTGGGCAACATGACAAGACCTCGTCTCTCTCTAAAAAAAAAAAAAAGCAACTCCCGATGTTGCCCTCTGTTTCAGAGACGCTAGCCCCATTTAAGGCCCCTGAAAGGTGGCTATACCTGTCATGGTGGTGTGGTCTCCTTGCCAGTGATTATAGTAGGCATGGGATTATGTTGCCAACTGGTCAGTGATGCTTGAGGGGAAGTTTGCCAGCTGCTTCTAGGCGAGTTTTCTTCCCTTTTAAAAAGGAGGCAAAGTGAAGGGCACTTCCTCTCCTTCTTTTGACTTTGTTGCATCTGAATGTGATGCCTGCAACTGCTGTTTTTATCTTGATGAGCAGGAGGGGAGCTAGCTTAAAGATAAAGCCAATACTTGGAGCACTGCAAAGCTGAAGTGTCTTAGAGAAAAGAAGCTAGAGCCCTGACAAACTTTGCTGATAGCCACCATATACTAACCCTGCATACTTCATATTATGACAGCCACTAAATCCGCTTTGAATTGGAATAGTGAAGATTGCTGGTTATCCCCAATAGCATTCTCCCCTGTTATGTTTAATGATAGAATCTCCAAATTTTAGCTGTCCACATGAACTCCCATAATAAAGATATTTCCCAAACTCCTTCGCAACTAAATGGGTTATGTAGCTGAGTTATGGCCAATGGGATGTAGACAGAAGTGCTGTTCTAGAAAGTGACATTAAAGGGGAAGGGTATGACCATCTTCATCCTAGTCTCCACACTGCTGGCTGGATTGTAACCATGGCTGGGGCAGCCATCATGGACCATGAGGTGTCCTTTCAAGAAGGAGCACACATAGGACAGAGTAACTGGACAAAAGGAGGCTAAGTTCCCGTGGTTTCATAGAGTAGAACCTCCATACCAGCCCTGGATCGTTTACCTCTGGACCTTAACAAGAAGGAAAGAAACTTCCATCTCTTTAAGCCAGTGTTATTGTGGTTTTATTGTTATGCACAGACAAACCTTATTCTAACTAATATAATTATCTTCTTTTAACTTGTGGCCCAAAGCATCCTAACCAGTACACTAAATGCTGCCTTATTGGGTCCCCTTTAAGAAAAAGTAAGCCAAAGAAAGTAGAAAGTGTGTAAAGATTATAGTATTTGTCTCAGCTCTTAATTTGTAGACAGGAATAGGCTTTTGTAAGACGTGAGAAATTGCAGCTCCTCCAGAGTAGTGGGGATGGAGGAAACAGGAGAAAGTGGGCCCACTATGAATAACGCACAAGTGCGTATTGATCACTTTATATTTTAAGTGAAAAAATTGCCTTCAGGCATGCCAGATTACCAAGGAAGCCAGCAGGAGTTTCAAATAAGGAAAACTACTGCAAATTAGGAATTGCTAGTATCAATAATTACTTTCTATTTCCTTTGGTCTTTGTGAATTGAAAGCAATACTTTAGAAATGGGAAGCTCTTTAGGAAACCAAATCTCATGTTGCAAAACCATAAAGGATTTTGTGAGTTGTGAGTTTCATAGAGTCAACCACAAAGACAGAAAGACAGTAGACTGAGACAGATTAACATTTTCTCCTGTACTTGTGGAACAAAGAGTGACTTTCCCTCTTGTGGCTTCTAATACAAGCCTTGAACCCCATAGAGTTAGAAGATGATTTCAAGCCCTCGTCTTGATGAAAAACTTCTTTTTGCTATGGACATCGGCTGTAAGAGGGCCACGTCATCAAAGGTGCTCTAGTAATAGTAACTACTAGGATGACAATAGTAATTTGTATTATCTTTTACTGTGAACTACTGAGCTCATTGTAGTTTTACTCTGTTGTAATCTCTGGGAAGATCTGAACTGGGTTCACAGGTAGAAAGTGCAATAGCAGGAGCCCAATTTGTAAAGGTAGTTTCTAATTTCATTAAAATAAATGTACTGTGAACGTTTTACAAAATATGTAGTGTGAATCATGGTAGTGAATTTTAATCTCTTAATCAGAAATTGTAATTTTTTTGTTAGTATGGCCGGGTAACATCACTCTAAGAAATAAGGTACATTTAACAATTTGCACTGTGAAATGGGAAATGAAGTCAGAAGTAAAGATAAAAGCATAATGGAAAGGAAGACAGGAGAATAAAAGCACAATTCATCTGCTATAGTCTATTTAAGGCACTTTACCAACAGTTCAAAACTAACACACATATGTACACACACACACACACAAGGAGAGAGAGAGAGAGAGGGAGGAAAAGAGAGAGAGAGAGAAAGAGATTTAACAGAACCCTAAATGCAGTACAGATTTTCTCCTTTGAAACTGGAAAATTCATTTTAAAAACAGACTAGCAAGTTGCTGCCAATGTGAAAATGCATGCCAGCTTTTAAAAAGTGCCCCCTGCTTTTGGTACTGTATGTTTTTTTCTCACTTAGAGAAGAGAATAAACGCTTTAGAGATATGAAAGCAATTAATTCACTTGTGCAAATTGCAGGTTTTAGGACCTAAGGAAGTTTGTATCTCTATGCTTGATATTGTATGGAATGAGTCTATAGGATTAAAATAAATTAATAGTTTTTACTAGGAGCCCCAAAGTGACTTTTAAAAGGTCCATAGTCTCAAGGAATTTTGGAAGAAGGGTAAATGTCTCTATGCCAAACCATGTGGATTTTTTTTTCTTTTTCCTTTTTAAAAACGATTTTTATTTTAAAAGAAAACATAGGCCCAGACAGCCACACAAAACAAATGCATAGCTTAGTGAATCATTATAAGGCAAATACTTAGTAGCCACTACCCAGGTCAAGACATAGAAAGAACTTCACTAGCCATCAAAGAAGGCTTCTGTGTGCCCCGTCCCAGTTGACCTCTTTGTTTCTCCAAAAATGCCGACTATGTTCAGTTATCTATTTATAACTACCCCAAAGATCCTGGCTCTTAAAACAGGTATTTATTTGCTCACAATTCTGCTGAACTGGGCCCAGGCTGGGTGGTTCTACTTTTTATTTTTGCTGGTGGTCATTCCTGTGGATGCGTGCATCTGGTGGATCAGCTGGTGGCTGGACTTAGCTGACAAGGCTTTCTTGCACTCCAGGTGGCCTTTCTGCATGACCTCTCCAATAGGATACTGAACTGTTTAAATGGTGGGTCGGATCTTACATTGCTAGAGTGTAAAAGCATGTAGAAGCTTCTAGGACTTCTTGTGGCTTAGGCCTGGAATGGCGCCGCATTACTCTGCCACATTTTGTTGGTTAAAGCTGGTCTCAGAGCCAGCCCAGATTCAAGAGAGGACTACACACAGGCATGAACACCTGTGTAGGGGCCACCCTGGTAACAGAGTACCACCTCACTAATCCTAGCTTTTATAATAATGTCTCCCTCTATTTCCTTATGGTTTCATCACCCAACTATGTATTTTTAAACATTGTAGTCTTCCTCACTTAAAAAGATGCCTTTTTTAACCTATACGTTTCCTCTGCATCTTTTACTTGCAGCTGATCTGTTGAAAGACTTGAGCTGTTTGATATGTAGAGTTGTCCACAGTCTGGAGTTTTCTCATGGTGCAGTTCCATGCATTTCTCCTGTATTTTCTACAAATTGACAGAGATGGTGAGACTTGATCAGTCTCACAATCAATCCTTTTTTTTAAAACTTTTAAGCTCAGGGGAAGATGTGCAGTGTGTGCAGGTTTGTTACATAGGTAAACAAAGCACCATGGAGGCTTGTTGTATAGATTATTTCATCACCCAGGTATTAAGCCTAGTATTCATTAGTTATGTTTCCTGATCCTCTCCCTCCCCCCACCCCCTTCACCCTCTGATAGGGCTCAGTGTCTATTGTTTCCTTCTACGTGTCCATGTGTACTTACCATTTAGCTCTCACTCATCAGTGAGAATAAATGGCACTTGGTTTTCTGTTCCTGTGTTACTTTGCTAAAAATAATGACCTCCAGCTCCAACCATGTTCCTGCACAGGACTGCATGCATGTGTTCATTGCAGTACTATTCACAATAGCAAAGATATGGAATCAACACAAATGCCCATCAGTAAAGAAAATGTGGTGCATATACACCTTGGAATACTATGCTGCCACAGAAAAGAATCAGTCCTTTTGTTAAGACTATAGGTGGTGGTGTGTATTCTTCATCTGGAGGCACATAATAGCTGGCTGCCTCTGTTTTTGTGATGTTAGTCGCTGTTCTGTTGATGCTTATTGCTGAGACCCATAATTTATTGGGGGTTGAAAAATGGTGATATTCTAATATGTCATTTTGTTTTCATTTATTAGCTGGGATAATTTTATAGAGCAATACTTCCCATATCTGTCATTTGGTTACCTAGTATGATAGTTCAAAAGCAGGAAAAAAAGTTATCTTTTCCTTTTATTTACCAGTGTTCAGTATAATCTACTGGTTTCTTGTCATCCCTTAAAGATGATCAATTGTCCTATAAAAATCATGAACTCACGAATCCCATTGTAATCCTTATTTTATTGAAGCTCCAATTTCCCATCATTGGCCAATGAAAAACTCTTCAAGTTGGCTCCTGAGTCTTTTGGAAATTACCCCGTAGTATTTGATAGCTTCCTTGCCATCTGGTATGTCAAGGTATTTTAGGTTCATCCTGTTTCTTTCCTGTCCCACACCAGGAGTAAGCAAAATCTATAAGAACCTCTGATTTCTTTTAGTGGGAAATAGTATTTCAATATTACAATTTGAGTCTAGCTGTATGTTCATTGCTACAACTGGGTTGGCCGTTATTTCTGGACATTTTTTAGTTTACAGAACTAGGGAAAATGTATCTTTTTAATATTATATTTATACATATCCTGTTCCGCACTGAGAATCATGGTTCTCAAAGACACTAGGCAATGATAGAATTAAATATGCTCAAATTCTCATTTGCTTTATCATACTAAATACACACAACGCTCTCAGAATAATAATACAAATACTGCCATCATCAATTATGATTATGGAAAGCTGTTGAACAAACTGTTTTTAAAATCAGAGACAAAATTTTTGTATATGCTAATCTAATTCTTCCCCAACTTTATGATTTTACTATGTTAAAACATATAATCATTATATTCTATTCTCTTTCCTCATTCACTCTTTGTTTCACAATTAAGTGTTATTTAACACATCAGTCCTTATGTTGATGTCTCTCTGGTGTTTAGAGTTCATTATCTAGTAGATTCCTCAAGAAGAGCTCATGGGAACATAACAAAGAAGTATGAAGATAGGATTAATTAAGTGGTTCAGTGATATCACCAAAAGCCAGCTTATTTCTTTCTACTGTCTGTGGCCCAGCTCTCTTATGGTTGAAAGGTGGCTGCAGCAGCAAATAGTATTAAATTCTTAGGCACAGCAATGTCCCAGAGGCTAAAAAGAGATCTGTTTATTCTTTGAGTCTCCTTATAAGAGCAAGGAAGCCTTTCCCAGATGCCTTACTAGCAGACTTTCCCTTACATCCCACTGATCAAAATTGGGTCACACATTCCTTCCTAAGCCATCACTGGCAAGAGTATGGAATTATCATGGTTTGGTTAGAACAATCAAGATTCACCCCTGAACTGGGGTTAGGGCCATTTCTCTGAAGCACATGGTTATAGGGAGGGTCATGGATACCCAAACAGAATCAGGTTCAGTTTAGCAAGAAGGAAGCATGATGGCTATTAAGTAGGTAACCAACATTACAGATTTTGATAAGTGTGATGAAGGGATTAAAAATAGTACTGAGATAGAAAACTGATGGTGGCAATTGGGCATGGAGATGAGATATACTTGGCTGTGGTATTCAGAAGGATAATAAGTTGCTATCTGTGTGAAGAACAAGGGGGAGTACATTCTGGTTAGAAAGAACAGCATATAGAAGGGGGAGGAGGGGGAAGTACTTGAAGAAACTGAAGAAAGGGTGTTATGTTGGGAGTGTGGTGAGCAAGAGGGAGGTTTGATGGGACGGGATGCCTATTAATATTTTGTTGCCTGGCCGGGCGTGGTGGCTCACGCCTGTAATCCTAGCACTTTGGGAGTCCCAGGCAGGTGGATCACGTGAGGTCAGGAGTTCAAGACCAGCCTGGTCAACATGGTGAAACCCTGTCTCTATTAGAAATACAAAATTAGCCAGGTGTGGTGGCACATGCCTATAGTCCCAGCTACTTGGGAGGCTGAGACAGGAGAATTGCTTGAACCCACGGGGGCTGAGGCTGCAGTGAGCTGAGACTGCACCACTGCACTCCAGCCTGGGCAAGATAGAGTGAGACTCCGTCTCAAAAAAAAAAAAAAAATTTTTTTTTCTTTGTTGCCTGTCTGTCACCACTAGAATGTAAGGTGTATGAAAGCAGGGTCTTTGTCTTGATTCATTGCTATGAAATTAATAGCACTCTCAGCAAATAGATCAGTGGCTGGTCCACAGTTCCTGACTGATAAATATTTGCTTAATGCATGAATGAAAGGAGAACAAAAAATTTTAAACTGTAGTGAATATCTTAGAAAGTAAGAGAAGTATTGCATTTGTAAAACAGGTTCAGGATATGATGAAGAAACAATAATAGAATAAGAAAGAGCTCTTGGAAATTAAAAATCTGATGATCAATATTTTAGAAAATCCAATTGTTGCTTTGGAAAATAAAGTTGAGGAGATCTTGCATCTAAATTCCAAAATCTAAAATTCTTATTTAAATTTAAACAGTATATTTCAATTATTGTTATAACTTAATTTTTCTCTTTAAAAATAATTTTTAAGTATGTATATGTCAGATATTACACATTTGCCACAGTTGCTGATAAAACTTGTCTTTATTTTAACTTTAAGCATCTGTCTGCTTTGCTTAGACAGTAGAGCACAAACATTAAAAGATGGAAAATAGAAGAGGCAATGTAAAAAAAAATTAAAGGATCAATCAAAAAATTTCAATATCTGACTAACAGAAGTCCCAGAAAACAGAGAACAAAGAAAATGAAGGGGAGAAAATTATTAAACAAGTAAAAGCTTATTTTCTAGAACAGAAGATCATGTGTCTCTGGATTTATAGGGCCAAAGAATTCCCGGACTTCACTCTGAGCTGGAAATAGTTCATGCTCCCATCATCCAAATTAGAAAGGCCTTATAATATATAGGTATGGGTTAGAGTCTTCAGCAGTAGTGAGCAGAAATTAGCCCTAGACTAGAAGGCTGCTCTGGACCTGCTCTAATAAAAATTTAAGAGCAAACCTCAAACAGATCAAGCTGATCCCAAGTAACTTAACTGCCTGCTTGAATAAAGTGCAGATTCTTTATAGGAATACAACAAAATACCCATTCAACAATGTAAAATTCACGATATCTAATATCCAGCATCCAGTTAAAAACTATCATAGTAGGCAGAAGAAGAAGCAGGAAAATATCCACAAGTATAAAGAAAATAAATCAATAGAAATAGACTCAGGAATTATAGACATGGTGAAATTAGCAGACAAAGATGGTAAAGCAGTCCGTATATGCTCCATGTGCTAACACAGAGGCAAACGTGAACATGATGAGAAAAATGGAAAATATAAAAAAATCTTTCTGGTCTCCAGTTCAGGAAAGAGCAATATGACTACTGTGTTTCTGTAGCCTCCTGGAGTATCTAGGCGGAATGTAGCCGTACTGACCTGCTACCAACATTCTCCATGGAGCTGGGAGAGGAACGAAGCAGCCTGCAGAGAACTGAATGTACACGGGGAGCTGCTGAGATGGGGCTGGTCTGGGGCCAGAGCAGCTGAGCAGGATCAATTCAGAAATGAAGGAAAATTGTGGATGTTCCTTTAAAAAGCACATCATTATTGGTGGCCTTGTGCCCTTAATTCTGGTTTGCACACAGAACAAGTGACAATTTCCATGATTAGCTAAAAAGAATTCAGAGATTTTCCAAATTTGGATTGAATGTGTTTGTTTAAAGGATTATTTCCTGTGTAACTCATTCAGCACGAGTTACACAGGAAAAAATGCCTAAGCAAAGCAGATGCAGGCTTAGAGCTAAAATAAAGTCAAATTTTATGAGCAACAATGGCAAATGTGTAATATCTGGAGTATAAATATTTAAAATGGTTTTGTTAGAGAGGAGAGTTAAATTAGTAACAATAATTGAAAGATATGGTTTACATTTAAAGTAAGTAAGAATTTTAGAGCATGACTAACACCTGAGCGTGTCAAGTGATATGTAAGTTCCTAGCTAAAAATGCTAACTCCTAGTCTGAGAAATGATAATCATTGTAGTAAAAGCTAACATTTATTGAGTGCCTACTATGTGCCAGGCAAGTGAATATCTCAGACAAAAGGTAACAGGATATCAAATGCTCTTCCAGAAATTCTAAGTGTTTCTTCTAGAAATTCCAAGTATGCATAGCTTTTTCTTTAATGAAAAGGAGTATCAGCTTGATAGAATTTGAACACTCAGCTGCTTTAGCTACCTTAAATGAGCTAAATGGAAACATTTAGTAAACTTTTGATTCCAAATCTTAATTCTAAATTATTTGGCTATTTGTGTGTGTGTGTGTGTGTGTGTGTGTGACTCCTCTGTCACACAAGCTGGAGTGCAGTGGTGTGATCTTGGCTCACTGCAACCTCTGCCTTCTAGGTTCAAGCGATTCTCCTGCCTTAGCCTCCTGAGTGGCTGGGACTACAGGCTCCTACCACCACAGTTGGCTATTTTTTCTTGTTTTGCATTTTTAGTAGAGACAGGGTTTCACCATGTTGGCCAGGCTAGTCTTGAACTCCTGACCTCAAGTGATCCACCTGCCTTGGCCTCCCAAAGTGCTGGGATTACAGGTGTGAGCCACTGTGCCAGGCTTGGCTACTTTTTGAAGTGGATATTTTCAATGGGTGAGATGGTAGATTATAAATAGCTTAATCCAGAAATTAAAATTCATCTAAATGTTAGCAACACATAATATGGAATTTATGAATAGGCCAAAACAGCCATTGCAACCACGTTAAGCTAACTTTACATAAAATGGTACTTTTATGCAACTGCTTCATTATCAAATAAAATATTTATATTTGGGAAGTAAGGCATACAATAAAAAAATAAAAATAAATGGAGCGTTCACCTTTGTAAAACAGGCACGACAATTTCCTGAGGACTTGCTGAATCTGAAGTTGGATTCTCTGGAGATTTTGGACTTGTCGACTGGCTGCCTTCAGTTTCTCCTATGAAAATGAGGACAGTAGTAATGCCCAGTGAGAAAAGGAGAGTCAGAAATGAATAATATGATGTAATAAATGTGATATAATTCTCACATAAACAAGTCCTACCATTATGTTAATCAATTTGTTTTACTATCAGTAATGGCATCAGGCCTTCGCGGAGTAAATAATTGGCTTTCACATACTGCTGAATAATACCTAGCTCACACATTTGTTCTGCAGACTAATTAATGTTTCACAGTGTTTAAACACAATGCCTCTACAGAAGCAATGGCATTATAATGTGTTGGGACACTCTAGTATTGTAATTAGTGCTAATTAGGTTCTTTTCAACAGCTTGTGGAATTTACAAATTACTGCCTGTAAGATATTCTGCTTTATTTGTTCCTTATGAAAGAGTCAGATGCAAGGGTTTAAATAGGCAACTTTAAACAACTATTCTCAAGGTCCTACACATACTCCTCCCCTCAAACCAGGGAAGGGCAATAGGAAGACTCCCTTCTCGGGATGGTTGTGAGGGAGAGCAACCTCAGTGGTATGCTAGGAGTCAGCTCACACTGACTGGCAACAGCTGAATCCAGGCATCTTTTCCTAACTCAGAGCTCAGTGACATCACATTGGTAGCTTCAAGTCAGCCATGGTGGGAGTCTTTTTGTGTTGTTGTTGTTTTTTGAGACCCAGTTTACCAGCACATCACTGCTGGTGTCCTTCTCTTCAATGTAGGGAAGCTTGTGGCAATGTTAACCAGTGGGCAGTGGCCTGAAGCCATGTTTCAGTTATACATTAATTAGAAGGGACTAACTGCTGAAACAGATATCCCTCAAAGCTCAGTGGCTTATGATGATTTGTATCTCACTCATCACACTATCCAAGGTGATTTGGTGGGGGGCTAATGAAGGGCAGTGGGCTTGTGTGTGGACCCAGACTCTTTTCATCTAGTGCATGGTACCATGGACACCTTTGGTGATTTGTTGAATCCTATGGACCCCTTTTTAGAGTAACATTTTTTTAATGAAAAAAAAATATAGAGGATGATAAAAGAAACCAATTTTATTGAACTGTAGTTATCAAAATATTTTTAAAATCTGTGATATGATAATATATGTGCTCTTTATTAATGCATTCAATGACAAGTTCTCATGGAGGGTTTAATAACTACTGTCGTTTTGAAGAAGTGCTATTCTAAGATATGCAGCACCTTAAATGTGCTAGGAAAACATCTGTGAGCTCCATTGGTGACAAAGTCACAAGTACTGCTGAATTCCATTGTGTTTTGTTGCCTACATTCAGAATTGGAGGAAGTGCTGAATTTGAGTTGAAGGTTAATGAAACACAGGTGTTCTTTTCCTCCATTCAATGTTTGGATGGCCTGAATTCTATCCACAGAGCCCATGAGGGGCTACAGGCCCCAGATTAATAATCCCTGACTTGGCTGGGCATATCCCAGCACCTTAGAAGGCCCAAGGCAAGAGGATCACTTGAGACCAGTAGTCTGAGGCCGGCCTGGGCAACATAGTGAGACCTCATCTCTACAAAAAACAAAAATGAGCCAAATGTAGTGGCGCATGCTTGTAGTCCCAGCTACTTAAGAGGCTGAGGTAGGAAGATTGCTGGAACCCAGGATCAAGTGATGCTGCGGTGAGCTGTGATTGCACGACTGCATTCCGGCCTGGGCAAGAGTGAGAATCTGACTCTTAAAAAAAAAGAAAAGAAAAGATAAAAAGAATCCCTGACCTAGTGACTAGTGGCTTCATGATCCTTAGGGCCGCAAAGACTCTAAGCAGACGCTGTGCATACATCTGCAGATAAGGGCAGATAGACAGTGGAGGATTATGTGGGTAGATTTTGTGCTCCAGGCCTGGAGGTGGCTTACATTATTTCTGCCCAACTTTCTCATCTCCACATGACACACCTTACCTTTGTATCTTTCAATTGGCAATTCCTGTCAAAAGTCCTATCCCTTGTTTTTATTGTCACTTTTTCCTTTATATCACCTCAACATGTTGAACCTAACATTTCAATGAATACATTTTCTACTTGAAGTGGATTCTAATTTTGAAGGTAGGGTATATGCTTCTTCTTATTTATGTAAGAAAAGTTGAGGCTGGGCTCGGTGGCTCATGCCTGTAATCCCAGCACTTTGGGAGGCTGAGGCAGGCAGATCACGAGGTCAGGAGATCGAGACCGTCCTGGCCAACAGGGTGAAACCCTGTCTCTACTAAAATACAAAAAATTAGCCGGGCGTGGTGGTATGCATCTGTAGTACCAGAGGCTGAGGCAGGGGAATGGCTTGATCCTGGGAGGTGGAGGTTGCACACTCCAGCCTGGTGACAGAGCAAGGCTCCATCTCAAAAACAAAACAAAAAAGAAAAGAAAAGAAAAGATTGAAACCTTCTAAACCTATTTGTCCAGTGCGGAAGCCATTAGGGACATATAACTAATGAGCACTTGAAATGTGGCTAGTCCCAGTTAAGGTATGATGCAAGTTTAAAATTTTACACACCAATTTTGAAGTTTTAGTAGAAAGAAATAATGTAAAATATTTAATTAATATTATTTAATACAAAACTATTAATAGCAATTACACATTGAAGTAATACAATTTTGGCCCTATGATTGGCCTAAATAACAGAAATTAAAACTAATGTAATCAGTTTTTAAAAAATTTTAATGTGGCTACTGGAAGACAAAATAACATTTGAAGCTTACATCTATGGTTCACATGGTATTTCTTTTAGACAGCTGCTCTTGAATAAAGATTCATAGAAGATTGGCCGGGCGCGGTGGCTCAAGCCTGTAATCCCAGTACTTTGGGAGGCCGAGGCGGGTGGATCACGAAGTCAGGAGATCGAGACCATCCTGGCTAACATGGTGAAACCCCGCCTCTACTAAAAATACAAAAAACTAGCCGGGCGTGGTGGCGGGCGCCTGTAGTCCCAGCTACTCGGAGGCTGAGGCAGGAGAATGGCGTAAACCCGGGAGGCGGAGCTTGCAGTGAGCCGAGATCAGGCCACTGCACTCCAGCCTGGGTGACACAGCGAGACTCCGTCTCAAAAAAAAAAAAAAAAAGATTCATAGAAGATTCATAGAGCTACAAGGAAACTTAGAGATAAGCATCTAATCCAACTCTTTTGTTGTAATCTCAGAAGCTGAATGAGCTATTCCCATTTGCCTAGCTAGTAAAGCACACATAGGCTTGGAATTCAGGTCTCTATGCTCCTGGTGCAGAGCTCTTTTCATAGTCCATGGTATCCAACCAAACCAAACCAAACGAAACATTTCCAAGATTTAAGTTTCCAGTTCAAACCAGAATATACTCTGATTCTGAGTTACACATAAGCACCCTGAAAATGACAAGCCTTTTTTCCAATTTGATGTATTATTCAACCCTCAACTTAAAACTTAAGGATAATTTCCCCTGGCCCTGAAGAACTGCAGGCACAAGCAGCCAGCCAGACAGGCTGGTGCTTGACTCCCTCATTAACCCAGATATAAGAGGCCCTGAGGTCGTTTGCCTTTGCCCTGGTCTTCTGCATTTCCCTTAGCTGAATGGTTAAACTCACAAAGAAATGCTAAAATATTCTTATCTCTTCTGAATTTTGTCTTAAAGGGATGGAAAGACGTGAAAACCTAGTATTTCACATGACTACCCCTTTTTCCTAGCCAGAAGGTGGCACCCTGGATAGCATTTAAGGGAAATAATGGATGAGTTTCATTTTCTTTTGTCTCATTTTCTGTTCTTGGCTTCCACTCTAGACCTATAGCCAAATTCCCAAGGTCTGGAATATTTTCTGACCTTTTCGTCCTAGAATATTCCGAGGTTTTCCCCACCCACTCACTCCCCCTCTGTAACTCACCGATTTCCATAAAATCACATTTGAGCCATTGTGTATGTAGATAATGTTTCAGATAAGGGCTTAGATTTTTAAACAGTTTCTTATCTTAAACAACGTAGTGCCAATACATAATCTTTCCCTCTTTGGAATTTTAAGTAATGAAGTGCTCCTTGAATCATATAATTTGTAGTTGAAATTGAAATAACATCATTACTTTATTCAGTGTTCTTTGGGAAACATCGTCACTAGGCTCTAAGGTTGTCTCATTTTCTCTGAACTTTCTCACCATTTTCAGTGGTTTCTGGAATGTTAAGTTCTGAGAAGCCATAAGATATGTCTCCTGATCCATGGCAACTTTAGTGACTAACCCACTTACTGACACATTTCATGTTTTAGCATTTCCTCCCTTCAGTATCATTATTTGGCACTTTCACAAGAAACTCCTGAGGTGTACTATAGCTAACTACTTTGTTTATTTCAAATCATCACTGCTATTGACATCAGTGGATGCCTGAGAAAGGGAGCACAAACCTTCATGTCTCCATATGTTTTTAATGAAAATATTTGAGGCCTTAAGGTGTGCTGATAACCAAACTCAGCGTTTTTCCAGGAATATGTTTAAATTTTTGCATTGTTCCTTCTAAGGAGAAAATATACATATGATGTATTTTGCAAAAGAGCATAAGTTTCACTAAGATATGTAAACGACGCTTTCAAAATGATATTTGTAATATGTCTCATTTTTAGAAGAGTGGACAAAATAAAATGAACTTACAGAGCAACTAAACCCTTAAAAAACATTTACCATAAAATGTTAACTGTGCAGCTTTCTTGATTCAGTAGGGCACTGGCTGTCGAGGTAGAGTACCCAAGTACAGATAATGGCCCCATCTCTTGCTAGCTGTGCTACCTTCTGCAAGTTACCTAACCTTCTCTAACCTTGGTTTCTTCCACTACAAAGTGGGGATAATAGTACCTCAGAAGGCTGTTGTAAAGACTCATTGCACTAATCCTCGTAAAGCACTTAACACTGTGATAGGGACATGGACTCTCAACAACTGGTAGATGTTTTATCATTTTTAATAGTATACCTTCTGCAGTCTAAAGTCAAAGATTTTAAATAAACCGTAGATCAAATAAAATACTTTTCTTCAAAATCCTTAGTCAACCAGTCCTGGAGCCAGTTGGAATCAGAACTTAATTTCTATACATTTTCTATAATTTATGGAGTTGAGACTACAGCATGCTTCAGACTTAATAGACAGCATAAACTTGAGGGGCAAGTACATGAACTTGGTGCGGAAGAACTTGTTTGAATCCTGGTTCTGGCACATACCATGTGACTTTGGGCTTGTCTTTAGGCCTCGGTTTTCTCATTAGTGAAACAAGTTGTTTAATTGATTAACTCTTTTCAAAAAAACTTACTTAGGATGAACTTATAAACCTTAATTTGGAGCATTTAGTTCAAGCTTGTGCAACCCATGGCCCGTGGGCTGCATGTGGCCCGGAAAGGCTTTGAATGTGGCCCAACACAAATTCGTAAACTTTCCTAAAACATTATGAGATTTTTTTGTGTGTGATTTTCTTTTTTAGCTCATTAGCTATCCTTAGTGTTAGTGTATTTTATGTATGGCCCAATACAATTCTTCTTCTTCCAGTGTGGCCCGGGGAAGTCCAAAGACTGGACACCCCTGATTTAGTCCTTAAAACCTCAAACGTCATGGAACACATCTATTTCTTTTTTTTCTTTTTTTGAGACAGGGTCTTGCTCTGTCACCCAGGCTGGAGCATAGTGGCGCGATGGCTCACCGTAACCTCAGTCTGCTGGACTCAAGCTATCCTCTCACTTCAGCCTCCTGAGTAGCTGGGACTGTAGGCATGTGCCACCACACCTGGCTTATTTTTTCAATTTTATTTTGTAGAGATGAGGTCTTGCTATGTTGCCCAGGCTGATCTTGAACTCCTGGACTCAAGCAATTGCCCACCTTGGCTCCCCAAAGTGCTGAGATTACAGGCATAAGCCATCACGCCTGGGCCTATCTATTTCTTATAATAATGAAGCATTCATTGTGTGTCTTTCCTTCTAGTCATCAAATAGAAATATGCCCTGTTCTGTGAAACAGGATGAACAAAACAGACTAAATCCCTGCTGTCATGGCACTTACATCATGGAGGTGGTGGTAGGGAGAAATAAAATTAAGAAATAATAAGATGGTATCGTTGCCAAGGATGATGAAGCAGGGAGGTCAGTGTGGTTACAGAGGAATGAGCAATGGGAACTGTGAGCAGAGACAGGGCAGCAAGGTAGGTGGGAATCACATCTTAGGGGGATTTATAGGCCATTGGAAGGACTTGGGTTTTTACTCTGTGTAAGAAGAGACACCATGGGGAGTTTCGAGGAGAGGAATGCTGTTGTCTAAATTATCTGACTGTTGTGTAGAGAATAGACTGTAGGGGAGACAAGGGAGGAAGCAAGTCAGACAGGAAGAAGCTAGAGCTGTGATCCAGGCCAGGGATTATGGTGGTGTGGACTAGGGGGTAGCTGGAGGTAATGAGACGTGGTTGAGTTATAAATACATTTTGGAGGTAGAACTGACAGGATTTGTTGATGAAGTATGTGGAATATGAGGGGAAAAAAGTGGCTTCAAGGATGACTCCACGATTTCTGACCTGAACAAAAGAAAGAATGGAGTTGCTGCTTACTGAAAGAGGGAAGACTGGGGGAACACATTTGAGGGAGAAAATGAAGAGTTCTCTTTTGGACAGGCTAAGATTGAGATGCAAGTGGAGGTGTCAGCTAAGTTGATGGATGTCTCATCTGATAATCACTGTCATTTGTTAAGTGGCGTCTTTAATTACCTGCCAGGCACTAGGGTAAGAACATTATACGTGTTACCTCATCTAAATTCTCATAATAACCCTCCAAGATAGGTACTGTTATCATTTGCAGATGGTGAGACTGAAGCCCAGGGAGACTGTGGCAAAGGCCACGTAGCTATTATTTAGTGTGCATGGTCCTTCTTGAAGCCAAAGCCCCACTCTTGCATACAATGTCACTCACTACACATCCACTAGAGGAGGCGGCTGGGTGTCAGAAAAATTGAGCTGAGTTCATGCTCCCATAAGGAGTTTGCTGTATGGCTTATATCCATTGCCTCAACCTGTTTCTGTATCCATTGCCTCAACCTCTTTCTGTCTTAATTCTCATGGATACCTTGAAGGTTATTGAATTCAGGTCAGAAATATCATTTACTATTTAAGAGCAGAAAGATGCTGATGATATATGCTTACAATATATTTTACTTCTGATGATTACAAGTAATTTTCAGCACCAAATACTATAATTCAAGGAAGCAGTACAAACTGTCATGTAATGAAATTATTGTTTCCCAAGGAAATAAGGTTGGATGCTGATCTATGTCGATTATTGTCTTCTTTTATAGCTGAATTAGGCATTTGGCCACGAATTTTCATTTCTAGCATAACCTAATCGAAAACCAGCTTCTTATTTGTGACGCTACTGAGCAAGTGAAGTTTTTCAATCTATATTTCACGATAGTCTTTAGATGAACAAGCAGAAGTATTATCATGATGTTCTCATTTGCATAAGCATCTTCTTGACAGGTCATCAGATATCTTTATCGTTCTTGGGTATCGTTCATGGGCTGCTGAAAGCATTTCATGATCTCTAGCAATTCATCTTTTTACCTAGTTTAATGGCCCTTGTTACATATCAGGAGAATGATGGAGTGAAAAGGCAATGTGTCCAGGGCCTGCCTGCCTAAGAATGTGGAGAAAATTACATTGGGGAATAAATTATATTAACTCCTTCTCATCATTCAGTTACCTTTTGTAAATTTCATCTCACTATGCTAAACAATCTTGGATGGTCTGGGAAAAATGTCGTGCACCTTCTCACCAACAGGTTCAGATTCCTTGTTCATCGTCAAGATAATAGAGACCAATTATATTATCTCATGAGATTATCTGCATCTAAATTAACAGACTACTCTGCACTAGTGAACAGGGTGAATGTATTCATTTAGGTTGGGGTTGGGTGGGGTTCTTACCTTTATAACTCTTGTTTTTTTAAAATGATTTTGGAGATAAAGCAAATAAAAAATCATTATCTTGATGGAGTAGTTTTAAATAAACATTTGATGGAATTATCTTTTTATTGTTTCATTCTTGGCCGCCATTCAACAATAATGATGGTGGTAGTGATGGTGATGACTGTTGACTGCCTGGGGGTGTAAGAGCCTTACCTGCGGCTGGTCTGTGACAGAGCAGGGACCCAAACCCAGTATTGCATAATTTTCTGTGGATATTGTCATACCCAATTTCCCGATTAGAAACTGAGACTTAAATTCTAGTCCGAGATTCTTCACTTGATTATGTGCCCCTCAGCATAATCCTAGTTCAATTTTAAGAGTTACTCCGAAGGAAAACTTTTTCACAGAACTAATGACTCCTCTGCTTTCAGAGGGAAGTGCAGTGTGCTATCTCTTACCCTTACTTAAACTTATAGTTGGTTGGACAAGCAGGAGAAAAACTTGGGTGGCTGTGTGACTATGGAAAGAGTGGAAGAAGGATTCAGGGCAGCCCATGTTTGGGTCCTCTTTGTGCAACTTATATAGCTGAGTTTCGGTTCCTTTGTATGTGAAATGGGATAATAACAATTAATTTACATTTTGTCGTGAGAATTAGGTTATGCATGTACTGTGTTCTATTCATACGGGCTCAATAAGTGGTGGTTATTCTTTTTTTTTTTTTTTTTTTTTGAGACGGAGTCTCGCTCTGTCGCCCAGGCTGGAGTGCAATGCCACATCTTGGCTCACTGCAAGCTCCGCCTCCCAGGTTCACACCATTCTCTTGCCTCAGCCTCCCGAGTAGCTGGGACTAGAGGTGCTCACCACCACACCCAGCTAATTTTTCATATATTTTTTTTTAGTAGAGACAGGGTTTCACTGTGTTAGCCAGGATGGTCTGGCTCTCCTGACCTCATGATCTGCTCACCTTGGCCTCCGAAAGTGCTGAATATTCCACTTTCAAAGAAAAGAAAATCTCTCACCAACTGTCAGAGTATAATAAATCCAAAAGATCCAAAATATTTTAGAACAAGAATTAGGGAAAAATATTAAAAGCCATTACTTTTATTTAAATATTTTAAGTAACAATTAGTTCTGACTCTAAATTACTACATAAAACACAAAGAAAAATAGAAAAAAAGTAAATTATCCATGATCCTTCAATCTGTTGTTAAGTAATATTAGTATCTATTTCCTTTCTCTTCTTTCTCTTTTCAATATTTCATATAAGCATATCCACACACATAAAAAACAAAATTTGGATCATATTTTGTACAAATCTTTATACTGCTGCTCCACATTATATTGCAAACATTTCCCTTATCATTAAATAGTCTCCAAACTCTTAAGTTTTACTGGCTGTGGAGGATACTAGCTGTCATATGTCCTGTAATTTATTTAACCATTCTCTTCTTGTTGGAAATTTAGGTCATTTTAAATTTTCATTACTATAAATAATATTTTAGTGAACATCCTAATGCATACATATTTATATGAATCTCTGATTACTTTCTTAGAATTACTTTTTAGGTGTCAAAATGTGAATAATTTTTAAAAATTATAGTTTTAAGAAGAAAGGCCATCATAGATGCATAATATATCAGCCACACTGAATTTCTCACCTCTTGGAACACAGTAACTGGTCTGGACTCTCGGTAGCAGAAGTTTTATCTTATTCATTTTCCTACCCCTTTTGTGTTCCATGATATCTGCCCTATTAAGGTCAACTTGTTTGTTGAATGAATGAATAAATGAATACATGTATGCTTTGAACAGAAGTTAATTGAGTCTAGACCTGTTTCAGATAGAAATGTGCTGGAATTAGCTCTTTCTAAGTACCATATATATCTAAAAACTCTTGAAAACAAATTCATAAGCTTATATAATGGACCATTATGATAGTTCTTATTCCCAAGGATTATTTTATTTTTATTTTCTATTTTTGAATATCCCAATATGCTTATCTGGGACTAGGTTGAATAAATAATTTGAGAGTTCTTTTTCTCCATTATTTTTCCACTTTGCTGGAAGTGGAACATTTGGGGGACATTTCTGTATATCTTATAGTTTAAGGAGATTACGGTAAAGGAATAAACATCACGTGCTTGCTCTTTTGGAAGGGAATTTAAAGGTCATTAAAGATAATTTCATGCTTGAATGCCCTTACCAAGGGGGTAAGCAGCTTTCAATACCTCCAGTAATAAGAAACTCACTATCTCCTGAAGCCAATCAATTCATATTTGGACAGTTTTTTGTTAGTGAGTTGTGCCAGGACTGAATTCTTCCTAGTTTCTGCACCGCCTCTTGGCTCACACTTAGCCCCTGCGCCAAGTCCTCTGCCATTTCCTCTTGCCTAGGCCCAGCCAGCTGTCTCTGGTCTTTGGCCTCTGGCCCTTGATCAGCACAAGGCTCCTGTCTATATAGGAAGGGGGTTCGATGTACAGGAATCTGGGATTCAAACCCAGGATTATTTGGTTAAAGCCAGGCCTTTTAAAAAATTATTGTTGGAAAATATACATATTTATGATGTTAAACATTGGTAAGTGTGCAATCATCAGCATTAAGTATATTCACAATATTGTATAACCATCACCACTATCTATTCCCAAAACATTTTCATCATTGCCAACATAAACTTTGTACTCATTAAATAATAACTCCCCATTCCTTCTCCCCCCAGACCCTGGTAACGTCTATTTCACTTTCCATCTATGAATTTGCCTGCTCTATGTACCTCATATAGTTAAATAACACAATATTTGTTCTTCTGTGTCTGAAGCCAAACTCTTTTTTACTACACCCTACCTTCATAGCATCGCTTTCTATCACTAATGCAATTTGTCTACTTAACCTTTTTAAAGTCATTTGAGTACAAGAACTGTCACACTTTTACAAAGATCTCAAAGACTTGGACTACATGTCATTTGATCCAACAGAAGGCAAGGTAGGAGAAACAATGCACTTTTTTTTGGACAGAGTTTTGCTCTTGTTGCCCAGGCTGGAGTACAATGGCACGATCTTGGCTCACTGCAGACTCTGCGATTCTCTTGCCTCAGCCTCCTAAGTAGCTGGGATTACAGGCATGCGCTGCCACACCCAACTAATTTTGTATTTTTAGTAGAGACAAGGTTTCTCCATGTTGGTCAGGCTGGCTCAAACTCCCGACCTCAGGTGATCCATCTGCCTTGGCCTCCCGAAACAATGCATTTCTTTGTTTTGAACTATATACTCCGTTTAAGGCAGCTTTTTCTTCCTGTTGTTCCAGATTTCTTTTTATGAAAATATGAAGAGTGGAGAATGTGGCCCTCCCCTCCCAATAGCAGTTATTCTAGTTTTTATTCTGCTTTTTAAAAGAAATATCTCTATTATTTCTCCAACAAATTTGATAGAAACTTTTAGTTTAGAAACAGTTACTATTTGCAATCTATTTTTTTATCATGAAATTTCAAACCTTCCCACTAATATCAACTCCATAATCTTTCCTGGTGTTACAATTAAGCTCCAAGGCTTAAATAAATCTGCATACATTTCCATTCATCCTTCCTCTTTCCTCTTTTTGAAAATCAGATCTACATTTGTCCAACTCTTCCAGCACTCCCACAGGTTGACAACAGTTTAGCATTCTTATTTGTAAATTTTCTCAGCATGCTGGATTGTTATTTTATAGAATCTCACTGTTCACTTTAAATCTCTAATCTTCAGCTTCCTTTTTCTGTAACCATATTTAGTCTACTATTTTAAGTCTGAAAATCACTATTCTTGGAAAAGAAGTAATTATGAAAGTAATAGGGGAGCAGTTCTCCTTTCACTTTGTTATTCCAGCAACATGATGTCATTGGTGCCAAACATCTGGCTTACTTCTCCCTTGTATTCCTTTTGTTCGTAACATAACCATGAGAATGCTTCTTGTTGTTTTTATGAATTATAGGTCTTAATCTATCTGTCTCTATTTTTGGAGAGACCCAAAACTCTCTTGCATTTGTCCTTGAGGAGCCCTTCTTTCTTTTTTTTAATCCTAGCACTTTGAAATCAGCAGTCATAATAGAACTATGTAGGAAACTCCATCCTTTCTTCCTTGGTGGAATCACCATCTGTGACTATACAGACAAAATTGTCCATAGTCTGTGGACAGATGGATGCTATTTGACTCTCGTTCAGAAGGCTCTTCCCACAGAGTCATGATTCTGTTTCTGCTGAGGCTTTTGAAATCTGCCTTCTTGAAGTCCAGGCTTTCTTGTCATATTTTCAGTGACTCTCTATCTGGCTATAAGAAATGTCAGGGTAAATGTCTTTTATCTATTGCTGCTGGAATGGAGTTGGACAATTAACCAAAAGACAGTTAAAGTAGCAAATCATTAAAAGATACACATATCTTGAATCTTTTAACTTAAAATATATTAATGAAACAAATATATTCACTCGCTACTCTTTGACATAGGGCTAAGGTCTTTTTTTAAAGATTGGTTGCAGTCCCACATTGTCATTTTTGCATCATCTATAATTTTCAGTCTTAATTTCTTTTAAGTTGGGCAAGACCTTGTAAAGAAATCTGATGACAGAATCCATCTAGATCTGTATTTATAGTTGTTTTACCTACGTGTAATTTAACAGTAATTATTTTTAGAAACTCTTTAAAAAAAATTTCTAAAGCATATTTTACAAAGAGAGTGAAAAGCTTGGATGAGTAGAGGGTGGTTAAGAGGGTTTCTGCCATGTTCTGTCATGACATCATTGATTTCAACCAAGGTTCGTTATTTCACTTCACTAGCTGGTATCTCTCCAAGTAGCAGTTCCCCTGGTTACTTCCTCTCTCTATAAAGAAAAATTCAGTACAGGCAGTAACTTGCCAGACTTTCTGCTTTTAGTTTAGAGTCTCCAATCAAATGTAGTGGAAGTTTCCCATCATAACTGTTTCATGCCTCTATGCCAGCATTGTAAACTAAATTAGGAACATATCTCTCATTTCTTCCATTTGGATAGACAGTTTGTTAATATCTATTTCGTTAATATTATGATTTCTTTTCCTCTTATTTAATTCTTTTTCAAATGCCTCTGCATCCTCATTACCATCTAGGTGCATGGATTTTCACACAGGTGAGGGGTGTTTGTTTACCTCCTTTCCTTACAGATATTTCTCTGGAATACTACTAAATCCTAGTAATTATTATGAGATTGTATTTACCACCTTATTCTCAAGTTCCCATGCTCTGGCCTGGACCTATAGAGCTATAAGACCCTTGAGAGTATTACTTTGGGAACGTTTTCCAGTTGTTTTCCTGCAGGAATCTCATGGCTCCTCTCCCACTATTCTTTTCCCCATGACATTACTGCAGGCCTTTATGGTAACTGATTTCATGGTTTTATGTAAGTATTGCTCTCTTTACTCTCCTATACTCAGTTTAGAGACAGCTTAATAGTCTCCAAGACGTTCTTGTCCTCATGCCATGTACTCCAACCCTACCCAAAGTCCATTCCTGCATTACCTAAAGGCCACCAAACAGAAAATATCCTAGTCACCACGTACCTCTTCATAGTTAGCTGTTCACTTTCCCAATATTCTCTCTTTTTCAAAGTCCTAACTATTGAGAGGAAGAAGCTATAACAACCCCACCTGTGTGCCTGGGTCTTCTAGTCTTCAGCTGTGACTTCTTAGATGCCAATGCTGTTTCTCTGTCTTCTAGCAGTGTGGTCATTCCCATAAAGACCCAAGTATGGAATTATGGATTAGTGGGCTTAGTATGTCTCAGCAGACTGTTATAATCTAGAACTAGTCACCAGAAAGATAGACAGCAAGCTTGACTGACCATATCTTATCTGCATAGAGCCTTTCATTATCACCAATAAGGAATAGTGACCATCATCCACCCTCTACCCTTGTACTAGTAAAAGGGTTTCCTTTTCCTCCATGTACACAAAGACAGCAATCAGCAATGTTCGTAGAGGTAACTGTATAGCTGTTGCTGTACAATGTGTCAGGGACAAATGTAGTGTATGATTTTTCCACGTTTTTTTGCAAGATCACCTTGTCCATCTCACCCTGTTTTTGTGATAAGCTTAAAATCCTGAGCTTTATTTTTTCCCTTTGGGTTGTATTCTTCCATAGTGAACTATATACTCTTATATCACCTCAGTGTCTAGTGTAGTATATTAGAAAACTAAGAACTTAATAAAGATTTTTAAGTTAATTCACATAAGCTAAAATTCCACTTATATGAGCAAAGATTTTGGGAGTAATTTTTAAAAATATTATTTATTATTATTATTTGCTTCTCTTTGAAAGCCTTGGTACTAAGATTTTTGGGGGTCATTTGAACAATAATTTGCAGTTGCTGAGTTATTAGTCTATGACTTGATACACTGCATTTCCTTAGCAAGTTGCATATACTCAAGCAGCAAGATATGTGGTCAACTTCTAAATACTATTGTTGTTGTTGTTGTTTTTTTCTGTGTCATTCAGCATTAACATTATCCTCTGAACCCCAAATACAATCTCTTTGCCTCTATCAGGAAAACAGAAATTCTTCTCTAAGAAATGGCTTTGGTGCGTTGGGAGACTAGAGTTGCAGTGATCGGGTGCCTATATTAATCCCAAAGAGTCATCATTTGAAAAATTGAATTTAAGTCTGAAATAAAACATCCATAAGATTGAAATGTAATCTCTTTTCTTTACTTTCTCAGGCTAAACCCCTGTTTTTCCATTTGTTGGTCAATGCAGGCTTCCCGTGGAACTCATTCTGATCAAATTTTGTAACTGAGAATATTAGCCTTGCTAGTTTCAGAAGGGTTCTTCACAGACATCTAAATCAAAGTGTCTTGACTCCAGGTCAGGGAATTGGAAGGAGCAGAATTTTATGTCTACTATGTTTTTCTTTCTGGTATCCAAAGCTTTCAGCAGATTGTTAAAGGGGTTTATGACCCAAACGTAATCATTTTTATAGACATCTTAGATTATAAGAAGAGATATCACTTTCCAAAACAGCAAAATGCTAAGCTCTCATTCCCCCACTGATGTTCTTCTGTTTTTCTCTTTGTCTATTACTTTTTCCTCTTCTTGGAAAGAATAATTGAGGATTTTTCTGAAACATCCTGATTTTCGAGTCACATGGAGGTGCCTTTTCTCATATTCGATGTGAGAAACCACAGGGCTGGCTGCGTTGTCAATGCAGACTTACAAGGTGAGTGTGAGAGTGCTCCTATCAGCCACTGCCTCAGAGCTGAATGTGGCCGGTTAGGTAGGCACATCAGCAGGCAGCGTCCAGGAGGAACCTGATTCTTTTTTTTTTTTTTTTGAGACGGAGTCTCGCTCTGTCACCCAGGCTGGAGTGCAGTGGCGTGATCTGGGCTCACTGCAAGCTCCGCCTCCCGGGTTTACGCCATTCTCCTGTCTCAGCCTCCCGAGTAGCTGGGACTACAAGCGCCCGCCACCTCGCCCGGCTAGTTTTTTTGTATTTTTAGTAGAGACGGGGCTTTACCGTGTTAGCCAGGATGGTCTCCATCTCCTGACCTCGTGATCTGCCCACCTCGGCCTCCCAAAGTGCTGGGATTATAGGCATGAGCCACCGCGCCCGGCCGGCTAATGTCAGTTTCATCTGTGTTCTTCCTACTATACTAGAGATGTGGTCCAAAGCGGTTTTTGTATTTTATAACCCACAAATTGTATCTCTTTTAAATTGAAAACAACTAAATGGACTAAAAAAAGTATAACTTTAGTGCACACAGGAAGTGGAAAGATACAGTACTTACCAAGTTCTTTTTCTGATAGTTTATTATTGTGTTTCTTGGTCTGTATAACTTTCATTATGACCTATCAGCTCCCTGAGAAATTATTCTGCAGATCAATAATTTGTGTGTATTTGAGTAAATGATAACTCAAAGACTTCAGTAAACTTTAAATTGTCTACTCAATTTGTTTTTTAAAAAACTGTAGGCACAATTATGATACTATGCATTGTCTTAAGGTAGTTTCTGTTATTGGGCTATTAGCTATGGGAGGTTGAGTCAAGATTAGTCAGAGAGCCGCAGAATGAGTGGTTGAAAAACTTATTACAAGTTAGGGCAAATATGGTCTCCTCTGTCTCTGAGCAGCTGATCTGTTACTGAACCCCGGCTGTAGCTGCATCTCTGAGAATATTGCAGAAACATGACCACAGACATCAATCTGTGTTATTACTTGGCATGGGACACAGGGAAACACTTCTCATTGGCATTTACTAAACAAAGTAAAACAACTGTCATTGTAAGATACATGTGTTATGCTCCTCCATCTCACGCCCCCAGGGATCTAAATTCAGGAGATCTAGGGGATCTTTCCCACTTTTTTTTTTTTTTTTTTTTTTTTGAGACAGGGTCTTGCTTTGTATAAGCCCAGGCTGGAGTGCAGTGGTGCGATCTCGGCTAACTGCAGCCTTGACTCCCCAGGCTCAAGTGACCTTCCCACCTGAGCCTCCTGAGCAGCTGGGACTACCGGCAGGTGCCACCATGCCCGGCTAGTTTTCGTATTTTTTGTAGAGACTGGGTTTTGCCATGTTACTCAGGCTGGTCTCAAATTCATGAGCTCGAGCGATCTACCTGCCTCCGCCTCCTAAAGTGCTGGGATGATAGGTATGAACCACTGCGCCCGGCTCTCTCACATTCTTTAAATGAAAGTGTTGACATTTTAGGTGTTTAACTTTCCTAATTTAGAATAGGACTTCGAGTTGAGAGGGAAAGGATTGCCAAATAGCTTCAATTGCTTTAGTTTACTTTCCTTAATTTCTTCTCTCTTCAAACTCTTCTCCTTTCTTTTTCCTCCTTCCATTTGTTAAAACTGGAAGTGCTTTGGGTACTGTCCTAAGTGATGTTCAGAGTCAATACAATGTATATCAAATTTTCCCATAATGTGAACTGGAAAATAATTGGAATATAAGAAAGGATAGACTGACGTGTGTCCGGATGCCTTCTCTGTTGTCCCTGTTTGCGGCACATTGCCCCCTTAACCCGCTGGGAGATGTAGGGAGTCAACCTGTTCAACAGGTCTCAAGCAGATCGAGTGACGAAATGTTGATGATTTCACCATACCTTTCCCGCTAAGAAATAGAATGGTCCTCCTCACATTTTTGCAGCGGTTATCTATTTCATCTATTAACTGAGAATGCAGAGTGTGCCTGAGCATTTTTACTCACAGAACTAATGAGAAAAGTTAAAAAAAAATGTATTATGCAAGTGGTTTGCTTGACTTCCTTGTGAAATGCTCATAGGAAGTTAATAGGAATTGTATTATTATCAGAAGGCTTTAAGACAACACTAGTTTTCCCCCTAGCCCACTACCAAAATACATTGTGGTATACTAATTTACACAAATTAGGGTACTATATACTTGTTACTATGCTTTCATCAGAAAAAAATTTAAAATCAACACATTGTAGATTGTTTTCTTTCCTATATTTTAAAGCCACTCAAAGCTGAGTGGTATGGGAGAAGTCTGTGGTATTATACAATTTGAGGAATTAAAAAAGTTCCACATTACTGCCAGGCCTGCTAAAATAATTTGAAGGAATTTATTTACTATCATGCTTCCTTGCTACCATTTATAATCACTGATTTGTTAAAACTAGATGTTTTGAAGTGGAAGTGGAGATTGTATTTAGCCTCTGAGGTGCAGCCACGGTTCTGCTGGTGCCGGCAATCTAGAGGCTTTGGCTCCTGAGGTCTCTTGTCAATATGGTCTCTGGGAAGCTAGTTACCCACAGTGTCCTTTTTCAGGGCACAGGGTGTCTGGCCAGAATCCCCACTTAGCCCAGGACCTGACCCCTTCATCTATTCCCTCTTATTCTGTATCTGGAGACTTTGCCTCTTCACTGGTTTTGTCTCATCCCAGAAATAGTCTAAAGTCTTTCAAATTCAAAATCACCATTTGCTTATTGGATATTTTCTCCTGAAGATATTCTGAGACACACCCGGAACCAGATATTTGTCACTGAAAATTTTAATTTATTCCACATTTTCCAAATGCCATAATGGAGAGTGGAGATACAGAGATGAATAGGATTTATCCCTACCCACCAGAGGTATGCAATCTAGTATGGGACACAGAGCTCTAAGTATGGAATAATGATAGCAGCTAGCATCTATAGAGCCCTGACCTTGGTAGGTACAGTGGTAAGCCCTTGACATAACTTACTCATGTAATCCTAGCCAGTTCTTTAGGTATCAATATCTCCATTTCCTAAATGAGGAAAGCAAAGCACAGGAAAGTTCAATAACTTGCCTACAGTTTTTCTGGTGACAAGTGGCAAGGCAGAGACTTAAAACCAGGCAATCCAGGGGCTTTAAGTGATTCTTAAATATTATGTGATAAATGCATTTAAAATGTGTCCGGAATGGGCTTTGTGAATTCCAGAAAGGGAACTAAAATTCTATCTAAAAAGAGGATGCTTCTCAGAGGGAGTAATGTTTGACTTGAGACCTGCAGAAGGAAAAAGGAAGGAACTTGCAGAGGAACCTTGGTGACAAGGAGCATGCTGTATTGTGGGGACAGTAGGAATAGGGGAGAAGCCTTGGCCTCGTCACTTTCTGCCTTTTTGGTTTATGCAGTTGTCTCTGCCTAAGATTTTTTTCTACCTTTGTTTCTGCCTCCAGTTACTCCCCCTGGAAGTGTCACTCTCTTAAACTCAGAGAGCCTTGTTTATGGCACTGATGTGGTGCCCAGTGCATTCTGCTTTGTACTAAATATGCTGTATCTCACCTTTGTGTCAGTACCAAACTGTGTTCTTTGTAATTCTGCAGCTTCTAGTACATTTGTGCGTAGTAGCAACTCAGTGCACATTTGTTGAATGTTGAATGAATGCTAATCAAGGCAAGACAAGCAAAATTCTCAAATAAGTCAAAATAATCCCTCATTCTTTCCAGATGGAATGGTAGTCAATTTGCTTCAGGAATAAATTAGCCAATGGATGTTTCATAACATAACCGACCCCAAGTAACTCAATTTAGCTGCTGAAGCCAGCTTTTAAAGATGTAGTTTATCCACTGGCCATGGGATATTGGCTATGATTACTGGAGCAAGCCCTAGTAATACAGTCTTTATATAATAAATACAATCTTACTAATGTCAATGAGAATTATCTTTATATAATAAATACAATCTTTAAAATTGTATTTATATTTGGCATTTATGCCTCTCAGCACTCTGTAGTTTCTTATTAGAAGTATACTTTAACTTGAGAATTCCCCTAGAATCATTAAATTTTCTGAATAGAAAGCGTAACAGTGTTTAAAAATAAATTTTTAGTGGCTTCATGATGTCAAAACAACCACTTGAAAGCTGAAAAATATGGTAAACATACTTTTGTATTTATGTCCCAGTTTGCTTTTTTTGATTCACAGAAAAAGATATGACTTGATTACAAAGAAGAAAACACAGAGAGACAGAGCGAAAAAGAAAAGAAAGACTAAAGGAAGGAAGAAAGGAAGACAAAAAAAGAAAGAAAAAGGAAAAAAGAGAAAGACTGAGAATCTTAGTTGTTTTGTGATTAGGTAGACATAACTCGAGAATCTTGGAGACATCCTTCTCTCTTCCCTCTCCATTAGCTGCCACAAACAACCCACCACTAAATAGTAAATCTAACTCCAAAATGTCTTTGATATTCCTTCTTTCCTATTCATTTCCATGTCACTGCCTGACTTCAAGCTTCATATCAAATTGTAATTGATCTCTTAACTCTCATTTTGTGTGTGTTCCCCAAATCATTCTTGACATATCTGTGCAAATATGAGCATGTCACTTCCCCAGTAGTAGGTATCCATTGGCTCCCTGTTAATCTCCATGACCAGAGATTCTGTCCACCTCTCCAGCCTCATCTTGTGAGTTTCTTTCTAATCACCTCATCCTTTTAGCCTTTGCCTCGACTGGCCTGATAAACCTCTACCTGCCTGCTAAGTTTCAGTTCAAGCCTTAGCTCTCTGTCAAGCTCCCCCTCCCTCACCCGGACTCAGATGCTCCTTGCGCCTGCAGTGGGTCAGCTGCTTTGCATATATTGTACTCTTTAGTTCTCACGTAGCTGTTTAAGGTGGGTGGTCTTCATCTCCACTTAGCAGGTGAGAAGAGTGAAGCTCAGAGAGCTGAAGTAATTTGCTGACAGTCACACAGTAAGAAAATCAGTGGCACGCTGGGATTTGAAACTGGTTCTTTGTATTTCAAGAACCTGAGCTCACTCCTCAACGTGTTGCTCCTTGGCTTTAGCTTTGCCCACACCTGCTTTCATTTTGTTATGATCTTCATCACATTTACTGTGTTTGCAATTCTCCATTTCTGCTACACTTGTTGAAAGCATCAGCCCCACCCTTCATCTTTATGTCTCCAAAGAGCTGCACAGTGTCTGGCTCATGAGAGGTAGTTAAGAAGTATTTATTAAGGTGATGAATGAACCAAGCAATATGCAAACAATATACATATTCTTTTCTTTGCGGTGGTGTGGAGAAGAAAGGGAGAAGTAATAAGTTCCACTTTCTGGAGTGGAAGGGTTCTAGTGGGACAATAGAAGGTTGTATGACTTCCAGAACCATCTGAAGAGTGTTTTTAGGATTAGCTACTAAGGGCCAGGCACAATGGGACACACCTGTAGTCCCAGCTAGTCAGGGGCTGAGGCAGGAGCATTGCTTGAGCCCAGAAGTTAAAGGTTGTAGTACACTGTGATTGCATCTATGAATAGCCACTGCACTCCAGCCTGGGCAACATAGCAAGACCCCGTCTCTCAAAAAAAAAAAAAAAAAAAAAAAAGAATCCGGCTATTAACAGAAGTCAGCAATGAATACCAAGGTGTCATCAGTATTACCTAATATTTATTGCTTCCTTGGATGAACTTATTAATTTCTTATAAGGAAATGTGCCTGTATAAGAAAGAAAGGAGGAAAGGAGGAAAGGGATAGGATGGAGAAGAGTCTTGGAGTGTGACTTCATATAAGTCCCTCAGTTTCTTTACTTGAAAACACTTATATTAATCATGGGGATGATTTGTATTAATGTGGGGTAGTGGGCTGAAGAATGTTCCCCAAAGATGTCAGGTCCTAATCCATGGAACTTGTAATATATGCTTTTATTACTAGCCTTCTTCCAATAACTTTATACATTTTCTTAAACCAAGAAATGACCATTTGAAGTTGACATTGAATGTCAACTTTATGAATGAACAACCCAAACATTAAATCTAACATTAAGCTTTAAACTAGATTACTTCTCCATAACACTCTCTCTCTCTCTCTCTCTCTCTCTCTCTCTCTCTCTCTCTCTCTCTCTCTCTGAAGGAAATGGCCCTGCCAGAGGGCAGGTGGGCCTGCTAACACCTTGATTTCATCCCAGTAATACTGACTTAGACTTCTAGCCTCCAGGACTGCAGAGTAAGTTTCTGTTCTTTTAAGCAATGAAGTTTATGGTAATATGTTATAGCAGCTACAGAAAACTCACCAGGAGGCAACAATACAGGAACATGAGAAATATGAGGCCTGACAGAGAGCTCCTTTGGATGGCTCTTCCTCCCCACTTCCCTTGGAAAGCTCGCTCTTTCACTCTCCAGGGGATCAAAACCAGGGAGACTGTCTGCTGCTAATGCTACACTCCCGGAATCTGTGAGTTCTCCTGTTGTTCTTTTCTCCCTCAGGATCCTCCGATTCCAGAATCTATCATAGTCCAAGCAGAGCACATATGCACTCCTTTTGAGTACATACGGCTTTCATGGTCTGGTGATGGAATCTGGGAACACAGTTATATTTGGATGAGGTCAGTTCTGAGTGGCAAGCTCATGTTACTTAATTAGTTTAGCATAAGTGTAAACCTTTCAATAGACGCTAGTTTTCCCCTGTTTTTTGCATCTATCATAAGAAAAGGTTGGATTAGATAATAGCTGTGGTTCCTGTCAGCTCTGAAATCCTGCAACTCTCTCACTAGTCTTCATTTGCCTTCATCTGTGAGCCTGTCACCCGTTTGTCCTAGGGAAACTCTTCTAACATGAGATTCAAGTTGAGCTCTCTCAGCTATGTAAGTTCCTGGAAAAGGATTGTTTTTCTTTCTGGATTTTAGGCCAAGCTAAAAAAAAAAAAAAAAGAAAAAAGAAAAAAGAAAAAAACCCATGACTTTTGACTTAGTTGGTGTCCCTAGATTCAGACCTTGAAATTTACCCAACTAGGCTTTCTTTTTCCCAGGTACCTAGGACTGTGAGCAAAGTTGATCAAGCCAGTCTGAATTTTTGCAGATTTTCATCCCCGTTTTCTTTTTTTTTTTTTTTTTTTTTTTTTTGAGAGGGAGTCTCGCTCTGTCGCCCAGGCTGGAGTGCAGTGGCGCGATCTCGGCTCACTGCAAGCTCCGCCTCCCGGGTTCACGCCATTCTCCTGCCTCAGCCTCCTGAGTAGCTGGGACTATAGGCGCCCGCCACCGCTCCAGGCTAATTTTTTGTATTTTTAGTAGAGACGGGGTTTCACTGTGGTCTCGATCTCCTGACCTTGTGATCCGCCCGCCTCGGCCTCCCAAAGTGCTGGGATTACAGGCGTGAGCCACCACTCCCGGCTCCCCGTTTTCTTTTCACATGTTTTTTAATAAAAATATATTTCTATGTATTAAATATTGCTTGCTTTAGACCTTCCAAACTCAATGAGATCAACATTAGATTATTTCCCCTTCCTATTTTTTGCTGGATCTTATTATTATGTTTAAGACAGGGTCTCACTCTATCACCCTGGCTGGAGGACAGTGGCACAATCATGGCCCACCACAGCCTTGACTTCCTGGGCTCAAGTGATCTTCCCACCTCAGCCTTCTGAGTAGCTGGGACTAGGTGCATGCCACTGTACCCAGCTTTTTAATTTCTTTTTGTATAGACAGGGTCTCACTGTGTTGCCCAGGCTGGTCTCAAACTGCTGGACTCAAGTGATCCTCCCACCTCAGCCTCCCAAAGTGCTGGGATGACAGCCTCCCAAAGTGCTGGGTGAACCACCATTCCCTGTCTCGGACCTTATTTTTTATTTCCCTCTGAAAATCTCTACCTCAAAGACAGAAGCTTTGATTGTACGACAGCCATAGTATATGACATTTGCTAAAATTAAAAAAAAAATAATTTCTCTGCTATTAAATGATGGTCTAAAAATAAATTTCAACTTGATTTTCCTTTTTTTGAGACAGGTTCTTGCTCTGTTACCCAAGCTGGAGTGCAGTGGTATGACCACGGCTCACTGAAGCCTTGAGCTCCCAGGCTCAAGTCATCCTCCTGTCTCAGCCTCCTGGGTAGCTGGCACTGCAGGCACATGCCACCATGCCCGGCTGTTTATTTACTTATTGAGATGGAGTCTCACTATCTCCCAAGCTGGTGGTGATCTTGGCTCACTGCAACCCCGCCTCCCAGGTTCAAGCGATTCTCCTGCCTCAGCTTTCTGAGTAGCTGGGACTACAGGCATGTGCCACCACGTCCGGGTAATTTTTGTATTTTTAGTAGAGACAGGGTTTCACCATATTGGCCAGGCTGGTCTCAAACTCATGACCTCATGATCCACCTGCCTCAGCCTCCCAAAGTGCTGGGATTACAGGCGTAAGCCACTGCTCCTGGCCATTTATTTATTTTTGTAGAGATGGAGTCTCACTGTGTTGTCCAGGCTGGTCTTGAACTCCTGGCTTCAAGTGATCCTCCTACCTTGGCCTCCCAAAGTGCTGGGATTACAGGTGTAAGCCACTGAACCAGGTCAATTTCAACTCTTATTTTGGATTCAAGGGGTAGATGTGCAGATTTGTTACATGGTATATTGCATAATACTGAGATTTGGGGTATAATTGATCCCATCACCCAGATAGCGAGCATAGTATCCAGTAGTTTTTTAACACTTGCCCCCTTCCCTCCCTTCTCTAGTAGTTTCCAATATCAATTGTTGTCATCTTTATGTCCATGAGTACTCAATGTTTACCTCCCACTTATAAGTAAGAATATGTGGTATTTGGTTTTCTGTTCCTGCATTAATTCGCTTAGGATAATGGCCTCTAGCTGCAACTATGTTGCTGCAAAGGACATAATTTTGTTATTTTTTATAGCTGTGTAGTATTCCATAGTGTATATGGACCACATTTTATCCAATCCAATGTTGATGGGCACCTAGGTTGATTCCATTCTTTTATTGCCTCTTTCTTGAACCCATGATTTCCCATATGCATTCTGAGATCCTTCACAGCTTTCGTCTTCTTCTTCCAACTTCCAGTAAGGGTTCGATATGTTCCTGCTTCACACAATGTCAGGGAGGTCAGTTGGTTCTCAGACCCCCATCATTGTGAACCAGCATTGGCATTCACCAGAATACTTGGAAAACAACTTTCTTATGAAACATTATTTGAGTACCTGCTACAAACCAGACATTTCTACAGCAAGTGTTGAAACTGTATGTTAGACTGTGTAAGATTCAATTCTTGTTTTAAAATGTCATTGTAATAGAGAAAGCAAGATAACCACACAAATAATAATAAGATGAAGTGGGTGCTGCTGTGATATTGATGGAAATAGCCCCAGATGCAAAAGTTGATAGAACTACATTTCTTTTCCTAACAAGGCATTTGCCATGGATATGAATTTATGAGCATCAGTTTTCTTACATGCCCAGGGGTCTATGGAGGCCCTATTTGTGTATGAAGATGTGGTGTGGAGTAAATGATATAAATGTATGTGGAAGTGCCCAGTATTATCCCTGGTTCATAGCAGGGGATTGGTTGGAGATTCTTAAATACCAGAGAAGGGGTTTCAAGGGAAGGAGAGATCACAGGTGGTTTGGCGGATCCAAAAGGGCTTTGTGGAAAATGTAGCAATTAAGATAGGTCAGACTGGTGGCTTCTCAGGGCAGGGCCCTTTTGAATTACTTTTCCTGTCCTTAGTATTTTATAGACTGTGCTGGATAAGATCAGGGCTTCCACTAATTGTACATTATGGTGAGTTGTAAAATTACTTCATTATATAATACAATGTAATAATAATAGAAATAAAGTACACAATAAGTGTAATACACTTGAATCGTCCCAAAACCATCTGCCACCCCAACCCTGGTCCATGGAAAAATTGTCTTCCACGAAACCTGTTCCTGGTGCCAAGAGGTTGGGGACTGCTGTTCTAGATCATCTCAAGGAATAATGCAAAACATTTTTACGGCTTGAACCAGCCTTGTACATAACTTGTTTTATAATTAGATGCTATGTTTCAAATATTAGTAGCCCTGGGAGGAGTAACACTAATGTGCAGAAATAGCTGGGTCATATATGAGACATCTGGAGGAAGGAAGAACCATGGAGAGGGTCCTAAAGACAAACTTGACTCTAGTATTTGATGTGAACATGACCTCAATTGTAAGTACACCACTATTTTATGTACCTTTAAGAAAAAAGTGCTGTCAATTATGTTTAATGATTGTGCTGTGCTACACATGAGTTGATCATACTGGCTTCTTACTGCTTTGACATTTCCTGCATTTCTTCTGGGATATTTGGCACTTTTGCGTGCTTTCTTGTATGGCTTGGCATAAGGTAGACAATTCTTTGCACATGTCTGTGTAGCAAAATGCGATTCAACTTCATTTACCTTTTGTTATAGATCCTGTAAGACAACTGATTGCTGCTTTGCAATAAAATATGGAATTGTGGTCATTCTTCTAGAGAAAAATATGTATTTCACTAATATCAAATTTATCCTCCAACTTCATTTCTATGCTTTTCTACTTATACAATAATTTTTTGTTTCAATGGTGGGTTACATGTAAAGACATATAAAATGGAAATTAAATTTAAATGACCAAGATTGTACACATGCAACTACATCATGATAGCAACTAGTAGAAGGCAGTTATAAGACCCCAATGATTAAATACATACTCATAATATAGAGAGGTTAAAATGAAGGCTGGGTGCGGTGGCTCACACCTGTAATCCCAGCACTTTGGGAGGCCGAGGTGGGTGGATCACCTGAGGTCAGGAGTTCAAGACCAGCCTGGCCAACATGGTGAAGCCCCGTCTCTACTAAAATTGTAAAAACTAGCCGGGTATGGTAATGGGTGCCTATAATCCTAGCTACTTGGGAGACTGAGACAGGAGAATTACTTGAACCCAGGAGACGGAGGTTGCAGTGAGCTGACACAGTACCACTGCATTCCAGCCTGGGTGACAGAGTGAGACTCGGTCTCCAAAAAAAAAAAAAGAAAAAAAAGAAAAAAAGAAAAAAGAAAAAGTGCACTTAGAAACAATGAAACATGCTCTCTTTAAAATGTGCCTGCAGACTCATCTGCCTCATGCTGAAGTATTTTATCTAGCACTTAAGACTAATTGGTTGAACTACATCCCTTTATGGCTCTGGTTTTACGATGTACACTAATATGTGTCATAAAACCATAATGTACATTTGGTGACCACAATCATCTTATCAAAGGGCTCTGCCAGAAGGGAGGCTGACGCAGGAGTATCCATGCCCTAAGCTCTGTTTTCCAAGTTGGTGGTTGTATGATTATATATAGAAGCGTCATGGTCATATTCGCCCTTGCTCCCTTCTACCCACTACATGTACCAGTTAGGAGTTCGTTTAATGGGTGTCTTATGATTTTCTTGTCTGGTTTACCTCTTGATGGTCCACATTTCATAAATCATATCTCCTCGTATATACAGGAAAGCATATGTTGAAATCAATGAAATTACATAACTTGCCCCCTTTGAATCAGTTTCCTTCTTAACACTTTGAATATGCTCATTTCAGGCATCCCTGTGCTACAGAGTGTGCCCTACAAATAGAGACGTGGGAAACCTGCCAGGAGAAATTAAACTGTCAGTCTCCTCATCTTCCAGAAGAGGGTTGATAGATACATCTCTCTATGTTGTGGCAGCCTTCAATCTGAATTGAGCAGATTTCAAACATTTCTCACAGCTGTGTACCTAGAGTTTAATCTCTGAAGACTTATTTCATTGCTGATCATTTGCAAGATGGAGAGATTTGAGTCATACCTTATCTGTTTTTCTCCTGTCACTTATTGGTAAAAGAAACAATGAGCAGGAAGTTGTGAAAGAGGATAAAGGAAAGTTTGGCAAACTGGATGGTCCTGAAAAGTCTGGGAGAGACACATGGAAGGTAAACATGACGGTTGCTCTTGTTTCTGCCAGTGAGGTCATTGGAGCATGAACAGGGCAACTTCAACTCGGAGCTGATGTGCTGATCCTTTGGAAGCTCTCTTAGGATGGAAGTGTTCTCCATTCCTGTTGTTGGTCTTACTGTTGTTACTAAGAGGGTTGTCTCTGTTCTAATCTGCTAGTTGCAGGCTTACAGTTGGTTAGATGATGAAATGTGATGTTTACAGCATCAAGCACACTGTTCAGTAGAAGTTTTAACAAATCCTCCTACTAACACTTCATGATAATTTAATCTATCAGATACACTTTAACAACACTTTTGACCACACGTTAGTGGAGCTGATATAATTAGCTAGTTCTTGTTTTATTGTTACATTAAGAAAAAACCCCCAAAATTTGAATACAACTCATGTGGTGGAGGAAAAAACGACATACTTTCAGAGGGAAAATCTTACAAGTGAGTTTTATGGCTTAAAAACTGAATACCTTAAAATTTATATATCTTCTTTTTTTTTGAGGTGAAAAGAATCTTCTAGGAAGTTGCTATTTATATAAAAAAAAAAAGTGGCATAGACCTTACTTTCAAACTTTAGAAAAAACTAGACTTACTAAATCTCACATAGTCATAGGACAACACTGTTTAGAAGCATTTAAAACATTATGATTTTGGGGTACTTGAATATTTGAATATGAATGAAAGCAATTTTTTTTTAGATGGCCTGAATTGTTTTTTTAAGATTGGGTGTTTGGTGTGATGAAAATATTTTATTTCATGATTGTGTGGTAGTTGTATAGTTATAAATATGTGTCAAACTCATTGAATTTTACTCTTAAACTTGGTGAAATTTTTGTATGCAAATTATACTTTAATAACACTGACAAGAAAAATAAAGTATTTTGGGATTTAGAAAAGGACTGGCTGGAATTTCAAGGAAGGGATTTTCTGTGGACATGCAGTATGACACCAAAATCATGGATAGGAACAGAAATTATTTTAGTCAAAAGCCAAATGTAATGAAACTGTTAAGAAAAATGATTTAGTGACTGTATTTTACATGTTTATTATACTTCTCATTACATTTGGGTTATTTCCCCACTTACATTCATTTGTATGTGTGCAGGTAGAATAGGGTGGGGACAAGGGGATGGGAGGGTGGGTGTGCGTCATGTGAAAATGAAGAGGACTTAGGGCAGAGCAAGATCGCCTCATAGAAGCCTCCAGCGATTGTCCTCCCTGCAGGAACACCAAATTGTACAACTATTCACACAGAAAATCACGTTTATAAGAACCAAAAATCAGGTGATTACAGTACCTGTTTTTAACTTCCTATCACTGAAAGAGGCAACAAAAAGGGTAGGAGAGGCAGTCTTGAATTGCCTATACCACCTGGTCTTCCATCCCCTGGCAGTGGTCGCATGGCACAGAGACAGATCTGTACGCTTGGGGGAGGGAGAGCACAGGAACTTTGCATTGGAACTCAGTGCTGCCCTGTTACAGTGGAAAGCAATGTCAGGAAGAACTCAGCTGACACCCATGGAGGGAGCATTTAAACAAGCCCTAGCCAGGGGAGAATCACCCACCCAGTGGTCAGAACCTGAGTGCTGGCAAGCTAAAGTACTTTAGGGTCCTAAATAAACTTGAAAGGCAGTCTAGACCACAAGGACTGCAATTCCTAGGCAAGTCCTGGTGCTGTGCTGGCCTTGGAGCCAGTGGACTTGGGGGACATGTGACCCAATAACACACCAGCTGGGGTGGTCAAAGGAGTGCTTGCATCACCACTCCCCTAACCCCAGGCAGCACAGCTTGCATCTCCTGGAAAGACTCCTTCCTTCTGCTTCAGGAGAGGGAAGAGTAAAGAGGACTTTGTCTTGCAACTTGGAAACCAGCTCAGCCACAGTAGAATAGGGGACCAGGCAAAGTCCTGAGGCCCCTATTCCAGCCTCTAGTTCCCAAAGGATATTTCTAAAGACATCCTGGGCCAGAAGGGAACTTGCTACCTTGAAGGGAAGGCCCCAGTCCTGGCAGGATTCATCACCTGCTGGCTAAAGAGCCCTTGGGCCTTGAATAAACATCAACAGTGCCCAGGCAGTACTTGCCATGGGCATTGAGTGAGACTCAGAGCTGTGCTGGATTCAAGTATGATCCAGCACATTCCCAACTGTGGTGGCCACAGAGAGAGACTCTTCTGCTTGCGTAAAGGAGAGGGAAGAGTGTAAAAGATTTTGTCTTGTGGCTTGGGTGCCAGCTCAGCTGCAGTAGAATAGAGCACCAGGTAGATTCCTAAGGTTTCTGACTCTAGGTCCTGGCTCCAGGATGGCATCTCTAGACCTGCTCAGAGCCTGGGGGAACTCACCGCTCTGAAAATAAGGACACAAGCCAAGCTCATCTTGCTATCTGCGAATTGTAGGGCCCTAAGGCCTTGAGCAAACATAGGTTGTAGGCAGGCAGTGGTTATCACAGGCCTTGGGTGAGTCCTAGTGCTGTGCCTGGCTTCAGGTCTGACCAAGTATAGTCCCAGTGGTGATGGCCACTGGGTGCTTGTGTCACCCCTCCTCCAGCTCCAGGCAGCTCAGCACAGAGAAAGAGACTCCATTTGTTTTGGAGAAAGCAAGGGACGAGAACAAGACTCTACTCGGTAATCCAGGAATTTTTTCTGGATCTTATCCAAGACCACCAAGGTGGTATCTCTATGAATCCATAAGAGCCACAGCATTACTTAATGCAGATATGGCAGAAGTGACCAAAAACTTAGATGATAACACCTAAGTCCCTTTGAATACCTGGAAAGCCTTCCTAAGAAGGAGGAGTACAAACAAGCCCAGACTGAGAACACTACAATAAATACCTAACTCTTCAATGCCCAGACACTGATGAACATCCACAAGCATCAAGACCATCCAGGGCCGGGCACGGTGGCTCACGCCTGTAATCCCAGCACTTTGGGAGGCCGAGGCGGGCGGATCACAAGGTCAGGAGATCGAGACCACGGTGAAACCCCGTCTCTACTAAAAATACAAAAAAAAATTAGCCGGGCGCGGTTGTGGGCGCCTGTAGTCCCAGCTACTCGGGAGGCTGAGGCAGGAGAATGGCGTGAACCCGGGAGGCAGAGCTTGCAGTGAGCCGAGATCGCGCCACTGCACTCCAGCCTGGGCGACAGAGCGAGACTCCGTCTCAAAACAAAAAAAACAAAACAAAAAAAAAAAAAAAAAAAAAAGACCATCCAGGAAAATATGACCTCACCAGAACTAAATAAGGCACCAGGGACCAATCTTGGAGAGACAGAGATATTTGACCTTTCAGGCAGAGAATTCAAAATAGCTGTTGTGAGGAAATTCACCAAAATTCAAGATAACAGAGAGGAGGAATTCAGAATCCTATCAGATAAATTTAACAAAGATATTTAAATAAGTAAAAAGAATTAAGCAGAAATTCTGGAGTTGAAAAATGTAATTGACATACTGAAGAATGCATCAAAGTCCCTTAATAACAGAACTGATCAAGCAGAAGAAAGAATTAGTGAGCTTGAAGACAGGCTGTTTGAAAATACACAATCAGAGGAGATTAAAGAAAAAAGAATGAAGCATGCCTAGAAGATCTAGAAAGTAGTCTCAAAAGGGCGAGTCTGAGTTACTGGCCTTAAAGAGGAGGTAGACAGACAGATAGGGGTAGAAAGTTCATTCAAAGGAATAATAAAAAGGCTTTCCAAACCTCAATAAATATATAAATATTCAAGTGCAAGAAGGTTATAGAACACCTTACTTGGGTTATAGGTTTAACCCAAATAAGACTATCTTAAGACATCCAGTAATTAAACTCTGATGGTCAAGGATAAAGAAAGTATCCTAAAAGAAGCAAGAGAAAAGAAATAAATAACATACTACTGAGCCTGTGTGTGGTGGCTCATGTCTGTAATTCCAGCACTTTTGGAGGCCAAGGTGGACAGATTACTTGAGGTCAGGAGTTCGAGACCAGCCTGGCCAACATGGTGAAACTTTGTCTTTACAAAACACACAAAAATTAGCTGGGCATGGTAGTGCATGCCTGTAATCCCAGCTACTCAGGAGTCTGAGACAGGAGAATCACTTGAACCCAGGAGGTGGAGGTTGCAGTAAGCAGAGATTGCACCACTGCACTCCAGCCTGTGCGATACAGTAACTGAGACTCGTCTTAAAAACAAAAACAAACAGACAAATAAAAAACATACAATGAAGCTCCAATATGTCTGGCAGCAGACTTCTTAGTGGAAACCTTGCAGGCCAGAAGAAAGTAGCATGACATATTTCATGTACCGAAGGGAAAAAAAATACCTCGTATCCTAGAATAGTATATCCAGCAAAAATACCCTTCAAACATGAAAGATAAATAGGGACTTTCTTAGACAAGCTAAGGGATTTCATCAATGCCAGACCTGTCCTACAAGAAATGCTACAGGGAGTCCTTCAGTCTGAAAGTAAAGGACAATAATGAGCAATAGGAAAGCATTTGAAGGTTCAAACTCACTAGTAACAGTAAGTACACAGAAAAAGCCAGAATATTATAAAACACTGTAATTGTGGTGTGTAAACTACTCACATCTTGAGTAGAAAGACTAAAAGATGGACTGATCAAAAATAATAACTATAAGTTTTCAAGGCATAGACAATATAATAAGCTATAAATATAACAACAGAAAATTAAAAAGTAGATTAACAGAAAGTTAAAAGGATGAGGTTAACGTATAGAGTTTTTATTAGTTTTCTCTTTGCTTGTTTGTTTATGCAATCAGTGTTAAGTTGTCATCAGTTTAAGGGGTTATAAGAGACTATTTGCAAGCCTCATGGTAGCCTCAAATAAAAAATCATATAACAAACAAAAAATAAAAATCAAGAAATTAAAAACACCACCAGAGAAAGATCCTCTTCACCAATAAAATGACAGAAAGGAAGAAAAGAAGGAAGAGAAGACCAAAAAGCAATCAGAAAACTAATAACAAAATAGCAGGAGTAAGCCCTTACTTATCAATAATAACATTGAATGTAAGTGGACTAAACTCTCCAATCAAAATACATAGAATGGCTGAATGGATAAAACACAAGACTCAATGATTAGTTGCCTATATGAAATACACTTCACCTATAATGACTCGCATAGACTGAAAATAAAGGGATGGAAAAAGATGTTCCATACAAATGAAAACCAAAAAAGAGCAGGAGTAACTGTACTTAGATAAAATAGATTTCAAAATAAAAACTATAAAAAGAGACAAAGAGAGTCATTTTAGAATGATAAAGGGGTCAATTCAGTAAGAGGTTGTAACAATTGTAAATATACATGCACCCAACACTAGAGTACCCAGATATTATAATAAGCAGCCAATAACAGAAGCAAATTAATAATAAAGATTAGAGCAGAAATAAGTGAAATGGAAATGAAAAAACAACACAAAAGATCAATGAAACAAAAAGTTGGGTTTTTGAAAAGATGAGTAAAATTGACAAACCTTTAGTCAGACTAAGAAAAAAAGAGAAGACACAAATAAAATTAGACCTGAAAACTGAAACATTACAACCAATGCTGCAGAAATTCAAAGGATCATTAGCGGCTACTATGGGCAACTATATGTCAATAAATTTGAAAACCTAGAAGAAATGGATAATTCCTGGATACCTACAACCTACCAATATTGAACCATGAAGTAATTCAAAACTTGAACAGACTGATAACAAGTAATGAGATCAAAGCTGTAATAAATATATAGCAAAGAAAAGCCCAGGGCCTGATAGCTTCACTGCTGGATTTTACCAAACATTTAAAGAACTAATACCAATCCTACCCAAACTATTCTGAAAAACAGAAGAGAAGCAAATACTTCCAAATTCATTCCATGAGGCCAGTATTACCTGATACTAAACCCAGACAAAGACACATCAAAAAAAGAAAACTACAGGCCAATATTGTTGATGGATATTGATGCAAAAATCCTCAACAAAATACTAGTAAATGGAATTCAACAAAACATTAAAAAGATCATTTATCATGATGAAGTGGGATTTATCCCAGAGATGCAAGGATGATTCTATATATGCAAATCAATCAATGTGATACATCATATCAACAGAATTAAGGACAAAAACCATATGATCATTTCAATTGATACTGAAAAGCATTTGATAAAATTCAACATCCCTTTGTGATAAAAGCCCCAAAAACTGCGTATAGAAGAGACATACCTCAACACAATAAAAGCCATATATGACAGGTCCACGGCTAGTATCATACTGAATGGGGAAAAACCGAAATCCTTTCCTCTAAGATCTGAAACACAACAGGGACACCCGCTTCATCACTGTTATTCAGCATAGTACTGGACATCCCAGCTAGAGCAACCAGACAAGAGAAAGAAATAAAAGGCATCTAAATTGGACAGGAAGACATCAAATTATTCTTGTTTGCAGATGATATGATCTTATCTTAGGAAAAATATGAAGACTCTACCAAAAAAAAAAAAACTATTAGAACTGATAAACAAATTCAGTAAAGTTGCAGGATACAAAATCAATATACAAAAATCAGTAGCATTTCTATATGCCAGCAGTGAACAATCTGAAAATGAAATCAAGAAAGTAATCCCACTTACAGTAGATGCTAATAAAATTAAATACCTAGAAATTAACCAAAGAAGTGAAAGATCTCTACAATGATAACTATAAAACATTGATGAAAGAAATTGCAGATGGCACACACAAAAAGGAAAGATATTCCATGTTCATGGGTTGGAATTATCAATATTGTTAAAATGTCCATTCCACCCAACCCAAAGCAATCTACCAATGCAATCCTTATCAAAATACCAATGACATTGTTCACAGAAATAGAAAAGACAATCCTAAAATTTATATGGAACCACAAAAGACCCAGGAGAGCCAAAGTTATCATGAGCAAAAAGAACAAAACTGGAGGAATCAGATTACCTGACTTCAAATTGTAGTACAGAGTTATAGTAACCAAAACAGCATGGTATTGGCATAAAACCAAACACATGGAACACCAGTGGAACAGAATAGAGAACCCAGAAATAAATCCATATATCTACAGTGCACTTATATCCCACAAAGGTACCAAGAGCATACTTTGGAGAAGGGACAGTCTCTTCAGTAAATGGTGCTAGGAAAACTGGAGGTCCATATGCAGAAGAATGAAACTAGACCCCCATCTCTTGCCATATACAAAAACCAAATCAAAATAGATTAAAGACTTAAATCTAAGATGTCAAAGTATGAAACTACTAAAATAAAACATTAGGGAAACTCACTAGGACATTGGACTGAGCAAAGGTTTCTTGAGTAATGTCCCATAAGCATGGGCAACCAAAGCAAAAATGGACAAATGGGATTCCATCAAGTTAAAAGGCTTCTGCACAGCAAATGAAACAATCACAAAGTGAAGAGATAACTGACAGAATGGGAGAAAATATTTGCAAACTATCCATCTGACAGGGGCTAATAACCAGAATGTATAAGAAGCTTAAACAACTCTGTAAGAAACAATCTAATAAGCTGATTTAACTCACGCTTGTAATCCCAGCACTTTGGGAGGCCGAAACACGTGGATCACCTGAAGTCAGGAGTTCGAGACCAGCCAGACCCACATGGTGAAATGCCGTCTCTACTAAAAATACAAAAATCAGCTGGGTGTGGTGGCAGGCGCCTGTAATCCCAGCTACTCATGAGACTGAGGCAGGAGAATCACGTGAACCTAGGAGGCGGATGTTGCAGTGAACCAAGACTGCACCATTGTACTTCAGCCTGGGTGAAAGAGTGAGATTCCATCTCAAAACAACAAAACAAACAAACAACAACAACAACAACAAAAAACAAAAGGGACAAAAGATCTGAATAGATATTTCTCAAAAGAAGACAAACAAATGGCAGACAGCTACATGAAAAGGTGCCCAAAGTGAGAACTTGGCATGTTCTCACTTGTTTGTGGGAGCTAAAAATTAAAACAATTGAGCTTATGGAGATCGGGAGTAGAACAGTAGTTACCAGAGGCTGGAAAGAGTAGTGGGTGAGGTGAAGGGGGTTGGTTAATAGGTAAAAACATGTAGTTAGATAGAATGAATAAGATCTAGTATTTGATAGTATAACAGGGTGACTAGAGTCAACAATAATTTATTGTACATTTAATAATAACTAAAAGTATAATTGGATTGTTTGTAACACAAAGAAAGGATAAATGCTTGATGTGATGGCTGCCCCATTTATACTGATGTGATTATTACACATTATATGCCTTATCAAAATATGTCATGTATCCCATAAATATGTATACCTACTATGGACCCACAAACATTAAAAATTAAAAAAAAATGAAGGAGATGTGAAAAGTAATTGGTGAGGGTATAGTTGTGGGGAGAGTAATTCCTTCTACTCTCAATTATGTGCGTATAATTAACATTTGTATTTCAGAGGACTTGTGTGTTATAATACAAAAAGCATTTGCTTTTATAGGGAAACAGATAAGCCCCAATTGGCATTATTGGTGTTATTGTACAATTATTGCTTCTTTAAAATTCAGCCTACATGCTGAAAATAACCAAAGCACAGAATCATAGTTTAGCTAAATTGCCTTATTATAACCATTTGAATGTTCCTGAAAATAATGGCAGAATTGATGCTAATTTGGAGATTGCTATTGATTGACTACTCCTCTTGAAATTATTGAATTGATAATGCTGTGCTTTGGCAGCTGATGGCCACCCATTTGCCTTGATTTTTACACACTGACTTAATGATATGTACTAGTTTTAGTTGGGCAAATATTGTATGCTTTCTAAGCAGGCTATTACTTTGTACTGTTTCTTTGGAGAAAATTTCTTTCTTATCCACTCAAAAATGAAATATGTCTTGAAAGCACAGCCCTTTGTAAAGACAGAAGGAAAAATTTTTATCTATGGGCCTATTACCCAATGATAATCACTTATCATTTTGGTATATTTTCTTCCAGTCTTTCTTCTCTGCTCAGCTGGTTCTTTCTTTTACTTTTATGTGATTGCTCTCTCTATAAAAGTCTGTATTCACTTTTTTGTTGTTTTTGCTTACCTTATGATGCCTTTTTATGTGTTAGATATGTTTTGCAAATTTTTTTTTTGAGACAGAGTTTCACCCTTGTTGCCCAGGCTGGAGTGCAATGGCGCAATCTCAGCTCACTGCAACCTCCGCCTCCCAGGTTCAAGTGATTCTCCTGCCTCAGCCTCCCAAGTAGTTGGGATTACAGGCATGTGCCACCATGCCAGGCTAATTTATTTTATTTTATTTGTTTATTTATTTTTTGAGACAGAGCCTTGCTCTGTCACCCAGGCTGGAGTGCAGTAGTGCAATATTGGCTCACTGCAACCTCTGCCTCCTGAATTCAAGCGATTCTCCTACCTCAGCCTCCTGAGTAGCTGGGACTACAGGTGCCCGCCACCACACCCGGCTAATTTTGTATTTTTAGTAGAGACGGGGTTTCACCATGCTGGTCAGGCTGGTCTTGAACTCCTGACCTCAGGTGATCCACCTGCCTTGGCCTCCCAAAGTGCTGGGATTACAGGCGTGAGCCTCCACGCCTGCCTACAAATATATTTTTAATAGTTGCATTCATTTTAAAATATAGAATGCCTTACTTCCCTGAGGTTACCACTCTCTTATATTTTATTATACATAATTAGATCAGAAAATGCATTTCTTTTTGGTGGGAGAAAATTATTGTTTGCTTCGACTTTTATAATTTTAAAGTAGTTGATAAACTACCAAATTTAATAATAATTAAGATATCTAATAAATACTGCACGTTCTTACTCATGTGGAAGCTAAAAAAAGTTCATCTCATAGAAGTGGAGAGTAGAGTAGTGGTTACTAATAGTGGTTAGAAGCTGGGAATGGTGGCGGGAATATGGAGAGGATGGTTAAAGGATGTAAAATTATAACTAGAAAGAATAAATTCTGGTGTTCTATAGCACTGTAGAGTGAGTATAGTTAACAATAATTTGTTATTTATTTTCAAATAGCTAGAAGAGAGGATTTTTTGATGTTCCCAACACAAAGAAATGATAAATGTTTGAGGCGATGAGTATGCTAATTACCCTGATTTGATCATTACACATTGCAAGTATCAAAATATCACACTCTGTATCCCATAAATCTGTACAATCATTATGTGTCAATTATTATGTCTTATGGTGTCTTCAAATAGCCATAAAATGTTAATTGGTTGTATTTCATATCTTTCTGATAATTTAGTCATGGGCTCTGAGTTTCTTAAGATGAGAGCCTTGATTTTCCATTTTTACACATCTTGTAGGTTTCCTCCTCTCAATGTCCTCCAGTTGAAGGCTCGAACCCACTTCCTCTTTAAAGTTTGCTGCATTTCCTGTCCATTCATTTCCCTGACTTTGGTGACAGGTCTTATTTATTTAAAATTACAACAACTATAAATTTTTTCTTTCTATTCCTAGGTAAAGAATTGAGACAAGACTTTTCATCCCCAACACCTTCCCCTCCCCCAGCCCCCCACAAAAGGAAATTTCTTTTGCTTGAAGGTACTTTTGAGTGCCTGTGATTAAAAACAATTTTTTTTTTTGTTATCTGGAGATTATTAAAGAGCCAATGACTCATAGAAGGCATTGTATATTTACATATATATTATACTCATTACCTAGGATGTTTACAGAATTTCCCCCTTGGGAGTTAATATGCAGCTGCGTTTTATTCCTCACCTGTTACCATTACCCTAATAGAGACAAGTCCAAAGTACCATGGAAACCCTTCCGGAGAAACAGCAAAACAGATGACAAAGCAGCTCATTTCTTTTCTTCTTAATGGTCTCTCTTTTAAAATTATTTCCAAAGCAGATTTGAGTGTGTTTTGGTTTTCCAGGAAGTAAATAACTTCTGATATTCAGACTGTTTAAATGTGGTTATTGTCCTCTTTGCACTGAATCGGATTAAGTCAACCAAGTATTTTGTGCCCCATAAACATGGTCTTAATCTAAATATTCACCTCAAAACTTTCTTTGTTAACATGTAGTTTTGATGCCTTGCTTCCAACAGAACAGTAAGCTTCACGTGGGATTTGGAGAAAAGGAATCAAACACTCCAATGCTACCTTTGGGAACTCTTTCCCTGGAATCCAAGGCTGCTGCTTCAAGCAGGTCACCTTGATTCACCTATAGGTCAGGACAGACCAGTTTGTACCAGCTATTTAAATGCTGAACTTACTGGTCTTTTTTTTGTTTGTTTGTTTTCAATATGTCTCACACTAAATCACTGCATTGCTAAACATATTACTTTAGGATGAGTCTTTCTGACAACTTAATATTTATTTGTAGTCTTTCTGGTTCTCTAATGAAGGAATAATAAACTCACAGTATGTAAGAAAAAGAATAGTTTTGAAATGGAGTTTTCTAAAGAATTTTAGAGGTTTTTTTTTTTAAAAAAGTTTAAATGTTGGTATAAATGTTCCAGTTGTGTGGCAAATTAATTTTCCATGTGCATTCCCTTTATTCTGATGGTGGAGGATGTTGGGAGGGTGGACAGGGAAAATGCACTCACTATACAGCTAATATCAATTCTGTGCCTGCTACTGACCACTCTAGGCTCTCAGGAACAAAGATGAGCAATGCACTTTCAATACGCTGCTATACTGGAGAGAGAGGGCATGTAAACAAATCACTATATTACATTATGGTATAGACATTGGAAAAATGGGGGTTCAGGTAAAGGACTCCATAAACATAGAAAAGGGAATTAATTCTGACCAAGGCATTAGATAAGGAGCATTCAGGAGAAGCTTCAAGGTAGACTTGCAATTTGACTTTGCAGAGGAATAGGAATTTATCTGGATCTATAGGTTCCAGGAAGGGTGAACAGTACAGGCAGGTATGATGTGCTATGCTTCACGACTGTGGGGGATGTGCCATAGCCAGCACATAAGAGGCTCTGTGGATAGAGGAGAAGCTGGACAGGTGGGTTGGGACCAACTTGAGAAGAGCCTGGAAGAACCCAAGGTGGCTTTTACCGGGGGAAGGACCTGATCAGTCATGTGTTTTCCAACGTTACCTTTGCCGTGATGTGAAGAGTAGGTTTGAAAGGGGAGCAGTTAGAGGCAAAGTTAGGATCTCATTGCAGTCATTATATTTGTAAGAGACAAGGGCCTGAACCAGTCATTGGTGGCAAGGTTGCTTTTGAGAGAGATCCCCAAGGCCCAAAGGGCAGGGTTTGCTGACTGTGGCACCTAAAGGAGGAGATCCAAAAGGAAGATTCTGAGGTTTCTATGGCAGGCACCCCGGTGATGGTGAATCTGTTAACTGAGACAGGGGAGCAAGTTCGAAGTGCCTGTCAGGACTTTCACAAGGAGTTATTCAGCAGGAGACGTTTGGAAATATATGGCAGGGATCCAGGAGAGGTTGGGACAGCAAACACACGTGTAGGAGTCATTGGGTTGTACAGGCAGTTCAGTGGGGTTGCGTTTTTAAGGGAGAGAGTGACTGATTAAGAAGTGGATAGAGGTGATGAATCTGAGAACAATGGATTCAGGATATTGTTTCAAGAGGTTTGATGGTGAAGGGTAAAAAAGAGGGCAGTTGCCTGAGAGGTAGATGAGTAATTTTCTTTTCCCGGACTTGAATGCATGTGCGGGTGAAAACTAGTGGTGAGGAAGACAATGGCAATCCGAGAAAAAGGAGATAATTGTTGTAGTGAGAGTTTGGAAGAAAAATATTGGGGAGGTCTTCCTTTTGAGGTAGGCAGAAGGAGGAAACTATAGTAGATGATGAGATGAACTTAGAGGTGGATAGAAAAGAAATGAAACTTATTATACCTCCATTTTCTTAAAAGAGGAAGTCTGAGTAAAAGGAGGGTGGAGAAGGGAGTTTAAGGGTACGTTTGAAGATGTGAGAGCTGCTTTGAAAAGTGGAAGAGACAGGCCGCATGCGGTGGCTCACGCTTTTAATCCCAGCACTTTGGGAGGCCGGGCGGGCGGATCACGAGGTCAGGAGATCGAGACCATCCTGGCTAACATGGTGAAACCCCGTCTCCACTAAAAATACAAAAAAATTAGCCAGGCATGGTGGCAGGTGCCTGTAATCCCAGCTGCTTGGGAGGCTGAGACAGAATGGAACCCGGGAGGCGGAGCTTGCAGTAGGCTAAGATCGCGCCACTGCACTCTAGCCTGGGCGACAGAGGGAGACTCCATCTCAAAAAAAAACAAAAAACAAAACAAACAAACAAAAAAAACACACAAAACAAAACAGTGGAAGAGATAGTCATGGGGATAAGAAAAAGTTTGCTGAACAGCAGTGGGTCCAGCCCAGGCTGGGGCTCATTTGTCTGCAGTGGAGCCAAGCGCACAGCTTTGCAGTGTTTTCTGTACTGCTGGGAAGCCTGCCATAAGCAGCCGGGAAAACGGGCAGGTGGGTTGATCCGTGGCTAGATATTGGCTGGGCAGATTTTGAAGAAAGATTTTCTTAGGGATAAGAAAATCAGATATTCTTGAGTGGTGTTAGTGAATCAACTATGAGTCCTGGAGATCAAGGATAACTAGTGAAGGAAGTAAAACTTGGAGGGGTTATAGGGGCTAGGGAAATCGGGAGGGGCAAGAGCTTGGAAGGCTGAAAGAGATGAATAGTAGAATAAGCAGGTTTAAAAGAGAAAAGAAAAAGGAAATAATGTTATGGACCAGGCATAGTATTTTCATGCATATCTAGTTTATCAATTCATAAGTCATTCCTTTAATAATAAAAATATTTATTTTATCATATTATACATATAAAATATTTTTATTTTGTTATATTAAATGGAACAAACACTTTTCAGTCTTTATCCTGGAAAATGAAAATTTTACTTAAAAAAAACCGCTCATTTTAAAACTTTGGCCAAGTTGTATACAGTTTATTTGGAGACACACACGCACACACAAACACACAGACACACACACACATAATTATTCAAGGGGAATAAAGGGAAGTTAATGAATTGAATTTTTTTGCTTGTAGCTAATTTACTCCCCATCTACTGTGGTAGTAAAATAAAAATTAAATATTTACAGTTAGCCTAAAATTATCATGTACCTGTTGCAATTAAATAAAATGAAAATTTAAAATGTAAGCTCAAGTGAAGTTTCCAACCTAAGCTTCTTTTAGCATTACATGTAAATAATGTATTTACCTGTTGCAACTTTCTCCTTCCCCTCATTACCATTTTTTCGTTTCCCTACATTGATATCTCTGTTACAAAGCAATAGTATCTATTTATACTATGCAGATCAGCTTCAATGATGTGAAGAGCTCACAGAAATCATAATAGACACATTTATTTGCATATTATCTTTCTGCTTCTGCAAGTAATATTCTTTCTTATAAGGCTCATATCTTTTATTTGGAGAGCTTCAAGTGATCTGGAAGAATCCCATTGTATTCCATAAAGGAGAGTAGATAAGCAGATGGTTTCCACATCTGCAAAATGGGAATGTTCATGGATTTCTGAAACTATATTGAAATTTCAAAATTCTCTGTGGCGGTTATATAATATGCTCCTTGAAACAACAGCATAGTCAGGAATGGACTAGAATCCAGGCCTTTTGCCAACAAGCCATTCTTTAATGCTATTGAGGTCATTATTTTCTCTATTTCATAAAGTCAACAACCTGACATTAAGGAAGCCTTTGCTTTGCAGGTTTCTTTCAACCTGTGTCTGTCTGTCTGTCTCTTTCTCTCTCCCTTCTACATCTTTTATTCAAATTACATTTATATGTAGTTACACATTAGTTGTTCTCTCTTACCTCCATTCTAAGTTCCTTCACTAGATTTTAAAAACCTCTTACCATATCAAATAGAGCCAAGGCCATCCATCCTTCAAGCTACCCATCATCAGAGCCATACCTTATATATTATTCTATTCCTCTCCTTCACAACAAAACAAAGGAAGACTGATCGAGTGCCCTCAGCATTCTGGAATACAGTCTCCCCCATCACCCCAGAAGTACTACAGCATCTTACTATTCTTTAGAGAGCTTTGAAGTGGGTACTTTGATACTAGTGAGCACGTATGTTGGCGCAACTAACTTCTCCAGAACAAGAGCCTTCTCCCTCTGTGATTGTATGGATCCACGCATCCTGCTAATGCTTACAAATGTCAGATTTATTCTTCGCTACAATCCTATTGAATATAACAAACTGGCCTCACCATAAGCGTCTCCTGGAGGAACATATTGAAAACACAGTTTCTCTGGCTTCCCTCATGTGGATTCTGAGTCAGTAGGTCTGAGGTAGGGAATGGAATTTTCTACTTTTTATCAGGCAACTCAGGAGAATCTTATGACCACTAAGACAAAGGAAACACTGAGATTGGTATTTTTACCCCTATTTTAAGATGAAGACATGAAAGGTTTTCTGGAGACATACTGCTCAATATGATAACCATTAGCCATATGTGGCTATTAAAATGAAAGTTAACAGGCTGGGCGTGGTGGCTCACGCCTGTAATCCCAGCGCTTGGGGAGGCTGAGGCAGGTGGATCACAAGGTCAGGAGATCGAGACCATCCTGGCTAACACGGTGAAACCTCATCTCTACTAAAAATACAAAAAATTAGCTGGGCATGGTGGCGGGTGCCTGTAGTCCCAACTACTCGAGAGGCTGAGGCAGGAGAATGGCGTGAACCTGGGAGGTGGAGGTTGCAGTGAGCTGAGATTGCGCCACTGCACTCCAGCCTGGGTGACAGAGTGAGATTCCGTCTCAAAACAACAACAACAAAAAAAAAACAAAAAAACAAAAAAAAAAAAGAAAAAGAAAAGAAAAGAAAGAAAAAGACAAGAAAAAAAAAAGAAAGCTAACTAAATCATTAATTTTGTAAAAGTATGTGAGATGAGAAATATGTTAATCTTCTTCACTACAGTAACCATTTTGCTACCCATATGTATCTCATAGCATCATGTTGTAATCCTCAATTATATATAATAAAATTTATTTTAAAAACTAGAGAGAAAGGAAAAATAAGTATTACGTTTTTCAGTCACACTAGCCACATTTCAAGTGTTCAGTAGCCCTATGTTACCAGTGACTGTTGTACTGACAGAACAGATATAGAACATATCTGTCATCCCCAAAATTTCTATTAGACAACACTTCTAGTAGAGACCACATTTGTTAGCATGTGATGTTTCTGCTTCTGTGAGTAATAACCTTTCTTGGAATGTTTATCTTTTATTTGGAGAGCTTCGTGTACTCTGAAGGAATCCCGTTATATTCCCTTAAGGAAAGCAGACGAGCAGATGGCTTCCACATCTGCAAAATGTGTTCTAGAGACAAAGTGACTTGCCTAAAGTCATCTAATTTATACATAGTGGAACCAACTTAATGAGGATTTAGACCTGCACCTTTCTGAAGTAGAACTTTGTGCCACTCTAAGTCCAGCTTTGCTCAGTGGAGACTGAGTTAGCTTGAGGGAAAGGATTGAAAGTTTCCTCTATGCTGAGATTGAAGCAGCTCTCTTCAGATGTTTCTGAAAGCCTAGATGTCTTCCTTTTTGGGTGGTAGGACTGAAACAGAATGGGCCCTTTGAGAATGGCTTAGTATAAACCACTAATGGTACCATATTTGGGGGAATGCAGACAGATGACAGCCATTAATCTGACTGCACAATAAGCCAGATTTTCATCCATGGCAGCAATCCACCTCTTACCTACATCCAATCAACAGGAAGTTCACCTGGTTCAAGAGAGCATCTACTTTTAAAATGTTTCCTTTTCGAAATGTGGAAATAACATTTGCTCTTACATCTAGGCAGTCCTTCAGGTACTCGCAATGTTTCAGATTTAAATCAGTGGTTTGGATGCTGGAGTACTTGTATCTTGCAGAACCAATATTGTTGAATGTTGGTTTGGTTTTCACCTATAAAAATCTGCAATGTACATAAAAGAAATAATATACCTGAATTATAATACAGAACTATAAGTACAATATCAATTATATGTAACTGCCATTTACAGCTTGTCTTTTATGAGACTATACAATAAACATTCCAACTGTATGCTGGGAATAATTCTTCCCATTCTGTTAACCCGTAATAGTTTTAATAGAGTGCATGAGCTCAGGTATGTGGGCTGATATGTCTTGGGCTCTTACTAGCTTTCTACACCCATATAAATGATGCATCTCTCACTGGCAAAGACACAAAAGTTTGAGAACATGCTGATGAACCTGTGTGTAAATGACAATCTCCTATGAGAAAGGTGGCAGTGCAAAACGGTGTAATTCCTGTGGAGGTCAATGTGTCCATTTTTATTAAAATTACAAATGCATTTCCTCTTTGACTTAGCATTTTCATGTCTGCAAATTTTTCATATATATATGTGTATATGTGTGTGTGTGTGTGTGTGTGTGTGTGTGTGTATGTACCTGCACTGTGTGAAAGGCATATATGAAACAATTCATTAGAGTATTGTGTATACTAGACAAAGGAAACTGCCCAAGTATCCATCGATAGGGGACTGATTAATCCAGTGGTTCTAAACTTCAGTGTGGGTCATAATCACTTGGAGGGCTTGCTAAAACACAGATTGCTGGATTGTACCTCCAGAATTTGTGATTCAGTAGGCCTGAAGCCAATGGGCAAGCAGAGCTAAAATCCAGCCCATGTTGCATTCTCCATTCATGTGGGGCTGGCTGCATCTGCCCTGAAGACGTGGCACCTTTCCATAGTTTGCACGTAAATGCTATACAGCTAGCCGTAGTCTGAGACTCTATGAAAAAGCTGTCAATCTCATAAAAATCATAAATTTATTGTTATTCTGATAAAAATGCCAGCATTGTTTTTCCATAGGACTTGACATAATTCACCCTAAATTTATAAACAATTCCTATGTGTCAGTAAGAAGAAGATATACGGGGAGAGGATATGGAGTCACAGAATAAGAAATCTCAATGGCCAGTAAATATATGAAAGGTTGCTTACCCTCACTAGTAAGTGCAAATGAAGGCACCATTTTTCACCTGTTGAAACAGGCAAAAATGTGGAAGTGGGACAGTACCAAGAATTCCTGAGGATGTGGGAGGAGGTAACTCTTATACCCTCCTAGTGGGATGTGAATTGCGCAGCCACTTTGGAGGGCAATTTGGCTATATGAAGTGCACGTGAAGATACTCACACTTTGCCCTAATATTCTTAACACACACTGTAGAGAAACTTGTATATATGCACCAGGAGATTCATGCACCAATGTTCACATCAGCATTGATTGTAAGAGCAAAAAGATAGGAAATACGTGAGAGGTCCATCAACAAGGAAACAAATTGTAGTATATGTTAGAATTATAAATAACAGTTAAAATAAGTCAACTAGAATTAAATAGGCCATGTACGTGTGTGTATATATATTTACATATATATGAGATATATATCATAATGTGAGTGAAAAAAAAGCTACAGAATGATAGGTGGAGTTAAGCTTGAACACATGGATAATAATATTGTATGGATACATACATATGTTGTAAGAGTCTAAAATGATTGACAGGAGTAAACACCAGTTTTAGCATAGTGGTGCCTGGTGATGTTGTGGGGCAGGGTCGAGGGGATTGCAAATGTAGCTGTAGTATTTTGTTTAAAACTTTTTGAGGCAAATGTGGCATAATATTACCATTTTATTTAGCTGGGTAGTAGGTATATATATTATTCACTTTATTATTCTGTCTGAAATGTTTCATGATTAAAGAAAACATGCACATACACCAAACTCTTGTTATAGTGGTCTATAACTCAGTGTATTTCATCTCTTGGCCCATATAAAGTTGGATACAGAGCAGAGACCAGAGAAGCTTTGTTATAGACTTTTTAAATACCGTGCAGATGATGGGACTGGTTCATAGCAGTACCTTTTAACCTTGATTTTGTGCAAAACAGATTCTTAATCAGTAGATAAGAAAGTCTACCTAATTAGTGCATTTTCCCAGGGAGCCTTATGGTATTAGCCAGCAAAGACTGCAGCTTTAATTGAGACAGTGATGCAACTTAATTGGAACACCTGAATGAGATTAAAGGGGGGTGAGTACTCACATAAGGTCAGCTGGTTTCCCTGGTGCCTAGAGCTCTGCTGGGTCTATGCCTTTTTGCTGACAACCTCTGCCAACTGGGATGAAGCTGAGCCAAATGTTTTTACTGTCTTTCTTAGATCACTTAATGAAATGTTTTAAATACAGATTCCATGTATTTCAGCACATATTGTGAAACACTTTGGCATGCTGATTCTACTGGTAAACTTTAGAACTTATTACATAGAAGCACTAGATATTTACATTGCTTTTAACTTGTTATTGATGCAGGAGTTTAATATATATTAAGTGAAATAAATTGATAATTGTATTGAGACTCAATAATGTATTTTAATTGATTACATCTTTATTTGGGTTCTCCAGAGAAACATAACTAATGGGATGTGTGTGTGTATGTGTATGTGTGTATGTATTATATATATTTATTATAAAGAATTAGCCCACACAATTATGGAGGCTGACAAGTCCAAGGTCTGCAGCTGGTAAGCTGGAGGCCCAGGAAAGCTGATGATGCAGTTCTAGTCTGAAAGCTAGCAGGTTGGAGACCCAGGAAGAACTCATGCTCCAGTCCATGTCCAAAGACTGGAAAAGACCAATGTCCAAACTCAAGGGATTCAGGCAGGAGAAAATTTCTTCTTACTCAGGCTTTTTGTTCTATTCAGGCCTTCAACTGATTGGACGAGGGCCACCCACATTGCCCAATCGGCTTTACTCAGTCCACCCATTCAAAAGTTAATCTCATCCTGAAACACCCTCACCAACACACTCAGAATAATGTCTAGGCATCCCGTGGCTCAAACTGACATATAAAATTAATCATCAAAACATCTTTTTACCCAAATTTAAGATCATTTCACAAGGCTTCTGAACAAAGAGTACTTATGTTCCTTTATTAATTTAAAAAAGTGCTTGAATTCCTCCATAAAAATTAGTGTAGTACTAACAGAGAAGAAAACTCTTTAAAAATTGTCACTAATCTTTAACAAAGTTTTTTTTCGTAAATGTTCTATTACTAGTTTTGTGACCTTGGATCAATTAATTTCTTCATCTGAAAATAGGGGAACACTGGAAAGGACCACTGTGATCCCATCCAGCTCTAGAGGTCTGTAATCTTTGATCTTTTCATCAGTACATGGATGTTGGAATGTGATTGGCATTGGTATGTCTATGCTACCTGCTACCATCCAGATGAACTCAAGTTGCTTTCTTAGGTGGATTGTGGACTATAGTGGAATGTAGTCTCAGTTATTTACAGTTCTACTTCATACTTCATCTCCTTGGTGCGTATAATGACTGGTTAGAAGTAAGTGAATTTCACCTATGAGGCTTAGATCCAAGCAGAGCTGATGTCATGAGATTCCAGCACGTTTATTAAGTGCTAGGTGAACTCACTTTATGGAAGAGCAATTTCCATAGGAAAAAGCAGTGACTTTAAAGAACGTACTATCTACATAGTCAATACTATTGGATTTTCAGGTGGAGTTTTTTGCCTCTATTTTTAAGAGCATCATGTACCATAGCTTTGGGGTAAATTTTCACTAACATACATTACTTAGGCATGTTAAATTTAGTGATTAACTGATCCAGTGACTGGCAATCATTAGATTGCCAAACACATAAAATTTGACTTTGTGATGAGCTATATTTTCAACTGTTCTAGGTCAGATTTTATTGTTGGAGATGTTTGAGTTTTTCTCAGAAAAACTATATCCAGAGACATAGTGCTTGACCAAATCATGTGGACAGTGGGTCAAAACCATTTTGGCATTTCACAAAATCTTGTAAGGATAAGTTAGAACATGCTAAAGTAATTTTCATTAATGAGTATTCTGTCAACCTTGTGAATAGTTTCAGAAAATGTTAGCTGGCTACAGAAATGTTGAATGGTTTATAGACTTTTTCCTGGACCCTCCCAAGCCTAGCAATACCACCTTCCATTTTCTAGCCAAGTTCACTCCTTACTGTTACACATATCCCCAGACTCACAAAATGCAAGCATATCTGGGCCCCAAACACAGTTATCTAGAAAAGCATTTTTTTTTTCACATTAATGGCATAGATTCTTGAGAAAGAAAAAATGTAAAATATAAAGCAAGCATTTCAAACAAATGTATGTCTGTGTGGAGAGCAGAAAAATGAAATGAAATAAGAAAAAGGAAAAAACATAGGAAAATAAGAGAGAAACCTAGAGGAGACACCACAGAACCTGATGTGTTGGAAGGGGAAATCATTGAAATTCCCAGGCTCGTTGCCTGGCTTATTTTATGTCTGGCCTGATTTCTTTTAATGTGCATGTTGTGTTCATTTGCATGGTTGCAATCTTTAAGCGAAGAATATTTTCAGGATTTTGGAATAATCTGAGAACCTCTGATAAAATGTGTGCAGAAAAAATTTAATGACTATGATTAGTCACGAAAAGAGCAAAGGGAATCTCATTATTTCAGTTTCTGAATTTCAGTTGTATGTTTTCCTTAAAACCAGGAAACGTTGTCTAATGGGCAAAAACATTGTTCTTCTTCATAAATTCATAGTTCCTGTGATGCTGTCTGAAAAAGCAGCTGTATCAGATTAATTTTCTTTTTCACACTCTGCCTTCTCATTTTTGTAAAGAAAAAGACAGTTGATCTGTAGCTTCCTTGGGGGACATTAGACTGCTTAGAAAAATGGCAAAATAAACAAGATTTATTCTCATCAGATGTGTCATGAGAAAATTGGAGGCGTGCTGTGAGGTAATGACAAAATAATCTTGAAAATTTCCAAGCACTTCTTCCAAGTGGAATGGAAGGAAATTTAAAGTCAGCTTTCATCTATTTACAGCTGAAGCAAGATGTGAGCATATATATTTTTCTAACAATACAATTGGTTTCCTCCCCTAAAAAAGAGGAAACCGGACTTAAGGTCTCAGAGTTCTAGAAAGGTGTCCTCTGGAAAAATTGACCACAGTGGGATTTTAGTTTTTCTGTGGAATAAGGTACTGGGAATTGTAACATGAAATGGTAGTGTGGTTTTCCTCTCTGTCCATCTTCTCCCATTTCTCTTACTTACATTAACCTGTGAAGGTATTGTTCTAGTAAATGCATAGTGCTGATGGGACCTTAATTTATTTCCGTGGTCATTTGCAGAAAACATTGTTTTTGCCTCTGCTTACCCACTGGAGCTGGTGTATACTCTCTTATGTAGCATCTGTAAGTATATGAAGATTCATTGAATGCCTTTGATGGGCTAAGCTTTCTGTGGCCATATTAGAGATACTGGGCTTGCTTTTAGAACAGGACTTGGGAAGAACTTAGGGTCTCTCACAGTTCACTGCAGGTTTTGCTCACAGAATTTGGGACCTCTATGAGGGTAAGTGCTGGAAAGCAGGAAACAATGCTTTATTGTTTGTTCTTAAGCATGCCTCCTTTCCATCCAGTTGCCGGCTGAGCCCTAGGAGGGTCCTGACTTGGCTTTGGTATATTTCATATAAGCTCTTGGGAGCATAAGTGTTTGTTTGTTTCTTTTTGCGGATTAATATCCAAAGTAAATCACAGAGAACTTAAGTTGGTTTTTATGTCTTTTATTGTTAACTCAAGGTGGGATTTCTACAGGGTAGGCTGCAGAATCAAGGCTCTCTGTGAATCATTTTGCCTTTTCCTAGGAGAGACTGTTCAAAAACCTGACTCTCAGGCACCAATAATAAATGTGCTTTAAAAACACACATGCACCCCCTTCAGTTCAATTATGGAGAATCCAATTTATCCCCATTCTCTAAGGCATTTACCAGAAGAAAAAGAGAGTCCTTGGGCATTATTCTGTGTAATTAGATTTTTACACCCCTGTATTGTGAATTGGGATTTCCAATTTCTCCATCCTAAGGTGTGAAGTGATGGTGCTTAGCAACCTAAGACCGTAGCTGATGCTATAATTCATCAGGACTTTTAAACTGTTATCATTTGAGAAACACTGGTGAAAATAAACAATAGTGGATATTGTAATTTATTTTATAAATATTAAATCTATTTTATTTTTTAGAACCATTTGTCTTGTTTCTCAAAATTAATCTTCACCTGAAACCTCAACAGTTTTTAAGAAACTGTGCCAGTGGCCTGAACAATCTTCTCATATGTGGATTTTCCTCAGTTGCCAGGAACTAACCACCTTGTTAAAATAAACTTATTTTTATTTGTTTCTGTATGTTTCTCCTTCATAGTAACAATAAAAATGTAATATCTGAAAATTATGATTTTTCTTTTTTTTTTTTTGAGACAGAGTTTCACTCTTGTTGCCCAGGCTGGAGTGCAATGGCAGGATCTCAGCTCACCACAGCCTCCGCCTCCCAGGTTCAAGCAATTCTCCTGCCTCAGCCTCCTGAGTAGCTGGGATTGCAGGCATGCACCACCACGCCCGGCTAATTTTGTATTTTTAGTAGAGACAGGGTTTCTCCATGTTGAGGCTGGTCTCGAGCTCCTGACCTCAGGTGATCCGCCCGCCTCAGCCTCCCAAAGTGCTGGGATTACAGGAGCGAGACACCGCACCCGGCCTAAATCATGATTTTTCTGGCAATGTTATAGGAAAAACCAAAGCTAAAATGTGAATATAAAACATAACAGTCTCAACTATTTTTAAAAAGAATTGAAAAAAGATTAGCAGAAAATGTAGTAAAAACAGTGTTTGGATTTTTGTATCTTTTTACACTTAATGAGTACATGTTTGTGCTTTTCTAAAAGTAATTGAAATAGGAAGCTGCATATTTCAGAGAAGATTGTAGAATGTATCATCGTTGTGATGACACTGAGAATGTTGGGGAAACGAGGCATAATCTGCCATAAATGGTATCTTCCAAGAAAGACTACTGGTAAAGAGTAGATTTGAGTTGATCTGCTTCAGGACTGGGAACTGGTTTTAAAAGAACCTTCTAGAATGAGAAAATATATGAATTTGTCAGGTTCTTCGGACTTCATAAAAGTTTTACCCAGAGCCTTATATTTGCTGTAGTTTCAGACTGGTTAAGGAAAACAGACAAGCCAAGAAAGGATTTTGTTTGTAAATTATTTCCCACAAATAATTTCGCGGACAAAACTCATTTAAAAGCTCGAAAGGAATTAACTTGTAAGAGTCTGATTTATTAATATTATTATTGTTATTATTTTCTTTTTTGAGATGGACTTTCACTCTTGCTGCCCAGGCTAGAGTGCAATGACACAATCTCAACTTACTGCAACCTCCACCTCCCTGATTCAAGCGATTCTCTGTCCTCAGCCTCCCGAGTAGCTGGGATTACATGCATGTGCCACCACGTCCGGCTAATTTTGTATTTTTAGTAGGGATGGGGTTTCTGCATGTTGATCAGGCTAGTCTAGAACTTCTGACCTCGGGTGATCCGCCTGCCTCGACCTCCCAAAGTGCTAGGATTACAGGTGTGAGCCACCGCGCCCAGCCAAGAGTCTGATTTTTTTATAAACAGATATGAATTGAATTTCAAATGTGTGTGTGCGTGTATGTGTGTGTGTGTGTGTGTGTGTGTGTGTATATATATATTTATTTATTTGAGACAGGGTTCTTGTTCTGTCACCCAAGATGGAGTGCAGTGGTGTGATCATAGCTCACTACAGCCTCAAATTCCTGGGCTCAAACAATCCTCTGCTTCACCCTCACCCCATCCCCACCACTGCCGAGCAACTGCAACTACAGGTGTGTATCACCACACCTGGCTAATTTTTATTTTTATTTTTTTGTAGAGTCAGGGTCTTGCTATGTTGTCCAGGCTGGTTTCAAACTCCTACACTCAAGTGATCCTCCCGCCTTGGCCTCCCCAAGTGCTGGGATTACAGGCATGAGCCACCATGTCTGGCCAAGAGTGTATATTTTTGGTAATTAATATTCAAGCTGAAAACTGTACCTTTCTCCTTTCCTGGGGCATTGGCATGGGTTTTGTTGATAGAATGCATTGTAACTTGTTCTTGAATATTTACGCAGCCATTCTTTCATTCATTCAACAAATAATTGCTGAGTATATAAACACAATATACCCTTGGAGGAGAGAGAAGCTATATTTGAACAGCTGTAGTAGAAGTGGTACACAATTTTGGGAGAATGCCAAAGAAGGTGTGATTGCTTCCAGCTGGGGAGATCCAAAGAGGCTTCTACTCGGGTTGGGACTGTCATGTGGGCTTGAAGGGTCTGAAAGTGGCTAGCAGGGAACTTAGGGGGAGAAAGGAAGAGAGGAAGCACAGGTATGCACGGGGCAAGAAGGCTTAAGTTGAGAGAAAGAAGTGGAAAATAAAGACAGTTGAGGCGAGATCCCAGGCCTTTGGTACTATGATGAGGGGTTACTACCCTAGGCAATAGGGAAACACTGAAGATTTTTTTTTTTACAAAGAGAGTGATATGATCTTGCAGCAGCATGTTAAATGAAAGCTGCCAGTCCAGGACAACTCAGAAGGTTGTGCCTCTATGACTAATGAGGTGTGCCCCTTCTGACTTTCAAAAGAGTGTCTTAGTAGCATCAGTGCCAAGATTTGGTTCTGAAATACAGTTCCCCATTGTAACATCTGGACCTTTGTGTAACTCATGCTACCTTTGAGTGGGACCAAGGTGGCCAGCTTTGATTTAGCCTTTCCTGTTCTGCCCCATCAGCCCTGGACTCCGGCCACTTCTCAAAACCGGCCTCTGCCACACACACCTAGCTTTGGCTCATTCCCCATAATCCTCCAGGAACAGCTGTGGTACTCCCCCTCCCACTCTGGTTTTCACTTTTTTGTTCCTGTTTAAGAGCTGAGAGTTGCTGTTTTTGTTTTTCTCCTCTGTCTCCGCTGTGATGCTGAAATAGGGTAGATTCAGAGACTTTTTTTTTTTTTGAGATGGAGTCTCGCTCTGTCACCTAGGGTGCAGTAGCACGATCCCTGCTCGCTGCAACTTCCGCCTCCCAGGCTCAAGCAATTCTCCTGCCTCAGCCTCCCAAGTAGCTGGGATTACAGGTGTGCACCACCATGCCCGGCTAATTTTTGTATTTTTGGTAGAGACAGGGTTTCACCATGTTGGTCAGGCTGGTCTTGAACTCCTGACCTCAAGTGATCCATCCACCTCAGCCTCCCAAAATGCTGGGATTGCGTGAGCTACTGCGCCCAGCCCAGGAGACTTCTATAATGTCGTTGAGAGACAGTAGAGGCTTCATTGAACGTGTGGTGGTTGGGATGGGGAAAAGGAAATGGGCTCAAGAAATTTCTGGAAATAAAAGTGGCAAAATCTGATGATTGGATCTGAGAATGGGGGAGAAGGAGTCAAATGAATGCTGAGTTTTTGAGTCTGCATAGAGTTAATGGCTTCAAAGGGGCCAGCAGAAATTTTTCTTAATTTTGCAAAGGTGAACTGAAGCTAAGTTATATGGACAGAGTAGTCAAAGAGGTGTGTTAGTTTGCTTCCATTGCTATAAAGAAGTATCTGAGGCTGGGTAATTTATGAAGGAAAAAAGTGTAGGGTGAGCGTGATGGCTCATGCCTGTAATCCCAGCACTATGGGAGTCAAGGCGGGTAAGTCATTTGAGTCCAGGGATTTGAAACCAGCCTGGGCAACATGGTGAAACCCTGTCTCTACAAAAAATACAAAAATTGGCTGGGTGCAGTGATTCACACCTGCAATCCCAGCACTTTGGGAGGCCGAGGCGGGTGGATCACTTGAGGTCAGGAGTTCAAGACCCCCGACTAACATGGTGAAACCCTGTCTCTACTAAAAATACAAAATTAGCCAGGTGTGGTGGCGCATGCCTGTAATCTCAGCTACTTGAGAGGCTGAGGCAGGAGAATCACTAGAACCCGGGAGGTGGAGGTTACAGTGAGCCGAGATGGCGCCACTGCACTCCAGCCTGGGGGATAAGAGTGAAACTCTGTCTGGAAAAAAAAAAAAAAAAAAAAAAATTAGCCAGGTGTGGCAGCACGCTCCTATGGTCCCAACTACTCAGGAGGCTGAGATGGGAGGATTGCTTAAGCCTGGGAGGTCAAGCCTGCAGTGAGCTGTGATTGTACCACTGCACTCCAAGCCTGGGTGACAGATTGAGACTATCCCAAAAAAAAAAAAAAAAAAGAGAGAGAAAAGAGGTTTAATCGGCTCATGGTTTTTGGTTCTACATCCTGTAGGAAGCATAGTGCTGACATCTGCTTCTGGTGAGGGCCTCAGGAAGCTTACAATCATAGCGGAAGGCAAAGGGGGAGCAGGTGCATCACATGGCAAGAGCTGAGCAAGAGAGAGGAGAAGGTGCCAGGCTCCCTTCAAACAACCAGCTCTCAAGTGAACTAAGGGAACAAGAACTCACCTCTCCCCAAGCGGATGGCACTAAGCCATTAATGAGGGATCTGCCCCCATGACCCAAACATGACCCACCAGGCCCCACCTCCGACATTGGGGATTACATTTCAACATGAGATTTGCAGGGGACAAAAGATCCAAACTATGTCAAGTGGCTTCTTTCAGTGTCAGTGATGATTACCTTGAAGGGTGTTATGAGCAGCTTAGGGTCAAGTGAATTGTACTAATGCAATGCCTAGCTCAAGCTGAAACAAACAAGTAGGATTAGAAATATGTGCCTGTGCCAAAAATACTGGTATATCAAAATGTGGAAGAATCCCTTCCATTGCTTTTAGTCCTTCCATTATTGAGTAATCTCCTTTCAGTATAAGACCTGGCACTGTGTTTTATAAACAATTTAGGAAAGAGAATGTGATACTAAATTTGGTGGCAGGGATATGAAAGGAATTCAGTGCTCAAGAATCTGAAAACTGTGATGAACAATGTCGTTTCAGCTGAGGTTATTTTTTGTAGCCCCTGTGGGCTGATCATTTGTTTGAATGTTTTCATTGTGGAATATTAAATAGTAGTCAACATTGATTGATCAACTAATATGTGTCAGGCACTGTCCTAGACAGTTTTCAATATACAGAATATTTTGTTTGCTCCTCGTGAAACCCTGTGATATGGGCATCTTATTATCCTCATTTTGCAGGTGAGAAAATTGAGGTCAGAGAGAGCTCAATGAAACACAGCCCCTAACTTACGCTTTTTGCTTCAGTTCATGAATGTTGTTGTTTTATGTAGTTAGTTTTAATTCAGGAATGCACGGAGGGTCTTCTATGCCAAACCTTTGTGAAAATGTAGGTTGAATTTGTTTGGAGCCTGTGATGGGTGGGATAGGTCTTCTGTATATAGCAGGGCAGGATGGCCCTAGTGCAAGTCACAGTAAGCAACCTGCTTTTTTTTTCTCCTTAATCCCTTAGTTCAGCTTGAGGACTTTATCCTGGTGCTTGCCTAAGGGACACCCTCGTCACTATTTTAATTATGATCAATTATGGAACATTTTCTATGTGCCAGCTATCATGCTGAGCACTTTACAGAATTAGTTCATGGAATCATTAGGATAACCTTATGAGGCTGCTACTCTTGTTTTCTTCATTTAACATGCGAGCAGAAAGAAATAACTCACATGAGATCTCACAGCTGGCAAGTAGTTGAGAAGGGATTTGAACCTGTCTGACTCCAGAGTCCATCTTCCTAACCACAGTGGTATTTTGCTCCAACATCAGACTGTTTTTTGTTTTTTTTTAAATTAGAGATAGGGTCTTGCTCTTTTTCCCAGGCTGGAGTACAGTGGTGCAATCATAGCTCATCACAACCTCAAACTCCCAATGCTCCTGCCTCAGCTTCCCAAAGTGCTGGCTTACAAGCATGAGCCACCAAGCCAGACTGTCCCCTGCCTCAACACCAGACTTTGCTCTCAGTCTTAGGATCCCTACATTGGGTACTAATTTATTTGGATGTAGATAGGTTTAATCTAAAATCCAGATACACTTGCCAAATAACTTTAGGTTTCCCCCCAGAACATATGGTATTGTTAGCTATATCATACGTAGTTTGAACTAGTTTTTAGATTAATTACCTAAAGAAGCTGCAATTGCTTCTTTGTAAACGCTACCTGGTGGATGATGTGTTACTGGGACAGTATGCAGATATTCAAATCACAGAAGCATTTTTCTCATATATCAGAAGAGAGCATTATGACACCTCACCAGAAGCAGGGCATCCCTGGGGGAGGCTTGGTGATGTGGCAGAAAATCAACTTTCAAAGCTTTATAGAGTTTATCATAAAATGACATCCACCTCCTTTCATTTCAATCCAAGTGCTTTCAAGAGTACAAAAATAAACATTAGAAATTAACAGGCTGCTTTTCTGATAGACCAAACAGTAGCTACTTGGACCTAAAGGGCAATTTTTATTCATCATGTATATGTTTTAGTAAAGTGAGATTTGTTCTCATTGTGGGAATTCCCACACTGCCCCACTCCTATGTAAGAAAATTATAGACAAGCATAGAGAATGATGCTGCATAAAAGCTGATAGCATAATAACCAATTAGAGGATTATAAAGCCTGAGTATATTAAAGTGTTATGCAAATACTGATTAATAGTAATACCATGAACTCACACAGCAAGCAAAAGCATGCCTGATTCAAATTATAGGAGCTTTTATTTGCATTTCTACAGAATCTATTATTAGTGGGTCTCAAAGCACCTTACAAGTAATAATTATTAAAGCTCATAAACCTGACCAGTAAATTTCATGTTATGAAGTAAATATGAAAGAATTCCTCTTTACCTCACATATATTATAAGACCTAAATTCCCAAACAAAAATAGGATTCTCTGCATATGGAGAATATTCATACACTATGGTGTCTTTGGCTATGGTTCTATAGGCTTAGAAATGGGTTGCTATGGATTCAAGGCTTTCCTATTGAGTACCTCAATTTATGTAGTTAGAACTCTTCACTTATTTTTGAAATTTTGCCTACGTGATAGCTCTAAACAAATCTTGCTAGTATATTTTAATATCTCTCAATTGACTATAATATCAAATTTTAAAAGCAAAAATGATGTCAAGTTCACGTGCAAGTACTTTAAAATATTTTGGAATATTACATGGAGTTTATTTTTCCTCAAGCTGTACCCTGTTCTGCGGACTCATCGCTTATGAGCACAATCAGTGAAGCCTGTGTTTCTTTCTATACCCTGCAGCAAGCAGTTGAAATGTTGTAAGGGTTTCTAATCTGCGTGAGAATGCTCCTACACCCTTTCTCCTCTACTCCTCCTCCTCTCTTCCCTCCTTTGCAATTCCCGTACTCTCTAAAGCTAGCACAGATTGGAAAGGCAAGAATGTTTCAGGTGTCTGACTCTCCCTGTCCCTCCATCTCAAGTCCTCAAGCTTCCCCCACATTCATACTCAGTTTGATTTACTTCTGGTGCTGAGAGTCTGTTTAATATATTGCAGTTTCTAGTCACTGTTGTGAGACAGCTGGACTTTCGTACTGTACTCATACTTCAATGGCACGCAGATCCAAAGAAATGTGTGGACTAGTGAGCACCTTCCTTTATAATTAGGATGCTGGAGCCTCGAGAGTCGAATGACTTGACTGAGGTTGTGCAGCTGGTTTCTGCCTCACAGAATCAGGGCCAGAGCTCAGGTCTCTAGGCTCTTAAACCAAAGTTTCCCCTTCTGTCTTGTGGTAGTTATATACTGCTTTGAATCACACACACAAATTTTGAACCAGAGACATTGGAGCAGAGTGAGAGGAAATACTTTGCTGATTTTATCCAGGACCGTGAGTCACAAGGCTAGAGGTGGAGCCTCAGGGATCTGAAGAAAAAGGGAGTGATGCCCAGATGTGGTGGCTCACGCCTGTAATCCCAGCACTTTGGGAGGCCGAGGTGGGCAGATTACCTGAGGTTGGGAGTTCTAGACCAGCCTGACCAACATGGATAAACCCCTCTACTAAAAACACAAAATTAGCCGAGCATGGTGGCACATACCTGTAATTCCAGCTACTCGGGAGGCTGAGGCAGGAGAATCGGTTGAACCCAGGAGGTGCACGTTGTGGTGAGCCGAGATTGCGCCACTGCACTCTAGCCTGGGCAACGAGAGGGAAACTTCGTCTCAAAAAAAAAGGGAGGAAGTGATGTTCTTGCAGAATTGAAGGGGTAGACCTGGGATTATCATTTGGAGGAAGGAGCTGAATGACTGCACGTCAAGGGGAATAAAGAGCGAGTTGAAGTGGAGACAGGGCAAGGTAGAAGAGCAGTCTTAGGAGGATTAGAAGGATGGTTGAGTTTATGGCCATGGCGATAGGTTATTGATGGAAAATAAAGCAAAACTCAATAGGTTATGGGATGGATGGTCCTTAGGGTCTGTGAAGTCTCTCAGGATGATGCCGGAAGGAGAGGGAGAGATGGGGCATGTGCAGCAGGTAGCAAAGTTCTCCAGGAACACAGACTACTGGCAAATCCCTGGGAGACAGGGGTGACTGGAGGGATGGAAACAGAGAGACTGGAGGGATGGATTTTGGAACTCTGTAGCTAAGTGTAAATTCCGTGCTATACTTCAGAATTCTAATTTTCATATTTTTCTAGGGAAAACTGAGGCTGCCATCAAAAACTTCAGTCCCTACTACAGTCGTCAGTACTCTGTGGCTTTCTGTAATCATGTGCGCAGTGAAGTAGAACAGCAAAGAGATTTAACGTCACAGTTTTTGAAGACCAAGGTAAGCCATGGATATTTGGTTTACATGGTTTTCCCCTTGAAGAAGGCTATATAGTGCACAATATTTCTGAAATAAACAATAATTTGAATGGCAGTTTTAAAAACTCTGCTCTAAAGTCGTTTCATACTCAAAAAACTCTATTTGCCTGGAAGTTGGAATGTATGATTTCTTTTTGCTGATAACAATCCATATAAAAAGGAAATTAGCATGAATCCAATATTGTTATGTATTTTTCCCACATGGATGCTTTGTTTATATCAGAAAATTTGACTTGCTGTCATGAAGTTTTGGTCATTGATCAAATATGAGTTTCTCTTTGAACCCCCTAATTTATTCTTACTCCTTTGCTCCGTTATAATAAGTAACACCACCTCAACAAATGTTTGTTAGCACCTACTATGTGCTAGGCTATAGTCCAAGAACTGGGGAATTAAGACAAGTTCTCTGCCTTCCTGGAGTTTATATTCACATGCAGGAAACAGACAACAAACAAGCTAATATCAGATGACATCAGATAATAATAAATGCTAAAAAGAAAAATAAAGCAAGAGACTTATTTTATTTTTGGGATGGAGTCTCGCTCTGTGGTTCAGGCTGGAGTGCAGTGGTGCAGTCGCAGCTCACTGCAACCTCTGCTTCCCGGGTTCGAGTGATTCTCCTGCCTCAGCCTCTCGACTAGCTGGGATTACAAGTGTGTACCACCACACCCAGCTAATTTTTGTATTTTTAATAGAGACAGGATATTCACCATATTGGCCAGGCTGGTCTTGAACTCCTGACCTCAAGTGATTCATCTGCCTCGGCCTCTGAAAGTGCTGGGATTACAGGTGTGAGCCACCGCGCCCAGCCTAGAGCCGTGTTTTAGAGAAGGTGGTTAGGGGAACCCTCTGTGGAGATAACATTTAAGCAGAAACTGGAGTATAATGAGAGTAGACTCTGTGAATATTCATGGGAAGAGTATTCCAGGCCTATGGAACAGCAAGTGTGAAGACCTTGCCACACAGAGGGAAGGTTGGTCTGCTGGGAGTACTGTGAGTGAGGGAGGAGGGGTGAACAATGACAGCATAGAGATAGGTCAGGACCACATCATGTCAACCTGTGGATCACAATAGGGTTTTGATTTTGTTTTGTGTTGGGAAGTCCCACTGGAGGGTTTTGAATACAGAGTGACATATAATTTTAGGTGATCTGTCTGGCTTCTCTGTAGAGAATAGACTATGGGGCAAGAGGGGAGAATGGAAACTGGCAAGCAGGATACTGTAGCACCCAAGGGAAGAATGATGCCAAATTGGACTGGGGTGATGATGGCCATGGTTGTGAGGAGAGGTGTTTATGATCGAGCTGACAGAACATACTGTTGGGTTGGGTGTGAGATAATAGAAGAAGAGAGAAATCAGTGATGACTTTTTGGTTTTTAACCAGAGCAAATAAGTGGATGGAGTTGCCTTTTACTTAGAAGGAAGAGTCGGAGTGAATGGGATCACAAGTTCCCTTTTGACCATGTTAAGTTTGAGATGCTAGTTTGACATATGCCTGTGGAAATGTTGAATAGGCCTTTGGATGTTTTCATTTGGAGCTCAGCAGAGTGATTGAGCCTGGAAAATAGAAATGTGGAAGTTGTTAGCTTATAACTGGTATTAAGGCCATGGGCCATAAAAGAGGGAAAGAATATAGACAGAGAAAAGAAACAGTACACTGGCCCCTTCAGCATTATGAAATCAGAAAAAGGAAAAGGATCCAGCAAAATGGACTAAGAAGAAACAGTCTATGGAGTAGGAGAAAAATCAGAAAAGTATAGTGTCCCAGAAGGCAAATAAAAAAGGGATTTCAGAATTAAGAACTCAATCCCATTTATAATAGCCACCCCCACCCAACACACACACCCACACCCACACACACATACACACACACACCCACACACACACACCTCTAGGAGTACATTTAACCAAGGAGATGAAAGATCTCTACAAGGACTACAAAACCTGGATGAAAGAAATTGTAGACAACACAAACTAATGGAAACACATCCCATGCTGACAGATTGGAAGAATCACTATCATTAAAATGACCATATTCACCAGAGCAATATACAGCTCCAATTCAATTGCTATCAAATTACCAATGTCATTTTTCACAAAATTAGAAAAATTAATCCTAAAATTCATATGTAACAAATAAAAGCCCGAATAGCCAAAGCACGCCCAAGCAAGGGAATAAATCTGGAGGCATCACATTGCCTGACTTCAAATTATACTACGAGGCTATACTAACTTAATCAACAGGCACTGAGACAAAAATAGACACGTAAACCAATGGAACAGAATAGAGAACCCAGAAATAAAGCCACATACCTACAACCAACTGATCTTTGATAAAATCAACAAAAATAAATAATGAAGAAAGGATACCCCATTCAATAAAAGGTGCTGGAAAAACTGACTAGCCATGTGTAGAAGAAGGAAACTGGACCCCTATCTCTCACCATGTACAAAAGTTAACTTGAGACGGATTAAAAACCTAAATGTAAGACGTGAAACTATAGAAATCTTAAAATAAATCTTAGGAAAAACTCTTCTGGACATTTTAGGCAAAGAATTTGTGGTGAAGACCCCAAAAACAAATGCAACAAAAATAGACAAATGAGACTTAGTTATACTAAAAAGCCTATATACAAAAAAAGAAATAGTCAATGAAATCAACAGGTAACCTACAAAATGGGAGAAATATTTGCAAATTATGCCTCTAACAAAGGACTAATGTCCAGAATCTACAAGAAACTCAACAAGAAAAAATAGCCCCATTAAAAACTGGGCAAAGGACATGAACAGACATTTCTCAAAAGAAGACATACAAGTGGACAACAAACACATGAAAACATACTCAGCATCACTAATCATCAGATAAGTGTGTATTAAAATCACACCGGCCGGGCGCGGTGGCTCATGCCTGTAATCCCAGCACTTTGGGAGGCCGAGGTGGGCGGATCACCTGAGGTCAGGAGTTCAAGACCAGCCTGGCCAACATGGCGAAACCTTGTCTCTACTAAAAATACAAAAATTAGCCAGGCGTGGTGTCACATGCCTGTAATCCCAGCTACTCAGGAGGCTGAGGCAGGAGAATCACTTGAACCTGGGAGGTTGCAGTGAGCTGAGATCATGCCACTGCACTCCAGCCTGGATGACAGAGTGAGACTCTGTCTCAAAACAAAAGAAAACAAACATAAAACAACAACAAACCACACCAAGATATCATCTTACACCAGTAAGAATTGCTGTCATTAAAAAGTCAAAAAATAACGAATGATGTGGATGTGGAGAAAAGGAAATGCTCATACACTGTTAGTAGGAATGTAAATTAGTTCAACCCCTAGGGAAAACAGTATGGAGATACCACAAATAACTAAAAAAGAACTATCATTCGACTCAGCAATCCTACTACTGGGTATCTACCCAAAGGAAAAGAAATCATTATATAAAAAAAGACTCCTGTACGTGTATGTTTATCACAGCACTGTTTTTAATAGCAAAGTCATGGAACCAACCTAAGTATGCACCAGTGGTTGACTGGATAAAGAAAATGTGGTATATATTCACCACAGGATGCTACACAGTCATAGAAAAGAACAAAATCATATCCTTTGCAACAACATGGATGGAGCTGGAGGCAATTATCCTAAGTGAACTAACTCAGAAACAGAAAATCAAATACCACATGTTTTCACTTATAAGCAGGAGCTAAGTAATGGGTACACATGGACATAAAGATGGAGAGAATAGACTCTGGAGACTCCAAAAGTGGAGAAGGTGGGAGGGGAATGAGGATTGAAAAATTACCTGTTGGGTACAATGTTCAAGATTTGGGTGATGGGTACACTAGGAGCCCAATCCCCACCCTTACACTTAATTCCCATGTAAGAAACACACGTGGCCGGGCGCAGTGGCTCACGCCTGTAATTCCAGCACTTTGGGAGGCCGAGGCGGGTGGATCACCTGAGGTCAGGAGTTCGAGACCAGCCTGACCAACATGGAGAAACCTCGTCTCTACTAAAAAATACAAAAAATTAGCTGGGCGTGGTGGCGCATGCCTATAATCCCAGCTACTGGGGAGGCTGAGGCAGGAGAATTGCTTGAGCCTGGGAGGCGGAGGTTGTGGTGAGCCGAGATCGTGCCATTGCACTCCAGCCTGGGCAACAAGAGTGAAACTCCGCCTCAAAAAAAAAAAAAAAAAGAAACACACGTACCCCTTGAATATAAAATTTAAAAAACTAAAAATGAAAAAGAAGGGGTTTCAAGAGAGAATAAGTGATAAGTGAGTCACATAATGCTGAGAAGTTAACTAATATATTTAGCAGCATGAGTACATAGGGATAAGTGATTGCTTTCCCTCATAAAACAGTGATCTCAAAATGTGGGGAGCTTGTTAAAATGCATATTCTGGCCCACAGCCCCAGAGATTCTGATGTAGTAAGTCTATGGTGAGGCCCCATTTTTAACAAGCTTATCAGTTGATTGAGTGGCCCAGATTTTAAGAAAAGTTGCACATAAGAACTACAAAGTTCATCTTATACCATGGTTTCAGTTTCATTTAAAGAGAAGAGATTCTCTCTTACCTTTTAATGAGGCAAGATAGGAGACCGCCGCATCATCTGTCAGGTTAGAATATTAAGCGCTGGAATTTGGAAGGGAATTTGTTTCATCCCTTAGATGATTCTTAAAAGAGATTGGCATATCAATTTTTTTTTCTGTATAGTTCATTTAAAATTTTACTTGAAAGTAGAGGGGTAAGTTTCTGAAGGCACTATGATTTTTTAGTAAAGGGAAAATAGATGTAAATTCAGTGACACGTAAAAGACAAGAGGCCCATTTGTATATTTTGAAATAATTTGAGAATTACACAATGAAGCAGGATGGGAATTATCCTTACACAGTTAACCCAATGGAAGACCTAACTAGGAATCTAATGGAAATGCCTGTACAGTACATATATCACCATGGTTAATGAAAAATCCTCAAACTTTTAAGTAGAAGAGGTAGAACTGAGGTGTTCTGACTTGATACCTGCTTATTCTTTAACCAAATAGCAAACACAATCTCCTTGAGTAGCACGGAGAGGGGTCCCCATGGCTTTGGGTTTAAGAAAACCATTGAGCATTAGAGGCTGCATCGGCAGGTGTATTGAATAGGAAAACGGTCTGTTAATTCTCCTGCTTTGCGGGGATCAACCCTGAGACATGTTCAGACATGTCCTTGTGGATATCCACACTTACACTTTCCTGCCTCACTCCCTCTCTCCTATAGAGTTTATCAAGCATTTATTGAGTGCCACATGTATGCAAGGCATAATAACCTTAAGTAATAACTATAATTCCTTCTACCATATGCTTCTGTTCCTACAGCATAATAGAGGGAAATGAAAATCATAAAAATACCAATAAGATAAATATTTACGTTGGGTCAAGCAGAGCAGGAAAGGGAAATTGTGGAGGGAGAGGAGGAAGCAACAGTTTCCCCAGGATCTCAGTGGAAGATAGTTTCCTCAACTATTCCTTGAAATACCATGGATAACTTAGTGGTAACAAGGAGTGTTATCATTTGTTGTGATAGTTAATTGTGTTCATCTTCTTTAAGCCACCTTTGACGCCTGGAACTATTTTGTATGAAGCAGAGCTATCACAATTTTCCGAAGACATAAAGAAGTGGAAGGAGAGATACGTTGTAGTTAAAAATGATTATGCTGTGGAGAGCTATGAGAATAAAGAGGTAAGACACTTCTTTGTTACTACTGGTTCTTGCACTATTCTTAAAAGTTTAGCTGGGTTCATTGGTGTGCCCTCTCCTTGGAGACTGATTTATTCAGTAAGCACTCATTCATGTAGGTACCAGTTTCAGCTAACAGATACTGATTGAATGCCTACTGCATATCAAGTGTTATACAAGGTTCTGGGTATACAGCAGTTGGTAAGACAGATGCTTGCTGTCTCGTGGCAAGGTAGACTTTGAACAGGTGATTACAAGTGAGTATGAAGATAGAAGGACCAGTATTTGGCATAGGAGCCTTTCCTATGATCATTCAGCCTCGAGATCTTTCTCAGCCACTGTCCTGATGTCTCTGCTCTATGTCCCTGTCTTCCCACTCTGAAGCCCTGTGCGTGACAGGTGGCTGAGGAGTTATTTCATAGGTTGTTATTGAATTTGAATCTGCCTGGGTTTGCCTGGGTTCCTAGGAATTCAGAATGCCTCACATACTTTATTCCCATGGAGGTATTTTTTTTTCATTTAACTTTTTTTCTGGTTATTTCATTATTTTCCTTATCTGTAAAATGTGAAGATGAGATAATGGGTGTAAAGCATTCAGCACTTGGGAGGACTTCAGTTTTTATTGGTTCCCATTTCTTTCCTTATGTAGGGAGGTAGTGTGGTACAGGGGAAAAAATATCAGGCAGTGAATTTGGCAAACTAAAGGTTAGGTCGAGTTGTGCCATTAACTAGAAGTGAACTCATTGACAAGTGACTTCTTGTCTTCAGGCCTCAACTAAGCTAAACAGTTACGTCAAATGATCCCACTGTCCTCCCAGATCTCATACTGTGCACATTTTTTAGTCTACATAGACCCTCAAGCTCCCTTTGAAATGAACAGGTACTATTTATCAGTGAAGGATAGTGACAGATTTAAAACTCTGCTCTCTGGCCTCTGAGCTCAAGAATAGTCAAGACGGCTGGGTGCAGTGGCTCATGCCTGTAATCTCAGCACTTTGGGAGGCCGAGGCAGGCAGGTCAACTGAGGTCAGGAGTTCGTGATCAGCCTGGCCAACATTTTGAAACCCCATCTCTACTAAAAATACAAAAATTAACTGGGCGTGCTAGTACATACCTGTAGTCCCAGATACTCAGGTGGGTGAGGCAGGAGAATCACTTGAACTTGGGAAGTGGAGGTTGCAGTGAGCCGAGATCACCCTACTGTACTCCAGTCTGGGTGACGGAGCGAGGCTCCATCTCAAAAAAAAAAAAAGAGTAGTCAAGATAGTCTTCATAGAGAACTGTGAGGAGTACTCCTGATGCTAGACCATTAGGAAGAGGCTTCAGACGGACAGACCAATCTGTTTCCTTCCCATTTCTCATGGAAAATAGAAATAAAATATACTACAAATTTATTTCACAAGATACCAGGTAAAGCTCAAGTGCTCTCGGGTAGACTTACTCTTTTCAACATTTATTAAGCTAATATTTTCTCTGCTTATCAATATTAGGATTTTATTCAACACTTGATGTGTACTCAGCAACAAAGTATCAATACGCTACAAATAATAATAACAAGTCATCTTATGTTTTGTATGACCCATTACAATGTCCTTTCAGAAGAGCTTGAGGAGGGACAGTGTAGCGTAATATGGCCCATATTTAGGGCTTTGACTCATACCTTTACCACTTACTTACTAGATATAGCGCCCTTGCCTAAGTTAGAAATCTTGAGTCTCAGTTTTCTCATCTATGAAATGAGATCCGCGTGATTTCTTTGCCGTGGTGTTGAGCACAGTAAGTGAATGAATGTACTGAAGCATTTAGCATACGGCTGGGCCTGTGGTCAAGCTAGAGCTGGGTGTGGAGCAGTTGTTGGTATGATTACTACTGACCCATTGAGAGGAAACAGCCCTAGATCTTGTTCTTGGATTTATTAAAGTTTTTCACTGCATTTAACACTAACTGAAGTTTCATTTTGAATCAAATGTTGATGTTTTTCCTCTTTTCACTTATTTCAGCTTGCTCTCTCAGCTTGCAGTTTGTACATTGCACTGCTTTTTCTTTGTTCATCATTTTTAACTGAACCTGTTCACATTGTTAAGATATGGTGACTGAAGTTGGTAATAACCAAGTATTTTTTAAAACTTGGAATTTTTTAAAGTTCATGCAGTTTGTCATAATTTCTCAAAGTTTTAATAATATATATTTTTTTAGTTTATGGAAGTATCTTATAAAATTATGTCTAAGAATTACGCATTAAGTACCTGTAAATTGTCTACTATTTTATTTAGAGTCCAATTTTGGCTGGCAATTAAACAGGAAAAGTAAAACATTCTCACTTGATAATCAGTATCTATTTTGTGTGCACTGGGCCTGGACAGACATGAATATGAATCCTGGATGTGTCACCTACTCACTGCTGGGCCATGGGCAAGTTATTCAGTTTCTTTGCGCTTCACATTTCCCGTTTGAAAAATGGAGATAACATCTAATGCATAGTACCGTTTTGAGGATTAAATGGTATAATGCTTATAAAAGCCAATATTGGAGCCTGTTATAACTAATAATACAATTCACTTTTGAGTCCAGTCTAAATAAAATTGCTTCTAAATCGTCTTAATATCATATAAGTTTAGATTCTTCTCTCAATATTATTGTTTCACTATAATGTAGCTCTGTGGGAGTGCTTAGAGTTTTTTAAGGTATTATTTCATGAGGAACCCTCAATTATGTAGAGATCCTCCTTCCTGGGTTAATCATTCATTCAGAAGAGTCCTCCAGTCTTCCTTATTAGGATGAATAGGTCAGACTGCCAGAATTCTGTGATAGTGGGTATATTCTGCTCCCTGACATGCTTAAGCAGTTGATTAATGGTTGTTACAAGTATGAAGACAAGCCTTTTAGATATCTGAGAGTTTGTTTTATTTGGATCTCTTCACTATCTTATTGCTGCAGAATATGTTACCGTTACTCTGATTATGTTGGTCAGATCAACATTATTTAGTTATTTCCAAGAGTACATTCTAGATTTTGGGTTTCAAAGTTTCTTAGTTTCAATTCTCAATGTGCCTTTAGATTACTAGTTGCAGAATTTTGCCTTGACTTTAGCCCTCCCGTCAGATGCGCATACTTAAATTTTATCTTACCTGTATGTCCTTGTGGGCATATGTGCTTACCAAACTGCTTTAGCAATGCCCTGTGCCTCTTTTCTGTGTCTCAAATAGCAGAGCTTCTTGTCTGCTGGCCAGAATTTTTTCTGATGTCACAATGCTGTACTTTCATCTCAACCATTTTGCTGCAAAACAGTTTCACATCTGAGGGCAAAGTAGTGGCATATTTTATGCCAACATTTTAATGTTTTGATGAAAATCCATGGTAACTATCATTGCCGCTACGTGTTCCACAGTCTCATGAGTCATCATATGTGGCCCACGTCAGTCACCAAGCATTCTGTGCAGTATTTCTGTGATCGTCACCTTTGTGGTTATTATCAGAATGATTTAGGTGTTAGCATCTGAAATGACAAATGTGGTAGGGACTTTCTGAGTTACTGAGATTATGTTTTCCACGTTCGAGAACATACTTAGGGTGAATCTCCCTGAGATTAGGGACTCTTATTTACCATGTTGTGACCGTCACATGAAAGTATTAAAATATTACCTTGCCATTAGCAGGTATTCAAAACATATTTTTTGAATAAATGACTGTAACTCAATCACATAGTATGGGGATTGCTATCTCTGAAAGTCTGAATCTGTCTATTTGTTTTATTCCTGGTATTTTCCAAAAATCAAATGGGGAAAAAAAATATCATTCCTATATGCTTTCCTCCCCCAGGCCTATCAGAGAGGAGCTGCTCCTAAAAGCCGAATTCTTCCAGCTGGTGGCAAGGTGTTAACCTCAGAAGATGAATATAATCTGTTGTCTGATAGGCATTTCCCAGACCCTCTTGGTGAGTTGCTGATCATTCTTTTCCAAGGCAAAATGACTAAGCTTCTTTATTTAGCAGAGCAGTGTTTCTCAGTGAAGGAGAGGGATTTCCCTCCAGAGACATTTGGCAGCATCTGGAGACATTTTTGTTTGTCACAACTGGAAGGAGGGTGCTATGGCATTTATTGAATAGAGGCCAGGGATGCTACAAAACATCCTACCACGCACAGGACAGACCCTAACAACAAAGAGTTATCTGGCATAAAGTATCAGTAATGCCAAGGTTGAGAAACCCTGGGCTAGACACTCATGCCTATAGACAAGTGGAAGATGTGATTTCTATAGTTTAGGAAAACATTTTACCACTTCCGTTATTTCTAATCCCATTCAATAATACACAGTCAGCCTCTGTGTTTCTAGCACATGGAAAATGTGCCATCAGCCAGGTATCTTGAAGCTTTTGGAATATATTGCAGGCTTTGATAGCACTCCACAAGGCAGCAGAAATAAACAGGTAGGGCCCACTCCATGACATGTACAATCCCATCTTTTAGTAAGCAAGCCTGGACCTGTCAGGGAATACTATTTTTCTAATTATAGGATGATATACAAGTAAATACCCTAAATAGACAAAAAACCTTTTAATCAGTGTTACCGTAACTCATAGCTACTGTGAAAAAAAAAAAAAAAAAAAAGCATTGCATTAATTTGCATATCTATAAATAAAGCTGGGATGCTGCTATGGAAAGAGAATTGGGAGACTGGATTTTTATCTAGTTCTGGCTGTGCCACTTACCAAATGCTTTAGCTTAGCCGGCTGCTGAACAGTTCTGGTTTCTATTTCTTCAACTCAAAAACAGGGCTTTGAACTTAAAAACCTAGAAATGTCTTTCTAGCTCTAACTTTCTTTAATTCTCATTCATTCCACTTTTTACATATGGAGAAATGATGGCTAATATATAGACCAAATAGGGCATTTCATAGAGATTCATGAAGTGTGGATAATGTAATAACTCCATTTGGCTTTGCGTAAATCATACTACCCAGTAATTACTTGGTTCCTGAAGAGAGCCCTGGTTCTTATTAATGGACATAATAATTTAATTAGAATTTATGGAGAAAAACGTAATCATTTTATCAATTGTTATTTCAGTGCTGACTGCTTAGCATAGTGTTTTTAATAACACAATTACGGGATTGGTACATGGACCATAAACCAAGATTAACAAATTATTACTAAGTAATTCATGCTAAAACAACATTTTATTGCACTATGCATATTATTATATTTTCTTTTACATCTACTTATATGCCCTTGGAGGTGGAGCTGCAGCTAGAAATGGGAATACCAACATGTTGACTCATCCAAATCTCTCTCAAACTTTCCAATGAAATCAGTCAGAAGAGACAATATGTTTATTGATTTATTGCTGAAATCATATTGGAAGGAATGAAAAGGACTAAAAAACACAAGTCCTGTGTGATTAATCCCAGTTGGCCCAAGGCTTCAGATTGGGGCATTTCAATGACTTTTTAAAATTGTGTGGTGTGACCTTCTGACTTTTAAAATAGAATATTCTACAGTAGATCAGTTGTGATATTCTTGTAACTCAGAAAAAATTCACTGATGCCATCTGGAAAATTGTTGTAAAAGGTTGAGAGATAACTAGAGGCTAATAGGAATGAATTTTATGGGCTTGTTGAGGCTTTTTAAATGCAAAGGGTCAATGTTGCTTTTAGTTGCTTGTACAAAATTGTGGCATTCTTGGAGAGGGCAAGGAGGATTGATAGAACCATGTCAATGAAGAAGACTGACTCTGTGATATTATTTCTACTGGAAAGAATAAAGGCATAATAAAGATGGGAGGCTTATGAATAAGTGCATTTCTTTTTCTTTTCTTTTCTTTTTTTTTTTTTTTTGAGACAGAGTCTCGCTCTGTTGCCCAGGCTGGAATGCAGTGACGTGTGATCATGGCTCACTGTAGCCTCAACCTCCTGGGCTCAAGTAATCCTCCCACCTCAGCCTCTCGAGTAGCTGGGACCACAGCTACATGCCACTATGCCCAGAAAAACAAAATGAAACAAAAAAACAAAAAAGGAATTGCAGAAACAATGGTCTTACTCTGTTGCCCAAGCTGGTCTTTAACTCCTGAGCTCAAGTGACCGTCCTGCCTTGGCCTCCCAAAGTGCTGGGATTATAGGCATAAGCCACCATGCCTGGCCAATAAGTGTATTCTTTACAGAGTGTTCAGCTAAGTTGATAACAGAAAAAAATGGCCCCATGTTTTGTTAAAGTAATTCACTTGTTTGGCATTTTACTGGTTAGCATCTGGTTCACTGCATACAACAAAAAACTCAAAGTTTTATTATTTCACTAAAGATATTTGGATATTCGTCCAGGGCTGATGTGGACTAAATTTGTCAGAAGCTCAGGCTCTTTCTTGCTTTCTCCCCCTTTGTTTCTAGGTTGTGGTCCCTACTGGCAGAGTCCAGGGTGGCTGCTGAGCTCCTACCATAGCGTTCTCATTCCAGATAATAGGGAGGAGAAAAGGAAAGGAGGGGGGTACAGTCACTTTCTTTAGAGATACCTCCAGGAAGTTTCATATGCCACTTCAGTTTATATCTTACTGGACAGATCTTAGTAGCTGTGGGCTCACCAAGCTGCAAGGGAGGCTGGAAATGTAGTCTTAGTTTATGTAGTCACTTGCCCATCTAAAAATCAGGGGCCTTATTCTCACCAGAAAGTGAAATAGATATCATTTTACAACTATAGGTGTCCCTATAGCATTCAATCATTCATTCATTTGCTCATTTTCATGTTGATTCATTCCCAGCATTGTGCTAGGTCCTGGTAGGCCACGGCTTGTGCTCGCGGTGCATTCTGCTCTGTTACCTTCAGATTCCGGGACACTGGAACCGAGCTCCCATACATCCCCAGGAATTTATTCTTCGTTTAAACCAATCCTGATTGATTGATTGATTGATTTCGAGATGGAGTCTCGCTCTGTCACCCAGGCTGGAGTGCAGTGGCGTGATCTCAGCTCACTGCAACCTCTGCCTCTCGGGTTCAAGCATTTTTCCTGCCTCAGCTTCCTGAATAGCTGGGATTACAGGTGCGCACCACCATGCCCGGCTAATTTTTGTATTTTTAGTACAAACGGGGTTTCACCATGTTGGCCAGGCTGGTCTCGAACTCCTGACCTCATGATCCACCCTCCTCGGCCTCCCAAAGTGCTGGGATTACAGGCGTGAGCAATTCTGATTTATTAATTTGCCAGAATTGACACGGTTCTGTAGCCTCCCATGTGGTTATGATTCATTTCCCTGTATTCCCAGTGCTTTCAATGGTCTCTTAGAGAGACCCTCTTCCTTACCTTTCCCTGAGATTGGCGCCTAATACATATGCAGGAAGTACAGAACTAACATTTTCTTCTGCTTGTTCTCTGTGACTCTGGAAAAAGTTGGGACTCTTTTAACCAAGTGCAATATCATGTAATAGGAATGCATGGAAAGGAGTAAAGTTTAGGTAGGGGTTCTGAATAGTAGTGGGTTTAAAATGAGTTTCTTGGAATTGATTTTGAGGGAAGAGGTAAAAGTCCCATTGTCTAGGGCTTTAAAAAATATCCTAGGCCAACACAGCATATTTTTCACTCAACAAACTGAAGTTGAACATCTGCTGTGTTCCATGACTGTGCTATGGGCTAAGGATGCAAAGCTCTGGAAGATGCAGTCTGCGTCTCTCGGCTCTCACAGTGGGTAGCAGTGGTTCTCTCTGGGGAGGAGAACAGCCCGGGAATCCATCTCACTCCCTTTCCCCACCTCCTCACCTTGAGTATGGGCGCTGGGCATGAAAACAGGTCATTGCAGTATTTGGGGAGAACAGGGTAGGGAGCACCTAACTCTGTCTCTGGTGGCAGTGGGATGTGCCAGCAAAGGTATCCCAGAGGAGTGGCTTTTGAACTGACTTTTGAAGGATGAATGAGAATTTTTTATGGGAAAGCATGATGGAAAGGAAGGAAGAGAGGGTTCTTTGGACTGTAGGAACAATATAACAAGTCATGGAATGGGTGAACACACCCTGGGAGGGTACAGGCAGAGCGGAGGGGAGGCCAGCACAGAACAGGGCAGGCACCAATGCTTAGCGAGGAGATGGAGAGAGTCAGCAGAGGAACCAATAAAGGTGATAAAGAAGAAACAAAATTCTACAAAGCATGAAGGAAACCAGGAGAGAGGCATTCCTGGAAGTCATGGGGAGAGAATGTTTTCAAAGAAGGGGTAATTAGCAGCAGCAAATATTCCAAGTCAGATGAAAAGAAGCAGCCATAGGCTGGCAGTCAGGATGACATAACTGGCTTCAGCAGTTGGGTTTCAGGAGTTGGTAGGGACAGGAATCAGAGTGAGGTGAGAATAAGGTTGATGGCATAAAAACAGCAAGTGGTGTTTGGCAGTGACGGGGAGGAGGGAGAGAGTGCAGGGCAGAGAGCAGCCCTGTTGGAGCTGGAGCCTGCAGGGCCAGTAGAGTGAGGGGCTGCACAGGTGGTCAGTGGCCTGCAGAGGGCCAGGAGGGCAGACGGAGCTCTGTTTGTGGGTCTTTAGACATAAGGAAGTTGAGAAAGATTGTGCCCAGGCTGGGCGCGGTGGCTCATGCCTGTAATCCCAGCACTTTGGGAGGGCAAGTCAGGTGGCTCGCTTGAGCTCAGGAGTTTGAGATTAGCCTGGGCATCATGGCAAAACCCTGTCTCTACAAATAATACAAAAAAACTAGCCGGGTGCGGTGGCTCATGCCTATCATCCCAGCTACTCGGGAGGCCGAGGCGGGCAGATCACTTGAGGTCAGGAGCCTGGCCAACAAGGTGAAACCCTGTCTCTACTAAAAAGACAAAAATTAGCTGAAGGTGGTGGTATGTGCCTGTAATCCCAGCTACTTGGGAGGCTGAGGCAGGAGAATCGTTTGAATCTGGGAGGTGGAGGTTGCAATGAGCAAAGATTGTGCCACTGCACTACAGCCTGGGCAGCAGAGCGAGACTCTGTCTCAGAAAAAAGAAAACATTGTGTTCTTGGTATCCTCACTGTCCCCGTGGTGTTGGGTAGGAGGCCAGGCAGCCAGCAGCAGTGTAACAGGACAAGCTGGTGGAGGGATGCCAGAGGAGCTGGTGCTCCCAGTTTCCCTACCCTGTGAAAATATCTCACCGACTTTCCATCCCATGCCCTGCCCCAGATAGTTACCCTCACAACCTGAAACACATATTTGAAGTAAAAGATACACGTTTGAAAAGGTATTTGTGTTTTCAATATTTCTTTAGCCTCCAGTGAGAAGGAAAACGCTCAGCCCTTCGTGGTCCTGCCCAAGGAATTCCCAGTGTACCTGTGGCAACCCTTCCTCAGACACGGCTACTTCTGCTTCCACGAGGCTGCTGACCAGAAGAGGTTTAGTGCCCTCCTGAGTGACTGCATCAGGCATCTCAATCATGGTATGGCGCGGCTCCCCTCTCCTCCCCGGGGCGGGAAGTGGGGCAGCCCTCGCTGAGTTGTCCTGGTCCATCATCTGTTGCAGTGATTCTCAGAAAGAACCGCAGATTGGCCAAGTGCAGTGGCTCATGCCTGTAATCCCAGCACTTTGGGAAGCCAAGGCCAACAAATCACGAGGTCAGAAGTTCGAGACCAGCATGGCCAGTATGGTGAAATCCCACCTCTACTAAAAATACAAAAAAAATTTAGCTGGACGTGGTGGTGGGCACCTGTAATCCCAGCTATGTGGGAGGCTGAGGCAGGAGAATTGCTTGAACCTGGGAGGCAGAGGCTGTGGTGAGCTGAGATTGTGCCACTGCACTCCAGCCCAGATGACAGCGTGAGCCTCCGTCTCAAAAAAAAAAAAAAGAGCCACAAATGGTGCTGCCCCAGGGAAGAAGGGGGAAACAGGTAAAGGGAGAGTTCTATGCACAAGGAACCTAGCCTGCTTGCTGGTTTTCAGGCGGGTCCGGGAGGCCCCGGTGAAGCATAACATGGGGCAGTTATCTGGCCACAAGTTGGTGGGGGCATTCTGACTGCCCTGAGTTTATCCATGTAGACCATTTGGCATATACTTCACTCTCCTTCTTCCTGATTTAAAAAAATCTAAATGCCAGCAAGAACGTGCCAGTTTTCCCTGGCAAATGCTAGTCTTTATGACATTTCCTTCTTATTTTCACCTTTATTTCTGAATAACAGTTACTCAGTTAAGATCAGTGGCACAGTCTGTGGTAATCTAGTATTTGTTTCTGAATCAGTGGTTCTCAAAACTTTAGGGCTCATAAGAATCACCAGGAGAACTTAAATAAAACTCATATTCTTAGGCTTCACCCCCAGACATTCTGACTTACTGGGTACACCGTGGGGCCTGGACTTGGCTTTTCTAGCACAAGGCCGAGTGGCACTGATGTTGCTGGTTCGAGAACCACCCTTGGGGTGGTGTTGCTTCAGACCATGTTGCCTCCAGGCACGGACTTAACCAATATGACGTCAATAGTAAAAGAGACTTCTCGTTCCAATATGTGATGTATATACTGAGGTGAATGCTGGTTTTTCTGGACTCCACAAAGTCTTCAGTTACAGACAACTGCACTCTTTGTTCTTGGCACTTGGAAAGGCAGCCAGTCTAAGAACACTGGGGGCTTACTCTGTGCCAGCCTCTGTGTAGGTGTTAGGAACAGGGTAATGAAGCATGCACAGTTCCTGTCTCTGGGAGTTGAAATTCAAACAAGGAGGTTGGATAAACACTCACCAATTATCTTTTGAAAGTTATCACAGTTAATGTGTTAAAGAGCGACGAGAGGTTACTAACTAGTGAAGAAAGGAGTGCCGAACTTTCAGCTCTCCAGGGGAGTCCTCTATGAGCAGGTGACATTTGAGCTGAGTCACCTCACCCATGTGCCTTTTTTTCCTAATATGGTTAATTTCACTGTATACTTCTTTTAAAATTCAGAGGTTTCCCTGAGTGTGTCAGTCCCACAGAGCGAGAGTCACTAGTGATGCATCTCAACTAATTCTTGGCTTTAGCTGTGTTATCGATGGGGACTCGTGGAAAAAGATAAGGTCAGTCTGTTTTGCCATGGCAACTCTGAGTCACATTCGTCATCATACTGGCTCATAACTAGTTAGGAACTTTATGAAAAAAAGATACTTTTATTAAAATCTTGCCTTGTGGTTTTGATGTTCTAGAGACAAAGAATTGCCCAGCACTGACTGCTCCATTTAGTTCATTTTCCACTGCACTTGCCCGTCTGTGTTTAGGGCCTTGGTCTAGTAGGAACATGCAGTTGGCACTCAGCACGGGAACCGCGAAGTTTCACTGAGTGCAGAATGCTCCCTGCCCAGCCAAATGGGACTTACTGCATTCCCCCTTTCATGTACATAATAGGAATTTCTCTGAGGAGTTTTTGGATGTTATGTAGCCTGCATTTAGACTCCATTTATGGAAGATTTCAGCCCATTCAAAACCCCACTCTGCTCTCCAGTATGTTATCAAAGGCACCAAGATAATGAGGTCTAGTCATATTTCCCTGGTTCTGTGTCACATTCCTCTGCCCAGAAACTGTTTTATCCTCGCTGAGGCTTTATGCAGACTTAATTTGGCATAACTTCCAGTAGCTCCAGTCAGAACCAGAAGCTGTGATGACATTGTAGGGAACAGTCCTTGACTATCATGGGCCAAAGAGCCGACCTTTCTTTTCTCGCCTCTTTTTCTGTTTTTGACAGCACTATGAACCACTCATCTTTATTGTGTCACATTTTCTGTTCTAGCCTGTTACTCATTGCATTATTTTGAGTAAACCAGAAACAGGCTTTCACAAGCTGCCACTTAACCACTTTTTCCCATAATTACCCAAAAACTTAAGAAATAGATTTAAAATTAGAGCTGGGATAAAGGCTAGAAACCCTGAGGTGGCTGCTGGGAGCCTGCTATCCTCTACCTGCATGTAGGCGAGGAAGGGCTGTCAGCCTGCTGTGGCCATTGCTTCATTGGCTCTCAGGCCACCATACTTCTCTGTTGAGAACTGGGTCCTAGGCATTCTAGTATCAGAGGCGTGTAAACCAGAGCAACTCCATCTTAAACAGGAGCTGGGTAAAATGAGGCTGAACCTCCTGGGCTGCATTCCCAGATGGTTAAGGCATTCTAAGTCACAGGATGAGATAGGAGGTCAGCACAAAATGCAGGTCATGAAGAACTTGCTGATAAAACAGGTTGCAGTAAAGGAGCCAGCCCAAACCCACCAAAACTAAAATGGCGACAAGAATGACCTCTGGTCATCCTCACTGCTATACTCCCACCAGTGCCATGACAGTTTACAAAACCATGGCAACGTCAGGAAGTTACCCTACATTGTCTAAAAAGGGGAGGCATAAATAATCCACCCCTTGTTTAGCATATCGTCAAGAAATAACCATAAAAATGGGCAACCGGCAGCCCTCGGGGCTGCTCTGTCTATGGAATAGCCATTCTTTTGTTCCTTTCCTTTCTTAATAAACTTGCTTTCCCTTTGCACTGTGAACTCATCCTGAATTCTTTCTTGTGAGAGATCCAAGAACCCTCTCTTGGGGTCCGGATCAGAGCCCCTTTCTTGTAACACTAACAGCTGATGCTAGGCATGTTGATCTCACTTGGGGTTCCAGGACATGTTGCCAAGTACTCAGATCCACCACAACCCAGCCCACTTGCCCCAGAAATATTGGGTCCGAATGTGGCTACATGTTAATGTTGATTCATTCTGAATCTAGAACCCCCTTGTCCTACTCTTCCTTATAGGGTGGGCGTTTCCTATTTAACCCTGATGAAGGGCCTGATTGTGCCCTGTTCTCCAACAGTAAGGCTAGCTTCTAAGGTAGGTAAGGGCCAGTAGAGAGCTCTGTGTTTCTCCCTTCTTCAAAGGGGAGAGCAGCCTTTAGGAGCCTCAAAGATTATTTTGTATCCTAAGGAGAACAAAGGGACAAAGGGGTGTGTGGGGGGGAGGGTGCATGTGTGTCTGTGTGTGCATGCTCACATGTGTGCTTTCACATGTGTTTTGTTTTTATTTAGTTTTGGCACCTCTTCATTGGGCAGGCATAAGAAAATCGCATAAGATTAATCCTTAGTAAAACATCCCACTCCACGTCACTGGACTAAATGTCAAGCCCACTGTATAGCATGATCCTAGAGCAGCAGCTGCTGTCCTCTGTCCCTTTTGGAGTCACACTTTAATCCCTTGTCCCTTGATCAGGGAAAGCCATAGTTCTGAATGTCTGCTGCCACAGAATGAGACTTATATAAAGCCAAGATGTTCTGAGACAGTCCTGTTGTCCAAAATGCAATCCTATTCTTCAGAACTTTAGTTTGCAAAATATGATCATTGTAGTTATGGGGTATAGTTAAAGCTCCTGACAATACAGAGGACTGAACACATGCGATATGGAATAATGATCATTATTGATGCAAGTCTGTTCTTCCAGCTCAGGATAATCATTTCTTGGCATGTAAATGTGCAGGAAGGGGAAAAAGTGTTCCTGGCAGGAGGAATAGGATACAGGAGGGCCAGGAAGTAAGATAGAGCATGGACCATTACAGGAGCAGAAAGAATTTTGTGTGACTGGTACTTAGAGAGGAGAGAGGAAGATGGGCAGACTCCATACTATAAAGGGCTTTGTTATGCATATTAGGAACCTGGACTTGATTATAACAGCAATAGGAAGCCATTAGGATTTTAAGCAAATGAGCAACTTCATCAGATATTCACTTCAGAAAGTTCACAATGGCTGCAGTGTAGGCAGTGGATGAGAGGGTAGCATGGTGGGTGGCCAGGAGGCCACTTAAAAAACTTTGACTGGCAAGAGATGACAGTAGCTTGCACCAGAGTGAGGGAAGGCATTTGTCAATATCAAGCCATGGTACTCAGCCTAAAGGATTTGGGGGAACAGAAGAACTGGATGTTAGAAGACAGCCATCACTGGATGAATGCTGATTCTGGAAAGGAGGTGGAATGCTGGCAAAGTTTTGCTCAACAGTGCTGTGCTAGCTTGAAGGACACCCAGGACTGCCATTAAACAGATGCCAGTGTTCACATGGTCATAAAAACTAAGAAAGAGAGGACGGTAGAATATCTGGGAAGCATGAGTGCACACAGGTTGAAAAAAAGATAGTATCAAAGAAAAGCCCTTAGAATTTTGGTGAAAAAACCACAGCAATGTAAAGACACTTTGCAAACCATTGCTTCAAGTAAGACTAGTTCAATCACTTGTGACAGTGGTAACATCCAATGTTGTTTGTATGCAGTGAGTCAGGTGGAATGTGGAGCTATAGCAGTGATTATGTGTTGGAATTGGTTACTCTGTCAGTATTACAGGCCTTGAGCGCTTACCCCAGAAATCCCATGTCTTTATTACATTTGATTTTGATACTTGCAAATTTTAGGTGTTCAATAAATGTTGCAGAATTAAATTGAAATTTAGAACAACAAAGGACGTTACAATTCAAATCAGACAGAGCAAATCCATTTTGGTGTGTTTATTTGAACATGATTTTTTGCCGTCCAACACTCAGCAGCAAATCTCAGCTCTATTTTCCCCAGCTTATTTCTTCTTGGTCACCTACGAAGCAAGTTCATTACTTGAGAGACTATGCATCTAGTGTGGAGATCAATGAATTATAACAGAAAATATACAATGAATTTTAGTTTGTAATGTGTGAAAACATACTTTTGAATTTTATGGCACATGCTTGTTTATGGACATACACATATCTATGAGTTGGAAAATTCTAAGTTTTACTTAGGCTCCTTTGGGCACTTTAGTAAAAACTAATAATGTTTAGAGATAGATAAGTAAGAATACAATTCTCGTGAATGTATCTTTGAATGCTTTTACTTATAAAAATATTCTATGGTATACACGTGTTGAAATTCATACATAAAACCCTCTATGCACTGCAAGCAAAATGCTTGCTAGTTACTGTTAATAAATAAGTCGCTAATAATTTCCAGTTTTCCTAGTTGTCTCCCAAGCAGAATTCTTTAAAAGTGTTCTCTCTGCTTGAGCTACGTTCTCCTCTGGAGTATAGCCTGTGCTCTTTGCCTCACATAGTTAATACTCCACAGTTATCAATATTTCTCTTTGTCTCCTTGCGAGTATGTGGTTTTTACTTAGGAAGTAGTCACTCCCTTCCCTCCCCCACTTCCCCTCACCCCTGGTCCACGAAACTCTAAATTTGGGAGGGACTTTCATGGTCACCTATTACAATCCCTCGGGGTTTAATTATGATAAGGCTCAAATAGGTCACAGCTAGTTAGTGGCTGAGAACCAGTTGTCCCAACACCTGGCCTTTGACATCTGTTTCAGTTGTACATATCATGTTGTCTTCTCAGTGTTACTTTCTAAAAGACTTATCTCTTGGGCATTTTAAACGCGCTGCTATTAAATCAATCTACTCTTTGCATGATATGTTTGCATGATCCAGAGTGAAGCAAATCCATTTAAGATCAACTGAGACCTGGGGTATATGTGACTTCTCCATAAATTGTATGATCTGAGTTTAACTTGATATTTTGTCCATGGGCTAACCATGACTATATCTTTTAGTTTAGAAGTGCTCTGAAGATAAAATATTTGATAGCATAGCTTCTCTCCTAGTTCATTTAGTGTACTTTAAAATGCAAACCATGTATGATTTCATGCAATTTAAGTAAAAACTCTAATTTGTAAAGGAAGATTACACTGCTTATGAGGACATGGGTTGGAATACTTTAAAAATAATAGATCTAAAATATGCCTCTGTGTTATTTATACTTATGGATTTACTTAAATTACTTGAAGCTCTCAAAGCAGTTTAAGAGTTGGAACTAGAAGAACAGGTTTCCATCAGAGACTAGAATAAACAGAACTGCTCTCTCTTAGCCATTCAGTGTTTCTCCCCAGCAGTCTATGGGTTATACAGTCCTAGATTCACTGTTGTCTAAAGCTGTGTTGCCAGGAATTACATTTGAATACTTCTTTTGGCCCATCAAACATGGTGCCCTTTCAGTGCAGCCGCAGACTTCCACCCCATCTCCCTCAGTTCCAATGAACCAAATAGTTCTTTGGTATGAAGGCCTAAAAATTGTGTGGTTATGATAGTTCAGGATGACAAATTGGAACAATAATTTAAAAAAATTACACAAGCAGAGTTAAAGTTCATTTAAGCAAAAAAAATTTTTTTTTTGTACGTGCTATTTAGACTGGGTAGATTCCAAAATCACTGGACAGTTTTTGATATTATTATAGTTGACTGTGGCAAAGCCTGAATAGCTTTCAAGTTTTGGGTTTGTTTTTCTTCTTTTACTTATAGACAGGATATATTACAATTGAAACATACTTATTAAAATGACATAGTAAATGCAATGGCTGTTTTAATATGTGGTTTGATAATCAACATTATGAAAGGACTCTATTTGGCATATAGCCCAGAATTTCTTTTAAATATAAATATCCGGGAGAGTTTGGTTAAAATTCTCATCTGTTGTTATTGAACAGTGAGCCACATTCATTCTTCCCATACCATGAACAAGCTTAGAGAACGTGATATGGAAGGGAATCATGCTTGGAGCTATCATTTACTCTATTAGTTGTTTTGAGTTTTTAAAATTAAATATTGAGTAGATATAGAAGAATGTTTGTAAAGTATGTATAAACTATGAAGAACGTTATCGTTACCTCTGAAATTTCTTCTGTGTCGTTCCCTGATCCTATCGCCTTCTTTTCCCTTTGAGAAAGCTCCATACGAGATTTTGTGTTTTGCTTTTCTTTATGGCTTTATCACATATTCTTAATCATTTTGTGTGTTTTTAACTTTATCCATATGGAATTTTATCATGTTTCCTCCCATGACTTTTTTTTATTCAGTATTATATTCCAGTGCTTTATCCATGTTATTGCTTGTAACTGCAATTTATTGACTTTCAAAGCTAAACATATTCTATTATATTAATATACCGTAATTTCTAATATCTGTTTTACTCTAGATAGACATTTGGGTTGTTTCCACTATTTATTATTAACAGTGCTGCTGTGAACATTTTCTGTTTGTTGCTGGTTTATAGGTATTTAGTCTTGACTGGGTTTGCTAATATCTAAAGTAATGTTTACATCTGTGTTAATGAGTGTATTTGGCATGTAATTTTCCTATTTTTCAGTGGCATTTTCAGATTTTTGCATCAAGGTTATTTTTGCTTCATAAAATGATACATCTTTTTTTCTCCTTTGCTATAATCTGAAATAGTTTGTGTAAAACTGGAATTATTTGCATGTTTTAATATTTGCTAGAGTGTGCCTGTAAAATCATCTTAGGTGTTCTTTTTGTGAGAAGATCTTAAACTACTAAGTTAAATTTTAAAAATGTCATAGGAGTATTCAGTTTTTCTATTTCTTTTTTTTGAGACAGTCTCAGCTGGATTGCAGTGGCCCTATCTGGGCACACTGCAACCTCCTCCTCCTTGGCTCAAGCAGTTTTCCTGCCTCAGCCTCCCGAGTAGCTGGGATTACAGGCATGCACCACCATGTCCGGCTAATTTTGTATTTTTAGTAGAGACGAGGTTTCTCCATGTTGGCCAGGCTGGTCCCAAACTCCCGACCTCAGGTGATCCACCTGCCTCGGCCTCCCAAAGTGCTGGGATTACAGGTGTGAGCCACTATGCCCGGCCTTATCAACTTCTTAAAAAAAACGCAGATTTGGACTGGGGAGATTATTGTATATTTGTTTTCTATTACGTTAATTTCTGATGTTTTAAAATTGTCTTTCTTCTATTTTCTTGGGCTTTATTTTGCTGGCTTTGTTTTCTCATCTCTCCAGGTAGATGCTTAGCTCATTGTGATGATTTTAAAGCACTTGCAAATTCTTTAACATTCTTTCCTTGAAAAAATGGAGTCAAATTTTCCTCCACTTGAATGTTGGCCAGACATAGTGACTTCTTATGAACAGCATGTGGCAGAAGTGATGGTATATGACTTTCAAGAATAGATCATCAGGCCAGGCGCGGTGGCTCACTCCTGTAATCCCAGCACTTTGGGAGGCCGAGGAGGGCAGATCACGAGGTCGGGAGATCGAGACTATCCTGGCTAACACAGTGAAACCCTGTCTCTACTAAAAATAATAATAATAAAAAATTAGCTGGGCATGGCAGCGGGCGTCTGTAGTCCCAGCTACTTGGGAGGCTGAGGCAGGAGAATGGCATGAACCCAGGAGGCAGAGCTTGCAGTGAGCCAAGATCGCGCCACTGCACTCCAGCCTGGGCGACAGTGTGAGACTCCATCTCAAAGAAAAAAAAAAAAAGAGTAGGTCATCAAAAAGAATCATTTCTGCCTGACTTTCTCTCGGATCACTTACTTGGGAGAACCTAGTTGTCGTGGGGGAATACATGAGCATCCCTCTGGAGAGGCCCATGTAGAGAAGACAACCATGTGAGTAAACTTCCTTGGAAGTGGATGCTTCTATTCTGTCAAACCTTCAAACGGTTACAGCTTTGGCTAACATGTGACTGCAACTTCATGAGAGACCTCAAGCCAGAACTATCCAGCCAAGCTACTTTTGAATTCCTGACCCATAAAAACTATGAGAGATAATAAATATTTGTTGTTTCAAGCTACTAATTTTAGGGGTAATTTGTTTTACAGCACTAGAAAACTAATATACTCATTAATCATCAGCCATTTTTCTGCTCTAATACAAGCATTTAAATGCTATAAATTTCTCTCTACATTAGCTGAATCTTACAAGTTTGGATATGCAGGATCATTTGGATTTAAATATTTTCTGATTTCTATTATTATTAATTTTAACTTACGAGTTACTTAGAATTGTGTTTCTTAATTTCCAAATATATATTATATGTCAATTACTGATTTCTAGCTTCATTGCACTGTGGACAGAAAATACGATTTGTATGATATCATCCTTTGAAATTTGCTGCACCTTGCTTTATGTCCCTGTATATGGTCGATTTTTATAAAAGCTCATGGGCCCTTGAAAACAATATATATTCTGTAGCCTTATATGTCCATTAGCTTAAGTGTGTCAATTGTGTCATTCAAATCTATATCCTTACTTTTGTTTTTATTTATTTATTTATTTTCTGTAGACCTCTGTGGATTTTTTGCTATGCTAAATTTATCAGTTATTGACAGAAGTACATTCAAATCTGCCACTGTGATGATTCATTGATTTTATTGTTTGCATTTCTATTGTTGAATTATATGTTTTGAGTTGTGTATGTATATATAAACATATACACCCATATATGTGTATATATATAAACACACATACACATACACATATATATGTAATGTCACTAGATAGATTCATGCTTAGAATTATATCTTCCTAGTGAACTAAATTCTTATCTTTATGAAATGGCATGTTTTATTGCTATTAATGCTATTCGCCTTAAAGTTTATTTTGTCTGATATTTATATACCTATACCAACCATCTTTTAAGGCTTGCATGAAATATCTATTTAATAAAAACATCTGACAGTCTTTAAATGATGTGTATCATTTAAGAGATGTTTATCACTTAAATGATACATACACATCATTTAAAGGATATATCATCATCGTTAAATGAGCAGTTTATTTACATGTATCATAATTACTCATATTTTTGTTTGTAAATTTACTGTCTTATTTTGTGTTTTCTACATATCTCACCTTTTCTGTTTCCTTTCTTCTACTTTCTTGACTTCTGGATTGATTATTATTAAACTTTATTATTAGCAATAATAATAAACACAATATATTTTATATTGTATTTTTTTTATATTCTATTTTTATTTTGTGTATTCTATTTTTATTTTGTTAGTGGGTATCCTAAAAATTTTAACTTGCAAAACTTAACTTATCAAAGCCAAAGATTAATCAACATCCTTAACTTTCTCTCAAAAAATACTGGTAACTTAGAATGTTTTAGCTCCTTTGATACCCCTCTCCACTTATAGGCTGTTGTGGACTTAAATTTTAATTATATTTTTCAATTTTTAACCCATCGATATATTATTATTGCTGTTTTATACAGTTTTAGTATTTACTGCATTTTTACCACTGTATGGGAGGGAAAACTTTTACCATACTCTCTTAGGTTCTGCTGGAATCAGTGAATTAAGCTGATAAAAGACAGATTAACAGGAGGAAAGCATACACATTTTATTTAATGTCATTTTTTACATGACAAAAGGGACTTCACAGAAAGAGAAAAAAAGAAAATTCCCAAAGAAGCAATTAGACTTGGGGGCTTATATAACATTTTAACAAAAGTAATAAATTGTGGAGAAGTGGCTCAACAAAGGGAAGGGATTTGAGTTCCTAAGAGTGCAAAATTGTGGGAAAATGACTGGGAACTCTGGGCAGTCTAGTGGAAGATAAGGTTTATTTTAGTAAGGTATATTTGTGCAGGTTCATCTTGGCATTGACTCCTTAACTCTGGTGATAAGAACATTCTCTTCTTCCTAGTGCCACGAGGGCACCTTTCTCATGGAAAATGTATGCCTTGCTTTTAAGCAAAAAGGACAAGGGCGGGGACCTCTTCTTGCATCTGTTGTTTCTCAATTGCCTTTGGCTCAAAATAATCAATATGCCAATGCAGTATATTCTGAGATGCCATGTTCTGTTCTCCCTCACTGCTTTCTCTGCTCATCATTTTTTCTTGCATCTCAGATTGTCGATCTGGAAACATTTTCCTTTTGCCTGAAGTACATCTTGTAGCATTGTCTTTAAGTTTGTTCAAAAATGTTTCTACTCTTTTTCTCAGTTTTCATTTATCTGAAAATGTCTTTATCTCATTCATATTCTTAAAAGATATTTTCACTGCATATGAAATTTTGGAGCAGTAGGTATTTTCCTATCACCACATTGAATATTTTGTTTCATGATCTTCTGGCTTCCATTACTGAAGTTGAGAAATATGCTATCAGCTTAACTCTTGTTCCTTTGAAGGTAATTTGATTTCTTTCTTTCCTCTTTTTTTCTAAAAACATCTTTTTTTGTCTTTGGCATTCTGCAGTTTCACAAGAATGTGTCTTAGCTACAGATTTCCTATTTATTTATACCGCTTGAAATTTGTTGGTCTTCCTGAATCTGTGGGTTATTGTTGAATCAACTTAGGAAAATTCTCAGCCATTATTTCTTCCTCTATTCTCTGTCTCTTTTCGAAATTCTGAGTACATGTACATTAGATATTCTATCTTCCTCACCTCTTAACCTTTTTTAAAATTTATTTATTTGATACAGAGTTTCACTTTTGTTGCCCAAGCTGTAGTGTAATAGCATAATCTCAACTCACTGCAACCTCCACCTCCTGGGTTCAAGCTGTCTCAGCCTCCCGAGTGGCTCGGATTACAGGTGTGCACCACCACACCCAGCTAATTTTTTGTATTTTTAGTAGAGATGGAGTTTCACCATGGTGGTCAGGCTTGTCTCGAACTCCTAACCTCAAGTGATCTACCTGCCTCAGCCTCCCGAAATGCTGGCATTGCAGGCATGAGTCATCATGCCCGGCCTATTTCTTAACTTTTAATTTTATATTTTCTATGTTTTTTCTCTCTCTCTTTTTGTTTTTCCTGAACAGTTTCTATGCTCTGTCATTCAGTTCTCTACTTCTCTCTTCATCTCTATTTAATCCCATTATTAAACTTATCTACTGAGTTTAAAACTTAATTTTTTAATTTTTCATTTCTATTAATTATTTTCATTCTTTTTCTAATCTGGTCATTTAAAATAAGCTCTTACTTTTTACTTGTGTTTCCAATTTTTAAAAATATTTTTAAACATGTCAAACAATACATTTTATATTCTGTGTTTGCTAATTTCAATATCCAAGATCTCTGTGCGTTGTATTCTGCTATCTGTTATTTGTGCTGGCTCTTACTCACGGTACCTTACTAACTTGCTTGTTTTGTGATTTCTGATGATGAGCTCATATTTCACCGAAGCCAGTTGAAGGTGAGTTCCTCTGAGAGGATTTGTGTTTCCTCTTACTAGATGCTTGAGGGCACTACCAGATATTTGGACCATGTAGCTAATGTGCATTTAGACCATAAATATTGTGGGGACATGCTTCTGATTATGATTTCTCAAGAGAAATATTTATCTCTTTCACTGAATGCCTAGGTTTGAGACAGATAATTTTCCTTAGAATGGGCTCAGACCGTGTGTATGTGGGTGGTTTCTGCAATTTAATTTGGCACATTATATGCATTGGTTCTTTGATTTTGGTATTCAGCATCCTGGGAGGCTAGAAAAAGGTGGCTTAAGGTCTCTAGGTTCTATCAGTGTCTTCAAAGTGAAACTAGCTTCAAGACTTGCCTTATGTTTTTGGGTTTGGTATTAATTTGCTAAGACTGTTGTAACAAAACACCTCAAACTTAGTGACTTAAACACCAGAAATGTATTGTCTCAAAGTTCAAAATCAAGATGATGGCAGGGTTGGTTCCTTCTGAGGGCAATGAGAAAAGGATCTGTTCCAGGCTTCTCTCCTTGGCTTATAGAAGCACTACTCTGATCCATGCCTTCATCTTCACATGGCATTTTCCCTATGTGTGTGTCTGTGTCCACATTTTCCTTTTTTTTTTTTTTTTTTTTTGAGATAGAGTTTTGATCTTGTCACCCAGGCTGGAGTGTAATGACATGATCTCAGCTCACTGCAACCTCCGCCTCCCAGGTTCAAGTGATTCTCCTGCCTCAGCCTCCCGAGCAGCTGGGATTATAGGCACACACCACCATGCTCGGCTAATTTTTGTATTTGTAGTAGAGATGGGGTTTCACCATGTTGGCCAGGCTAGTCTTGAACTCCTGACCTCAGGTGATTTGCCTGCCTTGGCCTCCCAAAGTACTGGGATTACAGGCATGAGCCACTGCACCTGGCCAGCACATTTTCCTCTTTTATAAGGACACCAGTCATATTGGATTGGGGGCTTATCCTATTCTAGAATGATCTCATCTAAACTAATTACGTATGCAATGACCATATTTCCAAACAAGGACACTTTCCAAGATTTGGGGAAATCAAGGTTTCAACATATGAATTTGGGGGGTATACAATTCAATCTATAACTGGTTCCTTACATTGTTGCCAGTTCATTGAGGTATTCAAAAGAACTTTTGAAAGTGCAATTTCTCCACTATATCTTTCCTTCAGTAAGAGGGTTGATTACGGTATAAAGTGTGCTATTCTGCTGAACACCATTTTGCATGGTGTTGACAAAAATTGTATGATGTTGACAAGTTAACTGCCACTAAAGCAGTTTTACAAAGGCTGCTTCCATCTTTGGAGCAATCATTCATTTTGCAGTTCTGTTGCATTATCCTTGAGGTTCTGAGGCTGCACATTGGCCACCTTGACCTTGTGGGAAATGACTCAAAAGCCACCTTCTTGGGCTGTATATTTGCCACCTTGACCGTGGGGGAAATGACTCAAAAGCTAAACCTGACATTCAGAATGTTTTAGAGTTGCAGAGCCATTTTAGGGATCTGGTTTCTGCCAACTCTGTGTTGAATGCCCTCTGCAACTATAGCACATATCAGTCGTAACAATAATAAAGAAACCTCAGTCATCAAGAGTAAACTACATCCTACATGTTTTGTGTTAGATGATAGAGAAATGTGGAATACATTTTAGGAAGCTTTCTATCAAAAACACTTTAAACCTTTCCTATGTCTAAAGGATTAACTCTCAGCTCTGAAAACTTTGCTTAATCAGAAGATCTTACTCATTTAAGGTTATTTAAAGACAAAGACTTTTAGCATATTGTAATCTATCAACCACTGCTTCTGAATGACTTGGGGTGGGATCAGAGTAGAAGGGAAAAGACTTTTAAAATTTTAGATTCCCTAGCATTATTCCAGACCTACGAATTAGAATCTCTGAGGAAAGGAGCCCAGAAATGTACATTTTAAACAGCATCCCTTCAGAGTTAGAGAATGGTTGTTGCCTAGGGTCTTCCTCTTAAACATAAGGTATTTTGCTTCAGCAACTTAATTTTTATTTTTCTTAAATTGTATTACTGGTAAAGATTCATGATTTTTATAATATGAATTTAATGTTTGTAGTGATATTCAACAGTACAATTAAAAGTGGTGAATGGTGGGCCGGGCACGGTAGCTCACGCCTGTAACTCTAGCACTTTGGGAGGCCGAGGCAGGTGGGTCATTTGAGGTCAGGAGTTTGAGACTAGCCTGGCCAATATGGTGAAAACCCATCTCTACTAAAAATACAAAATAGCCTAGTGTGGGGGCGCACACCTGTAATCCCAGCTACTCAGGAGGCTGAGGCAGGAGAATTGCTTGAACCTGGGAGACGGAGGTTGCTGTGAGCCGAGATGGAGCCAGAGTGAAACTCTGTCTCAAAAAAAAAAAAAAAAAAAAAGGAGTGAATGCAAATAAAGGTAGTGAATGGCCACAATGTGCTTAGCAATTGTAAGATAAAATTAAACTCTTTATAATATTTTGGTGAAAGGACCACAACTGGACTCTTTGTAGGATTTCCTTTTGAAAATAATCCTGAATCTAATAGCAAGCACAACTGAGATACATTTTCTTTACTGAGTTTTGCATTTCCAGTGTGACCCTTTCACTTTTTATACTGTATGATCTAATTTTATGTGAGAGCTCACTCTGGTAAGCTGTACCGTGTGTAGGTGTGCGTGGATGATCTCCACTAGTAAGATAAAATACCTCTGTTCTCTCCTACTTCTGTCCCCTTCCTCTGTCCAAGTGAGAGGCAATCTACCACATCTCCCTTAGAGATGACCATAAAATCCCAGAGGAAAGCAATATGCCTAAAAGTTGTTTAGTCTGTTCCCCTTGCTTGAGTATGCATTGGAATTCCCTGGCCTGGAGTGGGTCCTAAGAATTTGCGTTTCTGACATGTTCTCAGGTAGTGTTGATGCTGATACTACTGGCCTGGGAACCCTACTTAGAAAGTCACTGTATTAACTCATTTAATCCTCACAGCAGTCCTGTGAGGTAGGCACTATTATTTTCATTATCATCATGCCCCTTTTATAGATGAGGGTTCTGGGGCAGCTGGTAAGACAGCTGGTGATCAGGACAAAATTTTAAAGCCAGGCAGGCTGACTTCAAGCCCATGCTGTAACCTACTGTACCATGTGTCTTCTCAGACAGCAGGTACTTATTAAACGCATACTGTGTGCCCTGTGTTTGACTAGCTGTTATTTTTTAAAAAATCTAATCTCATTCCTTATTCAGGAAGAGATGATTTGAGGATACTCACTTCCTACTGAACTTGACGTGGATAATTTCTTGATATCTACTTGAGAGGGACATGAGCTGCTACATCAATTGAAACTCAGGTGACAATTGAGATGCAGAAGTTAAGTCTTTTCTCTGCTTTTAAACATGACGTTGTGCCTTAACCCAAAAGGGTGTTCCTGCGGTAAACTGTGTACTCTATAAATGCTCTCCAAAGCTAGAATTTTCTTGGTTTATGCAAATGTACAGCTGAGAATAATTTTGTGGGATATGTTGCAGGGGTGGGGTTGAAAAATGCATGGTACTTATCTATTACCAGTTCTTTGTGTTTTAAGTACTTAGCCTTTATTTTTTCTCCTTTCAGCATTTTCTTATATTAACTGGATTCCCATATTGGCTGTTGCTGAGGGGGTGGGGGGAGTCCTGATCTGACCTAAAAAAATTTTTTTCTAGCATTTTCTTTCAGAGACCACAAATCATACTGCAAGTCAACAACATCTGAGTGTTAGTGGGACATTTCTATTTTAAGAGGCTTAGAAAAGGAGGTAAAAAAGAAGGAAGTTGGAAGTTAGGAAGGAGCAATGAAAGCAAAGCACCCACTTTCACATCTCACCAGACAGAACTCCTCCCTGCCAAGTTCCTTTCTGGTGGGAGATCAGGGCATGGCTCATGCAATCACCAGCTAAGAAAGGAACTGGGACTTCTCTTCGTTTGCTCTTTTTTCCTTCCCCACCTTTCGCTAGAAACTATTAGACTGCCACACTGTCCCGTTGTGTGACATGGGACACTTTAAGTGACAGGGTAGACAAAAGCTGGAACAAAAGAGCCTCTATTAAGGTAAGGGTCTACTGTGTCCAGAACATTGTCTTAGATGCTGGGGGCAGAACAAACCAAAAACATAGTCATTGCTTATAAACAAAATTCAGTTTGTAAGGTTATCACACTCAATTAATAGAGTAGAGTTTGGGGAATGATTTCCTTCTGACTTTCCAGGATAAGTGGAATTAAAAAAATGGAAAGTAGATCAGGAACATCATTTTGCTTCATTCCGTCTCACTTTAAGTGAACTCGGGCCCAAGCCCAAGTGGTTCTGTTCCAGGAAACACAGTGGGTCAAGCAGGATGTGACCTTATCACACATCTTAGCCATTGTCCTTTCCTTCTTAAATCCCTAGTTAGGAGGATAATAGTTGAAGATATCCTTCTTTTTTTCTTCTCCAGGCTTTAGGATATCAGACTAGGTATTTTCAAGTTGAGAACAAAAAGCCTTTCCACAAAGTTGTAGTCTCCTTATGCCAATAGTAATGAGTGATTCTTGCTAAGAACATACGTGATTTGTATCTTTCTAGTGCTTCTTGTCAGAAGAAGCTTAACAGGCACAGATGGAGATATTTTTCCTGGCACAGTAGACCCTAGTTACAAACCACAAAGTTTCACAATAAGGCTATTTGTTAAGTGAATGTAATATTATAGCTGAGACACTTTTGGGGTGTGTGTGTGTGTGTGTGTGTGAGAGAGAGAGAGAGAGAGAGAGAGAGAGAGTCTGTGTGTGATGGGGGCTATACCTCAGCTTCCTGTTTGGCCTTGCTGATGTCACCACATTAGTACAGGTGCTGCACTTCATATTTTTTGTACAGATGTAAGTCATCATATTTAGTATTTGACTTTAAAATGAATTGGTTTATGCACATGTGTGCTGATAAATGAATAACAACAGAAGGGGGAGGAAATTTTGGATTTTGATTAGGTGAAAGAGGTGCAAAACTTCCACTATTTCTTTCATAGATACCTTGCAAGCCTCCAAAGCTTTCTAGAATTGCTAGGTGAAGTTCTAAGTATCACTAATTTTGAGATAGGCTGATTGACATTTGTGATTGGGTTTGGTCATGATAAAGGGTAGTGAAATCCCCAGCATAGATGAGTGAGTTGCCATTGGTCTAAAATTTTGCCATCTCTGGTTTTCTTCTGATTTCTAGTTCCATATTTGGTGGCTTTAAATGAACACAGTACTGTTCTCTTCATACCATATATATTTTTACCAGGCCAGGAATCTAAGAAACTTATGATCTAATTTAGATGTCTCTGGAAATTTGAATTTCATAACTGAAGAGAAGGGAACAGATTTGAAATTGAAATATTTTGATAGGGAGCTGACAGTTGGGTTAAGTGGATTGTTACACATTATCATCTTAAAACTACATTTCGTGTCTTCTTAACTTTCCTCCAAAGAACACATCCTAGAATTATAACACTATTTTCAATTCCCTTTGCATCTTTCAGCCCTTAGAACTAAATCCTAAGCCAGTAGCTCACTTTTGGCCTCCTGAATTTGGTTTTCTGAAGGCCTTAGGTTAAATGTCATTTCCACTAGAACACCTTTCTTGATCTTTCAGGATAAATGAAAGCCCCGGTGATTTTCTTCTTTCTATCTGTCCATTCATCCGTCCTTCCTTCTCTCGTACCTGTCCTTACATCACAGTTCTAGTCACATCATATCATCATTGACTGTTTATTTATCTGACTCCTGAAACTAGAAGTTCCTAGAAGCCAGGCCTATGCCCATCTACTATTGCATCTCAGCCGTTAGCACTGAGTGTAGGGGTGTAGTAAGCACATACTCATTTTTTTTTAACTGAATGAAGGAGCATGGGAAGTAGGTCATTATTTGAAAAAGCATCTGGACATGATAAGAATAGTTGATAAAGCATTCCAGATTGCTTAACAGCAAAGGCAATTTCTTTTTTTTTTTTTTTTTTTTTTTTTTTTTTGAGACGGAGTCTCACGCTGTTGCCCAGGCTGGAGTGCAGTGGCGCGATCTCGGCTCACTGCAAGCTCCGCCTCCTGGGTTCACGCCATTCTCCTGCCTCAGCCTCCTGAGTAGCTGGGACTACAGGCGCCCGCCACCGCGCCCGGCTAATTTTTTGTATTTTTAGTAGAGACGGGGTTTCACTGTGGTCTCGATCTCCTGACCTTGTGATCCGCCCACCTCGGCCTCCCAAAGTGCTGGGATTACAGGCTTGAGCCACCGCGCCCGGCCAGCAAAGGCAATTTCTTTGGAAGATTCTGCTTTCTTTTTTGACTATCTGTGCAGTTACTTGTTTATTTTTCATTTTCCATCAGCTTTACAACTTTTTCTCATGCTCCTCATTGCCTACTTTCATTTGTGTTTAAGCCTTCCTTTACATAAAACAGTATTTTTGGCTTAGTATTTGGATGATTAATGACAATCAATCTTAGCAGTTAGATTTCTGACTGAGACTGACCAGGCAAAGTGAAATATGTTGCATGATGTCATTATTTAAGTTATTGTTTTGCTGGCTGTGACCCATTAAGCATCCCTTCTTTTTGTTTAAAAATTATTTTTTTCCAACTTGTTTTAGATTTGGGGGTATATGTGCAGATTTTTTAATTGGTATATTGTGTGATGCTGAGGTTTGGGGTGTGAATGAGCTCATTATACAACTACTGAGCATAGTATACCATAGTTAGGTTTTGCAACTCTGTCCCCTTCCCCCACCTCTATAGTCCCGTGTATTGTTGCCATCTATATGTCCATCGGTACTCAATGTGTGACTCCCACTTATAAGTGAGAACATGAGGTATTTGGTTTTCTGCTCCTGTGTTAATTTGCTCATAATGGCCTTCAGCTTCCTCCATGTTGCTACAAAGGACATGATTTTGTTCTTTTTTTAATAGATGTGTAGTATTCCATTGTGTTTATATACCACATTTTCTTTGTCCAGCCTACTGTTGATGGGCATGAAGATTGATTCCAGACTGCTTTCCACAGTGGCTGAACTAACTTACATTCCTATCTACAGTGTATAAGCATTCCTTTTTCTCTGTACCTCACCAGCATCTGTTGTTTTTTGACTTTTTAATAATAGCCATTCTGACTGGTGTGAGATGGTATCTCATTGTGATTTTGATTTGCATTTCTCTGATGATTAGTGATGCTGAGCATTTTAAAAATATGTTTTTTGGCCACTTGTATGTTTCTTTTGAGAGTTGTCTATTCATGTCTTTTGCCCATTTTTAATGGGATTATTTGTTCTTTGCTTGTTCAATTAAGTTCCTTGTAGGTTCTGGATATTAGACCTTTGTTGGATGTATAGTTTATGAATAAAATATTACTTTTTAAATGTATCTATTTTCATTTTACATATTTTTTTTACAGTCACCTTGGTGACTGTACCACTTACCATCATTTTTGAAGAAGTGACTTAACAAAATAACCCAAACAACATTTCTTCACTTCTGCAGACTCTTCCTCTCACAATGAAGTGGCTTCCATTACTGGAATAATGTCAGAGAAGATAATAGCTTCCTCTAAATTCACCCTATTCAAATGTGTAATTCACATTTGTTCACAGACTAGAATAATGCACCTATAAAATGTTTATTGGCTGTTATATAGCTCCTAGAGGAAGAAAATAAAAATGAAATGATTTGTATATTATAGTTTGTCAGAAGTATGATTGCCAATTATAATGATAAAATACTGGCTCACATTGCTAATATTTATTGGGCACTTACCATGTGCCAAGCACTGTACAAAGACTGACAACAATCCTTTTGGTTAAATAGCATTATTGTCCTTAGGAAACCAAGGTTTAGACAGCTAAAGGAAATTGCCTAGAGGTAGGCAGTTACCGAGTGGTAGACTCGGAATTCAATCCTGAATGTTTAACTCCAAAGCTCAAACTCCTAATTGCTGTGTGTTAAAGAGCCTGGCAACTAAAGGATTACATATTCAGTTTCTCCTGCTACATTTGAAGAGGGATTTTAGAAAGTAACAATACTAGCAACCTATTATTGAATGCCAGATAATACACTGGGTGTTTAATGTATGCTCTTTCGATCCCTATGACAATACAACGGAGGAACAATTTTTATCTCCACTTTTCAGATGACACTGAGGTTCATGGAAATTAAGAAATATATTTCAGGCCACAAAGCTATTTAAGGTCACAATAGCTACTTAAGCTCTTAAGCCAAGTAACACCTAGATCTCTGCTCTTACTGCTTACTGCTAGATGTACTAGAGTATGTCCAGTGTTTGAATAGTAAGAGGTCTGGCAACCAGGTCATATGACTGAGAAAACTGGGTTATGTTTAACCTGACAGTGATTGAAGGGAGGAAAAAAATCTTCCAATATCTTGTGTCATATAGAGGAAGGATCAGACATATTTTGTTTTGCTCCAGAAGGTGAAAGTGTCCGTTGTAAATGTAGGCAATCTCGAGTCTGAAGTTGCAGTGGCAGTTGCTTGCTTCTATGAATTTTATTTAATTAAAAATATAAATTGAATCTATAACTCAAAAATATGTTTAAAAAAAAAAAAACTAGTTTGAACTCAGTTAAAGTCCCAAAGTGGCATCTATTACATGCATCTTCTGAAGACACCATTGCATTTTTATTGTATTAGAAGAAACAACATTTCCAAAATGCCAGAGGTGAAGCCTCAAGTCAGTTCTGTGTCTGCCAGAAATAAACTTATCTTTCTTCTTGTTGTCCTTCTAAGAATAAGGTGTCAGTAGTTCCAGAGGAAGAGAAGGTGAACTGAGAGTATGGGAAAAGAGAATCACTTTAGTGTTCAAAGCTTCATGGAGCAGAGAACATTGGACAGGTCAACTAGTAATGCCTACCACATCATGTGGTAATAAGGAGGGAGAGAAAGAACTGCTACACGTGAGGTTCTCAGAGCTCTTTTGAGGAGGATGTCATGTTAAACTAATAAAACCTGGTGAGAAACAACACACACGGGGGCCTCCGGAGGCTGGAGGGTGGGAAGAGGGAGAGGATCAGGAAACATAACTACCGGATACTGGGCTTAATACCTGAGTGATGAAATAATCTGTACAACAAACCCCCATGACACAAGTTTACCTATGTAACAAATCTGCACGTGTACCCCTGAACTTAAAATAAAAGTTATTAAAAAAGAAAGGGCAAACTGTGGGATAGCTTGGCTATGGAATTATCAATATTCTGATATTTTCCAATTAATGCTGCTGTTTCTCATATGACCATAAAAGGGAGATTTGTTTCTTTTCTGTGTTTGAGATGGGGATATGGGATTTTCAGAAAAACAAAAGGGAAAATACCAAGAAATAAAATCAGGCAACTGAAGGTATGCCTTCTACCATGGAAGCTCAAAATTTTAGGATCTTTCGAGACCTTCATTTGCACCTGGGACTTCAGATGCTTGCTATTGCTAAAAAATGTGTTCATTTTCTATTTCAAATAAATACGGAGATAATTACTTTAACAAAATGAAACAAACACCTGGTGAGAGGGCCAGGCATGGTGGCACACCACTGTAGTCCCAGCTGCTTTCGAAGCTGAGGCAGGAGGATCGCTTTAGCCCGGGAGTTCAACGCTGTACTGCACAATGATTGCACCTGTGAATAGCCACTGCACTTCAGCCTGGGCAACACAGTGAGATCTCATCTTAAAAAAAAAAAAACTATGAAAACCCTGGTGAGAAATGGAGCATTGACTAGGAAGCTGACCTGAGGAGGATCGAGAGACCCAGTGTTAGCTAGCCACTTCCATCACGGTACAGCGGCTGCTGTTGACCGGGCAGGGGGAGCGTTCGGAGATAAACAAGTGAAGGTCTGCAGGTGCCAGGGAAGGTCTGTAGGCAATTTTTCTACTATGTACTTTGGCATGGTCTAATGTTGACTTTTTGCAAGGAAAAGGCCAGGTCAATCTTATTGTTCTTTCCTCTCTTTGGATTGTAGAATAATTGTGAGTGCCCTTGAACCTGTGGAGAAAAGGATAGAAAATTTGTTTTCCTTTCACATGAAAGGACATTGGGACATGCCTGTAGTCCCTAGCTGACAGTGCTAGTCACTATACAGGGGAAGATGGCTTTCGGGAGCACACTAATTCCACTTCAGAACACAGAGCAAGATTAATTATGAAGAACTGATAACTCCTCCCTACCTCCCTCCTTCCCTCCCTTCTTCCTTCCTTCTTTCCTCCCTCTCTCCTTTCTTCTTTCCTCCCTTCCTCCCTCTCTCTCCCTTCTTTCCTCCCTTCTTCCCTCTCTTTCCCTTCTTTCTTCCTTCCTTCCCTTCTCCTTCTCTCCTTTTCTCCCTTCCTTCCTTCCTTCCTTCCCTCCTTTCCTCCCTCCCTCCTTCTCTCCCTCCTTCCCTCCCTCCCTTGCTCCTTCCTTCTTTCTTTTCCTTCTCTTTTTTTCTTTCCTTCCTTCATTCTCCTTTCCTTCCTTCTCCTTTCCTTCCTTCCTCCGTTCCTTCTCTCCTTCTTTCCTTCCCTTCCTCCCTCCCTTTCTTCCTTCCTTTCTTTCCCCTTCCTCCCTCCTTTCCTCTCTTCCTTCCTCCCTTCCTCCGTCCTCTTCCCGCCTTCCTGTCTTCTTTCCTCTCTGTCCCTTTCTTCTGCCAACAAATACTTATTAGCACCTTTTGTATGCTGAGCCCTTGCTAGGTGCTGACAGTCCAGTGCTATAGAAAACAATATGATCCCTGCCTTCTTAGAAGTTACAAACTAGTAATAATAAAGACAAAATATTTAATTACAAATTGAGATATGTGTGTAAAGGATGCACCAAGAAATTATAAGAGAGGGACTTGGTTTAGATTGGTTCAAGGAAAGGAATCTGTGAACATGGCAAATGAGCCCTGAAGAACATATGGTGTGGAAGAAGAGCTGGCGAGTCTGGCTGCCACCTGTTTGTGTGTGGAACACAGCCACAGCATTTGCCTGGGTATTTTGAGCTGCTTCTGCAATAGAATGGCAGAGTTGACCAGTGACAACAGAGACTGAATGACTCACAAAGCTTGCAACGTTTACTATTTTGCCTTTTACAGAAGAAGTTTGCTGACCCCTGGTCTAGAAAATACTTGAAAATGAGAGCTACAATATTTCATTTGGTCCATGCCTTTTCAGGTAGGGTGGGTTGTGGACTTTGTATGACTGAAACATGTGTGGGCACAGATTACTTGGGTATGATAGTATGTGTCTCGTCATGAAGTAGACTCTAAGCAGGCAAGAAGCTTTCTCCAAAACTTGAGATTGCATATTTCACATGAATTTCCTGTTTGTGGAGGGAGGTATTATGGTGTGGTGTTTGTAAGCTTAGCGTTTGGAATTTTATTTGGAAAGACTATTTTGGATTCAGATCTTGGCTCTACCACTTAGGAGCTGTGTTACTCCCTCTCATTACTCTTCAGTTTTCTCATCAGTAGAACAGAGGTACTGTCAGTGCCCACTGAGTGTAGTTATTGTGAAAATTACCTGAGATAACACAAAGACAGTACTTAGTACAATGACTTGCATATAGTCAATACTTAATATATATACACTGTTAGTATTTTTAAGATACAAAATATTTTCATAAAATAACACATCAATTTTCATGATGCTATTTCATGATGCTAAATAATTTTCATGATGCTATTTCATGATGCTAAATAATATTCAGTTTTTGTTTTTTTATACTAATGGAACAATTTTTTTCCACAACGTCTGAGGATGAACAAAAGCAATGACTTCTAAGTCTCAATTATACAATTTTAGGAAGCTAATTTTATAATATTTTGAATTTTTTGCATGTTTACAAAATTAATTTTTGTTTTACCCTGAAAGTTTGAGGTAGATCTGCCCCCCTTTCCCTCCTCCGCCCACAGTGCTATATTTAGCGTGCTTCCTCCCACCTGCCTACAGCTTTGCATACCCTAAAATGCATACCCTCCTTTTCATTCCTTCTGTCTACAATCTAGGCCAATTATTAGTCCTATGGCTTTGATTCCAACCCCACTCACACCATAGTTCTCTAGTTCATTTTCAGCTAGTTCATGAGAGGGTCTATTCTTCCAGCCTTTTCTTACTTTTCCTTTGTGGTCTACAGTCCTTGCATGGACATGACTACTTCCCCACTGCCTCCCCACAGTCCTTCTTTCCCTAAAGTTCTGGCTTTGGTTCCACTTTCCCATGGCTCTGACTTGCAGGAGTGCTTGGGTGTAAGCTCACTGCCTTCCACACCCCCTCATCAGCGGTCCGCTTTCCTGATGCAGACCTCAGCTCCTTGCTGAGCAATGGCATCCTCACCATGCTGCCCATGAAACCGGCACCCAGCCCTTCCCTTAAAATGTCTATTGGGTAGCCACCAGTCACTCACAGTAATCTGGTGAGCATGGCAGAGCGAACCAGCAAGACACAGTAGATGGGATTGCTTACATACCATAATGATGACTTCATAGCACCATGAAAATAAGCACTGGCCTAGTTACCTGGTGAAGAAAAAAAAAAAACTGGAACTCTTACAACAGAAATCAGGTAGTGGGATATATTCTGCTTCTGCTTTCAGATCCTTCTCGGTTTTTTTCCATTGGCTACACGGTTACTGGGGAAATACAAAATCAAACTTGTGTTCTCTGAACCCAGTGACACAGAAAGCGAGGTATCAATGATGCCAGAGCTGGAAAGTACCTTCGAGATCCTATGTCCCACTGCCATCACGTGGTAGATAAGGACAACAGGGAGGTTGAGCACTTTACCCAGGATCACATGGAAGAAATGTGGTACTGATTAATGTGGATAGGCTGGGGATGTATTTGCTGGGCAGATGTATTCCACTGCCCAGCAAATGATTGAGCCAAATAATAAAAGAACAAATGGGCCAAATAATTCCTTGAGTCAAATATTCTTCCCTTTGTTTTATTTTATTTTAAACCCTCATATATGTATATGTGTGTATATATATAACCACACATATATACACATACACACAATTTTATATAAATGCATAAATTGGATCATATCATAAATGTTAGGGTTTTTTTTTTTTTTTTTTTTTGCTTCTCTTTTCATTCTTTTAATTCCTCCATAGAGCAATTAGAACTCCTGTAGGAATTAAAATTCCTATATGTATCTTTCCATATTTTTCTTAATATATCTACATATATTATAGGGGTTTTTGGTCACTGTTGTTTTTTTTTAAAGGTGACCATGTGATACGCTTTTCTTTATATATTTCTTCACTCAACAGGGTCTCATGGAAATCCCTCCAAGTCAACTGATATTGTTTTAACTTATTTCTTAGCAGCTACATAATATTCTGTGGTTTGCACCCTACATGATTCAAGCATTCTCTTTCTGATGGCCTTTTACTCTGTTCCCAGGTTTACCACTATCACCCATGATTAAATATGTGTCCTTGTACATATATCCTCATGTTCTTATTTCTATGAGGCAGTGTCCATGAAGAGAGATTGCTGGGTAAATGTATTTTTAACTTGATAGATGTTGCCAGATTAATTTTCTGATGGACTATAAAATTTCACATTTCTAAGTGTATGAGAGTGCTCTTTTTCCAGCATCCCTGCCATATTTTCACTCTTGCTTTGTTTTGTTTTGACAAGCTGATAGATAAGAAGTGAATTTGCTTTGTATTTTGAGTGGCCTTTCCCTGATTGGCCATGAGTCTGAGCATCTTATCTCATGTTTATCAGCCATTTAGATGCAGTTTCATGTGTATTGTCCATTGACGTTCTTTGCCATTTTCATTCATTTATTCATTCTTTTTCTTCTTCTTCCTTTTGTTTTGTAATATTCTTGTAAGAACTCTGAACATTTAGATATTAACCCTTTTTATATCTTTTCATTGTTATTCATTCCTTCTTTTTCTTGTTCTCTTGTTTTGTAATTTTCTTATAAGAACTCTGAACATTTAGATATTAACTCTTTTTTATATCTCCATTAAAACTGTTTTTCTCAAATTCATTGCTCATCTGTTATTATAAACTAATTATGTTATTAACCTTTAGTTAACCTTTAACCTATATTTTGCCATGCAAGGGTGTCTGTTTTTATACAGTCAAATATATTAATCTTTATTTTTATGGCTTTTGGATTTCCTGCCTGTGTTTAGAAGATTCCCCTTAACCCAAGATTATATTTCTAATTTCCTCAATTTTTCTTGAAGTTTTTATATTGCTATTTTTTTTTAACATTTGAGTTTCCAGTCTGTGTGGAAATCATGTTTATATATGATGTATACGAGTGGTCTAACATTTTCTCTTTAAATGGAAAATTAGTTGTGCCAGCACCATTTATTAAATAATCTAAACTTTGACTGAATTAAGCTACAATTTTTGCCATATATTAAAATTATATATATACACACATACATATGAAAAGAGAAAAGAATACCTCGATAACCTCAAAACATATACATATACATATACGTATACATATACATATACATATACATATGTGTCTTGAGGTTATCTAGGTATTCTTTTCTCTTTTCCATTGATCCATTTGTTTATTTTCATGTTAATGCAATTTTGATTTGATTGCAGATTTTTGTTGCATATTCTTTAATAAGAAAATTTTCCACTTATGATTCATTCATATAATACTTTTCTTGATCATTTTAGGCATATATTCTCATTGTGAATTTACATTCATTGTAGCTAATTATTCCCTAGTGCCTGCTGGGTTTCTAATTACCATCGATTTATAAACTATTTTAGAAAATATTATTAAATATTTACATGTCGTATTCAATGGGGGATCTGAAACATTCATTTTGGATGCCACACTCACACTCATGGGGATAGATTAAATGTTGTAGTGTGCTTTTCCCGTCTGTACTAAGCTCAAGGCTGCCATTAGGACATAGCAAAGGAGAAGAAGGAAGGTCACTGGAAGCTAGAGAACTCACGAAGTGCAGTCTCTGTCCTTAGGCCTTTGTTCATGGTGTCTCACCTCACACAATAGCATCTTGATCACAGTTAGGAAGCCCCTAAGGCTTGCAGACTCCAGAACCCATCACCTTGCACTCTATCTGTTAGAAGTCTTTATAACCACATTGGTTTATGTCTGCACCTAATATAAATTAAGAACTCTTTCTAGGATAGGTTTGAAGATTTCACAGCTTGGGTGTTTAAAACAGGAAATGCTGTGTGATGAGGACACTGTGCTCTGTGGCTTGCCTCTGTGCTTTGGGTCACGCTCTTCCTTTGCCTTGAAAACCTGCCATCTGCCACAGTTCAGCCCACCCATGTCTACTTAGCTCCCTGTTCCATGAAAACATCCATATTCCAAACCAGACTCCCATGGCCCATTGCTTTCACTAATAGCACTTATCACACTCGCTGTTGTGTGACAGATCATTGTGCCTTCTTTTACCAAACACTGACCAGGCACCTGCCTTGTGGTATCCAATGGGGAACAGGTGGTGGATTTATTATTCTTTCCCACTCAAACTTCATGCCCATGAACCAAATCTTTTTCCCTTGTATTCAGAGAATCCCTCACAGTGACTCATACATAGAATATGTTCACAGTGTTAGGGGAGTGAGTGAATATATAATAATGATTAGGTGACAGAAAGAACAATTTGGTTGAATTATGATTTTCTCATTTCTGCATCAATTTGTTATCACCTGTTTTCCAGCTTAAAATTTTTTCCCATGTTTTGAATGTGCCACCTTTGTTGCTTTCTTCCTAGATATCCATGGTCAAATTTTCAAAGTTCGCCAGAAGGAATTTTTCATTAAATAAATAAAGATTTTTAGAGCCATTACTATACATTAGGTACTACAATAAGCATTAGGGAGAAAATACCAATCAAAAATAGACCCATATGAATAAGACTGCCATTTTAAAAAATGAAAGCTGGGTCGTTTTTCTCCAGATAGCATGTAGGCACGATATTTCAAAAATCTAAGACCACAAAATCTAATTTATAAAACAAATAATGATGTCAATCAGGAGCCTAAAATAAATTTGATATTTAATACTTTATATTTAAATTGAGAAGTGAGTGAACATAACTGAACATTCTAGACTTGTGGATTCAACATTTATAACTAGAAAAATATGGGAATAAGTCAGAAGTAATCAGTATCCCCAATCTTTGATACTGAAGAATAACACTTTTCAAAGAGTAGTATTACCACATAACCCATTTGCTTTCATTTATATTGTAACACAATAAAAGTTTATTTTTAATTTAGACATTTAATTTTGTCTTGCCCAATGTCCTTACCAATCAGCTAGAAACAGGGGTCTAGATGAATACTTATACATTAATTTAAGCTTAATTAGAAACTGGTAATCTACACTGATCAGATCTGCATTCATTTATTCAACAAATATATATTGAGTATATAGTGTGTGCCAAGTTCTGTTCCGGGTTCTCAGGATACAGCAATGAGCAAAACAAAGATGCCTGTTCTTGTGACACTTATGTTCTAGTTAGGGGCCAATGGTGGAAACAGAAAATAAACCATAAACACAATAAAGAAATTATGTAGCATGATAGAATGTAGTAAATGGGGTGGAAAAATAGTAGAGTGGATTAAGGGGAGCCAGGAGTGCTGGGGTTGAAGGGGGAGAGGTCAGGCAACATATAAACTAAATTGTATTAAAGAAGCACAGAATTAGAACTGTGCCTAGCCTAGAACTAAAGAGAAATGTGGAGATAGAGAGTGCTATCAGAGAAGATAAAAAAAATTAAGTATGGGATTAAAAAACAAAACCTATAAGGTATACTAGCAATAATTGTGTTATTCAGCTTGAAAGAAAAGCTCTGGGAAGACACGATAGTGACTTTTCAATGTTATTTTATTCAATGTTATGCCCTGCTACTAAGGATGCTACCTGTAGAAATGTTCTTGATTGTGATGTAAACCCACACTATTTAATACACATTAGCTTTTTAGTTATTAATAATGATAATTGGTCTGGAATATTTTATATACTGTTACAACTATTTAATAACTAGTAACTAGTTACAATTATTTAATAACCAGTAACTAGTTACAATTATTTAATAACCAGTAACTAGTTACAACTATTTAATAAATAAATATTGCCGTATTAGTAGGGAAATAGATTGGACATTAAAAGTCCATTCTAGTTCTATGATTCCATCATGCCTTCCACAATCACAAAACGCAATTAGGATCTGTGAATGCCCAAGAGGGATTTACTTACCTATCATTAACACACCAACATAGGAAATGTGCACTCACACACACACACTCATTCCTGCAAAAGCTTTGACATTTCTAACACAAGAATTGAGGTTTTGTTTTTATTTCCTCTTTTTTCTATTTTACTATAAGGGAATTAGATCATTGGACCTATTCTTTCAAATAGTTCCATGGATTGAGTTAATTACAATATGTGATCCAAGTCTGTACCCACTATTGAGATTGTCTACAATAGAAACAGGGGGCATCTAAATCCATCATCCATCAAGCATTTTAGCTGTTGGTTCTTTGTGGTGGAAGGTAGAGGCAGGGTGAACAATCTGTTACTATAAATATAGTGGATTGTTGTAAGGCTGTATCCTGTTTGGAAATGATCTCATCTGTCTGTTGCTGGTTAGCAGTTTTCTACCAAACTGAGCAGGAATATTACCATATGGCATTGTTGTTAGAGAGCCCTCAAAGTTAAAGCCACAAGGATTCCTCACTTGCCCATGAGGTAGGGTTTATGAGTGAGATATAATTGTCAAGGGTCTTGAATTTGAACTAACCTTAATCCACATAGGGACTTGTTACAAGTTATTTTATTGCTTAATTTTGTGCATTATTCCGATCCTGGGATTGTTCTATTGGATAAGTTGTGCTATGTATGTATGATATAAAACAGATCCCTTTGTAATGAGGCTGTTTGAACATGGACAGGTGTGCAGTGGCATGTTGTCTTTCATTGCCTCCTCTTCTGCCCCCACTCAAATAAACTACATACTCTTAAACCACAAGCATCTAGAGTGTGCTGTCCAATATGGCAGCCATAGCCCCATGTGGTTAATAATCACTTACAATGTCCTGAATCCAAACTCAAATGTGCTGTAGGTATAAAAAAGGCACATCAGATTTCAAAGACTTAGTACTAAAAAAAAAATGTAAAATATCTCATTAATAATTTTTATATTGATTACATATTTCAGATATTTGCAGTTAAATAAAATATTATCATTAATCTTGTGTCTTTTTATTTTCTCGATGTGGCTACTATAAAATTTAAAATTGCATACATGGCTTTCATCATATCTCATTATATGAAATATATTTCATTATATTTCTCTTGGATAGCACCGGTCTACAGTCTTAATGGGAAAGCAAAGAGACTTCCCATTTCCCCTTCTCTTACCCTGGGAGAGGCCTTTAAGACAAAGTATTGATTACTTTCTACAGCCCAGAGAAAGATGTGTGTGTTTGTGTGTATGCACATGTGTATATGTGTGTTTGTGTGTGTGTGCACAGGTATGTGTGTGTGTGTATGTGTGTGTGTTGAGGGTGGGAGAAGATTCAGTGGGAAGGATAAGGAGCATGGGAAGGGAAGAAAAGTGAGCATGTTCAACCAGTTGGTCTGAGATGCCATCTACTCTGACTGGAAGTAAGGAACAAAGAGTAGCTGAGCACAAGTTAGTTCTCAAAAGGCAAATTTGCTTTTTGTTTAAAAATAGGATGAATCAGCGGAACATCAGACTCATTTGAATTCAAATGTAAATGCAAATTAAGCTTCCTTAACATTAGGACAGAAGCAAATATGAAATTTTAAGAATTATTGTCATCATTTTATCCGTAATTAGCAAGGCTAGTCAAGAACTGACCTGTATTCCAATGTATAGTCTTGATTTATACAAAGGGTATGATTTATTTTGTTCTGAAGCATTTTATGAAATGAAAATTTCTGCTTGAGATAGAATCACTTAATGACCTTACAGTTTATACTCAAATAAACATCTGAACTAGTAAGGTAGCTTTTCTGGATAACTGGATGATTTTGTATATCACAATGCTTTTGTTAAATGGTAAATTAAGGGGTTTAGGAAGAACCTACTTTTTCAAAGAAAAAGAAAGGTGTAAGTTAATGATGTAATATTTCATAGTTTTGCTATAATCTTGTCATTGACCATGCAATGGCAAATTTGAATATTTTTCATTTGAATATTTTCACTATTTTATTAGGTTAATTAGATATTCCATGTGATAAGCCCAGTGGAAATAACCATGAAATGAACTGTTATTCAGGGGAGTAGAAGGGAAATGAGGATGTCAAAGAGACCCTAGGCAAGCGCTGTCCAGTAGAAATATAATGAAAGACACATGCCATTTAATATCTTCCAGTAGCTACATTGATGACTTTCTGCAGCCCAGAGAAAAATGAGTGAGAGAGAGAGAGAGAGACAGAGAGAGACAGAAAGAATGTTTGGTGGGAAGAAAAGGAGAAGGTAGCCTTGAAGATGGAACTTTATGTCCCTAAGTTGAAGTACTATCATGGAAAGCACCAACCAAATGTCAGTTCAACTAACTGTACTTTCAGTTGATCATAGAATTACATTGTTTCATAGCTGAGAAAGCAGCCTTCCACTTGAAAAGAGAGATTAGGCCCAGAGAAGCAAAGTAACTCACCTCGAGTCACACAGGAGACGAGGCAGAAGTGGAAATAGTGGCCAGTTTTGATTCTCACTAGACACTGTGCTATGGCCTGAGGATACAGTGATAAATATGACAGTCCTTGTCCATAAGGGCATTCTAGTACAATGGGACAGAAGTCCATCTGGATGTGGCACAGACGACATCACCTATGACACAGGCACACTTGTGTTGTCCCCGATCATGCCCAGTTTTGGTGGCAAGCAGAGGATAGTAATATTACTTTCAAGGACATTTGTGACAAGCCTCAAAAGTGTTCCAGGCTGTAAGGATTTTCCCTGCATTCCTGAAAAGCAGACCATTTGAAGGAGGCAGTGGAGACCTCTTCTGAGTAAACCACACCAAACAATATCTTTCAGGAGAAGAAAAAAAATGACCTCTTCAGTTGACATTCACACTGGAAACTGCTTGGTGGACTGAGTCCGAAGTTGGGCTTGTGCTCTCACCGTCCTGAGTAGAGAGAGAGGCTCGCTGTGGTGTGAGTCTCCGCTCACTGAAGTTCTTTACAAACACCTTGGATTGGACCCTGCGTGGCGGGACTGTGGCGCGTGCTGGGACTGTGGCGCGTGCTGGGCTTTGGAAGCTGCCGGTGCTCACGGAAGCTCTCTGAGAGTCTAAGAGGCAAACTGCCCAGGACCATTTTGACTCTGGAAGGCAAATTTCAACCATGGTCATAAGAGGACTAGTTAAAAAAAAAAAAAGTCGTTAGATCAGCCTGTATCTTAAACTTTGAGCCACAAGTACAAAATCCCCCATAACTCACCTTTCATTTCTTATGCATTTCCTTTTCATCCTTCCTCATATTTTGCATTACTTAATCAGGATATATATGTAATTTATAATCTGGTTATTTTAAAAATTTTTGTAGAGATGGGGCCTCACTATGTTGCCCAGGCTAGTCTTGAACTCCTGGCTCAAGCAATCCTCCTCGGCCTCCCAAAATATTAAAATTACAGGCCTGAGCCATCATACTTGGCCTATAATCTGCTTTTGGCAATTAAAGTTATCCCCAAACGACTTCTCCATAATATCATCATAATTATTATTTTAATTTGTGGAAAAGAAAAAAATATGTTAGTGACTGCATAATATTCCATTCAGTAATCCCATCTTATCTTGTTTAAGCTTGTTGCTAGCTGCGTTATTAAACAAGATGCTCCTTGTTACTGAAAATAGTTGTAAATGCTTAGAGTTTTCACAGTGAAATCACCTATTTACCCTAAGTGTAAAGCTGTGTTAAATGGATCCCTTAGTGAGACAACTCATGCTGATGATGCACAGGGTCCCAGGCCTTTGGCCACCCCAGTGGGAAAATGCTTTCCTAGTGTCTTTTGGCTTAAAGCAATTATTCAAAATTGGTACACACTGTGGGCTCAGATAACCCAGAAATTAAAGAGAACTCTGTTGGCGGTACTGCTGCTTCTTGTAATAGGTCAGGAATGTAGACATTATCTTTATTGGTACATGACTACTGAAGTTCTATTTTTTTTAAAAAAATGATCTGGTCTGTAAAAGGACTAAATTATATACCACCCCTCCAAATCTAAGGAGAGGGCCATGAAATTAGCCAATGTTCTCACCTTTCTGATCAGGGCGGGGTGGTGGGTTTGCAGGAGTCTGTGGCTGCCATCCCTCCTTCTTAGGAAGAAAATGGATCATGGGTCAGTTTAATTTCTTAGGTGTTTGGAAAAAGGTTACAAATAATGAAACTGAGATGTATTGTCCTAGATGAGGGTAAAACGTAGTAGTTAAAAGTTTTAGGTAAGGTTAGCTCCTTTTTGGAGCTGAATCTGCATGGGACTAGAAATTTATATTGTGCTTATTATTTTTATTCTTATTTTCCAACCTGATAAAATGAGTTATTTATTCATATGATCTTGGGCGATGACATAAACTTCTTCAATTTCAGTTTTTTTCATTTTCTATCAGAAATGATTACATCTGGCTTACCTGTCTCATGAGATTGCAGTGAGAATCAAATGAAATGTTGTAAACTGTAAAAGCCTCTGACAAGTTCAAGGTTGATGCTGTTATTAATCATTGGTAATGATGATGAGTAGAATATTCCCAGATAGCATCATCAGCCAGTGCTACACTCTGTAGGTGTGTTAGGCCAGGATATGATGAGTGATGCCAATTAATGCCAGTGATTTGTTCTCTCATGTAAAGCTAGTCAAGTTATTTTACTGTCTGCCTTTACTTGTAGAAGGCGTGCTCTCACAGATGTTGGTAAGGCTAAGGCGTTCTGATTTCACAAGATGAAGGTAATCCACAGAATCAGTCAGACAGAATGTCCCTGGTATTTTTATGTGCTACAGTGACAAATTATACCAAGACCCATTTGCCAACAGCCATTTCCAGAAATAAGAGAGCGTGTCATCAAAAATGAAGGACAAGTTGTGACTCAAGAAGCATCTTCCCTATTTGTTTGAACACTCAAGCTTGCTTTAAATCGTATCTAAGTTGTGTGGTAAACTTGCCAGCAGAGAGTAAGCCACACAGATGCCCACAACGTCACGGAGAGGCACATGACCCAGTTTCTGTGGTCTGAGCTGAAAGATAACCCGGGTGTGTAATGGCCACAGCTGCCTGTAAAACATTATATGGTGGGCACTTTTTCAAATTCACATTTTTAAAGAGGGAATTAGATGGTTTTCATTTGTTTTGCTTAGGTTTTGGGGTGTAATTTTTTTCTCCGGAGATCATCTCAGCAGCATCTCCACAAATAATTATCAAGGGATTGGGAGATAGTTTTGCACTCACTGTCTTAGGATACAAATCTTCCCATACAAAGCCATATAGATTTGTCCAGGGAAGATAGGAAATAATTGATTGTGTCATGGTTCTCTTGGCCTGACTTTGCTCTGGTGGCTATGGCACATGGGGTGATAGATTAACTCTTTCAGGCATATGGAAAGCATGTTCAATGAATCACAACTTCAGGGCACAGAGTATTTTGATGGTATTTGGAAAGATGCAAATATTCTCTTCTTTTTTTTGAGGGGGTGGTGTCTGATGACACCATCCATACTTTTTAGAAGAGACTGGAGTGTGGGTCATTTTCATATCTAAGCCTTTGAAAAAAAACTTACGGTAAAGAAACAGATCATTCATGCTAGGGAAAGAAAGCTATCACAGACAAGCTATAATCCACATATCCACTGAGTGCCAGAAAAGAGAATATGAGATCAATTAGGGTTACACCTGGGGATTTACATCCAGACAGCGATGACTGCTTCCGAAGGAGGAGGAGGGGTTCCACCATGGGTAGAGTTCTAGTTGTTTGGAATGGCGTCCTCATGAACACACCTGAAGTGTTGATTCCTCATCCACATATTTTTTGATAAAGCTTCATTGTGGTACTATTTTTAACCATCACTTTGACTAAGTACAAGGGTTCATTTGTGTTAAGTGGGTGAACAGTTGACAGAGTAGACCTTTTGTAACCTGCTAAAGAGGGAACAAGGTCATCAAGATGCTAAGCATTCAAGAGCCATAGTCTTCTACCATCACCTTCGCTTCTGTGTAATTTTATTTTTTTCTCAAATGTGGTTTGTAAATCACTTGCAACAGAATTACCTGAAGAGCTTGTTTAAATACAGATTCCTGGATCCAATTCTAGGCCTGCTGAATCAGAATGCCTATGGCAAAACCAAGAATGGATTTTTTTTTTTTTTTTTTTTTTTTTGAGACAGAGTTTTGCTCTTGTCACCCAGCTGCAATGGCGTGATCGTGCAATGGCACCATCTCGGCTCACTGCAACCTCTGCCTCCCGGGTTCAAGTGATTCTCCTGCCTCAGCTTCCAGAGTAGCTAGGATTACAGGCGCCCGCCACCACACATGGCTAGTTTTGTATTTTTAGTAGAGACAGGGTTTCACCATGTTGACCAGGCTGGTCTCAAACTCCTGACCTCAGGTAATCCGCCTGCCTCGGCCTCCCAAAGTGCTGGGATTACAGGTGTGAGATACCAGGCCTGGCCTTACCACAAGTAATTCTGATGTTTGAGAACCACTCTCCTAATGCTGGGTAGAGGAGTGGTTTTCAAAGTGTGTTCCTGGACCTGTAGCATCAGCATCACCTCAGGAGCTTCTTGAAAATGCAAATTCTTGGGCCCTGCCACTGACCTATTGAATCAGAAACTCTGGGAGTGGGACCCAGTTATCTGTTTTAGCAAGACTGCTAGGCGATGTTGATGTTCACCAAAATCTGAGAAGCATTGGGGTAGAGTACATCAGTTCCCTTCAGTATCTCTTTACAACAGTAGGGAAGGCAGTCCTTGAGACAATATGAATCATTTACAACCTGGGTTTGTTTGTAACCATGAAATTTCAAATTCCAAGGAACTTTATAGGAGATTAACACACTAGAGACAGGAGATGAAAACACTAGAGAACCCACTCTAGTGTTTTAATCTCTTTCTTTTCCTCCCACGTTCCCTCCTTTCTTCCCTTCTTTGAACACTTAATAAGTACTATGTACTAGGGAGTAGGGATGCAGGGGTGAATACGAATGGCAGCACCCTATCCTCTTGGAGTTTACAGTCTCAGGGAAAGACATATCTCACATGATTACACTAATAACTGTAATATTATAACTGCTGTAAGTACGGTGGTGGGGAGGCACATGGTGCCATGAGACTATATAATAGAGATTTGAGCAAATCTGTGCACCTATTACAAGGTAACTCAGCCCAGATGGAGTACTTCCTTTCTAGGGGAACTTTTGACATCCTGTTGGAGCCTATTTGACTTTAAGATAAGCCCATATGTTAGAAATTTGCTCCTTATATTGAGTCAAAATCTGCCACACTGTAGATGACACAATCCTGGCTTTAGTATCTGAATCTCCATGAAATGAATCCAGTCCTCTGTTCCACTGAAGATCTTCATATAGTTAAAGATCTCTTCCTTCTAGGTTTTTTTCTTTCCAAGGCTGTGAGATTCCTCATTCACTCGGTCTTCTTCAGAAGTACTCTACTTTTTTCTTTATTTTAAAAAATGTTTGTAAAATATTCTGGTGTCCAGCATAAGCTGGAGCCATGGAATGATGAGCTCAGAGGAGCATATCTCAGAATACATATGTGACCATTCTTGTCCCTGTTATAGTTAACATTTCTGAGGCTCAACCTTACATGCTTTGTGGACAATTGTATCACACCCCTGACTGACTTGCACCGAGCTTGCAATGAAATGAAACCTCAGGGTTTGGGGTTTTTTCTTCAAACTTGGTACCTTTATTCATTCAATTGATTCACCAATTTTTTATTTCATGCCTACTCTGTACCAGGCACATATTGTTTACTTCTGTGGATGTGTTTTTGGACTTCAGTGCAAGATCCATTTATCCATATTGTACTTCATTTTGGATGTACAATCCTGATTCTGTCATCCATTAAACTGTGAAGAACTTGAAGTTAAAAGCCATATTTTTTCAGCTTTGTATCCTCAGAGCCTAACTCAGTGCCTCATATGTAGTTGGTAAATAAAATTTCATAACTATAACACACACACACACACACACACACACACACACACACACTCATACTCTTTTCTGAGTGATTGAACATGCTTTAAGGCAATGCCCTGGAGATTTCCCTCTAGGATGTCAATAACCTCAGCCCTTTACCCAGCACCCATCGTTTGGGTGGTTTTAACTATTTGATTGTGTCTATTTGCATCATCAGCCAATCTAAATTTCTTTACTGTGCAAATCAAAATCATGCAAGATGTTATAGTTGCCTAGTTACAAGATGTCTCCAACAGCCTTCTAATCTACCAATCTAGTATGTCTATCTGAAGGAAATGAGGTTAGTCTGTCTTCACTCATTCTAGTAGTCACCACTTCCTTTTCACTGTTGACAAATAGTCTTTTAATATTTATTGACAAGTCAATAATTCAAGAGATGGACTGCCTTTAGCGGGACAAGGCAGGCAGTATTTTTCTTTGTGGCCAAAACTTTATCTCAGAACAATGTCTTTACTAAAAATACCTTTCTTCCATTTGTTTGAGAAGTGTTTTATATTCTCAGGGTGAATTCTTGTTTTTTATACTTTCAACTAGAGCAACACCACTGTAACTCATGCTTGGGTCCCTGGATCTCCATGGGGTATACATTTTTTCTTGACATATTCCTCCTCTCCTGATAGGGCTGTGTCCACTAACACAGATATGGTTTGGTTAGTAGATTAATATTTTAGTATTATAGTTTATAAAATATAATTGAGAGAGCTCTAATAATTTACCAATTTCTTCTAAGTAATGGGGCTGGTTCCCATAAGAATTATCATTTATAATATGGTGATAAGCATTTGCTTAGGCTGGTCATGTATAAATGCGTTTTTAAATAAAAATTTAAACTTTTATTACCATTTCATTAGAATGAGCACCATTCGTTGTTAATTCCAGGGAAGTTTTGTCTTGTTTTATTTTTAGTAATGCCATATCACACTCCATGTGGCCCTCAGTCTGTTCATTTGTAAAATGAAAGATTTGGACTCAGTGATCTCTAATCTATGATCAAACTCTAGAATTATATTATTCTAAACTTTGATAAGGAAAGTCTCTTTTAAAATAACTTTAAAATTAAATAGGACAGGCCAGGCGTGGTGGCTTATGTCTGTAATCCCAGAACTTTAGGAGGCCAAGGTGGGTGGATCACCTAAGGTCAGGAGATCGAGATCAGCCTGGCCAACATGGCAAAACCCCGTCTATACTAAAAAATACAAAAATTAGCCAGGCGTGGTGGTGGGCACCTGTAGTCCCAGCTACTCAGGAGGCTGAGGCAGGATAATCACTTGAACCCAGGAGGCGGAGGTTGCAGTGAACCAAGATTGTGCCATTGCACTCCAGCCTGAGCAACAGGAGTGAAACTATGTCTCAAAAAAAAAAAAAAAAAATTAAATGGAACAACACACACACACACACACACACACACACACACACACAGGAGTGCATGTAAAACTGGTGAAATCTGAATAAAAATGTTGGACTGCAACAATGTCAATTTCATGGTTGTGGTATATTGTACTATAGGGTTGCAAGATGCTCCCTTTTGGGAAACCCGAGTGAAGGGTGTATATAGGATATCTCTATATTATTTCTTATAACAGCATGTGAAAAATAAGAACTAATAATTTGAGATAATCTCAAATTTGAGATCTTATTTGAGGTAATCTAAAATTATCTCAAAATAAAAAGTTTTTTAAAAATTACATGATAAAATGTTATAACAGGACTTCAGAGGTAAGTGGCCATTGCTTAACCACATGCTAGCTTAAAGAAACTATTTAGCCTTCCCAAAACTCCATTTTCTTGTCTTCTGTAAAGTGAGGATATTAATTCCTGCCTGATGGGACTGTTGGAAGGATTATATGAGACTGTGTGTGTGTAAGCATCTCACATGGTCCATGCTTCATGGTAGGGACTCAATAAATGTTGATTACCTTCCCCTGTTCCCGTTCTTTGTTCTAGAAAGAAACTGGGGCACACAGCCTCACTGCATCTCCCATAGGAAAGATGACATCTGACCTGAAGTGAAAGACAGTTCAGAAGTGTAACTTAGTGAGATGAGCCCCATAGCAGCATAGTGAGTAATGCTGTTACATAACTTTCACAAATCACCCAGCAAATCAGCTAACAGGGCTTGGCACAGTTTACTGATGAAATAAAATAACAAAGCAGCTTCCAAACCCAGCCTGAGTCCGGGACTCCCAACACCGCAGCCAGAGTCAGAATCTAGAATGACTCCACAGGCCCTGGAGCTTTGGTGTTTCAGTTGATTCAGATGTGTTATAAATCTGTTTAACTGGAAAAAAAACAAAAGCAGCTCCTCTCTGGCTGGCCCCATGAATAACTGTCCCCAAGAGGCCTAGAGAAGTTTTCCTTTCCTTGCAGAATCCTTAATCATGTCTACCAAATATGAGTTTTCCATGCAGCTGCATGAATGAGGAAGTAGGGAGAGACTAAAGAGAATAGTGCGTTCCTAGACAGTTCTTGGTCATGAAGATGTGATTGTTGAATGCATGGCCAAAATGTGTCTCCCCTGTATCTCCCCAGATGCTTATCGTTTCCCAGGGCTCTTTCCTCACTCCTGATCTGGTGAATGTTTTCTATCTGGTGAATGTTGTTTTATCAATGAGTTGGCCAGAAACATAGAAGGCAAACTTACCAGGTTTTCAAATGATACTGTGGTATAAGAGAGTCAGGGGACAGAATCACAGTTTTTAAATGATTTCAGCAGGTTCGGGGCTTTGGGCTGATCACAGTAAGTTGTAATGTAATAGGGATAATGTTAAAAATCTGTCCTTCGAAGTCAAAAGCAGAAATACAGGCTAGGAGAGGTTTATATTGGCAAGAGTTTTATATGAAAAACTCAAGAAAGACAGGAGTCAACAGTGTGATGTGGTTGTATTAAAAAAGAGATTAGAGATAAGAAAAAAAAAAGTATCCTTTGACTTTGTATAATTTGCACCAGTCAGACAATACGCTGTCTATTGTATTCAGTTGTAGGGGCCAACTTTAAGGAAGATATAGATATATTCGAACGGATCACTGAGGGAAAGAAGGAAAAGGGAAGGTCAAATTAAAAAGATTCAAAAGATATGCTGTTTAAAGAACAGTTGAAGAGAAATAAGGATATTCAGCTGATTACTGTTTTTTTCTCGGGTTACCATATGAAAGAAGAGTAAACTTGTCTATTTTGCTCTGAAAGGGAGAAATGAGATTAATGGGAGAGAGAGTCCGTGGAAACAGACTTTGGCTCAATAGAAGGAAATTTTGGAGCAGTTCAGTGATGGAAAGAACTATTTTCATTAAATTGTGAGCTTCCTGTCACTGGAAATAATCAAGCTGGAGCCAAACGAGTATATGTCTGGGATTCTGAAGGATCCCAACATGGAATGAGAGCTTGGGGTAGGTGACCTTGAAGATTACTTCCAACTCTCATAGTCTGTTATTTAAATTAGCATGAATGCCAGGGCCACTTACAACATGCCAGAGCCAGTTTTTCAACTTTTGGCTCTGCTTCTGACCAGCTGTGTGACCTTCAGCTAGGAAATTAACCATTTCTTTTTCCAGTTTCCTCATCCATTAAATGAGAGAGCTGAATGTAGTGATGTCTAAGTTACTCCCCAGCACTTCTATCTCCTCAGGCTTTCTCATAATTATAGCATGCTGGAAGAGTAGAGTTTGGGCTGATAGCTGCCATTTGTTTCTAAGTTGGCTTGCCAGGAGACTGCTTAAAAGACAAAAACCATTGTTGATTCTGAGGACCACGGAACAAAACTCTCAATTTGCTTATTGGCAGGAGAGTAGGTGATGGTGAACCTGGAATTTGTTCACATGAGATCTGTGGCAGGAAGTTCATCAAATAACTGCTAATCTGGTTTCTCTTGAACACCTGTACATTCTGACTGAGTTCAGCAATGCCTTTGCAAACAACTTAGAAAAAATGAAGTTTATATTACCATTGCAGTACAGTGTTATCTTTTACAAAGCAAACCTTTGTCGTTTATTTGCTTAATGATCTTTTAGTTGCTATTGACCTGTGCTTATAATCTTAAGAACAAATGTATATAAAGCAACTTACTATGTGGCAGATTTGTTCTAAAAGTTTTACATATATTAATTTAACAGTTTACTAGCTGAAAATACAATGATGAATCAGTAGGTTAGATCTTTCTTCCTTTATGGAAAGGAAGTATTTAAAATCTAATTTAAGTCTGCCTGAATGGTAGAGTCCAGAATTCAGATCCAGGCCCTCATTCTCTGAGACTTCCTTGTTAGATGACTATAATTTCTCTTGTGGCTCATTTGATTATTAATACTTTTCTTCTCTTCTGTATTAAGGTATCTCACTTCCACCACTATTACATTCGAGCTCTCCTTCTGGTTCCTTCTTTGACTTCTGTCGACATCCACATCTCCAAATTCCATTTCTTCAGTTACTTTTTCCAAAGATCTTTGAAAATGCAACCATCAGTGGGAGTGTCATTGTTTGCATTGATATAGATACAGAAGGTGATGGACAAGATTTCAAGTGCCTTCTGCAGTTACTGAGGTCAGTAGAGGGGGAAATATGTAAATTTATGCTTCTTATAAGGACGTGAAGAATTTAAAAGTTCATTCCCTGGCTTGTGGATCTGGCCATACTCACTTCATCCAGACACAGTACCATATTTTCTTCCATCTCTTTGTTTTCTTAGGTTGGAAATGAAAACAGCTGTTAAAAATAAGAGCACATGAGTCAGTCTTGAATCCCAATGTAGTAATTACAGTTTCCATCTCAGTTGGTAAAGTCCCTCCCAGTGTACTAAGCCCCATATCACAATCCCCTTGTGGGGAGAACGCTGCCAATGGTATTGTCAATTTTATAGCAAGACTTTAATTTTTGTTTTGCAAACCTCTAAGATTAAACATTAAATCACTTGCCAAGTCAAGAAAAATAACAAGGAAAAAATACTTCGATTTAAAAACTTGATTCTTCATATCTCAAAATAATAAGAGATATTTATGACAAACCCACAGCCAATATCATACTGAATGGGCAAAAACTGGAAGCCTTCCCTTTGAAAACTGACACAAGACAGGGATGCCCTCTCTCACCACTCCTATTCAACATAGTGTTGGAAGTTCTGGCCAGGGCAATCAGGCAAGAGAAAGAAATAAAGGGTATTCAATTAGGAAAAGAGGAAGTCAAATTGTCCCTGTTTGCAGATGACATGATTGTATATTTAGAAAACCCCATCGTCTCAGCCCAAAATCTCCTTAAGCTGATAAGCAACTTCAGCAAAGTCTCAGGATACAAAATCAATGTGCAAAAATCACAAGCATTCCTATACACTAATAACAGACAAACAGAGAGCCAAATCATGAGTGAACTCCCATTCACAATTGCTACAAAGAAAATAAAATACCTAGGAATCCAACTTACAAGGGATGTGAAGGACCTCTTTAAGGAGAACTACAAACCACTGCTCAATGAAATAAAGGAGGACACAAACAAATGGAAGAACATCCCATGCTCATGGATAGGAAGAATCAATATCATGAAAATGGCCATACTGCCCAAGGTAATTTATAGATTCAATGCCTTCTCCATCATGCTACCAATAACTTTCTTCACAGAATTGGAAAAGAAACTACTTTAAAGTTCATATGAACCAAAAACGAGCCCGCATTGCCAAAACAATCCTAAGCAAAAAGAACAAAGCTGGAGGCATCATGCTACCTGACTTGAAACTATACTACAAGGCTACAGTAACCAAAACAGCATGGTACTGGTACCAAAACAGAGATATAGACCAATGGAACATAACAGATGCCTCAGGAAATAACACCACACATCTACAACCGTCTTAGCTTTGGCAAACCTGACAAAAACAAGAAATGGGGAAAAGATTCCCTATTTAATAAATGGTGCTGGGAAAACTGACTAGCCATATGTAGAAAGCTGAAACTGGATCCCTTCCTTACACCTTATACAAAAATTAATTCAATATGGATTAAAGACTTTAATGTTAGACCTAAAATCATAAAAACCCTAGAAGAAAACATAGGCAATACTATTCAGGACAAAAACTTCATGACTAAAACACCAAAAGCAATGGCAACAAAAGTCAAAATAGACAAATGGTTTAGTTCTAATTAAACTAAAGAGCTTCTGCACAGCAAAAGAAACCACCATCAGAGGGAACAGGCAACCTACAGAATGGGAGAAAATTTTTGCAATCTACCCATCTGACAAAGGGCTAATATCCAGAATCTACAAAGAACTTAAACTAATTTACGAGAAAAAAACAACCCCATCAAAAAGTAGGCAAAGGATATGAACAGACACTTCTCAAAAGAAGACATTTATACAGCCAACAGACACATGAAAAAATGCTCATCACCGGTCATCAGAGAAATGCAATCACAATCACAATGAGATACCATCTCATACCAGTTAGAATGGCGATCACTAAAAGTTAGGAAACAACAGGTGCTGGAGAGGATGTGGAGAAATAGGAATGCTCTTACACGGTTGTTGGGAGTGTAAACTAGTCAACCATTGTGAAAGACAGTGTGGTGATTCCTCAAGGATCTAGCACTAGAAATACCATTTTACGCAGTGATCCCATTACTGGGTATATACCCAAAAGATTATAAATCATGTTACTATAAAGACACATGCACAGATATGTTTATTGTGGCACTATTCACAATAGCAAAGACTTGGAACCAACCCAAATGTCCATCAATGATAGACTGGATTAAGAAAATGTGGCACATCTACACCATGGAATACTATGCAGCCATAAGAAAGGATGAGTTCATGTCCTTTGCAGGGACATGGATGAAGCTGGAAACCATCATTCTGAGCAAACACAAGGACAGAAAACCAAACACTGCATGTTCTCACTCATAGATGGGAATTGAACAATGAGAACACTTGGACACAGGGTGGGGAATGTCACACATGGGGACCTGTCATTGGGTGAGGGGCAGGGGGAGGGATAGCATTAGGAGAAATACCTAATGTAAATGATGAATTAATGGGTGCAGCAAACCAGCATGGCACATGTATACCTATGTAACAAACATGCATGTTGTGCACATGTACCCTAGTACTTAAAGTATAATTTTAAAAAAGAAAAAGAAAAAAGAAAAGAAAAGCACATGGGATGCGGAAAAAATTTAAAAAAAAAAAAACAAAAAAAAACTTGATTCTTGCAACATGCTTTTTTTTCAAAACTTAATTTAGATTTTGACCAAATCTCTATGTTACTATTAGAAATGTCAGTTACTGTTCCACATTCTTTTCTTCTCTTTTTTTTTTTTTTTTTTTGAGACAGGGTCTCTATTGCCCTGGGTAGGGTGCAATTGTGCAATCATAGCTCACTGCAGCCTCAAACTCCTGGGTTCAAGTGATCGTCCTGCCTCAGCCTCCTGAGTGGCTGGGACTATGGGCATGTGCCACCGTGATCAGCTAATTTTTTTTGTAGACATGTGGTCTCACTATGTTGCGCAGGCTTGTCTTGAAATCCTGGCATCAAGTGATCATCTGTCCTTGGCCTCCTAAAGTGTTGGAATTACAGGTGTGAGCCACCACCATGCCTGGCCACTGTTTCACATTTTTTAAAATGGAACTTCAGATGGACTTCATGGTATCCTCACTGTGAATAATTTTCTTGAGCTCTTGTAGAGGTTAAGCTTTGAATTGTTTTCTCTTTTCTCAGTTCCTGAGGTTTGTGATCTAGTAAGCCAATCTCAAATGAGTCATCTACCACCTATTAATTGCTTGTTACCTTTGAGAGCAGATTGATCCTCTTTTAGTTCTGCTTAGTTCCCCATATCAACAATTTAGTCTTTTACTGAATAATCCCACTGTCTAAAACTGTGATGGTTCCTCCTCACCTCCCAAGTCAGCCGCCTCCAAATCACTAATCTAATGTTGCTCTATAAATGTGCTACTGGCAGGAGAGCTTTGTGCCTTATAGGAGGAGAGTCAGGGAACTTGGCCTTTTCACTCACTTCACTTTGCCCATTTTATTTCCCCTTTCTAAGGCTCGATTATTTGTTTTCGATTAGATTATTTCTGAAGTTCATTTCCCCACGAAGATTTCTATAATTTTGTTATCATTGTGTCCCCCAAGAGCCAATTTTATGTGCTGGAAATGAAGACACTGCATGCCTAGCATGACTTATGGAACTCTGAGAAGGCTGTTCAGCCCCAGCTCCCTCTACCACACCTTAAGTTCCACCATTAGATATTCATTCATTGTGGTAGGATAGTACCTCTCAGATAGGACACCATTTAAAATCCAGTATGTTTAGAAGGGCAAACCCATAAAACTAGTATGTGAGACAATATAGTATCATGGTTAGAGGCAAGCTCTGAGGTCAGACCACCTTTCACACCTGGGCTGTGCCACTCACTAGCTATGTGATCTAGGCAATTAATTCATCTTTCTGTGCCTCAGTCTCCTCATCTGTAAAATGAGGATAATAGTACTCTCCTGGAGGGTTTTTGTGAGGTCTCAATGAAATCTGTAAAGTGCTTAGATGAACATTATCCTGCTTTGTATGTGTTAGCAATTACTATTTTCATTTGCATACATTTCCATGTTGTGTTGATGCATATTGTATTGAAAGCTGATACCGAGTCACAGAGAAATTGTTTTGTTGGGAAACTGGAAGGAGATACTTTGAACACAAGAGGCACTGTTAAGGGACAGCCTGTGTCACAGCTGGTAGCGTAAAGTCGCTGGGTGCCTGCGGGTGGATAGGGAAGCATATATAAGAGACAGTAAGGGAGATGGGCCTCCTTCTAGTCCTAACCAGTATACTCAGTAACTGATAGAATGTATCAGCTAGGACTATGAACAAGTAATGTGATGTACACCTGCAAATTAACTTTGAATTCAGTACTTGCTTAACTTTCTCTGTGTCTCATAATTCCATGCCTTGTCATTTTCAGATAATGCTAGGTCTCTGAGCCATCACACTTGAGGAGCTATGGGGAAATGTAGAGTGTTTTACCTTGCTGAATGTCCTTCCTTCTTTTCTTTAGATTACATGAAGCAGATGACATTTGAAGCCCAAGCCTTTTTAGAAGCTGTGCAATTCTTCCGACAGGAGAAAGGTCACTATGGTTCCTGGGAAATGATCACTGGGGATGAAATCCAGGTAACATGGGGCTCAAAATTTTGGATTCTCTCTATGTTTGAGTATTTGGTTGATAGGAAGTCAGGGTCATTTTGTTAAACAATCAAACAAAAAAGTTGCAAGTATGGAAGATGTGGTTCCACAGGCCATCTCTCTCATGTCTGGAAGCATTGGTCAGGAAACTACCAGGCACCCACTGCAAAGACCACCAGACTGGGCATGAAATGGGGCAGCCAGAAACATGGCAACTACAGTGGAAAGAGCTTCCCTCACTGTTTTCTATGAAAATAATTACTCTTTCAGATGACCTCGTGCTTCCAGACTAGAATCAAGTGTGAGTAGCGAGCAGTAGTGCAAAGTGCATGACAGGGCTTTAGCTAGGGTCAGCATACTTGGACTTAAGTCATGCCAACTTATTTAACCTCTTTTAGTCTCAGATTACTCCTCTGGAAAAAATAAGAATAGTAATGTTTACCTTGCCTTGTGAAGTGCAGTTGGAGAAGTATTTGGCAAGCAGCTGTCTTTATTGAATTATATGTAAATGAAGTAATGAAAAAAATTCAAAAAGCATTAGACAGTTTTCCATATATTGCATTTATCTTTTCTAGTTTTCTGTGCCTTGCAGTACATTGTAATTTCTCATGATCCTGACTAGATGCCAGTCATGGCCTAAGCACTTCAGTGGGTTTGGTACCAGGGACAGTGTTATAAATCTCCAAAAGAAACTGCTTTGTGATGTGACCCCCGCCTCCATGGTGACACCAGTCACATGGCTGCTTCAGCCAAGAACAGGAGGCTGGGTATGGGCATATTTACATAAAGTAACATGGTATTTCAGAATGCTATTTTTTTTTTTTGAGAGGAGTCTCGCTCTGTCGCCTAGGCTGGAGTACAGTGGCGCAATCTCGGCTTATTGCAACATCCGCCTCCTGAGTTCAAGCAATTCTTCTGCCTCAGCCTCCCGAGTAGCTGGGACTATAGATGCATGCCACCACTCCAGCTAATTTTTGTATTTTTAGTAGAGACGGGGTTTTACCATATTGGTCAGGTTGGTCTCGAACTCCTGACCTCATGATTCACCTGCCTCAGGCTCCCAAAGTGCTGGGATTATAGGCGTGAGCCACCGCGCCCAGCCCCACTAATTTTTTTTTTCCCACATCTCCTAGGGTACCTCTTTTGGGAGCTAGTGAAATTCATTATTAGAGAACAATATTTGGAGGATGCCGAGTGGTGCCTTGACTCTGTGTGGTCATTAAACATCTAATGCTAAAAACTCATGAGGGAGCTCTTCTTTGTTGTTTCACCATATAAGAACATGTGTTTACCATTAGAATCTTCTCTTTCTCCCTCTTTTTTTTTTCTTTCTGGTAGATTCTAAACTCATCTATTTCCCAACCTGAGACTTGCGTCTTCCAGAATTTTAAACAAGTCTTGAGTTTTGATATTTTGGGGAAGCACAGCCATTCATAAGTCTGAGAGAACCAAATAGTTGTGTACTTATGCCATAAAGAAAAACAAAAGTGTCAGAAGGGGAAGCTGAAGCATTTGACACTGGCTGGCCTGCCATGTAAGCCAACATAGTTAATAGATAGATGAGTAGTCAAATGCATTTGTGTGATACTTGATAATGTTTGAAACCTAATGGTGTTTGTCTTGCCAATCTTATGAGATGGGTAGGGCAGTTATTATTATTATTTCAATTTTGTAAATGTGAAAACTGAGGGAAGCATATAACAGCGAAGTGACTTACCTAGTCTCATTCATTCAACTACTATTTACTGAGCGCTGACTCTATGCCAGGCAATGTGCTGGGGGCTAGTGACCCAAAGATAGACAAGACAGAATGGTCCTGGCCCTGTGGAGCTGATAGTTTCAGGGATATACGCTAAGTGGACAAATGGTAAAGGCAATGATGGCTTCTGCTCCTGGCCCAGTGAAAGACCAACACCAACCATGGGAATATACTAAGTTACACATTTATTTTTCAATAGCTCCTTGAGTTCAGCTATGCCACTTGCTTCATTTTTTTCTTTCACTTGAAAATGTATGTGAACTTACATTCCTCCATGATGCCATTGAAAATAGGTATTTAGGCCAGGTGCAATGAATGGCTCACGCCTGTAATCCCAGCACTTTGGGAGGCCGAGGCAGGCAGATCACAAGGCCAGGAGTTCAAGACCAGCCTGGCTGACACAGTGAAACCCTGTCTCTATTAAAAATACAAAAAAATTAGCTAGGTGTGGTGGCAGATGCCTGTAATCCCAGTTACTTGGGAGGCTGAGGCAAGGAGAATTGCTTAAACCTGGGAGGCAGAGGTTGCAGTGAGCTGAGATCGTGCCACTGCACTCCAGCCTGGGTGACAGTGTAAGACTCCATCTCAAAAAAAAAAAAAAAAAGGGAAAAAAAAGAATATAGGTATTTAATAAATCCTTTCTGGGAGTTGAGCTTGAGTTTGTTTTGGCTTTCGGCTGATTATGTGCTAAGTGGTATAAGTTGGAAGAGACAGAAATGACTCATCCCTTGCCATCATGGTGAGGCAAGACACACATAGAAAGCATGCAGAAGACAAGGCACATATGTGTGTGGGTATATGTATATGAGTCTCTATATAGATGGAGATTGTAAAGCATTTGTGCAAGTGGTCATAGTAAGCTCCTAGTTTTGCAGGATAAAAAACATTTTAAATGGGAAAGTGAAACAAAACAAAACAAAAAAGCAGAAAAGAGATCAGAAATCACTGGAGTTATCAAGTGTCCCAGTAAGAAGTTTCACAGGGGCTGGGTGTGGTGGCTCATACCTGTAATCTCAGCACTTTGGAAGGCCAAGGTGGGAAGACTGCTTGAATCCGGGAGTTCAAGATTAGCCTGGGCAACATAGCAAGACCCTATCTCTTCAAAAAGTTTTCTAAAAGTTAGCTGGGAGCGGTGGTATGTGCAGGTAGTCCCAGCTACTTGGGAAACCAAAACAGTAGGATCATTTGAGCCCATGAGTTCAAGGATGCAGTGAGCTGTCATTTGTGCCACTGCACTGGGCAACAGAGTGAGACCCTGTCTCAAAAAAAAAAAAAAAAAAAAGTGGTTTTGCTCCTCCCAGAATTTAAGTGTTTTGGTAAAATGACAGACTCATAACATGTGAATGCTGGAGGAGCATTTCAGGATTATTTGTCCAGCAACCTCCAGGTGAGAGAAAGAACATTCAGAACAGTTGGCTGAAGTCAGAAAGCTAGTCTGCTACAGAAATGCATTTTAAACCAGCTTGGAGAAGCTGGTAAAAGGAAATGGCCTCTAAAGCTTACTGTGTGGGGCCAGGTAAGGATTACGGTTCACCACAGACTCTAAGACTTGGTGCATAACAGTAAAGCAGTGTCTACCCTAAGACTCATAGAAAAAAGAAGCCAGGGGGCCAGAGAAGCTAGCAAGTGGTTAAAGAAAATGGCATAGCATAAGTGAGTTTGAGAAAATGACATCTTTTGTTTAAAGCGCTGGGTTTATTTGCATTTTTTCTTCCTGACTGCTAAGACCTTAATCATAACCCTGTCCTGAACCCCTCTACCCTAGGGGCCTGCATTCAGACTCTCAGCCTTGTTCCATTACCTTCGTAGTAATGACTCACACAGCAAGTATGGAAGGCCCTCATGGCGATGGTTGTTTTAGGCAAGTGTCCAGGCAGAGCAACTATCTCAGAATAACTTGCCTGGCAGACTGTTAAGGTGAAAATATTTGTATGCCAGTAAAAACATCAACATATATTCTACTTGTCAATATAAATATATCAAATGAGATCATGAGGGAAAGGGCTTTGCAACTGTAAAGTATCTCTAGCTATGTTATATATTTATTATTTGCTTTTAAAATACCAAGATAGGCTAGAGAACAGCTCATAATTCCCACAGAACAGTTTCAAGACAAAAAAAAAAAAAAAAAAACTACCCACATTTTTTAGGCCTTATCCATATGCTCCAGAGTTGTCTTTTGCTGAAAGATCTTAAGTGTGACTCCTTTTGAGTGGATTCTTTCACCCACGGCCACTCAGTAACACAAGGGGCCTGAGCCAGCAGCCTGATGAGACTGCGGGGCCTGCTTCAGGAAGGAGGGTGGCCTCTCCGGACCTCACACCTCCCTGACAGCTCAGCATCTGAAAGGAGGCACTGTGGTGGGACCTTCAAGGGGTGATCCCAGGTTTGTTAGTTTTGATCAACCTAGTGACATGCTTAGTTTCTTATAGGAGTGATAGAATTTTTAAATCTCCAAGTCCTAGCAGTTAAGTATACAAAACACTCCCCTTGCCACCACCCCCCATTTAAAAAAAAAAAAAATTAAAGTGGTATTTTTAGGTCACTTATGTTAAAATTCAGTGGATACTGTTCTGAGGGGAGGAGCTAGGGAATTCCTTCATGACTACAATTTATTTATTAGACTAGCTACTTTCTCTAGAAAAGCCCAGGGGCTTAGGACTCTGCTCGTGGAAGGCAGACCATGGTAGGGAATGCCAGAGTGGGCTCTGGGGAGGTGACAGGCAGCACTCAATCAGGGCAGGGTGGGGCTGAAAGTTGGAGGATGAGGATGGTTGTTGGGATGAGATGCACTTGAACTTCAGCACCCACAGGCTCTGCTGCCCTGTGGCCATTTCCTGAGCCCCACTCCCCCACTGTATTAGTCCGTTTTCATGCTGGTGATAAAGACATACCCAAGACAGGGTAATTTATAAAGAAAAAGAGGTTTAATGGACTCTGAGTTCCACATTGCTGGTGAGGCCTCACAGTCGTGGCAGAAGGTGAAAAGCACGTCTTACATGGCAGCAGACAAGAGAGAATGAGAGCCAAATGAAAGGGGAAACCCCTTGTAAAATCACCAGATCTTGTGAGACTTATTCACTACCACTAGAACATTACGGGGAAACTGCCCCTAGGATTCAATTATCTCCCACCAAGTCCCCCCCAACACATGGGAATTATAGGAGCTACAATCCAAGATGAGATTTAGGTGGGGACACAGCCAAACCATATCATCCCTCCCCCCCCCACTTGTAACCCACTTCCACCCCCTCTTTTTCCTCCCAGACATATTTCCTTTAATTCCTTAAGTTGTAAAATAAAACCAAATTTCTTGGAACATTGTGTGGGAAAGACAAGAAAACTATAAGCCCACCCAAATGGAACATTATTTTTCTTTGGCCTTTATATATAACATTTTCATATTTTCAAACCCGTTTCACACTTATGCTAAAATTCTAACCAATCTCTGCAAAAGGATGAATTAGGACAATTCTTATGACCCTTGAGTTTCATAATGTCAACCCAGTGATTTTAAATTCTGGCATTGGTCTCCCTTCCTCTTGGCTCACTTTTCACATACCACACTTTGGGGAGATGTGTTCCAAACAAGAACTTATCCCATTGAGCAGGGTGGGCTGGTGGATCTATTAGGTTGGTGCAAAAGTAATTGTGGTTCTTGCCATTACTTTCAATAATTGTTGGACCTGCTAATTTCCATGGAGTTTTGTGCATGTTAGGTGCCTCTTAAATGCCACAGAAAATGGTGATTCATCTTTCGACTGCCCCCAGAGAATGGCAAAGAAAGGTCAAAAACATCCCCACCAGTGAATTACCAGGGCTAGTGGAAACTCTGTCCCCACCATAACCTTCGTCACCCCAGGCAGATCCACTTGGCAGATGACAGGAGCCCCACTTGCTGCCCTGAGCTGAGCACCTCTCCCAGCAACCCACAGGCACAGTGGGACTGGACAGCTCGTCCACCTCCACCCTGAGAGTGTTTCTATTTGGTTCATTGAAAGCGTTACACCCTGCCGCGACGGAGCCCTGATTAAAGGCAAGATCAAATGAGCTCATGGGCATTTCCACTAGCATGAGGCTGACCAGTGACCTCAGAGCAAATCTTCCTTAATTCCCAAAGCATAATTTGAATTTTTATGAGAAGTGAAAGGAGGAGGTCAGTTATTTTGGACAAACATTATTTCAAACTCAGAACAGATGCTTCAAGTGATTCCCTACTTTTCTGCCTCCTGCCTCCCTTCCTAAAATTATGCTTCCCTTTTTGTAAATCTTAGTGTGCAGCCTGTGAATGCAAGCTGAGCTGTGGGCCTCGAAAGACTCACCGTGAAAGTGAATGTGAACAGCAAAGCTGCTGCAATTCAGGGGCAGGGGTAAAGAAGGAAGGGTCAGTAGCATGAGTGGTTGTGTAGAATACTGCTCAGATTCACCGGAAATAGTTTAATTGAGCCAAGAAAAATTTTAGGAGCGATGTGGGAACACGCTTTTTAAAAACACTTGAAAAATTTAGACACTCCTTCCCATATTCTTCTTTTATTTTTTCCTTTTTTTTTGTTTCAGTCCCCATTATCTCACACTCCTCCTATAAATGTTCCAAATATTTGATTGTTCCAAAATATTGGTTATTCCCTTCTTTTTCCTGTTTCAAACTGTATCCAGCCTTATTAAAGATGCTTTTTGTAAGCAATCATAGTATATTAGGCAAGCCATGAGCAGATAATTGCTAATAGTATACAACAACTTCCAAACTCTCTTCTTCAATCAGAAGAAAACAGCTTCTCTGATCAGAAATCAGGGTATAAAACCCAGCGAAATCTTCATTTGCTTAGATTCTCGTTTGCAGTAAGGGTTGACATTTCACCTGTAGCATGTTTTTTAACAACTTTTCACGAGCCAATCTAGACTTTCAGGAGATGAAATGAAAATGGCAAAATCATCAGTCTGGAGATCCACACTCTAAAAAGGGAACTGCTGTTCTTTTGAGAGATGCCCTCTCAATAGGGGTCACTGGAAGGTCCAGATGGCCCCTGACTGCTAACTAATTTTACGCATCAGGTCCCAATAGGTCTCTGGGTTTAAGGAAGTTGAGACCATACTAAAGGCAGAGAGGGCGAAGAGGAAATAATGAATTTTAGTTTTCCCACACCATAAGGTGTTTGTGCCAAGGTAGCTATGTGTGTCAACACCAGGAATCCCCCACCTGGGAGCCAAGAGGAAGTTTCTCAAAACTGGAAGAAAAGGTGTTTCCCCACATCAATCCAGCTTTGGAGACATTCTATTAGTGACATATGCCCCTTTCCCCCCAAAAATGAAATGTTCTGTGTGATAATAACATAGCTTTAAGAAAAGTAAGACAACGTTCTACATTTTTATAAAGCTCCATTTAAAAAAATAGTATTTCCAATTGGACGGTCACCAGAAGTACACAGTTACCAAAAATGCACACTTCCCCTGGCATCTCCAGCATTGTCAGCTTTTTGTGCGTGGTCTGTTCTGGCATCTCCATTTTCTGCAGGATTATTTCCCTCCTTGCCGGTGCCAGCCTTTCCCTTTTTCCCTTTTGCATACCTTCTCTTCCTTCTTAGTAGGGGCCTTTTGGAGCTTGGGTTCTGGCTGTGGAGAAGCAGGTCTAACAGACAACCTTGCCAATCTTCTCTGTGGCTTATCCTTCAATGTGGCTGTATCTCCTAGAGCATCCCCTCAGCCTTTCTCCAGTGCTGGACGAAGACACTGCATGGTGGGATGCAGTGATACCTGGGCTCTGGTCGGTCCAGGCGTCATTCTCGCTTCTTCAAACTGCTCTTCCCTTCTTTTGCTAAACATTAAAGAGGATGACAATGGGGCTCAGGGGACAGTGGGGACAAAGAGGATGAAGATACTTTAATACTTTGATCATGAAGAGGCTAAGGAGGAATGATAGTCCCAGGGGACACAGACTAAGACTCAAGCCACCAAAGCCAAGCCTAGCATTTCCTTCACGATTTTGCTGAAGATGTCCTTATCCATTATTGAAATCTTTCATTTTACTGTATGCCCTAAGTTCTTCTAGTTTGAAGATGTGAAGTTTGAATTTGGGGAATTTGTTATTTACGTTGGGAAAACAAGGTGAGAATATCAGCAGACGTTACTATTCCTTGCAGATGTTTAAGAATGTTCAGCCTCTAAGATTGTCTTAGTTGAGATTTCTGTGGCCTCTGTAGTAGGTTAAGCTATTAACCTATTATAGTATTATTAAACTATTAACCTGCTAACCTGGACCAGAGTTATCTGGTCCAGGCAGGGACAGCCAATCAGGACATCTTCAGTTGGCCTGCTGCTCAGATGTAGCCATCACCGACTGACCAACTCTGGGCTGTCTTCTGCCGTGCAGATCCTGAGTAACCTGGTGATGGAGGAGCTCCTGCCCACTCTTCAGACAGACCTGCTGCCTAAGATGAAGGGGAAGAAGAATGACAGAAAGAGGACGTGGCTTGGTGTAAGCAATGGTTTTGCTCCACAACTGAGCTACTCAAAATGGGAACATTCCCTTCACTTTTCTCTTAGGGCATTTGTTGTTGTTGTTTGATATTTCCTTCCCTGGGTGTAGAAACGCCTACCTGCAACCTGCTCAGTCTCACTTACATGAAGACTAATCCAAACAGACTCCAACTCTGAAAGAATAATGACAATGTGTGTGCAGTTCTGTTTATGTTATGATGGTCTGTGATGAAGGCTCCTCCCTCCGCTTGACTCCATCAGCACTTACACATGACAGAGCCCTGATTTATGTGTTATTCCCTGTTGCAGCTCCTCGAGGAGGCCTACACCCTGGTTCAGAATCAAGTTTCAGAAGGATTAAGTGCCTTGAAGGAGGAATGCAGAGCTCTGACAAAGGGCCTGGAAGGAACGATCCGTTCCGACATGGATCAGATTGTGAACTCAAAGAACTATTTAATTGGAAAGATCAAAGGTCAGTGGAGATAATCCATGGTCTTACTAATTAAATAAACTGTACACACAGGGATCCACCACATAGCAGGAATGCATGGTTTCAGAGGACAATTAAACTTAAGAAATCGGGTGGTGGTGATCACAGCTGCAACAGGAGCATGCTGGAGGTCCTACTGGGGGCCTCGGCCTCCCTGTGGCAGCTTCATGGACACAAGGCAGAGGAAAGTTTGTTTCTTGCCTTTGGCAGTGCCTGTGTATTCTGATACTGCCTGCACCCCCAACCCCCATTGTAGCACCCCTGGCACTGAGTTAGACTGGCTTCTGCTCTGCCTCCTCTCTGCTGTAAGCTCTCAAAGAGCAGAGCCATGTCACCCTGGTTTACTCAAGTACACCCAGGGCCTGGTGTCATGCCTGGCATATATAGACTCAGCAAATATTCAAATCAATTAATACATGGATTTTCCTCTAACATGAAAGCCTAAAATTTTGGCTTAGAGTCATACCCAGTCACCCTACAAACCCAATAAATGTGGGTTTGTAGCCCCAACTCCAATATTAGCCAGTCCATGCATACTTGGGGAGGTCACTCAACTTCTCTTTAGCTCAGTGTCCTCCTCTGAAATTAGGAGGACCCACAGGAGTGGTGTTGGCAAACTGAAGCCCTTGAGCCATATTGCGCCACCACCTGTTTTTGTAAATCATGTTTTCTTGGCACACAGCCAGGCACATTCACTTATGTATTGTCTGTGGCTGCTTTTGTGCTACAACAGCAGAAGTGAAGAGTTGGAACTGAGACCTTACGGACCACAAAGGCACAAATATTTACTATTTGGTCCTTTACAGAAAACAGTTTGCCTATTGCCATACAAGAGGCCTTAGACGGCCTCTAAGGAATCCTACAGAATGAAATTCTATGGTTCTCCATTCTATCTGGGGCCTCTATAACCCAACAAACACGCCATACCTAGTGACCTAGTGTCACTTCAGAGGAGAAGCTTGCAGGCTCATCTGTGATTGTTTATCAACAGTCTTGCTAGAGAGTTCTCAGATTATTCACTCACTCACTCATTCATTCATTAGAAACTATTCACTATGTGCTTTCCAAGCGAGACAATGGAGTTTTAGCGTGACTGAGGAACACGCTATTCCTGTGCTCAAGAGGCTCAGAGTCTCGGGGCTGTCTGCTTTGTGGATTATCCTCTGCGGTTCAGGCCCCCTTTCCACTGCAGCCCAGCTTACTTCAGGGTTCTTAGCACAGGTCCTGCTGAGAGGAGGTTTGAGGAGGCACAGCTCCAGCACAGGTGTGTGTCTGTGTATCTCTGTGTGTCTATTTACGCCATCCTTTCCAAAGCCAGCTCTACATTAACTTCAGAGTATTTGATGTTTTCTACTATCTGTGTCTCTTATTCCTCCATTAGCACAACTAATCTAGAGTTGACTATATATTGAAATACTTTGTACTACTTAAAACTACCAATGCTCAACTTCTGTGCCAAAATTTCTGCTATCTGGTGCTAAGCTGGGCTTAACCATGGCCATTCTCATGGCTGAAACTAAATCATCGTCCTTTGCCTAAATCTCTGTGGCTCCAGTGTATCTACTTATGATGGAAAAAGATTTTGCCCTGAATTAGTATATTTCCTAAAAGAAGCCATAAAAGGAAGTAATGATCAAGTCTTTTTAAAATGGAATATCAGTGTTATAGCTCTTTTAGAATTTGTCTAGCAGGCTTTCCAGTTTTTTTCCAGAAAGCCTCAAAAATAAAAAATAAATGAATAAAATGAAATATCAGAAACACATTTTAACCAGGCATCCAGTGCTCCACCTTTAAAACAAGGAAGTGCGCTTTAGGCTGCATTAATAAAGGGCTTTGTATTTCTAAAAAAAAACCTGGGGAGTATTAAATGGTGATCTCTCTATTTCCTCCCATATGATTCTTGGGAGTAAAGCCCCAGAGCTTTAGTTCTGCTGCACAATTATTTATGCATTCAATAAGCATTTATTCTACTTCTGCTGAGTACAATGGCTGGAATGATTCAAAGAAGACAACGTGATTTTACAAGGAGAGGAGGATACAAAGCATGTCATAGATGCTGAGACAGAAGGAAAAACATGTTCCTACCAGAGGCAGAACAAAGAGCACAGTGGTTCCCAATACGAGCATAGATCCCATTTCAACCTCAAGAAGCTACGTGGGCACCTCATAATGAGAGCACAGGTCTAGTGTCGGGGGACTGGAAAAAACGGTAATGCCAACAGGTACAATGAGAGTTAACAGTTTCTGAGTCCTTCCAAGGGGCCACTTCCAGAGTTGTAAGCACTCATAATATAGTAAACTCATTTAATCCTCACCATAATTACTTTTATGATCTCCATTTTACAGATGATAATAGTGAGGTAGAAATTCGGTAATTTGCTGAGATTCCAGAGCTAGTTGTAGTAGAGGCGGGCTCCAAATCCAGGCCCTCTGGCCCTCACCTTTCAGGCATCATCCCTCTGTTCAGCTCCTTCCTTCACTTCAGTAAGGCTTATGAATTAATGTATCAAACACATATGCATCACAGCAGCATCTCTGCATGCTTGAAAAATAGCAGCGCATACACAAATGGGACATGGAACTTCTCCAGCCCGTGAGGAAACACCTGCAGACCCCAGCTCAGGAAGCTGTGTGGGAGTTCCAGGACGTTCCGGTGAAATTTGAACTGGGCCTTGAAGAGAGGAGTAGGATGTTTACGAACAGAGGTAAAGGAAGGAAGGCAAGGTAAAGGACATTGAATAAAAGTGCAGAGAGGGGGTGGGAGCACACTGTGGTAAGTAGGCATAGAGGGAGAGTGGGCAGAGAGGAATGTTCCCTCCCACAGCCCTCCTGTGCCTATCTTGGCCCCACCCAGCAGGTGAAATCTGCCATCTGCTGCTAGATCTTTATTGCATATTACCCATGTTCAGCATTGTTCTGAAATTTCAATTAGATGCTTTTCAAATACTTCCTCTCTTTAAAGTTAATTAACTAATAATTAATTTATTCTCCTGACAAACAGTTTTATACTTCAGTGTCAAGCAAGTCATTTTTAGAAGACTCATAGATTGTGTTATATTTGGATCATACAATTGAAAGCATTTTTTCTTAATAATTCTATGACCTGTGTAATATTTTACATCCCAAATATTTATGAGTGATTTGTAATATTAATAGTATTAGTCATTTTGGATTCTCAGAATAAGAGGCCGTGATCTGGTCCTGCACCACTCTGTGAAATGTTTCTGCCAGTTGAAATAAGAATGAAGCCATTCATCTCACTGCAAGCAAATTCCCAAGAAGAACTTAAGAAAGACACTTGAATGTTAGCCCTGCTCCTGCAAATTAGGGCGTGATGTTTGTCCAGTCATCGAACATCTCCAGGCCTCATTTTTTTCATCTGTAAAGTGGAGAGATTGGATACCAGCTCCACTTGTGCTTCTGTTTTCAGTTCTGTGATTCTATGACAAGGCTTTGTGACCTGCCTCGATCCACAGAGCTAGCCTTCCGGTCCACGGAGCGAGCTCAGGCTTCTTCCAGCTCTGGCCTCCTTCACTCCATTGCGGCTTCCTAGCTGATCCTGAGAATTACCTCTGCTCTGAAAACAATGCAGGTTTCCATGTCCTACCCAGACTGGACCAGGAGCTTCACTGTGCTCTCCCTCTTCTAAATCAAAAAGCAGTACTTTCCTCTGGAGAGTGGAATTATAGTGACATTTTTTCATTCCTCTTCATGATCAGAATGTACTCTACATTTTTGTCACTAAACAAGTCATCTTGGTCAGAAAAACCTATTGTGATTTTGTTTTGTCTTGTTTTAATCAGGGATAGGGACAGGAGGTAGGGTGGCAAACTGAATGGAATTTGGTTCCATTGGCCCAAGAAAAGAATGTACTGGAGTTCTTAAAAAGTATTTTGGTGGGGAGAGGGGGATGGAATTATATTGAGTGATTAACTCCTAGAGAAATGAATTAAAGCAATAAATTATGTTTTTAGAAGACACACTGTGCATATTTAATGATGGTGATTGACAGTAGATAGGTGGATCACCAGCCTTTTCTTCTTTATATGAAGAGTTGCATGTTCAGAGGGATCAAGCAGAAAATGCATTTTGTCCCAGGGCAGAGGGAAGCTTGGGGAGTGGATAGGTTTGTTCCAGTTCTCAAATGGTCCAGTGATTTTCCTTTCTTGTGACCACGAGCACCGGGCTCATTGTGTTAGTCTATCATGGCCACTTGAGCTTGCCTTGCCTGTTAAATGGCTCCGTGGGGCACCATTCAGCTCTGGTCTGGCTCCAGTGCCCACAAACCCAGTTTTGCCATATGTCACAGAATTTTTTGGCTATTTCCTACCTCAGCGATGGTGGCCCAGCCGGCGGAGAAAAGCTGTGTGGAGAGTGTGCAGCCATTCCTGGCGTCCATCCTGGAGGAGCTCATGGGACCAGTGAGCTCGGGATTCAGTGAAGTACGTGCACTCTTTGAGAAAGAGGTGGATGAACTCAGCCAGAACTTCCAGAACACCAAAGACAGTGTCCAGCTGAAGGAGGTAGGATACAGAGCTGAGGAGCTGGGTGTGAATGGTCTGCCTGGCTGCGTTTTCCATGGGGCTTTATCTGCCATTTCTCCCTCCCTTCCTCCCTTCTTTCCTTCCTTCCGTTCTTCTGCCCTTCCCTCCATTCATCCAGCCTTTCTTCTGTTCATTCAGACCCCCCATTCGTCCATCTATTCATCCATCCATCTGATAGTTTTATTGATGGTTTTCAAGTTAGAAAAATAATAACCTGTTTGTACAAGTGAAACAACATACTCAAATATATATAAAGGCAAACTTAATCACCATCACTGATACCCACTAATCCTAGTCCACCCCAGTCTCCTAGGCTACCCCCATTCCCAACTCCCTGAATTAACTAATAGAAATAGCTTGGTATATATTTTTGCTATAGTTTTTCTTTATTCATACAAGTATATATCCTCATTTGTAGAACATTGTTGGTTTGTTTTAAAAAATATACCCTCATGATATGAAACTTGATTTAAAAAAAAAACTTCAGCCAAATTAAATCTAAAGGAGTTTAATTGAGCAACAAACCATTTGCAAATCATTAGCCTCTAGAATCCCAACAGATTCACAGAGACACTCCAGGGGTGCCTCATGGTCAGAACAGATTTATAGACAAAAAAGGTCAAGTGACATACAGGAATTGGAAGGGAGGTACAGAAACAGTGAGATTGGTTACAGCATGGCCTTATTTGAATGCAGTTTGAACATTCAGCAGTCTATGAGTGGTTGAAGTATGGCCCCTGGGATTGGCCAACACTCAGCTATTGTTACTACTGAGTTAGGTTTTCAATTTTGTCTGACTAATAAGCTAGGTTACAGTTCATCCACAGGGATTCAAATATATAAGTAAGGAGTCCTTCTTAGGCCATAGTTAGTTTGCATTAATAATTCCCCCCTTTTGCAAAGGATATGAACAGACACTTCTCAAAAGAAAACATTTATGCAGCCAACAGACACATGAAATAATGCTCATCATCACTGTTCATCAGAGAAATGCAAATCAAAACCACAGTGAGATACCATCTCATGCCAGTTAGAATGGTAATCATTAAAAAGTTAGGAAACAACAGCTACTGGAGGGGATGTGGAGAAATAGGAATGCTTTTACACTCTTGGTGGGAGTGTACATTAGTTCAACCATTGTGGAAGACAGTGTGGTGATTCCTCAAGGATCTACAACTAGAAATACCATTTGACCCAGTGATACCATTACTGGGTATACACCCAAAGGATTATAAATCATGCTACTATAAAGACACATGCACACATATGTTAATTGTGGCACTATTCACAATAGCAAAGACTTGGAACCAACCCAAATGTCCATCAATGATAGACTGGATTAAGAAAATGTGGCACATATATACTATGGAATACTATGCAGCCATAAGAAAGGATGAGTTCATGTTCTTTGTAGGGACATGGATGAAGCTGGAAACCATCACTCTGAGCAAACTATCACAAGGACAGAAAATCAAACACAGCATGTTTTCACTCATAGGTGGGAATGGAACAATGAGAACACTTGGACACAGGGTAGAGAACATCACACACTGGGGCCTATTGTGGGATAGGGGTCTGGGGGAGGGATAGCATTAGGAGAAATACCTAATGTAAATGACGAGTTAATGGGTGCAGCAAACCAACATGGCACATGTATACCTATGTAACAAACCTGCACGTTGGCACATGTACCCTAGAACTTAAAGTATAATAAAAAAAATTAAAAACAATAATAATTATTCCGCCCTTTTGGTCACTTTCTCAATTTTGAGAGATTGACCAAAGCCTTAGTCATTGATGTTATTAGCACTATCATAAATGTACTTACATGGTTTTGAAACCCACTGGGAAACAGCTGAACAGTGGGTTTTGCAAGGAGGGAATAAGGACTGAGTAGAGGGCACCTCCTTATGCTGGAACATCCTATTTACAGGAGAAAAACAAAGCCTGGTCTGTTCTAGGATCTATGTGTTTTCTTAAAGTCCTAGCTTGATTATGTCACATTTAGCAGAAGTGGCTCTATTTTAGTTTGGTTTGGTTTGTTGGGCCTAGTGCATGAGCTTAGTCCCAAATAATGGCCTCCCATTTAAAATTTTGTTTAAAAATAATTCCCCCTTTTGAGCCAGGTTCTCACTTAGGGGAGAGTGTGACCAAAACTTAGGGCCTTAGCACCACTCTCAGTTACCATCATTTTGGGTTTCTGGTCTCGGCATGTCATTCATATAGGTTATGGAGTCCTCATGGTCGCATGTTTCTTTCAGCTTTTGTCATTTCAGTTGAAGAGGGACCATTTGACGTCCTAGAGATGGCTGCATGCAAACATTTAAAACCTTTGAGAGAATACGGCACACCAGGAAGACTATTATTATGACTACTGGGAGGATAATATCAAGAGTGTGGAGTATGCTCCTTACCCAGGGACCCCATAAACCAAATCACCTACAATTAAATAGATTAAAGAATGAGCTAGATGAAGAGTCTACTCACTTGACTAGGTGGTCTTTTCATTAATCCCCTACAGCTGAATTTTTTTAATCTACATATGATGTATTTCTGCATAGGCCACAAGTGTCAGCAGCTGCATAGGTACATTTCTGTTTAGCGAATTTTATTATTTAGCAAAACTTTCACAGGAGAATTTAAAGTCTGTTGTGTAACAGCCTATAAAGTAGAATTTGCTGTAGGGCCTATTATGAGAGAGACATTTCTAATTCTTGTCTTTTAGTCTAAACCATGGAGAAAGGACCTAACAAATGATGTCCTTCTAGAAGAGTGAAGGCCTCCTGGCAGTGTTCTCATTAATCCATGATGCAGGTTAAGAGGAGTTTTGACTGATTATGAGGCAATGTATGTACCACTAAAGTTTCTCACCCACATTGGGCCTTAATCTGTTTTCTATTAAAGTATAAGGTTATTCATATATAAGGTTGGCTGCAAAATCCTTCACAGATAAAATTATACCCTATAAGTGCACATAATAGACTCCCTTTTCATTTATATTGTTCATAGAGGCATACACAAGGAAAAAATATTCAAAGGTCAGAGTCTTGTGATAGCAGAAGTCTTGATCCATGATCTTGGGAAAAGCTATTCATATCAAGGATGTCATCTTCTTCTGGGGAGAAACTGTCCTGGTTAGTTTAACTTAAGGGGTCCAGTGGATGTACAGTTCCAGGACTGTGAAGCGACCCTTCTCAGTTGTGAGATTATGAACCCAAGGTTCAAGTCTCCAAAGTTTTGCTGTAGTATGGAGGGCAAGGACAGTCTTTCTCTGATGTTTTCAGAAGATCTAATCTTCAGGTTCTAGATTATGAAGGGATTATCCTCAGTGAACCATAAAAAGCTTTCTTTACCTGGTGAAAATACATTGTAGCATAATAATCTACTGTTATAACATCGGCCCTCTTGCATTGGAAAGCTTTTATACAATTAGAAAACATGCACTGAAAATGACAGTTGAATGAAATCCCTTTATAAATGTTTAAATGGCCCATCAGATAGCCAAATGTACCTGAAGCTTTAATTTTTTTCCCAGGAATATGGAAGCAAATATTGGTTCTAAACTATTTCCATAATTTATAAGTTACCACATCAGTAGATTCAATTTGGATTATTTTATCTTTTCCATGACAAGTCATGGAATGCAGAACCTTTAATAACAAAAGCTTAAGGACTCAGGAAGGACAAGGTGGCCATCCTAGTTCTTCATGAGTCCATGCTTAACAGTGGGCTTATGTCCTCTTGAATACCAGTTGTTTCTCCAATTTAGGTGCACAGCACTGATAACTAATGGGTTATCATAGGTAATTTGACTTTGACCGTGGGGTTCATTCAAATTGTGTATTTAAACAATTTTAGTATTGGCTGATTTAGCATGATAACCTAGAGCTTGGTTTTGAAAGGTTTGTCAAATACCACAGGTTTTAAGCATTGGATATTACAAAATAGAATCTTAGGTTACTTTCAGTCAATCATTTAGCCAAAATGATGATACAAAAATTTTTTAAAGGATGAAACATTACTCTGATAGAGAGGAGACCAGCTTTCCAAATAAGACCCAATGAAGATAGCATGAGGCCAACTGTCTGTCTCCTTTCCTTCCCTTCCCCCTCACCTTTTTCTTTTGTAGTTTACTTAAAAGGTAAACAAAAACCTTTCATTATCTTTTAATATTATATAAAAATCCTTTTTAAAAGAGAAAGCCAAATTTTATGTTTCCATTAGTGTATTTTTAATGTTAAAGCTAGTTTTTAATAACATTTTATAAATATATTCAATTTTAATTACTTTGACCATAAGGTAAGACTTTTATAAACCTTTTATAACCAATTAGAATTTTTTTTTCTCAGAACAGAACAATGTTCCAAGAAAACTCTGTTGTGCTTTTATTCCAGTGTCCAATTTAGGGAAAAAATAATAATGCCATTTTATTTAGCCAATGTATTCACACATAGAATCACTTACAGTTAATTTTTTATAAACCTTGCACAATGTGTTCAAACCTTTAGCTTTATTTAATTTAAAACAATCCTTTAACCCTCTAACCTAGGCAAAAATTTACATTTCCATACCTTCTTATAATCTCTTACAAAAAAATGTATTTCATTCTCCTTACATACCTTGCATGTAAACGTATTTTTTTCAGTAGGCTCAATTACATATTACAGTGTTAACTCTCAGCAACTTTTACTTTCAGTAAAAATCTTGGTAAGTAAGGGATTTAATTATGTACTAGGTGTGGAGCCTAGGACCCAGACAGATAAGGTCTGACTTATTCCAGCATCTAACTCCATGTATCTCAGGCCTTACCTAGCTATAAAGCAGGCAAACTGTACAGTTAAAAGTCATAGTGGCAGTTTATGAAGCACCTTTAAATTGTACAACATTTCTGGCACAAAATCTTTTTAATAAATTATTTCACAACTGACACAGACCATGTATGACATGTTTAGACTTTCTGACTTGCCTAAACATCTCTCTTTTTAAACAACCAGTCATTATACTTTAGGACAAGAATTTACCATACAACATCCTCTCTTATAGAAAATCTCTTTTCTTTATAACCTTCTTTGCATGGCTAGGGGGCATGGTTAATTCCATGTATCCCCAGGCCTTATTTAGAATTAATGTCTCTAAAATAAATTGAACAATTTTCAAAAAAGTCAAAGTTGTTTATGACCTTAAAGCATTTAGCAAACCTGTTATCTGACCTGCATAATTTAGACAAAATGTCTTTATCAATAATCTTTAAAGCTGTTTTTGTCTCCCAAAAATTCCTGAAATTACATGAACTAAAAGGTATTACAGTTTTTATTTTGCTGTCAAAATATTTGATGTAAGTGCTGATTTTTGTTTAAGCCAATTAATTAGAGTTCTTTTATATAAACATTATACACAACACATATATAATTACACAGACAGACAGAAGAACATTATACAGTAGTTGTAAGATTTCTCGTTTGCTAGTTTTTTAGTTTCTTAATTGGTTATTGACTTTATGGTGGAGTCCTTGGAAGAACAGGGCCAGGAAAGGGGTCTCTGGTGCCTCCAGGCTGTTAGAGCTTGAATACCCACTTTTAATTAAGCTGACTTTTAACCATAGCACTCTTTAATAAAGTCTTTTTAAAATTTCTTTTTAACCAATTTTAGCCAGGCCAAATGGCTGATATTTCTGGCTTTTGAAATTTACCATAGTAGGTAATCTCACAGATGCTCAGAGAAAGGAAAATTTAAGATAGTCCATGGAGGATAAGAGACTAGACAAGGTTATGCAGATATTCAACCAGAAAGAGTTTGCTTCCTAAGCAGGGACTTGCACCCGGACCACCAGTATGAAAGGGCAAAACCTTAGCTACTGAACTACAGCATGGGGCAATCTCTACTGCCCTTCCCAGAAGGAATCTAGAGTAGTTAACAGTGAGTTTGCAAAGGCTTTTAACTACTCAGGATAATTTTTAGAGCTAACTATGACATAAACCCTAAAATTCCTGTTCCCTGGAAGGCAGAGACCAAGAGAAAGTACTGCTATGTGATTACAAAGTCAAGCTCCCAAGAACATAAAACAAGATGGAGATAAGCAGTGATTTTTACCATTCATTCAACTGTTTTTACAGAGAGAGAGGCCAGAAATCTGATTGGTAAGAAATTCTTACCTTTTGGCCAGCATGCCAGGCTCTGGGCTCTCTTGCCCTGAGTGGCTCTAGTGACCCAGCTTGCTGCACCATCACGCTGGGGGCCAAGCCGCATCATAAAGGAAAATTTTTTTTTTCACTCTGGCCAGAGCAAAATAATAAAACATAGACATTAGCCACTCTGCTTAGCACCCAATATCAAACTGGCAAGGCTTAAATTTGCCCTCAGATGGCCCTCCTCATCTTTAATCAAACCTCCGACTAGGAGTTTCAAGGCGCTGTCTCTGGGCAAGATGGTTGCCCTGAGTAACGGAAGAGATACGAAAGGAAAATAAGATGAAGGGAAGTATTGCCTGTGGCATTGTGCAGAAAGTAAAGAGCTCAGGGAGGCCAGAGCAAGACCCATTCATTTCAGCGACACTGAAAAGTTCTGATGGCCACTAGCTAGTAGCGAAAGGATCTTTTCCAGCAGTCTCATCAGCTCTCAGGTTTCCCTCTTTTTGGGGAGGAAGGAAAAAGTTCCCCATGTCCCACCATCCTGTACATGCCTAATCCTGTCACCCACAGCTATCAGCAAAGAGTGTAAGGCAGATTATTCCAAAGAGAATAGCAGTTGACATCCCATAGAGCCAAAACCGTTCCTAGCCAAAAGATATTTTACTAAGAGCCCTCATTTTAAAAATGTACTTCAGTGCAGCCGGGCACGGTAGCTCACGCCTGTTATCCTGGCACTCTGGAAGGCCAAGGCGGGTGGATCACGAGGTCAGGAGATCGAGACCATCCTGGCTAACACGTCGAAACCCCATCTCTACTAACAATACAAAAAATTAGCCAGGTGTGGTGGCGGGCGCCTGTAGTCCCAGCTACTCGGGAGGCTGAGGCAGGAGAATGGTGTAAACCCAGGAGGCAGAGCTTGCAGTGAGCTGAGATCTCGCCACTGCACTCCAGCCTGGGCAACAGAGAGAGACTCCATCTCAAAAAAAAAAAAAAGAAAAAGAAAGAAAGAACTTCAATGCATTGTTGTTCATTTGGAACATTCCACTGTAAGTTATCTTTAGTAAGATTTTGCTGTTTCTGTAAGACTTCGCTGCCTCCCAGGCCTAATGTGTAAGCCAGAAGGAACTCAGTTTTCCAGAAATTAAGGAGCCCATTTTTACCTAAAATATTGGCTTTACTCCCAGGTTCTCTTGGTTAACTTAGCCAATGATTTTTCCTACCTAAGCACACAAGAAAAATGAAAAAAGGGGTAGAACACAGAAATCCCTATGAATTTTCAAAAGCCAAATGTTATAACCCCTGCAATATTACGGCTTACTACCAGTTCCTTTCTGACCCAGTCAGATATAAGAGGCCTCTAACTGGATCCAAGCCAGTTAATTCCCGGATCAAATCTGTTCCTGGACCCAGTCCAGTTTCTGTCATATCTACAAACCCAGTTTGGATTAGAAACTTGCTCAAAGAAACTCAGAGAGCTCAAAACACAAATCCATGGAGCTCCAAAACTCTAGAGGGAGCTCACCCGCGATCCCCAGCCACTCTGAGAGATCAATGGACACAGGTGGGACCTGCAGGTACCTTGTATGTTCACTCAGCTCTCCTGGGGGTCACTAGAAGGTCCACTTCAGATCCTGCTTCTGACACCATCTGACAAAAGAAAAACTTCAGCCAAATTAAATTTAAAGGAGTTTAGCTGAGCAATGAGTGATTCGCAAATCGGGCAGCCCCTAGAATCACAGCAGATTCACAAAGTCTCCAGGGGTGCCTCACGGTCAGAATAAATTTACAAGCAAAGAAGGTAAGGTAATGTACAGGAATCAGAAGTGAGGAACAGAAATAGTGAGATTGGTTACAACTCGGCATTTGCCTTGTCTGAACGCAGTTTGAACATTCAGCAGTCTATGAGTGGTTGAAGTATGGCTGCTGGGACTGGCCAACACTCAGTTATTGTTACAGGTGCATAGTCCTAAGTTAGGTTTTCAATTTTGTCTGACTCTTACAGTTTATCCACAAGGACTCAAATATAGAAGTATGGAATCCTTCTCAGGCTATATTTAGTTTGCTTTAACAGATCAATATTTCTCAAAGTATGGTCTCCAGACCAGCAGTGTCATCATCACCTGGTTGTTTAAAATGCAAATTCTCAGGCCCCACTGATGATCTGCTAAATCAGAAACTCTAGGGGTAGTGCCAGGAGTTTGTTTTAACAAGACCGCCAGAGGTTCTGGTGTATCCTACAGTTTAAGAATCACTGACAAAGATATAAATTGGCGGTTTGGTTTTATACTTGACATATCATGATGAACATCCTTATAAGTCAGTAGATAAAACCAGATGCCTCTATTTATTTTCCTTTATTCTTTATGCATATATACACATATATAATTGTACATTAACAGACTCACTTTACAGATGTTTTAGGGTTTCTTATTGCAGTCTGTTTTGTTTTACTTGTCTTTATTCTCCCCCTTCCCCAATGCCACCACCTCCCCTCAAGCAACTCGTATTAACAACTTAGCATATGCCATTCTGTATTTTCCCCATTCTTATCTAACACATAAAACACATACTTAGACGCTAGACTTTAGATTGCCTGCTTTAAGAAAAATGGGATCATATTTTATACATTACTCTGCTTATCAGTTTCTCATCCAAAAATACCTCATGAAACTGTTTCCAAGGTAACTGTTTTCGCTCTAAATCTTTCTTTGTAATGGCTGCATGATATTTCATGTATGGATACACCACGATTTATTCATTCACCTCAATATTGCTGGCATTATGAATAAAGCTGTAATATATATATATTTATATACATATATATTTATATATATTTATATACATATATATTTATATACATACATATATATACCCACACACACACACATACCACACATACACGCACATATACCCTGATGTGTTTATTTCTGTAGTATACATTCCTAGGACAGGATTGCCAGGTTGAAAGTACATTTCTCATGTTAAAAAATATTTCCATTGCATTTCAGAAAAAGGATTTAAATTTTACATTTCCACTAATTGTGTATGATAGGGGCTTTCTCCCCCATATTGCCATCAGCAATAGGTGTTGTCATTTGATTAAACTTTTGCCAATCTGATAGGAGCAAAGTGGGAACCCTTTTTCCCTCTCCTGTCTGCTTAATTGATATTTTTAAAAAATAGACACATTCCATTTTGTGAGGAGCTGCAAGTTCCCCAGCATGCTTTTAATCCTTAATTCCACTTCAGTGGACCTCTCCATAACTCACTTCAAAAAGGGAGCAGTATTTTCCCTTTAAAGCATAATGAGACTGGGCCCTTTTAAAATTCCTGTTTAGAGAAACCTAGAAATCTAGATTATCTCTTCTGCGTAAGCTGAAAGTCAGACAGTGCATCCTATATTATTCATATGTACCCTGCCTCATTCCCCCGTTCCCTCTAGACCCTCCATTTTCGGAACCTTTCTTTCTGCCTTCTTCTGCTCCACCCATCCCCCTGTTTATTTTAAACCTCCAGTATCCCCTTTAAAAAATGATTTTAAAATAAGCTTGGAAAACAGAATGCATTCTGTTGCAACAACATTTGTTGATAACACTTTAGGGCTTTAGCAGGTGAGGTCTGATGCTGGAAGCCCAATGACCTCATTGATTGAGCGCAAACTAGAGTAGGAGGGACGCCAGTTCTTCAGACTGGATACCTCTCCCAGTTCAGGGCTCTGCCTCTCCACTTCCCATCCCTTAGCACCTGAAGCAACCTATAGCAGAGGGAAGCCCTGTGGGCCCTGGCAGAGCCTCATAGAATTGCGAGAAACTCTGGCTTCCCTTCCAAAGTCCGGGAGTCCAGGGAGCATCCCAACCTCCCTGGGGTTTTTTGAGAGGAGTGTCACTCACTAAAGAAGATTTTGGAAGCCTGGGGGCCTAGCAGCAACCATTTGTCAGAGCCTACCTGCCTGGTTCTTGGGCTCTGGAAGTGGGAGCTTGGAATCCATCAACAGCTTACAAAGACTGGAGTCCCCCTGGGTGCACCCCTGGGTCTTCCTGTCATCCAGTTGGTGTTTCTGCTGGTTTCTGTCCTACCATTACAGCTACCCTAGGAACCCACTGAAGGAGGAAAATAAGACAGTTGAAGGTGTCACAGATGTAGGCATCTGAGTAGTGATTCACTTTAACATGCATTTGATTGTTTAGAATGTATGTAATATGCAATATGTATGCAATACCACTCCTCAATCTGAGGGTGTTTAATGTTTCACTTCACCAAAATGCAGCATCTAGACCGGCTTATGAATCTTCCGCTGCATTCCGTGAAGATGGAACCTTGTTATACTAAAGTCAACCTGCTTCACGAGCGCCTGCAGGATCTCAAGAGCCGCTTCAGATTCCCCCACGTCGATCTGGTGGTTCAGAGGACACAGAACTACATGCAGGAGGTGGGTGTGGCAGGGGCATCCCTGGTGGAGGAGGGTGAAGAGAGAGCAGAGAAATGGGTGCTGACCAGTGAGACTGGCTGCTGGTGTAGCTGAGGGAAATGCGTCGCATCTCTTTAACCATCATGTTGGGGGAGGACATGTTCAGTCCCTCCACTGGCTTCATCTTCCTTCCATGTGGGTGAACATCATAGACAAGATATAGCTCCGAAAAATAAAGTAGCATTAATTGATAACTACTCGATTTGTCAAATCAGTGCTTTAACCTTGGCTACACATTGGAATCACCTGGGGGAAATACTGATGTCCAGGCTGGAGTGCAGTGGCACAATCTTGGCTCACTGCATGCAACCTTTGCCTCCCAGGTTCAAGTGATTGTCTTGCTTCAGCTTCCTGAGTAGCTGGGACTACAGGCATGTGCCAACATGCCTGGCTCATTTTTGTATTTTTAGTAGAGATGGGGTTTTACTGTGTTGGCCAGGCTGGTCTCAAAACTCTTGACCTCAAGTGATCTGCCCACCTCAGCCTCCTGAAGTGCTGGGATTACAGGCATGAGCCACCACACCCAGCCTATATGGCTACTTTTTGATAGAACGTCCCTACCCTGATTCCAGCTGCTTCTAATATGCAGCCAGGATTGAGAACCACTGGCTTAAATTAATTCCGTAATGTAATTAAGAGCAAACCAATCAATCAATCAATCATAGCTTCATATTTGAATTTCTTGAGTCTGCTTGACAGGTTTCTTTTTTTTTTTCATAAGGAACCTTTTCCCCAGTAACAGGAATGAATAGCACAAACTCCTTCCATATTATGGTGTTTCTTGAATGAACAAGGGGTGTGGTCATCAACACTCTAAAGGACACCATGCCATTTCACATAGATATTCTGAGGAGAGATTACTGTGGGCCAGACACTGTACCAGATCCCACTTCAGGGAGCTTGAGTGAGACAAATTCTTAGATAAATTCACTACAGCATTGAAGGTATGATAAAGGTGTATATTGTGGCCAGGCACGGTGGCTCACGCCTGTAATCTCAGCATTTTGGGAGGCCAAGGCGGTGGATCACTTGAAGTCAGGAGTTTAAGACCAGCCTGGCCAACATGGCAAAATCCTGTCTTTACTAAAAATACAAAAAAATTAGCTGGGCATGGTGGTGCACACCTGTAGTCCCAGCTATGTGGACACTGAAGCATGAGACTCGCTTGAACCCTGGAGGCAGATGTTGCAGTGAACCAAGAGTGTGCCACTGTACTCCAGCCTGTGTGACAAAACGAAACTGTGTCTCAAAAAAAAAAAAAAAAAAAAAAAAAAAAGTATATATTGGATGCTTTGGGATCACGGGCTTGGGGAAGAAAGGAGCATTTTTTTTTTTTTTTCATAAAAGTTATGGACAGGATTAAGTGATACATTTTAGCTAACCCTTGAGTTGTGAGGGATGAAAGAGGAAGAAGGAACAAAATTGGGCAACAGTTTAGCAGAAGTCTCTTTCGTAATATTGGACCCTGGTGACGGGAACACAGGCAAAGGTGCAGAGAATAAGATACCTGAACTACTTCTGCTTTCTGAGCCATGAGCATGTCAGCCACTGTCCCCACCCATCCCTGACCCTTCCTGCCTTCCCAGCACTGCCGAGAGAGGGAGAGATATGCTGCGGAGTGCTTTACATCCACTTAAAAGTGGAGGTGCAGCCAAAAACTAGTTGAAGAAGGCTCCAGCCTCATCCCTTAATCAGTGGCTGCAGGTATCAAAGAATAGAAGAGGAGTACCCACAGGAGATGACAGAACGCTTGCTCAGTCCCATGGCCTTGGGTTTTCCAACTTCTTCCTGCTCCCACTGTGGCCACGTGACCATTTGTTTCACAGCCTTGGTGATGGGGTGATGTTGCTGTGGGTCACCCCCAGAGTAACAGCCGAGGGGACTCATCTCTGATGGCCCCTACTCTCCAAGCCCACTTAGCCAGCCTGTGGTTGGTGACCCCAGCCTCTGACTGTTGTCTGTTTCTGTGTCACTTCTGCTTTCTAGCTAATGGAGAATGCAGTGTTCACTTTTGAGCAGTTGCTTTCCCCACATCTCCAAGGAGAGGCCTCCAAAACTGCAGTTGCTATTGAGAAGGTTAAGCTCCGAGTCTTAAAGGTAAAACCGTTCTCTTGTTTGTGGGAAGCATAAAATGAGAACGTGACCCCTGTTTCTTTTGTGAAGTGGAAAATACCATGTTCTCTCCTTCGCTCTAATCTTTCCCCACTCCTTCCTCTCCGAAGTCCAGTGACTTGTCAATCTGCTGTGGTTTCTCCAGTGTGACTTCCATGCCTCTTCTGCCATCTAGTGACCACTGCTAGTCCTCAGTACCATTACCCACAGCTAGAGGCCCTGTGTCCCAGCTTTCATAGAGATAGAACTCGACAAACATTTTATTGGCTGTCCACCATAAGTATTGTGTGGGATGTAAAAATAGGCAAGGCCCAGCCTCTTTCTTCGAAGAGGTTACAAATATGGTAACATCCATTAAACTGGCAAATATTTTATTGAAAAATCAAAACCTCATGGCAAAGGAAATACTCCAAGGAAAAGAAACCTACCATATGAAATTGTTTTAAATGTACTTCAGCGTAAGTGTATATTAAAATAGCTTTAATAATAGGAGCTTGCGCATATGTTATATTTTAAAGGCTTTTACTTGATCCCTACAAGAACTTGTGCATTAACTGGAATATGCCCCCATTGTACAGATGAGGAACTGATTCTGTAAAAGCTAATGTGACTTAATTAAGCTCAACAAGCTGGTCAATGGTGAGTTTAAGGATAAACGATCATACACTGATTTTTTTTTAACTGATTTTTTTTTACTGCCTTCTAGTTATCCTAAACAGTGCCTTGGAACAGAAGATCAAAGTCCCACAGAGCCTAAGGGTGGTCTCTGAATTTCGGACTTGATCTTGATGCTTCACAGGCAAGAGGAAACTCTAGCAACCAATTCACTGATATTAAAAATGATACTGATCACGGTAACATACATAATAATGAAATTGCAATGGAAGTAAAAAAAAAGATAGTGTCAGTGTCAAATGCTTTAGCGTACAGAAAGAAAGGAAGAAAAAATGTAGAAAGGTGTTCAAATAATAGGACCTCAAGTTTGAAAGAGATTTTGAGTGCCTTTAGTTCAACTTCATGTTCAGTGTTCAGCAGGTTCCCTCAAGGGGTGATCCCACTCATGCTCCGACACCTGCACTGGCAGGATGCTTTTTGCCTCTCAGGCTAGCCCATTTGAGTTCTTGACAGCAAGAACATGCTTTCTTATGTTAGACCAAAGTTCTCACCACTGGTCATTCCAGTTCTACCCACTTCATTCATAACCTTCTTCCACGTGGCAGCCTTTGGTTGTTTGAATAAGTTATAACTTGCCCTAAGTTGTTATCTCCAGTATAAACACCTTGGTCTCTTTAACCGTTCTTCACTTGGCCTGACCATTCTTCTCACTGCCTATGACTGTACTCTGATTTATCTGTGATCCCCTTGAAGTGAGATCTAAGATTAAATCCTGGTCTCCATGTTGGGATGTCCAATGCAGAACAGAGAGAATCATCATCTTTCTTGTGCTGGATACTGAACTTCTTTGGTTAACACGTCACAGTGTTTATGGAGCCACTAGCCAGGCCTTCTCTTCCCTTGTGGAAATCATTACAACCCACTGACCCTGCTTTGAGGATGTGGAGTAATAGATGATCATGGACCTACCTGGGACAGGAGTAATAAAGTACAAACTCACCCCCCAATTCTATCCCCAACTTCTTTATAATGCAGAAGTCACCACTCTGTTTTGATCTTGCCTCAGTTTCCATATCTGTAAAAGGTAAGAGTGAGATGGATCATTATCAGTTATAAACTGTGCCTGCAGTGTGAGGAGATTACATGGAAAGATCTCTGAGGCCTTGGAAATCCAAGAGTTCTCAGACATTAGGGGGAAAAGAGAGGTGAAGTGGGTGGCTGAGTTTTTTGCGCAAGCATAAGTCAACAGATTGTACTGTTACTATTTAACATATGTTTCTTTATTGACAGCAATATGATTATGACAGCAGCACCATCCGAAAGAAGATATTTCAAGAGGCACTAGTTCAAATCACACTTCCCACCGTGCAGAAGGCACTGGCGTCCACATGCAAACCAGTAAGGGGATGAGTTACCCTAAAGAGCTTGCTCTTCTTACCTCTGAAGTTCAAACAAGTTCTTTTGTGATGTGTACTGGCAAACAGCAGACTAGACCAGGGAGGGATTGGCAGACATTTTTGTAAATGGTCAGATAGTAAATCTTTTAAGCTTCGTGGACTGCACTATTTCTGTTGCAACTATTCAGCTCTGCTGTTGTAGCACACAAACAGCCATTGACTATATATAAACAGACTTTATTTGCAAAAACAAGATGCTAGCCAGATATGCTGACCCCTGGGCTAGACAAAATCTCAAAGGGCAGTGATCTGAATTTGAGCCAAACTAGGGGTTGACATAGAATACCTAAGGATACCGGGTGTTCCTCATTATAGTATGACTCATAGGTCCAACAAGTCCTCTGAAACTTGACCATTGCATCCAAAAAAGAGCTTAGCTCACATGATTACAGGATATTTGTTCTGTTAAACCCAGCAATGTTGTTTAGCGAAATCAATGGAACCACTTAAAACCTCTACAAACATTGAGCATCCAGTGAGAGCCATGATTACCAGGGTGTGACTTCATCTGTAGAGCAGAGCAATGGGCCAGCAGAGACTGAAAACAGCTCTGCGAGGAGGTATTATTTATATCCTCGTGGTACAAATGAGGAAACCTGAGTGGTTAAGCCACTGAGCCAGGGCCACAGACATGGTGACCACCAGAGTGTGAACCCGGTTCACACTTCCCTGTAACATGATAGGCACTCAGGAAATTGTATCAAGTACTGCTACCACTATTATTATTACTACTTCTGCATTTCAAAAATGATCTATTAACCTGGAACAAGGCCTACTCCCTCTTGGAGCAAATGATAAAGAGGTTTTTGGCAGCTCAAAGAGTCTCCAAGCACTGGAACATTAAAATCCTTTGCATGAGTTATTTTACTGCAGACATTTCTTTGGTCATTTTTAGTCTGTAAGTGTTGTTTTTCTTCAGATCATCATCAGCATATTAGATGTATTTGGCATTTATTTCTGGGGCATGGTTCTTTAATAGGAAAGGATTTGATTAAGCCAAGGGATTGACCCTTGACCTTACATGGCAGAACAGTTCAGCAGCCAAATGATGATGGTGTCCACTGCTAGGTGGGTTTGCACACAGATGTTCTGCTTAGATTTTTTTTTTTTCAATCGCAAAGGCAGTTTGGGGGCCTCAAATCCGCCTTATTTCAGGAGAAAGGTAAGGAGGTTCTCCTTCTCATCTGCTCCCCTCTTTCTAAGCATCAACAGAGTGTGCTGTGCCCAATCTGTAAGAGGCTCTTGTAATTTTTTTAATCAGGAGGCATTGATTTCAAAAGAGCCCGTGACCCAGAGTTTTTGGTAATGGAGGATATTATATCAGCTTTAAGAGCTTTTTAAAAATCTGGATTTGCAGAATAGATGAATGAGGGGATTATCTGCTTCCTAGAAGGAGTCTTTATTTTGCTAAAGTGCATTTCCCTTGGCTCTATAAGTAGCAGCTTCCTAGATCTGTGGTACTCAACCTCAGCCAGAGCTATGTATTAGAATTGTCTGAGGAACTGTGAAAAAATGATTCTGACTCCCCAACACCTACCTTCAGGGATACTAAATTAATTGGCCGAGGGAAGTAAACCTATGGCCCAGTTCAACCAATTCAATATAGAAGACCTGTTTTGTAAAGTTGGTCACTTCATGACAGTGTACATGTCCATAGAAAGTTCTCCTTCCCACAGAATTATTTAGCTGGTTGAAAATTTAAAGGTCTACTGTTTATTGAGTCAGCAAATAGGTATTAGATGTGTATCACATATGATCCAGGCATTATGCCAGGCCAGCATCCCTGCAGTTCTGGAGTTCATGGTAGAGAGTGGGAGACAGGCAAACAGGACGCCATGTGAGGAACACAGCAGTTGCCTCATGGGGAAGAGTTCCAATGAAAGTGCCAAACTCTGCTTCTGCAGCCAGGAAGGACTTCCAGAGTCATGCTTTCACCCAGTCCTGAGGGATGAATGACAATCAGGGGAATAGGAATGGGAGACCACATGGGAAGGATGAAAGGGTACTGCAGGCATGAGTCTGTTCCTCTCGTTTAGCAGAGGAAGAGACAGAGGCACAGAGCAGTGATGTGGCTCACCAAGGTCCCATGTCTAGTCCAGGGCAGTCTCCAGTCTCCTGGGCAATGCTTTTCTCAAATCTGTGCAACAGTCCTGCCTCTAGACCCTCTAGGGGTCATTGAAGCTCATGTCTCTTCAATCCTTTGCCTTTCTTCTTGGTTGGGTATAAAGGAACCCATTATTACCCACTGTGATCTGGGCTACAGTGCCCCAAAGTCCTAGCACTGAGAGTTGTCTGAGGTGGTGCTTCTGATCACCTGCTGTAAATACTGTCCTTCCAGGCAAGAGACCACAAATCCCATGATAAGTCCCTGATTTTCTAAGAGCCACATGTGGGAAGCCGTCCCCCAGCACCACCAGGTGCAAGGATTACCAAGTTAATCACTGGGATATAATTTGGTACATTTTGATCCCTGCCCTGTCCTCATGCTGATAAAAGGCAAGCCATTTGGAAACCCTTGGAAAAGAGGGAGAGTTAAGGGTGGCACCATGCCTGGGCTATCCTAGAAGGAATAAATGAATGTCAGGGCCAGTTGAAGAGAAAGAAATGTTTCTGAAGAGCCCTTGACTAGAGATTCTCCCAACCCCCAAAGTGGCCCCATTCTAATAAAGTTAAGCGTACATCTACCCTATGACCCAACAACTTCACTTTTAGGCATATGCCCAACATGAACAAGCCCTTAAATCCACAAAAAAAAATATATGTACAAGAATGTTCACAGCAATTATATTTATAGTTGAAAATTGAAAAACAATCTCAATTTTCATCAATGTGAGTGCAGATAAACAATTTTTGTTTATCCATATAATTAATACTACTTAATAAAAAGGAATGAGCTACTGATAGATGTAGCAACATAGATGAATCTCAAAAACAAACGCAAAATAATTATGATTTCATTTCTATAAAGTTCAAGAACAAGCAAAAGCCAATCTATCACGATAGGTATAAAATCAGTGCTCATATCTTGAGGGGTACAGACTGGAAAGGGGAGTGGGGGAACTTTGGGGATGATGGAAACATTCTCCTTCTTGATCTGGGTTATGGTTACGTAGGTAATATTTACATATTTAAAATCATTGAGCTGTACTTATCTGTACATTTTATTATATATAACATACCTTGGTAAAGTGCTGTTGTAATTTGTTTAAAAAAGGAAGAAGGAAACATCTTAGTGATGAGGGAAAAAAAGGAGGCTCCAAACCTACTAATGAGGCCTTGAGACGATTTAAAAAAAAATCACTGCTGTCTTCCCCCATGAAGTGCATAAAATGCATGGCCAGTACAAGGAAAGGGAAAGGAATCACCAATGGCTGAGTGAGTTCTGCACCTTATCATGGACAGTAATAGATGTGTTGAGGTCAGGCATGGTGCCTAGACAATGAATTGAATTGAAGGGAACCCAGTAAAATATTGTTGAATTGAGTAATTTGCCCCTGGGCCAACATTGTCCTTCTCTCATGCCCTCCAAGAAAGGAATCATGAGTGGGAATCGTCCTTTCTGTATCTCCTCTAAGAACAGGCATCTCATGCCTTTTCATCTTTATCTTCTTATCTCTTGCTCTCCAGGAGCTTCAGAAATATGAGCAGTTCATCTTTGCAGATCATACCAATATGATTCACGTTGAAAATGTCTATGAGGAGATTTTACATCAGATCCTGCTTGATGAAACTCTGAAAGGTAAGGAAGGTTACCTGGTGCTGCAGGGACTCTCCGTAGAGGGAAGCGTCCCTGAAACAGGATTCTGTAAGGCCAGTCTGGAGGAAAAGAGAAGAGGAAATGGACATTGGTGAGGTGGGGAGACAGTGAGGAGAGGGAAGGAAAGAAGGAAGGATACTAACCTTCATTGAGCGTTATGATTAAGCACACACTAAGCTGGCACTTTATTATTTTCCCTTTTTAATACAAAAATATGAATACTGTGAGATGAGAATTTTAAGTTTCATTTTACAGATGAGAAAGTTGAGCCTTAGTGAGATTAAATCTCGGGTCTCTCATGAAGAGCTGTCTTCCTCTTGCTATTCCAGACAGAACAAAGGGAAAAGGGCTTTTCTTAGGCACAGGCTTATGACTGCCCCTGCCCCCCACTCACCAAAGCTGAGAACAGGCAATTGCAGCAGCAAGGCTTGTTAATGGCTCTCTCAACACATGCCCAGCCTACACTCAGCCGGACAGAAAAAGGTGCAGGGTGATGACGCAGTGTCATGCGAGTCTCAGTAGGACCCTGGCACACAGTATCCTCAGGAATCCCTTGCCTGGGATTGGATTGTGGATAGGAAAACTTGTTAAAAATATGCTGGAGGGCCAGGCATGGTGGCTCACGCCTGTAATCCCAGCACTTTGGGAGGCTGGGGCAGGCAGATCCCTTGAGGTCAGGAGTTTGAGACCAGCCTGGCCAACACGGTGAAACCCCATCTCTACTAAAAATATTTAAAATTTGGCTGAGCGTGATGGTGCATGCCTGTAATCCCAGCTACTCCAGAGGTGAGGTAGGAGAATCGATTGAACCCAGGAGGCAGAGGTTGCGGTGAGCCGAGATTGTGTCACTGCACTCCAGCCTGGGTGACAGAGTGAGACTAGGTCTCAAAAAAAAGGCTGGAGAGGGCCACCATCAAACCGTGGGCCTAAAACATATCTGATCTCCTTTGGGAACGTCTTAAGTATCACAAAAGACCTTCCTCAATGAAAACTGGCCAAGCACAAGCCCAGGTCCCGGTAGCTAATTCTAGGGAATCCAATGAGGTCAGGAATATGAAGATGTCAGCACAGTGTGTACACAAAGGAAGGGCTCGGCCAAGGCCACTGCCAGCCCACCATGGGCACCTTTGGGTGATTGAGAAAAAGACTCCTTTCCTCCAGACACTTTATTGCTCTCTGTTAGAAAATTGTCACCATATATTGATTTTGTTAGAGAAGGAAACTCTGCAGCTAGCTGCTGAAAAGTTATGCTGAATACACAAATATATACTGTCTTTGATATGAATGGCAGCCCTGGGATGTGATATTTTTGGGCACTAGAGCCCCTGCACTGCCATAAGTAGGAGGCCCGTGGTCAAAAATGTCACCTGCTGTTGTTGTTCTTATTAGATTTGCCCCTCTGGTGGCCTTTGAAACTGAGCTAGATGCACACGGATCTTCATTTCGGCCCTCTCCTCTGCATGTGCAGTACCGAGTACCTATTACACATTTAGGACTGTACTGCAAGGTAAAGCAGAGAAGTGTAAGGCCTGCCCCTGCCCTAGAGGATTTCAGTCCAGGTGGACAAACTGAAGCCAGCCATCTTAGCAGCTAATAAAATGTGCTGGGGCCTCCCTGAAGGATACAGGTGATGCTCTTGCAGACCCTGAGTGTCTTGAAAACAAAGGCTATAGTTTATTCATCTCTGCATTCCCAGGGCTTGTCCCATGTTAAATGCCCTGCAAATGTTTGCTGTTTGAATAAGTGAATGAATGAATGAATGAATGCTACGGAGGCTCAGAGTTTGGAAAGAGTTTATGGTCTTTGGTCATCAGGGAAGGCTCCCTGGATGTAAACTGGCTCTTGAAATAGAGAAATTTGGATAGCCAGAGAGACTGAGAGAGGACTTTGGCTTCTCAATAAAATCAGAAAATCCAGGCTGACCAGGGCAGACTGTTAATATCATGTTTTGTTTTCTGATACCTCTCAGTGATAAAGGAAGCCGCTATCCTGAAGAAACACAACTTATTTGAAGATAACATGGCCTTGCCCAGTGAAAGTGTGTCCAGCTTAACAGATCTAAAGCCCCTCATAGGGTCAAACCAGGCCAGCCCTGCCAGAAGAGCTTCTGCCATTCTGCCAGGAGTTCCGGGTAGTGAGACCCTCAGTAACGAAGTATTCCAGGAGTCGGAGGAAGAGAAGCAGCCTGAGGTCCCTAGCTCATTGGCCAAAGGAGAAAGCCTTTCTCTCCCTGGGCCAAGCCTACCCCCGGGTGGGACTGAGCAAGTGATTATTTCAAGAGTGGATGACCTCGTGGTGAGTCCTGTGGCGGCAGAGGACACGGCAGGACTCCCGGGCACACGTTCATCAGAGCTGGAGCTTGGAGGGCCCCTTGAGGGTGAAGAACCCGCCCAGGAAGAGCCAGAACCCATCACTGCCTCAGGTTCTTTGAAGGAGCTCAGAAAGTTGCTGACAGCGTCTGTGGAAGTATCAGTGGACTCTGCTCCAGCGATAGAAGAAGATACAAACAGGGAGAGTCACATTCCCCAAGAAAATGAAGAAGAAGAGGAAAAAGAGCCCAGTCAGGCAGCTGCCACCCATCTGGACAACTGTGAAGAAAGTGAAGTCAGTGAGAGGGAGGCCCAGCCTCCCTGTCCCGAGGCCCGTGGGGAGGAGTTGGGGGGATTTCCAGAGGTAGGCAGCCCAGCCTCTCCACAAGCCAGTGGAGGCCTCACCGAGGAGTCCCTGGGGCCCATGGAGGGGGAGCTCCCAGGAGAGGCCTGCACACTCGCTGCCCATGAAGGAAGAGGAGGCAAGGGCACCGAGGACGGGGAGGCCTCACAGCAAGAGGGCTGCCCTTTAGGTTCTGACCCCGTCTGCCTCAGTGAGAGCCAGGTTTCTGAGGAACAGGAAGAGATGGGAGGGCAAAGCAGCGTGGCCCAGGTCACAGCCAGTGTGAATGCAGAGGAGATCAAGGTAGCCCATGTTCATGAGTGTCAGTGGGTGGTGGAGGATGCTCCAAACACGGATGTCCTGCTGTCACACAAAGATGATGTGAAGGAAGGAGAAGGTGCTCAGGAGAGTTCCCCAGAGCTGCCCTCAGAGGAGTGAAAGGGACAATTTGGCTAAAGTCTTTCTCTGAACAAAGCCAAAGGGTTTTAGGGGTACACTTAGGGGTTGCATGTAAGCTGTTACCAAAAAATGTTTAAGTATTTTCTGAATTTGAATAATAAAACCAGAGGAAATGCACACAGGGCATGAGCAACTGAGGCAAACCTTTGTGGAAATGAATTGTTCTACCATGAATTTTTGCTTTAGTATTTTAATAAGAATTACAAAGGCAATGGCGTACTTGGGGTGAGAGGGAGCTGAGGATGTCTGAGGAGGGAATAGTATTGCAGGGAAGACGGAGAAAACAGTAGAATGACAGTTTTGAATATACTCTTTACTTTTCAGTGATACAATCTTCTTATGCACTTTAAGGCTTTTTAATTTTGTTTGAGAATGTAAATGTATACTGTAAGTCTAGCTTTACTATCTACTATGCCTACTTCACCATCTCTTAAGGACTCAGCATTTGTTCACAGTCAGGCTGCAAGAGAGGGTAGATCACGAACAGTCACCCCTGCTGGCTGTAGCCCCACAGAGGCAATCACGCCCAATAGGTTCAGGAGAAGCTAAGCGGAAATGGAGGGCGGAAGGTGTGATCTGTGGGACTGTCTGGGCCTGTTACCCATCCTGCTATCGATTTCTTATTAATTAATCTTGATGATTCTTATTAATTAATCACATTTTCAGGAAATTCAGATGAGGCAAGAAAATTTTATCGGCCTGGGTAAGCCTGAAAGCATTCCAAATTAGGCTTAGACAGTGCAAAGGGCTTAGCTAAGTTATCGAGCTTAAAGCCCATCAATTAAACAAATATTATTTGAACAGTTACTGCATGCCATGCACTGTGTTGGACTTAGTAATAAAAAAAAAAAAAAAGAAAAGATAAGGTGCTCGTTCTAGCATAAATTAAAAGGTCCAAGGGAATTTAATCTGGAAGAAAACATATGCCAATTTTCAAACTATGACAGCGTTTTTTTTTTTTTCTCTTTCCATTGAAACAGTCCTAGTTCATTCCCAGAAAAAATATGCCAATTTTCAAACTATGACAGCATTTTTTCTTCTCTTTCCATTGAAACAGTCCTAGTTCATTCCCAGAAGGGCACAAAATGAATGAATAAATAAAGACAAAAGCCAAGATGTATGCCCTCAAGTTCCAAAGATGTTACCAAAAGCTGAAATCATTAGTTTGGTCATTCAGCAAGCTAACTGAGTCTCTGTTATATACCAAGCACTGGAGATACCATGTTGAAAAATAACTTTGTTCCTTCCTCTTAGAACTTACATTTTCATGGAAATAGACAAAACACATCTTCTTATCGGATGGTGACCTATAACCATTAATGTTGAAAGTGGAAGAGACTTACTTCCAAAAGATTAAAAGGAGTTGTTCTTTTCTCCTTCAGAAAAATACCAGATCATTTCTTAAAATCTCCAGTCCCAGGTATTACATCTTGGTTTCCCTCCCCCACTTTTTATTTTATTTTATTTTATTTTATTTTATTTTATTTTATTTTATTTTATTTTATTTTATTTGAGATGGAGTCTTACTCTGTCGCTGAGGCTGCAGTGCGGTGGTGTGATCTCGGCTCACTGCAACCTCTGCCTTCTGGATTCAGGAGATTCTCCTCTCTCAGCCTCCCAAATAGCTGGAATTACAGCCGTGTGGCACCACTCCCGGCTAATTTTTGTATTTTTGGTAGAGATGGGTTTTCACCATGTTGGCCAGGCTGGTCTCAAACTCCTGACTCCAAGTGATCCACGCATCTCGACCTTCCAAAGTGCTGAGATTACAGGTGTGAGCTACCTGGCCCCTCCCCAAATTTTAATATCAGATCTCAACATATTTGTTGAGAACTTGTTTAGATCATCACTATTAAGTAAATTTATATCAGTTCTTTAGAGCATTTGCTTCACACACAGTTCAACCATTTAACCAGAAATTAAAATATCACCCTCTTCAGCCCTCCCATGAAGAATTTCTAGGTCATAAACATGAATAATAATCAGTATCTGTATAATATCATATTTAATTGTTGCAACTTTTCTTGGAGTGTTTACATCCTCATGTCTTTGAGGGATCCCACCATAGGTGAAGAAAGTAAAGGCCACTTCTCCCCCAGTCTCTGCTTTCCTCGGTGCTCACTCATATCCTGGCATTTAGCATGGTGTGTTGAAATTAGGTTTACTTCCTGTCTCTCCAAGAGGCTCCTCTCTTAAAGGACAGAAACTAGGATTTAGTCATCATCTGTGCTTCCTGCTGGAAACCCACAGCCTTGAATAATGGCTTCCTGCCTCCTTGAGTCACTTTAATATCCCTGGTGCAGAGGACCTGGCAAGCATCAGGCTGCTCGGGAAATGTGGGAACTGGACACCCAGAACACTGCTGTGCTGGGGCTATTGGGGCCTGCTGTTAGGCAGAGAGACGTTTTGAACTGGGCTTTCTGCCCTTGTTGAGTTTTCTCTTAAGTAAAGTCCAAAGTCCAAGGGGCAGATGGCCAGATGCACTGCCCAGTAAGGCAGGAAGCCAAAGAGGCAGTGCCCAGCCCCACAAAGACTGCCCAACTCCCTGAGACGGTAGTGTGGAGTCCCAGCCCAGGCGGACCTCACACCGGAGCTTCCTGGCTTCCTTTCTTTGCTGCATGCAGGGCTTCTTGCACCCCCTGGAAAGCTAAGAGATTTTTTTCAACCCTAAAAGAGAGTACATTTCACTGCATTGGATGGATGAACATTAATGCCCTAAATTATTCATCATGTAGGTTAGGGAGGACTGGGCACTATTTGGCAGGATGTACTCCAGAATATAATCAAAGAATTTTCTGTACATATTTCACTAAAGACAAGTTATTGGGCTGGATGCGGTAGCTTACACCTATAATCCCAGCACTTTGGGAGGCTGAGGTGGGGGCGTCACTTGAGCCCAGGAGTTCTAGACAAGCCTGGGCAACATAGCAAGATCTCATCCTTACAGAAAATAATAATGGTGTGTGCCTGCAGTTCTAGCTACTTGGGTGGTTAAGGCAAGAGGATTGTTCGAGTGAGGGAAGTTGAGGCTGCAGTGACTATGATTGTACCACTGCACTCCAGCTTGGGCAACAAAATGAGACCCTGTCTCAAAAAAAAAAAAAAAAAAAAAAAAAAAAGACAAGTTTTCTAGAATAAGCAGGATAATTGTTAAATTTGAAGATGGAACAGGAAACTAGAGTGCATTTAAAATACTCTGTCTTCATTTTAACAAGATGAATGGAATAACTTCATATCACTATGAGTTTGTTTTGCTTTTCATACAGACTTGTATGTGTCATTTCAGTGGTTTCCAGATTGGAGCAAGGTTATTTTGATCTAAATGAACAGCATGAAAAGCCTCTGTGTGCCACTCTGGGGATCTCTCCTATGGGCAAAGCCATTAGAAATGCATAAAACCTCGAGACATGGTTTTTGGCAAAAACTCCATGACTTTAAACTAGTTCTTTTACTACTGACCTTTCACAAAGAAAAAATATTTTCCTTGAAAAAAATTGGGTTTGTCATTTTTTCCCTTGTAGCTTTGAGCAGAGACACAAGTGCCTTGCATTACACATAGTAAACTTTTTTTTTTTGCATTACACATAGTAATCTTTTCCAAAAAGATTTTGCAGACTACCAGGGTAAGATTCCAACTTGTACAAAAGCTTTCTGGCTTTACATTTTTTATTATAAAAATTCTCAACTCTGGTTTTGTAGTCTTCTATATCGGAGCTAGTGATTTCAAAAGGTTTCACAATTCCCCAAGACAAAAGTGATTTTTGTTCATTATAATAAGGTTAAGTGATATGTGATTCATAGCAATTTTGATGTGGAGAAGGGAAGGGCATCACTGACTTAATAATAATAGTTTCACTCGGTGCAACAGTTGGCAACATGTGCCTTCACACTTTACCATAAAGAGATGGGTTTGAGGGTTTGCCTTCTAAAGTCTGCAACTTCAAGAAAAAAAATCGACACCGTGGATTGACTTTTCTGGTCACTATATAAAGCAAATAAACTTAAAACACTTTGTAACCATGTATTTACTCTGCCAAGTGCCTATATTCCAATAAAATGTTCATCCTTGAAGAGCCGACCAGATGTCATTTCTTTGGAAGGAGGCTGGTTTCATCTTTTAAGCAGATGTCACACTTGAGTTGGGAGGTACAGCCCTCTGAAATGAAAAGGTGGGTCACTCTTGCTGTATCATGGAACTTTTACTTTTCTGTTGTCAGAAGGAATCTGCAGGGAAGCCATGTAATGTCAGGTGTAATTATGCTTTGATAATTCATATGCTTATGTCTCCAGGAATTGGATCACATTCATAATACAGCAGTGGGCAATTACTCTTGATGTAACTGAACTGCTGTTCAAACTTAAATTTATTTTCAGTGGGTAACATTGAGCAAAACATTCATTCTTTCTGTAATTATATGTAAGACAGTATGTATTTGCCATGTCCACAGTTGCTCATTTATCCGTGGATTCATTCATCAAAAAAATACTGACTGGTCACCTCTTATAAGCAGGCACTGCAGTGGGTGGTGGAGAAACAAGTGAACATAGTAGACATGATCCCTGACATCAACAAACTCAAATTCTCAGTGTGGACCTGGCCAGGGAGAACCCCAAATGAGTATTCACTTCCTCACCTGGCCTACATCTTGTCTATAATCTCACCTTTAACTCTAGTCACACCAACAGCTTCAGGCGAGAGAGGAAGAAACATTGGAGAAATCAAGTCCACCAGTGAGGGGGGCACTTGGTGTGCCAATCATTCCTTCTCCCTCTTCCATACCAAACTTTCAGGATGCAAGAATTACTTTCATTGTGGCCCCCTCAGACCTTCTTCCACTTAGAGTCAAAATTCAGATTGGAATTAAGGGACAGGGAGTTGATTTGAAACTGTTTGCAGAGTTTTTTCTGAGGTCATATGTTTATTGGGTATGGCTTGGACAGGATCCATGAGTCTTGGGAGGGTCAACTAAAGCTATTCTCTCCTCAGCCACACTTGGAGCCGCCCCTGCTTGAACACTGCTGAATCTTTGCCACATTCTTCCTTTTGCTAAAAACATCTGGCTCTCTCATCTCCATCTGGCCAATTCCCACTTTTCCTGTAAGCATCAGGGTAAGTCGGGCTAAATCCACCCTGCCCCCACAGCCAGTAACACTTTTCTGAACTCTCACCCTAATTTTCTTGCCCACTTCTGGTCATCCTCTCTCACTCTACTGCAGCATTTACCTTGCCTGTGCCTTTGGGACAGGTACCCTGTCTGTAATCTTTGTAATCATAGCGAAGGAATACAAAGCTCAATAGCAAATGTTTAATGCATGTTGAAGGAGTCGGGTGCGGTGGTTCACACCTGTAATCCCAACACTTTGGGAGGCCGAGATGGACAGATCACTTGAGGTCAGGTGTTCGAGACCAACCTGACCAACATGGCAAAACCCCATCTCTACTAAAAATACAAAAATTAGCTGGGTGTGGTGGCAGGCCCCTGTAATCCAGCTACTCAGGAGGCTGAGACAGGAGAATCACTTGAACCTGGGAGGCGGAGGTTGTAGTGAGCCGAGATCATGCCACTGCACTCCAGCCGGGGTGACAGAGTGAGACTCTATATCAAAAAAAAAAAAGTTGAAGGAATAGATAAATAGCATCCACTCCAGATGTAGGAGACAAGTGGAGATATAGCTAATGACCCCTCAGCATGCCATAAGTGGCTGTGAAGTTGGTAACTTTATTTACCCTCAGCCTACTGGGAGAGTTTCATTTCAGTGATGAAAACTGACCATATGCTTATGCACACCCACACCTCTGGGAGGAGCTTCAGAGCCAAGTTACCCCCAAGTCAAGCTAGCTATCAAAACTATGAGCTGCTTCCTAGTTCTCAGGGCAGTGGCTGCCACTGGATTTTCTTAAGGTCTCTATGATGTAATCAATGCAAAAAGTTAAGAAGGTCACCCTTGAATTGCACCCAAGTCTGCAAAACACAAGCAGATGCCCAAGAGTTCATGGACAGCATCTACCTCTGGCAAGCTCTTCTCTTGTGGATGGGCAGGGAACAGAGAAACAGATATGGTCCCCGCTTTTTAGGGAGCTCAGTCCATTGGGGAAGATTGAGAAGCAAATCATGGTTCTGCAAGAAGCGGAGGAAGGGTTCTGGCAGCACAAACGTAGGGCTGCTCCTGAGTCTACTCAAGAAATGTCAAGTTTGGTTGTTGAACTGTTTTTTTTTTTTTAAGTTCTAGGGTACATGTGCACAACGTGCAGGTTTGTTACATATGTATACATGTGCCATGTTGGTTTGCTGCACCCATCAACTCGTCATTTACGTTAGGCATTTCTCCTAATGCTATCCCTCCCCCAGCTCCCCACCACCCAAAAGAACACATGGACACAGGACAGTTGTTGAACTTCTTAAGCCTGCTCTTTATTTCTTGCCTCCTTTATCACTTCTCTATCATAAACCAACATCCAAAATCCAGCTGCCTACCCTGAAGGTGACTTTTACCAAGACCCCTTTATAGCAGCCCCACACACTCTCCAGGAATCAGGGTCCTCTAGGAATGCTGCTCCAGACCTCCTGCAGATTCCGTTGTGTTTTTCCACTCCTAGACTCCACACAAAGCAGTATACATGTATAGTAGCAAGAACTCCCTTTGTGTTAGCAATTCCAAATTGGGATGAGGGAGTAACAAGACACAGTTGGGGTGGGGAAATGAAGGAATTCCTACAAGACGCAGAGGTGATTTTCAAGCTAAGAGGTGGCTTTTCCTGGTGAGACTTCAACTTTCCCCTCCTTGCTCTCTCTTTATTCTGTGCTATTGCCTGGACCACGTGGGGAACAGCTTTTGTGTACACTGGTTTGAGAAAGATCATATGAAGGAAAGAAGGAAGGTGTTTCTATTTCCATCTATTGGAGGCTTCACTTTTTTTTTTTTTTTTTTTTTTTTTTACTTGTGTGACTGGTTTATTGAATAATATTGATTCCATGGGATAACAGTCATGAAAGAGTTTTATCTTTCTGCAATTACTAATCTCACATGTGCCCTGCTGAATCTCTTTGCACTCGTAGCAGACCCCTTTATAATATCTTGGACAGGTATCATAATTTCCTGGTCCCCCTTTCTTTTTAAAAACTTAAAAAATAAACCAAAAGCAACTCAGCATATTCTAGTTGGAAATTTCCATCTCATTTCCATGTCAAGGCCAAGCTTTCATCTAAGAACTTGCGGTTGGGAGGTAGACTTTAGTTCTTTCATCCCCATTTCCTCTGCCCCATTTATCACAGGGAGGGGCTTAAGGGTGTGATCTGTCCATCGCTGCCCTTTCTTAAGTTTTGAATCACTAAATCTTTTATTCAGTTGTTAGAATAGATGGTGTTCTCCATGTACCATTTGTCAGTCAGGATTCATTCATGGATTCATCAGTAGACATCAATAAATTTTTTTTTTTTTTTTTTTTTTTTTTTTTGAGACGGAGTCTCACGCTGTTGCCCAGGCTGGAGTGCAGTGGCGCGATCTCGGCTCACTGCAAGCTCCGCCTCCCGGGTTCCCGCCATTCTCCTGCCTCAGCCTCCGAGTAGCTGGAACTACAGGCGCCCGCCACCGCGCCCGGCTAATTTTTTGTATTTTTAGTAGAGACGGGGTTTCACTGTGGTCTCGATCTCCTGACCTTGTGATCCGCCCGCCTCGGCCTCCCAAAGTGCTGGGATTACAGGCTTGGGCCACCGCGCCCGGCCAATATTTTTAATTAACATCGAATAATATTTATTGATCTCTACTAATGTGCTGCAGACTCTGCTAGGCCCTGGGAATACAGTGGCAAACAAAACAATCAGCTCTTGCCTTCACTACATTCAGACTTCTGAGTAATCTTTTCTGTACTAAAATTTTCAATTATTCAACTTAAGGGAGATACTCTTAATGTAAATGAGCCTCTCTCCCTTCTCAAATTGCATTTTGGAATTCTTCACTAAGTCACCTACAAACTTGGTTTACTTTCCTTGAGATTCTTTATGAGAAAGTTATATGGCTGTCGACTCACTGTGTTACCTCGGGCTAACCACGTAACCTTTACAATAATTCTTTTCTTTGTAGAACGAGAATAATGGCACCCACATCACAGAATTATTATGAGTATTAAAAGAGATAATGTGTAATAGACATTTAAGCACAGATGAATAAAGTGAGCGCCAGAGAAGTCAAGCCACTTCCTGAAGGTGACATAGCTAGTAACTAGTGGAACCAGGCGTGTCATATTGCAATTGATACAAAACGAAACCACTCCAAAACTCAGTACCTCCAAACAGTAAGCTCAAAAGACTACAGGTCAAGCACCAGGTGCCTGGCTTGCTCTCTCAACATGTTTGGGAATTGGCTGGCTGTATGTTGGTCTAGCCTTGCCACAACTGGGACAACTGGGCTCTACTCCATGTGGTCTCCCAGATTTCAGCAGGCTAGTCCAGGCTCCTTTTGGTAGAAGCAAGGTTGAGAGAGAGAGAGAGACAGAGAGAGAGAGAGAGAGAGAGAGAGAGAGAGAGAGAGAGAGAGAGAGAGAGAGATTGACAGAGAAAGAGGAAGTAAAAGAGTTTTTGAGAGCTGGGCTCAGAACTAGGGCACTGTCACTTCCTCCATGTTCTATTGGCCAAAGCAAGTCACAAGGCTGACCGAGGTTCAAGGGATGGGAAGAGGTGCAAAGTCATATTGCATTGGACATGAGTCCAGGGAAGCCATCCACTGGGGCCATCAGTGCAATCTGTCTACCTCTCCAGGATTCAAAGGACTCCCGTTTGCCTCTAAAACCCATACTCTTGTTTCCATTACTGTACTAACTATAAACACTCACGTAAAACCTTGGTCACTCTCACACACTTTCCCAGTGCCTATTCGCTGCTCTAGTCAGACTCACCATGAGGTGAACAAAACATAATTGTTTCTAACTCCAAGCCTTTGACCTATTAAAGAATCTTAATTTTTGTACTAGTTTTGAAATTAAATTTTCTATTGAAAATAACTTTAAAAACTGATAAACATTGTAAGAAGAAAGATCTAAAGAGTTTTTTCCTTCCTAACTTAGCAACAGAATTCACATCACTTATATACTGCTTCAGTTCATTATAACGAGATCAGTGGTCATGGTCAAAATGTTAATTATCTCAGGTCAGTGAGAAAATTTGACCTGTGACAAACATAGTTTATAATTTCAAGTAAAGAAGCACAATTTTCTCCAAGAAACATGCTAATAACAGATGCAGTGTTCTATAGCAAACAATTGTAATGTTCGGAAAAGTTTACAGTCCTTGGGTGATAACTATAAACATAAACCCAATTTTGAAGGAAAACTCTTGTCTCCAAAGTAAAGCAAAACAAAAGAAAACAAAAACTAGCTAGAAACTCAGTCCCTGCCACCAAACAAATAACGATCTTACATACAACCTTTATCCTGTCTGGTTAATAATCTTTATTTTTTTGTAATCCTAATAACTGATTTGTAAATATCCCTCACTCCTCTCCTTCACCTGTTAAAATATAACTCCTAGGATATAATATTCTTAAAAGCACTTTACCAGATTTTTCCCTTCTAGTTTTCTCACTAGAATATTGTTGTCCTAGTGATCTACTACTTTTAAAATTTTACTTAAGGCTGAATACAAGATTTTGAGGCTTAATACCAATTTTATTTTTTATAACAATTTTATTCCCCCTCTTGTAATATGCCATCTTACCAGGAATGCTTTTTCCTTTTCCTGTCTGCCCAACACGTAGACCACATCAGGACTCATATTCTGTTCCGGGCATCATTTCAAGCCTCCTTTCTATGAATTCCATTGGCTATTATATCTGACAACATTGATTTTGGCATTTATGTACCACCAAGAAATTTGTAATAATTTCTCATGTGTTTTTTGACTCCTGACCAGATGGTAAGCTTTTGGAGGAGAGGAAGTTTTCCCTGAATGTCTCGACACTCAATGTATTCACAGAATCATAAACTCTTAGAGTTGAGAGATATTCTAAATTTCATTCAATGCAAATGCATTCATTATTCTTACATTTCTCCTTCAAAATTTTCCTGCTAAGCGGTCATTGCCAAGAATGGGGAATTTACTATCTCCCTAAGGAGGAGCACATCCCATTTTCAGACAAATTTAATAGAGAGCAAAACTATTGCCCTCCCATTCTCTGCTCTTCCTCCACCACCATTTCCGACCATAATTTTTGTTCCTTAGATCCAATTCTGTCCAACAGGGTTGTATACAACATTCTAATGAGAGCTTTCAAACATCTCCAAACAACTGAGACCCCTTCTTCAGGATCAATATTCCAAAGACCTTCCCTTTTTTTATGTGGCATGGCTTTGAGTCCCTATGTTGAGTGTTTTTACAAACAAATTCCATGTTTATTCTTTTCTTCCTTGAAGCAGTTCCCTCAAATTACCCCTCCTCTCCCTCAATAACTTCTATGTCATAGTCTAACACATTTTCTCTTGAGGATCATCTCTCCCCAGACCCAACCCAGAGAAAGGCACATTTTTCATTTCCTTCCTTGCTGTCTTCAAAGGAATGCAAAGAGCAACTTTTTTTTTTTTTTTTTTGGCAAAGCTTTTGCTTCCAAAAACTATAGGAAAATAAATGAGATAAAATAATAAAAACTCTACAAGTTACAGAAAATGAAAAGTTCTTATATTTAAGTTTCCAGGTCTACCATATTTTACTCCTTCTGAGGAGGTAAAAGGAAGACTTGTTTGTCAGTTTGCTACTTATCTGTAAAGGTAGGGCTCACCAACATTCCCCCTACTTCTGACCCCAGCCTGTCAGGCCATATGAACCCATTCCGTCAAGAAAACACCTCCCCTCCAGAATACAGTTCAGGAAAAACAAGTACTTCAATGGTTCAATGGTTAAATGTTATAGATATGGGCTTCCAGGCTGCAATCTCCACTGGATTATCTTACCTAGGAACAAGCTTAACATTTTATTCTTCCTCTTAGAAAGCTTTTTGTTGTCTTCTGGGCATTTATTAATCAAATTTTCACCAAAACCAAAATGGATATATAAAACAAGAGCTCAAAAAACGAAAAGGATAGAGATAAGGATTTGGAAGTCAATGGCATGTATATTGGTAGTTAAAGCGGTGGGGGTGGATACACTATCTCCCTTGGCTGGGCATGGAGCTCACACCTGTAATCCCAGCACATGGGGAGGCTGAGGCAGGGGGACTGCTTGAGCCCAGGAGTTCGAGACCAGCCAGGGCAACATCTCTACAAAAAAAAAAAAAAAAAAAATAGAAAAATTAGCCAAGTGTGATGGTGTGCAACTGTAGTCCCAGCTACTTGGGAGCTTGAGGTGGGAGGATCAACTGAACCAGGGGAGGTCAAAGGTACAGTGAGCCAAGATTGCACCACTGCACTCCAGCTTGGGCAGCAGAGTGAGACCCTGTGTGGAAAAAAGAATATCTCCCTAGGAGAATCTGTAGAAAAGTGAGCTAGCAAACTTAGGGAACATCTATGCTTGTGGAGCAGGAGGAGAAAAAGTCAAGGGTAGAAAAGTAGGTTTTTAAAAAATTAAGAGTATAAATGATGAGAGAGAAACCAAAGAAGACAACTTGAAGAAAGGAATGGCCAATGTGTCAAATGTGGGCAGAGGTCAGGTAAAAGGCATGAAATGGGTCCCTTGGCTTACGAAAAAGTCATCACTACCTTGGTAAGACAAACTACATTGCAATGAGATGTGAAGGTAAACACACTCCAGTTTGTCTGCTGTAGAGTGTGTTACCCCAAACTGAATCTGATGTTCTAAGTGTGGTCTGACTGATGGAGTAAAGTGGGATCCTCTTTACTTTGGTCAATCTACTCTGTGTCTACTAATATAACTTCAGACCAAATTAAGGTTGTGGGGTTTGTTTTATTTTTTGGCAATCCCACTTACCGCACCACTTCAGTGACTCATATGAAATGCAATCTGCCTAAACCTTATGTCATTTCCACATGAAGCAGAGGTAACTCATGACTTCCAACTCTGTGCTTGTACAGTTGAGTTTTAAAACCGATTCAGAATTCCATTCAGCTACAATTTACGTTGTTAGCTTCAGTTCTTTGTTCCAGCCTAAGGAAATCTCTATTCTAATTCTGCCAACATTAGTTGTCCTCCTGGCTTTATGTCATCCATAAATTTTATTTACTCATCATCAGTGTTTCCATCTAAGTTATGAATAATGTCAAGTCCTATGCATTCAGGCAAGAGTTGGGTGAAAATTGGAAGATATGGCTGAGTCTGAAGCCAACAACAATTGTCAAAATGCTGACACTAGTAGGTCTGAAGCCAGGGGAATTAGTGAGTTTGGTATTAAGAGTTGTCCAAGGACGGATGGGCAGTAGATAAGGGATGATGCAGAATCCAGGAACTCAGCCAAATCACAACCCAGAGGAGCAGATTCAATACAATGGGCAAATCTGGAAGCTAAAGAAACTGAAGGAACACTTGAAGTCATAACACTCTCAATGAAGGAAATGAATAGATGAATACTTTTTTTTCCTCCCCTCCATATGCAAGTGTATCTTTCCTTCAAAATTTCAAAGACTTTCATAAATAAAAACATGATAAAGGTAGGTCTTCTAGCTCTTTCCTTAGGACCTTCTTCTATGTGGAACTTTTCTGGATTGGCCAGGTGACCAACTACTAATTCGCCTAACAACTATCTTCTACTTCATTTGTATTTCCTTCCTGTCTCCAAGGAGATGAGATTTTATGAGTATTGGGGGATGTCTTAGTCCATTTTCTGTTTCTATAACAGAATATCAAAGACTGAGTAATTTCAAAAGAAAGGAAATTTATTTAGCTCATGGTTCTGCAGGCTGGGAAGTCCAAGATGGGTAACCGTACCAGGTGAGGGCCTCATGCTGTTTCACAGCCAGATAAAAAAGTGGAAGGGGAAGCCCACATGTATGAGAAAGGAGACCAAACATAAGAGGCAGCCTCACTTTGTAACAACTCGTGGTAACTGATCCAGTCCCGCAAGAGTGAGAACTCACTCACTCTCAGGAGAGGGTGTTCATTCATTCCTGAGGTACGTGCCTCCCTGACCCAAACACTTCCCACTAGGCCTCACTCCCAACACTGCCTCATTGAGGACCAGGCCTCCAACACATAAACTTTTGGAGGATACACTCAAACCACAGCAGGGAGAACAGGAAAAGAGCATGGCTTTCACTGAGATGCCCATGTTTTATTCCACAATTTGATTTTCTGTCCTGGAATTTCATCAAGGATTAGCATCAATATTATCATTATTTTTTTTTTTTGAGACGAAGTCTTGCTGTCTCCCAAGCTGGAGTGCTGTAGCACAATCTTGGCTCACAGCAACCTCTGCCTCCAAGGTTCAAGTGATTCTCATGCCTCAACCTCCTAAGTAGCTGGGATTATGGGTGCCCGCCATTACACCCAGCTAATTTTTATATCTTTAGTAGAGACAAGGTTTCACCAAGTTGGCCAGGCTGGTCTTCAGCTCCTGACCTCAAATGATCCATCTGCCTTGGCCTCCCAAAGTGCTGGGATTACAAGCGTGAGCCACCACACCCAGCCAGCATCAATATTATTTTTAACACATATTAGCATAGCTGAAATGAAAACAAAATTGATTGCTGGTGAAAATGCAACTGGAACTTTCATACAGTGCTGGTGGAGATGCCAAATGGTATGGTCACTTTGGAAAACAATTTGGCAGTTTCTGATAAAGTTAAACACTCCTTTACCATATGACCCAGTAATAATTACTTCTAGGTGTTTACTGAAGAGAAATGAAGACTTCTGTTCACACAAAATACTCTGCAGATGTCTATAGTTGTTGTTTTTATAATTGTCAAAAACTAGAAACAACCCAAATGTCCTTCTGATGAATGGATAACAAACTGTGTTACATCCATATAATGGAATACTATTCAACAATGAAAAGAAATGCTCTGCTGATATGTACAATAACATGCGTGAATCTCAAAACAATTAGGCAGAGTGAAAAAAGCAAGACAAAAAAAGGCGACATAATATATTATTCCTTTTATATGACATTCTGAAAAAGGAAAAAACTATAGGGACAAAAAATAGACCATTGGTTGCTAGTAGCTAGGGATGGGGGAGGGATTGACTATGGAGGAGCATGTTAGAGAATTTTGGGGGATGATGGGCCTGTTCTGTATCTTGACTCTGATGGTTACGCCATGATTGTATATGTCAGTGCTCATATTATGTTGTTGCAAAAGTAATTGTGGTTTTTGCCATTAAAGGTAATGGCCCTTTGTCTTTAATGGCAAAACCGCAATTACTTTTGCAACAACCTAATAAAACCGTATACTGGAGTGACTAAACCATATAAAAGTGAAAGTTTTACTTACTTGTAAATTATACTTGATAACCTGACTAAAAGAATATTTTTTAAATGGCCCAATTTTCAATAATAAAGGAATCATTAAATATATTATGAAACATTTATACAATAAAGCATTACATAGTTGCATTGGACTGTGTTATACTTTCTGTCTGCCTGGCAGCTTACAAATAGCCTTCCTATATGTGGGAAATTTCTCCCCTTACAAGTCTACCTGTTCCTAAATTAGAAGTCATCAGCTTCCTTTTCCACTCTCCCTGCAGGTAGGGCATGGATAGTCAGACTCACTCTTACAAAATTTCAGTTCAACAGTCTGATAAGAAGAAGGAGGTGTCTATGAAAAATTTATTCTGCTGAGGGTGGTAGATCGTGATAAATAGATATCCAGCTATCAATGGGGCAGTAACAAAGGTTCTAGCAGCAGTAGGACCCTCCAGAGTCAGTGGTGCATTCTTCAAGCCTGGTTCTTGGGCCCTCCATGAGATGAGCACATTTGCATTAATTTAAATTTTTAATTAATTATTTAAATTATCAAGAATGTTGTCTGCAACCAAAAACTGGAACTGATAGAACAGTCATTGAAAATTATGCTTATGACCAGAATCTTACCAATGTGGGCTACGACTGCATGATGAATTCAATGGTTTAGACCATCATTGAAAAACGTGACTTGTGCCTGTCCATGATTTCTACAACTCTAGTGCAGGTAGGAGGTGAATGCCATCATCCCCAGCAAGATACAGCCTGTGTCAGTCATCTAATGAAGTAGATTCTGAGTCTCTTAAACTGCAGGAAGAAAGAAATGAAAGATAACTGTTTTCTCCAACTACAGGTCTCCAAACTCACAGCTGCAACTGTGATGAATTTCAAAACACCAACAAGAGTCATTTGAATCTTTCTGCTGTGCAATTTATTTTCAATATATAGCAATATGTAGCAACCTTGAAAATAATTGTTTACAAATTATAATAGGAAAGTCCCGTAGGAAAGTCTTAGCTATGGTTTTTAGTTTTAAAAAATAGTCACAAGAAGATTAAATATATATACATAGGCAAGAAAGCCTGGAAGAAAATTCGCTGGAATGGTAAGAGTTGCTTGGGATGGTGAGATTGTAAACAGTTATGATTGTCATCTGTTTCTCCTCCCTGCCCTCATGTTCCACAATGAAGATGTATTACTATCAAAATCAGAAGAACATGTTCTTGGATCAGGTGCGGTGGCTCACGCCTGTAATCCCAGCACTTTGGGAGTCTAAGGCAGGCGGATCACAAGGTCAAGAGTTCAAGACCAGCCTGGCCAACACGGTGAAACCCCATCTCTACTACAAATACAAAAATTAGCCAGGCATGATGGCGCATGTCTGTAGTCCCAGCTACTTTGGAGGCTGAGGCAGGAAAATTGTTTGAACCCAGGAGGCGGAGGTTGCAGTAAGCTAAGACCATGTTACTGCGCTCCAGCCTGGCTGGTGACAGAGCGAGACTCCGTCTCAAAAAAAAAAAAAAAAGAGAAGAATATGTTCTTAAAAATATTTTTAATTTGCTTTAATTTGCATTTAAACTTGGTAAAAGGGTCCTCTGTGTTCTCAGAATCCCATAGGCTAAGGGATTCTCTGGGTGCACTTACTCTGACCCTTAGGCTCTTAAGCAGTGACGTATACCTGGGAGTGATATATAAATGGAAAGGAAGAAATCACCAGAATTTTTTGCCAAGTTAAAATGGGCTCCCTAAAATAACCATTCGATGAGTACTGTTCTGAAGGACTCTGCTACTCTCTGCTCTTCTGACCTTGACTCAGATCTTCACCAGAATTCCTATGGTGATGCCCTGGCTGTTTTTTTGTTTTGTTTTGTTTTTGGCAGGGCGGGACAGGCGGGGGGGACTTTCTTCCCACCACTGGAGCCTGGGCACCTGGGCATGGTGAGATGTGACGGACTGCCCAGTTGGAAGTTAGCAACACACAGGTTATACTTTCAGCTGTGTATTATTGAGGAATCCCCAAGAGGCCTACCATGAAAGGCAACTTAATTTAAGCCCATTTCTACTTGCTTGATATGCCTGAAGAAATTACAAATACAAAGGAGACCACACTTAATAAAGCCCAACATGACATGCTGTGAAAAACACAACATATGGTTATTTGAAGTCTGAAAAGCCTACTGAGTTTTAAATTTTTCATTAGAATATCCTTTGATGTATAAACATATCCTTTTTGATTTTCTTTCACAATAGTGGTTTCTAGATCAAAACCACATATAGAAACTTTCTCTTGGTAGGGAAAAATTACCTGAGATAAAATTGCAAGACTCTCTTAAAGAGTTGAGATTAAACACATGAGCACAAAGCATTTTAAACACATCATGAACAAGACCACCTCCTGATTACCCTTTAAAGTTTAGTAAACCCATAGAAATTGGAGAGACACTTCTTTAAATATTTTTTCTTTGTAGTTATATATTACAGTTATCATAGAAGTAGCTACTTTGTTCCACTTAATTAAAACTGATGACCCATCTGGGCCTGGTGGCTCGCACCTGTAGTTCCAACATCTTGGGCGGCCAAGGCGGGCAGATTGCTTGAGCCCATGAGTTAGAGACCAGGCTGGGCAGCATGGTGAAACCCCATCTCTACAAAAAGTACAAAAATTAGTCAGGCATGGTGGCGCGCACCTGTAGTCCTCACTACATGAGAGGTTGAGGCAGGAGGATCACCTGGAGGTCGAGGCTGCAGTGAGCTGTGATCTCACCACCGCACTCCGGCCTGGGCGACAAAGCCGAGACTCTGTCACAAACAAACACAACAACCAAAAAAACCTGATGACTTTTTATAAATTATACACAGCTACTATCAAGAACTATCTATTTTAAAAAGGAGAGGCTGGGTGTGGTGGCTCACGCCTGCAATCCCAGCACTTTTGGAGACAGAGGTGGGTGGATCACTCAAGGTCAGAAGTTCAAGACCAGCCTGGCCAAAGTGGTGAAAACTCAACTGTACTAAAAAAAAAAAAAAAAAAAAAAAAAAGCAAAAATTAGCTAGGCATGGTGGCACATGTCTGTAGTCCCAGCTTCTTGGGAGGCTGAGGCAGGAGAATCACCTGACCCAGGAAGCAGAGGTTGCAGTAAGCTGAGATCGCACCACTGCACTCCAGCCTGGGCGACATAGTGAGACTCCAACTCAAAAAATAAAAATTAAAATAAAAAAAATTTGAAAAAAATTTGTTTGTAGTTAAATCCTTGAGAATAGGGATTATGCACTAAATTTTATTTCCCACTATCAAACTAGCGTTAAGATGTGAATGATGAAGGTCTTGTGAAGTATGTAAAGTTTGCTTTCTCCTTTTCTACTACCTGCTTGGTCCTTTAACTCTCATCCCTAGGACTTCAGCTAGAGCTTGTTTCCCAGTTCTTTTCTCTGTTATATTTCAGAGACACCAACAAGATGTTAACTATCAAGGGCTAATCTTCCTGTCTCAATTAATGCTATTTTGGATGCAAGTAACAAAGCTTTACTCAAACTAGCTTAGGCAAAAAGAAGAAAGTTCATTTTATGGTTATACAATTATCTCACGAAGACTGAAGAACCCCAAATCCATCTGGCATAATTCCCCCATCTTTCACTGTGTCTGTGGCTGTCTCGTCTCCTATTTGTTTCTCTCCGCATATCTCTCCATTCTCACCTGACTGCAGTGTAGCTTTTCTGTGCATAGCCCCTGAGTTTATTTATCCTTATTTCTAGGAACTAGGAAAGACTAAGTATAATTTCTGAATCTCAATTCAAAATTCCTGAGAGAGAGACTCTTTGAAATCTAATTTCAGTCAGGTATCTACATCTGGTCCAAATCAGCTGTAGTCAGGGGATGAGGTGACAGTATATATCTGGCCCAGCATTTCCCAAAGTTACCTGAACACAGAACTTTATCCACCCTCATCCCTGGCTCTGGTGGTTGTGGTCAGGGGCATGTTATAGGGCACACCCATTCATATCCTTCAAAACAGAATTTCTCAAGATGTCATTTTGGGATCTTCTAATTTACCACTTTAATATTAAGAATGACCAAACTTAGACCCAAAGAGGCAGAATAGTTTCCTTAAATTACCAGGATTGTGGCAGAGTAGAGATTTTGATTTTGAGCTGAGGAACCTGACATATTATACCTTCAATTGAACCTATATCAAGAAATATAATGGCTACCCGGTCCCAAAAAAAAAGTCCAAAATCAAGGTGTCAGCAGGGCCGCGCACCCTCTGAATGCTTTAGGGGCAAATCCTTCCTTATCTCTTCCAGATCCTGGTGGCTCTAGGCATTCCTTGCAGGTAGCTGCATACATCCAATCTCTGCCTTAGTCTTCCTGTGGCCTACTCTTCTATGCCTGTCTTCTCCTCTTTCACTTCCTTTAAAAAAAAATTTGTCATTATCTTTCAGCCTCACCCAGATAATCCAGGATGATCTTAATTAAGCTTTAACTTAATTACTCTACAAAGAGCTTTCATCAAGGTAAGATCACATTTATAGGCTGCCGGGGTGAGGACATGGGCATAACTTTTGGGGGGCCATTATTCAAACCACTGCAAAGGCCTTACGAGGTATCACAAGGTACTTAAAAGGACTTTTTTTTTTTTTTTTTTTTTTTGAGACGGAGTCTCACTCTGTTGCCCAGGCTGGAGTGCAGTGGTGTGATGTCGGCTCACTGCAAGCTCTGCCTCCCGGGTTCATGCCATTCTCCTGCCTCAGCCTCCCCAGTAGCTGGGACTACAGGTGCCCACCACCACTGGCGAATTTTTTTGTATTTTTTTAGTAGAGACGGAGTTTCACCGTATTAGCCAGGATGATCTCAATCTCCTGACCTCGTGATCCGCCCGCCTTGGCCTCCCAAAGTGCTGGGATTATAGGCATGAGCCACCGCACCCAGCCTTAAAAGGATTAAAGGTGGTAAGAGGGAGGGGATGGAAGAATAATGAGTTGGAATTTTTCTTCTTAAAAATAAAGGATGCAGGATTGATAAAGAAAATGTAGTAGTAACCAAGCAAATGAAGTATCTTGGTTTCCAAGATGTAAAATTTGCACTCCTATCTATTCCTTGTTCATCGATTCCAATGATTCCATTGACTCCTTGATTCATTCATCTAACATTTTCTAACAAATATTTATTGAATTAATTAAAGAAAAGTAATAAGGGGGCCAAACTTGGAAAGATTAATATCGTCAACAAAAAGAGTCAAACTCTAAAATATTTGAAGAGATTTATTCTGAGCCAAATATGAGTGACCATGGCCCATGACACAACCCTCAGGAGGTCTTCAGAACATGTGCCCAAGGTGGCTGGGGTGCAGCTTGGTTTTATACATTTTAGGGAGGCATGAGACATCAACCAAATACATTTAAGAAATACATTGGTTTGGTCTACAAAGGCGGGACAACTCAAAGTAGGGGGTCAGGGGGCTTCCAGACTATAGGTAAATTTAAACATTTTCTGGTTGACAATTGGTTGAGTTTGTCTATAGGACCCGAGATCGAACAGAAAGGAATATCTGAGTTAAGATAAGAGGTTGTGGAGACCAAAGTTTTATCATGCAGATGAAGCTTTTAGCTAGCAGGCTTCAGAGAGAATAGGTTTCAAAATGTTTACTATCAGACTTGACGTCTGTGTTAAGTTAATGACAGAGAGTATAATGAGGCATGTTTGACCCCCCACCTTTCATCATGGCCTGAAACAGACTCTCAGGTTAAATTTTAAGAGTCCTGGCTGCCCATTCAGATGGTTGGGAGGCCTTAGAATTTTATTTTTTGTTTACAATATCAAAGTTTGAGAGATAAACGCATAGGTTAATAATGTCCTAGTGGGGTCAAGTCTCCTGCAGAGGTAATGACTTTGTAGGAGGTGAGGAAATTAGCAAAGTGAATATCCTAGGTAAGAACATTCTAGGCAGAGAGAAAAACTAGAATAAAGTCCCGAAGGCAGGACTGACCTTGACATGTTTAAGGCACAGAAAGGAGGCCATGTGGTTAGAGTGTCTAAGAGGGTGACACAGGACAGAGGTCATAGAGACAACAGCAGAAGGAAGTTGATTATGCAAAAATGAAAATGTTGGCTTTCATTTCACTTGTGCACTAATCTTAGAATGAACAAAGAGCTGAATCCAGTTCTCAAAGTTATCTACTGCTACATACCCAACTATCCCAAAACGTAATGGTGCAAAATAACAACTTTTTCATTTCTCATAATTGGGGGTCAACCATGTGACTGCAACCAACTGGCAGCTTAACAGGTTGGAGAGTCTCAGGTGGCCTCACTCACAGGTCTAGGATGTTGGTGCTATTTTTCAGCTGGACCATTCTTTCCATGTAGTCGCCCACCATCCAATAGAATAGCTTAGGCTTCCTTGAATGCAGGAGCATTCCAAGAGCCCAAAAGGGAAAGCTGCAAGGCATCTTGAGGCCAGAACTCTGGACTTATACATTGTCATTTTCATCACATTCTATCGGCCAAAACGAATCATAAGACCAGACCAGATTCAAAGGGTGACCAAGAGACTCCAATTTTTTTTTTTTTTTTGAGACAGAGTATCTCTCTGTTGCCCAGGCTGGAGTGCAGTGGTGAGATCTCAGCTCATTGCAACCTCTGCCTCCTGGGTTCAAGAGATTCTCCTGCCTCAGCCTCCCGAGCAGCTGGATTACAGGCGTGCACCACCATGCTCAGCTAATTTTTGTATTTTTGGTAGAGATGCTTTTCACCATGTTGCCCAGCCTGGTCTCAAACTCCTGACTTCAAGTGATCCACCTGCCTCAGCCTCCCAAAGTGTTGGGATTACAGGCATGAGCCACTGTGCCTGGCCAAGACTCCAACTTTTGATGGAGGCCATGTTTTTCAGCCTATCACACAAACGTGCTGCCGTTTTGTTTGCCAAAACCTTTCCTGACAAAATTTTTGAAAGTATGATGAGATAATTCACGTCATTTCAATTTTGCTATGCTATCATAAAAATCATTTTTTAAAGGGCTTCATCAATTTTCCCATGGCGCTTCTCAATCCTTTGATATTTAAATCACTCTTGAGAGAATCTATTATGTCCTAGACACTGGTGTTGAATTGAAAGTAATGTTTGAGCGCAGACTAACTTTTTAGAGGTCAGTTCCTTACTGAATATTTTCATCTTATCATGACTCTTGCTTTCTTCCACAAACTTGTATCTGCAGAATTTTGGGAAATGAATATTCTGATTTAAAAAAACAAAAAACAAAAAAACCCTCTAATGACAAGTGAGGATGTCTCAAATAAAAGAGAAGAGGGATTATTTGTTTGCCCTGGGGAGGAGTAGGTTTGAGCTGGTGAAGATGGAAGAGGCTGATAGTCGTTGATAGATCCTTACATATTACCTTGCACTTTTTAAATGGAATTAAACAGAAAGACATATGGCAAGGATTAGATATTTTAATTACGCTAGAGGAAAAAATCTTAGAAGTCGAAATTACAAAGAGCCAAATTTTTTCCCCATATGACAGGAAGGGCTTTCTGAGTTGGAATTATCCAGAAATGAAAGGATCATCATGCAAAGTAGCAAGACATCCATCATTAGAAATTGTTCAGCCCAAGGCTGACGACCCTGGGATACAGTATCAGTGATCCTGCATTGACTTGGTTTGTGTGGGAACTTCAGGTAGAGAGGCTGTTGGTTTAAAACTCACATCTGTAATCCTAGCACTTTGGAAGGCAGAGGTGGGAGGATAGCTTTAGGCCAGTAGTTCAAGACCAACCTAGGCAACAAAGCAAGACTTCATCTCTACAAAAAAAAAAAAAAATGACAAAACAAATTAGTCAGGCATGGTAGCATGCTTCTGTAGTCTCAGCTACTCGGGAGGCTGAAGTGGGAGGATCACTTGAGTCCAGGAGGCTAAGGTTGCAGTGGGCTATGATCTTGCCACTGCACAACAGCCTGGGTGACAGAGTGCAACCCTATCTCAAAAACAACAAAACCCACAATAAACAAAAACAACAAGCAAAAACAAAAAAACCCCTCTATATCCTTTGTTCTTAGAATAGGTCAAAAGATGGGAAAAGAGATCACCTGTTCATTCTCTTACTTAACTTTTAAGTCAGCACTGTCCAAGAGAAATTAATCACAATGTAATATAAAATTTTCCAGTAGCCACATTAAAAGAAGTGAAAAGAAACAGGCAAAATTAGTGTTTGTCATATATTTTATTTAACTCAATACATCTAAAATAGTATCATTTAAACATGTAATCAATGTTAAAACTCATTACATTACATTATTTTTTCATAACAAGTCTTTGAAATCCAGTACCTTGAAGAAAATCTAAAAGTCTATTTACACTTAGGAATTAACTACATTTCAAGCGCTCAACTGCCACATGTGGCTAGTGGGTACTGTATTGGACAGCACATTTCTAGAACATACTGAAGTGGCATCGTTGTCTGGGGTAAATATCCCTGGTTTATTGTCTCACACCAAGATTAAGGACACGGACGCACAAAGAATGTGTTTAGGAGCAGATGCTTAATAGGCAAAAGAAAGAAACAGGAGAGCAGCTCTCTCTCTGGCGAGAGAAAGGGGCATCCAAAAGGGAAAAGCTGTCCTGCCGCAGATTGCAGCAGACTTTATAGGCAGGCTTGAAGATGCGGTGTCTGATTTATGTAGGGCCCACAGATTGGTTCGACCAGGTGTGGTGTTTACACAGGATGGCAGGGAAAGCTGGTCGCCCCACGCTAATCTTATTATGCAAATGAACTTTCCACTTGGCCAGTGCCATCTCATTTGCTCCTTATTGTAGACGTGTCTGGCATAGAGAAGGGAAGATGGAACCGCCATTTTGAACATGCCTAGTCCCAGATAGCCTTTTCCTATTGGCGCAGCTGCCGGCATTCACCTGTGCAAGCGTCCAGCTTGCTTGTCTATGTCTACAACTCCATTTTACAGGCTGCTCTTTGTTAGAAAAGAAAATGATTTGGGGGCTGCTTTTCATTAAAAGGAAACCTTACTGAGGACTTCCTTACCCTCACTATCTGCCTAAATAATTTCTTTTTAAATCCTATATCAATATCATTACTAAAATCACTAATAACAGATCAGGTGCAGTGGCTCATGCCTGTAATCCCAGTACTTTGAGAGGCCGAGGCAGGAGGATCACTTGAGCCCATGAGTTCAAAACCAGCCTGGCCAGCATGGGGAAACTCCATCTCTACTAAAATACACAAATTAGCCAGGCTTGGTGGTGCATGCCTATAATCCCCAGCTACTTAGTTGGCTGAGACACAAGAATCGCTTCAACCCGGGAGGTGGAGGTTGCAGTGAGCCGAGATTGTGCCACTGCATTCCAGCCTGGGCAACAGAGCAAGACTCTGTTTCAAAACAAAACAAAACAAAACACAAAAAAAAAAAAGGAAAAAGAAAGAAAGAAAAAAAAAACCCTTCATAAACACACAAAAAGCAATTCGTTAAATCCAGGTTCCCTAGCATCCTGGAGGAATGGAAGTGATGGAAAAACACTTCTGTTTAACTGTTATTACATTCTTACTTCCTTGGGCGACATCTATCATAATTTCCCTGCTTTCTCACCAAAACCCAATAGTAAGTAAATTACATAATTTTGCAAACCACTAAATTTTCTTATCAACTTCTATACATAATTTTGCAAACCACTAAATTTTCTTATCAACTTCTAACAGGTTCCACCTCTCCAAAAGTGGAACTGTGAAAAACAGCCCACTAGTACTTTTATGCTAACCCTGTTATATTTAATTCTTCTTTTATTCCAGGAGCTACTGCAATTACTGATATTATAGCTTTCATTGTTTACTAGCTGTATCTCTCATCACCACAGGATTTAAGTGCTCTCCAGGGAAGCTGCCTTGCACCATTTCCAGTAACATATTATCTCTACACATCTTCTACAGAGGAGAAAAGATAAGGAAAGTCATAAAGATAAACCGGGCTGCCTTTGCAACTGTAAAATTTCCCCAAGGCTCAGTCAAAATAATGAGGTTTTTAAATACCTCTCCAAAGAGATCTCACTATTTCTTTACTATTAATACTTTGGCATTAAGGGATTCAATAGACAGACTATATATAATAAGCAAAATTAAAATGAGATGGATTTTCCACAGTTAACCCTTTTTAGAAATCTATAAACATATCAAAATTTCATATTTGCACCATTACTGTAATGATGTCTATAAAACACCAAAGCAAGGGTTTGGCACAGACTGCCAAGCGTCTCCCAGTATTTGTTATCTTCTTCTCCTTTCTAGTTATAGAATCCCTGAGTTTAAGCTGGGCAAATGGCTACCCACTTAGAGAATAAAAATCTCAACCTTGCTTGCACTAGATGTGACCAATTTATTGAGTACTTTCCAATAAGATATGAGCAAAGAGGTGGTCAACTTCCAGGTCACATCCTCCTTAAAGGAACTTGCTTGCCTTCCTCTTTCTCTTATCACTTTCAGGCAGGCTGGAAGGTTTATGTGATGCTGGTGAACCAGTGTCTACTATGGAGATGCCTATTGGGGATAGAACAGCAACCTGTGTTCCTAGATAACTGTGGAGGAAAATTGCCTTTCAGGTCTGAATCACGCACCTGCTTCTGAATACTGTCTGGGAGAAAAATACCTTCTATTTTGTATAAACCATTGTTTGTGGGGTCTTTTTCTTCCCGTACTTTCGCTTGTATCATAACTAAGAGCATCATCATCATTATTATTTGTACTATTATCCTCAAAACCTCTGTTTATTAACTATCTCTCCAGCTATCTATCTATCTATCTATCTATCTATCTATCTATCTATCTATCATCTATCTATCTATCTGTCTATCTCAGAGACCATCTCCTTAAAAGACTTAGGTGCTTTTTTTTCTCCCTTAAAAGGTTCCTTTGACTACTTGTTTCTTTGGGGGGCATTGTGAGTATTAAATAATGCAATAAAGTATTTATAAAATCTTCTTTTTAAACTTAAAAGCATCACAAATAAAAAGGCATTATATTATTCTTGAGTTAACAATCCAAGATCATAGTGGGTTAATAATATTTATGCAAACATTAGCCAGTCAATGTGGCCCACTTCCGAGGTAACATAATCCAGGTGACAAGCCCTTCTTCTAGAATGATTGGTCTTTTAGGCACTGTAATATAGCAGTAGGAGGGATAATAAAGTATAAGGAGATAGATATCTTTTCAGTTACTCCATGGAAGTGGCTTCTTATATTACCTGTGAATAAAGTTGGACGTAAGTATTTGAGAGATTCAGTTCACCAATTTACACAACTTCATAAAATGACCTAATAAAGTGAACCTAATGTGTGTTTCATTTGCTAATGTAAAGGCAAACCTAATTAAACCTGCCATGAGCATATCATTTTATTGATTTCAACTTTTTACTTCACTCCTCTCAAATGATTTAAAGGACATACATTTTTAGTCCATTAAACATGAACTGAGTGCCTGTTGCATACAGAACCTACCCTGAGGAATGTGCAAGTAAGATAGAGAACTCTGTCCTTATCTTGTTTGACCTTACTGTAGCATGGGACACTACTAGCCACTGTCTCCTTGAAAATATCTCCTCCTTTGACTTCTGCGACTCTTTTCCCTGTTTTGCTTCCAAACTTTGCGGTCTTCTTTATCACTCTTCTTCTATTTCTTAAATGTTAGAGATCCCCAGTGATTCTCCCTGAAACATGTATTTTCACACTTATTCTGAGCCTTTTTTTCTGGAGACATGAACCTCCTGGAGAATGTGATAAAATTCAGCAGTCTTCTTGTGGGGAGGGCATGTTCCATTTAATTTTAGGGTTACATGGACATCCTGAAGCAACTGGTAGACCTCCTAAGTGTTCTTACCCCTCAGGTTCAGAATCACTTTTCCATAACTTTTAACTACCACCAACGGTGCTTGATGGCTCTCAAATCTTTTATATTTAAAAGCCTACATCTCTCTCATGATCTCCAGACCCACATGTCCAACTGCTTACTTTATTCCTTCACTAGAATGTCAAGCAGGCACCTCAAACTCATCATGTTCCAACTAAAGTTATCTATCCCCCTCTTCCCAATAGTCCCTTATCCTATGGTTTCCATTTTGGTGAGTGGCACCACCATTTAACCAATTGCCAACTTATAGCAGCAGTCCCCAAGATTTGGACACTTTTTGATTTTGTGGAAGACGTTTTTTTTTCCCACGGATGGGGCAGGGGAAGGGTATGATGGTTTCAGAATGAAACTCTTCCAACTCAGATCACCAGGCATTAGAATCTCATAAGGAGTGTGCAACGTAGATCCCTCACATGTGCAGTTTCACAATAGAATTTGTGCTTTTGTGAGAATCTAATTCTGCTGCTGATCTGACAGGAGGTGGAGCTCAGGTGGTAAGAGCTAGCTCACCCTCTGCTCACCTCCTGTTCTGCAGCCCAGTTCCTAACAGGCCACTGATGGGTACCAGTACCAGCCGGGGGTTGGAGACGCCTGTATAGAGAAATAAAGGCAGCAACCCAGACTACTATTTCTGCACAAATGTTTGTTGAATTACTAAATTAATGAAAGAAGGCAAAGGCAGATCTAATATGATGAAGACAATAGAGAACATCTATTGAGAACAATGTAAGAGAGCTTATTTTCGAATGCACACACAGTTGTGTATTTATTAAGTACCTACTGCATAAGGTGCTATGCTAGGCACAGATTTCATTAAGGATTCAAATTTAACAATATTTTCAGAAAATTGAGAAACATTGGGCTGGGCAAGTGTGGCTCACGCCTGTTAATCCCAGCACTTTGGGAAGCCAAAGCAGGCAAATCCCTGAGGCCAGGAGTTCAGGACCAGCCTGGCCACCGTGGTGAAACCCGTCCCTACTAAAAATACAAAAATTAAGCAAGCATGGTGGTGGGGGCCTGTAGTCTCAGCTACTTGGGAGGCTGAGGCAGGAGAATCACTTGAACCCAGGGGTAGAGGTTGCAGTGAGCTGAGGTTGCGCCACTGCACTCCAGCCTGGGTGACAGCGAGGCTCCATCTCAAGAAAAAAAAAGCCTGTTTGCCAGAAAGCAGTAGTAAGAGGATTTCAAGTGGGAGAAATTACTTAAAAAGTTCAATTCATCTTATAGGTCAAATGTTGTTACAAGTGGTATAAAGTCTGTAATGTTTTCCAATGCAAGTGTGGCGTATTGAATATTTAAATACATTACAGATTTTGTTTTAGACAACATGGTGGTAGGGAGCATGCTAATCCATCTTAGAAAGTTATTTGTGAGGCAGGACATTGGCTGGTGGAATGCTGTGTCTGTGGCCAGATGGCAGGGGTTTTAAACTTGGCTGTACAACTTAATGACTGGGAGCCTGAGGGCCTCTAGCTGCCTCAATTTCTTCATCTGGGAAATGCAAATCATACTAGAATTTACCCCAGAGAATTGTTAGAAAATGAGAATAAAGAGTATACATATAAAGCAACCAGAATGCTGTTAGGACTAATTAGACACTAGCCACCATTTTCTTAACACCTTAATAAGAAGAAGGTTATGGGCAAGTGATGCTCATTTATTAGGTTATGAAATAATGGGCTGGGCACGGAGGCTTACGCCTGTAATCCCAGCACTTTGGGAGTCCAAGGTGGGTGGATCACCTGAGGTTAGGAGTTCAAGACCAGCGTGGCCAACATGGCAAAACCCCGTCTCAACTAACAATACAAAAATTAGCCAGGCATGGTGGTGGGGGCCTGTAATCCAGCTACTCGGGAGGCTGAGGCAGGAGAATTGCTTGAACCTGGGAGATGCACGTTGCAGTGAGCTGAGATCGCACCACTGCACTCCAGCCTGGACAACAGAGTGAAACTCCGTCTCAAAAAAAAAAAAAAAAAAAAAAAAGACAGAAGGAATGGAACTTTCTTATTTTGAAAATGCAATAAAGACAACTATCCTATCTTCCCAGCTCAAAACATTCCCATGACCCCCTCCTTATCCATGACACCACAGATGCCCTGTGGGTATTATCAAGACGTAAGTGTTAAATACATTTTATTATAAATTGTGGTATGTCTTCTAACAGGCTACTGATCTACATGCTGAAGCTTTTTTTTTTTTTTTTTTTTGAGATGGAGTCTCACTCTGTTGCCAGGCTGGAGTGCAGTGACGCGATCTCGGCTCACTGTAACCTGTCTCCTGGACTCAGCGATCCTCCTGCCTCAGCCTCCCGAGTAGCTGGGACTACAGGCATGTGCCACCAGGCCCAGCTAAAATATATATATATATTCATTTTTTTTTTTTTTTTTTTTTGAGACGGAGTCTCGCTCTGTCGCCCAGGCTGGAGTGCAGTGGCCGGGTCTCAGCTCACTGCAAGCTCCGCCTCCCGGGTTTACGCCATTCTCCTGCCTCCTCCTGAGCGCCTCCGGACTACAGGTGCCCGCCACCTCGTCCGGCTAGTTTTTGTCTTTTTTAGTAGAGATGGGGTTTCGTCGTGTTGGTCAGGCTGGTCTTGAACTCCTGACCTTAGGTGATCCACTTGCCTTGGCCTCCCAAAGTTTTGGGATTACAGGTGTGAGCCACCATGCCTGGACCGGAATTAACTTTAATCAGAGAATTTCAGGTTGTCTAGCTGGCCGTGCTGACCTCTTCAGATGTTCTTACTCTGCCATTGCTGCCAATCACTGTGACAGCCTATCACTGGCAAGACCTCAGGCAATGTCAGAGGTGGCAAAACATCAGTGGCTGCAGCTTAACCTTGGTGCAGCTTAACCTTATTATTTCAAAGAATAGTAACCATCAGAGAGGAGGGGCATGGAAAACAATGGAGCAGTAGTCTCTGACCGGCATAAATACAGTATAGATAACCAGTCATGGGATGATGCAGACAGAGGGCTGCTTTTGCCCACACAATAGCACTTCTTAGTTCTGAAGGCCTGCTCACGACTGGGTCACAGGGCAGCATGTCTCTGCCATGGTGAACCCTCAGCTGAGAAAAGGCCAGTATTTCCCAACCCATACACAGTCATGGACAGCTGTCTTTATAATTTCAGGAAAAGGTCATGGCAGTGATAAGGGATTTTGGATTTGCCTGAAAAAGGAATGCTCTTTGAGTAAACTGTCAGTGCAAACAAGAGAAGTGCTTTTCAGCTAGTTCCCACAATTGACTAATAAATCTAATTTTATCACACAAGTGTGACTTTTATATTATACCTACACATGGTAAAATTTGGGTGCAAAACTGTTTTCCCCTCTAGTGTTCTAGGGTAAGTATAAATGGAAACAGACACCAAATTTAGTCAATATGAATGTTCTTGGGCAAATATGGTTGGTTGAAAACATAGCTTAATTTCAATATTGCTCTTAATTTTCCTCCTATAATATCCATTAAATTTTAGGATAGTCTGCCCAATTTTTTGGTGATTCATCATTATACCTTCCTAAGTAATAGAAGAGACTTATATTTCCTGTAATCAGGACTTTCTTTGCCTAGATTGTGCCACCTAATTATACTGCTTTTTTCCTTCCTCATATTCAAAATGGTGTGATGGAGCAAGAAGAGGTCAGGACAGGAACACTGCTGTGTCTTGTTCATATGTCTAATAGAGTCTGACATAGTTGGGGGATGAAGGTCCTTGGATTTTGGAGGCAATGTAGTATAGTTTGGGTGATCATATTATTTATTGTTTAAATTGGGACAGTTTTGAAAATGAAAGGGGGCACGAATCAGATAGGATACTGATATGGTTTGGCTGTGTCCCCACCCAAATCTCATCTTGAACTGTAACTCTCACTACTCCCATGTGTCGTGGGAGAGACCCAGTGGGAGGTAATTGAATCATGGGGGTTAGTCTTTCTCATACTGTTCTTGCAATAGTGAATAAGTCTCACGAGATCTGATAGTTTTAAAAAGAGGAGTTCCCCTGCACAAGCCCTCTTTCTCTGTCTGCCACCATCCATGTATGATGTGACTTGCTCCTCCTTTCCTTCTGCCATTACTGTGAGGCCTCCCCAGCCATGTGGAACTGTAAGTCCATTAAACCTCTTTTTCTTCACAGTATTGGGTATGTCTTTATCAGCAGCATGAAAATGGACTAATATAGATACCATGAAAATAATGTAAATCTGGTCACAGGCAAACCAGAATTTATGGTCATCTTAGTATGGTAGAAATAGTCTGGACTTATATCCAAATTTTACTACCATTTCTCTGCTTTCCACCTGTGACATAACCTCTCTGTGAATTTCATTTACTTACTTTTTTTTTTTGAGATAGGGTCTCGCTCTGTCACCCAGGCTGAAGTGCAGTGGTATGATCATAGTTCACTGCAACTTTGAACTCCTGGGCTCAAACAATCCTCCCGCCTCAACCTCTTAACATGCTGGATTATAGATGTAAGCCATTGTGCCTGGCCTGACCTTTATTTTCTACATCTGTAAAACAAGGATATAATTTTCACATGGGAGAGGGGAGAAAGTGCCTTATGTGTTCTTTGTAGATATTATTATCAGTATGATGTCTGCCAGTATACCCCAAAATTCTTCAATATAGACAGTATATTTTGTATGGCTTAGGTTAAATTACACTCAAGGTGCAGTCAGTTGCACTAATCATAAATTCATATTCTAAGATGGCAGGTAGTGATCTCATCAGGCAGACCCCTATAGAGGTGGGTACAAGTACATCTGTCACTCTTATCTCTATTAATAGCAAAAATCATTCTATAACATATGTTAAAAGTGAATTTTCATTGTCAATATTAGTGATTTGTCAGTCATCACAATAGACATGACGAACAGATTCTCATATAATTAATGATTTCCAAGATACAAAGACTGGCTAAAATATTTTAGAGACACTCTCATTCTTGCATGAACGAGTTGTAAAAAGCCAGACGATTAGGGATTGTGTATGAGTTGAAGGACTTACGGTTGCTGGATGCTTATTGTAAGGGTGATGGAATTCTAACTCTGGAATATTATTCATCTGCTTCCAGTGAATCTTTCATGCAAGATCATGATTGCAGAACCTAAAAAGACCGTGAACTGGGACCTTATCAAACTCACAGAATAGGTATATCACCTTGTCTCTGTTTGCTAACAAATGTTTGTTTAATAAATGTCTGTATGTGTGACAGAAATCAGCCTGACACTTGGTTTAATTTTTAACTTGGTTTAATTGTTATGAAGTTGTTAGGAAATAATTTTCACCCCAACTCCTAGAATTTGACTACTACATCTATCTACTAAAAACAAGCCAGTAGTTTTGCATAATTAAACTGTAATAGTTATTTCACTCCTGTAAACCACTAATCTGATTCTATATCTGGAACCTCTGTCCACTTTTCTTGGCCATATGAACTGAGAAAAACCAAACCAAACCTGAGTCTTAGAGAAACAGACTTCCATAAAATGGTAACTAGCAGATCTAAATGTAGAACCCAAGTCAGCTGATTCAAAGTTCAATGTTCAGGAATAAGCACAAAGCAAATGTGTGTGTGTGTTTGTGTGTGTGCACGCGCACACACATGCATGTGCATGCAGAATGAATTGGAGTAGGAAGGAAGAGGAAGTGATGTGAGGTGATGCAGAGAAAAACCAGAAGAAAAACATTAAACATTAGAGTGGGGGCCTTGGGAACCCAGAGACTGTGCTAAAATTGGGTACAAGTCTCCCAAAAAGGGCTAGGAAGGCTCTGAATATTATATTTGCTTAAGAGCTACTTCTGTAAATAATAATAAAGTCTATTAATCTTTAGCAATGGATGAACAATAGTACATTCTGTGCACAATGAAACTACACTTGCCTCATCACCTAGTGCCAAGAAAAATATGGTGATCTTCAAGACAGCCATGGTATCTAACACCACTCTCTCAAAGTTTTAAGTAGAATCATGTGTTTGAAGGTTGTATACTGATTTTAAAGTATCACAAAGAGATTGTTCTGCAAAGAAACCAAGAACTCTTTATTCTACTTCTCATCCATCACAAATCTTCACTATCCCCACTTATTACCTAAAATACTAAAAGCCCTACTTGTAAAGATCAAACAAAAAACAATCCCAACCAAAAAATCTCCAAACTTATCAATACATTTGGAGAAGAAACAGAAATAAGCACTATTTGCATACAACTTTAAGCAGGAGGCCAGGAAATATTTAATTTCAAATATTTAAGGACTGTCAGCATTTACCTCTGAGGTTAAGAAACACAGGGGATTGACAAAGTTGGACCACTCTGAGGACTACAGGATAAGAGGAAGAAAGCGTGAAAAGATAGTATTACGAGTACGTGTATATAAATACCTACATGTGCAATATATGTATATTGTATATGTGTATATAGCTATATATGATATATTCATATACAAAACATATATGTATATGTATGCAAAGGGAGCTCCGAGGAAGAACCCAAGATTTGGATAATAATTCTAGGAAGAATGTTGGATTTGGACAATAAGAAATGATAGGATCATTACAGAAATAGCTTACTTTTAATTCTTAAGTGTCCTAATGTTGGGATTACTCTACCTAATGCTTTTTGACATGATCAACTGGGCACCTTTCACTTTCATCCTTAATTTCATACGTTATTAGATAACCAGTAAAACTATCTTTCTAAATCCCTTGGAGGTTGGAGGTAAGATGAGCTTTTATAAAAACAAAGTAAAACTGAAAAAAGTCACACAAACAAAAAGCTTCAAAGATTTTCTGACAACGTTATTCCAGAATGTTTATAACTTAAAATATCTTACAAATGAAGCCATTATTAATTTTAAGAGGAGAGAAAAGTACCTTGTGTTTTTGTGCATATTTAATACAGGGATGAGGCTCATACAAACTGCGTCTGAATTCCACAGTCTCTGGAGTTGCTGATCTACAGAGGGCTACATTTTTGGATGGGGAGCCTGCAATGGCAGCACGAAGTAAGCAAGCAAAGGAAGTAGACAAGATTCAGGGCTGAGGCCAGGTGTGGTGGCTCATGCCTGTAATCTTAGCACTTTGGGAGGCAGAAGTGGGAGGATCGCTTGAGTCCAGGACTTCGAGACCAACCTGGGCAACATGGTGAGACCCTGTCTCTCTCTCTCTCTCTTTTTAAAAAAATAATAATTGAAAAACAAAAAAAAAAGATTCAGGGCTGAGAATAAAACCAGGGCCATGGGTGCTGTTGGAGCAGCTGCACTCACCCTTGAATCCTACTCTCAACAATGGCGATGTTTCCTCTTTACCTCATAATAGTGATATGGATACCCACTATTTACTGAAATCCTTCACACTCTACTAAATATTTTACACACACCATCTCATTATCTTCACAACGTCCCTAAAAGGAAGGCATAACAATTAAACTCTTTAATCTTTCTAAAAATGCTGTGAGGTAGGTACTATTCTTATTCTCATTTTACAAATAAGGAAACCAAAGCACAAAGAGATTTAGGCATTTGCTTAAGGAAGCCCAGCCAATAATCAGCAGAGCTGTCTGGGAGCCATTGTTTTTGGCCTGAATGGTACCTGTGCAAACTGTTGTTGAATGGTGCTCACCTAAATCTTGTGGCCACACTGTATCAGTAAGTGGGAACTATGCTGATGGTGAAATGGGGATTTAAGAGAGGGACCAGGACACAAAATGTACTCCCTTGAAGAGCCATGTGACTTGGTTTTACTTCTGATACTTGAAGTAAATGGAAAATGGCTACTAAATAAGTGACCCAACCAAATAATCATGACACAGGAGCAAACTTTCTTGCCTGAGAGAGTTGGAGCTGGTGCCAATGAGAGAAATGGGATAGTAATCTGAAGCTGAAGTGATTTTGAAGATCTCAAATCAAGACTGAGAGGTGGAAAAAGCCCTGGGGACATCTTTGGGGGAGGTGAATCATCTGAATTTCTCATTCTCTTTTTTAGAATTTGAAAAAGTCAGTTGACGACATTCACTGAATATCTTTTTCATGAAGTGCTCTTTCTAAGGCCTCAAAGTCACTAATTGTGAATACAGAATAAGCACTGTCTTTATTTAATGTTTGCAAGATTGGGTTCTCTAGAAGAAAATTGTTCTGTCAATTCTGCACACTATCAAAGAATAGGAAAAGCAATTTGAAGAATGACAAAATCACCACTCCCAAATTCCATACTACTAAAGAATTCAAATCATTTAGGGGCAACTGCTGTTGTATGACCAGTTTTGCACAGCTGGTCCCAGCTTCCTGGGACTATTTCTGAGCCATAATATTAAAATGGAGCCCCTCCCTATGTTTTTGAATCCATATGGTTCTACCCGGGGCTCCTGTCCCTCCCTAACCTCTGACTTATCCAAGCAGGAAAGTGAGCATGCATATTTACATAAGCTACAAGGCTGTGCAAATAGACTGTTATCTGGTTAAAGGGCATTTTAGAAATGGCTGTTATTTCTTACCATTTTTAATGGGTTTTATACATCTAAAATCTTTACATATTTAAAAGTCCTTATCCTTATTCTTCTGATGTGCTTTCTACCAGTCTTTTTCCCTCTGTACAACACTAGGCTCTCTCAATTAACTCTTATGTCCTTTTTACCACTAAGTGTGTAGGTTTTAAAATAATGTATGTAAATTTTTCCTACTGTTCATAAAGTGCCAATTAGCTAAGAATTTCTATTATTTTCATTACAGGGTTAAAAATGGTTTCTGTTTCTTTGTTTTTTGTTTTTTTGAGACAGGGTTTTGCTCTTGTCACCCAGACTAGAGTGCAATGACATGATCTCGGCTCACTGAAACCTCCACCTCCTGGATTCAAGCGATTCATCTGCCTCAGCCTCCCAAGTAGCTGGGATTACAGGAGCCTGCCACCACGCCCAGCTAATTTTTGTATTTTTAGTAGAGACAGGGTTTCACTATGTTGGCCAGGCTAGTCTCGAACTCTTGACTTCAGGTGATCTGCCCACCTTGGCCTCCCAAAGTGCTGGGATTACAGGTGTGAGCCACTGAGCCTAGCAAAAAAAAAAAAAAGAATTTCTTTTTTGAAAAATGCATTTTGTGAATATATTTTTCTTTTATTTCCATGGGCTCCACCTTTGATAAGTTTTATAACTTTTTAGGTCACACTAGATTTTCTACTTAAGGTTGCTGAGATCGGTGAAAAACAGGCTCAATCATTGGCTAGAAATTGAATTTCAACAAGGGAAAAAAAGACACTTATTATTTAGCACTTCAAAAAAGAATTATGTTCTGGCTTCCCATTATAATCTTTAAGAATGCAGCATTAACTTGAAAACAAACAAATACACCAGAAAATGTTAAACATTAAATGCCAGTACTTCTTTAGTATGTTCTTAATGATAGTTCATAGTCAATTTTGACTTCTTATAAAGGTTTGGGACATCAGGAAGGTAAAGAAAACTGTGTTATTGCCAATAATCCACTTCAAATTATTGACTTGACTACATTTCCATATAACTGAATGTCACTATTTTTCTGTTTTATTTGTTCTTAGTTTTCAAATACCGTATGATTGGTGTTGACCTTTAGTTTGTAATGTTCTCTACGCAAGAGCCAAGACCAACTCACAGGTATTTATTTAGCTAACTTCATCACCAACGCTGCCAAAGAGGATCCAGGATGGAACCAACGTTGGATTGCAGATCCGTCCAAAGAAAGGATAATATTAAATATTGTACAGAAGTGACCTCATGTGTTTTCATAGCATCTATGTAAGTAGATAAAAGGACTATATATTCCCACTTTTTAGATAAGGAAACTGAAGGAATACAGAAACAAGTATGTTAAACATTTATTGAGCATCTACAGCAGGAGATGCACGGTGCCAGGTGTTTCAGAATATCCTTATGCTATAGTTTGAGTGTGTCCCCCAGAATTTCTGTGTTGGAAATCTGGTCCCTGGTATGGTGATCTGGGGAGATGGGGCCTTTAAGAGGTGATTAGGTGATTAATGCTGCTCTCTCCGGTCGGGGTTACTTCTTGCTAGAGTGGGTTCTTATTCTCTCAGGACTGGATTAGTTACTGCCAGAATGGGTTGTTATGCAGAGAGGCTGCCCCTCGTGTTTCACCTCTTTCACACATGCCTGCTTTTCCACCATGTCATGATGCAGCGTGAGGCACTCATCAGAAACCAACCACATGCCGGTGCCAGGTTTTTGGATTTCCCAGTCCAGAATCGTAAGAAACAAATTACTTTTCTTTATAAATTACCCAGTCTCAAGTATTCCATTATAGCAACAGAAAACAGACGAAGACAACCTACAAATAAGCTAAAATCAATACTTTTCATGTGGCCAAAATGTAGTGGGTATGCAGACTGTGAAAAACACAATAACAAAGACACAGAATACAATGGAGGCATAGAGAGAGGATAACTTTTTGCTAACTAGAAGGTTCTGGAAGGGTTTTGTGGAGACAGAATCTGAGCCCAGCCTTAACAGGTGGTGAGTGTTGTACAAAGATGATGGGGTAGCACAGGAGATGGTATGAGCAAAGGCATGGAAAGGATACAGGATAGGAATTATTTAGTTATCATATAGGATTTGAGGGCAGGGCAGACTAGAAGGAAGAAAGAAGGTGTTCAGAGGGTTTGCAGATGTTCCTGAATACCAATTCTGACAGCCATGTATAGAGGAGAGTAGGGTAGCAGGGAGATCATCGGTAACTTCATCATTAAGGCTGCCAAAGAGGACTAGGATGGAACCAATGTAGGATTGGAGATCCATTAAAAAAAAAAACAAAGGATATTAAATATTGTACAGAAATGACTTCATGTGTTTTCACAGCATCCATGTTAGTAGATAAAAGCAGGGGTCCCCAAGCCTGGGGTAGTGGACTGGTACCAGTCAGTTGCCTCTCAGGAGCAGCAGGTGAGCAAGCATTACCACCTGAGCCCCACCTCCTGTCAGATCAACTGCGTTAGAGCCTCATAGGAGCATGAACCCTATTGTGAACTAGACATGCGAGGGATGTATGTTGCACGCTCCTTATGAGAATCTAATGCCTGATGATCTGAGATGGAATGGTGTCTCTCCCACCCTGTGGAAAAATTGTCTTCCATGAAAGTGGTCCCGGTGCCAAAAAAGTTGGGGACTGCTGGATAAAAGGACTACATTTTCCCCACTTTACAGGTAAGAAAACTGAAGGAATAAGGAGACAAGTATATTCAACATTTATTGAGCCAGTGCAATAGTTTAGGAGAGAGGTAATGGACGCTTGAACGGAGCAGAAGTGGGAATAGAAAGAAAGGTAATAATCTGAAAGATAGAAGAGGTAAAATCTATATAATTTGGTAACTGAATGCACACGGACCACGAAGGATAAAGATGAGTTGACAATGATTCCGATGCATTAATATGAATCACAAAACATCTTACGTTTGAGCTACCCCTGGGCCAGACGTTAGGACATTCCTATCAGGGAGGTGGAAATGTGGGTCTAATGATCAGGACAGATGTTGATTTGGAAATCAACCACAGAGATATGTTGGCTGAATCATTATGAGAAGAAATCACCAAGGAATAATTAGAGTACAGAGAGAAAAAGGACAAAAAGAAAACCTTAAGGGAACACCTGTATTTTAATATAAAGTAGCAAGAGAGTGAAGGAAAATGGGTCAGTCAGAGAAGAGGTAAGAGGTAAGAGGTTAAGAGGTAAGAGGTAAGGTGATAAAAATCAAGGAAGAAACGTTTCCAGAAAGACAGCTGAATGCTGCTGAAGGGACAAGTAAGTAATTTACTGTGGTCATAGAGATCACATCCAAGCCCCTAAACTCCGCACCTACCTATTGAATGATCACGCTAGAAAAACAATGTGGTTTTTCAAGAGGAACCAACATGTCATTTTACCAATAGTTAACCTGGGACTCAGTCATCAAAATTCATTGCAAGTTCCAATCTCCTTCATTAAACCTTCTTTGCAGCCCACACAGTTCTCCTTACATTGAGCTTTTTAGATAACTATTATTAATCATGTACGAGGACCCACGTGCTCCTTCATCCTTGTAGTACTGCGCGGTGGTTAAATGCCAGGGCTTCCGAATCAGAGGCTGGTTGGATTCTAATCCAGCAGTGTGACGAGCTTTTGTTAACCAATCTTTCTAAGCCTGTTTCCTCGTCTGCACAAGGGGTATGGTGGTACTTACTCTATCAGACTTGAGAAGAATGCATGAGATAATTGCGAGTAAAAACCTTAGAGCAATGCCTTCAAAAGCTCAATTCATTTTGCTGTTACTGTGTTTTGGAATTTCCCTGAGGGTAGACGACTACTCCAACACTATTCCCTAAGGCATGCAGCAGCACTGACTTGGGGGCAGTGCGCCTCATTCAGCCAGCTCTCTGGGAAACAGCTTTCTGAGGAAGAGAGATAAACAGTTGACGGGTTTCCCGAGACTCAGCAGCCCACCGAGGCAGGGCTGACTGCAGGGCGCCGAGGAAAGGGGGAGGTGGGACCCCAGCAACCACCGGTGACCTCGGCGGACCACACGTCCCAAAGCGCCGCGCGCCCACTCTAGGTAGAAGTGAGCGACGCGGCTTCGAGTCGGCTTGCGAGAGAGCCGGGGAGGAAGCAGTGCACACTGGGACTGGTAGTCCTCAGGGGGCAACTCCGCGGGTCGGAGGCGGGTCGAAGCGAGAGATCCCTTCCCAGTCCCGCCTTTTGTCCACGTCTCACTTCTCCTGGCCAATGCCCTCTCCAGTCGCTGGAGACAGCCCCTCTCCGATGCGGTCTCCATTGGTCCTGAGGCTCCACGGCTTCGGTCCTACCCGGAAGTAACGTTGGGGAGGCGGTTTCCTAGACTACGACACCGGAAAGCTGGGGGAGGCGCTCCGGGATACTGAGGGCGGAGGGCGGTGGCAGCGCTGGCGCTGGGGACCGGCTCGGTGGCTTCGGGAAACAGTTCGGCGCCGGCGGCCGCCCGTGTTACTCCGCATCCCGCCCCGTCTCGGCACGGCTAGCAGCCTCCTGGCCACCGGCGTCCGGCAATGTGTCTCACCGGCCGGGCGTAGCAGCTGCGCGTGCGCGGGACCGCAGGGCCATGAGCGAAGCCGGCGGCCGGGGCTGTGGGTCCCCGGTCCCCCAGCGAGCGCCATGGAGCCTAGTGGCGGCGACGGCCGCGATCTGCCTGGTGTCGGCCACATCCGTGTGGACGGTGGGGGCCGAGCCCATGAGTAGGGAGGAGAAACAGAAGCTTGGGTAAGGGTGCTGGCAGCCTGGGGTGGGTTTCTCGGTGAGGCTGACCACGGGAGGGGTGCCTGTCATTGCGACCCCGTCGCGTATAGTGGCCTCTCCTGTCGCGATTGGAACGGCTGTTGCCGCGCGAGAACCCTAATGGGGTGGACAGGGTCCGGGGAAGTGGGAGCCGCCGCTCGCGACCTGACCTCGGGGGGAGCTGACGGGTTGTCGCCCTGGCCGCCAGTGACATGTGCAGGCTCCTTGAAGCCAGGCGCCGTGTGTCAACGCGGCTGCCATGTCAGTGGCCCGAGAAGGGGGCTACAGCCCGCATCGCTGCGCGCTGGAGTCCTGCGGTTGGTTGCCTGTCGACCGAGGCATGGTTAGCTTTCTCGCTCAAGGGAGCTTCCAGCTGGGAAAATGTTGCTGATCTCACAGTAGTTAAGGAAATGATGTTTACACCTGTTACGGAAAAGGGGGCGTTCATTGGAACTTGAACTTTACACATTTTACTATTTCCTTGCAGTGTTTTTTTGCACTGTATTTTCATAATAGAATAGAATGGGGGGAAATTATTCAAAAGTCTCAAGTATACCTATTCAGTAGTTTTTATCCGTCTTGGAAGTGTCGTAAAATTATCAATTCTATTTACACCATTTAATTCAGAGTCAGTAATACATACACGAGGTCCTACACATGAATAAGAAAAAAGCGAAGAACCAGTAGGAAATGGGCAAAAGGCATGAACGGTTAAGCCAGAAGAGGAAATGGAAGTGGTAAACATGAAAAGTTACTCAACCTCCATAAATGTAAGAGATGCAGATTAAAACAAGGAGCTAGCTGGGTTTTGCCCATCAGATTAGTAAATATAATACAAAACACAGGAATACAGTTCTGGCTAGTTCAGGAGTGAAAAAGGCTTAGTGAGAGTGTACATTGCTGTTAACTTATTGGTAGTCTCTCCTAAAATTTACATTGTGCACACTCTGATTCATCAGTTCTGTTTCTGAGAATCTACCCTAAGAAAATAAAAGCACTCTTAATGCAGAGATAGATCCAGCCTGGGCAAAAAGAGCGAAACTCCGTCTCGGAAAAAAAAAAAAAAAGAAGTGCAGTTTGAAAGAACAACTGTTCCTTGGAGGAAATGGTTGAACAGGGTACGTTCATATTATGGAATAATATTGAGACATTAAGAAGAAGGAAGTATGTCACTGGAAGCCTATCCAGAATATATTTCCAAGACAAAAAAAAAATGCAAATTGTAGCATAATGTGTATAGTACCATCCCACGTTTTTTTAAAAAAGAAAAAAAAATAGCTCAGAAAAAAGTGGAACGAAGGAGGGTGGTGGAACCATCAGGTCTTCCTTTATGTACGTCATTTAAATCATTGCAAAGGGTCTTGTGTTCGTTTCTAAATAGCAATAAAGATCACTTGATGGAAAAAAGTTGAAGTATCAACCATCAAAATAAAATTACCTGTAAACTCTAATAAGTATCTTACATTTTCTCTCATTATGAATTTAATTATCATTGATAACTTTTACCAAATACCTCACTGTGTGAGCACTTTACATATGTTATCTCTGTACTCCTTCCTAATTCCCAATGAATGTGATCCACATTTTGCAAATGAGGAAGTTGAGACCCAAGGTTGACTTGTTCAGCCGCAGAGCTACTAATTGGTGGTGCCAGTATTCAAACCCAGGCTTCTCTGTTCCCAGAGCCAGGCTCTCTCCAGTGTGTTGCACATTCGTTAGGCTTGGAAGAGAAGTATCAAGTCTGTTAAGAACCACAAGAATCTTATTTGACCATCACCATCCTTTCTCCATTTTTTATTAAAAACTTATTTGTAAAAGAGTCATTGGATAAATCATTTTTGACCAAAATTAGTTTTTAACTGGAAAAGTTCAACCAAATTGACTTGAAATTTCAGCTCAAATTTTGAGATCATTTATGAAAGTGAAATTACAATTATTTAGGCTTGTTAGATTGCTCTACCCTTCAATAAGGGTAGAGTAAGAATCTAGAGCTATACATGACAAATACACAATTATATGACTGCCTTCTCCTCTGGGAATTTTCAGAAAACTGAACTTTGATTCATTAGGTTTACCTGTGCATTTTTTTAAAGCCCAAATAATGATTCATGATAAACAGCAGAAAATGCCCCACCCCTTTCCCTCCACGCCCCCCCCCCCCCCAAACAAACCAAACAGATGGTAAAAGACTGGAATTGTCATGAATAGTAAGCAGTTGCTCAATAACTTATACTTTGTGGAATTACTTAACTGGTTATATGTAGTCTTATCCTTCATGGAATAAGCTTTTTGGTTTTGTTTTTAAAATTTTACAACAGGATATTTTGTTAATGTTGTGTTTTCATTAAAAAGTGAAGTAGAAAACAATCCAGTTTCTATAGCACGTGGGCAGGAGATGCAACTTTAGAAAAAGACAACTTGGCCTGGCGCTGTGGCTCAGGCCTGTAATCCCAGCACTTTGGGAGGCTGAGGTGGGCGAATCACCTGAGGTCAGGAGTTCAAGACCAGCCTGACCAACATGGAGAACCCCCTTCTCTACTAAAAATACAAAATTAGCTAGGCGTGGTGGTGCATGCCTGTAATCCCAGCTACTCGGGAGACTGAGGCAGGAAGAATGGCTTGAACCTGGAGGTGAAGGTTGCAGTGAGCTGAGATCGTGCCATTGCACTCCAGCCCAGGCAACAAGAGCAAAACTCCATCTCAAAAAAAAAAAAAAAAAAAAAAAGCCGACTTACAGAAATTAAGAGTGATGTAATTTTTGAACTGGGTCTGATTTCCAATACATTTTAATCCAGTTTTCGAATGGATAAAACCTTATGGAAACTTTTTTTTCTGTTCAATATAGTAATCATTATACCATTCTGTATTTAACTTCGTTAGGCTTCTATGTGTAAGAGAGAGCAACGATATTAAATAGCTCCACTTTGAAATATGTGTTCTGAAATTGGCTCATCATATGCTGCATAAATGTAAGGATTGGAAAATAGTGTGTTTTGCTTGTATGCAATCGTGATTTACTCATAATCTTGAAAATTGAATGCTTGTAAAGTTGAGTTAGCGAGTTAAAGCTTATGTCATTTGTAATACACATGTCTAGGCACTATCATTGCCAGTTATAGGAATTTCTACTTCTTGGTGGTAATCTTATATTCCATTTCAGGGAAGAAAAAAAAAGAACTTCCATCTTCCATTCATTGATATGAGTTCCTGAAAGGGATATTTTAAGCTCTTTTTTTTTTCCTGCTTAGGACAGGATAAGAGTTCAGAGCTGTAAACCACAAATATAAAAATTATGTGTATATATAAATATATATATATATAAAAACTTATAAAGAATAAGTGCTTTAGCAAAGTGGTGGTAAGGTCTTTTTTTAAATAATGAAGTGTTTTTAAATGGTTATTATTCATAAAAAGTTGTCAGGACTTAATTTGTTTACTTCACAAGTTTGAGTGTACTTGATTTTGCTGGTCGCCATAGTCAGGATCTGAAACTGAGGTCTTTTCTGTTTGCTAGCTCTATTATTACCAGTATTTCATCATCTGTGACTATAGTTTTAAAAATGACAATTGCAGTATAACAGGAGGCAAATAAAAATATAGTCAGCAATTTCTTTAACACTTTTTTCAATTCTTGCCATCAGTGATTGGAACTTTGGTAAAAGAAAAGTTAATAGGCTGGGCATGGTGACTCACACCTGTAATCCCAGCACTTTGGGAGGCTGAGGCGGGTGGATTACCTGAGGTCAAGAGTTCAAGACCAGCCTGGCCAACATGGTAAAACCCTGTCTCTACTGAAAATGCAAAAATTAGCCAGGCATGGTGGTGGATGCCTGTAATCGCAGGTACTCGGGAGACTGAGGCAGGAAATCGCTTGAACCTGGGAGGTGGAGGTTGCAGTGAGCTGAGATCGTGCCACTGCACTCTAGCCTGGGTGACAGAGTGAGGCCCTGTCTCAAAAAAACGAAAAAGGAAAAGTTAATAAAAGATTGTTATTTTTCCTTTGCTAATTATTTGACCTTGTCTAGTCATACCATTAACTTGTACTTTTTCCTATAGTCCTCAAGTCCCTGAACTTGAGAGTGCTTAATTGAAAGGCCACTTCCTCAGTCGCAACCTTACAGGTTTTGATTTAGTAAAATTCTGGTGTAGTGATCAGACATCTCCATTTTAAACAACCGTTTTGGAGATTTTGTGAAACAGAATTCACCAAAACACACAAATCTCTTTTTGAGCATTAGTTTTCTCATTTTTGAAGTGAATACTATTTATTTGATTTTTGACAGTTTTTTAGAGTACAGTACATCATAAAAAGCATCTTTTGAAAATGTGACAAGCATATTAATAAATATGTACTTAAACTAGACATTAGTGGTTTTATTCAATGTAAGTCAAAGGCAGAGGCTTCATAAAGTGTTGTTATTTCATGTCACTACATACCCGCGTACCTCTCTCTTAGTAGAACATATAGGTGAAGCAATAAATGCAATAATAATGGTTCTTTTTAAGGGCTCTCCAGCAAAATTCCCCCCTTCAAAACAGATATGTTAAATAATTGTGTTAAGAGGTCATTGTTTTTCTGTATCAGATTTCCTTCTCTGATCATGGCATCTGTCATTCATTAGTTTTCTTAAGAAAAATTATAAGATGAATTGTACATAAATTACTAGTAATCATTAAAGTTTGGCTCTGTGTGGTGAGTTCATGAAAGCTTGTCTGCTAACTGTTGTAGTTCTGACCCTGTTTATGTCCCTTTCTACCTAAATTTTTCTTTTGTTTTTATTGGTATGTGTTTTTATGAGGAAGAATTAACTTTTTGAAAGATAATAAATAGAATATACTTACCTTTTTTTTTTTTCCATTTCTGCTTTTAAAATTAGGAATCAAGTACTGGAAATGTTTGATCATGCTTATGGTAACTATATGGTAAGTAGGAAGCTTATCTTTACCTACCATTTATGTGAGTTGATTATTATGTGAGCATAGTCAACTGGGAATTTTGAAACCTACAATACAATTACATTTTTTGGAAGGAAATTTTTAAAAAACAGGACAAAAATAGTCTTTCTGGTAGTGGTTTTTAGGGAACCAGTTTATTGAACAGATGAGAATAAATTGAAATTAGATTATGAAACTTTGTTATTTAAACAGCTTCCTTGGGTGCCTTCAACAATGTTCATTGAGTGCTTTATGTAGCTAGATAGTGTGGATATATACATGAAGAAGATGTTATCGCTGGTCTTAAGGGAAATTATTCTCTTAATTAAAAAAAAGTTTACAATATTTATACACTGAAGAAAACCATTGCTTGAAAGAGAAACTATTACTTAGCCTCTGTCCTAATTGTATCCTCATGGACTCTGCATTGAATATATTTTGCTTTCTAGTTTCCTGATTCATATTATTTAAAACTGTTTTAGGGCTCACTAAAGATTAAATAGCAGTTTCAGTTTTACAAGATGAAAAGTTCTGGAGATCTGTTGCACAATAATGTAGATGAAATAGCTAGCAAATTTTGGAATTCAAAAAATTTTTTGCGTATAAATTGTAATTTGGAAAGAGTTTAATCATGTTATCCTGACAAATATCCCTTATAAACTTGTTTTTACATTTTAAAATATGTCAGCAGATTTTCTTCTATGATTATAGCCTATAAAATGTAGTTGGGAAAGTTTGGCAGAGGACTAACTTTAGTTCTGCTTAAAATATTTTTCAATTGATTCTGTGAATCCATTTTTTATCATATATTAACCAAGTATCTTCATACACCAACATCATTGTTATCTATGAACATCTGAATATATATAGTTTATGCATTTTTAGTTTTAAAACATGTTTTATATTTGACAATCCTCGTTCTCTTTTATATTGTAAATTTGGAGAGAGCACATTTTGAGTTCTTAATAAATGTTTTTAGAATATGATTTTTTTGGATATATTTCAACATTAAAAACACAGTTTCAAATTTATTTCTCAAGACCTCAGTCATTCCCTTAATGTTCTTTATTTATTATTATTATTTTTTTGAGATGGAGTCTCGCTCTGTCACCCAGGCTGAGGAGTATGGTGGCACTATCTCAGCTCACTGCAGCCACCACCTCCCAGGTTCAAGCGATTCTCCTGCCTCAGCCTCCTTAGTAGCTGGGATTACAGGTGTGTGCCACCATGTCTGGCTAATTTTTGTATTTTTGGTGGAGATGGGGTTTCACCATGTTGGTCAAGCTGGTCTCGAACTTTTTACTTCAAGTAATCTGCCCACCTCGACCTCCCAAAGTGTTGGGATTACAGGCGTGAGCCATTACACCCATTCTCTTTAATTAATTTTTTTTTGTCACCCACATGTCAACCCTTATTTCTTTCAAAATCATCCCTAGTTAACTCAGTTTGGGCAAAGCATAATTTAACAAATCTAGGCTAATGATTTTGAGATGTCCAAGTGGATCCATGCTATACTCTCAGACCTTAGCCATCTCATAAATGCATACTCATGAATACAGTTCCAAAGCTGAATAAAATAACATATAGCTAGATAAGTTCAATTTCTCACAGTGAATAGGGTCATCTCTTTGTAAAGCATGGTATCTTTAATATCTTGTTCTTTTTAGGTAGAACAGTTATATCAATGGCAGAAAGTTATATCAATACATTTTTTCTAACTATAGAATACACTTAGTAGGTTTGTGACAGTGCAGGTACTGAGGGCAGCTTTCAGAGGACTTTCTGGCCTGTGCCTGTTAGGACCTAACTGAATAACTTTCTGCACAATTAACTACTTGCAAGATCTAAGAGACAGGGATTTCAGCTTCAAAGACTAGGAATTCCTGAAAGTAACATTCTCTTCTATATTTTCAGTGGACCATACCTGTCCACTATAATATGTATTTTAAAATGTTTAATTATTTTACAATTTGAGTGACTCTTGCTGTGTACTTGTTCTATATTCAGTCTGTGTGAGGTCTGTAACCCACTATTTAATCTAGAATTTACACTTCCTCTTTTCAAGTTCTCAACTAACATGACACAGTTCTAAAATATTAAAGAGAATACAGTTGCCTTGTATTTGTTATTTGAAGTCACTTGGAAATTTTTTTCCAGTCCCTATACTCAGAAACACTTTTAGCTTTCTGTAGGGTGAAAGTGTATAGGTTTTGGAGTTAGAAGGGCTTGAGTTCGAATCCTGTCTCAGCTGTTTACAGGTTGGACCCTAAACAGGTTATTTAACCCATCTGATAAACAGGTTATTTAACCCATCTGAGCAGTGTCTGTCTATGTAAAATGAGAATAATTGCAAAGAGTTATTGTAGACTATAGATATTTTTTTAAAGAGCAGGAACCAATTTCTTTAATTTTTGATAAATTCACCTTTTTAATATGTCTTGTGCCTGGTACATAAATGCTTAGTAAATTTTTTTGAAAGAATTGAATTGAATTCTTGTGAAGATGAAGTAAAATAATGTGTTTTTTTTTTTTTTGCATTTGATCATTGTGATATATCTTTGTGTTTTAAATTCAAAGAAATAATAAACTTAATTAAAATACAAGTTTAAGGTGAATTTCAGGGTCTGTAAATCTATTTACTTTTTTATAGTCAGTTGCCTACTATCCTAAAATGTAAAATGCCTGGTACATGGCAGGCTTTTAATAAATGTTGAAAGTTTTTCCTCATTTCTCACTAGTTCTTTCTAATATTACTCTCCAGTCTGGTCTACAGTAGAACAATTCCTTTAACCTTCTTGCTTCCCAGGAAAGCAGTGGTGTTTTCCAAAGACAAGCAATGTATAGTATTATTAAGAGCAAGAACTCTGGACGTGGAACAGGACACCCTGAGATGGCTCTGCCACCTCTCATCTGGGTTACAATGGGAAAGTTACCTAGTCTTCCTGAGCCTGTTTCTTCATCTCTGCAAAATGAAGACAGTGGTTTGCCTGCCTCACAATATTGTTAGAAGGATTAAGCAAGTTAATATAATGAAAGTGCTTAGAACTAGTGTCTGGCAAATAGGAAGCATGATGTAAGAATTTACTACTGCTACTGATAACGACTACTACTATTATTATTATTTATTTCCTGCCTAAATTGAAATTGCCCTGCTAAAATCCACTTAGCCTGTAACTCAGAACTCGTTCTCCAGATAGTACATAGAACTTGCTTAAAGCACATACGTTCTTTCCTGTTCTTGGTATGTACCCTTTGAACTTACTTTTTCTATTAATGCAATAGAAGTTTCTATTAATGCTATTTCTTAATAAAAATGTCCTGCTAGCTTTAGGTAGATTACTACATCTCTGCCATCTCTGGACTGAAATCTAGGGATTTTTGGATTTTTATCACTTATTGGCATAACTATTAGTAGTGTAACGACTACATTTGACAAATCTCTAGCCCCAGTCAGGCTGCAGTTTACCCACAGTGAATTGTACAGATGGCTTTCTCTTTTCCCGAATAACATGAATTTGATGTTTACCTTAGTAGTTCTTGTGTGACCTTATTTAACCTCAGGCCACAGTCACTTGAGGGCTTCTATTAGCATGTTTTGAGTATTTGTGTTCAGTTTAGTTTACAGATTAATTTAGATGACAAAATGACACGTATTTGGGCCATCCAAATGTAGAACCTTTTTGGAGCTCCCAGTGTTTTTCCCGTCTATGTTAGACAACTCAAACTGTTATAAGCAAAAACTATATGCTGGTAAGAGCTCTAAACGTTAAAAATAAGCTTGGAAAGAGTTGGTAAGCACAATTTCCTTTAGTAGAATCATACCTCATAACCACTATTAAACTTGATTTTGTGAAAGCAACAGTAGAATAGTCTTTATTAATCAAACCAAGGAAACTTTTAAAATGAACTTCCTGTGCATTTCTAGATTTATGTACTTTGTTTTGGAGTGCCTCTCCCCTACTCCCCAATGTATTAAAAAAATTTTATTGTCGTAAAATATACATAATATGAAATTTACCATTTTAACCATTTAAGTTTACAGTTTTGTGGCATTAAGTGTATTCACACTGTTGTGCATCCATCTCCAGAAATTTTTTCATCCTCCCCGTCTGAAACTCTGTACTCAGTGTTTCTCTTTAATGGTTCAGTCATCAAAAACAGTAATTCTGTAAACAAAGTATTTTAGGCATGGTACTAATGGTAGTAAGGGAGCTGTAAATTTATATTTACCTCATTTTTTGTAGACTATTATGGGACTATCATCTCATTGTTCCTTGGCCTTTGCTTTCAGAACATCCTAAAACCCTACCAAAATTACACAAGAAATTCTATAGTATCCTCTCAAAACATTTTGTAATCATGCTGATACTCTGCATAGAATTTTCAGTAGAACCAGATTGTTCTGCTAATTCATCTTTTTGAGGTATAATTTACAGACAATAAAATTTCAAATTAAGTGCACAATTCTGTTTTGACAATTGTATACAATCGTTTAACCACCATCACAATCATGATACAGAACATTTTCATCACCCCAAAAATTTAACTCAAAGTTATTTGTAATAAATTCCTTCTCCCCACCTCTGACCCCTAGCAACCTTGATTTGTGTTTTGTTACTATAGCTTTCTCTTTCCTAGGATTTCATATAAATGGCATCATACAGTACATAGTCTTTTGATTTACTTTTTCATTTAGTGTGATGCTTTTGAGATTTATTCATGTTGTTGGAGATATATTGTAATTCCTATTTATTGCTCAGTAGTGTTAGTTGATTTGGTAGAACACAATGTTGGAGATCTATTGTAATTCCTATTTATTGCCCAGTAGTATTAGTTGATTTGATAGAACACAATTTCTTTATTCACCGTTTGATGAGTATTTGACTTATTTTTGGTCTTTGGCTGTTACTGTATTAATAAAGCTGCTGTCAACCTGTGAGTGCAAGTTTTTATTTGGGCATACATTTTCATATATTTCCCACCTAGGAATAGGATTACTAGGTCATATGGCAAGTGTAAGTTTAACTTAATAAGAAATGCCAGTCTTTTCTAAAATGGCTATAATATTTTGCATTTCCCACCAGCAGTGTATGAGCTTTAATTATTCTGTGTCCTTCCACTTGGTATTTCCAGTCTTACTAATTTCAGCCATTCTGTTGGGTGTATAGTGGTAGTTCATTGTGATTTTAATTTGATTTTTCCTGGTGATTAATGATGTTGAAAATTTTCCCATGTGCTTATTTGCTATTCATATATATATATATATATATATATATATATATATATGAAGAATCTGTTTAGATCTTGTGTCCACTTTAAAATCAGGTCATTTGTTCTGTTATTACTGAGTTATAAAAGTTAATATGTTCTGGATATTAGTCACTTAGCAAATATATGCTTTAGATATATTTTCTCCTAGTCTGTGCTTTACATTCTAATTTTCTTAACAGGAACTTTTGAAACAAATATTTTAAATTATGATCAAGTCCAGTTTATTATTTTTCTTTTATGATTCATGCCTTTTATAGCCTACCTAAAAAATATTTGCCTAGCCCAAGGTCACAAATTTTTTTCTTGTTTTTTTTTTTTTTTTTTTCCCCCAGATGTTCTGTAATTTTAGCTTGTTCATTAGATCTATAACCGATTTTGAGTTAATTTTTGTATATGATGTGAGGTAAAGGTGGATTGATATATATATTTTTAATGTGGCTATCTAGTTATTCCAGCACCATTTGTTGAAAAGAATATCCTTTCCCTACTGAATTATTTTGACATATGTGTAAAAAAATTGGTGTATCATATATACATGGGTGTGTTTCTAGACTGTGTATTTTGTTTTGTTGATCTGTCTACCCTTACACAAATATCACATTGTCCTGATTATTGTAGTTTTATAGTGGGTCCTGCACTCAGGCAGTTTAAGTCTTTCAGCTTTGTTGTTCTTTTTTAAAATTGCTGAAGTTACCAGATCTAGGAGCAAAGAGTCAATTTTTGATGCTGCTTTGACTTGAGTGTTTTAGAGCAGAAGTCTGTTACCTCAAAGCCCTAGTAAATTTAGAGTCTGATATGGAGGGTCTATTATGATTTGTTTTATTTTATTTTATTTTTGCTCTTTGCTTTCAGCTAGGCACATGTTCTACTTAATTTATATAGGACTCTTTTATCATCTGAGTTTTATTTCTGAGTAATAATTATTAAATGTTTCTCATGGCTCTGAGTCATACCAATATGAATTACTTGTCCCTCAACAATAAACTGTGAAGAGAGAGGAGGTATTACTGTGCCTCAAAAAGCCAGGACGTTTGAAGCTCGATAAGGCTGTTAATTTGCCACGTATGCATTGCTCTGAATTTGTGCAAACTGTCTGTAGCTTGCTTTGTGGTTAACCCAAAGAAAAAGGTGTGGTTGTATTTTTATTCTTAATCTTGAAACAAAGAGACAAAGTATTTTTACACCTGATTTGAAACTCCCTTATTTGATTATTCTGGGTTGCAGTTGCTATTAATATTTTTATTATCTAGATTAATTTCATTTGAACTTCATATTTAATTTAGAGTTTGAATTTATATTAATTTCAGACAGTGTGTGTGTGTCTGTTACAAAACACTAAAAAACAGCAGTATGAAGTTTTCTACGCAGTGTTTAAAATAGTAAGGAACTATTTACAACCTAATTAACATTTGAATGATGTTTTACAAAGATTCTTTCAAAATGCATTAGGAACTTTTAAACATTTTTGTATTTCTTCTAACTGTTGTTTATATGTGTTAAATATAAAACTATAAAGCAATAAAAATGTACATTCTGGGAAATCAGTTCTGTTGGAATTGACACATAAAAGAGTAGTCAGGAGTCTGACACATGAAAAGACACATGTAAAAGTAATTGGGAGTTGGGCATGGTGACTCACGTCTGTAATCCCAACACTTTGGGAGGCCAAGGCAGGTGGATCACCTGAGGTCAGGAGTTCAAAACCAGCCTGGCCAACATGGTGAAGCCCCATCTCTTCAAAAAGACAAAATTAGCCGGGTGTGGTGCCACACACCTGTAATCCCAGCTACTCTTGAGGCTGAGGCAAGAGAATTGTTGAACCCAGGAGGCAGAGGTTGCAGTGAGCTGAGATTGCACCACCACGCTCCAGCCTGGGTGAAAGAGTGAGACTCTGTTTCCAAAAAAAAAAAGTTATTAGGAATTTATGCTGAGAAATTATATATAATGTTAAAATTATATGGTATTGAACTCAGAATTTAGTAGCTGTATGTGGATTCTGATGATATCAAAACGTGTTGCCTAGAATCCTCTACTCAGGAATGGATTATTACAGAGCACTCAGTTTTCTAAATATCTGAAAGCTTGCCATCTTCAATGCAAAGTATTCTTTAGTCTGCTTTAAAAGTTTGGTTCCCCCCCCGCCCTCCACTTTCTGTGTGTATTTTTTCTTTCCCTTTACTGTGTGTTTAGTGTTCCTGGCCACTAGTCTGTATTTCTGCTGCTAATTTGCTATGAGTTTGGAATCTAAATAAGTTGACTGAGAGGCAGTAGGAGAGAGTTGGACATGGAATCGGGAGTATTTTTGCTGAATTTCACGAATTAAGAATCATATGGGCATTCGCATAATAAAAACAAGTCATATACAAGATACAAAAGATCACTCTAGTCTTAGAAACTTTGCCATAGCAACACCCAGCAAATGAAAGAAGAGTATAGAACTGTATCTTCAAAATTCTGAAGGAAAAAAAAATGGTCCAACCATTTTATAACCATTCAAATTGTTTTTCAAATAAGGCAAAAGACAGCCTAACCCAGGAATATCAGAGAACTGCAATACCCATGATACTCTTATTTTAAAACAAATAAGTAATAAAATACCTGAGTACATCAGGCAATCAAGAGATGAACAAAATAAAAACTAAGAAATTGGAGGAGCCGGCCGGGCGCGGTGGCTCAAGCCTGTAATCCCAGCACTTTGGGAGGCCGAGACGGGTGGATCACAAGGTCAGGAGATCGAGACCATCCTGGCTAACACGGTGAAACCCCATCTCTACTAAAAAATACAAAAAACTAGCCGGGCGAGGTGGCGGGCGCCTGTAGTCCCAGCTCCTCAGGAGGCTGAGGCAGGAGAATGGCGTAAACCCGGGAGGTGGAGCTTGCAGTGAGCTGAGATCCGGCCACTGCACCCCAGCCTGGGCGACAGAGCAAGACTCCATCTCAAAAAAAAAGAAATTGGAGGAGCCTTAGAAAAATGCTGTGCGTCAACTCCACTTGAGTTCTCACACTAGCAACTTGGGTAATTACGGTTTCAGACCAGAATGTAGATGTTATAAACCTTCGAAGTCTTTGTTAAAACATCAAAACTTTTCTTTCTAATGGTTATAAATAGAAGAGAAATGAAAAAATAGCAAAACTATTATTTACCATATGGTAATTAAAAATATTAGAAAAATTGAAATTTAAAGTGCTTTCATTTTGTTTTTTATTATTTATTTATTTATTTATTTTGAGGCGGAGTCTCTTGTTGCCCAGGCTGGAGTGCAATGGCGAGATCTCGGCTCACTACAGCCTCTGCCTTCCGGGTTCAAGTGATTCTCCTGCCTCAGCCTCCCGAGTAGCTGGGATTACAGATGCCTGCCACCATACCCAGCTAATTTTTTGTATTTTTAGTAGAGATGGGGTTTCACCATGTTGGCCAGGTAGTCTCAAACTCTTGACTTAGGTGGCTCACCCACCTTGGCCTCCCAAAGTGTTGGGCTTACGGGCATGAGTCACCGCACCCGGCCTTATTAATTATTTTTTTAAACAAAAAACTCTTAATTAAGAGTAGTTTAAACAGTGCTTACCTTGCTGCCTTCTCATTGTATAACTTCAGATATGGAGCAGGTATCTTTTCTATACTTGGTGAATTGGCATACTCCTTTCTAAATTTGGATCGGCTTTAAATATTTTGTCCTTTGCTCTTTCAGTGTCATGAAATATCTCTGAGGATTTCTTCAATGGGAAGTTTTTTGTGGGCATAACTTTTTCTGTGTCATCTTCAACCTTTATGTCACAACTACTTAATGTGTGTCAATAACCTGGCCTTTATTACGTTTCTGTGGCTGCTTATCTATAGTCTCTTGAATGGAGAAAGTGTCGACATTCCCATGGTCAGCTAAAATTTGTTGATAACTTCATTTATGTTCAATTCAAATTTCACTTCGCATTGTCACTTCTTATTTTTTTGCCTGACTCTTATCTTTGTTGGCTAATTCCCCTTTGATTTTTCAGTTTTGTAAACTGTTACATAGGATTATCACGGGAGTGACAAGGAGGCAACATACACTCATCTCCGTGTGAACTGAGTAAACAGAGTGATCATTCACTTGACAGACTTTGAAAGAAGTAATGTGATTGATTACCGATCATGATGAGCATGTTATTTATGTAGTGATTTGTAGACTAAAGAGCTAGCATCAAAGTTTGTGTTTTATGTAATTACAGTTAATATATCATGATAACTGAAATTTGAACCATGTTGGGTGTGTAACGAAATTGTAACTTGTGCATAGTGAGACCATACAAAGTGAGACTACCTCTAATAATATAACTGACAAAAATCCTATATTGAGGGGGAGAATTATGAGTATGTTAATCCTATTATTCTTGGCGCAGGGAGTTAGTATTACCTAAAGTTGAAACGTGTACTTAACACAGTGATTCTAACTATATTTCTCATAATTATATTTTATTAATTTTAGAGGAATCTTTCAGAAACTGTCCCTTGGTGAAGGAAATATAAAGATCAGCAGGTCTTTATTGTTTTTATTCTTTTCTATTAAGACCCGTGGCAAGTAGATAGAAATATTCTAGTCCAATTTCACAAAAGCAACCCCCCAACTTAAAAGAGCCTAGCTCTGGCTTGTGACCACCAGCATCAACTCCTGTGCTCTTTGGGCATTAACGTAACTCCCACTAAAATCTGTCTTTATCCCTAATACCCATGTTATGGTCAGTGCAGCTTTATCTTCTATACTCCACCATTTAATTTTGGTACTTGAAAATTTCTTAAGCTCAACTATGTATTAAAAAATAATTTATAACATTGATTTAGCATTTCATTGTGTTTGTAGTGGTAGGGAAGGAAGATTCCTCCTTGTACTTCATTACGATCTACACCAGAAATGATCTGTCATGGTCATTCTTAAAATAACAAAAATCCCAGTAATGCAAACTATAAAGTACCTATTAATAATATTAAGAAATATGCGCAACCTATAGGGTGAAACTGAATTCATAAAAGAATACCTGAATTAATACAGTGACCTACTGTATTCTGAGAAAGGAAGACTCAGTTGGTAAAGATACCAATTGTCCCCAAATTCGGCTCTTCCAATTAAAATTTCAGTAGAATTTAAGGAAATTTCAAAGTTCTCCAGAAGGGTAAACTTAATAAAATAATTTTCATATAATAAATTAATGGTTTATTGAGTTTAATGATAATTAAAATTTAATTTTAATTTTTATAATTATTTAAATTATTGATTTTAATTTTAATTATTTTAATGATAAAATAATGGTTTTGGAGTAAGAATAGGCAAATAGGTCTGTAGAATGAATAAATACTACAGAAACATGGGTTGGTTTGTGAAAAGTTTAGAACTAGTGAACCCAGTATTTCAAGCCGTCGGGGAAAGGATGGATGGTTTTAAAAGTAGTATTTAGAACATTATCTATTTTGGGGGAGCAAATACAGTTACATTCCTATTTCAATTATAAATGAAAATAGATTCCAGATGGAGTAAATATCAATACAAAAAAAATTATAAGAGTGCTGTTTTCAGAGGCTCAGGATATCCTTTTAAAGCATGCTTGAAAGCCAGAAACCGTAAGGTAAAAGCAAGATAAAGTCAAAAGCCAAACAAAGGAGAAAAATATTTACTATATGTAACAAACATAATGTATGAGAGTCTCTTTTGGCCAGAAAAAGCAACCAGTAGAAAGATGGGCAAAGGATAGACATTTCAAAAAAGAAATAGCAATGGATAATACAAAAAGATGTTTATCTTTATTAGTAATGAAACTTTAGATACCATCTTTTACCTAGGAGATTGGCAGAATGTGAACTATTGATCATTTCCTATGTTAGTGAGAATGTAATTGAGTGTAGATTGGTGTCCTCAATTTGTAGCGTTTACCAAAAATTAGTTATACATACCTTTGACCCTAATGGGTCTATTTTTAGGTTTCTAATACATAGAAATACTGGCATATGTTCAAAAGATACATGCACATAGGTGTTTATTGCAACACTGTTTATATAGTGAAAAATTGAAATCAACCTCCATGTTCATCAATAGAGGGATACTTTGAGGAGTGGACACTGCTAAGGGGATAGACTGGAGTCAGGGCACCTGGCTTTGAATTCTGGATCATTTACTGGATGTATGCTCTAGGCTTACTTAACTTCTCTGGGCCTCAGTTTTCTCATCCATGAATTGGAGATAATTGAATCTACTTCAGAGCATTGTGACAATTAAATTAACTAAAATATATAGATAGAATGGTGCTTAGAATATAAGTACTCATTAACTATTAGCTAATGTTATCAGTTTGTAGTTGTTAGAATAGAGTACATCTGTAACATTCTAATAACATGGAAAGAAAACTCCATGATTTAAGTAAACAAATTTTAGAGCAATAGGTGCATATGGCATGAACACCTGTTCGTAAATAAAATTTTAGAATAATATATGTGTATGTATTTGGGATAAATCTGGAAGGATAAATGCCAGTCTTATCAGTAGTTACCTCTAGAAAGTGAGATTGGGGAGGGGAGGGGAAGCAGATTATCAGTTTTTTAAAGAAATTTTTTTGGTATTGTTTGACTTTTTTCCAAGCATGTATTACATTTCTAAGTAAAGATTTTTGAAAAGATTCCACAGGGTGTAAATTTAGTACAACTTTTGACTAACTTATTTTATTTTTTAACTGTGAAGAAGTTATGTTCTCAAAATGATGTATGTTTTCTGTTATTTTCCTTAGTGACTTACTAAAGCTTTCCTTGCAGGAACATGCTTACCCTGCTGATGAACTCATGCCTTTAACCTGTAGAGGTCGAGTTAGAGGCCAAGAGCCAAGTCGCGGTGACGTCGATGATGCCTTGGGAAAGTGAGTATTAGTTAACACAGGGCATGGCATGGCATCTCAGAGTTCCCAAGTCTTAGACTTTTAGAGGCAGTTTATGTATAATATTTCTAGGGATTGGCTAAGTTTTAAAGACTGTTTTATGTATTACATTATGCTTCTTTATTCCCTTCTGTTATCATTTGTAAAAGATTAATCAGTTTACATCTTGGATCAGAGAAAAGTTAGTTATTAAGCTGCATATAACTTAAAATATATGTAACTTTTAAAATATTTATAAAGTCATTAGCACATCAGACTGTTGATGTTTTAATATTTTCATTTGTTTTCAGAGCTAGTGAATGTTTCTATGTGTCTTGAAGGTGCATAGATTCATTGAACATAAATATAAAGGCTTTTCAGTTTTTTTCAGAGCTTTATAGGTTACATTGTACTATAGATACATGGAAGTACTAATTTATAGAAACAATCAATAGAACGTAGATAACTCTACTTGTACATTCATAAACTATTTAGAATTCTAACGTTTTATATCTTGTTACACTTGTTTCTTAGATTTTCTCTGACACTGATTGATTCTTTGGACACTCTTGTGGTAGGTTTGACTCTTCTTGGATTTATTTTATTAATTTCATGATGTGCACACTTAAGTATTATGAATGCGATCATAACACAGTAAGTATGAAATAGGAGCCTTCAGAATTAAAGGTGTTCTGATCTTTGTTTCTAAATAAATCTTTTACACTGTTGAGTTGATGATGTCAAATGGAATTATGTAACATAATGGAGATACCCAAATAATTTATGGGAATGTCAACTTATGTAATGGCACCTTAATTAGGAAGGTCTTTTTTCCCCCCTTTGGACAAGGAGGTTGAAGCTATTGGAAAAAAGTAACTTTAGAAAATACCATTGATGTTTTTCCAAAATGACATGCCACAATGATGCCAAAATTGTTAAATTAGAATCTGTATATGCTGTGTTCATAAGCAAAAAATTAATTTTTCTCAGCAGTGATTTTTAGCACCAGCTGATTACTTCTTGGTACTCCTTTTCAACATCGTACAGTACAGAAATTTATTTCTGGTTTAGGACTGTTTGTGATGACAGAGGGGAAAGATTGAGTTACAGGTGTCATGATTTCTAAATACAGTATCTTTTTAGTTTTTAACTCTTAGATCATTATGGTATAAAAGTAGGCTTTTGTGAGAATTTTCCTTAAGGCATAATTCCCAACTTCCAGTTAATGTCCCAAGTCCCAAGTGGTGATTAATCTTTAAAAAACAAAACAAAAAACCTTTGGGTTGTCAGAGATTTTTTGGAACTAGGCTTTTCTTCTCAATGTTGTTTCTGCCTTCTTCTTTCACTGGAGTATTTTTTCTTTTTCTTAGAGCAAAAATTCTCAACTCTAAAAGCAGCTTAGGAGGATCACTTGTGATTTAAAAAAAATAGCCCCTCCTAAGTTATTCTGATTCAGTTGTTTTGGAGTGGGGCTGGGCATCCCTTCAAAAGCTCTTTTGTTCAAAAATGCAGTTATGGTTAAGAAAAATCATGGTGGTTTAGATCTTTTTAGCTAGTCAGGGTTTGAAAGTCACAGCTTCATTTTTCAGAGATTAATGGAATATGCAAACTATATTACAGTAACTATGAGAAAGAGAAAATACTGTGTACCTTGCTTTTGGTTTATTGGTCTACGGTTTTCCACATATAATAGGAGAAGAGAAAATATATACAAAATATCCTGGAAGGCAGATGACCACTTTGGGAAAATCTAAGTGGTGTTACTTATTCGTAACTATAGCTGGCTTATGCACATTAGGTCTATTTTGTTATTGGGGAGGAAATGAAGAGCAGACCTGTGTGCTGGAAAAAATCATAGGTGCATTTAAATTTGTTTCTCATTCTGTAATCTTGGCTTTATCTATAGCAGGTTCCCCCATCATTTCTCTGACAGTGCTTAGTTGATTTTCATGAATATGGACCTTAGATATCCTGTGTGTTTTAAAAAATATTATCAGAAATGAAGGAGAGCCAGGTGTAGGGGTGTGCACCTGTGGTCCCAGCTACTTGGGAGGCTGAAGTGGGAGGACTGCTTGAGCCCAGGAGGTTGAGGCCACAGTGAGCCATGATTGCACCACTGTACTACAGCCTGGGCAACAGAGCAAGACCCTTTCTCAAAAAAAAGGGGGGGGGGCCAGAAAAAGTCGTTCCAGGCTATATAACTTTGCTGTGTTTACAAATCCATCTGGCAGCCATTAGTTCTTATAAATGATATATCCTTCAATTTATACCATTTCTGTATTTTGGCATTGGTTCTCAAAATAGGGTCCCTAGTCCAGCAGCATCAGCATTTCCTGGGAACTTGTTGGAAATACAGATTCTCAAGCCTTATCCCAGAAATACTGAAGCAGAAACATTGAGAGTGAGACCTAGCCATCTGTTTTTAAACAAGCTTCTAGGTGATTCTGACGTATGCTAATTTTTTAAAGCACAGTACAATGATGCAGTGCTTTGTAAACTTCAGTGTACTACAAGTTGCCTAAGAAATCTTGCTAAAATGCAGATTCTGGTCCGGTGGATCCAACATGGAACCCAAGAGTCTGCATTGCTAGTAAACTGCCTGATGGTGTTCCGCAGACCACCTTTGTATTATGCAGCTGTGGTGTGACCTGAGTTCTGTCTTCTTGTGGCAGGAAGTAACAAGAAGTGATCACGTAATATTTTTATTTATGACCTTGGCCAAATTGTTTAACTTCTCTGGGCCCCTGTTTTTATCTCAGAAGGGGCTAGAATGGATATTGTCTCTGTTAACTCTGAGATACTATTTATTTCTGATCTTTGGTTCCGTGTCAGATAAATAGCCCTGTTTGTTGAAACTCTCTTCAAGAGGAGTCAAGAAGAAAGTTTGATAAAGTCTTATAAATATTTAAAAAATGATACTTCATAAAATCTTTAAATTTCAGTCTTTTCAAGTGGGAATAGAAAGAAACTTACTATATGTCATTATCATTTTGAAATGTAAAAGTTCATTTTGAGTTTTTATAGCTATCTTAAACATTTTCTTTTTAGTTTAAACAGAAGAATTAGGGGAAATTAAAGGACTTTGAAAGTTTTTTCTACATTTAGAAGGAATGCTATCTTGTACATTTTGTCAGTACAAGTATTAATATTTCTAATTTACGTTGCTTTTACTTTGTGATTATGTTTTCATTTTGTGATTTAGTAATTTGAAAATATTAATGGGACGTGTCACTTGTAATAGTACACACAACCCTAGTGTTTTCATTTTGGTCATAACCATAATCTGTGAAGTAGAATTACTGTTGTCATAGTTTAATCTTTAAAACTGTTCATAATTCCAGCCATCTAGTTTCTGTTGATTGTAATGGAGTCAAGCACTAACATTTTAAGCTAAGCTTACCTTTAAATTCAACATTACCATGAAATCTGTAGAAAAAAATAAAATTGAAACAAAGATAATGGGGGAAAGGATCAGACCTGAGGTTATCCTTTGTTATCAGCTAGGAGCTTAAGAAACTCATTAAGTAGTAGAGCTGTAAAAATGAATTTTTTAGCTAATTGTGGACAAAGAGAACTCTCTTTCTACTTTATTCTGCCTTAAAACAAATGTCACTGGGACTAATATTCTTGCTTGTTTTGATTTTGGAGAGAAGGGGGAAAAGTTACTTTTTAGTTAGAGAGGTAGTTCAGGCCTTAAAGAATACACACGGAAGAGTCTGATTACAAGCTAGAAGAGTTCAAGAGGGGAGAATTCCCAGGAGATAAACCTGGGGAGAAGAATTAGATTAACAAAGTGATACTAAAATGTATATGTGTGTGGACGGTGGGGATAGTGGAACAGTTATGTCTCATTCCAAAAGTGATAGATGCACTGTATGTGCCTGCATTTATTGCTGTTGACTTGATGTGGACTTTGAGATTGAGAAGGGAGAGCAGTCAGTTTAAAATCAGGTTTCATATTATGTTTTAGTCAGGACTTACCCTAAATTTTACTTTTACTGAATTTAGGGAGATACTCTTATGGAATGTTTTATACATTCGAATTTTTACTGAAAGTATCAAATCAAGTGAAAAAGCACAACAAATTATTATCAAACAAGGAAAGATTAAACAGTTAAGTAAAAGAAAACTACTTTTAATGCACCTAATCTCTAGGTAACATCTCATGTGCAGCGTTAATTTAGACTGAAAAATCATAGCAGCCTATGTGATGACAGGGGCCTCTTTTGTTGCTCATTGCAAGAATCCACAAAGTTCTTAGTTTAGTCAGGATTCTAGATCTGCATGGTTAATAGTTATAATTATTTTAAGCACTTAAGTCAGACACTCTACTAAAATCATTTTACATACATTATCTAATTTAAGAAAACAACCCTATAAGAGTAGGTATTTCCTCTTTTTATAGATGAAGGAACAAGTTCAGAGATGGAAGTAAGTTGCCTGGGATCGCAAAGATAGTGAGTGAAACAACCAGAATTCAAATCAGGGCATGACCACAACATTGTATAGCCTCCTTAGTGAACGGAGCATCCATGGAGTGAAGTTAGCAGGGGATACATAGTTTAGGACCAATTGAACATGCTTTGAAGAAAGTGCTTTCTTCTGAGAATAAAAGCAACTTTTAGAATGTATCTGGTGAATAGGATGGTTTCTAATTTTGTTTTGACTTAGAAGCCAAATTCTACTGGAGCTCACCTCATGTAGCCTGGGTCATTAAGAATCCAGTTAACAGGTCTGATGATGGTAGCTTCAAAGTCCTCATAGTATTTCAGTGTATGCAAAGAAGTGTATAAAGATGCTATATAATTAGATACTTCATTTTTTTCAGTTTTAGATATTATTACATTTTTATAATATACTTAGAAATATTATTTGTGTATGTCACTTCTTAGAGTTTTAAAGTAGACTGACTTTTAATAGCTCATTCTAAGAATATTTCTCCTTGACTTGGTAGAAAAGAACTTTATTTCATAATTTTCTTCTCCTAGGTATTAAATAAAACTAAAGAATTCGAAGATGCAGTGAGAAAAGTTTTAAGAGATGTTAATTTAGATAATGATGTAGTCGTATCAGTCTTTGAAACAAACATCAGAGTTCTTGGGTAAGTATGAAAGACACTAAAGATATAATTTTATTTTATTTTTATTTATTTATATATATTTTTTGAGACAGTCTTGCTCTGTCACCCAGGCTGGAGTGCAATGACAATCTTGGTTCACGGCAGCCTCCGCCTCCTGGGTTCAAGCAATTCTCCTTTCTAAGCCTCCTGAGTAGCTGGGACTACATACAGGTGCACACCACCAAGCCCAGCTAATTTTTGTATTTTTAATAGAGACGGGGTTTCACCGTGATGGCCAGGCTGGTCTCCAACCCCTGACCTTAAGTGATCTGCCCGCCTCGGCCTCCCAAAATGCTGGGATTACAGGCATGGGCCACCATGCCCAGTCTATAATTTTAATATCAGAAAAGTTTAGGATATATTGTTTATTTCTTGATGGTAATCATGCAAGAAGTTTCTTGTGTTTAAAAGATGTAAGTTGAAACATTATGAAACACAGAGGCTTGTATTTAATCACTCACAGACGTCTGTAGACTCAAAGGTAATATCTGTATGTTGTTAAAAAGGGAATATAGGTTGAACATTAGTCAGCTACATCACAGGTTTTTCACCAGCTTATGTAGTTTGTTAAAAATAGCCAAGCACCTCTTCAGGTAAGCCATATGAAACTGAATTTATAAGATTACCTCTCAACAAACAGTTTGAAATGCTCTTGGGACTTTTTTTTTTTTCTTTTTTTTTAGGAGACAGACTCTCGCTGTGTTGCCAGGCTGGGGTGCAGTGGTGCAATCTCGGCTCACTGCAACCTCCGACTCCCTGGTTCAAGTGATTCTCCTGCCTCAGCCTCCCAAGTAGCTGGGATTACAGGCACCTGCCACCACACCCAGCTAATTTTTGTATTTTTAGTAGAGACGGGGTTTCACCATGTTGGCCAGGATGGTCTCGATCTCCTGACCGCGTGATCCACCTGCCTCGGCCTCCCAAAGTACTGGGATTACAGGCGTGAGCCACTGTGCGTGGCCAGGACATTTTTTTAAAAAGATGAAATTATAGGATTTATTAGTTCAAGTTTCAACTTTATTTAATTTTTATAGTTTTGATTAAATGTTTGTTATTGTAACTCCTTTCTTTTTGTCAAAATGAGTCTACTCTTCAATTAAATACAAGAAATTGTACATAGTTTATTAATCTAGAGTGAGAGATTTTTATGTTTTAAATAATATTCTAAGTTAAAGACTTCATGGTGATACAACTAAATTTTTAAATTAAAAAATTGTTAAAATATTTGTTAGATTTGTTAAATGTAATATCTAGGATTTTCTTTAAGAAAATTTAATCTATTTAAGAACACAAAACACTTCACAACAGGATAGAATATCTAATTAAAAAAAAAAATTGATTCTGTAATTGTAATGGTTTGCCATAAAATGAGCAGTGTTAAGTAAATAATGTTTAAATAAGTTTTGTTTTTCTTTAACTATGTTAAATTGTATAACAAAGTACCCACACCTTTTTAGATGGTAACTTTTAATTGTCTATAAGATACGGTTAATGTTTCATTTCTGTGATCCTAGGGGTCTTCTGGGTGGGCACTCCCTGGCAATCATGCTGAAAGAAAAAGGTGAACATATGCAGTGGTACAATGATGAACTTCTCCAAATGGCAAAGCAGTTAGGCTACAAACTTCTACCGGCTTTCAACACTACCAGCGGCCTTCCTTATCCAAGAGTAAGTACTTCTGAAAAATATGAGTCTTTAGGTACTTTCTTTGCTGTTTTACAAAATGAAGTTTTGTGATCAGAGCCGTTGTTGTTCACCTACTTGAGGCTGAAAAAAAATGCTTCAAAGCTATATAACAAATTTATATTTTCATTTCACTTAACTGATTACACTTCTAAGTGATGTGATAATTAGATTAGATTAAGCTTTAAAAGGTTTTATTTCTAATTTCTGTGGGTACATAGTGGGTATATATTAATGGGGTACATGAGATATTTTGATACAATCATATAATGCATAATAATCACATCAGGGTAAATGAGGTGGCCATTACCTCAAGCATTTATCATGTCTTTGTGTTACAAACATTCCAATTGTACTATTTTAGTTGTTTTAAAATGTATGATACACTTCTGTTGACTGTAATTGCTGTGTTGTGCTATTAAATACTATATCTTATTCTGTCTGACCTGTTTCTGTACCCATTAACCATCCCCTATTCCCCATCCCCACCAACTACCCTTCCCAGCCTCTGATAACCATTGTTCTACTCTTTACCTCCATGAGACCAATTGTTTCAATTTTTAGCTCCCACAAATGAGTAAGAACATTCAAAATTTGTCTTTCTGTGCCTAGTTTATTTCTTTCTTTTTTTTTTTTTTGAGATGGAGTCTTGCACTGTCACCTAGGCCGAAGTGCAGTGGTGCAATCTCGGCTCACTGCAACCTCCACCTCCCGGGTTCACGCCATTCTCCTACCTCAGCCTCCTGAGTAGCTGGGACTACAGGTGCCCGCCACCATGCCCAGCTAATTTTTTGTATTTTTAGTAGAGATGGGGTTTCACTGTGTTAGCCAGGATGGTCTCGATCTCCTGACCTCGTGATCCACCTGCCTCAGCCTCCCAAAGTGCTGGGATCACAGGTGTGAGCCACCGCACCCGGGTGCCTGGCTTATTTCATTTAACATAGTGTCCTCCACTTCCATCCATGTTGTTGTAAATGACAGGATCTCATTCTTTTTCATGGCCAAATAGTATTCCATTGTGTGTATGTATAATTTAAGCTTTAATGTGTCATTACATTACAGATTAGATTGTGCTGCAGAAGGAAGAACAGATGCTAGACCAGAACTTGGGCACAGAATTATTTGTGTAGAAGATATAATTGAAGCCGTTAGTATGTAGGTGTTAACTGTCCAAATGAGAGGATAGAGAGAGAACTCACAGGACAGAGGGAGGGCATGAGGAGGAAGGACAGCCAGTAGAAGGTAAAGTACACAGAGATTTAAGAGGAGAACTGTAATGTAGTGTAGTGTAGTGTACAGTATTATAAAATCCAAAGAAGGGAACTTTGAAAGGAGAAAGTGTTCTAGAAAACTTGAGAATTGGGTGCAAACAGAGGCATGAAGTTGTAGTGAATAAAGAGGAACGGATTCAAAGTAGGTGAAAGTAAATAGGAATGAACCACTCATTTTAAAATTTCTTCAGTGTTGGTAGTTAAAGGAGAGTTGGCAATAAAGTCAGTTGAAGGAGTTTTATTGGTTTTCTCCTTTAAAGCACAGGGAAAGAAGCCATTGAAGAGGGAAAGAGCTTTTTCTTCTGATTTATTTCTCATTCTTTATTAACACTATTACTCTCTCCCTCTTGTCCAAGACAGACACCTCAGCCATTACCAAACTCTGTCAGTTTTTTTTCTTTTCTTATACCTGTCTTACTCTTTTCTCTCTTGGTTTATGCTTCAGAGCACTTGAAAAACCAGTATCACTAAAATCTAATTTTTGTCAATTTATCTTCAAAAATTGTATGGCTCTTTGTATTGTATTGAGTGTCCCTTAACTTTCAGAATGTTTTATAATTTGGCAGTAGACTTTCTGACATTCACTCATATTTCCATATCCCGGTGAAATCATTGTTCTATTTCAGCTACAGCAATCTATAGTGTCCCCAGAGTCTCTTAAGTTTTTTTTTTTTTTCACTCTATGTCTTTAGGCTTACCATTTCTGTCACCTGGCATAATTTCTCTACCAATATAAGTCAAATCAAATAAGGCTCATTTCCTCCATCAAGAAGTCATCCTTGACTGGAGATATAGCATGATATAGGGCAATGCTTTATCAATTTAGTGAGTTGTGACTAGCACTTTTTAAAAATTAAACAGACTAGAATGAAATGTCTTCTTATTTAAATTTCTAGTTTGATATTTTAAAAAGCTTTCCAGTGAACATTCATTTTATTTGTTTGTTTTGAGATGGTGTCCCTCTATCACCCAGGCTGGAGTACAGTGGTGTGATAATAGCTCACTGCAGCCTCCAGCTCCTGGGCTCAAGTGATCCTCCCACCTCAGCCTCCTGAGTAGCTGGGACTACAGGCACGTGCCACCATGCTTGGCTGACTTTTAAACAAATTTTTTGTAGAGATGGGGTTCTCATTATGTTGCCCAGGCTAGTCTCAGACTCCTGGGCTTAAGAGATACTCCCACCTTGGCCTCCCGAAGTACTGGACTCCCAGATGTGAGCCATCGTGCCTGGCCTCTGTAGACATTCTTATACACACCTTTTTACACATTTTTTATTTCTTCCTTAGGATAAATTACTCGTAGAGGAAGTAATAAGTCACAGAGTAGGGAATGCTTTTTAAGACATCAGGTACTTATTGCCCAATTGCTTTCCAGAAAGATTCTACTTTTTTACTTCACAGTGTTGTAAAAGTACCTGTGTCATTTTACTGTTACTAATACTGTATATTATTATTTTGCCAACTTGAGAAAAAATTGAATTATATTTTAATATGGATTTTTTTGCTTATTAGTACAGTTAAATTTGTTGATCTTTTTTCTTAGCATATTAAAATTAAAAGCAAAATTTTTTAAACAATATATAAACATTTATTTAATTCAGTTTACTTTTAGTAAGTACTTTTAGTTTTTATTATAAATGGAGGTGTTAGATTTTGAGGAATCTAGCATTTCTTTACTTTTACCATAACATGAGAAGCAGACAAGGAATTAAAACAGAAGATACTATGAGCATTATGGTAAAACAAAGAAACTTACATTATTTTCTTATCCTCTGAAATGTCAAGAAAATTTTTAAAATGATTTTTTATAATAGGACAATAGAAGAAAAATAACTACTGTCCCATCCTTTCTTATACATGCTTAGTATGCTTTGGCCCCTAAAAATTTGTGTAATCAGTCTCTCTTAGATAAGCATATGTAGTTGATAGTATTTGCATTAATGGTTTTAACTCAGATGAATGTACTGTACAGAAATGTTATTGTAAGAGTTAGTGGTCATTTTTTAAACTCATATATAACCTTTAGAGCTAGTACACACTTTGTAATGCCATTTCCTCAAAGTTGATTAAAAGCAACTTGCCAGCTTTTCAGATAAGACCTCATTACAAACGTTGAGTAGATTATTATATCCATAAAATATAAGGTTAGTAAGAATTCTGTTATGATTTACACATATTTTAAGGATTTTCTAGTGTAGCAAAAAGACAGTGTAAACAAGTTTAGTGTAAGTAATTTATGCTTTTTCTTTTAATAAAAAGGTGTCCTTTTAAAAATTGCCTTGTGACTCTCAGGAACACAGAATTAGGAGGAACCAGGTTCTAGATTGCTTCATGCTTTATTTTATTCCTGCTTTCATCTCTTTTTGTCTTAAACCTCTCAAGAAAGCAGGACAATAAGCTCCTTGTTACTAATTTCTGCAGTAATAGATACTACACCAGTGCTATCTCTAAACCCAGTCATTTGAGTCCTAGTCAGGAAGACAGGAACCTATCTACCAGCCCCTAGATTACCAGAGAATCCCATAAGCAAAAAACGCCCTGAACCCTTCTTCCCTGATTTGTGGAAATGGTAGTGCCCCTTGGATACTGAAATGTATCTTGGTTCTGCATTTAAAAGTTCTCTAATACTGGCTGGGTGTGGTGGCTCACTCCTGAAATCCCAGCACTTTGAGAGGCCAAGTCGGGCAGATCACGAGGTCGAGATTGAAACTATCCTGGCTAACATGGTGAAACCCCATCTCTCCTAAAAATACAAAAATTAGCTGGATGTAGTGGTGTGTGCCTGTAATCCCAGCTACTCAGGAGGCTGAGGCAGGATAATCACTTGAACCCGGGAGGTGGAGGTTGCGGTGAGCCGAGATCATGCCACTGCACTCCAGCCTGGCGACGTGAGACTCCATCCCCCACCAAAAAAAAGGTGTTTAATACCACTTATCTTCAGGAAGGATACAAGATTGAAATGAGCAGATACTATAGATAGTTGTGTTAATAAATAGTCCTTTTACAAATTTTATAGCAATCATCTTGCGATACAGTTCAATATACAAACATCTTAAGTATTATTGTACTAAAACGTTAATGATTCAGAGTATTTCCATTTTAAGGGAAAGGGTACTGAAAGTGGGATACACAAATGTTTATTCTTCTCTATTTTGCTTTTGCTTTCTTATGACTACTCTTGGACTTTGTCATTCTTAGCTCTCAACTACTCCCAATTCAGTGTTATTTCCTTTTCTGAAATTCACACTTTAGCACTTGTGACTTCCATTTGTTTGGCACTTAATTTATGACTTTTCATTGTTAGTTATTTTCTCTGTTTACATATCTGTCTTATTTGCTCTGTCTGGATTTTAAGCTCCTTGAGGACAAGGATCTATTCCTTTGTATATTGTCATAATATTCCCCACATGGTAGGTAAATAAGCAATAAATATTGATTAGTTGATTGTAGTAATTAACGCAACTGACCAGAAAATATTTTTCACTGTTGACTCTTATTGCAAATACTTGTAAAATTATACTTTACCTTAGTGTAATTAATGTAATTAAATCTTTACTTTATTATTAAGGACTGCTTCATTGTAAGTCGGTCATTCTTAGTATCAATTTTCAATTTTAGTTCTGTAGATAGGGATACAGGCAGCATAAGGGGGTAGGAGATACTTTTCGTTCTTGTTTATGGTGCAGAACTACCTAAAACTAGCTAATCCTACAAAAGTACAAATGATAGAGATAATTACAAGTTTGGGAGGGGATGGAGGGGTACTGCTAGGCTAATAGCACGTGAAAATGTCTCAAGTGGCACTCTACAAAGTAAGATAAATGGCAGTACTGAGGACAACATTAACAGTGATCAGATCCCCATGTCTCACCTACGTTTCACATTTGTTGTTCGTTTGTTGTTGAGGGGGTGTTTGTTTAGAAATGCCTGGAATCTGTTGATTGGACACTGTTCAGGCACTAGGTATACCTAGCAGTTGATTTATCCAGATAAGTTGAAATATAAATTTTTTTGAGCTTCTCTTTATATAGAGTTTGAATAATAACCAAGAGTATACCCATGATGTTTTATGTTTGATTTTTTTTGTTATTGGCTGAATCCTTGGCATATACCTCCTTTTTTGTTGGTTAGTTGGATTGCTGAAAAATATTCTTTTTTTTTTTTTTTTTTTTGAGACGGAGTCTCGCTCTGTCGCCCAGGCTGGAGTGCAGTGGCCAGATGTCCGCTCATTGCAAGCTCCGCCTCCCGGGTTTACGCCATTCTCCTGCCTCAGCCTCCCGAGTAGCTGGGACTACAGGTGCCCGCCACCTTGCCCGGCTAGTTTTTATTTTTTAGTAGAGACAGGGTTTCACTGTGTTAACCAGGATGGTCTCGATCTCCTGACCTCGTGATCCGCCCGTCTCGGCCTCCCAAAGTGCTGGGATTACAGGCTTGAGCCACCGCGCCCGGCTTGAAAAATATTCTAATTTTAGTCAGTGTCTGCTCAGTTTGGGTCTAGTTAATCCAGGTTCATATCGTGGTATTATTTGGATTTTTTTTTTTTTTTTTTTTTTTTTAAGACAAGGTCTTGTTCTGTCACACAGGCTGGAGTGCAGCGGTGCTATCTTGGCTCACTGCTACCTCCGCCTCCCACATTCAAGAGATTCGTGTCTCAGCCTCCCAGGTAGCTGGGATTACAGGCATACGCCACCATGCCCAGCTAAGTTTTGTATTTTTAGTAGAGATGGGGGTTATGCCATGTTGGCGAGGCGGGTCTCAGACTTCTGGCCTCAAGTGATCCATTCGCCTTGGCCTCACAAAGTGCTGGGATTACAGGCATGAGCTACCGCTCATGTCCTATTTGGTTTTCTTCGACTTAATAAATACCCCTTTGAAAAAATTTCCCTTGTGGTGTTAACCTGCCGGCAAGGACACACTCTATATTTCAAAACCCTTAAAACCCGTAAATGAAATTTTAATTTCCTTTCAAATATACATCATAACAATCCATTTTTTCTTTGTGATGAACTAGTTAATATATAATATAGACTGGTTTTTCACAAATTCTAAACTAACCCTGATTTCTTCTAAGGCTGGTCTACTTCCCTATTCTTGTACTTACTAATTCAAACTGTCCAGGGAACAAAATTGTTATAAAAGATACCTTCTGTGTGTAATTTCCCTTGTAAATATTCCCTTACTTCATGAATATTGTGTGCTTAGAGTATATTTCCCTAGATGTTAATTGGAAGGTCACAGAGATGATCACATTGAATTTCAGTGTTTAGTTATTTTATGAATTATTTTCATGATTTTATGTCAGGACTCGATTGAAAAGTAGTTTGTTATCAGAAAGTCGTTATCTTGATAACTGCTAATGACAATTTTCTAATTGTATTCAGATTAATTTAAAGTTTGGCATCAGAAAACCAGAAGCTCGGACAGGAACTGAGACAGATACCTGTACGGCTTGTGCAGGTACCTTGATCCTTGAATTTGCTGCTTTAAGTCGATTCACAGGAGCAACAATATTTGAGGTTTGCTTTTTACGGTCTTTGATATCCTGGGTATTGGGCATAACTAACTTTATATCTAGTTGGAGAATTACTGTTATTTTAGTGAACTTTTTGTCTAAATTCCTTTACATGGGTTTTAATTGTCAAAAACCTAGAACATTGTGAAGGAGCTATGTTAAATCCAACTTTGCATTTTGTTCACCATCTATAAAGTATATGTTTAGGTTTAATCTTAGAAAGTTTTTTAGCCATATTACTTAAATGAATTTGACGTCTGCTTGATATCATAAATGTCTTATATGAAATACTATGTCCCTGTGTTTTATTTGTTAGACTTCCAGGTGGTCTATTGCACTTCTGAATTCTGGAACCTTCACTAATCTTCTAAAACACAGTGAAATTTTTGTACTTAAGTCTTGATTGAGACTCGAATCTGTAAATTTGTTTACTGCAAGGGAAATGTTATTCATTATCCAAAAGACTTGAATATCCCCACATAGTTGTTGTGGACTAGCTATGTCTCTCATTAAAACAATCTCATTATTTAAGCATGTCATTGGAGTGCAGTGTTAACACAAAGCACCCTCTTTTTCAAGCATATGACTTAGGTTAATGTTTAAAAATCCAGCAAATGGCAAACAGAACAAGCAGAAATAGGGACTGTGTACCAGCATTACAGATATTAGATCTGAATGTAAAGAAAACAAATTGACTTTGTGTGTATGTATGTCTGTAAGTTAAAATGTCTCAAGGACAGATTTATCATGTTTGGTTGGTTAATCTTTTAAACTTAAATTTTTATTCTATATCTTGTTCACTAATATTTTCCCTTCATTAAAAAGTGTGGATACTTTTGCATACTTTAATAATTATAAACTCTCAGATATTGATGCAGTTACAGGTGAGGAAAATAAGGCTCAAAGACTATGAGAGACCTGCACAGCTGGTAGGTGATGCATGGAATTGGAATTAGAATCCATGTCTTTCTGAATTTGAAACCTATACTGTTTCCAAATGAGCTATTTTGTGTTTATGAATAAATCTGTTGAAAATCATGTGATTTTTTGGCCGGGCACGGTGGCTCAAGCCTGTAATCCCAGCACTTTGGGAGGCCGAGACGGGCGGATCACGAGGTCAGGAGATCGAGACCATCCTGGCTAACACGGTGAAACCCCATCTCTACTAAAAAATAGAAAAAAAAAACTAGCCGGGCGAGGTGGCGGGCGCCTGTAGTCCCAGCTACTCGGGAGGCTGAGGCAGGAGAATGGCGTAAACCCGGGAGGCGGAGCTTGCAGTGAGCTGAGATCCGGCCACTGCACCCCAGCCTGGGTGACAGAGGGAGACTCCCTCTCAAAAAAAAAAGAAAAAAGAAAAAAAAAAGAAAATCATGTGATTTTTAAAAAAATTCTTGAATATGCAGTAATTTACCATCAGAGAAGATGCAGTTGACAAAGCATTGATCTAATACAGGGTTGGCAAGCTACAGTCTGTGAGCGAAGTCCAGCCACTGCCTGTTTTTATTAATAAAGTTTTATTGGAACACAGCCATGCTCAATTGTTTATCTGTAGCTACTTTGGTGCTACAGGGACAGAGTTGAGTAATTGTGCCATTTACTGTGTGACCTATAGCACTTAAAATATCTGGTCCTTGCCAGAAAAAGTTTGCTGACCCTTGGTCTAATTATAAAGAGATCTGAATTCTCATATTAGTTTTTTGTCCTGTAATTCAATTTTAAACTCTAGCTAATCTTGAATTTCACTAGGCCTGTTTTCTTAGCTGTAGAGTAAGAGTAGGGAAATACAATGTTTTTGAAGTTTCCTGGCTCTGAAACTCTGCCATTTAATTAAAATTATAACCTTTATAACCTGCTTTGTGTTTGAAAGAAATCATAGTTTGCGTTAGGAATTATAACTATTTTACACTCTCTAATCTACCAAGTGGCAAATTGGTTTAATGACTTTCTTTTATAGAAGTCCTTCTACAGTGCTAAATAGGTTCATGCTCTGAAATTAATTTAGAAACCTACCTGTACTTGCCCTTTGCATTTATATTTTGTGACATCTTTTCATCCAAAGCCAAAAATTTGATTACAGCTCATTTAGTGTCTAGTAGATAAAATAAATGAGAAAAAGAAAAACATATCATAAGGTTACAAGTTTGTTGTTATCAAATATTTAGTAGCCTAGTTGATTTAATAGCTTTTTACTAATGAACTTGCATACCATTTAAAAAGTAGGATCTGAAATGAGTTTCGAAGATAGCATACTACCTTTGAAATTCTCTTCCAGTTTTCTAAATAAGAGTATCTAAGGATATTTTTACTTTGCATTTAAGTGATAGAAATTACTTTAACAAGTATATCTAATTATGTAAGCAATTAATATAATTTAATAATACATGTGTGTGAATATGAACTTGTGCTACAGGAGTAGATGAAATGAAAAAAAAAAAAGAGTAAATGAAATGAATGGTCTCAGAGCGAGCCCTCCTCTGAATAGCATATTGAGAGTCTTTCCTAACTACACTGATTGGTTGAAAAAGAGCCAAGCTTTGAGTTTTAAGGAAATTTGTTTTATAAATAGTTATCTTAGAAATTTAACCTAATTCTTGAAATATCCTATTGGCCTTTGAGTTTTGTTTGTTCGTTTCCTTTTTGCCAAAGATACTTAGTTCTTCAATTATGCATTTCTTTCTTTTTCTTTTTTTTTTTTTTAATTACAGGAATATGCCAGAAAAGCTCTCGATTTTCTCTGGGAAAAAAGACAACGAAGTAGTAATTTAGTGGGCGTGACTATAAATATTCATACTGGAGATTGGGTACGAAAAGGTATGTAAGTTAGGCTTTTTAAATCAAGCCTTTGCATCCTCAAAATGGTTGGGAAATACAGAATTTTCATTTGTTAAAATAATCTTTGGGATACTACAAAGCATAGGTTCTCACAGGATTGCTGGAATTTTAATTAATTTAGCCAGATTTTCTTTTTTGATGCCAAATGTGACACACTTCTTCTAGATGATTTAGTATTCTATTTCTTAATGGATATAGCATTGTAGGTATAGGGTACAGATGAAATGCTATAATTTATTTGAAAACTAGAGAACTAGAGTTCCTCAGCCATCTCATATCAAGGTGTGATTTAGTAGAATCTGTGTTCAATAAATTCTTTTTTTTTTCCTACCTCCAGAAATATAGTAGCTAAGAGCGTAGACTCTGGAGTCATGTTGTTGGATTCAAGCTATGTGATCTTGGGAAACTTATTTAACCTCTGTGTGCCTCTCTATTCCGTTTCTGTAAAGTGGGCATATTAATAGTAATTAGTTGTTCTGTATGAGGATTAAATGAGTTAACCAATGTAAAGTGCTTAGAACAGTGCCGGGCATGTACTACACTTACTATGAAGTAGGTGCCCAGTAACGAGATGTTAGTCCCTTTGATTAATAATTTTACTTCTGGGAATCTAGTCTGAGCAATAATACAAAACATAGAAAACTATTTGGTCCCAAGATATTCCATGCAATTATAAGTAGCAGAAAATTGGAAACAGTCTAAGTAACCGTCAATTAAAAAAAGCTAAGAAAATTATTTTATGTCAGTGTTGGAATATTGTTATTAAAATAAATCAGAAGCATGGGAAGGAACATATAACAATGTTTTATGAACAAACAGGATATTGAATTGTACAAAGAATGTGATTTTATCTTTATAAAACACCCTGATAAAACAAGTATAGATGAATGGAAATAAACTAGAGTATTCTTAATGAAAGCATATTTTTTATACATTTTCTCTATTTCTAAAAAGCTTATCTTGTTTATATGTAAAATAAAAGGTAACTGCCTATATTTAAATAAATAAAAAGTATAAAATTATTAATTCAAACATAATAAAATTATTGCCTTTATTCAGTATTGTATAAAATTTTTCTATGTCATCTAAATGGTTCCTGAAACAGATCTGAATTTTGACTTCAGAATTTTGTAATTTTTTTTTTCTTTTAAGCCCACCTCAGACCTCAGGTGCAAGTTAATCGTAATTAATTTTGAATTAAGCATAATCATTGCGTTATGACACAACAGTCCTATTAGTGGTTCATGCATGGCCCATTTTACTTAGTCATTTCAATAATGTAATAAGCACCACCTTGTGGATACACAGACCCAGACACAGCCCATACTCCAGCAGAATGAAGCACCTGCTGTACTTCTGCCGAAGCCAAGTAGTGCACAGCTTCGGCCGCAGCTCCAAGGATCTTGGCATCCCCACAGTTCACTTTCTTGAACAAGTGAACAAGTAGTAGATAATCTTCCAGGTGATGTATCCACTGGTGTTTATTATGGTTGGGCTAGTGTTGGAAGTGGAGATGTCCATAAGATGGTGGTGAGCATGAGATGGAACCCATACTACAGGAACACAAAGCAGTCCATGGAAACTCTTATCATGTATACCTTCAAAGAGGACTTCTATGGGGAAATCTTCAATGTGGCCATTGTTGGCTACCCCAGACCAGAAGAGAATTTTTGACTCTTTAAGTCAGTTATTTCAGTAATTCAGGGTGGTACTGAGGAAGCTCAGAAATGACTAGATGTACCAGAACATTTGAAACTCAAGACAATTTCTTCCAAGTTCCTAAAAGCAAAATATTGAATGGCCACTGATGAAAAATCATCTTATGTATTCATTCACTGTTTTCTAGTATTTCACTGCTTATGATTGTCTAGTCTCATCTTGGTTATATTTTAAAAATCAAATATTTTCCTACATCTGTGAATTAAATAGTACAGTGTAGTTACTATATTGTACTTCAGCTGTTAAATTAAATCCATTATGTCATAACACTAAAAAGACTCATTTAAAGATGAAGATTTAAAGTGACATAATATGTTGATTTAAATGTACCACTAGAAAAGCATGTCTTACAATAGAAATGACATGTATATAAACACGGATAAAAAGACAACTCACTAGTTTGAGATAAAAACTATTATTTTCATGGTAAAGTACCAACATGTATGTGCTTGTATAGCATATATATAAACAGAGAAGGCTTAATGCATTTATAATGCAAATACAAATGCATTAAATAGAAGTTTTGATAGTGTATTACAGACCTACGAGGAAAAATCCAGACTTTGTATTTTTGATATTTTGTGCATCAATATATTGTTACAAACATGAAAACTGTGAAATTGCTTTCATCATTTCCTTGCAGTCACATCATTGTGCCATCTTCATTTTTGTCTAGAGTTGGTTCAATTCTAAGTGGTCTAGACTCCACCTATCATTTTTTTTTTTTATTGGTTAAGACAGTAAAATAAGTGTTTTTTGAATCTATAGGTTTCATTTTTGTGTTAGATAGCATTTCTTCTTTTTAAGAGTAGATATTATTATTGTTATTTATTTCTTGACTTTGGTTCCTTTTTCCTTTTTAGGAAAAAGCAAAACAAGAGACTTCATCTTTAGATTTCCTCAAGATTTAAGTGAATTTACTATTCATATATACATACCAGTTTCTTAAAGAACACAGGATGCTTATTTTCCCCCAGTGAAACTAAGAGCTAATTAAACTATGAAACAGTTAGAAAATTATTTATTTTAAATGTAATTATCTGGCCGGGCACAGTGGCTCAAGCCTGTAATCCCAGCACTTTGGGAGGCCGAGACGGGCGGATCACGAGGTCAGGAGATCGAGACCATCCTGGCGAACACGGTGAAACCCCGTCTCTACTAAAAAAAATACAAAAAACTAGCCGGGCGAGGTGGCGGGCGCCTGTAGTCCCAGCTACACAGGAGGCTGAGGCAGGAGAATGGCGTAAACCTGGGAGGCGGAGCTTGCAGTGAGCTGAGATCCGGCCACTGCACTCCAGCCCCGGTGACAGAGCGAGACTCCGTCTCAAAAAAAAAAAAAAAAAAAAAAAAAAAAAAAAAGTAATTATCTGTTCCAGGGCAAATCTAAACTGGTGTAGTCATATATATGCACAACGTAATTTAATGCTAATCTAAGTAGTGCTTATAGCTTGAAGGAAAGGCATAAATAAACAGTTAAAAATAATCTATGTAGTATGGATTTTTCCTCCTACTAACTGGATGATTTTGGTCTACTTGCATCTTTTTGTTTATATTGGCAAAATGTTGAAGTCTTTGGAAAATTAGGAAATTAACATTACAGATTGCTTTGGGCCCCCTCACAGAGTATATTGCATCATTGTTCACTTTAGCAACAGATTTGGTGATGATGGAGGGATGAAGTAGAAGTATGTAGAGGTAATTTTGAAGATAATTCTTATAAATCATTTTTTTCTTATCTGCATAAATTAGAATTGATTTTAATAATACAAAATACATAGAAAAATGTCTGAAGCTGTTGGAGAAGAGGGAAGCATATGTAATTCAGTTGGATTGTGTTTTACTTTTTGGTATATGAATTCATGGCAAAAAATACCATTCGTGGCTTTTTCATTTCTTTATCAAAATTTTAAGTTAGAAATTCTATACATGAAAGAAGACTCAATTTTCAGTGGCTTTATGAAGCAAAGTTAAAAACAAATGTGGAAAAAGTAAAAACATTTGTGTCTTATTTGCCACAAATTATATTCTCTTTAAGTGGGTGAAAGTTCTTTGATATTTTATTGTTACCCTTGCATCTTGTTAAATAACCATTGGTTTTGAGAATCAGGTAGTGTGTTGTTTAGGGGTTAATTGTGTACATTTTCCAAAGTTTTATCTTGATTATAAGAAGTTACAGTAGTAAGTTATAGTGGTATCATTGTGATTTGTCTGAATGTTTTCAGGCCTTGAAATTTTTACTAAGTGATTTTTTTTTTTTAATTTAACAGTTGTTTAATGAAAAATCACATTTGTGTTTCCATAGATAGTGGAGTTGGAGCAGGGATTGATTCATATTATGAATATCTATTGAAAGCCTATGTCTTGCTTGGAGATGACAGTTTTCTGGAAAGATTTAACACAGTAAGTTGATACAATTTTATATTAATTTTATAATCAATTTCATTTGAGTCCAGATTTTGATAGAAACTCCATTACCTGAATGACATTGTAAAAATAATTTTTAAAATGTGTAGTGGTTTTATGTCAGTATTTGATGATGTTGGACAGGGACAGCATAAAAAGTGACATACATTCCAAAAAATTAGTTGATAAAGTAGTTTTATTTTCACCTTTTATCAGAAACTTTGCAGATCTGCCAATAAGAGACGTAGTAGATTTGAATTTTACCTAATCTTGTTTTGTACAAGGATAAGAATTGATGAAATATGTTACTAGGTAGCTTTTTCCTTTGGATTCCAATTCTTTTTGAAATCTTGGAAGTTTGGCTTAGTTTGATTACACCAAGGATACAGGACTTTGAAAACTTGGAGAAACTAGTGAGTATTCATTTCAAAAGCAAGTCTTAAGACTGGCTCAGAACCACAGGCATATTTTTTGGGAAAAGTGGGAGGATTATTGAACCCAATTGAATCACCTTTTTAACTGAAGCAAACCGAAATGAATATAGCAAACTCATCAATTATATCACTATATTCTTTTAAAAATAATCTGCCATTTCTTTGTTCACCTATCAGTTCATCCATGTTGTATGTATGGGACAGTATGACATGGTGATTAAAAGTATGGGAGATATACTGGTTTAAATTCTGATTGTACCGCCTACGGGTTTTGTGACTTTGGGCAAGTAACTAATATTATTTGCCTCTGTTTCTTATCTACAGAATGGGAGTACTAGTACTAATTTATAGGGTTATCGGGAGGATTGAGTTTATGCATTCAAAGTGATTAGAGCAGTGCCTTTAACCTATGGCCAGTTCTCAATAATAGTGATTAAATAATAGGTAAATTTGCAAAAAATATTAGTAAAAGTTGTAATAAGTCATTAATCGAATACTTTATAAAATTATCACATAGATTGTATATTAGATTATAACAAGAATTTCTTGAGGTGAATGGGGACAAATAACTGTTTTTGTTGGCTTGTTATCACAACTCAACCTGTTGTCAAAGCTGAGAAATATCTTGGAGAAGAAGACAAAAGAAGGGAAAAAGAGTTTTCTAAGACCATAAAAAGCTGAGATAGCAAACCATAAGAATGGCAGCAGTGATTAGCTGCATTAGTTTAGATAGTAGTGAGCACTAAAATATTATTAGCCGAGAAGGGATCAGACTTCCAAGATACAGGAAAAAACAAATTCTGTAATATAGAAGCTGGTAGCCATATTCCAAGGGGACCTGCGGGCATCAGTGGGCCACAAAGACATACTAACCATGGGCTAATGCCACAGGACATGGAGATGTTCAGTTCCCTTTTTCTCAGAAGGTCCCATATTACATATAGTCTTTAATAGTCTGCATGTGAGTTAGAGGACATAAAGGAGTACATATATATTTTAGAAAGATTTCCATCTAAAATAACTTAAATATTTATATAAATTGGTAATTATTTAGTGAGTTTATATATAAATTCTAGTTTAATTTATTCACAGTGCTATTTAATGTATTTAGAGTAGTACCTCTTTTTTCATCTAACTTTCATGAACACATATTGTGATCTTTTAGCACTACGATGCCATAATGAGGTACATTAGCCAGCCACCTCTTCTACTTGATGTGCATATCCACAAACCAATGCTGAACGCTCGGACTTGGATGGATGCTTTGCTTGCCTTCTTCCCAGGCTTGCAGGTATAAAGAATTCTGCTTTCTTAATATGAACATAAGATGATGATGTTAATTAGGTGCATTTTTGATCTTTAAAACTGAACTACAAAACATAGTTGCAGTTCAGAATTGTATTTGTATACATTTTTCTGTTTATGTAATGATTAGAGATAAAATCAGCTCATATTTTATTAGGTAATTTTCTTGTTGTTGATTTCTAGGTGTTAAAGGGGGATATTAGACCTGCTATTGAAACTCATGAAATGTTGTATCAGGTGATTAAAAAACACAATTTTCTACCAGAGGTAAGCAAATAATTTTTGGAATAATCTTACACACACACACAAACACACACGCACACACGTACACATATACACTATAAGTTGCTAATTTAAAGATAGAAAATGGCATCTTCAAGTCTTGTTGGTTCTTTTTTTTTTCCTATTAAATAGTTTATTTTTGGTTTGTGCAGTATTATATATGTTTTTGCTTTTCTTTGTGTGTTAAGAGAAGTCTGATTTAGGGTAATGCTGACATTTTTAAAATTTCATGTAAAAAAACTCCCGGCTTAGTGCTTCTCAATTCTTCCTAACTTATGCCATTGTAATATTCTCTCATTCTAACTCTTATATGTACCTACCAGCTAGGGAGATTTTGTCACTTTTTATTTTCTAAAGCTTGTCTTATGAAACTGTATACATTAGATACACTTTTGTTGTTCACACATGCGCCCTGGAAATGTAGAGAATGCCATCTCTTCCTCATGCTGATTGAGAATTATTCTTCCTGGTTTTTATACATTATATTAGTAATAAATATTCTTGCTAGCTTGATATGACAAGATTTTAATAGCATACTTTTTGGCTTTCCAGAAATGTACCATTAAAAATTTCCAAATGTGTGTATGGCCTTGTTCTATCCCTGCTTATTGACTACCCTCTGTGAGATATCTAAGCATTCCACCAACTTAGAAGGGTTCCTAAAGTGTTTGTTTTGGAAAGTATAGTTTTATTAGCCTTCAGGTGAGTAGGACTGTGCATTGCAGAAAATTCATATCCATACAGAATAAACTGAGGTTTCAATTAATACATCTATCACAAATGAAGTTTTTATTTAGTTCCCATAAAAGGTTTTGTTTGCTTTTATTTTTATGTTCTTTTAAAAACCGGTTGATTATGTTATTGAATAAATTTCAAATAGATTAATTTTATTTATTTTTAAATAATGCCCTGTCTTATTCCATAAAGGATTTGAGGCAGTTACAAAAGAAAATATAAGCTAAAATATGAAATATGTATGCTTGCACATTGCTAAGACAGATTTTAAGTATTCTTACCACAAAAAAGATAAGTATGTGAGATAATGCATATGTTAATTAGCTTGATTTAGCCATTTCATAGTGTATACATATATCAAAACACCATGTCATGTGTACCATAAATATATGTCACTTTTATTTGTCAATTTAAACAATTTAAAAATAAGTGTGAGAACTAGAGAAGTAATAAGGGGAAAAAGTAGAAGGATAAAAAGAAAACACAATTATGTTGACCACCAGGACCCATGTAGTGTCATTACTGAGTTTCATTACTGAATTTTTCTTAGTTTTCTAATAGCCAGAATGATCATTTAAAAAATAATCCATTTAATTGGTAAAAATAGCAGCCTTTGCAGAATGAATTATTTTAAGCAATGAAAATTGATGTTTTATTGATGAAAATGTCATGATTGCTATTTTAATTGCTTTTACCTATTTATATATATTCTGCATATTCTAGAACTATTTGTTTATTTAATCACTTTTTTATGCCTTTTGTATGTTGTTTTGTTCAGGCGTTTACCACAGATTTCAGAGTACACTGGGCTCAACATCCTTTAAGGCCAGAATTTGCAGAAAGTACCTACTTCTTATATAAAGTAAGAAAAGATACCCCACTTTACTGTTTAGCCCCCATTCTCTGTTGGATCTCTCACTCTTATAATAGTAATTGGGTTTTCAGAGTCCCCTTTTAATATTGTAATGATTGGATATATCGTGGTTCTTATTCATCTAGTCCATAGAATTATTGAATGATGCCAGAATTGACATGTAAGGTTTTTTTCTTTAAAAAATATTATGTGAACATTTCTTTAAAGAGAAATTTTATGTTCTAGAGCTGCTTTCTAAAGCATGTCTCTTGCCTTTCTTCAGTCAGGCAGCCTTTCTGAGCATTAGGAATTTAATCTAAAATCTAAGGTTATATAGTTAAATTTTATAATTGTGTATTTAAGAAATTCTGTAAAGCAGATTCATAGCTTTTTTCAGATATCAGTTCTATATAATGTGCTCCAGTGCCTGATACAGTGCCTGGCACCTAGTAGGTACTCAATAAATATTTGATAAATGAATGGATATGTGGTAATATATAAGCTATATATATATATATATATGTATATATACACACACACATATATTCTCCTTTTTAATAGGCTACAGGAGATCCTTACTACCTTGAAGTAGGGAAGACACTTATTGAAAATTTAAATAAATATGCTAGAGTGCCTTGTGGATTTGCTGCCATGAAGGATGTTCGTACTGGAAGTCATGAGGACAGGTAAAACAATTGCTAACACCCCCTTTCCTCAGGGTCTCTCTGAAACAACACAAAATGCAACTACCATTTAGGATTCAAATAAGTTTAATTCTTTTACAAAGGATGGAAACCTTTGTTCTTTGTGTTTACTTTTTTAAACTCTGTTGAATAGACTAATTTTAGTATGTTTGAAACGTTTGCATTTTTATCATAGTGCCTGGCATATAGTAGGTGCTCAAATGATTTCTGAATAAATGAATCAATGATTGTTAAATATCAGAACCTTGGTATTAGGACTATCTAAAATGTTGCTTTTTTTCTTCTTTGATAATAGTTTCCTTTTATATTACATAAAACATTAGAAATTACCAAGATGAGGAATGATCTGGAATATGATTCACGTTCAGCCAAGAATTCCTCAAAAGCTGTGTGTACTCTTACACAGTTGCTGACTTGCAGGGGTGGGAAAGACCAGTGGTAGTTTCTGTTTTGTTAGACACTGTATAGATGTAGATGGTATGAAGTATTCAAGCTATGAAAAGTGCTCCATGTGAAATTCACAAGCACTCTGCTTATTCTAAGATCACTTATATGGTTATCACATCTCTAAATGAATGCTAAAGCTTGTTTGTTCATTTGGTTAGCAAATGTTCATTCCAGAAATACTTCCTGAGGCCCCTTACGTGCCAGGGCTCTTACTAGTTTTTGAGGATTAAAGATATGAAGATATGTCCTTTCTGTCTTTGAGTCACTGAAGGCAGGTCAATAAGTAGACTTTTAAAACATTGTGTATGTGTTATGAAACATATTAAAGGGGCATGAAGCACAGGTTGGGATGTGATAGTCAGTGAAGGATTCCTAAAGGATCCTATTTCCTGAAGGATAAACAAGAATTAGAAGAAGAAAAATGTAAAAGAAGTTCCAGGCAGTGAGACTGAAGACATGAGAAACACAGCACTCATCATCTACCCACAAAGTAGTTTCTTAGTTCTTCACTTAGTATTCGGATAATGGTTAATTAGGCTTAGAATCTCCATCCCTGCTAATGAGAAATGGTTAGGTTCTGGAAGCAGGCATACAAATAATAGCAAAAAATAAAAGCAGATGCCTGGTGTATTTGCCTATAATATTTATTGACTGTTTCCTGCACTCCAGACAGTCTTCTAAGCATTTTATGTGTTTAACTAACTTGATCCTTACAACAGCTTTCTGAAGTGTACTATTATAGTCTTCATTTTAAAGGTGAAGAAACCAAGGGAAAGAGAAGTTAGGAAACTTGCCTAAGGTCACACAGTTAGTAAGATTAAGTCGGAATTCTAATCTAGGCAGATTGGCTCTTGACAATGATGTTATACTGGCAATTCATTAAAGAACAATAAGCACCTACTATATGCCAGTCCCTGCACTTAAGTGTGGGGTAGAAAGATGAAATAGAACTAGTCCCTGCACTCCCATGACTTGCAGTCAGTGAATAAGATAGGTGTGTAAAAAGAAATTATCACAACCATGTGATATGTTCTAAAATACAAAAGAGGTAACAGATTGAAGAATTACAGAGGAAGACATGATTTACTGTTTAGAGTTCCATTTTTCAAAGTGTAACATCCTTCTTTTTTTTCCCCACCAGATACTCCTTTTATGACATTGTTTCTGGACCTCTTACACAATGACATTGCCCCATTCTGATTGCATTCCAGTATATACAATAACTCTTAAAATATCTTGTCCAGAATTAACCATACTCAAGATGTGTCTGGCACAACAGCCCCGTAGCTGTCTGGATTCAGGCAAAGGGTCACTAATTTTCTATGAGGCTGATGAGTTTCCACCCTCTATCCAGTTGAGGACCACTGCTTCATTGACTCACTGTTCCTCAGGGGATGGTTGTGCCTCAGATGTATTTAGCCAAACGAAAGGTTGAGAACTACCATTCTTCCTCATATTGTGTTATTAGATGTGCTTTAGATTTTTTAGGAGCTTTATTATGTTCAGCTCACAGTGAGCTTGTGATCAACTAGTTTCACATACTTAACTGTATAGTCTGCTGACAAATGAGTGTTCCCCACCCTGCCCTTGAACAGCCAAGTTTTCTTCTTTTCGTGTAAACTTAGAACTTTTATACTTAGCAAAATTTCTTTTTTTGTTTTGTTTCTAGATTTTGGTCTAGAGGTTGAATCTCCTTAGCTAAACTACCATTTTTCAGTGATCTATAGTTTAGATAAGCATGCCTTACATTTTTTTCATCCAAATTGTTGGGAAGAATTTTGGTTGGACCACAACCAGTGCCCCTTGGCATTGCACTTGAGAGCTTTCAGTTACAGGCTCTTTGCATGCGGTGATTTATTACCCTGTAGGTCTGAGCACTATACTGTCCTCCAGGATACCATCATGTACACAGACACAGACACACACACACTTTTCACAATGGAAATATCTGTATTTTCCTAATAATGGATAATTACCAAAAAGAATGTAAATGGCAAAAATAATAGGAAGATATTTGCTAAGACACTCTCCCCTAACTGCGTAAGATTACTACTGTTAGCAATTGTATAAAGGCTTCCAGACATTTTTAATGCCTGTGTGTTTTTATTTATGTATGTGTTTATGATTTTAAAATATAAAATAGATCATATGATCTGATACTTGCTAGCTTTGCCCAATTCATATTGTAGTTATCTTACCATGCCTTGTTCTTTTCTAAATGTTTACAAACTGTCTATTCTAGTATTTGCCAATTATCAATATCCTGCTCATCTGTCTACAGTTCTCAAGATAGCATTTGCTCATGTAATAACTGCCAGTCCATCAGAAAAGGTTAAATTATGATAAGTGTATTGCAGATAAACAGGAAAGTGTTTTTATATTGTCTAAAAAGATTAATATCCAAAATGGCTAAAAATGTTTTGAAACATTACAGGTAAGTTTTTGTTCCAAAATAAAAAATCATATATATGTGGGAAAAATGATAGCTGTAGTTTCAATCTCATATGTATGCCAGGTGCTATGCTAAATAATTGACATTTAATGTCTCAGTCTTCACACCAGTGTCATGAGTGTATTGTTATATTCCTTTTACAGAAGAATAAACTCAAGCTCATAGTCCTTATATCCCCATGGTGACAGAACTCATTAGTGGAAGGTCTTTCTATTTCCAAAGCCCATGTTCTTTGCCTCTTTGTTCTACTGCCTCTTCAGCTCATTCTTTAATCATGCTGTTTAAACTTGCATTTAATTTAGTAAACATTTATTGAGTGCCTACTATGTGCCAGTAATTGTGCTTGGCCAAAAGTATGAAATTGTGCAACTTGTCCAGTAAACTAGAAGTTATTACTGCCAAAACCTATGATGCTTTGGGGAGTAGTAAATTAAATTTGATGTTACTGTGACTCCATCTACCAGCTATGCTCTTTTCCTGACACTTTTAATTTAAACTTTTCTTAAATTGTTGTTAAAACATTGTAACATTAAATCACTTGTAAAAACACATACAGTTTTACTCTCTTTATTTCTCCACATTCCCTTCTTAACAGGTAAATAAATATTTAGAATGTTACAATCGTAGCCCATGTGACTTTGCATTGTACTTTTTTCATGTAACTTTTTTTTTCTTTTTTTGAGTTGGAGTCTTGCTCTGTCACCCAGGCTGGAGTGCAGTGACACAATCTCGGCTCACCGCAAGCTCCATCTCCTGGGTTCAAGCCATTCTCCTGCTACAGCCTCCCGAGTAGCTGGTATTACAGGTGCCTGGCACCACACCTGGCTAATTTTTGTATTTTTGTTAGAGACGGGGTTTCGCCATGTTGGCCAGGAAATTACATGCAAATAATTTCTTTATCTTTAAAGCCTTCTTTTTAAATCACTTAAATAGCTACATAATAAATTCCATCAGATTTGTATGACTTTTTCCAGCTCTTTAATTTAGTTGAAGATTCTTATGTGATTCTCACTAGTAAAATTTATTAGTTCCCTCCCTGCTGTTGATTCTCTATAGAAGAAATGGAGAACTTTCCCTTATTGAAAGGCCTATAGAAAAATCTTGTCTGCATTATTCACAAGATTCAGTGTATCAGTGTGGTAGACAATTCCTCTGGTCTTTTTCATTAACATGGAATATACTTGGAGTCAAGGTTATTCTGCCCCTGGTAGATTGATGCATTCTATAGTTCTTTGAACACATAAGTTGGTATAGACAGGATTATTAACCTTGACTATTATGGCTTTCATATAGTTAAATTATTTTTATCTACTTATATTTATTTGTGACTTTTTATTTTAGAATGGATTCTTTCTTCTTGGCCGAAATGTTTAAATATCTTTACCTGTTATTTGCTGATAAAGAAGACATTATTTTTGACATAGAAGATTACATCTTTACAACAGAAGCTCATCTGTTACCTCTTTGGCTCTCTACTACAAATCAAAGCATCTCTAAGAAGAACACAGTGAGTTTTTAAATTAAATGTCTTATTCTCTTTTTATTTCTATATGTTTTATTTTTCCAAGTGAAAAGTAATCCATGACTAAAATTCAATAAATATATATATGGTAAGAAGAAACTAAATATATACATTTTCTTATTTTGTTTTATTGCATCCTGTATACACTTATATATTTCATTAGCTGTTTGCTTTTAAAAATTATGTTAAGTAGGCCGGGCACGGTGGTTCAGGCCTGTAATCCCAGCACTCTGGGAGGCCAAGGTAGGTGGATCACGAGGTCAGGAGATCAAGACCTCCTGGCTAACACAGTGAAACCCCATCTCTACTAAATATACAAAAAATTAGCCGGGCATGGTGGCAGGCGCCTGTAGTCCCAGCTACTTGGGAGGCTGAGGCAGGAGAGTGGCATGAACCCAGGAGATGGAGCTTGCAGTGAGTGGAGATTGTGTCACTGCACTCCAGCCTGGGCGACAGAGTGAGACTCCGTCTCAAAAAAAAAAAAAAAATTATGTAAAATAATTATTTCTATTTACATAAAATGTTTTTATATTGTAGACCTCGGAATATACAGAACTGGATGACAGTAACTTTGATTGGACTTGTCCAAATACTCAGATCCTCTTCCCTAATGACCCATTGTATGCTCAAAGTATTCGTGAGCCCTTGAAAAATGTGGTGGATAAGAGCTGTCCTAGAGGCATCATCAGAGTGTAAGATGTATTATTTTATATTTTCTGATAATAACGTTGTTTCTTAGTAAATGACAGAAAACTTAGGGAGCGTGTACCAACAGCCAAGAAGACATTCATGTAGGCCAAAAATGTTGAGATACGTAGCTATCACTGGTTAAAATAAAAATTATTAGTAAGATAGTAAAGCTTATTTTGCAGTAATATCTTTTTTATTATTATGGAAACTTTCAGTATATTATTTTATGAACTAAAGTAATAATAGTAGGCAGCATGTAACAGTTTTTAACTTCTGTAACTCATTTTTCATGGAATAGTTTCATCGAATATTTTCTGGCTGGGCATGATAGCTCACGCCTGTAATCTCAGGACTTTGGGAGACCGAGGCGGGCAGATCACCTGAGGTCAGGAGTTCGAGACCAGCCTGGCCAGCATGGTGAAACTGTCTCTACTGAAAATACAAAAAATTAGCCAGGCATAGTGGTAGGCGCTTGTAATCCCAGCTACTCGGGAAGCTGAGGCAGGAGAATCACTTGAACCTGGGAGGTGGAGGTTGCAGTGAGCCAAGATCACACCATTGCACTCCAGCCTAGGTGACAAGAGTGAAACTCCGTCTCAAAAAAAAAAAAAAAAAATTCCTTTTGTCTATAGTTTCTGTGTAGTGAAAGTACAGGTATTTTGTTTTTTTGGATTTGAGTTTTTGAGGGAGTACTTATCTTGTTAAAATTGTTTGGCTTAATGAGTTCATTTTCTGACGAATAGTTATATTAGAAAGGTCATTACAAGGACTTTTTAAAAATTGTTTTTACATAAGTGTTATTATTCACTGATACAAGTATTGATTTGCTTTTAAAATATTGGGAGAAAAATCTGTGTTTTTAAAGGTTAACGTCAATAGTAACAAATCCCCAAGCAAACTTGTTCTGTACCTTTAAATAGTTACAGTTCTGTTGACTAATACTGCCTTATGTAGATAATATACATACTTTTATAACTAGAAAATGTTGTATTTGAAAGCTATACCACTTGTTAACCGAAATTATGTATAAGAAAATACTTGTTTCCAGTTATTCCAGTTTCACTAGTTCTAAAACTAGCAATTTTGCAAGTAATATCATTTTTATTTGACATGTGTTTTTTGCCAGTTCTAATTTGTAGTTTTTAAAGCCTTGCCTGTAATTACTTTTAGCAGAGAGGAGAGTTTCAGGAGTGGAGCTAAACCCCCTCTGAGAGCCAGAGATTTCATGGCCACTAACCCTGAGCATTTAGAAATCCTGAAGAAGATGGGGGTGAGTTTGATTCACCTCAAAGATGGGAGAGTCCAGTTGGTCCAACATGCAATCCAAGTAAGACATTGCTACACTAGATACCGTGTCTGCCCTGCTTTCTGTGGTCGTATTAGCTTTAATAAGATAATGGATTTCAACTTTCTAAACACTTTAAATATATTGTTTACAGTGAGAGAATAAGAATTTTAGGACTTGGAAGTATCTTGGAAAGTCATCTAATTCAACTCCTTGATAGTATAAATCAATTAAATAAATCAGAGATAGGTTGAGTAATTTGCTGAAGTTAATATGATCAAACGCAGGACTCAAATCTAAGTTTTCTCTTTCTCAGTCCGTTGGCTTTCCCCTTTTACTTTTATTTACAACATAACTTCAAAAGCTAATAATTAGTTTTAATATTTGTATCTCCATGTTTTACATCATTTTAGTCTCCAAAGGGCTACTGAATCTTAAGTATTTTGTTCATCATAGGCACTTATTTGTCTGTGCCTAGGAAAAATAACATGTCTTTTTGAGACATTTTTGTTGATTTTTACTTTGAAAGTTTTTATAACACGAAGTCTTTAAATTATTTACCTTATTAGTATATTGATTCTGAGAAAACCACATAGTTTGCTGAATAATTTTTAACCTAGAACCGTATTCAGGTATCCCTTAATCTCAAATTCAGCCCTCCCACAACTTCATCACACCCTCAAGTTTTCATCTCATCCACATTCTTGCCACATCCTTCCTTCTTTTAAGAGTATTCTTCCTTCTTCCTTATGTTTTATTTGACCTCAGTGGGAGTGACATCTCTTGTGACATTGCTTTTACTTAGTTAGGCTGCCAATGGCATAATTACCACCAAGTGACCTCTTAATCCTTTTATGATTTGACTTTTCTGTGACTATTGGCTGAACCCTTCATAAAACATTTTCCCTTCTTGGCTTCCAGGATATTTCAGCAACAAAGTTCTTTCTCTACTTCACTGTTTATTGCTTTGTAGCTCTCTGTGGCACAACCACTCAATGTAAACAGTTTCCAAGAATCTGGATGATATTCTTTTCTCTATATACTCTTCTTCGACAGTCTCACCTATTTCTACAAGCTTAGCTATCATCTTTATACATATGACTTCTTAGCTATGTATATGAATCCTGATTCCTAACTTTACTATTAAATTCAACTTTCATCTACCTCTCATACATCTTGCATCTCAATCTCAATGTGTCCAAACTTGAATTATCTCTCTCTTGTTTACTATCTTTCTACCCTCACCTCAACCTATGTTTCCTTCTTTGGTTCTCCATGTCAGTAAAACCTATCATCGTTCTTTAAGTCATCAAAGCTGGAAATTTCAGGACAGGTTTGAACTCTTCTCTGTCTCCCAGTTCCTCTCTATCTTTTTCCATCCTCTGACTCCTATCATATCTTGTTGGTTTTTCCTGTAAAGTATCAGGAATCATCTTTTTTTTTCTATTATAGTCAGTCATTCTTCAACTTTCCCTCTGTTAAGACTCAATTCAAATGTCATTCTAAATCTTTCCCAGGTACACACAAGCAGAATCAATTGTTCCCTCGTCTGTGCTCCTTTTCCACTTTCTCACTTGAGAAGTTTTATCATAGCTAACTTTACATGTCTTTCTCCTCCAGACACAAACTTCTTAAAGGACTGTCTCTCCAGTGCCTAGGCAAGTGCTGAGATGGAATAAGTGCTTGACACATATGTTTTGAATCAAATTGAATCTGGTTGTTCACTATTTCAAGGAGGGAAAGTGTGGGTCAGGTATGAGGTTTATTTCTTCAGAGGGAAAGCCAGTGGGGAAAATAAGCGAAGTGAGCATTTGAGCATTTGCTAGAAGTCCAGCTCTCAGTCTGAATCAAAAGTGGTTTACAGAATAGCGAAAGTGACATTGATAAAAACTACAGATAAGTTATTTTCAGAAATATTATTTCCGAAGGTATTATTTTTGAGTACAAATAAAGTCATAAATACTTGGCGGTGACCTAAAGTGAAAGAAGAAGTTTTAGAGTAGAATACTATAGTACAGTGTCTTTAGGAAATCAAAAAGTTGGTGGAAGTTTCCAGAAAGGAAGGATAAAATGAATTTGTTTTTTTCATAGGCTGCTAGTTCAATTGACGCTGAAGATGGGTTGAGGTTCATGCAGGAGATGATTGAATTGTCAAGTCAGCAACAAAAAGAACAGCAGCTGCCTCCACGAGCTGTACAAATTGTTTCCCACCCATTTTTTGGCAGGGTAGTATTGACTGCTGGACCAGCTCAGTTTGGGCTGGATCTGTCTAAACATAAAGAGGTATGTATACTTAAAATATAGTTGTTGAAACTGAATTTAAAATATTAAGTATTGCCTCATTTCTTAGTCTCTTCTCTAACTTAGTAGTTTTAATTTATTTAAAAACCCGAAATAGTCAGTCTCCTGGATTTAAGTAAAGTAAAAGCATATCTTGAAAACTTCGAGTCATAATTTATGTATATAACATGCTTATAGAATTCTAACTAAAATATTATTCAGGTTCTATTCAATTTCTTGGTCTCTTCTCTAATTTAGTACCTTTATTTGATCTAAAAATGGTTTTCAGACTTTCTAAGAGCCACTAAAACCTTTCTATAAACAAAAATCTAAACCAGGAGCTTAATGTAGAAAACAGCTAAAAGCACAGAAGCTCTGGCTCAAGTGACTGGAGAAAGCCTGGGACCCTGAGGTTCTACTGGGCAAACTTTGAAGATCATTAAGCTAGTCCATCCCTATAGTTATAACATAGTTACAGTGTAGAAAACAAAGACTTACGTAACTAAACAATTCACAAGTTTGTCTAACTAATTGATTGCAGAGCTGGGACCAGAGCCCAAGTATCGCGACAATCTAAAGCCAATGCTCTTTTCACTCTATTAGTGCTAATTTAGACTTTTTCTCATGTGTATTTTAAACTATGTAGAAGCTATGTAAATTGATTGATTCATTCAGCTGTTGATTAAGTGCCTACTATATTCTGTTCACTGCTTGCTGTATCAGTTTACAAAACCATTGAAGATCTACGCCCTTACGGAATTTACGTTTTAGGAGAGTGAAGGATATTAAAACATCTTTATAGTAACATCTTTAAAAAAATCAGTTCCTTGGTGGATTTAATTTTTCTGGGGAAAAGAACTGCTTGCAGATTCATATAGACTAAATCCATTTTTTCTTCTCTTTGAAAAACTTTTCTTGTTACCAATGATCATTTCAAATTGGTTCCCAGCTATTATAAATGTAGTAAATCTGCCTACAGGTCCCAACTTTACCACTTAATAACATTGTGTTAACATTGTGAGCAAATTACAGAACCTGAGTCTCAATTTCCCCCTGTGTGAAATGGAAATGTTATTTGTGTTGTTTTGCTCAGGGTCGTTGTAAATAACAGATTTTGTAGTTTATGTAAAAATGTTCTATAAACTGCAAAGCACACTCGAAATAATGGTTGAGTATTGTGATATGCACAATGTTTAAAATAAATTTTATGCTGAATATATATTAGATATATTATTAGAAAAGAAATGAGTCTAGTTCTCTCAAAGCTCTAGATATTGAGGTTTAATGACTTGATTGCCATTTGAGAAGATTAAAGTATTTAAGTTGCTTTTATTTCTGACAGACAAGAGGATTTGTTGCAAGCAGTAAACCATACAATGGTTGTTCAGAGCTTACTAACCCAGAGGCAGTGATGGGAAAAATCGCATTGATACAAAGAGGACAGTGCATGTTTGCAGAAAAGGCACGCAACATCCAGAATGCCGGAGCCATTGGTGGCATTGTTATTGGTAAGTAATTCTCCATGTCATTGTGTTGACTGAAGAAGAGATAATTTTTAGGATTTTTTTCCTTTTATTTTCTAAAATTTTACCAAAGAGTTTGTCATATTTTTTTTTACCTCACCTAGACAACATGAAGGATAGGTAATCCAATGACTCTTAATTTCTAGATATCTTAACATCTTTTTCAAAAGTCTAGATTTGAGTTTCTGTATATTAATGTCAGTGAAAATACTTGGGGTTAGGTGTGAGGGTGTGGTAAGACTGAGTGGTAAAAACATTCAGTACCATGGATAAGAAAATGTGCCCATAAGATCCATAACTCCTGAAGGGCAGGAATTACACTGTGCCACCACCAGTGGGGAGCCATTGAAAATTTCCATTACTCCACAAAGATGCAGGCTTTGGAGACAGACACATGAGAGTACAGTTCCTGGCTCTACCACAAAATTGCAGTGTAACCTTGGCCCAGCTGCAGTTTTTTAATCTGTAGATTAAATAGTAGAATATTTTTTGATATGAGTAGAATTTTTTTGAGCTCCAGTGGAAGTGATAATAAGTATATTTTAGGTGATTGTAAGGTTTAAAGATAATATATATAAAATTTCTTGGCATAATAGCAGACATAGGATAAGTACTACTATAGCAGTATTTACAGTATTTGTAGCAGATCTTTATCCCCTTGGATCTTTTTCCGCTGAAATGACAAATTACCACCTTTAAATCATCTTACCCATATGTATCAACTAGTGGGTTTTGCTTTTTTATCTTTCATAGACAATCACTTGTATCATGATAAACAGGCTATGACTATCAGGGGAAATATAAATTTTTCTGTTTTAAAGTAAATAGGAGTTTACATTCAGAAAGAACCTTGAAAGACCTGGGGTCATATGCTGATTGTGAGTTCTTTTGTACAACTTCTCTCACAGGGAAATCCATTTTGGATTTCCGTCCCCACCCCTGCCCCCCCCCCCCCCCCCACCCACACACACACACAACACCCAATAGTTCAGGTAAAAAAAAAAAAAAAAGTTCAGGTAAAACAGAATATTAACACTTATGTTGATGTAATGGATGCATGAATTTTATTAATAAACATTAGGAGAAGTCCTGTTTAATGACTTAAATCAGCAGTTGGCAAACTACAAGACTCTAGGCCAAGTCCAGCTCATGGCCCATTTTTGTAAATAAAGGTTTTATTGGGACACAGTCATGCCAGTTTGTTTGTGTATTGTCTATGACTGCTTTGAACTGCAGTGATGGAGTTAAGTACTTACAGGAGAGAACTGCAAAGCCTGAAATATTTCTTCATCATCTAGCCAGTTACAGAAGAGATTTGCCGACCCCTGACTTAAATCATCCTCTTTATCCTTGGGTATTTCCCACACTTAGATTCGTTTTATTGTAGAATTTAGTATATTAACCATCACTATCATTTTGAACATTTCTTACCAAGACTTCAAAATGAAAATGTAAAGTATAAAGTGTAGAACTTATACATTAATATTTAAAAATATTTCTTTGTGTAGTATTTTTGGTTTTTTTATATTTTTCAGTGAAGTCTAATTCTCACGATCTTCTATAATATGCAAGAATTGTCAATTTTTGTTTTGTTTTGTTTTGTTTGTTTTGAGATGGAGTCTTGCTCTGTTGCCCAGGCTGGAGTGCAGTTGGTGTGATCTCTGCTCACTGCAACCTCCTCCTCCCAGATTCAAGCAGTTCTCCCTGCCTCAGTCTCCTGAGTAGCTGGGATTATAGGCGCCTGCCCCACCACGCCCAGCTAATTTTTGTATTTTTTTTTTTTTTCTTTTTAGTAGAGCCGGGGTTTCTCCATGTTGGCCAGACTGGTCTTGAATTTTCAGCCTGATCTTGGGTTACCCGCCTGCCTCGGCCTCCCACAGTGCTGAGATTACAGATGAGCCCGGCCCGTCAAATGTTTTTTTTTGGTAGCTATTAGTTGGGAAATGCTATACTGGGTTCTGTGGATAAATAAATAAGAGATGATGATCCTTACTCTCAGAAATTTTTTTTTTTTTTTTTGAGACAGAGTCTTGCTTTGTCACCCAGGCTAGAGTGCAGTGGCATGATCTCGGCTCGCTACAACCTCCACCTCTAGGTTCAAGTAGGTCTTGTGCCTCAGCCTCCTGAGTAGCTGGGATTACAGGCGTGCACCACCACGCCCAGCTAATTTTTGTATTTTTAGTAGAGAAGGGATTTTGCCATGTTGGCCAGGTTGGTCTCAAACTCCTGGCCTCAAGTGGTCTGTCTGCCTTGGCCTCCAAAAGTGCTGGGATTACAGCCATGAGCCACTGTGCCCAGCCAAAAATTTAATTTTTAATGAGAAACTTTCTTTCTTTCTCCTAAGTTTTTTGTTTCTGACAAAGCATTTTGTTTTTATTTGTTTTAATTGTATGTAAATGAATAAATTAGGAATTAGCTGTTTTTTGTTGCAAGGGTTAGAAGTACGAATTATCTTAGAAATCATGTGACTGCAGGAGATAATTAAGTTGGTTTAAGAAGGGAAGTTTTTTCACTACATGGAAATGGATTATTTTCAATGAATTCAACCGTACAAATACAACTAGGATTCACCAGGAGGTAGAAGTGGGAACTAAAAATCATCAGGATCCACGATAGTGAATGTTTTTCACTTTTCTCTTTATATCTCTACCTCTGGGTTCTTCTGAACTCTTCTTCCCTGCTCCTCTTTGCAATTCTGCTTCATTTTCCAGCTTCTCACCAGCTTGCTCTCTCTTTGTTCATCAGTTCCAAAATGGCCATTCTAGTTTGCAGCCTCAGCCCCAAGTCTGTGTCATTTAACTGAGCTATTTCCCCCTGCTAACTGAAACAGTCTTTCTGTGTGCCAGTTCTAGGTCCCCCAGAGAGACTCAGGGTCAGGTAGCCATCTTTTGTCTAATCAATTATTACCAAAAGGATGGGTCATGCATTCTGCACTTAGCAGGACCTATGAGAGTGAGCACCCTGAGACAGGACAGACAGTTTCTTCTGGGAGACTGGCATGCGAGTTGGAGGTGGTTGTGATTATCATCTCCAGTAAAACAGCACAGCATATTGCTAGTACTACTACTATTAATAGTTCTAGTACTATTATTTAACCAGTGCAAAATAGCAATACTGTTTAGCTTATAGAGGAAGAAGCACTATAGTCATAACTATTCTTTGTGTGCATTATATAAAAAAGAAATGTCCATTTTTAGTTTGGTAAAACAATGTACTCATGACAGTAGTGGAAATTTTCAACAATAAAATTCATTCATAGTTCTGTCACTGTCATCCAAGTCATTGAATTTTTTCATTTCTAGGCTTTTCCATAAGCATATGAAATTTTTATAGTCATAATCATAGAATTCTGTATTCTACTTTTTTAATGTATTATTATTCTGTGTGTCCTATCAAGTAGGTCATTATAACTTACTTATAATGGTATGCAGTTGTTTACAATTATAAATAGTTTAGTAAAATTATTTGGGCATAGGGCTTTTTGCTTCTTTTGAATTATTTCCTTTGGATACAATTCTATGATAATTAATGGGTCCAAAAGTTATGTTGGTTTTTATGGTTCTCGATGCATAAAATTAATTCTGTCATTGTAAAAAAATCAGTAACAATTGGTAGATAGATCTTTTTAATGGCTGGATGTTTTGATGTTTGCTGTATTTATTTTCTGGCTAGATGACAATGAGGGGAGCAGCAGTGATACTGCCCCTCTGTTCCAGATGGCAGGTGATGGAAAGGATACGGATGACATCAAGATCCCCATGCTGTTCTTATTCAGCAAAGAAGGAAGTATCATCCTGGATGCCATCCGGGAATATGAGGAGGTAGAAGTGCTCCTTTCTGATAAAGCAAAAGATCGAGGTAAAAGTCAAATACTATTTGTTTTTTTATGCAGCTTAGTATTAATTTTGCTAGTTTGATAACAAGAATGAGTCACAAAAAAAATTTTTTTGAGGTTCACTGGGAAAACAAGTAAAATTTTTAGAAGATGATTTCAAAATATATTTTTGTTTTGGAAATAAGAATAATAAAACATTTATTTTGCTTTGTTTTCTGAGTTAGGATGTTTTTAGAAATATGTTTTTATGTGTAATTTGTAATTTTTGCCATGAGTCTGTTCAGGTGATAAAAATACAAGAGACTACTTCAGGAAAGCCATTTTAACATCCGGAAATGTTCACCATGTGATTTCACTGATACTACATCTTACATGTCTTTTATAAGGAATAAGAAGACATGTATAGAATGTTGTATACAATATGATAGTAGTTGGTCTCAACAGGCCACCTGTAATCAAATGACTGCTGTCTTGGTGAAGGCAATAGAAATCTAGCAGCTTCTTCCCAATGAGGTCTAAGTCTATCACATGGATATTTGTAAGAGTTACAAATGGCTCTTTCTGAAAAACAAGATAGCATGTCTTAATTTATGAGAGTAGATAGTCCTCTGCAGGCCAAAATGTTTGTTAGTAATTTGAAATCTCTTTGAAACCCAGATTACTATATAAATGCAAGGCTTTCATAGTATTCTTACATAGTTTCACACCCAAGGATAGAGGAGAAATGAGGGAAGGTGAGCCTTCAGATCTTGCTCGTGGTAGCAGTCTTTCCTGTCTGCTGGAGAGACGTGAAGAGAGAGCTAAAGTTCTCCCATACCCTTAAATAGATGAGGTTGTATAATAGTACAGAGTTGTGACATCCCCTGGGGTATTTGATAGATATGTAGGAGACTGATTCAATTCTGTGTGACTTCCAAGTGGTACATTTAAAAAAAAAAAAAAAGTTTGGTGATAATTATGCTAGCATAATCATGCTAGCCTAGTTTTGTCTTCTTGTATTGCTTTATTCTTCTTTGAGATTCTTTGAAATGTCAATTATTTAAGAGCAATGGAGTGAGCAAGTAGGTTGTTTGTATATAACAATGTATAGATGGAAACAGAACAGAATACAAAGGTTTTCTAATCTTAAATCCTCTGTATACCTGATTTCTTTTTTCCTGGGCCCTTTTCTAAACTCAAATCTTCTTGCCTACATATATGCATTTAGGCACATCTAACATAGGCAAATTATTATTTCATGTAACTTTTTATTATTTCATGTAACTCTTTAATGCATTTGTTTTTTTCCCTCCTATTTTGTGCCACCACTGGAATTTCAGCAGCAATATTAAAAGGTAAAATGATTCCAAGCTACATTATTAATAGTAGTAAGTATCTTGCATTAACAAGCCTTAAATTATATATGTATATATGTATTGTGTGTGTGTACACACACAAGTACATATATAATTTTGTTTCAGTGGATACCATGATAATATCTTGTGTAACATAATTATTTTCATGTCTAGTCAGCTGTCACATAATAATTTTTAATCGATCCTGTCGTAACAAATTCTAATAATTATACATCCCATATAATAGATGAATTCTATGTCTGTGTCCATACAAGAGTCACTCTAACAAAGGCATTGTTGTTTTGGTATTTATTACTTTGATCACTTTTTATTTGAACACAATGTAAAATATTTAAAGTGTTGACTTGTTTTAAAAGCTCGTGTGTGTGTGTGGTACATGGGTTAGGACTATAGGATTATGGTAAAGCATGTGCTTCTTATACCAGAGAAAGGGTATGAGACATGATTAATTCTACCAGAAAATAAAAATTCTTGGTGAACAGTATCCCCTTAAGGACCTTGCATTAAAAGGGCATTATTTAAAAGATATTTTTTGAAAAGTTTAGTCTATAAATTTACTGAACTGTGATTGTTATAGAGTGATCTTTTGATGTAAGTATTGAAAAGCCACTTTTTTGTGTAATAGCTCTTTATAGAACTGTACAGCTATATTGATTAGCAACAAGATACAGTATAATTGTTAATATTTATTGATGTAACAAATCAGTGATAATAGTGTTATGAAATCAACAAATTTATTCACTTAGGATAATATCCTAAGAGACTACACAGTCTGTAGTAGTTATCATTTGTCCTATATCGTTACCACATACATCAGTGTTTCTCCCCTGCATCAGAATCAACAGATAACACTTATTAAAAGTGTTGGCTCCTGAGTCCTGCTCCAAATATTGAATCAGACTTTCTGATTCAGACTTTCTGGTTGGGAATCAGAATCTGAAACTTCAAGCAAACATCCCAGGTGATTGTGTTGTAGCTGCTTCCTCAGCTACACTTTGAGAAATACTGAACAAGATTCAGAAAGCACCCCTCTTCTGTCTCCCAGCTATGTATCAGGCCATATTGTACCATCACGGATACTAGTTAACGGATTATATAAGTGCAGTAAATAACATCCTTAAAATCTGAACAATAAAATGTTCTCCAGATTGCCTTTTCTAGAAATCTCATTCCACAATACATGTTTTTCCTTATGAAGTCACACAGTGCTGATTAAGCAGTCCTTTTCATATATTAATACAGAAAACAGAAGCCCCTAAAAAGCCTTCACTCCTGTCTTCTTACTCTGATAAGTCCATGCCATATAGACATATCTGAAACTGTTCTGCTAGCAGAAATTTTCTGTTTATCTTAACACACATTCTTCTTTAGAAGCTAAAAAGCATCAGCATTTTATCAAGTGATGTTGCTTCCTGAGGTCAAACCTGTGACACTTCTGAAAGTTAAGCTATCCACAGTCTATTGTTGAACAGAATTTTCAGCATCATATCGCTTAGCGTTTCAGTTTTCCAAAATTTCAGTTCGTAAAGGTACTTAATTATTCCAACCCTGTGCCCACAAACAAAGGCAATGTGTTGTTACCTTTAGGTCCAAATTGAAGCAGTTTACAATTAAGAGTAAATTTCCTTTTTTCAGTAGTATTTCTCACGGGGGCAGCATTTTTAAGTTCCAGTATATTGTCATGCTTGCAACTTAGAGGGTAAGCCTATAGCGCCTTAAGGGCTCTAGACAAATGCTTTCGAGCTACTCTATTTGTGTCTGTCTGGTAAAGAGCCAGACAGAGAAAATGGAGGGGGGCGGGGGGGAAGGTTCCATCCTTTGCAATGCTCTGATTTAAGTCAGGCAGGGTCACTTTTCCTGATTATCCCCCACTGAACTTGATTGGGATGAATCTGTTCTACAGCTGAACCACAGACCTTAAGTTGCTGTTGGAAAGGATTTGATTCCTAGGAGAAAAATCTAGTACATATGCCGATGAACTCTACCTGGAGAGAAACATCTGAAACATTCTTCTTAGCAGAATTGATACTTAACCTTCCCTTCTCCAACCAAGGCATGTTTTCTCATGCATTTTCACATTTGCACCATCTCTTCCCTTTTTCTGAAAGTTCCCTATCAATCCCTGTTTCCTCTGTAAGAACATTTAGACATCCTAAATTTCAAATTCCACCTTCTTTATGAAATTTTTCTTAATTCTCCTAGGTAAAATTTAAGGGTGTCCTTTTAATACAGTTCTACTATGATACTTAAATAGTTCTTTACCTGCTTATCTCTATATTCCTTGCTTTCAGTAAATATTTAATGTACAGATGAATGAATGAATGAATGAATGAATGATTGTATAACATCCAATCTCTAAGTCTTTTTTTTTTTTTTTTTTTTTTTTTTGAGACAGAGTCTTGCTCTGTAGCCCAGGCTGGAGTGCAGTGGCCGGATCTCAGCTCACTGCAAGCTCCGCCTCCCGGGTTCACGCCATTCTCCGGCCTCAGCCTCCCGAGTAGCTGGGACTACAGGCGCCCGCCACCTCGCCCGGCTAGTTTTTTTTTTTTTTTTTTGTATTTCTTAGTAGAGACGGGGTTTCACCGTGTTATCCAGGATGGTCTCGATCTCCTGACCTCGTGATCCACCCGTCTCGGCCTCCCAAAGTGCTGGGATTACAGGCTTGAGCCACCGCGCCCGGCCCCAATCTCTTAAGTCTTTACCAAGGTTCTCTTCCCCTTTCATTATTAAAGCATACTGGTTTTTTTCCTTTGTATTTTGAGAGTTTCTCCCTTATTTCTTTCTGTGTTTCTGATGTACCATTCCTGAGTTTAATATTGTGGTTGTTATGCTCTTAGGACTTTGATCTCACATACTGGTGAAAACAGGCACCTTAGGATCAAGATTTGTAGCAATCTGGCAGACTTTAACTCTTCTATGTTTTTGTAGTTCTCTAACTGCCATTTTTACTTTCCTGATTGTTGCTTTTATTTCTAGTTCTATAGCTCCTTCAGCTTGCGAAAACCAAAATCTATTCTTCTATGGGCATCTTCTTCAAAGTTCTTCTCTCTCTCTCTCTGCTTCTCTGTATTTACATTTAGTTGGCCCCGGGTGACTTTCCTATAGCGCTGCATAGAATAGTTATTGGTATCTTTTTAGAAACTTTATAAAATTAAACTTGTAACAAATTAAACAATCCAGAGGTGTATTAAAAGCTTTTAAATAATCTCTCATCTTTCCGAGATAACCAACCAATGTTAACAGTTTGATGTGTAGTCTTTTATATTTTTCTTCGTGCTTTATACATTTCTAAATATATGTATCATTCAGTAACTTGCCTTTTGCAGTTAAAGCTATATTAAAGACATTCCTCCAAGCTAGTAGGATGGCATAACTTATTCTCTTGAAAGCTACATTATGTTTTGTATTATGACAGTACCATGATTTATTTAACCATGTCACTATTAGGCATCCAGATTATTTCCAGGTTTTTGTTTTGCCACTATATACAATGGTGTAGGTAATGTTCTTGTACATATCTTCTTAGATATGCATACTTTTTTCTAGAATTTTGAGATTTACTAAAATGGAATGCTGGCAGAAAGGATATGGGTCTTTTTCATTTTTACAAGATGCATTCCAAAAAAGCTTGTAGCAATTCACATCCCTTCCAGCAAGATATGAAAGTACATGTTTCTTCCTATTTTAGTCAGCATATTTCCCTTTATAGGTATATTTTTTGTTTTTTCTCCTTATGGATTGCCTAGTCATACATTTTGCCTTCTTTAAATAAGATTGTGTGTCTTTTCTAGATATTTTATAGGACCTCTCTGTCTGTCTGTGCATTTCTTTTCCTATATTTACATGCATACTCATAAAGAAATAGAGATTCTGTAAATTATCTAGAAAAGACACACTTATAGAGACAGGTTACACACACACACACACACACACACACAATTTTCCCAACATGTCATCTTTTCACTTTGTTCATGTAACTTTCATAACATTTTTATGTAATCAGAAATAATAATTCCTTTAAGGCTCCTGGGTCTCCTGTCTCACTTCAGAAGATCACTCCATCCTGTTTTTACATAATATTTTCCTAAATTCTTCTGGCATTTTTACAATTTTTTACATTTTGGTCTCTAAATCATATGGAATTTTAAAACATAAGTTAGGAGTCTTACTTTCCAATTGAGTTGTCAGTTTCTAGATACCACTTATGAAGCAAACCACTAATTTCTCCTTCTGTTAAACTACCATCTTTGCTATATATCAAATATTCTTGCATAGTTGGATCTGCTTCTAGACTTACCCTTCTGTTCTACTAATCTGTTTATTCCTGTGACAATAATAAAACAGTTTGCTGTTTTGAGTAAATTTTATTCTCTGATAGGGCAATTCTCCCCTCACTGATTCTTCTTAGAATTTCTTGACTTCTCTTTGACATATGCTGTTCCCTAGAAACTTTAAATTAATTGTATCTGGTTCTAAAAAAACAAGAAGTACAAATGAGATTCATTTTGAAATTATATAATTGCATACTTTACATTTAAGTTAGGAAAATGCTAAATATTAAGACTTTTCATTTAAGAATATACCTATAAATTTAATCAAATCTTGTTTTGTGTTCTCATTATGATTTTATAGTATTAAGCAATATGGGTCTTATACCTTTTACAATAAATTTAATTCTGTATTTTGTAGCTTTTATTTTTATTATGAAAAGGTTTAATGATTATATTTTTAGCTAGTTATTGTTACTACAAAGGAGTTATTGGTATTTGCATAGTCTTACCAAATTCTTTTATCAATTCTAATAGTTTTTTTTTCATTAGAGTTGCTTTGACAGTATACGATCACAATCTGAAAATACAAATAATTTGATCTTTTTCTATATTTACATTGATTATTCTACTTTCTTGTCCGATTGCATTAGCTACAGTCCCAAAATAATATTGTATATGTAACCCTAGGAGAGTTTTTGATCACAAGCACAATCTTCATTACCAGGTAAAACAACCCTACACCTTTTCCTCTCTTTCTGATCTGGAATAATACAATCTAGAAAGAAATTTGGAGGTTTTTCTTTTTGTTCTCTCTTGAATTTAGGGAACCTAGGATAAATAAGCTGTAAGTAGCCAGCTACCTTCTTTCTTTGGTCCGCACCATTGGTTTCCCTAATTGCCTAATTAAATTGTACCTTTTTCACAGCTTAGAAGACAGAGATTGTGTGGAACTCCTCAATCCAACCCTCCAATCCCCCCCTGCCCCGACCAAGAAAAAAACCCTAAGAATGTAAAGTTTCAGAGTCAGGTAATCCCACCTCATCAGGGTGAATATATATTCGATGTAGGGGCAGAAAGGGGTGATCCCTTTCCTCCCCATCATAAAGGGTTATAGCTGACATCCCTGTGAAACAGGTTAACAAGAGAAAAGCGTAATAATTTTATTATGTGTACGTGTGTGCACAGGAGCCATACAGAATATGAAAGGGGACAGGTGGTTGAAGCTTAAATACCCTCTTCTTAGGGAAGAGGAATACTAGGGAATGAAGAGGCCCAATGCGCAGACAATGATTGGTAAAGGATTCTCTTTGCATAGTATCTAGATAAAGTCCCCCAGTTAATCTCTCGGAGCTGTCCCCAGAAGAACAGAAGAAAAGTCTCTCTGGGTGTGGTGAGGACGTGCAGTCTCTGCTCTTCTCTGATGGCTCATTTTTTTCTGGTTATTTGATGAGAGTCCTAGGGAGGGATTCTAGAGACAATTTCATTTTGTTTCAAAAGAAGCTTCCTTAGATAAGAAAATTTCAGAGAGAATCCCCCCAGTTGCTTCAGGAAAGAGGATCAGAGAGACAGGGAGGCAGGGGAAGGTCAGAGACAGACTTCGAATCTGAGGCTTCTTTCTGAGACCTTTCAGTTGTCCAAGCATTCAGCATGCGGAAGCACCATATTCTGGGGAATTGTTTTCTGTGCCCCAGTGGTACCCACCCACCCCTTCCTGCATGTCTGCGTTTCCTTTGGTTTTTCTGTTTTTTAAATAAATCCTCTTCCCTCCCTTCTTTGACATATTACCTTGTACTTAAACCTCAGCTCAAGTGCCACTTTCTGAAGGAACTTCTCAAATCTCCTTACAGTTGTCACTCTGTGTCTGTGGGTTCTGCACCCATGGTTTCAACCAACCGTGGACAGGAATTATTGAAGAAGGAAAAAGCATCTGTGTTGAATATGCATGGACTTTTTTTTCTTGTCATTACTCTCCAAACAATACAGTATACCAGTGATTTGTGTAACATTTATCTTGTATTAGGTATTATAATCTAGAGATGATTTAAGGTACATGGGAGGATGTGTGTCAGTTATATGCAAATGCTGTGTCATTTTACATAAGGGACTTGAGCATCCAACATCCGTATCTCTCTTTTGTAACGTGTCACAGTTGAGTTTTCTATTTATTTTCCGTGATTATTTGTATAATAAACATCTTTTTCCCCTATTGGACTATAAGACCCATAAGGGCAGGTATAGCATTTGGTGTTGCCCCTCATTTTATCCCTAGCACTATGCAGAATGATCACTTGGAAGAGATTTGCTGGCCGACTGCATCACAGAGGCAGAGACTGAACAGGATGTAGCATGTAGGCGTCGATGCTATTTAAGCACTTTCTTGTAGGAACCCTAAATAAAATGCCTCTAGTGGTTTCACTGTATATTCATTATAAGAGGTTTAACCCACTCTTCAGCCTTCCAGTGGATTTTAGAATGACTGTGTCTTATAATTCATAGACCTACAGTAATAGAATTTTGTAAATAATCTCAGTTCTTGTCTTGTGAAAATATTTCTGATCAATCACATTAATACCCTTAGTCATTCAAAAAAATCTATGTTATCTGCATCTTTATGGCTTACTGAGTAGGAATTTCACTTTTCAAAGGAATATTATTTTAAAATATCACAATGATATATGCTGTTTAAAATTGATTCTGTTTAATATGTTCTCATGCGTAAGCTTTAGGTATCTAATAAATTTTAGCCATACATTGCAAATCTCTCTGTATTTTAATATTATTATTGGTTAGTTTACTTCTTGGCTTACTCATGTCCACTCATGTCAGTCTTAGTTATTGTCATTCCTTCCAGTTTGGAAGAACGTTTATTTTCTAATACACATTTTGCACAGTGAATCTATAGGAAAATGTGACTGCATGAAGACAGTCTTCATTTCAGTGCCGATGCTCACTGTTCTGCATTAACATGATTCTCTTTCACTTTTTATTTCATCTTCTTGCAAAAACCAATATGCTTTGGAAAGTGTAATAGTACATTTTTTTTAGAGAAGTAGCGTGAGGTTTGTTTGTTTCTTACACAGATCCTGAAATGGAAAATGAAGAACAGCCATCCTCTGAAAATGATTCTCAGAATCAGAGTGCTGAACAGATTTCATCAAGTTCTCAGGAGGTTGATTTGGTCGATCAAGAGTCTTCTGAGGAAAATTCTCTAAACTCTCACCCAGAATCATTATCTCCAGCAGATATGGACAATGCTGCAAGCATTTCCCCTTCTGAACAGACTTCTAATCCCACAGAAAACCATGAGACTACAAATCTTAATGGTGAATGTACAGATTTAGATAACCAGCTTCAAGAACAATCAGAAACTGAGGAAGATTCCAATCCTAATGTTAGCTGGGGTAAAAAGGTCCAGCCTATAGACTCCATATTAGCAGACTGGAATGAAGATATAGAAGCATTTGAAATGATGGAGAAGGATGAGCTATGACTTGCTAAACAATCTGTTGGTAGGTATTTAAAAAGAAAAGGTAAACTGTGTGTGGTTAATAGACACCCTAATACTAAGCAGGCTTTCTAATGGGAGGCTTTAAGTATGGTGATGAACAACCACGTTCTGACTGGTGTAGTTATGGTAGGAATCTGGAGCATGCTGTGTTAGAATTGACCTTGTTTAAAACTGTCACATCAAAAATGGAAATCCACAGTTCCCCCTTCAAATGCAGCACTGCACCACCCTGCAACACCTCAGGCCAGGGAAAGATTACTGAGCATTCCTGGGAAGCAGATTTCTGTAGTCTCTGGATAGACAAGAAACAGAATTCATTTAGTAGTGGAGTGGGGAATCGAAGTTTGGATAGCCTTCTAATTAAAGGAAGCTTGCCTTTCTTGGTTTGGGGGTTAGAGGCTCTTTTGGGAAGATGCATCCGGGTATTGTGGCATTCTGATTATGCTGCCTTCACAAAACACTCTAAGTGACCTAAATGGTTATGAAGCAAATGCATTTATGGTGAAAACAGTCTTTGCTCATCGCTTTCTCTTGTTTCATTTAGTGACAAATGATCAAGATGACTTGATTTTTTTTTCCTTCTTAACAATGTCCTTTTTATTTAAACCAAAGGTGAAGCCAGTGTATTTTCTCAGTGAGTTCTCTGCATAAAGACTAATCAGTGGGACCAGGTAAAAAGGTCATATAATATATTGTGGAGATTGCTTACTTAATACTTCTGAAAAATGGAGTAAGGGAGAAACGATAATGTTGCAATATGAACCTCCCATTGGGCCTTCCATAGGGAAAGCTATGACTACTCTGAAATGGAACCTAGCATTATATCCTTGTAGGGTAGATTATAAATCTTTTCCAGTTCATTTCTCTTAGAGGTGATTACCTCTAGCCATCAGCCTTACTCCATCCCATGTTTGGTATGCAATTTGAGCCACAAGGCTCATATCGCCAACAGCTATATACATTTTGTTCCATTTTTCTATCTTACAGAGCCATGATAAAACTGTGGTTAGTGATTTAAAATTCCTGGAGTAACTACTGTTTTTCTCCTTTGAAACTTAGGTTTCTAAAGTTGCACCTAAGGAGTCTGTCACATTTTCCGTTGAATCATGGTTTTTGTTTTTGTTTTTAACAGATATTCCTTCTGATATGGACTTGAAAATTAGTCTATGGTGACCTGTGTTTTAAAAAAAAGTACAGTAACAACTAGCCATATAGCCATATAGCTTAATAAGAATCCCCCCGCCCCCTTTTTTTTTGGTTGTTGTTGTTGTAGTCTGGTGCTGGCCACATTTAAGTTTAAAAAATTTTTAAATTTTGTTGTTGATGCCTGTAGACAGCCCTATAGTTGAAATCATGGCTTTATTCATTTTATTTATTTTTAAAACTTGCCTGAATCAGTTCTAAAGGAATATTTAAGAGACGTAATTTTCTTCTCTTTACCATAACATTACACAAAACTTTTTCCTAAAACACGGTTGTGAGGTACTGGTGAGCTGTAAGTGGAGCTGTTAAAAACAGCAGTGCTGTATTGTAGTTATGTATATTCGTGTACAGTATGTTTAGATCCCAGGTAAACATATTCTTTTCTGAGAGGATAAATACCTGCATTCAGATATTCCAGGTAAATATAATTGAGTCAGGGAGTAGTAAATCTAATGGAGAATTCATTTTGGGGAGGGGGAAAAAGAATAGTATGCAAGACCCTTATTGGCTTTTAATTATACCTGAAACCAAAATGGATATTTTTAGTCTCTCTGCATGTGAGATTTGATGTAACAAGATAGAACTATAATATATACAGTATATGGAAGGATAGACATAGTGCTTTGTTCATTTTAATTGCAAGCTGCCAAAATAGCTGAAGCTTAATTACTTGACTTGCCTTGATTTGTAGGACTGGGGCTTGGAGAAAATGAGCAGATGTTCCTCTAAGACATTGATTACAGAAGCCTTATATACATGGATTTGATTTTGTATTTGTAGCTGAAAGCCATTGTTGTCTAAATCTAACTTTTTTAAGTTATCAAAACAACCTAATTTCTTTTCCAACAAGGAGAACTTAATGACATGAAGGATTGTGTGACACATTGGAAAAGTCAGCTTACTGCCACTTTCTTCCTTTGGCCATTAGAGGGAGGTGTTGCCTCATCGAAGCTTAGAAGCAAATCGTTCACTTGTTTAGAAAAGTAAATCCTTAAAAACAAAAAGAAAGAAAGAAAAGGAAAAAATTTAACCAATTTTTCTTAATACCCAGAAGGAATTATACTTAGTATTTCCCGAGTTTAAAAAAGAGGATATAATGTTCATCTGAAAAACTCCAGCATTGTAATTGACTCTACATTCATTTACTTACTTGACATACTGCCACAAAGTAGTTTTTTAGTTCATTAAAAATTCCAAAGGCATTAGTTGTTTTTTTTTTTTAAAGTTTTGTTTTTTAGTTACCTTTTATAGACATTTTAGTAACTTGCTAAAGATTCAGGGGATTCTATGAAACCCCAATTTAGAAACATCTGGTCTACCTCAGTTAAATGTTGACTGCTTAGAAATATAGCTGAAGTGATCACCACAGCCATAAAATTGTTTGAGTAAGAAACATTTATATAATGTTTACAAATCTGGAATCAAGTAAGGATTGTAGCTGCAAGTTAAGAGATATTAGAGCAAGTATTTAATTCAGGTATTTTCAAGTTTTAAAAACCTGTTTACCTACTAAAAATAGCTAGAGTTTTTTTCTGCATATAAAAGTTCATTGAAATGATATGCCCTTATTTGCAATACTTTTCCCATAAAGTTTTAAGTGTGAAAGAATTGTAATTTACTAGATATGTTTGGTATGGGATATTTTGTTGGGCAGCTTTTCTTTTTTCTTCTTAAATTGTAATAGGCTTCCAAAAAGAGTATAATTGTTTCAGAACAAATTAACTCTTGGCATTATATATCTCCCTTTTTCTTTACAGTATTAGTAAAATGAAAAATTGTACACTTTCTGATTTTAACTTCACTAATATAATTACTCTCTCAAGAAGTTTTTAAAATTTAAATTACCATCACACAACCTTTTTATAGTAAAGCCAACATTTGTTCTCTCACCAAACCCCATGCCAAATTCATCATGAAGAAAGCTCAGCATAAGTAATTCAAATACTGCTTATAATTTTAGAGAAGGGGGGGTAGAATTTAGTAAATAGTCCAGCCGGTCGTTTTATGCACAAGGCTTCAGTCAGAACATAGAAAAAAAAAACATTCTGTGAATGAAATATTGTATGTTCAGATTTTATAAAAGACATTTTTAAAAGCCCAATTTACAGCCGTATATTTTCTTATGATGTAATTTATGAAAAAGATGTCTGTACTAACAGGTGCTGTAACGCTACTGTTGTTGGATTTTATTGTTTGATGATAAATGTATACAATATTTCTAAGGGAAACTATGTACTGTGATGTAAAAGTCTGGGCAAAATGTATATAATCCTGTATATAATTGTGTATTTGATTATAATTACTGATTGTAAAGATTTAATAAAATATGTAAATATTCTGGTTTAGTTTTAATTTGAATTTTTAGAATCACTGTGCATATCTTTATACTTTTATGTCTTGATATTTATCACTCTGTTTTCCTTTTTTTTTTTTTTTTAAACTTTCATTTTATCCTCAGGGGAGTGAATTCTGGGGACATTTTAGGCTGTAGAAACCCAAGTTTGTGGGCTAAAGTAAGGATTTTGGACCTTGTTCTAAGAAATCACTGAAGGTTTTCAACAAGTCAGTAACATGCACAAAGGTAATGGTAAGTGAATAAAACTCTAGAATTGTATATAAAGTATAATCCAGTGTTTGCTCACTCTCTCCATACACATACACACACACACACACATATACACACACATATATAATGACATTGACTCATTTATTCAACAAAGACTAAGTGCATGCATGCCTTCTGTATGCCAGGCACCATTATAGGACCTGGGGTGGTTGTAGTGGACAAATGGACAAAATGTAGTAAAGAAGATAGAAAATAAAGTAGTAAATAAAAAGGACAATGAGTTTATGGAGAAAAAATTATGGTGAGGGGATAGAGAGTGATGGAAACATGGAGTGAGGGTCTAGTTAAATAGCCAAAATACTAACAGTGGTTATCTTGGATTATAGGCAATTGCTATTTCCTTATTTGTATATGTCAGTATTTTCATAAGTTTCCAAAATAAACATTATGATTTTAAAAATAAGTAGTTTAGGTCAGTGAAAGAATAGAAGAGAACATGAAAAATACACACCAGGTGGGGCATGGTGGTGCACACCTATAATCCCCTCTCCGCATGAGGCTGAGGTTGAGAGGATTGCTTGTGCCCGGAACTTTGGGACCAGCCTGGGCAACATAGGAGACCCCGTCTCAAAAACAAAATCCCCCCAGAATCCTCCTATCTCGTGTTTCTGCACGATTCAACCAGTCCCATATGTACTGCACACCTACCATGGACATAAGCAGCATTTGGCTGGGACTCAAAACCTTGAGAGGAGATGAGGTTTACCAAGGAAACTGGGTGGAATAGGAAAAAGAGATCTAAAATAGAGCCCTGAGATTCCTAGAATCTGGGGACAGCAGAGGAGGAAGGACATTTGTAGAAGGGAATGAAAAAGAGCAGTTGGAGAGGTGGGAGGAAAACAAGGCTGGAGCAGTGTATAAAAACCAAGACAGCATTTCAAGGATGGAGTGGCAAATAGCCTGAAACCCCTAAAAAGTAGTTTCTTGGTTTTAGCAACCTTTTCTGAAGTCCCCTACCCCACCAAATATCCACAGGAGGCAGTGGGTACTTGGTGCAAGGCAGACAGTTGCTATGGAAGACTGTGGGGCTCCATCTTTTAATATTTGAGAAAAACCAGAAATTCCGGTGAAATCTTACTTTAAAACATTGTTTGAGTTAAACAAAATATACGTGACAGCAAAGGTCTCCAGTTTGCAACCTCCAAGCTGTCAGATGCTTACCTCCACATGTGTACATACAAGGAAGACCCCATTCATTTTTAGAGGATCATTCACCAATTTCCAGTTCCAGATTTATCATATGCACCACAGACCTCTTTCAACTGTTGAGATTTTCTTATGTCTTAATGGCCCTGGTGGTAATTAAGTGGCTTTTTAAATGTAGATTAATCTTTTAATCAAGTAGGTCAATGGAAAGGGGACATCCATTCACCTTCCTACAATTACTCTTTTTAAAAAAAGTTTTTGAGACAGGGTCTCACTATGTTGGCCAGGCTGGAGTGCAGTGGCTATTCACAGGTGAGGACATAGTGCCCGGCAGCTCTGAACTCCTGGCCTTAAGCAGTCCTTCCACATCAGCCTCCCAAGTAACTGGGATTACAGACGCCTGCCACCACGCCTGGCTTCACCTTTCTACGTTTTCTAATGTCAACCTTTGAGACCATCTTTAACCTGAGGTAATGAAAGTTTCTCTCTTGAATCCAGCTCAGGTCTTGCTTCCATCAACTGGTCTGGCCAGACTGCTGACTCAACTTCACCCCACCTTCTTCCTTCTGTGGTTCCTGGTGGCTCGCTGTCTCCAAGCCACTTACTCCCCTAGGGTATATCTGTAAGCTTCTACTCAGCTCAGCAGTGGTTCCTTCAAGTTCCAGAAACACCTCAAAGAGGACTGGTCCAGGCCAGCTGTCTAATAAGCTATATGAACACTAGTATCCTCCTTGCAGTCCTAATAATATCCTAATAATAAAAGCAACCAACACTTTTTTTTTTCTTTTTTTGACAGAGTTTTACTGTGTCATCCAGGCTGGAGTGCAGTGGCGCAAACTCGGGACACTGCATCCTTTGCCTCCCGGGTTCAAGCAGTTCTCCTGCCTTAGCCTTCCTAGTAGTTGGGATTATTGGCGTGCGCCACCATGCCCAGCTAATTTTTGTATTTTTAGTAGAGATGGGATTTCGCTATGTTGACCAGGCTGGTCTTGAACTCCTGACCTCAAGTGATCTGACCGCCTCAGCCTCCCAAAGTGCTGGGATTACAGGTGTGAGCCGTCGCACCCAGTCAGAACCACTCTGTGAACCCTCACTAGGCATTAACATACACTGAGTGCTCTATATGATTCCTTATCCATATGGCAACCTTGCAAGATACCTATAATTTCATTTAAGCGGCTCGCCCAAAGCCACAGAGCAAGGTAGATGGGCCTGGGATTTGAACCTAGATTAGCCTGATTTCTGCGATACAGACTGACTCTCCTAACTATGCACAATTAATCTATTTGAACCAAGGGTGTGTAGTATGGCTGCCATGAAGGCTGACTCAGATACCCTTACAAACAACATTCACCTGCCAAACAGTCAGCTATCAAAGGCATCTGGGAGTTGGAGGTACTTATAGGACCTGGGGTGGTTGTAGTGGACAAATGGACAAAATGTAGTAAAGAAGGTAGAAAAATAAAGTAAATAAAAAGGGCAATGAGTTTATGAAGAAAAAGTTATGGTAAGGGGCTAGAGAGTGACTTCCTAAAGAGGTGGGAAGAGGAAAAAGGACTGCTTACAGCTTCAGGCCTTATGGTCTCTTGAGGATATTTATCAGACTTCAAAATGGTAGATACGAGAGACAAGTCTTGTTTCCAAGGCAACTACCAATTTCTCTGATCCTTGGCTCCAACATTTCATCATCTCCTGTCACAATGGCTCCACGTAGGAAACATCTACAAACCACGCAAGAAACCCATGTATGTGTTTTACCAGCTTATCACTGGCCTGGGAGCGGCTTGAAAAAAGGAAAAGTTGGGCCTCGTCACTTTTGTGTCACCTCTGCCAGTGCCTAGCTCTTGAAAGGCACTCACTAAGCTCTTGTGGGGTGAATTGAATGAAACACCTGGTTCAGAATGAGTGGATGTTTTCTGTCATTTCCCCAAATCACATTTATCCTGAAAGGGCTAGGATTTGCAATCACAGAAATGTCAAAGAGACGATGTGCCAATTTTGAAGACAGTTGTATGAAGGTAGTCCTAAAAATCTTTTTTTTGTTGTTGGAAGTAAACATTGAAGAGAGCACAACTCATGTAAGGGTCTCAGAATTTTAGAGCCAAAAGATTTTTTAAGTTGTCAGGCCGTTGATTCTCCTCATTGGACGAGAAGAAGACAGACTCCGGAGGTGGGAAGTGACTTGACCAAGGTCACACATCTCCACAACTGATTGTACTCAGGCAGCGTGGAGGTTCTGGCACAGCTGCTTCACAGTCGTCCTCAGGCCTTACAGCCTGAGTTCCTCCACTCTGTTTAAGTTAACATTCAGCCAGAGGGATAATTACTAACATCAGAACTTCAGAGCTGCCCCTGAGACGCCTTGGCAAAACTCTAGGGTTCCACTGAATACAGTGTAAAAACTACTTAGACAATGTATTGTTCCTCATTTAAACTTTTAGCACATTCAAGCAAAACTGTCTTTTAATTCTCTGAAAACTGGCTATTCTGATTAGCAGCATTTATTCTCTTCCTTTCCTGATGAATAAACTCATTAATGAAAGAATGCATCCTGTACTTTCTTTTGTGTGTTCATCTGAATTAACCTAAGTGTGGGCAGAGCTCAAAATGCTGAGACTGAGATACAGATCCTTTGCCTGGTGGGCCCTCTTGTGGGTCTTGAAGTCAAGGGTTCCTAAGCTTTGTGGTGATGGCAAAAATGGTGCTCTTTAGACCAAAATCACTAAACGTGACATTTCTAAGTTTGAAATTCTGAGTAAGAGCTACAGGAAAGAATGGTAACCTGTTTATCTCTGTATTGGTAAGGCAATAATGGAAAATTCTAGGCTAACCAAGTAAGAGGCATCTCACTTTAAGCCAGTACTTTCTAAACCTCTGTGAGGCTGAGAATGGTGGCTCACACCTATAATCCCAGCCCTTTGGGAGGCCGAGGCAGGTGGATCACCTGAGGTCAGGAGTTCAAGACCAGCCTGGCCAACATGGTGAAACCCTGTCTCTACAAAAATACAAAATTAGCCGGGCATGGTGGTGGGCACCTGTAATTCCCAGCTACTCAGGAGGCTGAGGCAGGAGAATGGCATGAACCCGGGAGACAGAGGTTGCAGTGAGCCGAGATGGCACCGCTGCCCTCCAACCTGGGCGACGGGTTGCGGGGGTGGGTACAAAAACAAAATCAATCCTCTGTGAAACTCTACTACTTTTGTAATAATAATGCTCATTAATGGATGTTTACATTTATCAGGTACTTAGAACTTATGCTTTTGTAAGACCTTTATGAGACACATACCTTTGTTATTCCCATATTATTGATGAGAAAACAGGCTTAGCAGTGGAGTTTTAACTGAAACCAAAGAAACACACTGGCTAAATTAAACAGGCAAGTGTGTGAGGGTAGATGCAGGAAAAAAGAAGACTCCTGGAAGGTTCCAGTGGTGGCACCAAAGATCTAGGGGAGGGCAGTTGACATGTTCTCAACCTTTATTATGCATAACAGAAGTCACATGTATCTCACAAGTATGAAAATATTGTGTATCAATACAAGAAAAAGAGGACAGACCCTGGAGCCAGACTGCTGAGCTTAAAATCTCAGCCCCAGCCCTTACTCTGTACGACCTTGAAATGAATTTCTCAGTTTCCTCATCTGTGAAGTGGGGATAAAAATAGAACTTGTTTCAAAGGATGGCTGTATTGAAAGCAGGTGGCTCACCGCCAAACTCACTGTGAGAACGCAGCGCAATTGCTACCATTGGCTGTTGTACAAAGTGCCACATGCAAATATGTTTTCAGTCCTCTCCTCTTACCGTCCTTCCCTCCGGATTGCTATGCTTGAGTTTCACGTGTAAGTTCTGTGTTAATCAGTTCTGGATAACTGCTTGAGGCAGTTTGGGCCAGGTGATGTATCCTTTGACTTCTGATAGCTCTGGGTAGAGATTCAGGAAGAGTATCCACCTGCTGAAACCGACCTAATTGTCTCAGTCTCTCAAAAGATGGCAGAAAAATAGCCCTTGAAACAATAATGAGCTTTCAGAAGCGTTTAGGGGGAGAAAGGATCAAGGAGTGGTCTGAATTGCTTACACAGCTTTTCTGTGACAGGAGTAAGAAATTGACTCTCAGCATGAGGCAAAGTGCACATGAGGGAGCGCACGTCCTCAGGACATCAGCCTGTTCTCATGGTCACCGTCCTGAGAATCTCCAGGAGTGGGCCAGCCAAGCAGGGATGCCAGCCAGCTCTCCGGCACAGGGCCTCCAGCTACCTCCCGATAGCGCTGGCAGAGATGGACAAGGCGACAGCCTGGAGAACCGCCACCATGGAAAGTGTGTGTTTCAGAGTGTGTGGCACACCCAGAGCCCGAGGGAGGAGATTGCAAAGTGCCAGTGTCTTTGTACAATCTCCAAAAACCAGAAAAAGCTCAAAATTATGGGAATAGAGGTAAAGAGGACTTTGAATAGAAACAAGACAATTATTCCAATAAAGTGCTGGCTTCACAAGAAAAACAAACAAAGCTGCTTTCCTGGGAATTCTAACCTCACCATCAAAAACGGACATTGCACAACTCATCCCTCTGGACAAGTCAGGAGAGCATCTCGCTGGTGTAGGCTTGGACCACACATAGCCTTGTAGATTGAGAGTAGGGCATCATTTTTCCTTGGTTCTTGAGGCTTGCATCTTCTTGTTGCTTCTTTTTTTATTTTCTCCCAAATTTTCTCTCTCATGTATAAGAACCAGAATTCCTGAGGCTCTAGATACCAGAGCTTGATTAAAAAGTATTTGATCTTGTAAATGCAGAATTAGTTACTCGCTGCGTGACTTTAGCAAGTTACCCAACTTCTCTGAGACTCGGTTTTCTCCTCTATAGAATGCTAGTTTTGTCTGCCCAATATGCTTTCCTCTATGTCCTCTGTTACTGGGCCCCACCCCAACAACCACACGAACACCATTGTAGAAATAAAGGTTTTCATATACAGTTACTTCGACAGCCTCCCTTGCAGTCCTGGGACAGGCTCATTGCTTAATTCTGCCAGTCAGATGCACATACCCTGGACTTTGAGTTGGAGCTTTGAATTCATGGCAGGATCGCACACAATCTGTTAATAAGAGAGTGTAGTGGTAGCCACTACATTCGGTCTCCAGAGACACAGAAACAACACCTGGGCCCTGGGAGGCTGGGGAAGAGGTGATGCTGAGAGGTCTAGGGCATGTGCGTGTGTGTGTGTGTGTGTGTGTGTGTGTTAGAAAGACAGAGACAGAGACACTTGATTCCTACTCCCTGTGTGTCCACAGAGAAGGCCCTCCTTAAGGCAAACCCCTGGCTTGCCTTTCTGTTACCTGATTGGTGAGTTGGGAGCCAGCCTACCTGTCTGTGGAAAACATCCTTCCTGGTACTTTTGACTTTGTAGTGAAAGCAGTCTCAGGCCTGGAGGGGAAGGAGTGTGTGGATGAGGGGAAGCCCAGGTTTTCTTTCTCTGCCAGTGCCGGGGTGGGGGTGAGGGTCTAAATCTGCCTAATGTCCGAATGAGGTGTTAGCACTCCTGTATTAGTCCATAAATCCATCTGCTTTTTTGTCAGAAGGAAACTTTATATGACCATCGTTAATAGAAAAATGGTCTTTGTAACTTTAAGCACAGAATCATTTTTAAACACACAATTATTTAAAAACTAAATGTATTTTTTCATGTACCACTTAAAAGGATCTTCAGACCAGTGGTATGTGAATTTTACTTTGGGAAATACTGTGGTACGCTCTAAGGCCCACAAAAATAAATAAATAAGGTTGTTTTTATTTTTTAACAGAGATAGCCTACTATTGTCCTGAGGTGAGAAATGATTGACTACATTAAAATGAACCTTAAAGAGTATCTATACAGTAACATCAAAGTAGTAGGTTCTCATGGCAATTATGCAACTTTCACTTTCTCTTGATTACTATAGTTTCTAGTAACTGTTGAAATCGGGTAGTGTGAGTCCTCCAATTTTGTTATTTTCAGGTCTGTTATTTCAAGATTTGTTACTTTCAATCTTGATGCCCCTTTTCAGCCTATTTCCAGCCCCTTTTCAGTTCCTTTGCATTTCCACATAAATTTTAGAATAGACTTGTCAATTACTTCAAAAAACCATAGCCAAGCATGGTGGCTTGAGCCTTTAGTTCCAGCTACCAGGGAGACTGGCGGGGGAGGATGGCTTGAGCCCAGAAGTTTGAAGTTGCAGTGTGCCTTTGATCACAGCTCCAACCTCAGTGACAGAGCAAAACCCCATCTCTTAAAAAGAAAAAGAAAATGCCTGATTTAATTTTGATTAGAATTGTACTTAATCTAGAACGGACGCTTTTTAAAACCTAGAGTCAACTGGGCATGGTGGCTCATACCTTTAATCCCAGCGCTTTGAGAAGCCGAGGTGAGCGGATCACTTGAACTCAAGAGTTTGAGACCAGCCTGGGCAATATAGCAAAACTTTGTCTCTACAAAAAGTACAACAATTAGCCAGGTGTGCCTATGTGCAACTGTAGTCCCAGCTACTCAGGAGGTTGAGAATCACTTGAGCCTGGGGAGGTTGAGGGATGGACCTAGGGATGGAAATGCTTGTCATAGTGTAAAATATAGGATTATTTGTATGTCTTCTTTTGAGAAATGCTTATTCAGGTCCTTTGCCCATTCTTTAATCAGATTGTTTGTTTTCTTGCTATTGAGCTATTTCAGTGAGCTACATCCTGCAGTGAGCCATGATTGTGCCACTGCACTCCAGCCTGGGTGAAAGAGCAAGACCCTGTCTTAACAAACAAATAAAAAAATGAGTCATTCATTCTATGAACATGGAATTCATTTAATTAGGTCTTTAACATCTCTCAATAATATTTTGAAGCTTCTAATGTAGAGTTTTTGCATATCTTTTGTCCTGAGTATTTATGATCACCTGGAATTGTTTGTAAATTTTATTTTCAAATCATTTGTTGATAATATACAGAGATATAATTAATTTTTTATATTGACTTATGTCATACAACCTTGTAAAATTCACTTATTAGTTCTAGTAACTTTTTTGTAAATTCTTTGGGATTTTCTTGCTGTCTGTCAAGAAAAGACAGTTTTACTTTTTCGTTTCCAGTCTCTATCAATGACTTTATTTCTCTTTTTGGCTTCATAAAACTGGCTAGAACATCTAGTACAATGTTGAATAGAGGAGGTCAGAGTGAACATTCTTCACCTTATTCATGAAACTAGGGAGAAAGTAATCAGTATTTCATTGTCATATATGATGTTAATTGTATGCTTTTCAGAGATGCCCTTTTTCGGGTTCAGTAACGTCCCTTCTATTTCTAATTTGCTGAGAATTTGATCATAAATGGCTATTAAATTTTGGTATGTTTCCCTCCAGCTGTTTTCTCTAATTCATATTTTTGAACAAAAGTATAATCATGACATTTAAACAGTAGTCTTATTCTTTAAACTTAACATTGCATATGTTTTTCCACATGATAAAGTAATCTTTGAAAATATGTTTCTAATAGCTGAGTTGTATACATTTAACATATGCATGATAATTTATTTGACTAATCCTTTGTATACATTTATTCTGGTTGTTTCAATTTTTTGTTATCATGAACAAACCTGCAATAAGCAGTTTGCACAATAAATATGGGTGCCATCTTTGATGATTTCCTTAGGATAAATTTTTAAGAGTGGAATAAAGGTGTGAAAAAATTTTAAGTTATTGTTTTTTTCACTATATTGCACATAAAAGTACTTAAAATATGTGTAATAGACATTTAATCAATATCCACTGAATATGAATGCATATAATTACAAGGTTACTTTGAATATTTTAGAAGATGATAAAGGACTATCTTCCTCATCTGTCAAGCTGTGAAAATTAAATGACTCAGTACTGTGTCTGAACTTTTAATGGAAATACAAGTGTGTGCCATGGGAGCTATTCTTTTTTGTTGCATTATTGAAAACAAATAAAATTTACATACCATGTTATTCCTTTAAAAGGAATATTTCATTATTTTATTTACTCTCCATGACAACCAATCATCTAAGATATTTGTTATTATGTAACCCCCACTTTACAGACGAGGAGGTTGACACAAATTAGAATACTTAGCCAAACTTATAAACTTATTGTATTTTATTTTTTATTTTTATTTTTTATCTTTTTTTTTTTTTTAAGACAGAGTCTCACGGTGTTGCCCAGGCTGGAGTGCAGTGGTTTGATCTTGGCTCACTGCAACCTCCACCTTCCAGGTTCAAGTGATTCTCCTGCCTCAGCCTTCCAAATAGCTGGGATTACAGGCACCCACCACCATTCCTGGCTTATTTTTGTATTTTTAGTAGAGAGAAGGTTTCACTTTGTTGGTCAGGCTGGTCTTGAACTCCTGTTGGTATGGTTTTCAAAAATCGATTGGCTGTAGATATGTGAATTAATTTCTGGGTTCTCTTTTCTGTTCCATTGGTCTTTGTGTCTGTTTTTATGCCAGTACCATATTGTTTTGGTTACCACGACTTTGTAGTATATTTTGAAGTCTGATAGTATAATGCCTCTAGGTTTGTTCTTTTTGCTCAGGATTGCTTTGACTATTTGGGGGTCTTAAAACATTTTAAGATTTTTTTTGGTCTATTTCTGTGAAGAATGTTATTGGTTTTTGTTTGTTTGTTTGTTTTGACAGAGTCTCACTCTGTCACCCAGGCAGGAGTGCAGTGGCACAATCTCAGCTCACTGCAGCCTCCACCTCCTGGGTTCAAATGATTCTTGTGCATCAGTCTCCTGCATAGCAGGGATTACAGGCATGCACCACACCTGGCTAGTTTTTTTTTTTTAGAGGTGGGGTTTCACCATGTTGGCCAGGCTGGTCTTGAGCTCCTGGCTTCAAGTGATCCATCCACCTCGACCTCCCAAAGTGCTAGGATTATAGGTGTGAGCCACAGCACCCAGCCAGTATTTTGATGGGGACTGCATTGACTTTGGATTGCTTTGGGTAGTAACAAATCTTTTCTTCCAATCCATAGGTTGTCTCTTCACTCTGTTAATTGTTTTCTTGGCTGTGCAGAATCTTTTTGGTTTGATGCAATCCCATTAACAGATATATGCAAATATACTTAACATTACTAACTATTAGAGAAATTACAAATTAAAACCACAATATCAGCTCACACCTGTTATAACGGCTGTTATCAAAAAGGCAAAAGATAAATGTTGGCAAGGATGTAGAGAAAAGGGAACTTTGTGTACTACTGGTAGGAGTGTAAGTTAATACAGCCATTATGGAAAACAGTATAGAGGTTCCTCAAGAAACTAAAAATAGAACAGCCATATGATCTAGCAATTCTACTGTTGGGTGTATATCCAAAAGATTTGAAATCAGCATGTTGAAAAGATGCCTGCACTCCCACGTTCATGGCAGCATTATTCACAATAGCTAAGATATGGATTCAACCACAGTGCCCATCAACAGATGAATGGATTGTAAAATGTGGCATATATACACAAGGAAATGCCATTCAGCTTTGAAAAAGAAAAGCATTCTGTCATTTGTGACAACATGGATGGACCTGGAGGACATTATATTAAGTGAAATAAGCCATGCACAAAAAGACAAACACTGTATGATCTCACTTATATGTGGAATCTAAAACAATCAAACTCAATGAAACAGAGAGTAGAATGGTTGTTACCAGAAGCTGGGGGCTGGGGGAAATGGGGGGATGTTAGTCAAGAGGTACAAAGTTTCAGTTAGGAGGAATATGCTCATTGAGATCAATTGCACCATATGGTGACTACAGTCAACATATTGTGTACTTGAAAATTGCAAAGAGAGTAGATTTTAAGTATTTTGTAACTGCCCAACAGGTTCACCTTGCCCGCTGCCTAGACAGAGCCAATTTATCAAGACAGGGGAATTGCAATAGCGAAAAAGTAATTCACACAGAGCTGGCCATGCAGGAGACCAGAGTTTTATTATTACTCAAATCAGTATCCCCAAGGGGGATCCAAATTTTTAAGGATAATTTGGTGTCTGGGGGCAGTGAGTTGGGAGTGCTGATTGGCTGGGTTGGAGATGAAGTCACAGGGAGTCGAAGCTGTCCTCTTGTGCTGAGTCAGTTCCTGGGTAGGGGCCACAAGATCAGATGAGCCAGATTTTCAATCTGGGTGGCGCCAGCTGATTCATCAGGTGTGAGGTCTGCAAAATATCTCAAGCACTGGTCTTAGGTTTTACAATAGTGATTTTATCCCCAGGAGCAATGTGGGGAGTGCTCGGAATCTTGTAGCCTCCAGCAGCATGACTCCTAAACCATAATTTCTAATCTTTTGACTAATTTGCTAGTCCTACAAAGGCAATCTAGTCCCCACGCAAGAAAGAGGTTTGTTTTGGGAAAGGGCTGTTGCCATTTTTGTTTTAAACTATCAGCTAAGTTCCTCCCAAAGTTAGTTTGGCCTACACTGAGGACTGAACAGGGACAGCTTGGAGGTTAGAGGCAAGATGGAGTTGGTTAGGTCAGATATCTTTCCCTGTCTCAGTTATAATTTTGCAATGGCATGTCATTTTCACCATTAAAAAAGTATTCGAAGTGCTGGATTTATTAATTCACTTGATTTAATCATCTCACATTGTATACATGTATCAGAACATCGTATCATACCCCATAAATACATACAATTATAATTTGTCAATTAATAATAAAAAGATAGTATTTTCCCAAAGTTGTTGCATTAATCAATACATAGTCCCATCAGCAATGTGTAACAGATCCTATGTCTCCATATCCTTACTAGGCATTGTCAGATGTATTACTTTTATATTCAGAAAAAGAAGAATGCTCCTCAAAGCAAACAAACAACAATAACAAAACTGCCTTGTCCTTCCTTCCCCTAGATTCTGGAAAAGATTTGGGGCACAGGAGGCGATATGTAAAAAAACGACTCCTCCACCAACAGCTTCTCAAAACTCTCCAGTTCTAGACAGCCTCTCCTAGCAATGGAGTGGAAACAGTGTGGGGGCGTGAGAAGGTAGAGAAACTGCAGAATTTCGTGTCATGGGGACTCTTTCCAGCAGATGGTGAAATTATACTGCAGGTCTGAATTAGAAACACCTCTCTCTCTCTCTCTCTCTCTCTGTCTCTCTCCCTCCCTCCCTCCCTCCGCCTCCCACCCTCCAGAAATACAAACACTGGACCAGCCAATTTTTATTCTGTGCAATATGTGCTCAAGCTATTCTCTTTGTAACCCTCTTTGCAAGTATCTGAGATCTGACCTGCTTATCTTTCTTTTTTACTTGACTGTGGGATAAGAACCTGCTGTTTACACTAAGTGGGGTGTGGAGCTCTCTACACAAGCCCTGCTGAGAAAAAGAAATTCAGTCTTAACAATTCCAATTGGAAAGCCTGTTTCAACAATGGCGCCTCGCTTGCCTCTCCTTTCAAAACTGAGCCCTAGTTTTTATCACTTTGCAGTAGCCTCGGACACAATACAGAGCACCAGATGGACATGAGGATGTGAGATTTTGCTCATCGATTCTGAAAAGGGTAGGCAGCCCTTTTAAAAATGTACAGAAAAACAACGAGGAACAGTGCTGATAAGTTTGAAGGCCAAATTGACTCTCAGCCCAGCCCCAGATTTATCATTCAGCCCAGAGTGTGGGCCCCCAGAGGCCGAGCTCCAGGTAAGTCAGTTCTCCAGGGGAGAGTGTTTTAAATGAGGCTTGGCGGGGTTCTCTCAGAGCTCTGGACAAACTGGGAAACTCAGGGAGGCAGTGATCATTCCATCCTATTTTAGATAGAAATAGAGTAGTTTCAATAAAATTGGTTTCCAAATCAATTTTCTTTTGAAGAAATAATACTGTTTTAAAGGAAGTTTGGAAACCAGTAATAGTACTTTGAACCTTAATGGGAGAAAAGGTTAGAGGGTAAATCTGAAATATCTTTGGGACAGCAGAGCTGAGTAGAACGAAGTTAGATGTGGATTCTGTGTTGCCGAGAGCCAGGTCCACATGATTTCAAAAGCAACTAAATGAGAAAATAAGGCTTGCATCTTCGGGTAAAAAGTAAGAAGCCAAAACCCAATACTCTTGTTCCAATATGATGTAAGAGTAATGAGGGGAAGAACGGTGCCACTTTTGTTCACCATTCTATTCTCATGCCTAGAAGACTGCCTGGCACACAGTGAGTGTTAAAAAAAGGTTTGATAAACAAAGAAAAAGGGGGATGAAGGGAGACATACCATGTGGGCAGGACTAGGAGTTTCTTTACAAAATACTTTTGAGACTTTTCCCAAAAATAACCACACACACACAGACACACACACACAGACACACACACACAGACACACACACACACACACACACAAAGGAAATTCCTGTTTTTCACCAGAGAGCATAATGAAGAAAAATTCAGAGTAATAGTTAGCAAACATTTATCTCATCTACAGAAAAATTCTAACAACATACTTGTAACATATCACATTTATAAGGCATAGGTTTCTTTGAACCCTTCAGTGAACATTGATGGTGGAATGAATCTATGAAATAGAATGAGCTCACCTGCTGCCTAGAGTTGTAAACAGACTAATTACATTTTTAGGAACATATGCCAAAAAATGATTTCGGTTTAGCAGTAATTCATCCTAAGTCATTGTATCTGAAGGTGGAGAGGGAAAAGCTTTGCTTTTGCTCTCTGACCATGGAGAGGACTAGCTTTTCTGCCTTCAAAAGCAAGAAGGGTTGGGTCGATGGAAATACAGCATTCTTTGCAAAGATCAAAAAGGGACTGTAAATCATTAGCATACATTTTGAACAAAAGGCACAAAACATGCTCTATTTCGCACTCCTCTGTGACTCCCTCCAAAAAATTATGTATATTTTTAAGAAAACGATACTTAACTGACCCCAAATCTGAAGACAGTATAAAATGCTGGTCCATTTATAAAGCAGGGACAGTTATTGATTGAGCTTTTATTTTGAACATTAGCAGCTAAATCCAAAATTGGCTTTAATCCACAGAATGAAAGGTTGAGAAAAGCTCAACACAGGACAACAGGTGATCTTGCTGCTTATTCATGAGAGATGCCTGCACAAGTTGATAAAGAGCTTTCCAGAGCTGGGCATGGTGGCTCACACCTGTAATCCCAGCACTTTGGGAGGATGAGGTGGGTGGATCACTTGAGATCAGGAGTTCGAGACCAGCCTGGCCAACATGGTGAAACCCCATCTCTACTAAAAATATAAAACTTAGCTGGGTGTGGTGGCGTGTGCCTGTAATTCCAGCTACTTGGGAGGCTGAGGCAGGAGAATCACTTGAACCTGGGAGACGGAGGTTGCAGTGAGCCAGCATGGAGCCACTGGACTCCAGCTTGGGCAACAGAGAGAGATTCTGTCTCAAAACAAGAGAAACTATCATTGCACCACGGGCCTGGAACGTAACTGAGGACCACTGAATTCTCAAGCAGAGCAGCTTTGGAAACCTCAGGTTGGCCCTTATCAAGAAGGAAATGAGCATAGCATTTAGTTACATATCCAGCAAACTGATAAGGCAAGAATTTGAAGGAGATAGACTACATTTACCACAATTTCTGATGAGCTCAAAGTGGTGAGCAAATTGCCTGGGACCCCTACCAGTCAGAGTAGACCACAAACAGATCTTCAGGGAAGAGGTCTTCATTAGGTGATTAATTTTTTTTTTTTTTTGAGACGGAGTCTCGCTCTGTCGCCCAGGCTAGAGTGCAGTGGCCGGATCTCAGCTCACTGCAAGCTCCGCCTCCCGGGTTTAGGCCATTCTCCTGCCTCAGCCTCCCCAGTAGCTGGGACTACAGGCACCTGCCACCTCACCCGGCTAGTTTTTTTGTATTTTTTTTAGTAGAGACGGGGTTTCACCGTGTTAGCCAGGATGGTCTCGATCTCCTGACCTCGTGATCCGCCCGTCTCGGCCTCCCAAAGTGCTGGGATTACAGGCTTGAGCCACCGAGGCCGGCTGGTGATTAATTTTTTTGAGGCATTAAATTACACTCAAAGAGAAAACATGATCAGAATCCAAGCAGACAGGAACCTGTGATCTACACACATTTGTTCTGTGAAAGTTGTCAGAAACAAAATGGAGTCACTAATATTTTCTTTTAAATCCCGACTAATAGGGCCAGGAAAGGCAATGAAGAGAGAATTCTCATGCTTGTGTGCTTAGTGACAAAAACTATCACAAAAGACTGCAAAGTGCACAACATTGCACAAAGGCTGTCACAGCCCTACACAAAACGTACTTGTGCCAGGGAATCTGCCCAACAATGGCCTGTCCAAATTCAGATTGGTGTCGCCCTTGTTGTTGATCTTTGTAGCCAAGATCTCAAAACAATTACATTAATCGTCCTTGTTTTTCCCTTTAAAATGTTTGTCTTGCTTTACCTCTCTGAGTATGCACATAGTTTACTAGGGCATACATATTCCCTTTGCAGTGCCTTACTCATGAATAAGCATCTTTTTCTTTTGAAGAGCCTTTCTCTGTTTGTCATTTAGGTTGACATAAATGGTGTCAGAAAACGGGACCTGAAGAAAGCTCGCTCTAAGAAGAATCAGCGGTTCTTGACTTCGGCGTGCGGTCCTCTTTGAGCCCTCTGAGATCCCTGCCTCAGCGGCTGGCCTTTTCGGCCCTGGAGTCTTCTCTGAGGCCGAGCTTTCCTCTTTCCGTCAGGCATTTTTGATATTATTTGGGATCTGGTTTGGTTATAAGGCTGCCTTAAATGAAGGATCTTACATCTCTTCTGGGATGATAAAAGACTATATGTCTTTTCTGTAAGTCCTTTCCGGTATAAAAACAAGTGTCTTTCTGTTTGAGTGCTCTGATTTCTACAGAATTTGCAGTCTGTCTCTGAGACTTTTTTTTTTTTTTTTTCCTGGCGAGTTCTCTTTTGGTCTGCGTGCCTAATATTTTATTTGATTAATATGCCTGATAATTTAAATGGTGGTGGCTACCCTAATGGCTTTCAATTAGTCATCCTGCATCCACCATTGAGGATTTTTTGCTTTTTTGTTTTTTTGTTTTGTTTTGTTTTGCTTTGCTCTCGGAAGATTTTCAGAAACAAGCAAGGGGAAAGAGCCAAATCAGGTGCATGTCGCCAAAATAAAACTAAGATAAAAGCGTTCGCAAACATTTTCATCTAGGCATATTAATCCTAGAGAAGACTCCAGGGCCAAAAAGGCAAGCCGCTGAGGCAGGAATCTCAGAGGGCTTTACAGAAGTATTGTGTGTGTGTGTGTGTGTATAAGATTGTGATGGCCTTTGTGCAAGGTTGTGATTTTTGCAGGGTCTTTTGTGATAGTTTTTGTTATCAGGCACACAAGCATGCAAACCTGCTCTTCAGAGCCTTTTCCAACCCTATTTGCCAAATTTTTTTTTTTTTTTTAATACTACCGATTCCATTTTGATTCTGACAACTTTCACATTTCCCACCTTTGATCAAGATCTTTCTCTGAGAGCATCACTGATTATCCTGTAGTTGGATTTGACGACCCTTGGTCCCAGTTGCTGGTCTCATCCCACCTTGTGGGGAGTGAATGGCGGCTAAGAGTCAGTGCCAGAACCCTTTCAGCCACATTTGAACAATAAGGGAGATTGAACGAAAGTGGTTCTCATGCTAATTCTACCTGGAGTCTATTATTAAGTTCAATTTTGTCTGTTCCATAGTCTTTTGATACCATGTCAAAGTGCTGGGCTAGCATTCTCCTATTAGGGTTGTGTTTCTGCAAAAATTTTAATAAGTAACAGGTACAAAGTTTTGGTTTTGTTTTGAGATGGGGTCTCACTCTGTCACCCAGGTTGGAGTACAGTAGTGTGATCTGGGGTCACTGCAACATCTGCCTCCCAGGCTCAAGCAGTCCTCCCACCTCAGCCCTGGAGGAGCTGGGGCCACAGGACTTGCAGATACAAAGTTTAAAAAGGGAAAATACAAAGTAAAAATATCAAGGCTTCAGTGAGCCATGACCCATGGTGCCACCACACTCCAGCCTGGGTGACAGTGTGAGACCCTGTCTCAGACAAAAACAACAACAGCAACAACAAAGTAAAAATAATAGTAGTATGAAAATCCCAGTTTAAATCATGGTTTTGAGCCATACACTGAGGCTTAAAGATAAACAATTGAAGACATCAAATGATGAGAAAGAATTAAGTGAGAGCTGTTATTACCATGTGGCCTGTTTTCCTACTTAACCAATGGATATTGAAGGATCTCTTAGTCAAGTTTCCAGCAGGAGCTACCGATTATGAAATTTCAATTACATTTTTATCTTGCCAAGTGAAAGAGTAAGCATTAAAAGGGGTAAGAGTCTCATGATATGGAGTCTTTTGATGTCTTCAGAAATGCATGAAAATATCAGCTCTCCTGGTTTGCAGTCTGAACGTCTCTGGTCGTGACATTAGGCAGCATGATGGACTTCTTATTTGGCCAATACATCAGGTATGAGACTTGTTGCTTTCTATCTTATTTCACTAATATTAAAGAAAAAAAAAACACTTGACAAATAGGGTTAGGGAAGGCTGTGAGGAGCGGGTTCGCTTGCTTGTGTACCTGATAAAAAAATATCACAAAAGACTGCAAAAACCACAACCTTGCACAAAGGCCACACAATCTTACACGCACACACACACAAATACTTCTGTAAAGACATCTGCCCAAAATTGCTTGTCCAACATTGTACTGACATCACCCTTTCTATTGATCTTTGCAGCAAGGATAATTATCTCCAAACAATTGTGTAACCCATCTCATTTTTCCTTTAAAAACTTTTGTCTTTCTTTACCTCTCTTAGTATGCATGTAGTTTACTATGGCACACATATTTCCATTGCAATGCCTTACTCCTGAATAAATATCATTTTTATTTTAGAGAGCCCCTCTTCTGTTTGTTATTTAGGTTGTCAAGTGCTGAGATTGAAGAGCTGACAAAAGAAAGATGTTGTTCTGAATTTGAACTTTCGAGTTCATATTCAACCAATTCAGGCCTGGTTACGTATGTCCCAAAACCTTACCTCACTCACTGTTGTAATGGCCAAACCATGAGTCTCCCATAAAGAATGGAGTCTTTTGGATCCAGTAAGTAGTTTATATAAGATTTGAAGCTGATAAATCCAAAAGTGACCTCTTCCAAAATCTATTAATCCATGGCCTCTGAAGCTTAGCCAAAGTCTTTGTTACTATTACTTCCCCTACCAGGAACACATGGGTACAGCCTACATCGACCCAGACATGAAATAGATAGAACTACTCATTCATTCCACACACATTTGTGAGTTATATCCCAGGCACTTTTCGAGGTCCTGGGGAAACAACAATGAACAAAGAAAATAGCCCGTCTTCCAATTGTAATCAACAATTAATTGATAGAGGCTAGAGAGAAGCTGAATGGGATCAGAAATGGTGCTTTAAAATATACTCATTCAGCAAAAAATCACCCAGAAGGTTAGATAGTCTCTTTGGCATCTCATCTCAACCACTCAATCCCAGTTATGGCCACAAATAGGCCTAGCACAACTATAACAAGGCTTAAAGGGAAGGGGCCGTTATTTATCTGAACCTACATCTTTATCTGAGATAAAGATGGATTAATTATAATATAATGCTGACACCAACTGTAGTGACGAAGTTTCCCCCAGAGAGTCCCCCATTTGCAGGTACTGTTTATTAATAGATTTTCTATGGAGGAGGGATTTTAGCTGTAAAATTTGCAAATAAGACATTTCCCAGGAAGTGTTTCAGATTGGAAGTGAGTTACAGATGAATCTTCAAAACATCAGTATTTGTTGATGAGAAGATTGATGAAGGCCCCAACTCAGAGCAGCAGCAGCCAGAGAGGTAGCAGGGAAACCAGCAAGAGCCTGTGTTTTAGAGAAAAGTTTCCAGCAGTTAGTGTCTAACTGTGCGTGTGGAATAGTTCTCTAAACTAAAACTGAGAAAGTATTCTTTGGGCGTTGGCCAGTAGGAGTTCACTGGTGACATAGGAAAGAATAGTTTCAGCCAAGAGCTGGAAGGAATGATGCCAACACTGTCTTTGTAATGGTGGATTTCTAAGTCCCCAAATGGAAGTTGATGATAATCTACAGTTCTCCTTTGTGAAACGTCTCAGCAACTTGAAAGAAAGAATCTCTATATAAATCTAGCACTCTGTTGTTGCTTAGTCACTGTCAACCTGTTTTATTTTGGTGGCTTGAGTTACCTTAATGTTTCCTCATTATAAATAGATAAGTTCAACTGACATCAAGATCTTCGACTGCAGTAGGCTTCTGGGGTGGGGGTGGGGGGGATCTGGAAGCACTCCCATTTAGCACCATACTAAGACGTAGCACATGCCCCATCCCCTGTCAGACCTCTGACTCCCCAGAATCCCCAGAACAATAATAGGCTTTACTTTGTGATTCCTCTGGTGACACATTTATTTTAATTCTTCTGGCAGAGCTGGAGACTCGCAGGATGAATTCACTCTGACATTGTTTTCTAATTAGGTGTCTTGACACAGCAGGCATTCCAGTCTCCAGCATTTCTTTTGTTTCTCTGCTGTGCCAGAAAGCTGTCTGCTTTTTAGCTGCCTGATCTTTCAGAAATGTTACCTGCCCTGTAAAATGAGATAACACATGGAAGGCACCTGGCCCAGTCCGTGGCACCTGAGAGATCCCTGAGAAGTGTTCATTCCATTGCCCTGTTTCCTCTCTCCGCCTTCATACCTTCTGGTGCTTTAGTGAACCTCAAAGATAAAAATATTACCATTGTAAGGTTTACATTTTTCTTCATCCCAAAATAGACCTCAGTAACTCTATAAGCAGATACTATATGGATTCCACATTTCATTTCCTCTTATTCTCACAGGGTACCTTACAAGTTAGAAATTTTTATTCTCTCTGCTTTTTGGAGAAAGAAACCTTAACTTTTCTCAAGTAACCGAGGTGGCAGAGTGGGTCAGTAAGGAACGTGGGACAAGAACCCCCATGCGCCTCTCTCCAAAAATCTTCATTCTCAACCCCTGCACCAGACTGTCTTCCACACACGGGCTCTGAGCGGCCAGCACTGTATCTGGAGAAGCCACCACCCTGTCCGGTCCTCCAGACAGAACGGAAGTGTGCCTGACCCCAGCTGTAAGCACCCGCCCTCTGTGGCCCCGAGAGAATCCAGTCTCAGGGCTTGGCCCTTCCCCATCCCCTCCTCTGGGCAGCCCGCGTTGAGTCCCATCTGGAATGTGGAGGAAGAAGGCCCTGTAGCAAACGCACATCTCGACCCCCTCCCTCCCTGCCAGGCCTCCCTCGCCAACTCCATGCCCAATTTCAGTCCTGAGGGGCGAGAACAGCAGGTGCTGGGGCCGCCCTCGCCCTTGGTGTTCTGGGAGCCCATTGTCTAATTTTGCTCGGGCCTGGCCTGCTTCCTTTTTAGTTCTGGGCATGTGGGCAGAGTACAAGCTAATTGGCAGGGCTGTTCCAAATCCTGAAGAACGCGGGCGCTGCCTGCTCGCCAGCGGGAGGGCCGTATGCCCAGCTTGCGCCCTGACATTTTCCGAGGCCTGGGCGAGGCCACCTGCCTGACGAAGGCTTACCAGGGAAAATCAGGTCCTGACAGCCTGACAGGGACAACCGCCCAGACGAGGGAGATTCATCTGCTCGCGATGCCTGGTCAGCAAGGAGGAGACTCGACCTAGGACGAGGAAGGGGCCTTGAAGGCACAGAGGATCCTCCAGCCCCCGGCCAGGGAGAAGCCACGAGGACCCCCAGGTTGCTGGGCGATGATAAGGGGAAGAGGAGACCCCCCCCCAGCTCCGCAGCGAGCGCCCTCACTTTGGGGAGACAGAGGCGTCGATCCCTCCTGCGGACGGCTGGGGGCGCTGCGCTTCAACCGAAGGCAGAGATCCTGGACCCGGGCGAGACAACCCCTCCCGGAGGAGAGGAACTCTTGAGGGGGGAAAACAGCTCTGCAGAGTGTAGAGGAGCCGGACTTTGCAGCCAGGTACCTCTGTGCAAGTCTCAGCTGTGCCTCTGAAGTAGCTAGCGGTTACCCAGCGCTGTGCTAAGGTCTTGTCATCACTGTGTCATTGAAGGCTCACAGCCACCCTTTAAGGAAAACGATCTTGTGGTCATTATTTTATAAGAAATGGAAGCTCAGTGCCACCCCTACCCCACGGACACATTGCCAGAGAGCGGTGGCGTGTCTGGCCTGGAACTTAATGATTTCTGTCGGACAGAAGTCCATGCTCTTAACCATTAAGCCTCCCATACAAAGATACTTCGTGCGGGGACATGAGATAGAGCCTCATAGCACTGAAACCACAGAGGACGAGTTTCTTAGCTTTGTCATCTCTGAAATGGGAATAATAATATTACTCCCATCTTGCAAGGCTTTGGGGAAGATGAGAGAGAATGTGAAAAGGTCTATGGGAGAGGTCCTTGTGGGTGAAGGTGTGGGGGGAGTCCCCAGCCCCTCCGCGGGCACTCAGAGGGATGTGGGAGGACTGTGGAGCCTATGCTTATTGATGCTGTTTCTTTTCAATCAAACCTCTGTCAGAAACAATGCATGACATCAAAATGGAGGAGATGTCGAGTTTGAACGGTGAGGTCATAGATTTTGTTTTTATTTTTATATTTTTGAAATAAAAATAATATGCATAATGTTTTCTCATCATAATTGTAATATGTGATGATGTATCAATTATGGAAAATACAGAAACTGTAAAAGAGGAAGTGAGGAAAACCTTTGCTTCTCACTGTTCACAGTTAACTACTGTTCAAAATTATAGGTAACAACTCTGGAGGCTGAGGTGGGAGGACTGCTTGAGCCCAAGAGATCGAGGCTTAGGTGAACTATGATTGCACCACTGCACTCCAGCCTGGGTGACCAGCAAGATCCTGTCTCTAAAAAAAATAATAATAATTAAAACTTAAAAATATTTAATTAAAAAATTATAATTAACAATAATTTATTGCATATTTCAAAACAACTACAAGGGAAGAATTATAATGTTCATGACACAAAAAAAGATAAATGTTTGAGGTGGTAGATATCCCAATTACCTTGACTTGATCATTACACATTGTATACATGTATCAAAATATCAAATATATATAACCATGATATATCAATTAAAACATACTAAAAAAAGAGATAACTACTCATTTTTCCTTTACTTACAGTGTTTCATTAATACATTTACTGTTTTACAGAATTGGTATCACATTGTAGGTTACTATACTATACTCCATTTTAAAAATGTAATATTTCACAAACATTTTACCATGACATGAAATAATCTTAACACATATAAGAATTAATGGTTGCTTTTCAATTTTCTTTGCAAAGTGGTTCATTACTTTTGTCATGGGAAAATAAATTTATGCTTGAAAGAACTTTATTGTGTTTAAAAAAAATACTTGTAAGAGGAGTGCACTGCTTTGCCCAACAGTGCAGTGTGTTATGTCTAGTGCAGGTCTGATGAAAGGTGATAAACCTCCAGTAGTAACCATGGTATGTGAAATGGAGATAAAGATGGTTGATTTTGTAGGGATTAAACGAGATCAGATAGGCAATGTGTCTCTAAGACAGTGTGGGCCATGGCGAATGCTGTCATGACAAAATTATGTTAGTCAAGGACAATGCTAGGAGAATAAGATGGGTGCTGTTTGGGAGTGACCTGGAGAATTGGAGGATAGCCACGCCGTGGTTGCTGAAGCCAGCTCCTATAGGATATCAAAAGCCAATGTTAAATACGCAGGAACTTTACAAGCTTGTTGTAAAAGGCTGTGAAATTTCACTGGTAGCTTGAAATCTGTTATGGTGTGAGCGTTTACACCACCGAAATTGGAAATCAGCAAATGCTATATTATTCTCTGTGTGTGTATGTACTTTTCAGAGAGCTGATTTTACCAGCACACCACTAGCAGGGAAAATTCAAGGGCTTTGCTGATTCTCAAAGTGGTGGAGCCTGCAGGAAATGCTTGTGAGGGCTTGTAAAGCATTAGTAGATTTTGTTGAGATGGTGTGTGATCAACATGAGCTGAAATCTTGAGTCTGATTGCTCTTGCGCTAAATGGAGGAAGGAATAGGGAAGCATAAGCTTTGGGGAACCCAAAAGGGCAAACCAGGGGAGTTCTTGTTTATGCTCCAAAAACAGAAATAACTGGATTAGAGGATAAGACTGCAGGAGATGGGAAGCCTTGTCTCTTGGAGTGACAAAGACCTATTAGTAAATGGGAAGCTCAGGGCTGAAGAGACATTCTTGGCCAAGAGAAACTTGTGGGAAGGAGTTTAATTGATGAACAAACACAGCAGTCTCTTTTGCCATAGAAGGCAGGTGGCAAGGATCAGAGTCAGAGTGTCCATGCGCTAGAAGGCTTCACAGATCACTGGTCCATCTTATTCATCTGACCCTGTCACTTACTTCTGAGATCCCCCACCCCCACCTCCAGGTGCTCAGGTGCAGGCTATAGTCTTCCTCTCCCACTTCTCTGTTCTGCCAGCATACCACTGCTTCTGTGTCCTTTGCCCTTGCAGTTTGGGTTTTCCAAAGGCAGAAGCAAGGACAGCATTCTTCAAGAGGACTTCATGGTGTTTTAGAGATCAACACCTTGGAAAGGAAGAAAAGAAAAAGAATAGGGCTTGGGAAGAGAGCTTCAGTGCAGACCCAATAAAGCTTCTGGCAACCAGGTGAACAATCTCTGGAGAGACCATTGCCCTTCCAATGTTCTGTGCCACCTGGGCCAGGATTTTATAAGCTGCTTCGCTCAGTCCCCATATGACAGCTGCCCAGGAAGGGAATGTCAGGGGCAAAGAGACTGCCTGCAGTTGAGGCAGACCCTGGAGGGATAGAGGCAGAGGACTAACTGCACTCCCGCAGTGGTCTGCTTTTGGGGAGGTGGCGTGGCAGAGAACACACAGCTTTCTCCCTCTTTCCCAGCGAGGGAGCAGCCTCCTTCACTACCCTCAGTATTGCTACACTACCCTCAGTATTACCCTCAGAATTTTCTGCAGGGCTGGGAACATCAAAAAGGAAGTAGGACACAGTAGAGGAGAGGTCATAACTAATGTTAGAGGCAGCCACTGTCAGGGCTCACAGGTCCAGGCGGGCCTGTCCTTGGCCTCTGCAAAGGGTTTTGGGGCCAGGCTCCACTGGCTGGGCCTGCTCACCCCTGCATCATGACTTCCTGTCCAGACCCAACTGCCCAAGGTCAGGAGAGAAGAAAATGCTCTCTGCCTCAGCCCAACTCAGGGCCTGGCTTCCCAGGCTCCATTTCTTGTACTAGGATCTACCCTCTCTCAGCAGTCTTCAAAGTGGGAATGACTGTCTCCTTCTTGGGGAATGCCATTTTACACCCACAGGTGGGGAGGGGGCGGGACAGCCACCTCATGCTGTTTTCTCCTCAGCAGATTCTGGGTGGCCTAATCTTACAAAATAGTTTAGACTGAGCTGCCCAGGCCAATCCATTTCTTTCTAACTGTGTCATACATGGGATTTGGTCCTGTAGCACTTCTTTCCAGCTCTCTACATCTTGCAAATTATGCTTTAAAAATCCTCATCAGTTTGTTACCGGGTGCATTCTAAATCATTCAGAAAAGGAAAACATTTCTCCTATTTTTCTCTTTCCCTCCCTCTTCACCATGAAACAAACATGAAATGCTCCAGACAGAAGAAAACATAACCTAGTCTACAGAAATCTGAGCTCTGGCACAAGCAGACACGTGTTAGCATCACCCTGCAGAACACTCAGCTTCTGAGGCAAAAATATTTCTTTTGGGAGAAGGATGATTTTACTATGTTTTTTCTGAATAAACTTTATGAAACCACAAGTTTTCTTCATATGGTTTTCCCAGAATAAAAGGACAGTCTACCAAAAGTGAATTTGAATTTCAGTCTTTTCAGGAAACAGTGGCTTGCATTTTAAAATCACTGTTTTCTTCAGCTTTTAGTCAATTAATTAAAAAACAAATTAGGAAGAAAATTCTAGCTACAGGATTCCATAAGAGATACACATAACTTTGAAAATAAGAAAAAAATTCCCTGTGAATAAATTGAGAATAACTCGAATGGGAAAGCCTTAAAAAGTTTAAAACAGAAGAAAACTATCAACCAAGCATACTAATACATAATATTGCAAAAATGTTTAAGAAAGAATGAGCAAAGAGAACAATGTATCATAATAATAATAATGTTTGACCAAGGAGGGCTTATCCTAAAAATACAAGAATAACAAGAATATAAGAATGGTTCAATATTAATAAATATATTAATGTAATTCATTATATCAATATATTAAAGCACATTATTAGTCAAAAAACTAAGTAAAGATATAAATAGAAAAATATGAAAATATGATAAAGATGAACAAATATCAATAGCAAACATCATTATAAATAATGAAATGAGAATACCATTTTCATTAAAATCAAGAACAGAAAAGACATGCTTATTATCCCCAAAATTCAACATTAGTTAATTCCACTAAATGCAAGAAGGCAAAAAATTGAAATATTTTGTATAAATATTGAAAAAGAAGAGGTGAAATATCATACTTTAGTAATGTAATTTTATACCTAGAAATTTCAAGAAATATCATAATATTAGAACTAACATGAACATTTTACAGGATATAAATATAGATCAGAAAGGCACAGGAGCCATATGAAGGTTAGCTATAATGTTTTATCAAATGATCTAAGGCAAGATCAGAAAAGTAATCAAAAGATATAGTATGGAAGGGAAAACTTCACACCATAAAAATGTCATTTTCCTCAATAGTAATATGTATAATTAATGGAATTTTAATTTAAGTGGAATTTAAGTAAAGTTTTTATTTAATTGGATACAGAATTTTTTAAGATTCATGTGGAAGACTATATATGTCCAAGAATACACATAAAATAATGAAGACAGAGTAGCAAAGGAGGACTTTCCTACCAGTTCAACTCCTGGAAGTCTGTTCTATAGAAATAAAGCCACCAGTACAAGGATATTCACTGCAGCATTGCTTGTGGTGGCAAACATCAAGAAACAAACTGAGAACTCATTGAAAGGGGAATGGTAAAATCATGGCATATTCTCAACCATGTAATGTTGGGGAATATTTAAATAGAGCTTTATCAATTGATTTGGAGAGATTTTCACAAAATGTTTTTAAGTGATAGAAGCAAACTTCAGGGAATGTATGGGGAAAAAACATTTTTGTAAAACAAATATTGACAACCTTTAAATACATGTATACATGTTCTTGTATTGTTACATGAACACGAGAATGTTAGAAAAACTACACACGGGGTTATTAATTAAGCATCTGACCTTATTGCATGTTCTAATTATATATACACACACACACACACACACACACACACACACACACACACACATCTCTTTTTGCATATTCATAATTTTATGTGGACAGAGTGAATGCTGTTTTTTAAATCATGAATTCCTTTACATATAAAGAAAATACAATAAATCCAGTTTCATTTGGGGGAGTAAATTCCAACAAACTCTCACATTGAGTGAGATTCTACTATGTGAGTAAAATTCTGGAGTAAAAGGAGATGCTGAGAAGTAATGGCTCTTGTCAGTTAATTACGTATATTTGAGCAAGTCATTTCAATTCTCTGGGCTCCCATTCCTCCTGTAAAATGAAGGTAAAGTAGATGAGCTCTTAGCTTCCTTTCTGTTCCATCCAATACAGGAATATCTGATGCTCCTATATTGTTAGCTGTGAGAAAATCAGAATGATGGACAGGAGGGAAAACACAGGCTCTAGAATCAGCACTGAGGTGAAATACCAAGTTTGTTATGACTGCACATCCTTGGGCTAGAGAGGTAAATTCTCTAGAGGCTCTTTGCTTGAAAAATGGAGAACTAACAATTGCATTATAGAATTGTTAGGACTGACTGGAAAATATACATACAGGATTAAGCATATATTATATATATACACACACACACGCTTAGTGCTTTATTTATATATGTACATGTATACATGCGTGTATATGTGTAAATATACAGAGAATATAAACATTTATATATATGATTATTGTCTAAATTATATAATATATAATGTACAATGCTTATATATTATATGCATAGCAAGAAATATACATAACATATATGTACATATGTCTATACCTATGTAAATAAACATAGCAGCACTCTTTTGGATCTAATACTAATTAAGAGACAGAATGCTTTTTAATAAACAAATTAAAATAATAGACTTTATATATAATTTCCAAAGGGCTGCTTTGTCACTTAAGGTGAAACATAGTTTAAAAATAGGACATGAAACTCCATGGGGGGAAAATAAGCAAGGATGAAACAGCAGAATAACTTTGCAGCTCTTTCAGCAGGCTCATTTCTGAGCACGTTCTATTTCCTAAACAGTTTACTAATGGAACGTTTCTATTTTGGAGATGCTTGTTGAAGTTCACCCAAACAGGTGCTATTGAATAAAGCCTCCCTGGGTTTAAGCAAAATGAAAAGAGACTGTATTTTCTTGCCTGTGCGAATGCTTCAAATTTTCCATAAAATCAAAAGGAAAAAAAAAACGTTGTGAGTGAAATTTCATTAACCAGGACATTTTAGAAATGCAGACCCTGGACTTTTGACTGCACACCATAAATAAAAATGCAGGAAACCATAGTTTCCAACTCGTGGCACCATCATTTTGTATCTTTGCGGCTACATCTTGCCCTGGGAAGAGCTATGTCATTTCTCAACAACTCTAACACTTCCTCTGAGGAATCCCAGTTACTACTGAGAATGAGTCCAAGAACTTCCTTCAGTGATAAGTCAGTGATCCAGTCAGAATCAGAAATAGTCTTACAGAGTAAAACAATCATTAGAAAGTTTCAGGCCAGGCTTGGTGGCTCATGCCTGTAATCCCAGCACTTGGGTAGGCCAAGGCAGGTGGATCACCTGAGGTCAGCAGTTCGAGACCAGCCTGGCCAACATAGTGAAATCCTGTCTCTACTAAAAGTACAAAAATTAGCCAGGTATGGTGGTGCAGGCTTATAATCCCAGCTACTTGGGAGGCTGAGACACGAGAATCGCTTGAACCTGGGAGGCGGAGGTTGCAGTGAGCCAAGATGGTGCCACTGCACTCCAGCCTGGGCAACAGAGCCAGACTGTCTCAAAAAAAAAAAAAAAAAAAAAAAAAGAAAGAAAGAAAGAAAGTTTTCGTCATGCAGACTCCATATTGAACCTTTAGCTTCATTGTATCATGAAAGATACAATTCTTTCAGAATTAGAAACACTAATTCTTTCAAAATTAGAAAGCTTTCAGATGAAAGGTTTCTTTGAACTGGCTGAGTGGGAGAGTCACGGCTTGGGTAAAGTCCAAAGAGGAAAATAAACAAATGGGGTGGAAGAATTTGGGGAGTGATCTTTTCTCATGACATAAATCTATATTATTTATTACGCGCAGAAGACAGGAAGGTGTTGTCTGGGCTGGAATCGTATTATCTCACCAGCTACCAGACTCAGAAGTGAAAAAGAAGCATTCTATCCAGGAAGAGAGCTGCTCTGGATGGATTGGGATGATTTCTAGTCCCTAAAGAGCTGTGTCCTAGGACTATCTGTACGGGATTTGCTGTACTGGAATTCAGCTTTCTCCAGTGAATTTCTCCTCTCTTAGTAGTCTCCTTTTGTCTTGTGCTCTGTTTTTAATTTGACCACCAGCCTTTGGCACTGAATGAAAAGCTTCAAACTCATTCAACCAGAGGGTTGCTGTGTAGAAGAACAAACCATTTGTTTGGTTTTAATTTATTTCTTTTCCCGACCCAAATACTAAATTGAAATGACATTGAAAGTATCATTCTGAAGGATGGGAAAAAGAATTCAAGGGATTTGTTCCATTTGGAAAATGTGTGTCATTACTACAAAGTCTAAGGGCAAGCAGAGCTATGGCGAGCCCCAAACACATAACCAGGTGATGAAAACCTTTTCAGGTTAGACTCCTGGTTTTGTTGTGTTTTTAATTTACAATAGAAATAGCTGACTTGTATGCCCAGTTATAATTTATACATTGTTTCAGAGTGCATTCATTACCTAATTTGATTCTCAAAGCAACATAATAATAGAGACACCATCATTATCTCCATTTGACAGATAAGAAGACCAAGACTCTGAGAGAGTGTTTTTCTTTTCTTTTTTTTTTTTTTTTTAACTCAGGTTTTCCAGCTAACCAGGGGCAGAGATTGAAATTGAGCTTAGGCATTCTGCCTTTTCATTCCTTGTTCTTACTGTTGCTTTTTTTTTTTTTTTTTTGTAAGAAGAACTAAAACTATGGACTCCTGGACTCCTTGAACTGAAAGAGACCTTAGAGATCTTTTAGGTCAGCCTTTGGTAGTGCTGCAGGATGTGAACACGTGCTTCAACAACACAAAGTTTGGGCAATGCCAGATGAAAGGATGTTAAATAGATTTCTTGACTACAGAATGTTCTAGGGCCTTTATTATGCCAATAGATCTTGGTAGCCTTTCTGATCTTATTTGGCTATGGACTTCTTTTTGGGAAGCATCCATCTAAGAACCACATCCTTGGGTCCCAGGCCACTGAGATGCCTTTGTAGTGCTTTTATGTGAGCCCCAGAGCTAGCAGAACTAGGACAACCCTACGGTTTTAGACAAAACGATGAGAGGTAATGGGAGTCTCCTCTGGCTCTTGAGGCCCTCCTCGTTTCTGCTGCTTGTCATCCTGGGGCTCCTCAATTAACACAGGCCACCGCCCAGTAGGCCCTGCTGGAGAGCCTCATCCCCACCTTCCAGATGTCCCACCCACCTCCACTTGCGTCTCAGTCCCCAGTATTCCAGGCTCACAGTGAGAACTTTCAGAGGATGGACTCTGGATTGCCCAGATTTAGATCTGGACTCTTCTGCTCACAATCTGTGTAATCCAGAGTCTCTGTGTGTCAGTTTCCCTCTCTGAAACTGGGGTTAATTATTGTATTAATCTCACAGGCTATCGTCAAGATTGAATTAGATCGTGCATGGAGAGCATCAAATTTATTGCCTGATCCCTAGCAAGTGTTCAAAAAATGCATACTATTGTTCTTACCATCTTAATTTGGATACTAGGTAAGGATTACCAAAAGACATGTAGGCTGTCTTCCATGCACTCTTCTAGATATGCCAGGCAGACGTGACCCCTGCAGAATTGCCATTATTGAGTGGTAGCTTTGAGATCATGCCCTCTGCGTTCTCATAGGATGCCACAGGCTTTAAAAAAAATAGTGATTATAGCTCCCCTAGGGAGAGTCTTACATCTTTCTGTGTGTTTTATGGTGACTTTCTCGTGAGACATTCCTTTTAGAATCAAGCGCTGGAAAAAGTATTTAGTATCTCCTTGTGACCCTGATCATGGTTCTCTGCTCATTTTGGCTTAGAGCCCAAAATGTTGTCTCAAATTATTTTTATTTTCCTCCTCACTTTAGTCTTTTTTCTCTTTTGATTTGTGCTTTGCATATTCCTGGGCTTCTGTTTGTTTTTCATAGCATACTTTAAAATTTTTCTGTCTTTCTTTCCTTTACTTTTTTTTTTCTTTTTCTTTTTTTCTCTTTTTTAGATAATATCTTGTGCTGTCACCCAGGCTGGAGTGCAGTGGCACAATCATAACTTATGGTAACCTTGAATTCCTGGGTTCAAGTGACCCTCCCACTTCAGCCTTCCACTAGGACTACAGATGCACACCACCATGCTTGACTATTTATTTAATTCTGTAGAGATGGGGTCTTACCATGTTGTCCAGGCTGGTCTCAAATTCCTGGGCTCAAGTGGTCCTCCCACCTTGGCCTCTTGAAGTGCTGGTATTACAGCACGTGGCCATAAAATTTTGTTTCTGATGTCTTTATTCCGCAATTTGTTAAAAAAAAAAAATAGAGATGGTGTCTTGCAATATTGCCCAGGCTGGGCTTGAGTTCCTGGGTTCAAGGGATCCACTTGCTTCAGTCTCCTGAGTAGCTGAGACTACAGGCACACACCACAACACCCAGCTGAGATTGGTATTTTTTTTTTTTTTTTTTGGACACAGGGTCTTTCTCTCTTGTGCAGGATGGAGTGCAGTGATGCAATCATAGCTCACTGTAGCCTCAAACTGGGCTCAGGTGATCCTTCTACCTCAGCCTTCCATGTCGCTGGAACTACAGGTACTTGCACCATGCTCAGCTAATTTTTGTGGAGATGGGAACTCCCTATGTTGTCCAGGCTGGTCTCGAATTCCTGGACTCAAGCAAACCTCCCACCTCAGCCTCTCAAAGTGCTGGGATTATAGGTGTGAGCCACCATGCCTGGCTGCAATTGGTATTTTTGTAAGCCATTTAAATGTTATTGGAGGAGTAGGGGCACAGTGTACACACACACACACACACACGCGCATACACAAAAATATCCCAGATGGATAAGCTGAGTGTCAAACCAAAATTACTATATTAGATAAACATCTACTGCCATTTATGTGGCATATCTTCAGTAATACTCTTTAGTGGTCTATCCATTTTTCTACACTGTACAGTATACCCATTTATAATTCTTCAAAAATTAAGGATTCACAGAGGTGTCATGGCACAATTTAATAAGACCTACCATTTCTTAAGTATTTATTGTGTGCCCAGAGAGATTGACATGGATTTTCTCTATTTCTCATAGTATTTCAGCAAAATGAGTAATATTATCTCTATCTTAAACAAAGGAAAACTGAAGCCCAGGGAAGGTAAACATTGTCTTTGAATTCATGCAGGTGGTAAGTGATGGGCTTGAGATGTGAGTCCTGGAACGTCTAATTCTTCATCCAGGATCTTTTCAGTGCGTCGTGCTTCCTCTTACACAGAACCTCTCTGCCTGGTAATGGCTATTGCACATGTTTCTCCTGCTGGGACCACTTTCTTCACATTAGCTGGTGTGCTGTAGAATATGTCTACAGATTCTTCAATTCTGCTCCCTTTAAGAGGTGGAGCTTAATTTTTCTTCATTTGAATATGGCTTGAAATTAGCAACTCACTTTCGACAAATAGAACGTAGTGGAAGAGACTGTTTGACTTCTGAGACGAGGCCATAAAGGCATTGAGGCTTCCCTTTTGCTCACTCTCTCTTGGATCATTTGCTCTGGGGGAAGCCAGCTGTCATGTCATAAAGGTCCTCAAGCAGCCTTATGGAGAGGCCCTGGTGGTGAGGATAACCAGTGAGAAACCGTCAGCAGGCATGTGAGTGAGCCACCTTGACTCTCCAGTCCCAGTCAAGCCTTTGGATGACAGCAGCCCTGACCAATATCTTGACATCAACCGGGTGGGAGACCCTGAGCCAGAATCATCCAGCTAAGCTGCTCTCAAATTCCTGACCCATGGAGACTATGGGATGATACATGTTTGTCATTTTAAGCTGCTAAACTTTGGGGATAATTTGTTATGCAGCAACAGGTAACTAATACAGATTCTATATCATACAGATATAGAATTTAAGGCATTACAGATTATAGAATTTAAAGCATTACTCCAGGAACTTGTGTGAGCTCCAGACAGCATTCAGAGTTCTCTTACAGGATGCCCTGGTTCTGCCTGTAGCTACTCCAGCTGTCCTTGTTCCTGCTGAAGTTAGTTCTCTTTTTCAGAGGATGAGGGTGTAAATCCAGCTCTTAAGCATCTGCAGGTGAGTGGCACTTTGCCTTGTTGTCCGGTAGCTAAACCAGAAGGTTCACATTTTAAGCAATCTTGAAGAGCTGTACTTGGAGTAATTGCTGGGAAGTCCAATTAAGAGCAGACCCTGAGTGAAAGAAGCTTGCCAAATCTCACTTAGGCTCCTGATGTTTGAGACAGATGACAGACCCAGGAACTTGTTAATGCAACCCATTTATAGATCCTCCACATTCTATCCCCATATGAAATTGTATTATAAGAAATCAAAGTACCTGGGAACATGTTATATCATACTCACAGGTGTCTCCTTTTAAAACAGTGTTTCTGTCACTTCCAAAAATCCTGCTTGAAAATGTCCTTGATTCACAATTCAGCTAATACATATTTCATGCTTGTTAGATACCAAGTGCTAATCTAGGACTTGGGAATACAGCAATGAACCAAACAGACAAAATCCCTGCCCTCATGAGGCTTATAGTTTAGTGAAGGAAACAGAAAACAAGCAGGCAAACACATAAGTAATGGGCTTGGATGAGTGGAGTGTAAATGCAACGGAGAGAAATAAAGGAAGGCAAAGTGTGGTTTGAGTGTGGTGCTAGGAGTGGGTGCTGGGGGGCAGGATGGCTGCTGTGAGGGGACACTTGAGCAGAGAGGTGAATATCAAGAAGCTCTGGGGAACATTCCAGGAGATGGACGAGTCCTGGGCAGAAGTCAGTGTGGCTTATTTGAGGAACAGCTAAATGACACTTTAGCTGTCAAGGGTGTCCAATCTTTTGGCTTCCCTGGGCTACACTGGAAGAAGAAGAATTGTCTTGGGCCACACTTAAAATACACTAACAATAGCCAAAATTACAAAAAAAACTCATAATGTTTTAAGAAAGTTTACAAATTTGTGTTGGGCCGCATTCAAAGCTGTCCTGGGCTGCATGCGGCCCGTGAGCTGTGGGCTGGACAAGCTTGCTTTAGGATTTCTGCTTTTTTTTTTTTTTTTTTTTAAAGACAGAAGCTTGCTGTATCGCCCAGGCTGGATGGAGCGCAGTGGCGCCATCTTGGCTCATTGCAACCTCCACCTCCCAGGTTCAAGCGATTCTCCTGCCTCAGCCTCCTGAGTAGCTGGGACTACAGGTGCCCACGACCATGCCCGGCTAATTGCTTTAGGATTTCAGTGTAAGGATTCACATACCAAATCACTCTTCAGTTAGAGAGTTTTGGGAAAGCTTTGTCTCTGCAGACCGATTTGTGATCTTTTGGGTGAGTAAATGAAAACCATATCGCCTACAATGTCTTCCTTTTGGCCTGGGCTTCCAGGAAGCTCAGAGCCAAAATCTGTGCCCGCTGATGGTGGGTAATCAATTTATGTCGGGGTCTGGGAGCAGCTGCCCACTCTGCTTCTTTACAGAAAGAAATGATGGAATACATGTTTATTGATAAACTTTATACTTTTTCCATGTAAGCTGCTTTCACCCACATGCCACCTCGAGTTGACTTGGAAGGGGCAGGAGGATTAAGCTTTTAAATGTCATTAAACAGGTTTGCCATTTCAAACAAGGAAGTTGTAACAAGTGGCAGATGTCATTGCCTTGCTGTTGGTTCATTGCACAAACATTTATTAAGTGCCCAACAGATTCCAGGGACTGGGCGGAGAGGATGGTTCCTGCCCTCTAGAATGCGTTCCCTCACATTCTAGAATACAGTGCAATACAAAAATCAAATAATTACAAACATCTGATGTAGACTGACACAGGAGGGGAGCCCAAAGAGAGTGACAGCTAGTCCTGGGAGGTTTTGATGGAGGAGGAGGGGACTGGTGCACGGAACTCCCTTCTGTCTTCGTGGTAGGAGAAAGGCCACATCAGCCCCTACACACAGCACCCATCTGAGGACAGTGGTGACCAGCTTCCCAGCCTGTCCTCCCTACCTTCCAGAATCCATCCCAGCCCCAAGGCACCCAGGTCTGAGCTATGCAGCAAGAGTTTTCCAGACAGAAAGAAAAAATAGGTTAAAAATATCTGAGCCCCACATGTCCTATTTTTAATTGATTTGCACGCAGACTCTTCAATCACAGTATTAATATTTAATTGTCCTGTCAGGTCAGATCCTTCCCAGTCAGACAGTTAAAAATGGCCTGGGACAGAGGAGGAAATGAGGGGCTGGGGTGGCATGAAATGAGGAAAGTGAGGCGCTTGCCCTGAGGGGATTAGGCTCTGAGGGACAAGGACGAGCAGACCCTGGCTCTGGGGTCGTGGGAGAAGGAACATCTCACTTGTTTTCTCTCTGTCCCTGTCCCCTCATTACACACATGTGGAAGCACAACAGCATTTCCCCAAAAAGCTATTAAAGAAACCACATAAGAGTTGAGACAACACCAAGGTCTGTGGAGACAATGAGGTGCTTCTTCAAGGAGACGCCAGGAGGCTGGTCTCTGGGGGAGAGTCCGGAGGATGAAGCCTTCATGTCCTCAGTGTTTCAAGTTTGTGAAGGGCCAACTGGTGTTTTGACTGTGGGCCCCGGCTCAGCCTGCCCAGGTGAAACCTGATTTACATGCATGTTTCTTCTTCGAGAAACGGCGCCTGTGTTGGCTGCCCCAGCGTCACAGCAGCATAGAAACATGGCTTGGGAACTATTTTGGGTAAAAGCACTCTGAGAGACAGCCAATAAATGTCTCAATGTGACTCATTCAAAGAGGCTATTAATAGACAGGAGATGTAAGGGACAGGAGAACTGAATTTCATTCAGTTTCAGTCTCTTGCTTTATTTGTTCTTCCTTTTTAAAAACAGAAATCAAGAAGTAAAGTTTGTCTTGTTGGGTTTGAGTGGGGTGGGGAGGAGGGGCTTGTCTGACGAGCAGCCTTCTACCTCGTCCTCTTCTCCCAGGGTCCTGAGAGGGAAAAGCCAACAGGACACTCACCTTGGAGGCTACTACAGTCTTTTCTGTTCATTGCTGATTCCTTTGCTGAAGAAAAAACCTAACAAGTCTGGATAGCAAGAAATCATGTTGAGGTGATGTCTCATTATCTTTGAGATCTGAGGAAAATCTTGGAGTCCTATCCACTATTCCCATTCACCTCTCTGTGTGACTTCTTGATTTGGTGCAGTGATTCTCACTGGGAAAGCATCTGTACAGGTGAATTTGGTTGTCTTAATGGTTGAGTTGGGATGGTCTCGCCATTTAATGGGAAAAGGCAGAAATGCTAGACAGTCTGCAATGCTCTGGGTGATGGCTCCCAATGAAGAACTGTTCCTGTCCTGCGTGATGGCTGGGTGCCCACTGTGCATTCTTTTTTTTTTTTTTTGAGATGGAGTCTCGCCCAGGCTGGAGTGCGGAGGCACGATCTTGGCTCACTGTAACCTCCACCTCCCTGGTTCAAACAATTCCCCCACCTCAGCCTCCCAAGTAGCTGTAGCTGGGATTATAGCTGCACACCACCATGTCTGGCTATTTTTTTTTTTTTTTTTTTTGTATTTTTAGTAGAGATGGGGTTTCACCATGTTGGCCAGACTGGTCTCGAACTCTTGACCTCAGGCGATCTGCCTGCCTCAGCCTCCCAAAGTGCTGAGATTACAGGCGTGAGCCACTGCACCCAGCCCACTGTGCATTCTTGAGTGGAGTACATGTTCAGAATAATCCGAGCCTAAAATCAAACTCCATTTGACTCATGACCATGGAGTATTAGCTGCGTATTTTTAAATGCATGAAGTTTTTCCAGGAATGCAACTGTTGTGAGAATCAGGGATAAACTAGATTTTGTGTTGTTCACCATTTGGAAAAATCACATCCCTAATGCCAATGCCACTTGTGCTATTTGAGTTACCCAAACCACACACACCTGTGCCAATCTGCATTTGCAGCTGTCAGGTTTGCGGTGGTGTTTTTCTGCACGCAAGCATCTGACTGTTTCCTGCTGGCTGCTAAGGTAGTTGCACCAAACTTTAACATATTGAAACACATATGATGTCATCAGAGACGACTTCTATTTCTCTTTTATATTTCAATTAGGACATTATACTGATTTTTTAAATTGTGTGTGTAGGTGGGTAACATTAATTTAATTTCAGGGATGTAAAGAGGACACGCAGAATATTCGTTAGGCACTGGGTCTGATCTAGGTCCTAAACCAGGATTGAAATAACTGTTGTGGGTGTTTTCTGTTGTTTTGTTGTTTTGTTTTTTCTTTTGAGACAGTCTTGCTCTATCGCCCAGGCTGGAGTGCAGTGGTGTGATCTCAGCTCACTGCAACCTCTGCCTCCCAGGTTCAAGCAGTTCTCCTGCCTCAGCCTCCAGAGTAGCTGGGATTACATGCACGCGCCACCACGCCCAGCTAATTTTTGTATTTTTGGTAGAGACGGGGTTTCGCCATGTTGGCCAGGCTGGTCTCGAACTCCTGGCCTCCCAAAGTGCTGGGATTATAGGCGTAAGCCACCGCACTGAGCCTAGGTGTGGGTTTTTAAGTGGCAAAAACTCCTGAGGGAAGAGCCAGGCAGGAGGTTCACCAGCAGTTGGATTCCCTGAGTTATGTTCTACTCAGAGGCTCAAATGCTTCAAATAAGCTTCAGGGCAGTTTTTAAACTACAGTTGTCTGCAAGAATCAGGCAGTTTATAGAAAAGGGTGAAGGGTCAGAAAAGCAATAGTTCAAGGGCTGTGGCAGGGACACCAGACCTCAGATCACCGGGCATGGTGGGATCTGTGGCAAACTGTGACTTGGTGCCTGCTGGCTGTTGCCCTGCAGGACTGTGGACGTAGTGTTGCTAGATCTTCCACCTTTTTGGTGGATGCTGGAAATCTGAAATCTGACACGTTGGCAACTGTATTCATTGAGATAAGCCTGTGCTGCCCTGCCAACAATACAGTGGCTTAAGGGACCAGGATGGTAGTGTCTTCTGCATGTCTTGGTCATAATATGAAAGGCCACGATCAAGGCTGGGTCACCACCTGCCCAAGTGTCAGCCGGGGGAAGAGAGGAAAGGGCGGTGAGTGGGGCACGTGCAGCATTGTGAAAGCCCAGCCTTGGAAGTGGCCCACCTCAGCTTCACACATGTCCTGTGACTGGTGAGGAAATGTCATCCTTAGCGGGGCGGTCACAGCCTGGCTACAGCCCTGATGGTCTCTGCCAGAGCACCTAATTCAAACCTTTAAAATATATCATGTGGGTCCATCCTGTGCTGACTGTGGGGCTGGACTTGGCTAAAGGGCTGCTGGTCCTGCCCTGCTGGAGTTTCAGTCCCACACATGGAGAAAGGATTCAGAACTCAGGACTGGGAGGAAGGCAAGCGGGCAGGGTGTTTAAGTCAGCTAAGGAGTGCCTTACTCAGAGCCAACACTCAGAGTGGGGACAGCTTGGAGGAAAAGGGGCCTAGACCTTGAGTGCAGACCAGGGAGTTTCTGCCCAGATTAGCTGTCCAACCCCAGGAAACCTTTCCCCGCCCAGGTGAGGTGCTGGTGGTCTACACCTCCCTGACACTCCTTCGTACTTCCTAGGACAGCGCTCATCACATCATTGTTTTGCTCGCCTCTGTGGCTCTTCCCATCTACACTGCAATTCGATTCTGCTCACGGCTGGATCCTCAGGGTCTTGTAGAGTAATTGGTATATGGTAGGTTCTCAACAAGTACTTGATGAATGACTGAAAGAATCCTATGAACAGTGGAAAACTAATGGCTGTTTTTGAGTCAGTGTAGGGCACAATCACAGTACTTTGTTGGGAAGATGAATCTGGTTCCCATGTGCAGAAGACCAGAGTAAGCAGCAAAAAGACAGGCAGGGTTGCCTGTGAAATCCTCTGCAGGTGAGGGAGGAGAGATCCTGCAAGAAAGTATGATGGATTGCAGGGTTCTGGGTGGGGAGAGGAGAATCAAAGACCCTGGCTCTGGGACGTTTCAGACCACATCTAGTCAAGTGCTAACAGAGTTAGCTGCAGTACCAGTGGCTGAGGGAAGTCTGGCCATTAGGAGACAACTGTGAGCAGTAAGCCCTCATGGTTCTCTGTGCCACTAATTTAATTAAAATAGAAATTGTAGGAGGGGCTTCCTGAATGAGGGAGCATTTTTCATGGACCTCGAGGCATGGGGAAAGTGAGTGTTCTAGAAAAGCATGTCAGCTTCTTTAATGTTCCAAAAATATAGTGAAATCCAGTAAATTCGTTTTTGTTTTTTTGTTTGTTTGTTTTGTTTTGTTTTGTTTTGAGATGGAGTTGGCTCTGTCGCCCAGGCTAGAGTGCAGCAGCGTGATCTCGGCTCACTGCAACCTCTGCCTCCCGAGTTCAAGTGATTTTTCTGCCTCAGCCTCCTGAGTAGCTGGGACTACAGATGTGCACCACCATGCTTGCCTAATTTTTGTATTTTTAGTATAGACAGGGTTTCACCATGTTGGCCAGGATGGCCTCAATCTCCTGATTCCATGATCCACCCACCTCAGCCTCCCAAAGTGCTGGGATTACAGGCGTGAGCCACTGCTCCCGACCTCCTATATATATGTATATATACACACACACACATATATACACATATATATACACACACACATATATATGTTTTTTTTTTTTTGAGATGGAATCTCGCTCTGTTGCCCAGGCTGGAGTGCAGTGGTGTGATCTTGGCTCACTGCAAGCTCTGCCTCCTGGGTTCACACCACTCTCCTGCCTCAGCCTCCCGAGTAGCTGGGACTACAGGTGCTCACCACCACACCCGGCTAATTTTTTGTATTTTTAGTAGAGACATGGTTTTGCTGTGTTAGCCAGGATGGTCTCGATCTCTTGACCTCATGATCTGCCCGCCTCGGTCTCCCAAAGTGCTGGGATTACAGGCAGGAGCCACTGCGCCTGGCCTCCAATAAATATTTTTATGAGTGAAAAAATATGAGAAGAAATGGCCTGCTGGATATGGTTTGTACTAGACTATTTGGGAAAATGATCAGGAAGACAATTGAGGTTCTTCTCAAGTTAGGTTTTGTTCGCCATGCCAGGCCTTAGCCACTCAAGCCCATCAAAGAAAGCTGTGGTCTCTGAGGAACAGGGTTCCTCTGGAGGGGTGGCAGGGTGTTCGAGGAGAAGCTGAGTCACCTGCTACCTGAGCCAGTGATCTAAGATACACCATGCAGGTGCTGCCTCGGCAGCCCAGGATCCTACCAGCTGCAGAATATGTGAGTCATGCCAGCTGGGCTCTGAAGACTCCCTCAGCCCCTGGGGCCAGTGGACAGTGCCCACATCCTCTGTGGCCCCCTCACAGCTGTAGAAGACAGGCACAGGTCTTCTGTTGTGTGTGGGTGAGTGGGGCTGTGGGCGTGGGCCTCAGACAGCTGAGGGGTATAGGGGAGGCAGGCTCCACCATCAAACAAAGACTTGGTTGTGCTAGAGGGTCTCTCAGGGAGTCAAACATTTTCGATTACTGGGCTTGGATTAAGGAAAGGGAATTCTCTGCTAATAGCATAGGTGCCTGGAAGTCACAGTGCCGACTAAAGATGCTTGTGGGAGGCAAGATTGAAAGGTTCAGTGAGGCCAGTGGCCAGGGTCATGACATTACCAATGAGCCTTGGTAGCTGGGTGAGGGAGGGTTGGGGCTTGGTTCTGGGTCTAGGAGAAGGAGGCTTTGAATGTGGTTGGAGGGGAAGGGGAGATGGGATGATTATATCAAAGGGGAACTGGACTGGAATTCAGAACACTTGGATTTCATATTCTAGCATGACCAAATAGCTGTTAACTATGAATACATCATAGTCCTTCTTTGTGCCCTGTTTTCTGGATCTGTCCTGCCTCTGACCAGGATTTTTGGGGGTGCAAGAGCAGATAGATGTGCTTGGAAAAGGCACAGAGTCCCACAGCACTGTGAATGGCTAATAGATCAGTGTTTCTGATTTCTCTGCACCTTACAAGAACATCATGGTGCTCAGTAAATATAAAACAAAAACAGTAGTTTCAGGCTTACAGACACTAACCTGAAATATTCTCTACTAAAGTCAAGTGAGTTTCAAATAACCTTAAGGAGGAATGATTTCCCTTTCCGTAGCTCCCAGGATCAATTCAAAATGATAAAATTTGGGAGCCCAAGAATTAAAAATTGGGATGGATCTAAAGTATTTCATCTCAAATATCTCATTCTTCCAAAGAGGATGATCCAAATTACCCAATTCTGAATGAGACTAAAAAATTTACTTTGGGAAAGAGATTGGGTTCCTTTGCTGAACTTACATTCAGTGTTTTTGAAATGACTAAGAACAAGAAAGATAAAATATCCAAGCTTACCTCATGAATTAATTAATTAAGGAAACATACATTTCCATTACTCAAGATAAGTTAGCAAGCCTTGAAATGTAAACTTCTGAGAAATACCAGACTGTCCTATTTGGAAGGGACTTTTAAAGATGAATTTAGCCCAGCATACTCACTTTACAGATGAAGAAACTGAGCTCCAGAGAAGAGGCTAGTGTAAGACAAAAAGCTTACCTCCTCCTCCTCTGATGAATGTAAGATACAAAGCTTACCTCCTCTTCTGATGAGTGAGGACAACTGGACATGACTACAATGTATCCCAACATGGCACCTGGCTGTTTGGGATGTGTGCATGGCTGATGTGATGGGATCTGTGGTTTTATTTTTCCCCAGCATCTCTTCCTTTGGGGGAACACTCCTCGCTTTCTCTTGAGTCTGTCAGTCATGGTGCTGTCCATCATGGGAAGGCACATGACACGGGCTGGCCAATAGTTGCAGAGATTGAGCTGGAGTGGGCATGTGATCAACCAGAATCCATCAAAATCCTCTCCTGGGCTTCTTTTCTTTTCTATTTTTTGACAGAATCTCACTCTGTCACCCAGGCTGGAGTGCAGTGGTGTGATCTCTGCTCATTGCAACCTCCGCCTCCCAGGTTCAAGTGATTCTCATGCCTCAGCCTTCCAAATAGCTGGGATTACAGGTGCACACCACCACACCTGGCTAATTTTTGTATTTTTAGTAGAGATGGGATTCCACCATATAGGCCAGGCTGGTCTCAAATTCCTGACCTCAAGTAATCTGGTTGCCTCAGCCTCCCAAGGTGTTGGGATTACAGGCTGAGCCACTACATTCTGCCCTCTCCTAGTATTTTTATTTGGATGTTATATAAGTGCTTCCAACGCTGTGGGGGCCATGCAAACCTGTTCCTGTGGTTGCAAAGAGGAAGCTCTTTAAGTAGGAGAGAATGAGGTTATTTCAGAAGGAAGTAAACCCAAGATTAGAGAGAGAGATATATAAATACAGACATGCACACATGTGTACATAGAAACATAGATAAATAGCAAGAACCATCTCCTACACCTGCTTACTTTTTAGCTTGAGGAGTTTGAAGTTTCTGTTGCTTGCAAACAAAAAGATTGAGGTTAATATGGTGGAAATATGAAGTCCCTGTGATTTTGTTAATGATCTAAAGGAGATGAGTTCATGGTAGAAGGGAAAGAAGTGAGAAAAGCTAGGTTGTCCTCTGCCACTTTCCTGTAAATCTTCGATTAAACTCATTTTTCAGATAGAATGTTGGGCCACTTCCAACAAGTCACTGTTCCCTGGAAGCTCCACACTTTCTTCTGCCTTTGCAAATGCCATCCTCTGTGCGTGCTCTTGGGATTGCTTGCCCCTTTCCTTTTTTGTTTCATTTCTGGTTAACTCCTCTTCATCCTTCAAAGCATTGTGCAAATCATTCATTCATTCATTCATTCATTCATTATTCATTCTTTTTTTAGCAAGAATTTATTGATTCAAAGGCTGTTCTAGGAGCTGGGGATATGACAAGGAAAATGACATTTATTTATTCATTCAACAGATCTCTTGAATGCCTGGTATGTACAAGAGGAGGGAATCCAGTGGTGAGTGAGCAAGACAAGGTCCCTACCCAGTGGGGGTTATTCTATTGGGAGATAAAAGAATAATTTAGGAGTGGGATGTGTATTTTGCAACTTATCTCAATTCTCCTCAATAGCTGTTTCTTGCATTTTTAAAGAAACTATGAGAAATGTGAGGAGAGAGACTGTGTCCTTCATCTCCTGTTTCCACAAGTGGCAGAGATCCAAGGAAAGGTGGCCTGGTTTGAGCCCAGCAGGGCTTCATTATTCATAGGGGATGCAGCCCAGTTTTGGCAGGGAGGAGGGGCTGCTTGTAGGAGGAGGGACTGGGCTTCCCAGAGGCCTGGTGGACTCCCCTCCAGCAGTGGGTGGGAAGAGGAATTTAATGAGCCTCTAAAGAAGACAATAAAGAAGATCCAAAGACCTGGCCATCTGGACTTCTGCTCTTAATGAGAAAGTAATCCTGTCTCCAGAAAACAGCTGGTTAAACTCAGAAGAGAAGCCATGTATGTTTAATTTCCATTGAAAGCTGTTTGATAGGCTCCATGGGCAAGGCTGTGACAGTCAGTGCCACTTAATGAGGCTGCCATGGGCTTCTCCAGCTCAGGGAGAGGGAAGTCAGGGGACCAGGGAGGTAGGATCAGGGCAGGGAAAATGCTGGAGGCCCTGGGAGGTGATTCCCTGGGTGCAGAGATGGGGCCAAGACTCCCGTGGTCAGGAGACCTATGGTGCCCTTAGAATCAGAGCTGAAGGGACTGTGGAGTTCATCTGGCCCAACCCCTTTATTAGATGAGAAAGCCGAGGCCCATAGAGGTTAGACAGCCTGATCAAGGTCAGACAGTAGGTGGTGACAAAGCCAGCAGTTAGCCCTGAATTCTCCTGACTCAGCAGGAAGCCAAGCCCCCTCAAGTAGGATACAGGAAACTTGGCTGCTACCCCACCATATATAGACATGTTTCAAGATTAGCGTCTGGTCCTCATTCTTTCTCTCTCCCTCCCAAGAAGAACTGAATGCCTGTATGTTCCGGGGATTGGGATAGGTGCTGACGACAGAGACTTCCAGGTATGGTTGCAGCCCTGAGGAGGTCACAGGCTTCAGGGGAGGAAGACATAATAACCACTAGGCAATGGCAGTTTGGTGTGGCCACGCAGGACACTTAATGACCTCTAAGTGCACAGAGCCCTCCTGGCTGTGCCTGGGAACTTCAGGGACCACCTTCTGGAAGACAGGATGCCTGTCCTGAGTCTTGAAGAATGAGAGGGAGTCCAGCATGGGGCAGGCTTTGAGCAGGCCAAGGAGATCCTGAGAATTTCATTTCAGACAAGTGACTGGTGATGGTGTGAAGGGTGAATCTAAGAGGAGCAGAGGCTGGCAGGGGAGACCTGTGAGAAGGCAGTCATCTTAAGGAAGAGATTATGAGGACATATGGTTGCAAGCGGTGGGCAGGAAGGAAAAGATGTAAGAATACATAAAAGGTAGCATAAGCAAACCTGCCAATTGGTGAAGAGGGGGAGTGAGGCAGAAGGAGGAGCCAGGCTGAGTCCTCAGGCTCTTCTTCCCCAGCCAGAGTCCTGATGGCTCCCTTCCGCAGCTCCAGGCTGCTGGCTGGCCATCTCCACGGACACAGCCTTCTGGCCTCTCAAACCCAAAGCTCCACTGGATTCTGCACAAAATCGTCTCCACCTCTTCATTTTCTGGTTTCAGTCAACGGTCCGCGACTGTCCTTTCCTTCAAGTCCCATTTCCAGCTTTTTGCTCCCCTTGTCGCCAGGGCTACCCTGTCCTTACCTTGGCTGAGCAGAGGACACCTCTCAGAGCAGCCCAGTGCGCCTGGCTCTCCCAGAGGCTGAGTTTTAAATGTGCATTTAATCACTTCCCCAAGTGGCTGCTTTTTACTCTGAGCAGCTGATTTATCTAAAATTTAGTTCTAAGTCCAAAACACATTTACCAAAAATTTGCTATTTGCTGAGCCCTCAGAATCTAATGATGAACAGGAGGTCAGTTTCTGGCCTCCAGGAAATGCTCAGAATACAAGGAGATCCTTCTCCACTTCTCAACTGCAAGACCCTCAACTCCAGGTCGCTTTCTTCACCTGGCTTTGGTGCATAGAATGGCAAAAAAAAAAAAAAAAAAAAAGAAATCTGATGTAAAAACAAAATAAATGAACAACACAAATCCCCTTTGTTTTTGCTTTTGTTTTTGTTTTTGTTTTGAGACAGAGTCTCACTCTGTTGCCCAGGCTGGAGTGCAGTGGCGCGATCTCGGCTCACTGCAAGCTCCGCCTCCTGGGCGCACGCCATTCTCCTGCCTCAGCCTCCTGAGTAGCTGGGACTACAGGTGCCCACTACCACACGCGGCTAATTTTTTTATTTTTTGGTAGAGACGGGGTTTCACCGTGTTAGCCAGGATGGTCTTGATCTCCTGACTTGGTGATCCGCTCCCCTCAGCCTCCTAAAGTGCTGGGATTACAGGCATGAGCCACTGTGCCCAGCCAAGCCCCTTTGTTATAATGGGCCAGAGGTTAGAACAATTTAGGATCTAGTGATACGTCTGTCTGAGAGAAAAAAAAATTTGGCTTTTAGCTTTATTGTAGGTGCTTGATAAATGTTTGCAGAATAAACGAACATCGGGGCTAACACAGCATTCATTGCATAGGTCCTGTAAGACCTGCCTGAGAACAGGGCCAGGAGCCACCCCTTGGCATACTCTACGCCTGTCACTGGGCCCAGCAATCACAGAACTCAGGACATGGTGAGTGGGTAAGCTCTCAGTTCTTATGATCACATTCACACTTTGTAAAAATCAGTGGTATTTATTTGCCCTGGAAAATAGCTGGATATTTAAAGTAGGTCCCTGCATCCTGAAATCTTTAATTATTCAAATCAATTCAACATTTACTAAGTAAGCACAGTGCAGGTTGTTCAGAGACATGACAGAACCAGTTCTGAGCCCCTGAGAATAGCAGTCTAGGTGGTGGGGGGATGGGGGTACAGCATGTGGCAGAAGTGTGAGCTCTGGGCGTCAGGCCCGTGTTTCACCCCAGGTCGCCCCCCCCCCAGCCACTGCAGTTTGGGCAGGCTACTGACACTGTCAGAGCTTTGGGCTTTTGTCCCTGCCTATCTCACCTTAGTGTGTTGCGTGGACTGTAAGAGACTGTATCAGGGCTGGATTAGGGCTGTCATGACAAAATACCGCAGACCGAGGAATGTAAACAGATACTTATTTCCTCACACTTTTGGAGGGCAGAAGTCCAAGATCAAGGTGTTGGCAGGGTTGATTTCCTCTGAGGCCTCCTTCCTGGGGTTGCAGATGGCCACCTTCTCACTGTGTCTTCATATAGTCCTTCCCCCGTGCACCCCTGGTGTCTCTTTTTGTGCTCTAATTGTGCCTTCTAAGGACATCAGTCAGACTGGATTTTAACAATCTCATTTTATCTTAATCACCTCTTTAAAGGCCCTGATCTCCAAATACTGTTATATTCTAAGGTACTGGAGGTTAGGACTTCAACATATAAATTTTGGGGAACACAATTTTGCCCATAACAAAGACCAAATAAAATCAGTGTGCCACACCACACCATACTGTACCATACCATACTGTGGTACCATATCCTACTATACTAGATTGTACTATAGTACAAAACACCTAGTATGATGTACCAGCCTGGTACATAGTAATTTGAATCTCTCTCCTCCTTCCCCTAGTGGGATAATAAAAGTTCACAGTAGGCCAGGTGTGATGGCTCATGCCTGTAATCCCAGCACTTTGGGAGGCCAAGGTGGGCAGATCACCTGAGGTCAGGAGTTCAAGACCAGCCTGGCCAACATGGTGAAACGCTGTCTCTACTAAAAATACAAAATTAGCCAGGCGTGGTGGTGGGTGCCTGTGATTCAAGCTACTCTGAAGGCTGAGGCATGAGAATCACTTGAACCTGGGAGATGGAGGTTGTAGTGAGCCAAAATCATGCCACTGCACACCATCCTGGGCAACAGAGTGAGACTCTGTCTACAAAAAGAAAAAAAAGTTAACAATGACAATTTTTAGATAGAGGAAATGTGAAATTTGGCCCCTGTGGGTATAAATTGTCACTAAAATATGAATAAAGGTGATCCAAATTAATGAGTTTCCATTATCCAAGCTGTTTTGGAGATTCATATTTTGTGAAAGTTAGGTTTATTGAAGTATAAATATACATACCATATAATTCACCCTTTTAAGTGTTCAATTTGTCCAAGGAGTTTTAACAGATGTGAATAGTCATGTAATGACCACACAATCAAGAGGGGCCTTCATGTTCTTTTGTGATTTCCTTCCCACTCTTGGCCTTTTGCAACATTGATCTGTTTTCTGTCTCTACAGTTTTGACTTTCCCACTGTGTCATATAAATGGAATTATATGGGACACAGTCATTTGTAATTAACTTCTTTCACTGAGCAAAATACTTTTGAGATTCATCCATGTTGCTGCATCTTGAGTTGGTTATCACTTACATGGATTTTTGTTATCAAGTAGTATTCCATTATATGGATATACCACAATTTGTTAAATCATCTGCTGGTTGATGAACATTTGAGTGGTTTCTACTTTTTGATGATTATGAACAGAGCTGTTATGAATATTAAAATACAAGCCTTTTTGGACATATGTTTTCCTTTGTCTTGGATAAATATCTAAGAATTGTGTTGCTGGTTGACTAAGGAAATGCTGAACTTTTTCACAAACTGCCAACTGTGTAGCATTTTTGCACCCGCCATTGGCAAAATATGAACGTTCCAATAGTTCCACACCCTTGCACTTGGTACTTTTAGTCTTTTTTAACGTTAGCCATTGTAGTGAGTGTGGAGTGGTATTTCACTGTGGTTTGGCTTGTATTTCCCCAAGGGCTAATGATGTGGGGTACACTTATCAAATATGTGCAAACATATATACACCTATGTCAGATATATGCTTTTCACATGTCTTATCACAGTCTGTAAAATTTTTCTCAACAGTGTCTTTGAAGAGCAGAAGTTTTAAATTTTGGCAAAGTCTAATTTGTTAATTTTACTTCTGTGATTCATGATTTTTGTCTGCTATCTAAACATCTTTACTTAATCCAAGGTCACAAAGGCTTTGTCTTCTATTTTTTCTTCCAAAAATTTAGACTTTAGTCTTTACACTTAGTAGTATGATCCATTTCAGGTTAATTTTTGTGTGTGGTTTGAGGTTAGCATCAAGGTTAACTTTATACATATGAATGTCCAATTATACCAGTACAATTTTTTTAAAAGGCAATCCTTTCCCTCATTGAATTACTTAGACACTTTTGTCTAAAATCAGTTGGCCATATATGTGTGGACCTATTTCTGGATGCTATTCTGTTCCATTAATTTGTCTATACCGATTGTAACATCATACTTTCTTGATTGTTGTAGCTTTGTAGTAAGTCTTCAAATCAGGTAGTGCCAGTCTTCCAAATTTGTTCTTCTTTTTCAAAATTGTTCTTGCCATTCTAGTTCCTTTTCATTTCTCCATAAAGTCTAGAATCAGTTTGCCAATTCCTACACAAAACCAATCAGGATTTTTATTGGGATTACTTATTATCTACGAGGAAATTCAGTTTTTATAAATTAGATGAATGCCATTCCAAATTGTGGATAATGTTTGAAAACAAGCTTTTGGTATTTCAGTAAACTGGTTATTTTTAATTAGGTTGAATATTTACAAACCTATGATTGACATCTCCCCTTCTGATCCTAGGATGCAATTAAATAAAGAAAACCTCTGTGATTCTCTGGTGCTGACAACACCCTGGAATGCATCTACAGCTCCAGGGCCGCCATTTTGTCCTAAGAGGAAGCCAGCTTCCTCCCTCAGGTGAACTCTGTGTATGTTTGTGATGGTGAGGGAAAACCTAACAACCCAGGCCCAGGAGAATCTGTCTGAGGCCCTCCCAAATACTCACCCTTCTCTCATTTGTCCAGAGCAAAGTTCATCCGGTTTATAAAAAGTGGTCTCCCTCAGCACAAGAACACCGCAGGCCCCCAGAGGAAAGTCTTCTGGGAAGAGGTTAAGGAGAGGCTGAGAAAAAGCCAGGACAGAGGCATGATATTCTGGAATCATTGCCACCACTAGTGCAGGGTCTTCTAGAGTAGGGGCCAGAATTGCCAGACAGCCAGCTCCCCTGGGGCTACTCTCAGAAAGCAGGCATTTCAGCAGCAGAATTGTTGCCTGTTTTCATACTGTGAATTGTTAGCGGGTTCTAAATAGACCATTCATGTTTTCCCTTTAGCACAGAAGGGGCTTACAACTCCAAATACCGCCATGGGTCTGACTGTTTCAAGTCAAAACATGTCCCAAACCACAGCCCTTGGGTGAGAGGAAGGGCTGGCCAAGGGCTTTGGAGGAAAAATAACCACCCACCAGCCTGGAAATTAGGGAGTTCACAGGAGGCCGAGTTGCCTTGCTCACAGACGCTGTAAGACTGAGGAGTTTTACCCATCGGGGTTAATCTGACAGTCACCTTCCCAACCAGTGCCTGCCTCCACCTCCCCTTTGCTCCCGGAAGGAAACCCAGGTCAAGAGGACGGAATGGTTACTCATGTCATGTGTGCTCAGCGGCTGCCCATCTCAGGGTCAGCGGTATGAACAGAGCACTCTGGAGGGGCAGGGTGAGGTTGCTTTGTGGGTAGTGGGATGCCACCTTCACTGTCCTTCAGTCCAATAAGACATGTAGCAAATGTAAATAAATCCAGTGACAACACATGAACAAGTCGTTGGCAACGAAGTTCCTTTGACACAAAGCAGGAGGCTGCTGAGAGCAGTGGGAAGCCCTGGGCTGATGGGCCAGGATTGCATAGTAACTCACAGGAACAGGTCTCTCTGGAGTGGCCTGGGGAGAAGAGGGCAGAACTCATGACCAATAGAGACTATCTCCAGGTCATCTGGGTGATGAGTAGAAAAGCTCCAGAAGATAGCAGGAAGCTTGAGAAGGCAGCATAGGAGAAAGAAGAGGGAGGAAGGATCTCCACGTGGTAGTTGCTGGGAGGAAGGTCTGCCTGGGACCCAGGCTGGCCAGGGGTGGGGACTGGCTGCTTCTGCTCACAGTCTCGGCAGTGCTCATCCACTAGTGAGAGGTTGTTGGTGAGATTTGGTCCAGGAGGGACAAATATAGGACAGCTGTTTTGGTTGAACAAAGGAAGGCTAGGACATACTGGATGGGAGGTGGAGAAGGTGGCAGTGGTGATGCTGGCAAACGGTGTAACCAAAGTGTGATGATGATGGCATGGTAGCCCAAGGCACATGTGTGAGTGGCACTGAATGGCTGTGTGCCTGGGGACCTGAGTTGGTATTATGGCTCCATCACTTCCTGCTGTGTGACCTTGGGGATGATATTCAACTTCTCTGAGGCTCAGTTTCCCCAGCCGTAAATGAGTGATCAGCACCCATTTATAAGGGATTGTCGGGATTATGTCAGAGAACATTTAGTCACTGCTCAATAAGCAGCAGAGACCGTAATGAGAATGGATCAACTGGGGACCCAGCAATGGTCTTGATGCCACATTTCACCTGAAGGATAAGGACTTTGCCACAGTTTGGTAGACTCGGCTTCTGCTAAGAAGACTGTCTCACTGGTAACTTGAGGGCAGGAACTCAGGGCTGAGCATGTTTCAATGTGGGAAGAGGCCTCAGTGTGCCCTGGGGTCTTCTTACGCGTCCTGAGGACTCTACTTATTTCTATGTTGGAGGCTACTCAAGCTTTTCTTTTCCAATTACGTCTAAAGGGGGAAGGGGGAGACAGGTGTTTGAAGCCACCTCTGTGGCTTGTAACAGGAGCCAGAGAGGGCCCAGGGCACCCGAATCCCACTGTATTGGCAGAAACACAAATACACAAATACCAGATGGATAATCTCAAGGATAAAAGAGGATTTAGGGTGACCTGATTTAAAGCTTCCCTTTTTCCTTTTTTGGGCAAAGCCTGGGAGTAGGGGGTGGGAACTCAAGACAGAGCCTTGTTAGAGTCTTGAATTTTTCACTTGTAGAGTGATGGAGCTTTGGAAAGGGGTTTCTCCTTCATGTTTCCCTCCCATCACATGCCATCAAACCTGATCTTTAAATCTAAAACCCCATTTGTATTCCAGTCTGATCATGGGAGACTTGTTTGCCTGTGGGCCCCAGCTTGTTTGTGATTGACAGGAAATGTCCAGAGGAGTCTACAGCAGACACAAAAAGCCTCTGGGAAATCAGCCAGCACTCCTCCCAGCATCCCCACCCACTAGATGGGCCACCGGGGAGCAGGATGGTGGCAGATCAGTCTCTACAATGGCTTTTTATTGGATTTTCTCTGTTGGTTGTATTCCACGCTATCAGTCCCTGATAGGACAGCAATCCACGAGAACCTAGCGTCAAGTTGATGGCCAAGTGCCGAGCATACCAATGACCAGAACTCTGCAAACAATTGGAGCAAGTGCTTGAAATCCCAGCCATGAGCCTGGCCGCTCTACATGAGGTCATGCATATGTCTTAGGTAACATACCAGTTGGCAATTACCAAACTCACCAGGATAATTTTCTTTTACCAGGGCTCCAACCACTGCAGCCCCCATTATAGTAACAACCTCTGATCCTCCTTCCAAAGGCATCAGGTGTGTAAGTCCTGCTTTTCTGTTTATTCAGTGGAGGGGACCCTGCAGAGAGGACAAGCAGCTACTGTCCTCAGCCCCTTTAAGCCAGGGATCCCTCCTTCATACAAAGGCGTTCCTGGGGATTTGCTTTCCTTGCGGTTTGTCGGTCATGTCTTATAGGGAAGGGGCTCATTGCCTGGATGCCTGTTCTAGCCTGAATGTGCCTTCCACAGCCGGCGTGTTCTGAGGGATGGGGGGCAGTTGGTTCGGGAAAGGGTAGGACAGGAGCAGGTCTGGGCTGTTGCCTAAGGTTAGCTCAGAGGGATAAAACTCCTGCACAGTAAAGGAGTTCTCAGCAGAGGTTAGCAGGTCTCCTGTCAGGGTGGCTTCAAGAATTCTTTCTTCAGAATGGCTTGAGCAAAAGCATATCTGGGAGCCAGATGAACTTGAGGCCTTTCCCTAGCCTGAACTCTTGGTCTTGTAGGGGCTGGTTCACTCTCTTATCCCATTTCAACAAGAGGGACGCTCCTTCATGCATCACCGGGGAGTCCCTGCACAGAACCTACCCATTCGTGGCTGCCCATTCTCACCACCTTCTCTTGAAGGATTCTTTCGAGTTCCTTTCCTGGGCTCTTGAAGCCCCTTGGAGTACGTGTTTGCAAACCTGCACCCTACCATCCCCGAGATCTTCAGAGGCGGGCTTTAGTCTGTTCAGATTTGTTTGCCGGTGACCAACTCAGTGGCATGCAGGGTGGACAAGTGGTTCTTAAACCCTCCCTGTGGCTCAGTTGCCTGAGGTGAGATGATATTCACAATGCCAATGCCTGGCCCCATGCCCAGAGATTCTGACTCAACTGACCTGAGGTCTGGACATGGGCAGTCTAAGCTCCCCAGGTGATTCTATGTGCAGCCATGATGGAGGCCCAAAGGAGACCATCAACGAATCAAAACGGTGACTCTGACCAAGTGACACCTCCTTTTTTTAAATTTCTCTTTCTGGTGGTGAGGAAGCAGATTCTCAACCTCTATTCATCCTTAGCATTTATCCATGGTTAATATCATTTGTTTGAGCCATACAACTCTTGGAGAACCAAGTTCTGGAGGGAGAAGCTATTGGCAGGAGTGTCTGGAACTGCACGGAAGAACTCACTAAGTCTTATAAAATCCCTGCCTGCAACAGGTTGCGTGCTCTCATTCTCCTCCAGCTCTACTCCGTGCCTGCCACGGTTTACTACACTATAGATCCTGGCTCCCAAACTTGGTACTTGTCAGAATCCCCCACTCCAGTAGTTACAAATAAGACCTTTTGAGGGGTCAGATGTGAGAGGCGGGGTGTGTGTGTGTGTGTGTGTGTATGTATATGTGTGTATTTAAAGCCCCCTCAGTGATTCCTCTTACACATTTGCAGAGTGGGAACTGCCATCCCATGTCATCTCAGCTGGTCAGTCCATGTTGCTCAAAACTCTGGGGTGTGCTCTCCCCTGAGGGACTCTGAGTCCTTGTGGAAAGAGTTGTGGCAAGTCCAAAAGGGCTGTGTGTGAGGGTCTGGCAGGTGGGGGGCAGGCAGCCCTGGGGGGAACATCCATGTGGACAAGATGTTTTGTGCCAAATTGTGACACACCCAAGAAGACTGAATAGAGCCTCATCCAGGGTGAAGATGAGTGAGATCTGATCCGAAAGCAATTGTTGAGGTCCAGTCCCACATGCCGCACGCTAAAGCTGTGGGACTTCAGAGGAAGAGAGTCTGGGACTTTGGATTAGTAACATGATGTGAATGGATGAAGTTAAAGCTTTGTCTCCTTCTTCCCATGTCATCTACATAGGAAAACTAGAGACAAGGACATAGAAATAGGAGATGAAGCCGATTTGAAAAGCCACCAGAGCTCTGAGAGGAGTAGTACCCATTCTGTGTCACACCGTCACCGTTCTCACCTGTGGCTGACTGCAGCACCTGAAGCTCGACCAGCTGCAGTCTGTCACCAACATGAAGTTGCTCCTAGAGCACTCTTTATTCCTTTAAAAATGATAAAATACTACAAGCACGCAGGACTATAGAGAATATTGTCCCTATGTCTCCATATTTGCTTCAGCTGATGTTTTAAAAGACTAGAACATTGTTAACCCTCACCTGTGCCATTTCCTGCCCTCTCCCTGCTCTTCAGAAATTGGTATTTATGTTTCCCATGAATGTTTTTATACTTTTACTACACATGTAAGTATCCACACATAATAGATGATATGGTTTTGCAAGCTTTCAAACTTTACATAATGTCTTACTGTATCCTTTGCATGTTTTTCATTCACTGTTGTGTTTCTGAGGTTTATCGCTGTTGATACAAGATCAATTTCATTATTATCTATTCATTCTTTTTCTGATGGGTGCTAAGATTGTGTCCCATTTTTTACTGTTAGAAATCACGCTACAACATTATTTACAATGTATGTTCTGTAGCCATGTCCTTAAACACAGGTGTTCGACTCTGCGATCATCGCGGCCCTCAGACCTGCTCCTCGCCTGGACTAGGCTCTGCTCTGGGGTCACCCTTCCCCAGCATGCAACTTGACTCTTGAAGACCAAGTTTCACTTGAAGACCACGTCTTACACCAGAATTCTCCCTGGATCATCCTTGTCAGGGATTCCTACCCTACCTTGCCACCCACACCTGGCCCCTCCTAAAAGGAATGTTCTTTGGCAGGAACGAAGAGCATGTGCTCGGTTGTAGGGTGAGGAGACCTCATGTGAGTGGTCAGTTTTAACTGGACCTCAAAGGAGGCTGTTTCCAGAGGCAAGGAGAAATGGGCGAGTTTTCTTGGCGAAGGGGCAGCAAGAGCCAGCATAGGCAAAGGAACGTGGCAGTGTCAGGAGAGGACCAGGCAAAGAGCTGGCCAGCAGATAGAAGCTGAGTGCTGCTGGAGAGTAGGAGGCTGGATTAGTAACATGATGTGAACTGAGGAAGTTAAACATTTGTCTCCTCCACCAGATCACTGCATTTTAGCTTTGTAGAAGGAAGCGGTCTGGAGACCCTGAGGAGCAGAAACAGTGGCTCACTCCTGTGCTTCTGTGGTCCGTTTCCTCACTTTTCCCCTTCCGTCAAGTGTTGAGGCTCTGTGGAGTTCAGCTTCCTCTTCCCTCCATCACTCACATCCCACTTCCCATCACCGGCTTCCATGCAAGAGAACTCCAGGTTACTGGCCTCGGGCAGCAGTCCAGCTGTTACCAGTAAACCGGAAGCTGACGTCACTAACAAGAGTTCAGGGAGCACCAAGAGGCAGACCAGAGGTCTCCTAAGCTTGACTCCTCTTCGGCACGAGACTAAGGAAGCGCCCCAAGTGCCAGTCAGAGGTGTGGGAGACCAGCTTGTGTGTGTGTGAGAGAGACAGGGGAAGGCAGGTGGAGTTAGGGAGCTCTTTCAGCTTAGCTGGGCTTAGTGATTTCAAGTGAGCCTCTGCTGGGAGAAATGGGTTTGTTGTTACTGAAAGAACAAGTTTGGGTCTCAAGTTTTCTTTTGCCTTATTTGACAGCTCATAAAACTCGGCAGCAAATCTGAACTTCCAGCTCCACGGCTTGGAGGAAGAAGCCTAGGAATAGTTATCGACTCCTTCCCCTGTCCTTGGCTTGACCTCCCTCCCTCCCTCCTTCTCACCACACCATTTAGAAATCATGAAGACAATCTGTTCCCAAGAGCAAGGGTGGAGGGTGGAAGGCTGGCTGGGCTGATGGGACCAACGCTTGTCAGAAATGAACAGGCCCATGCGACAGTGAAGACAATGCAGAGGGAAAGAGCTTTTGGCTTCATGCTTTGACAAAGTGCCCTGAGACTGTATGTGCATGTGTGTATTTCTGTTCGGTAAATCCTGGAAGGCCAGTGCAGTGGGAGAATCCAGATGTTTTCAGCCTCCAAAATGTGCCAGGTAGTTATAGTTGACAGTGGAGTATGTGAGAAACTATACGGTACTGGCCTCATTCTTCATGCTGCCACTCTGGCCTTTGACTTTGGAGTGGGGAATTTCTTAAATTCACATATCCCTGACCCCTTTTGTGGGTGACCCAGGCCCTGGCATACACTGTGCAATTAACAAATGTCAGCTGGATGAGTAGAATGAATAAACAAAAAAGAGTCATTGTGTAACAGAAGGTTGTTTATTAAGCACTTCCTGTGGGAGCTCCTCAAGTCAAACTCATGAGAAAATGACGGTTTTTAGTAGGCTACAGAAGGTTAAGTGACTTGTCCAAGGTCTCATAGACAGGACTGTGTGTGTGCACATGGCGTGTGTGTGTGTGTGTGTGTCTGTGTGTAGTGGGGAGTATGCAGGAGAGAAGGTTCATGGCATTATTTTATGCATTGCCCATTCTTGCACCTTCATCAAGTCTGAATTTGTGAATTTGCTGAGGCTGATAGGACAGTGTGGGTTGTCGCTGGAAGTTGGAGGAGGTGACAACCAGGTTAGGGGCCTTCCATGTGGATGCCTGCTGTACCACATATCCTGTAAAAACAGAACATTTACGAATGGTAAGAGAAGCCCTTATGTACACAAAATAGGGAGGGCAAAAGAGAGGAGGGACAAGGACACCAAAAGGGTCTTTTGCAGATATTTAGTATGGCCTCCTCCATGAGAAAGGAAAGAAGAAAGACATAAAAGAGAACAAAGCCAGGCCAACTCTTAAAAATTATTTAATAGAAAGTCCAATGTCAAAATGTAACAATAAACAAAAATACACATGTATAAATATGTATATATAATTAGACCTATACACTTTCTCAGACCCTTTTCAAAATGGAATAGAATCATCATTACATCTTGGTGGTCAAATCAAAAATAATATTCAAGCGACATGGGCCCACTTCTGCGTGGGGGGTAGTACTACTGGAGCACTTCGAGGGTTCAAAGAATTCCAATCAGGAGAGAGCTGGGGATATTGCCAGTGTCCTTTTCTGGAGACCCAGAGAGGGAAGGTGAACAATTGCATGGCTCTGTCCAGTGTACCTGACCTTTGCTTAGCACCTGTAGCCACTACTGTCTAGGGATAGCTCTCCTTTAGGGTTTTGAATTATTTACATTTATGTTGTTCGTGAGTGAGTTTTCTTGCCTCATCTCCCAGATTTGAAGTTCCTGGGGATTCTGCCTTAGGACTTTCTTATTCTGCAGGCCAAATGTTGCACAGTGGTTTGGGGTGCTATTCTGGTGTGCTGATTTGCATTAAAGCAAAGGTGTTCAAAGTGAGATGTGTACATACCAGGAGGTACCCAAGGTCTCCCTCAGGAGTTCAGAGAGAAAATGCCAGACCTCTGTTTATAATATTTTGTGTCTTATTCATTTAAAGTTTCTATGCTGTGTACTTTTTATAATGTGCCTAATATATTAGTACAAAAGTAAAGGGATATATGCTTTACATAAATTAATAAACATACAGAGAGAGTGCATCTCACAAAGATTTTGCTGACAGGCATGTGTAATTGAAACAGATGGGGGCCCACTGCTTTGCAGAATTCATGTGCAGGCAGAGTGGTTAGGGAGGCCACCTTCCGGGCTCCCACGCTCACCTGAGGAAGCCTCTGCAGGTGTTCAGAAGAGCAGTGCTCCAAGATACCTCCCAGACCTGATTGAGAGGTGATGCTTCGTAATCTTGATGCAAGATTTTCCTTGAATGTAAGGCCACGTTCCTAAATAAAATGCAAATACCCTTGGGAAGAGCAAATATGCAGCCATTAACAACCAGCATGGAGGCATTTTGATCCTTTCCTGGCAATGAGGTGGAGGTGAGTAGGAAGTGGGCCAGGGTAGAAAATGGGGAGAGGTGCCCTAAGGCAAACTTGGCTTATATTCCATGAACACATTGGCCCTAAGGGGACCTGCCAGGGCTCTAGTTTTTAAATGGGTGAATGTGAGGCCAAATGTTTGTTGGTTTCCAGTATGAGGATTACCGCTGGACAAACTCTAATCTAAACACCTGGGCCTGTGGAATATCTGAGTGGGAATTGCTAGCCACAGAATTACAGACTCCTCAGGGAAGAGCCAGAGGAAGATCTGGAAAAAGTGGCTGTTTGAGCTAACATCTTTCCGAGGGGCCAGAAAGCTGGTGTTGCTGTTGAGTATGCCAGGAGGGCAGCGGTGGGGGTTTTGCAAAAAAGGTCAGCCCCAAGGTGCAGCAAGGCCCAGCGTCCCTTAGCTAGGAAAATTGCCTTCAGCCCCAACTCCTCCAGCCTCTCAGGGGAACTGTCTTCTGTTTGAGCTTTTTCTTGAGTTTCTGTAAACAGTGTTGGCTTATAGCTGGTCTTTTGATACGTCTAATTCTTTTCCTTTCTCCTAAACATTTTTCTAATTATTTTTCTGGGGTGGGGAGGGGGAGAAAAAAACAATGCTCTAAACTCTGAGGTTATTTGGAAAACCTAAAAGGCACTGCAAGTTGTCTCCATAGAGAGATTCCGCTTGTCTCTGAGCCTTCCCTGACTCACATCTGCAGAGCTCCCAGCTCTGGCAGCCTCCAGGTGCCTGCGAGGTCTTCCCTCCACAGCTGTCTAGGCCTGTGGGTATTTTCCACTTGCATACAATTTGTCTGTGCTTTTTAAAAGTCTCCTTTCTTTGGCAGGACTCGGGTGTGTATTTGGGACCCAGCAGAGGCTTGGCCACCGGGTGTATGTGACCTAATCCAGGGGAAGGCTGTTCAAGAGAGCTGCCTTTAGTTAGGATCACACACTAGACAGGGAAGCCCTCTGCTGCTTCCCGTATATTTATTTTAGGGTGCATTCTCATCCCTGGGTCTAGGCCAGCCTGGTCCCAAAAGGTATTTTTAGCCTTGGTGGCTCTAAAGAAGGTCATGCTGACCCAGAGCTGTCCCCTTTATGTCTCCAAACCAGATCCAGCCCAGGTTAAAGTCCTTGAATTCGAATAGCTTTTGGCAGAGGAAGAGGAGTTGGGGCTGGGTAAGGGACAGAGGACACCCTGGGATAAATCATCTCAGCAAGCACCCGTGCACTGCCGCGGTGAGGAGGGAAAGCCCGGCCCTGATTGTGACCACACCTTACCTGTCTGGAGGACCTCAGCAGTGGGCTGCAGACGACACAGCACCACCTAAAGCTCTTATTTATGCTCCCTGAATCCCCGGCAAAGCCCCAGGAACCCTCTGTGGCTGGCCCGGCTCACTGTCCTGTCCTTGTCTCTTGCTCTTCTCTCTCCCTCTACAAGTCCAAGCCCCAGCCTCTGTACTGCAGGCTGGCCCTGGACAGTCCACACTGGCCCTCCTTTGGGCTGAGTCCTGTGCTGTCCTCTCAGCCTCAAGTCCTCTAGTAACACTCTCCCTCAGCCCTCTGACACATCTGGGCTTTGATATCACCTCTTTCAGGAAGCCCCTGATTACCAGAACTGGGCTGGCTGCCACCGTGAGATGCTCCCACAGCACTCAGGACTTTTCCCTGTAGGGTACTTCCACACTGCCTCCCTCGCTATGGCTAGGTTCCTCGAGGGTGGGTTTAGTTCAATTGTGCTTTGCTTGCAATTAGCACAGTGCCTGGAGTGTACCAGGGGCTCCAGAAATAAATGAGTTCAGTGAATGAATCCTTAAGACTGGAAAGGCAATGCTAAAAATGCTACACCTGGGTCAACCCAGATGAAGGACCCCAACTCCACACACTGGGGTTAGAGCATCCCAGTGGAGCTGCTGAAATGCCACAGTCAAGTCCACATGGATGAGGGGGATGGTGTGTGAGGCATGCGGTGGTTGTATGTGGCTGGACCAGGCACATGACATTAGGGATGTGTCCATTATGCGTGTAAGGCTGGGAAAGGATGTCAGCCACAATACCCCAGCTGGCGGCCCAGACGAGTCAAGCAGATGTAGTAGGGCATCCGGGCACAGACAGGGCACAAAGTGAGACGAGTAGCAGACCTCGATTCTCCCATGTGAGTTGAACTCAAACTTTCTCAAGAGTGATGGCTGGTTTTTCCTGTTTCGGTATCCCTATAGTTATACTAATACTTTCCTAGACATTATCTTGGAGATTACAGAAAGGCAAAATACAGCTCTTTCTTGAACTATTTCAATGATAAATTTCCTTTCTCCATGTATCTCTCTGTATATGTATGTATGCGTGTGTATGTGTATGTGTGTTAAGAAAATGGATCAGAATCTAAAATCCTAGTAAGGCAGCTGCCTGGATCTATTCCAGGAAAAGAATAATTTTATGAATTTGCATCTTGGTTTGAATGGAAAAACTGGCTTGAAATCTATTGCAAAATTTTCTTTGCTAGCTCGCCTGTCAAGAGAGAACAGTCCTTGAAAGTCTGGACTGAAATGCCAGGACACAGGGCCTATTCTCTCCCTTTGGAGTCCATGCCAAGAGGTCCCCCTAAGGCTCTAGAATTATTTTCAACCCTAGAGACCCTAAGGGATCTCTGCCTGAGTTCATGGTGTTCTTCATACTGCCTCTAAGTCTTAATCAAATTCAAAGCCTTGGGCTAAAGATGGAAGCAAAGAAGGGCGAAATCAGGGTAGAGAGGGCAGACACTATCAGAATGGAGCCTTCAGTTTAGAGGTGAATCTTCCCGAAATAGAGCAATTTCTGTGGTTCCCAAGTTATAAGGGCCATTGCCCACATCATGATGAAGGGACATGACAGCTGCCAGGTTAGAAAGAAGCAGGATCTTGGGGGCCACATTTCAAAGGAAAACTGGACATGACAGCCCCTTTACACAGGGACATTCTTTTGCTTCCTTCGAACAAAGTAAGTAAGGGTGGGAGTAGGTCCCTTCTAGGCAGCACCTTTAACAGTTGCTATGGAGACATGAGTCATCTTTAGAGGATGTGATTTAAGAAGCAAGAAGAGGAACTCTGAGGAGTTCCTGGGCTCTTCCGACCTTGGAACAAGTTATTTAAATGTCTATCCAAGTCATTACATGACTATCTAAAACACGTAAGGTGTCAAAAGAGATTCGCATCTAGTTTCAGTGCTTAAATGGACCTGGAACATACAGATCCCCGGTCCAAAGATCAAAAAGAGACATCAAACCCTAGCCCACAAGAAAGGATTTCAATACAAGTCAGTGGTCCAGCATTGCCTTTCCTTCATGCTTGGAGATCAGATTGTCCCAGACCCCCAGGCAGGTTAAGACTTTTAACCTTAAAAAGATACAGCTTGTGATGAAACAAGCCTTGGGAACCCAGGAAAGGAATCACAGCACTAGAAAGCCTGTTCTGGTTGCATCTGGTTTCTAACTGCAGAAATACCTGGTTCCTTTTCCAGATGCTAGAAGGATTCCAAGGGGAGAGATGTGTGCCTAAATTCCCAAAGCCTTTTCCTCTGGGCACTGAAGTCCTCCTGTTAGCCAGTGGCCTCTCCTGGTGTGTGTGCAGCTCAGACAGGGGAGGCCAAATAAAACACTCCCCATGAGGAAACCAAGCTGGTGAGGAGCCAGAGAGAGATTCTGGAAAGCAGATGCCCCCAGGGGTTGTTTTCACAGTGTTGTGAAGGGCATATAGTCACAATAAAAAGAATTTGGAAAATACTTGAAAGACATCTTTCCTTCTTTCAACATAGGCATTTACGTTGGATAGATGCATTCCACACTTAAGATCTATTATTTAGAACGTGGGGGTAATAGATCCACTTCACAGGATTATCAGGAGGATGACACAAAACAATTATAAAATGCCTAGCACAGTATCTGGCACAGAGTGAGTATAAATGACAAATATTAGTTCCTTTTTCCTCTTCTCCTGAGAGTAGATTCCAGATAAGGTACAAGAGTCTCCTGAAAAACATGGCATAGCTTGTGAGTCCTAAGGTTTGTCCCAGAGGTATTCACTCATAAGCCTCATCTTTACCATAGCTTTTTGACCCTTTTCCAGAGACATACAAAAAGGTGACTGCTGAAGTCAAGGATACCATTCCCCCCTTGGAAAAACACATCCATTCATTGGCAAAAGGCAATTTATAGACCTCATTGATGGAACTCCAAAAGGTTTATTGCAGGCACATGTGTAGTGTGACAGCCAACTGCCTAACCCAGCTCCTACCAGGCACAATGGAGTCCAGGCATCCACTCATGATATCATGAGGCCAAAGTTCCTGCTTCAAGCCACCTTTTCATTATGCCCCTAAATACACATTCCCTCCCCACCAATCATGCCTTATTATTTTTTTGGTTGGGGTTTTAAACAACAAAAAGTCCAATCTCTGAGAGGTATGAAGACATAAAGCTCTGAGAATGCCTTCCAGCAGGGAAGCGTGGAAGGCAGATCTTACGTAAAACTGTAGTGTGCAATCTAATATCCTTTTTCTTTAGGGGAGGCAGGAAGGACAGAACTTTAGATACCAATTATTTTGCCTTTCATAAAGAACATATCAGAGTCCCGAAGTCTAAGATTCCAACTCAGTATTTTCTTGGATTAAGAATTTGAAAATATTTCTTCCTTTAAAACTCAACATGTTTAACCATGCTTCTTTTCTATGACTAGTAGAGATAGAACACTTCTAAATTCTCGCCCAGTGTCAAAGCTGGACTTGTAATCCACATGCCAACCTGCTTCACAGGCAACGAGGTAAAGTTTGTAAGAGGTATCATCTCTGTTTTTTAGCAGGCTTATGGGAGAGTCTTGCCCTAAGAGAAAAACAGGGATGAGGCTGGGAAGAGGATAAAGTTATAGCAGGATAAAGTTATAAGAAGATAACAAAGCAGGATGACATCACATGGGACTAAGAAGGGGACTGCATCATCCCTGGACCTGCTCCTGGGGGCTGTCGGCTTGTGGGCGTGGCCGCTTCAGATGCCCAGGTGAGCCCTGACACAGAGGTGCTTCCTCACCTTACAGTGAGGAGCGGATGGGGCCAGTACAAAGACTGAAGAACCAGCCCTCCTCCTGGGTCCGTCTTTGCTAAATTGAGTCATTCCAGCCTAGGCTCAGATCATGGGCACTGTGGATGGAGAGAGACCCGTCTTCCAGCAGGCTGCTGTGTGCGTGGCTGCTGCCGTTTCTGAGGACTGACCTAGTTTTCTCATCTCTGGACTTTATACCTTCTTTGTCCCTAAATAGACCACAACACCACTCTGTGTTCTCTGCAAGCCTGGGGCTAGGAAGCATCGCTGAGGTAAAGGCCTTTTTTAAGGTTCTCTGCCAATACCAAACACGTCTTCAATTATGAGAGCAGTACTCCATGATCCTGAATCTCCGCCAACCAAAAGAGAGCTGTGCACACACTGCTGAACTTTTACAACTCTACAACTCAGAGGACATAAGGCATGTGCAAGCCAGCTGTAAATCTTGTTGACAGTCTTGCCCCACCCACTGGCCACTAGGCAGCTGGATTTTCAATTTCACCCCGCACACGGCCAGTCTATCAACCCTCTCTGCTTAATGCTCTCAGTTCATTTCTCATCATTTTTCTACCTCCACTCACCAGGCCACGTCCCCTCCCTTCCTCCTTCCAGCTTCCTGAGCCCCATACATATAACAACTAGCAGAGTGCACCAGCACATACATTGGATTATTCTTTTCATTGTGTCTGAGCCAATCTGCTTAATGTTCACATACACATGGGGAAAAAAAGGTAAAATATTTTTGCTTTAGATCCTTTCAGAAGGCATAAAAAAATAAAGTACAAACACGAATCACTTGACAATTTTATGATTAAAACCAACAAATGGAAAACAGACAGTGTTGGGTGTTGCTGACATAATCAAGCATTTCATGCGGATTTCTGGATGTACCAAATGTGTCTGAAGAACTCACTTTCGCACAACAAAGATGTATCCAGTGTTAAACACCGGAGCCAGAACCCGGGTGAAAAGCTGGTGGTTCAGGGCAACATCACTTCCGGCTTTATTAAACACTCAAAAGTCAGGTTCCCAAGAAACGCTTGGATCTATGCACAAGTGTAACATGTCAAAAGTGTTCAATGTGACCAAGAGAAATGACATGAGCATGTTTCATCTTCGGGTAGAGGGTGGTGGTTTTCTGGGAAGACTGTGTGAGACACCGAGTAAAGAAATCAAATGGAAGACGTTTAGCATGTGCTTAATTCTTGCTTGATAAGAACAAGAAATCCCGGAAAAGGTCATCCACAGAACAGTGAACAAAGTCCCCAGTGAACAAGTTTGAGGTGGGGCTTAGCAGTTCGTTTACAGTTGTGGAAAACTATTTTAGTCACTTGGCCAAAAACCGTATGAGGGGAGGCAACCTGAAACCCTAGACTACTTGACTCTCCCTGCATTTTTCTACTTGAAGCAGGATAAAAAAGCCTAACATTTTGGCTGCATCTCTATTTATGTAACAGCCACAGCTGCTCCCCAAAATAGCTGCTGTTGGCCAAAAGAATTACGGGATTTTGTTGCTAATATGTGAATCTATTGTCCTTAGCACTCTGCTAAGTTTCCTTCCCTTCCTTTTTGCCGTCCCAGGTCTAAAAGGAGATAGGGAATCTCACTATTAGCACATCAGTGGTGCCCTCAGTTACGTGGATAGATTTTAAAATCGAGGCTCATCTTTTCGGCAAGAGCAAATTGACACAGAACATCTTAACTCCCCACCTTCTGCGGGTGGCTAACATCGAGGCCCTTCAAAGTCACAACCCCAAAAGAGAGAAACATACAGTGCTCCTGTCTTTTTGTGGGACAAACCCAAACCCGGACTGCTGGCGTGGCATTTAATAGGATGCCCTCCCCTGAAAGTAACAAAGAGAACCCTCGTCAAAGCTATCAAACACATTAAAAAAATACAAAAGTTATTTTCTCCTTTTGATTGCTATTTACTTGTGACAATATTTGTTAAAAATATCACTTCTGTCTTTGAGAAGAGATCATTCTCTTCATATAGTATGGAAAAATAAACTCTGCTGAACACTCACTCAGTCAACATTCCCCACCATTGCCAGAGGCGTTTGGCTTTCACATCTCCAAATATCATCATAAGCATAAAAGTATTATGTTGTTGAGTAGGCAAACACTTTTGCTATGTCTAGTGTGCTGGAAGTAAGAGAAAAAGGAAGTGGCAAGGCTCATGTAGCATTTTGAAGGGGGAGAGTTACGAAATAGGATGGTTTATTTGCTAACAAAATGAAAGGTAACAAGGTGGTTTCAGGCCCTCCTAAAAAGTCATAGGATGTCCCCTCACCTCTTCAGTCCACTTTCAGCCTGCTAATGCTTGGTAAATTATTAATGGAAGGGTAGGCAGCCCTTTAGGCTAATTATCAGTGTCAATGCAAAGGAGGGCTCAACTTCTGCACCCAGGATCATCTTAAAACACTGAGCTGGATGAATGGGAGAAGACAAGGATCCATAAAAACAGTAAAATGTTTATTTTCTTAGAAAAAAAAGTGAGGAAGAGGGATTCAAAATGATTGTGATCACACTTCCATCTGCATCTGAGCAAAGCCAATGTTGCAAGCTTAATTCTTGATTAAGATACCTATTAAATCAAACAACCTGCCACTCACTCCTACGTCACTTCCAGGAGTCACATCACAGCATGCTTTTAATTGATAATAGCTTCTCTACTTCTTCTGAGCAGAGAAACAAGGCTTGGCATAGCAACCATCCCATCTCCAAAGCTCAACACTGCCAGTAAGAAGCAAGGCTCAGTCCATCTCTAGACTGCGTGCGAGAGATGGGGAGGAAGGAGAGAGGGCAGGAGATGCTTGTCTTAGAAGCAGAACCAGTTTAGAAGAGAAGTTTGATATCTGAGTTCACCACTACCTCATCTTATAGAAAATAGGTTGGAGAGCATCTGTAAAACCAACAGTATCTTTAAGGTGAAATTTCAGAATTTTGCTGCATACCTGGACACAAGAGAAGTGAAAAGTTGCAACAAGTTTTAACTAGCAGCAACAAAGAAAGTTCGATAACAGTTTTTTTTGTTTGTTTTTAGCAATATTCCTTTGCAAGTTCATTAAGAAACACTGTAATTTAATGGGGCGTACGATATGGAACGATCTTCTTTTGCTATAGTGCTGTTCGCTGAATAGAACCGACCTTTGCAAAGATTTCAACTGGGGTGTAACCTATTTACACAGTAGTAGCTCCCGGTTTGAGTGGTAAAATTGGTGCTATGTGATATCCTCTTCTTCCGAACAGTAATCCCGACCCTTGGAGGGAAAAAGAAAAAAGAGCATGTGAATGATAAATTCAAAGCAGAGCCTGAAATAGTTACTTGTAATCAATTTTCTCTCAGTGTGTCTCCTTGCAACAGAATCCAGGCTTTGTCAGTGATAGCTGGCACTGGGGTAGCTACGTCATAAATACATGTTAGCTGATTTATAAGCTATACATACCTCAAGGCATGAGAGTTTTACCAAGCCCCAAGTAAGCCCTTACTTTATGTTGGTAAGAATTTATATTATAATAGTCATATTCAAGAGTCAGCCTTTCACTAAGAAATTACGAAATGGCCAATCCATTCAGGAGATCAATTTCTTATCAGGAAGAATGAACAAGCCACATTCTACAGCTACATCCCCGTGCCTGAAACTCAACATTCTACAGAGGGAGAGCATACGATCCAGGGATGTCTGAGTTTAATTCACTCTAAAACGGATTACAAAAAACAACAAACAAGAATCCTTTAGACACGCCTAACAGGTCTATGCTTGGTATGTGTGGGATGCACAAGAGAGGCAAAGATGCTTCTGATTCATTTGCTAACAAAACAGGTTATCTGAAGCTCTAAGGACTATGTACAATGGTTACCTGTGAACATATTTTATCCTTTCTCCTCTAGGTCATAAACTCAATGAAGACATGATTGGGGCTGGGCTTTAAGGATCCACATTTAACCAAGCCAGCTTGTCTTGGTCAAAACACATGACTCTCTTGGTCTGTAACCCATCACAGATAGTAAACAACAAAGGCACCTGTCCTGCCTGTGTTCTGATGTCATAGATAAGGGTTTTCTAAAAAGTCAGGTGTTATTATCATTTGTTTCCTTCAACTTTTTCTTCTAAAATACACACTACATGTTTCATTTCTTTTTTGGCGGGGGTGGAGGATGTTCTTTTAAAAGCAGAATTTTCAAAATAACTGAAACTTATTTCTAAGAGTACCAATACTTAACGATAATAATAATTTTGCATATAACTATTTCTCAGATGTATTACATGTTTTTTGGCCACATTATCTATATAACAGAAATATTTTACATTTTCCTAATATTTAAGCATTATCAAAATGGATTATTTTGTGTCATGTGGCTGGGTGCTAATCTTGGCTCTGTGACTTCCTAGCTCTGGGATCCTGGTAAAATTACCTCTCTGGGCCGGGCGCGGTGGCTCAAGCCTGTAGTCCCAGCACTTTGGGAGGCCGAGACGGGCGGATCACGAGGTCAGGAGATCGAGACCATCCTGGCTAACACGGTGAAACCCCGTCTCTACTAAAAAAATACAAAAAACTAGCCGGGCGCGGTGGCAGGCGCCTGTAGTCCCAACTACTCGGGAGGCTGAGGCAGGAGAATGGCGTGAACCCGGGAGGCGGAGCTTGCAGTGAGCTGAGATCCGGCCACTGCACTCCAGCCTGGGCGGTAGAGCGAGACTCCGTCTCAAAAAAAAAAAAAAAAAAAAAAAAAAAAAAAATTACCTCTCTGTGTCTCAGTTTCTTCATTTGTAAAATGAAGAGAACAATAGTGCCTATTTCACAGAATTGTTGAAAATTAAATGAGTTAATAGTATTAAAGTGATTAAATCATTTCTGGCCTATACTTTTACACATGATGTATATGTGCCCATGCCCGTGTGTGTTTGGCAAATTAAAAAATATTGCTGGCTGGGCACGGTGGCTCACACCTGTAATCCTGCACTTTGGGAGGCCGAGGCGGTTGGATCACCTGAGGTCAGGAATTCGAGGCCAGCCTGGCCAACATGGTGAAACCCCATCTCTACTAAAAATACAAAAACTAGCTGGGTGTGGTGGCGGGCACCTGTAGTCCCAGCTACTTGGGAGGCTAAGGCAGGAGAATCGCTTGAACCTGGGAGGCGGAGATTGCAGTGAGCCAAGATCGCGCCATTGCACTGCAGCCTGGGCAACAGAGTGAGACTGTGTCTCAAAAAAAAAAAAATAAAAAAAAAAAAATAAAAATAAAAATAAAAATACTGCCACACAATGAAGTCTTCAGGCCTGTGGCAGCAGGCAGAGCTGCTCACTCCCATGCCAACTGGCCCCAGATTGCTTGCTCCCTGAGAATGGGATTCACCCCTTAGCATGTTTTGGTTTCCTCCACCATCAGATTGCTAACTCCCACCCCTGCCGCTTGCAGAGTGTCTGAGTCTAGTGTCATCTCTAGGCTTGTTTTACTTGCTGCACAAAACCTCTCCTGAGCAGAGAAGCTGGGTAACCAGTCTTCCTGACAAGAGGAGTGTGTACTTGGCAGTCATCCCATGGGCAGTCTCCCTGGTGTCACTGCCCAAGCAGATGCCATCCCTCGCCTTGGCCCAGACCACTCAGGAGACATGCTCTGAGTCACACACTGGAGAGCTAGAAAGAACTGCAAGGTCCCTGGCCACTGGGGGTTTATTCTTTAATCTGGGGAACAAGACACACACAAATGTATCCACACAATGCCATAAATGTCAAATGATGCTCTCCACAGATCCCCAGCTCACGAGGCTCAGAGAGGAAACATACAAATGGACCCAAGTATTCAGTTGGAGAGGAAAGGCAGGGCTCATGGAGTTTTATTAGGAAAGGAAAGTGGACATCTCCAGTGTATATATGTACATATACACTGTTGTTTGACATCGCATAAATTGCTGGGCTTTGGTTTCCTGGGGATAATCATGGTCTCCATACCATAGAGTTATGGTCAGGATTAAATGGAAAGAAATATAGTGTCTGGCAAGTAGTCAATAAATGTTAGCTAATGCTACTATTACTACTACTGCTATTATTATTGTAATTGTTGTTATTATAAACCCTGTGTTTGTTCAGTCCCCCTGGCAGGGGAATAGGGACCTCCTTCCTTAGTGGCTGTCAGGTGAGGAAGGACTGTGACCACAAGCTGTCATCTGATAGGTGCCAGGGAACTCTTCCTCCCACCTCAGCCTTGCACTCCAGACAGGCCACAAACCCATGTACATGAATAAAACTTCTATGGCAGAAACCGAAGTCCCTCGACTACGTATGACTAAATGAGGCCTCAAAGCACAGTCTCAGCCAGCCAATGTGGAGTTTAGAGGGTGCTTCATCCATGAGGAAGAACTTGGAAGGAATGGCAGACAGATACACACACACACACACACCACACAGAGGCACTCATGCACACACACGAACACACGTGCACACACACAAACACATGTGCACACACGCATACGCACACGTGTGCACACACACGTGCACACATGCACACACACATACATGAAAAGTGGTGTTCTCATTGTCTTCAACTTGGTAAATGAGTTTCTGGGCTACGCAGTAGAAGGACCATTTCAAACCACAGTAAAGGCTCCCCAGCCCCACCTTTTGAGGGACAAATACAATATCAACCCTCTTTGTAAACACAAGACTCTGCAACTTTCATTTCCCAAGCATTGGCTACTCTGAAATTATTATCATTACTATACGAAGGAGGAAGAAAACAGCATTAGCTGCTTTGCAGATATTATTTCACTTACTATTTATATCAGTCCTGCAAGGCAAAGAATGAAGCCCTGATGCTTGTGGGGAAAGCTCAGGGAAGCGCAAGCCCACAGGGCTGCTCCTTGCCTTTGTTACAACTGTAGTGACTGATAAGTAAATTCAAATTCAATTCAGCTTCATTTTTTATTATCACCTGTTTCGGCAGCGCTGAGAAGCAACTGCTTTGGTAACGAACTTTAAAATCAAAACGCATTGAAAGAAAGATACGGTCATAAGTCATACAGCCATCCAGTGCCATTCGAAGAAAGGAGACCTGAGAATGGTGACTACCGGAGGTGATTACCTTGTGCAAAGGACAGTAGGCTTGGCGCGAGGATGGAGAAGGTTCATCCTCTTCCGAAGCTGGTTAAGAAGGAATAAATTCTAGTGTTCGACAGCACAGTAGGGTGACTAGAGTTAATAGTAACATATTGTATATTTCAAAGTACTGAGAAGATTTGAAATGTTTCCAACACAAAGAAATGATAACTGTTTGATATGATGCATATCCTGAGTACCCTGATTTGACCGTTACACACTGCATGCATGTATCAAAATATCACATGTACCCTATAAATATGTACCATTACTATATGCCACTTTAAAAATCAATAAATAAGTAAATAAAAATCAAGGGGATTTGAGAGAATTGTCATTGGAGGGGCCCCATCTCAGTATCACAGGGGACCCCATCTGCACACTGGCCCTACTGGGCAGGACAGGGAGCCTGCTTCCGTAGCACGACTTCATGTCTCATTTAATTTTTAAAGAATTGTGCTAAAAAGAGAACCTGAAGACCTTCAGCCGTCAGAAGGCAGGAAGTGGGAGCTGGGTGTGGGAAATACACAGCAATTCTTCGCTGAAGTATGCCCTTCCCCCTTAAAGGAACCCCAAATGGAAGTCTTTGTCAGGATGTGTTACTCAATTAGAACTGGAGGCTCTTAGTCACAGTCCCCGGCTTGTGCAAAGGACACACTGAAAGCTGCACAGAGCAAGATCCCCAGGAGGCCCTTGAGAGCTGGAAGAACAGAAACTCCTAGTGATGCTGACAAAGAAGGGTTGTTTGAAAGAACCATCAGTGCCTTCGGGTACAGACTCAAAAAACCCCAAGGAACCTTTGCCTACCGAAATTTTTCCGACCGCACCCTACTCTGTGGAGAGGCTTCCACGTCTTCTTCAGCTATCTGTATTATTATCCTCCTGGAAGTGTAAGTTGATGTCAATGCAAGACACACATTTCTAAAGTTCTAGGGTAACGGGTTTTTGTTTGTTGAAGTGTCTATGATAAGAATTAGAGGTATTAAAGAGTAGTAAAGGAAAGGACATCATCCTAATTTTAAATCCTACTGGCTTAAAGAGAAACAGCTCAAAGAATGACTTTAGGAACCTGTTCCTCCAACATGCCTAAAGTACTTTTCCTCCACAGATTTAAAATAGACAAATAGTCTAGGCCAGGGGTCCCCAGTCCTCAAGCCATGGACCGCTGCTGGTCCATGGCCTGTTAGGAACCAGGCCACACAGCAGGAGGTAAGCGGCAGGTGAGTGAGTGAAGCTGAGCTCTGCCTCCTGTCAGATCAGCGGCAGTATCAGATTCTCATAGGCGCACGAACCCTACTGTGAACTGTGCATGTGAGGGATCTGGGTTGCATGTTCCTTATGAGAATCCAATGCCTGATGATCTGTCACTGTCTCCCATCATCCCCAGATGGGACCGTCTTGTTGCAGGAAAACAAGCTCAAGGCTCCCACTGATCCTACATTATAGTGAATACGTAATAACAGAAATAAAGTGCACAATAAATGTAATGTGCTTGAATCATCCCGAAACTACCCCCACCCTGCACCACCCAACTCCCCATCCGTGGAAAAATTGTCTTCCACAAAACCAGTCCCTGATGCCAAAAAGGCTGGGGACTGCTGGTCTAGGCCTTGCCATTCAGTGTCAGGTATGATTTCATCATATATGTTTTCAGTATGTTTCTGTAGACATGTGTGCATTCAGCCCAATACACACACCCCTAAGACATGTAACAATCAGTGTGAACTGAGTATTCTCCCACTGGAGTAGACTAGATGAAAGTGACTGACAGGAAGTGTTGAATCTGTTTCTCCATCTGTAAAATGGGGACAATAAAACCTAACTTGCAGAGTTGTAGGGATTAAACATATACATGTAAAGTATTTAGCAAAGCTAGGCACATGGTGGGTGCTTAATAAATTGTAGCTCTTATGATGATATTGAAAAATAAGACCAACTTGTCCAACAGTAAATAAAACTGTCTAGGTGAGAAATGGGGCCCATATCTCAATCAGTCAGTTCACATTCAGATCCTCAAACAAGCCAAGTACCACAGGGCCTTGGTGCTTCTCACTCTGTCCTGGCTGGCTTCTCCTGCTCCCATCCTATCTCTTTATTTTTATTTTTTCAGAGAGAGTCTCGCTCTGTCACCCAGGCTGGAGTGCAGCGGCATGATCTCAGCTCACTGCAACATCCACCTCTCAGGTTCAAGCAATTTTCCTTCCTCAGCCTCCCAAGTAGCTGGGATTTCCCTGTAGTTGCTCTAGGGAGAAACAGTCTCTTCCCTTCTCAGTGGTCCTTCCATTGCACCACCATGTTGTATAGAATTTTAGGCAAAATGTTTGCCTCCCTTATTGAGGGGGAAAACATGTTTCTTGTCCATCTGTGTATTTTGGGTACCTAAGGGAATCCTTGTGTGGCCCACATTCAAGGGTTATGAACACTCTGGCTTTGGAGGAAAGCAGTGCTGGGCTGTGGGGTAGCAGGGTGGAGGCTGTTAAATGGTATTACACAGAAAGTGTCCTGGTTCTTTAGTAAGGGAAGAAAACCATCAACGTTTTGCACATCATGATGGAAGATGCAGCCTTTTTAAACAATACAACTAGAACTTAAAGTATAATACCCTAGAACAACGTATAATAAAAAAAAAAGTGTAGGAAAAAAAAAACAATACAACTGATAATAAGTTTTGAGCAAAACTATGCACACAGAATAGGGCATAGGCCCTGTTAAAAGAATAGCTTGGAACTTAGGAGAGGGGCAACAGGACTGCAAAGAGAGGAAACCCAGGTTGATACTAGAATCCCACTGTCCATTATTCATTATTTGTATTTATCTAAGTATTATTGCCCCCGCTTATCCATGGGGAATTTGTTCCAAAATCACCAGTGGATAACTGAAACCTCAGAGAGTACTGAACCCTACATATACTATATTTTTCCTATACATACCTACCTATATAAATTAGGCTCACGCCTGTAATCCCAGCACTTGGGGAGGCCGAGGTGGGTGGATCACTTGAGGTCAGGAGTTTGAGACCAGCCTGACCAACATGGTGAAACCCCATCTCTATTAAAAATACAAAAATTAACTGGGTGTGGTGACATGCACCTATAATCTTAGCTACTCAGGAGGCTGAGACAGCAGATCACTTGAACTTAGGAGGCGGAGGCTGCAGTGAGCCGAGATCATGCCACTGCACTCCAGCCTGGGTGACAGAGAGAAACTCTCTCTCTCTCAAAAATAAGAAAAGAATTAGGCACAGCAAGAGAGTAACAACAACAACAACTAATAATAAAATAGAACAATTATAATAATATACTGTAATAAAAGTTATGTGAATGTGTTCCCTCTCAAAATATCTTACTGTACTATACTCACCCTTCTTGTTGACTCTGGATGACTGAAACAGTGGATAAAGGGGACTACTAATACCCACATAAATCACATGTGGAATCAGATCCAGTCCTCTTTCTACAATGTTCAGTCAAATATCTTTTTTTTTTTTTTTTTTTGAGATGGAGTCTGGCTCCGTTGCCCAGGCTGGAGTGCAGAGGCACGATCTTGGCTCACTGCAACCTTTGCCCTCCCAGGTAGCATGCACCACCACGCCTGGCTAATTTTTGTATTTTTAGCAGAGACAAGGTTTCACCATGTTGGCCAGGATGGTCTCTAACTCCTGACCTCAGCTGATCCACCTGCCTTGGCCTCCCAAAGTGCTGGGATTACAGGCGTAGGTCACCACACCCGGCCTCAGCCATACTTTTTTTTTTTTTTTGAGACGAAGTCTGGCTCTGTCGCCCAAGCTGGAGTGCAGTGGCGCAATCTCTGCTCACTGCAACCTCTGCCTCCCGGGTTCACACCATTCTCCTGGCTCAGCCTCTTGGTAGCTGGGAATACAGGCGCCCACGACCACACCCGGCTAATTTTTTGTAAGTTTAGTAGAAACGGGGTTTCACCGTGTTTGCCAGGATGGTCTCGATCTCCTGACCTTGTGATTCGCCCGCCTCGGCCTCCCAAAGTGCTGGTATTACAGGTGTGAGCCACCGAAAGCAAAAGACAGAGTTGTCTTTTGCTTTCATCACAAAAAGTTCTGAGTTAAAGAACCTCACGGTAGGGCAATGGAGTAAGCAAACAAGTCCAGTCAAGACTCTTGGGTCTGTAGAAAGCAAACATGAAGTTTTGTAATAAAGGCTCATGACAGAAGTTCATTTTAATGAGGCTTCTTTCTGTCTGGAAGTGTAAGCTGTTATGCTTGTCATAAAGCAGGCTCTTGTTGCTTGGTGACTAGCTGAATGATCACCTAAAGAATTTTTCCTCCACTCCTTTACCTGTCGGGATGACACTGGGAATCTCTGTTAGCTGCTGGACTGTGCATTATCACTAAACTATATTTCTAATAACACAGTCACTGAGATAATGTCCTTTTGTTGAATAATTTCCTCATTCAGTAAGACTTTTAAAAATTTATAAAATTTATTATTTCAATAGCTTTTGGGGTACACCCCATCCTCCCTGTTCTGAGTCTCCCAAGTCTATTATATCCTGAGTCTCAGTTTCTTGACTTATTGTTATCCTTCCTTGACAGCCTTTATCCTGTACTGTGGGACTTAACTGCTTTCTGGGTGGCAAAGAGCATCTTGATTAATGAAGCACAATTGCCCCATCTGCATTCTGGTGCATAAATTTAATAAGCATCTCCCTCCTCTGTCCACCTAACACGTTTTATCCCCTAAGCCCTTCCTCCATGTTTTACCATCCAGAGGCAACCTCAGATCCAAGTTTCCATAAGAATCTATATGTTTCAGCTCTGTCCTTGAACCAGGACTGCAGGAGCAGATAACCACGTTCTGCAGCTTGAGCATCTGTGCATGACTAGCTAGAACCTGGAACACACAGGAAGAGAAGTCTGGAAAAGTGGAAGGAAGGCTATCCCCAGGGGCTGCTGGGCTTAAACCTCCTCCTGCAGGGCTGCAGGGCCCTCCTCCTGTAGGAAGCAGGTGCCTTCCACCCCTTTCCCAGGGCTGGACGTGTCAGAGCCTCTTTAATCACAGAGCACTTTCAGCAGCATTTTCATTTACAGTCAAACAACAAGTCATAAGAACAGTTTTAAATGCCAAAGACATACTGAAGAAAAGCAAAAAATAATTAGCTGTGCTGTTAAAGTCTCCTCCCCCGGCTTACTTCATTAGAAAAATCAATCGAGGCATTAATGGCTGTCTCCGACTCTAATGAGCTTTATTCTAATTAGACTCACAAGTTATTATTTCAGCTGGAAAAAGGTCTCGTTTGTAATGAGCAGTAGAGTGTGACAGCCTCTGACTGTTTCTTTGACCATATATAGGAATGATCACCATGATAATAACAGTAGTGACAACAATCCTGGGATATTGAGCTTTTCACTTCCAAGAGAGAATAAGTATTCACTAAACAGCTTTGAAACCCCTATGAAGTGTTTATTATACCCGAATCCCCATTTCACCAACAGTAAGGAGGATATTTTGGAAGCTTTAAGCCACATACTTTTTAAGCTTTATATGAGGCTGGCACTTGGATGACTTCAATGATGTTCTTTCCCCACAAGGAGGCGAGCAGGAGTGAGGATAAAGACATGGAGAGAGAACGCAGACAACCATGTTCTCTTGGCCATGTTGAACTGATGTCCGAGAGCAGGCCTTGGCAAACTTCCTCTGGGAAGGGCCACAGTAAATATTTTAGGCCTTGCATTCCATATGGTCTCACTGCGATTCAACTCTGCCATTGTAAGCTTGAAAGTGGCCATAGATAAAAGTAAATGAATGAGTATGGCTGGGTTCCAATAAAACTTTATTTATGGACACTGAAATTTGAATTTCATGCCGTTTTTCACATGTCACAAAATAGTCTTCTTCTTTTATTTTCTCCGAACCATTTAAATGTGTAAAAACCATTCTTGTCTCACAGGCTGGATGTGGCTTATGGGCCACAGTTTGCCTGCCCTGCCGCAGAGAACAGAATTAACCACCAGTAGCATCAGAGGTTAACGCTGTTCAAGGGTTTTGCCCTCTTCAGAGCTCAAACAGCAGGGATAATTTCCACCTTAAGAGACATCTCCCCAGAGCTCTTCTGCGAACACTGTTCTTAGTTTACAAACATGGAAACAATGAAAATCAAAATTAAATGGAAAAGTTCATCTCCAACAGCATCTCTTCCCCATCAGTCTTCAAATTTAATTTCAATCTTTGTCCACATGCATGACATTTTTATACCATTTCAATCCTATTATAGACACAGTGTTTTATTTTGTTTTTCACTTAACATTATCTTATAAAATTCTTCCTTGTTGTGACTGACTTCTTCTAATCAGACATATCATAATTTTTTTGTGGAAGATTTCCATGCTATTCATTGGACTTAAGTAAAAGGGATGTCTTAGTGTCTTCTCAAGTGTAAGAGTTAAGATTCAAATGCTACCACCTTGCCCCCAAGCCAGGAAACTGGGAAAACCCACTTGGTAGACTGGAGCCTCACCTCCCCCAGGATTCACTTCCTTTTGGACAATGGCTTTAGCAAACCTGGCATTTTAATTCATTTGCCTCTTGACAAAGATGTGCCTTCCAGACAAACTCTCTAGAGCTCTTTGTTCTGAAAGAGCTCTCTGTTCCACATACACCCTAGAATTTATATTGAACTTGGATGGAGGTTTGGGGAGACTAATCACACATCTCCTTCCATTACGGTTTTTAACCAGGAAATACCAGAAGGAGTTAGATGAGGATCAGTTTTCTTGCTGGATTACAGAAGCTGGCAGGTCCCCATTAGTCCCTTGCCTCACACTTGTTGAGACCCTCTGGATGGTGACTGACTCAGCCAGTCACATGTGGAGAAAGGAGAAGAGGTTGGGTTTGCCCCTTCACTGTTCCATGGGCTGGGCCCCTGGAGAGGGAGAGTTGAGGGACATACTTTAAGTTGGTTCCTTTCTTTCCTCTCCACAAAGGGGGGTGACACTGTTTGAGGGACCACAGGGCTCACCTTCCCTTCCTTTCTCTTTGCTTTCAGAATAGGAAGCACATGCATTTGGCCAGGAAGAAGACATCAGCTATTGATTGGAGGGCCCTCTCTCTAGAAGGCAGAGAACAATGGACTAGCCAGACAGGAAGGAGAGAGGCCCAGAGGGCAGTAAGGAGTGGGCATCCGGGGCCCAGGGTTGGGGAGAACACTTCTGTTTGGCTTTCTTTCTCTTCCAGGGCATGGCTAAGGTGGCCAACCTGCATGCACCCCAGAAGAGGAAGATGAGTAGGGCCCATGGGACTTTACTATGGAGACCGAGGCTTCCACTGGCCTGATTAACCAATTTTCTGAGAATGAGCACCTTGGGAGGATAACAATCGAAGGAGCCCCAGAGGACACATGACAGGCTGGGGCCATCAGAACTACTGATCTGTGGGGACTATCTGGCTTACTGAATTATGAAACGCAGGTTAAATTAAGGGTTGTCACACATTTGGCTAATTAGTCAATAAGAACAGTAATTAATAGAGGTCAGGCAATTCAACTGCATCTGTGCCCATGACTATCAGAGCCCTTGGAAACAGCAGTGATTTCAAGTGAAATCTAAATCAGCAGTGTTTCCGGCGACCTAGAGCAGGGCCCATGGCCCATACGTTAGCACTTCCTGACGGTTTTCTTCCACCCAAATCCACATGTTGGGACCCAGGGGAAGGTGTAGCAAAGCCAGTGACCACTGTGTAATCTGCTTTTGTTTTTTCCATTTGACACTTGGTCAAAAAACACATTCCTGTTTTCATAGACTTCTTTTGATTTTGAGGAATTTAAAAGATACAGAGAAGCATGAAGAATGTAAAGACACTATATTCCCACCACTAGACATAAGAACTATTTTGGTATCATCTGCTGCTAGCCTCTGCCCTCCTTCTAAGAAATGAAACTACCACCCATTGCTCATCCCCCATCCCCGGGTACAGCAGTGTTCATGGGTTTGGTCGGTTTGTATGTTTAGTATCATTTTAGATACTTTGATATTCATGTTATATGATATAACAAATATACTACACTTTTATGTGTATATGAATATTTAAATATATAACAGATATAAACACATGCCATTTGTAAATATGCCATATAAAAACTGATGGTGCTTAATAAATATTTGTTGAATGTCCATCTATAAACAATGTATTTTTATGTTTTTAATGTACATGGTACCATACAATTTTTATTGTTCTGCATAATCCTCTCTTCACTTAATAATTGTATTTGAAATCTATAATTGTGACTATGTGTGTGTGTGTATATATATATATATACACACCTCTCTTCACTTAATAATTGTATTTGAAATCTATAATTGTGACTATGTGTGTGTGTATATATACACACACATATATATGCGCATATATATACATATATACACACATATATGTGTATATATATACACACACACACACCAGGCATATATATATACACGCACACATATACACATATATATACAGGCATATATATGCCTGGTTTATGTCTCTTAACTGCTGCATAATATTGCACTGTAGGAATATGGAGGATTTTAATTATTTGTTTCTCCATGGGTGGATACTTAGTTTGCTTCTGTTTTTTTGGCTATTGAATAAAGAATGCTGCAGTGAACTTTACTGTAGCTTAATTGATGGTTTTTACCGGTTTGTACTAACATTACTTCTTTATATATTATGCCTACAAATCGTTTGAGGTTTTAAGTGTTATGAATATATTCCAAACTTGCTCTGGATCCACACCTGGGAATCATTCGGCCCATTAATAAGGTAGATACTGACCATGATACTCATCTGGCTCCCTGTGTCTGTTTTCAACTTGTAAGAAACCCAGAAGAGAGGCAGGGTATGATTAAGCATCTCTAAGCAAGCCTCCAACACTCAGTTTTGTAAATATGAGCTTACAATTTTTTGGTACTCCTTTTTGAATCAACTTAGAAAAATGGAATTGAAGTGATGGGAGTCTAGAAGTGTCTACTCCAAGAATGCATTCTCTAGGAACAGAGCAGAATGTGCCTGCACTCGACGGAATTGTGAGAGAGGAACAAAGTGCACCAGAAATAACAAGGTACTTCAGAATAAATTTTTCAAGCAATGTTCAGAACATAATATGCCTCATAATTCCTTCCCAGCTGATACAAACGGGAATGTCTCATTCTTTGCTACGGAGGGTGCCGTTTAGTGGGAGATGAAAAGTTGAGGGTAAATTGGATAAGACATTCTCTAAAGTTCCTTCCAATGCCAAATGTTATTCTTCCAGATTTGAAGCTCCCTAAAGACAAGAACCATATTTTCTAATTTCTCACTATGTGCCTCTCATGGCCCTGGCTCATTTCTAGGTCCAGAGAACATGTTCGTGTCAAGCTTATTAAATGGATTAAAGAAGTCAGTCTTACAATTTCTATGATTTTGTTTGGAGCCCCTTTCCTAATTTCTTTTTGTTGTTGTTACAAGCATATTTAGGTTGATATTAATACTTTCTATTTTTTAAGAGACAAAGTCTTGCTCTGTCACCCAGGTTGGAGTGCAGCAGCACGATCACAGCTCACTGCAGCCTCAAACTCCTGGGCTCAAGTGATCCTCCTGCCTCAGCCTCTCAAGTAACTGGAACTACAGGTACATGCCACCATGCCTGGCTAATTTTTATTTTTATTTTTTGTAGAGACAGGGTCTTACTATGTTGCCCAGGCTGGTCTCAAACTCCTGGCCTCAAGTGATCTTCCCACCTCAGCCTCTCAAAAGTGTTGGGATTACAGGCATGAGCCACTACACCTGGCCAATGAATATCTTTTAAAAGGCTGATAAAAGCCTTTCAAATGAGACACAACAATTAAGAGTAAAACTTCCAAACAGAAAAAATTATATAGGGATTCAGCTGTACCCATGCCACTGACTCACTGACTCATTCTGTAATCACAGCTCGAAAGTTAGCACAGGTTATTTAATGGCTCTGTAAGTGTTCACAAGAATCTAACTCCTGAACATGTTTATTATACCACATAGGAGGGAGGTGGATGAATACACTGGAAAGTGTGTGATTCTAATACTCTTTCTACAAGGAGATATTTGTACCATAGGAAGGCACTTGCTCACGCAGGATCCAAGTTTCTAAGTTCTGCATTTTCAGGTTCAGTCTTAATACCACCCCCCAATCCCATCCCAAATCCTTCCTGTATAAATGGCCTTGATGGTAGAAATACAGGTGACTTCAAACAAAATGAAGGCTACCAATTACAGAGCACATAAACATATCAAACACTACTGGAGACTCTATGTGTATTTTCTTCAATATCCCAGACAAGTTAGTATTATTTCTCAACTTTTTTTGGTGAGGAAAGTGAGAATCACAGAGTTTAAATTAATCTGGGGTTACACAGCCGCTGCCAGAGCCAATCCTTGACTTTGGCCCAGGTTTGAAGCACGGGCTGTTTCTCTTGCACCGTGCTGCCTCATTCCCTAGGCCTCTGTCAATCCAGTGATCTGGCACTGAGCTTGCTCTATACCCGCTATGCTGCTCCAAGTAGAGAGCTCTACTCTAGGAGTCTTCCAGGTCACATTTCCTGCCTTTGTATGCTTCTGTCTCCATTTGAAGCCCAGTGTTCTATCTGCATCATTCACTCATTCAACAAGTTTCTTAAGCATCTTTTTGTCCCAAGTCCTGTGTTGGTTCTGAGGAAACAAAGACAAATGAGACCCAATTCTTATCCTTATGGAGCTGTCAGTCTAAAGTGAGTCTTTTTAGATGTTCGTAAATAATAATGCAGTAGTTACCAAGACTGGTACCCTTTCTCTCCCTGCGTGTTCTCTGTAGGGCTGATGCAACATCCATGGCTGCCAAACCCAATGAATGGAAAGGTGATGGGCAGGAACAGCAAAGGACAGCTAAAGAGAAGGCAGGGAAAGGAGAAGCTGAATGGGAACAAGTCAAGGGAATGAGACACATCAACATCCCTGTCTCTGTTGCTCTCAGTGGTACCTTGGGTTTCTTTCCTTGTCCGAATACTTGAATCCACGGCAAAATGATACCATTCACTGACTATGCCTCACGCTGCTATTGAGTTCAGAGCATTGTTGGCCACACCTGATGCACAGAAATGGCCTGGTTTTTATTTGGACTCATGACTATGTTGTGTTAGAAACTGAACTCTCCTCTTCTTCTTGCTCCCTAAAGAGCCAGGCTGATAGATCCTCAAGAATTTTCTGAAAATCAAGCCCTCCAGAAAAAAGAAAGTGTGTTGCATTTCTTTTCAGCTTGTTGCCTAATTCATTTTCCTTGACGGACTCATCTACTACTGTTAGCTGTATGGGCATGCAGGATCCTAAAGCCCAGAGTATGCACACACTTCACCAGTGGTTCCTACACCAGTGTCATCATCATGACAATTAAGAAGTGATCTGTATAAAACTATGCAGTAGAGATAAAACCAAAACAGACCAAGTCACATCCTTGCCTGTTTTAATTATAACTCTAATTTGGCTGAAGAATGAGGGAAGGTAAACTCAGAAGAGAGAGGTGGCAAGGCAAGGTGATGAAGGGAGAGGAGACAAAAAGAGACTTGGTTATGAACAAAGCAACTTGGTTAAAACATGCTTACCATGCAGCAAAACATTGTTTCATGGAATGAGGATGGCAGCCCTGCCCACTGCTAAACTACATATGCCAGAAAGAGTATCTCTCTGCCAGTGCTGAAGGCTTTGGTTGCCACTGAAAGTGACAACCTGCTGGGTGGGAGGAACACACCATGACTTTCTCTGCACACGTGCGGCAGGCCATGTTACATTGTTCAGGTTTTGATGTTGACAGTCCCAGGTTTTCTCACCATTGTTGGGCACTAAGCAGGCCTTTACACACACGGTTAAAAAATAAAACCCATCATCATATCCGCCACATCTGCCAAATATTATATTTGGTTCTTTAGCAACTCTGAGGCTAAATAGACTACAGAAATCGTTTATATGTAGAACCCAACATCATAGTTCACAACTATGTGCAAGTCACTCTTCACTGGATGAAAAGCAAACGTCTTCTGATCTCTGACACACTGACTCATAACATGGATCAGACTGATCTGATGTACTGTCAAGAGACACTTCTTGAAAAAAATTTTACGAATGCAGATTTACCATGACCTTTCTCACCAATCAGGTTGGTTCTGAGGCCATGGAAATCATGCCACTTCAGGAACTCAAACATTTTGTAAGTGTAAATGACTGTTCAATAGATATAGAGGTCTACAGATAAACAAACATCTTTTATTTATTTTTATTTACTTTTCTGACATGGAGTCTTGCTCTGTCGCCCAGGCTGGAGGGCAGTGGTGCAGTCTCTGCTCAACTGTAACTTCTGCCTCCCAGGTTCAAGCAATTCTCATGCCTCAGCCTCCCGAGTAGCTGGGATTATAGGCGTGCACCACCAGGCCTGGCTAATTTTTGTATTTTTAGTATAGACAGGGTTTCACCATGTTAGCTAGGCTGGCCTTGAACTCCTGACCTCGGTCTCCCAAAGTGTTGGGATTATAGGCGTGAGCCACTGCACCCAGCCAAACAAACATCTTTAAAAATCAGCTGATTTAAGTCCACATACTGCTCTTTCTCAGACATTTCCTGAAATGTCACATTGAATAATATCAATCAACAGAGCCCGAATCTCAAGATCACACAGGAATATGTGAGATGTAGTAGGCAAGCTCATGGCTCTCCCTCAGGAGACTGAACTATTTTTACAGAGAGGAAGGAGGGGATGTAAGAAAGGAAGAAGAATGAGTTTGCATGGTGTCATCTGTACTCAGTTCCCTAATCCTCTTTAAAGTCACAACTATCTATGGATAAGGTCGCCAGCTAGGCTCACGCATGCTCATGATTGCAGCTGGGCCCTGGATCTGACGGAAGCACATCAGCAAACTACATAACAAAGAAATCCACAGTTTCTTTGCCTGGGGCCCATGGCCAGGTTCCATGGAGTCTTAAAACCCAGAAATTATACTTAAAAGTTTTGTGTATATGATTTGTGCATTTTCATAGGGAGAGTCTTTGTAACTTTTATAAGACTCCAAAAAGATGTATAAGGCCCAACAAAGTTTAAGAAGCCTTTCATCAGAAACAGTAACCAGGTGCAAACGGCACTGTACTAAGATACTCTTCATTTAATATTCAGGATCCTCTTTGAGGAAGCCAAGGACTCCCTGGTCATCAGCCAGGGTCTTACATCTTCATAAAGCAAAATATAAATCTGTTTTTGCCTGTAGAAGATACTATTATTGCAGATACCTAAAAATGTGTTTACTTTTTCTGCTTTTTACAAATAAACTGGAATGTATAGTGGACAGCATATCTTAACATCTGATGTCACTTGTATTTGGTACTATATTCAGAAACTCCTCCACAGGCTGCTTTAATCTAGATTCTGTCTTTCCTCTCTAGGTATAGTGAAAAAATGAAGTTTAAAATCACTGTTTGATCCACAGAAAACTGTCACTTTCTTAAAGCTGCAAAGTTAGGCAAATGCTAACACTTCAAGTAAGATTCTAGGAGCCTGTGAATCATGAGGTATAAGAGTAACTATAGATTCCAATGGAATAACGATGGTTAGATAGCAGAGTAAAATAGAATGAGGTGAATAGAAATGAGGCGGTTCCCACTGGTTCACAGTGTTTTTACTCTCCAAAACGAAAAGTAAAAGTAAATCAGATTACAAGCTTCTTTGAACTTTCACTGCTCTCCTGACAATCTGTCTCTCTTGGTCATCTCCAGTCGCAGCAGTGTGTTGTGGTCTCCCACCACCAGCATAGTGAAATGGTGCCAAGTCCTAAATGTCTGGTTAAAGGACCTGAAGTTTCAACCCCTGAACCAGCTTAGAAGGCAAATAGTTGTGTTCCATGGAGGAGAACCTCACTCTCAGTGACAACAGCAGGGTGAGGGTGAGGATGGTGGTGGTGGTGATGGGTGAAGGACTCCTTGAGCAGAAAAATAATTAGATTTTTTAAAAATTCACTTTTAAAATTGAACTTGTCAAAGCAAGGGCCTGTTTATTATTTATATTGTACTCTATAATTCCTATCTAATTTTGTATCCTGAGTAACTAGCATAATGCTTAGTATAGTATTCAGTAGGTGCTGAATCTTTTTTTTTTTTTTTTTTTTTGAGAGGGAGTCTTGCTCTGTCACCCAGGCTGAAGTGCAGTGGTGTGATCTCCGTTCACTGCAAGCTCTGCCTCCCGGGTTCAAGCGATTTTCCTGCCTCAGCCTCCCGAGTAGCTGAGACTACAGGCATGTACCACCATGCCTGGCTAAGTTTTGTACTTTTAGTAGAGATGAGGTTTCACCATGTTGGCCAGGCTGGTCTCAAACTCCTGACCTCGCTATCCGCCCGCCTTGGCCTCCCAAAGTGCTGGGATTACAGGCGTGAGCCACTGCGCCTGGCCAAATCATTTTTTTAAATTGCATTTTTGCTACTTGCTTTTTTTTTGGTCACCATAACTTCTTAGAAAACCACTTGTTCAACTGTGGTGCAAAGGTAAACAGCAGCTCTGCACTGTGACAATCTCTGAATTAGAGTAGTCCAAAATGTGCAAATTAAGTTTTACTATAAATATGAAACCACCTTTCAGTCCTGATTCTATATACTAATGGGGCTTTTACATCTATTTTGAGGAAGACAGAGCAGAAATTTGTTTTTTGGTATCCAACGACAAATTAGTTTAGAAGGCAAATTCAAGCCATGCCCTAAAGCCATCTAATAAATGTGAAGGCGGCAGCAAGGAAGGGCACGTTTACATTTCCATAGGTTTAGTCAATTTTGTTTCTTATTAATTTAAGGGAGAAATAAAGAATTACTGGACATTTCTGGGAGATGAAATCTTAAAACTCAAGATCTCTCAGCATGACTCAATCTCTCAACATGAAGCTGTAGGTGAGTTTAATCTTCTTTCTGTTTTTAAACAACTCTGTAAAATCTAAATAGATTTGACTTGCATTTATGGTTGTCCGCATGCTAGCCTGGATCACATAAATATTTAGCAACGGTAAATGCCCAGGAAAACAATTTGGAAGAAATTTGGAAGAATCCAGCTTTCAATTTTGGTTATATAAACTATGGCAAAGATTACATTAAGCAAACACACATATTAAGGAGGGGTATTTTAATTTTTGGAGGCTTAATGTTTAAATGACATATAAGACAGCATATTCAAAATATTTGGAAGGATGAGCTTTAAGAGAGGAGAGGAAGGAAAGCATGGCTCAGAGAGGATAGAAAATTGCCTGTAAGAATCTACAGCTGGGTACATGTCATGCCTGAGATAGGAGCTCTTCTTCAAATGTAAATGTATTCAATAGTGGAAACTGTGTTTATGCTGAATCTACTAAGGCTCCTTTGTCCAGGGAAGCTTCCATCCAATAAATGATCAAGTTATCAACTTCATTTTCCTTGTAGTACAATCATACTCTACATTATGGATACAAAAGCAAAAGGGGCTCTCAGATTTCAGGTGGGAGCAATGAACTTCAATGTTAAGTAAAAGGAGATAGAATTTCAATTACCAAAACACACTGGGCTGGGCACGGTGGCTCAACGTCCATAATCCCAGCACTTTGGGAGGCTGAGGCGGGTGGATCACCTGACATCAGGAGTTTGAGACCAGCCTGGCTGACACGGTGAAACCCTGTTTCTACTAAAAATATAAAAATTAGCTGGGCATGGTGACACACACCTGTGATCCCAGCTATTCGGGAGGCTGAGGCAGGAGAATCGCTTGAACCTGGGAGGCAGAGGCTGCAGTGAGCCGAGACTGCACCACTGCACTCCAGCCTGGGTGACAAAGTGAGACCTTGTCTCAAAAAAAAAAAAACCCACATTGGATATAGATTATATCATTTTAAGTGTTTGCAAATGTTGTTTAAAAAGATAACTTAAAATTCAGGTTTCAAGTTTTACCATCTACCCCTAACTACTATGCAAATCTTTTTCTTGCCAAAAAGCTAGTTGGGGAAGTCCAAATAAAGAAAGCAAGAAAAGATCTTCATCATTCCAGTGGGAAGAAAATACAGGTTGAATATTCCTTATCTGAAATGCCTGGGGCCAGAAGTGTTTTGAATTTTGAACGTTTCCGAATTTTGGAATATTTGTGCTATATATACTTACCAGTTGAACAACCCTAGTCCAGAAATCCAAAATGCTCTGAGCATCATGTCTGCACTCAAAAAGTTACAGATTTTGGGGCATTTTGGATCTCAGTTTAGGGACACTTAACCTGTATTTCTTTTTATGCTTCTCTTTACTAAAAAAGGTTACTGACAAATTGAACAGCTTTTGAACCAATATGTGAAACTTGGCAACTGTTCCTGGATGAAGTTTCCAACTTAAAAAGTCATTCATAAGCCACAATTTTACTGAAAATAAAAAATTACTATAGTTTAATAAATATTTATTTATGCATATCCAAGGAACATTATAGATTTAACTCTTATTTTAATTCATTATCCATCTCTATTCTTCACATTGATGACCTTTACTGGTCTTTTAATGGTGGCTTAGAAGATTATACAATTATTCTCTCAGCGGGTCCACCTCAAAGTGGGATCTGCTGCTAAATAATACTAATGAATTTAAGATGTCCTTCATTATCTTCCACTGAATGATATACATCATAACTTAGGAATTCATAAATAAACACAAAAATAAAAGGGCGACACAAAGTAAAAAGAAATATAAATTAAAACTGAAAGATTTCAAAGGTAAAATAAGCCTGTCATGCTTTAACCATAGTGTGATATGTTCTGAACTTACGATTTCACTTTTCTTTAGAATAAAAAAAGTATAATACTTGGATTTGTAACTCTAACATTTAAAATTCACCCCTTTGAAGAGATGAATTTAAATTCTACAAGTATGTAAACTCTTAATTATGACCATATCCCATACTTCATTCCATTGATTAGCGCATGACACACTGAGATCAAAATTGTGGGTTCAATTTCCACACAGATCAACTTTGTATCTTATTGTCAATATAAATCCCCACACACTACCAGAGAAGCAACTTAGAGACAATGCTTTGGAATCAGACAGACCTGGGCTGGAATTCCAACTTGTCCACTATTAGTCTTGCAAATCTGAATAAATTACTCAAGCATTCTGAGCCTCAGTTTCCTTCTGTAAAATGTAGATAATACCTGTTGCAATACCATTATCTTGAGATAAGTATAAATTGAATTAGGTATAATATGCTTGCAAAGAATTCAGAGCAGTGCCACACACAGGCCCTTGAGAGGTTTCAGCAGGTACTATGGGCCCCCTTGCTGTAGGAGGTTAGTGCAGGGCACTGGGTGCAAAATGACACGCAGTGGTCAGAATGCTCGGTCTAGGAAAAAAGACTGCTTATTGATTTCCAACTGACTTTACATACTTTAATAAGCAAGGACAGTCCTGGATCCTGGGAATCTCTATTATACATTAAACATTCTTACATGCACTTTATTTTGGAAGGGCAGTGATTTTTATTTAACTCTCCACTCAAACCTTCACAAAAATAGCTTTATGACATAGAAACAAGAATGTTATTGCCCTCACATATGAAGCCATTACTATACTTCCCTTGAAACATGTAGGTTATTTATTTCACTTCTTACCTTTTCAATTTTTTCATCCAGCATTCTGAAGAATTCTTGTTGGCTTTCAGAGATGTGCATGCTGAAAAACAAAGGGTAGTTAAGTGCATATTTCAGTGTTTTGCTAAACCTGGTCTCCTCAAAGGAAAAATGCTGAGTCCCCAAACTTTGGGGAAGACATTTATTTATTGCAGACTTTTCCACTGAAATACTCTGAAGTTACATTAAGGATAAACAGTACAGTATTCCTGAAAATGTGTTTCATAATAGTCTATCAGTGCCTATGACTTAAAGGAAGACAATTTCCTTTCAATGTACAGATGCTATTTATAGTAACGTTACTGGGAGCTGCATGCCAAATTCTTTCTTCAGATACACATTTGTGATTTTAAAAAAAGCATGAGCAAGCAGCACATGGCACATTTCAACACTGTATTGAAAAGAAAAATAAAAAATAAAATGTATCCTAGTTATTGTATTGAAATATAATTTTACAGAGGTGGTCAATATCAGCATGATCTCCAGCTGACTAGGGGTGTGGGCCGGTGGCAAACAAGCTGAGGATATACAGATGACCTGATATTACTCCTGAGCACGTTCTGCACTGGTGGCAGCAGATACACCTCTGAAAACACAATTCCACTGGAACATGTGAGGATGCACGTCTGAGTAGCACTTGCTCTGTGTTTCCTGTCCTATGACATTTAACAGCCTTCTTAGTGACACGGCTGACAAGGCTGGTGGGGACAAAACAAGATGGTAATAAGAGCAGGGATGAATTACAGATGGGAAGGGCATGGGGCAGTATAGGACTTAGTCTTAATGAGCCATGGTCTTAATGACAGTTGTTTCTACCTAGCAGATAGCTGTGGGTGTTCCAAGGAGGTGAAGGATGCTGGATAAGAGAGGTTATCACACAGAGTTTCCTTTAGTTACTATCAGCGCCTACAGGTTATCCTGTCTGAGGAAGCGGGTTAGGGGTGAGCTCTGGAATGGCTTCTTCCCTTCATATCCAAGTGTGGCGAAGAGCCCATCGGACGTACCCTTTAGCATCATGCCTTATCCTTTAGGGGCCACAAGGAGGGGCACAAGTGACCTGAAACGCTCCGGGCCTCCTGTGACAGACAATGGGGCCTGAGGCTCAGAGGAGGTTCTCCCCTCTGTATAAAAGCAACATTAAAATCTGTGAGCAATGACATTAACTCGGCTATCAAAGGAAAACAATGTATATATCTGATTCCCCTAATCGACTTCAATGGTTTACAAAGCACTTTCACATATATCATGTAATCTTACTGCCCTTTATCTGATCATTCAAATAAGGTAAACATTTTGTTTGGGAAACACGCCCTCTCTTATTGCAGGTTTGAAAGGCAGAACAAAATCTGGGATGATGAGAGTACATTAAACTGTCTCCTCTCTGTAGGATCCTGGACAGAAAAGTCAGTTTGCATAGCTGAGTTTTCCCAGGTTCCTCATGTTTTCACTGTCTCAAGCACCAAACATTTTTTATTTGAGCCATGTTGGATACAAATCTTTCTAAATTTCATATTCTTATAATAGAAGATCTCTCTCATAAACATTTCTTTTTTTTTTTGAGATGGAGTCCCACACTTTCGCCCAGGCTGGAGTACAGTGGTGCGATCCCGGCTCACTGCAACTTCCGCCTCCCGGGTTCAAGCGATTCTCCTGCCTCAGCCTCCTGAGTAGCTGGAACTACAGGCATGAGCTACTGCGTCCAGCTAATTTTTTGTATTTTTAGTAGAGATGAGGTTTCACCACGTTGGCCAGGCTAGTCTCGAACACCTGACCTCAGGTGATCCACTCACCTTGGCCTCCCAAAGTGCTGGGATTACAGGCATGAGTAACTGCGCCCAGGCAGATCTCTCTCTCTTAATATAGGTAACTGGATAGATAACCATATGTATATGTTGCCCCAGAAATGTTGCCCTAGAAAGTATTCCAGAGACCTCATAAAAAATGGCATTTTTAGGATTTGACGTTCATTGTGGAAACTCACTGGTTGGAGTTTTTAGCATATATTGCTTTGAATATAGTAGGAGGGCAAAAAACATTTCTTAATTAATTGACAGAGTCCCCCTATTTAAGTTCATGTGATTCATGACCCCTTGCTGAAGCAGCAGAGTTTGTCAGCATGGGCGATGTGCAGGGCCTGAGTCCTCATCTATAAAACCAGGGCTGGTCACTGAGGTCCCTTCTACTGTCTATGATTGTCATTAACTTCCATTAGCTCCTTTATTTAAATACCACAACATGAAAACTGCGACATTTGGTCAGGACTCATACATATGCACATGAGAGGTACAAGAGGGGGCATTTTTAAACAAAAGTAACTCTGCAAATGTATCTGCCACCTCTGTGATCAAGAATGCCCTTATCACAGGGTCGGGATCCCTATCAGGAGCTTGAGACCAAAAGTGGTGGCTAAGGACCTCGGGATGCTTAACCTCGGGAAAGCAACCACAAAACTCTCAGTGATTTCAGTTTTGTGTCGTCCCATGATATAGAAATGCTCCTGCGTTTGCTTTGTCTAAGAACATCAGAACATGCCTGCCTGCCTTTGCCACATTTTATAACTCATGAAGAAGAGTCACACACCAGACTGAGTCACTCTCTTGACATCTTGAAGTACAGTGCATGGGTTGTGTTAGAAAAGATTGAATGGAAGGGAGGCTTTGTTACTGTCAAAGCCTGATGCGCCACACAGGCTCCTCTAGATAACCTGCATTGTCACTGGAAGTGTGTCAGACATTGCCGGGGGAGCAAATGCCCACACGGGTCACCTGTGCATCGTCTCAGATATGGTGTCATCTGAAAGCATGAGGCCTTACTCTGCTGTTCTCCATGGGATTGTTTCAGAGAGAAGAAGAGAAATCTCTTCAATGAGACAGAATTTTTATTCTGATGAAATAAAAATTTCGCCGTATCAACTGATTCCCGTCTAGATAAACATGGGTCCCCTCTCCCCATGTGGAAGAAACTTATCCACACAGTGGCATGAATACGTGTTTACCTTCAAGAGTACAAACTGCACTGTGGAAAACAGTCCCTGCATAACGACTTGATTCTAAAATCCTTTCTGATGTACAATTTGATGATTTTGAGTGGGGGAGATGAGGAGGAAGAGCTCACTGGCTTTTCTACCTTTTTTCAAGATATTAGAAAGGGATCACTGAATTGTTTATGACTTAAGTTTATAAAGGATGAATAATTGATTCTAAGATTCACTTACAAAAGATTCATTGGCATTCACTTACCAAAGCCGGCACATTGGTACCTGACTTAACCAATAAGGCTCAACAATTTTAGTAATCTCTATTTCTCTCCGGTAACTCAAACTCAACCTTGGAAAACTCAATGCACCACTGGGGCACTCCCTGTGGCACTTAGTGCTGGCAAAGCTCTTGTGAGTTAACTCTGCACCCTCAAACACTCTTCTTCCTGAGACTTCTCAGCTTCATGGGACTAGGGATGACAATAGGATGGTATCTTAATGCAAAGTAAACAGATTAATGAATGACGGGCAAAATGGGTTTTAGAGTTAAAAGATTTGGGGCTTCCACTTTCAGTGTCTTAAAAAAGTAAAATCTACAAATGATAAAAAGCTAAGCACAAAAGCATGAGGAGGCAAAGTCCTAATTCCCTAATACCTCGCCCGTGAAGCATGGCAGAGTAAGCCACCCTAAAATACGCCCACTTTGGCATAAGGACTATTTTGAGCTAAAGGTAACTGAAAGCAGCAGGTGCAGGAGGGGAATTCTGACCTCCTCTTTTCTTCCTGAAAGTAGGAGATGAAACTCCCATGTGAACAGGGAGGAGGAAAGAAACACCAGGAGGAAAGAAGCATTCTCATTACCAGAGACAGGGAGTGAAGGCCAAGAGAATTCTGTACTAAGAGACTTTGTTAAAATAATTCTTTTCTTCCTTTAGTCTCCCCACATATTTCAGGTGCTTTTCCACAACTGTCTCTGTTTGTTCAACCTAGTATACAAATATGTGGGTTTTGTCACTTCTTGGGTCTTCATTTTTCTATAGGGGCTCCCATGTATATGTAGAAATTGGTATTTTTTCTCCTGTTACATCTGTCTCATGTCAATTTAACTCTCAGGCCCAGCGAGAAACCCTGAGAGGGTCAGGGTAAAGTTCTGCCTCCCCTGCAAAAATTAAATGCAATTACCAGCTGGGTCCCTGGTAAATCTTAGCCTGAACACAGTTTTTCCTTCATGATCATCATTATTTTTCAACTGGACCTCAGAGAAGCAGATTCATCCTAACCCTCATTCTGTGACAGACCCCTACTAGTAGTTCATGCACAGCTCACTTTTATTTAAGTTGTTATTTTGTTTTTTAATAGTAGTATAATAAACACCTGTGAAACCAAAAAAAAAAAAAAACAAAAGCGAGGACCTTGACAACCACCCATAGCTGACTCCATGTGAGCTCCCATCCGTGTGTGTGTTCCCACAACCCAATGTAACTATCACTCCCTCACTTTGCTTTTACATAGTTTTAATGCATCTCTTTGTGTGCCTTTAAAAGACAGACTATTTCAGTTGTTTTCAGCTTTATAGAGTACATCATGTTCTATGTAATCTTTCAGGACTTACTCTTTTCCTGTAATATTAGACTGCTAGGGCCCATCCAGTATTGTGCATGGCTGCTGTGCATTTGTTTGAACCGCTGACTAATATCCCATTGTGTGACTATAGTGTAGTGGATTCACGCAGACTCCTGTTAAAGGCATTTGGGTTGTTTCTGACATTTAAGGCATTTTTACCAAGTGCCAGACAATGCCACAAGCAGTGGGCATACCCTATTTCATTTGTTCTCCAGCCCCACAAGACAGGATCTTTCACTTCCATTTCTCTCTGAGAAAACTGAAGCTCAAAGACAGTAGATCACTTGACTGATATCAAATGAAAGCATTAAATGAAGGTATGAGGATGACATGCCTTCAATGGTGGTATGAGGATGATCTGCCTTTATGGTATGGGACTGTCCTTCCACTCATGGGGAAAAAGAAGCCTCATCTTATTTTATGCATCAGTATAGTAAATTGATCCCGCATGTCAGCAAGTAGGAAAAGTAAAACTCTTCTCTTGGCCCTCCAGAAAGATTTCTTAATTGAATTACAGGAATCCAATGTTCTGATTCACAGTTTGAAATACATACACATACGTATGTAATGTGTGTGTACACACACACACACACACACACACAAGCATACTGCTGTGGGGAAAACAGAATTTTCTCCTCTGAAAGCTTCAGCACAAGCCAGTCTGTGAAGCATGCTGCTTCAGGGTGTCAATGTTAAGTAAGTATTCTTTCTCCTCCGTTCACTCTCTCTTTATAACTCTGAGATAAGGGAAGCATTTAAAAATAGCATTTTTCAGATATCCTGGATGATAAGGTGGTTTGGCTGTGTTATCAGGTATCTGCTGTCCCCAAAGGCAGATAAAGTAGATGAAAGTAATCAGCAGTGAGGTGGGCTACGAGGTTGTGGCCATAGCACAACATTTACCTGAGGGTGAAAACATCAGCCGCATCATTATACTGACATTGTAAATGGTAAGTGGATTTTAACATGTTCAGTTTTCTTTGAAAGTAAAAATTAAATGACAGAGCCCATTACCTACCCCCTGAGGTCTCCTAACTGCGACACCACAGTGGCCATAGCTGTGGCGATTCCACAGACACTGAGCCAGGGTAAAGTGATCATGTATTAGGTAATTTTTGTCACAATTTTCTGGAACAATCAGAGATAACATACTTTCTTCTGCTTATGATTTTGATTTATGGGGCTATTGATACATATATGTAATAGTCAAATTTATTTTGGGGTAGGGGCGACTGTGTCAAATGTACCAGTGTCATCGGTACTCTCAAGAAATTTGTCTCCATTTAAGTGAAACACCAACAGAGATTTGTAGCCTCTGGGACAACACAGCCTCTTTGAAGGAGAGGATAGCTTCAAAGTCATACAAAGTACATTTTATCATTAAGGTTAGAGTCAGTTCTAGAACAATCTAGAAAACTACTCGTTATTGTTTTTTAACTTTTGAACGTGCAATGACCTTTTAAATGAAACATTTAGGGACAGTCATCTGTTGGTAATCAACAATCATATTTTCAAGTTTCTACTATAAGTGGGAAAATGTATTAGGCGCTCTACAGATCTTCATGTGATATAATCCTTTTCTTCAAGTTAATTTTTTTCTTTTCTTTTAAACTTTCCAATGGTGATACACCTAACACATAGAAGACATATAATGTCATTTGTACATTTTTTTTTTTTTTTGCAAAATAACAATTGAACATTCATGTAATTACCAGCCAGATTAAGAAATAGAGCCTCTGGTTCCATTGTCTTCCATTTGGTCAGAAACAACTAATATTCTGAATTTAATGCCTTTTCATTTCCTTATATATCTTTATTGTTTTACCATATATTAATAGACAATATATGCCTTAGTTCTGCTTTTTTGACTTCATGTGAATGAAACCATATGTAGGCATGTACCACTGCTTACTCTACTGTCTCATACTTACGAGATTCCTCTATCATGATGTGTGTACCTACAGTCACTCATTTTCACTGATTTATAGTATTCCCACAGTTTAGATGCCATAGTTTAGTTACCCATTATATTTTCAATGGACATTTGGGTTTTGCCTTTAAGAGCTTTAAGAGCTTCTTAATTTTAATACTGTCATATTAATTAATGATTTTCCTTAAGAACTACATCCTTTGTGTCTTATTCAAAATTCTTCCCCACCTCATGGTCATAGTGATAGTCTTCTCTGTTTTCTTCTAATTGACCTACAAAGTCAGCTTTGTCATGTATTGTAGGTCTGTTTTCTTTATTCTGTTCTGTTACACCAACCCCCACTTTCTCAATTACTAAAGCTTTATATTAGATCTTGATTATCTGGTAGGCAAAATGGAATTTGCCAGATGAAAACATTTTTAGCTTTAAAAACAATGCAGTTGTCCCTTGGTATCTGTGGGGGATTGGTTCCACAACCTCCCTGCAGATACCAAAATCTGCAGATGCTCAAATCCCTGATATAAAATGGTACAGCATTTGCATAACCCCCACACATCCTCCCATATACTCTAAATCATCTCTAGATTGCTTATAATAACTAATTATTATAATGTGCCTACACATCACTTCATTCACATGAATTCAACATAGTACTTGGTGTGCGGCAAGTTCAAATTTTGTTTTTTGGAACTTTGTAGAATTACTATTTTTTGAATATTTTTGATCTATGGTTAGTTGAATCCACAGATGCAGAATCCATGGATATGGAAGGCCATATAAGGAAAACAGAAACTAGAACTTACTTTGCTCTGGGTTGATGAACTAATCCCGGAACCTCTTTATTAGTTTTAAGTCTTACATTTGAGCTGGCACTTTTTTCCTGAAACACATAAACACACACATGTAAAAGACAGGATTAGAATCCACAATTAAACAAGTGTATGAGTTTTCATCACAGAAACGTTCAATCTGTCTGGGGCCCTATACTATGGCTGGTTATCTCACAAGGGCAAAAAAGTCCTTGCAAAGATGACACACAGAACAGGTAAAACCTGCCAAACAGGGAGCACTGCTATGAAAAGAGAAATTAGCTTTATAACAACTGTCACTCTGTTTAGAAAACAATGTGCAGTTAATATTTAATTAACACTAATAGTAATGAATGAAAGAACAGAAGATCTAGTATCAAGAGAAACAAAACAGCAGCAATACAATCACAGCCTTTGTTCACTTGCTCAGGTTAACTGACTTCCGAGCAATTTATTTGTAAAAGACAACTGCACTTACTGAGATGTAAAGTTTGCTGAAGGTCCTAGCTGTGACAGGAATAGGAACATGACTAAAACCCACAACAAATGCTGAGATTGAGTTCAGTTGAGTTAATACAATTCAATCCTAGCCTGTATTCAAGAAACACTTCTTTGGCTTTTAGCCTGATCTAATATCTTATTCCCAATAACTAGCCACATGGGAAGGAAATACTCTCAAATCTTAAATGCTAGTATATCAGTAAGGACATGATCTCAATGATACTACTGCTCTGTGTTTTTCAACATTATCTTAAAAAGATATTCAAGGTAATTTATAATTTGCTCATGAAACATACCCCTGAAATGAAAGGAAAGACCACTCTGAACCTATGTAACAGGTGACTATATACACTTGAGGAACTTGACGTAAGGCCACAATTAAAGACCAAGTCTAGAGTGAGGAATAAAAACTGCCGTGGGCCGATGCAACATTCTCATTACTTGCAGAGTGATGTGGGATGACACATAAAAAAGATGGTCCCCAAATGAGCTCTTTTTGAGGTCCTATTTCTCCTAGCACAGCAGAAGCCACCTAAGTCAGTGAAACTCCAATGACTTACACATTCTGGTTGTTTGTTATTAACCATCAAACATGAGCTTATGTGCCTATCATCAGTATTCCAAAAAAATATGTGATTTTGTTTGTGTTCTTTTAGGAAAAGAAACAATCATAATTTCTTGCAGTCTATCTTACCTTCTTTACCTTATACTAACTTCAGAATGTTTTCATGAACATCTAAGAAGGATAAAACATATTGTTCTGTCTATTGACGTACGTCAGGGAATAGCAGATGAACATTCCTAATCTTTTACACAGCAGGTGGGAGAAATTAGAAAACCCGAATGCACTCACATCAGAAGGTCAGGGCCCATGTCCTTTCTTTACCACACGGGGTAAGAGGCCTGGCACTTCATGGGAGGCACTCAGCAAATACTGGTGAATGAATGAATGATGTCAGCAAGTCATTCATTTTTTTTTTTAATTTAAAGGTAAAAATAGCTCAAATATAGTCTCTTTGTAGGACTGAAGACATAGGTTCTTTCCAAGTTGGTCCTTTTCTCCTTTAAATCTTAGGTTATCTTAGATTAAACACTGAAAATGTACAAGACCTTACCCTCTTTCTCTTTCACATAATTTCCACAACTCTTTGAGCTTAAAAGAAATGCACATTGCTGAGGCAGGAAAGTGACTTCTAATTCTAAAAATGCAAAGGATATACAGTGGTATACTATTTATATTCCATTTATTTAACTGTACCCTTGAAAATTATGTTGCCTCAGCAAGTCTTTCTTAAAAACCCATTCTGTGGTTGCTAAGTAAGGAACAATCTCCCCAAACAGCAGAGGCTCAATGGACAAGCAGGACTGAGAACAAGCCGGCCCTCAGTAATGCATCACTCCCAGGAGTGTACTTCCAGGGCCAAAAGTGAGACAGAGGCAACAGGAGGAAAAGCAGTTTTGGATTTCCCATATAATTTCAAAAAAACTTTCTTCTACTATGTATTTACAATGTGTTCGCTCAGTTTCACAAATTTTCACTCACCAAGACCAATAATAACCACTCACTGAGCACTTACTGTAAGTCAGGCATTATTCTAAGCACTTACACATATTAATTCATTTTAACATTCACAAATATTTCTACATATTAACTCATTTTTATGCCTATAATACCTCTCACAGATGGGTTCCATTATTATCCCCATTTTACAGATGAGGAAGCTGAGGCATACAGAGGTGAAGCACTTACCTGAGGCCATACAAGCAATAAGCAGTAGCACGGGGATTTGAACCCAAGCAGTGTGGCCCCAAACTCCATGCTATTCGCGACTAGGCCAGCATTTCTCAAACTTTTTACAGGCACATGTCACCATGCCTGGCTAATTTTTATATTTTTGTAGAGATGGGGTTTCACCATGTTGGCCAGGCTGGTCTAGAGCTCCCTTACCTCACATAATCTGCCTGCTTTTTACCTATCAAGACCCTTTTACCTATCTCCAAATTTTGACACATTTCATTGTACAACATAAAAGAATCCCATTTGTTACAATCACCATCAATCTCATCAGAAAACCATTGACAGAAGCTGTCAGGTAGTGAATGTAAGTTTTCCAAACTTCCAGATTTTGCTTAAAGTTTGAATTTTATCAATGGCAAGAGATACTGTCAGTTATTTTTCTTGAAGTGTCAGGCTCTCTTATTCTTTTTTAAGAAAATGATTTACCAAATACCAGGTCTGAATATCCATAATTTATCTGCCAGAGATACATATTTTTAAAATAGAGATGATGTCCCATAAAAAACAATTCCTAGTTCAGCTTTCAACTCAATAGACTACAGAGGTGCTTTTCTCCATGATAACCATCTAACTTGGACATGCAGAAGAAATGCTTTATGCATACTTCCCATTTCATCACACAGGCTATTAAAAAGCTATGCATCCAAAGTCTCAGGATACAAAATCAATGTACAAAATCAATGTAAACTGTGGCCAGGCACAGTGGCTCATGCTTGTAATCCTAGCACTTTGAGAGGCCGAGGCAGGCAGATTACGTGAGGTAAGGGAGCTCTAGACCAGCCTGGCCAACAGGGTGAAACCCCATCTCTACAAAAATATAAAAAATTAGCCAGGCATGGTGACATGTGGCTGTAATCCCAGGTACTCAGGAGGCTAAGGCAGGAGGATCGATCATGACCTGCACTCCAGCCTGGGCAACAGAGCAAGACTCTGTCTAAAAATAAAATAAAATAAAATAAAAAAACCAAAAATCACTAGCACTCCTATACACCAACAACAGTCATGCCAAAAGCTATTAGGAATGCAGTCCCATTCACAACACACACACACACACACACACACACACACACACACACACACAAAAAAAAAAAATACCTAGGAATACAGGTAAGCAGGGAGGCGAAAGATCTCTATGAGAACTACAAAACACTGCTCAAAGAAATGAGAGATAATACAAGTGGAAAAAACATTCCACGCTTATGGATAGGAAGAATCAATATTGTTAAAAAGGCCATACTACCCAAAGCAATTTATAGGTTCAATGCTATTTCTATTGAAATACCAATGTCTTCACAGAACTAGAAAAAAACTATTTTAAAATTCATATGGAACAAAAAAAAGAGTCCAATAGCCAAGGCTATCCTAAGGAAAAAGAACAAAGCTGGAGGCATCACGCTACCCAACTCTATGCTACAGGACTATAGCAACCAAAACAGCATGGTACTGGTACAAAAACAGACACATAGACCAATGGAACAAAATAGAGAACCCAGAAATAAGACTGCACACTACAACTATCTGATCTTTGACAAACCCGACAATAACAAGCAATGAAGAAAGGATTCCCTATTCAATAAATGGTGCTGGAATAACTGGCTAACCATATGCAGAAGCTTGAAACTGGACCCCTTCCTTACACAATATACAAAAGTGAACTCAAGATGGATTAAAGACTTAAATGTCAAACCCAAAACTATAAAAACCCTGGAAGACAACCTAGGCAATAGCATTCTGGACATAGGAATGGACAAAGATTTCATGACAAAGACACCAAAAACAACTGCAACAGGAGAAAAATTGACAAACAGGATCTAATTAAACTAAAGAGCTTCTGCTCAGCAAAACAAAATGTAACAAAAAACAAAAAACTATCATAGGAGTGAACAGACAACCTACAGAATGGGAGAAAAATTTTGCAAACTATGCATTTGACAAGGTCTAATATCCAGCATCAATAAGGAACTTAAACAAATTTACAAGAAAAAAACCCCCAAACAACCCCCATTAAAAAGTGGACAAAAGACATGAACAACACTTCTCAAAAGAAGACAGACATGCAGCCAACAATCATATGAAAAAAAGCTTAACATCACTGATCATTAGAGAAATGTAAATCAAAACTACAATGAGATACCATCTCATATCAGTCAGAATGGCTATTAAAAAGTTGAAAAATAACAGATGCTATTGAGGTTGTGGAGAAAAAGGAACACTTATACACTGTTGGTGGGAGTGTAAATTAATTCAACCATTGTGAAAGACAGTGTGGCGATTCCTCAAAGATCTAAAAACAGAACTACCACTTGACCCAGTCATCCCATTACTGATTATATACCCAAAGGAACATAAATCGTTCTATCATAAAGACACATGCATGCACATGTGCATTGCAGCACTACTCATAATAGCAAAGACATGGAATCAACCCAAATGCCCATCAGTGGTAGACTGAATAAAGAAAATGTACGTATACACCATGGAGTACCATGTAGCCATAAAAAAGAATGAGGTCATGTCCTTTGCAGGAACATGGATGGAACTGGAGGCCATTATCCTTAGCAAACTAACAGAGGAACAAAAACCAAATATCGCATGTTCTCAATTATAAGTGGGAGCTAAATAATGAGAACACATGGACACATAGAGGGGAACATCACACACTGGGACCTATTAGAGGGTGGAAGGTGGGAGGTGGGAGAGGATCAGGAAAAGTAACTAATGGGTATTAGGCTTAATACCTGGGTGACGAAATAATCTGTACAACAAACCTCTATGACATGCATTTACCTATATAACAAACCTGCATGTGTACCCCTGAACTGAAAATAAAAGTTAAATAAAGGTATGCATACAAGCCACAACATTTTATAAAACTAAATAATTTTTATTGCTTATTAAGAATGAGGGCATTCTTAAGTGAAAACAGCGGTGGAGAATACAATGACTATTAATAAGGTTTGATGCCAATGCCTTGGTTTAGGCTAAGGCACCAGCAGTTTACCTTACTGTTGCCGTTGCAGCATCAGTGCATACGTTAACACCATGAAAAAGGCAAATAGCCTCTTAGTATCATTAGGAAAATGGCTTCAAGAACTCGCTGAGAAAGTCTCAGGGACCCCCAGACCACACTTTGACCACAGCGCCTCTCTATTTCTTTTGCACAGAAAAGAACTATTAATTATTTAATTATGCTATGTGCCTTATTTTTAAAAACAAATATTTAACAGCCTTATGGGGGTAAAATTTACATTCTATCAAATTCCCCCACTATAACTACTTAATTAAATGATTTTAGTAAATTTATAGAGCTATGCAGTCATCACCACAATCCAGTTTCAACATAGTGCCATCATCCCAGAAAGCTGCTTTATCACCATTTACAGGTCATCTCTGCTCTCATTCATAATGCTGGGCAACCACAGATCTGCCTTCAGTCTCTAGAAATTTGCCTTTCCTAGATTCATATCATGAAATCACACAATATTTAGCCTTTTTGCCTAGCATTTTTCACTTGGCATAATGTTTTTGAGATTCATCCACATTGTAGCATATAATAGTATTTTACTTATTTTCATTGCTAAATAATATTCCAATGTATGGATACACCACATTTTGTTCATCTCCCCATCCCTTGATGGACACTGATACTGTGTTCAGTTTGTGGTTATTATGAATAGTAATGTTATGAACATTCGGATAGAAGTCTTTTTGTAGACATGTTTTCAAGTCTCTAAGGTAGATTCCTAGGAGTAGAACTGCTAGATTACATAGTTAGTTTATGTTTCATTATTTAAGACATTCCCAACTGTTTTCCAAGGTGGCTGCACCATTTTATATTCCCATCAACAATGCACAATGGCTGTCGTTTCTCCACATCTGCACCACCAACACTTGGCATTGTCTTTTCAACTATTGTCATTCTAGGTAGTGTGTAGTGGGATCTCATTGTGGGCTTTATTTATTTGAAAAACATGACTTTTTTTTTTTTTTTTTTTTTTTTTTTTTTGAGACAGAGTCTCGCTCTGCCGCCCAGGCTGGAGTGCAGTAGCGTGATCTTGGCTCACTGCAAGCTCCGCCTCCCGGGTTCACGCCATTCTCCTGCCTCAGCCTCCCGAGTAGCTGGGAGTACAGGCGCCCGCCACCTCGCCCGGCTAGTTTTTTTGTATTTTTTAGTAGAGATGGCGTTTCACTGTGTCAGCCAGGATGGTCTCGATCTCCTGACCTCGTGATCCGCCCGTCTCGGCCTCCCAAAGTGCTGGGATTACAAAAACATGACTTTTTAAAGCTTGTTATATTGGTGTATCCTCCAGAAAATCCACCTTGGGAGCATGTGTATACTTACTGGTTGGCTGCATTTGCATAAAGAAGTCCGTTTTACATTTGTTTATAAACATTTAACTTCTACTTTGGGATTTGTTTGTTGGGAAAGCGTAGTTTTAAAGAGACCTGCGAAGAAGAAGAGGAAGAAGAGGAAGAGGAAGAAGAAGAAGAAGAGGAAGGAAAAAGAAGAAGAAGAGGAAGGAAGCAGGAAGCAGGAAGGAAGCAGGAAGGAAGAAGAGGAAGAGGAAGAGGAAGAGGAAGAGGAAGAAGAAGAAGAAGAAGAAGAAGAAGAAGAAGAAGAAGAAGAAGAAGAAGAAGAAGACGACGACGACAACAACAAACCAACAGGGCTGGAAGGAGGAGGAAGGAGAAAGTGGTGGGAGCAGTGAGACATGCGGTTCACTATCAGAAGCAGCTCAGATGGAGCAGACCCAGCAGAGGGGGCTGAGAGCCAGGCAATACCTGACGTGCTCCAGAAATAAGAAAAGAGAATTAAATTGCGAGATGACAGATGAAGTAACTAAGACATTGTTTCCCTTAGCAAGAAAAAACTATTTTGATGGTATTTGACACTTGTGAACTAAGTACTCTCCTTAAAATAAACTGAGACCAACTGTGACTAAGATAAAGGCTTTTGACAGGGTCTCCACAGGCAGTTTGTTTTTCATCAGCCATCCACATTTGAATCAGAATCATCTGGGATGTGTGTTAAAATAGAGTTTCCCAGGCCCCACTCAAGACATCTCAAGTGGGAGTCTGTGGAAGTGAAGCCCAGGAATCTGCATTTCAACAGTCTTAGGTTATTCTTCACTGAAAAAAGTTTGAAATTTCTATTTCAGAGGAAAGATCCTTTACACTTAGTATTTCCCCATTTGGCTCTCTATGGCGCCAGCTTTCAACCTAAGCCTTGGGGCTCTGTGAAGCTGCCTCAGGGTCGACAGGGAGACCCACCAGACCGGCAAAGTCTTTTAACTTTTTTATTATTAATATTTAGGGGCTCCATCAGTTGGGAAAAACATCCATTTCTCAAAAATGTTTGCAAACTGCTGTCAGGTAGTGACAGATTTATTTAAACAGCAAATCAAACAAGTTTTTCCTTTGCTTGGAGTAATTTTATTTCTTTATGAATAGAATATACTTGTCAGTGTCTAGAGTAAACTGATCACTCTCTTCTTAGTTTCTCTGATGCTGAAGACAGTCAAACTCACTGTACTTATGCTGTTGTCGCGAGCTTCCCAATCCCTTATTCCCTTTGGTATCTCCCAAAGGGAAAGTGAGAATACCAAGAGGATCTTCTTTAAAACATTACTGGCCGGGCACAGTGGCTCATACCTGTAATCCCAGCACTTTGGGAGGCCGAGGCGGGTGGATCACCTGAGGTCAGGAGTTTGAGACCAGCCTGGCCAACATGGTGAAACCCCATCTCTGCTAAAAATACAAAAATTAGCCAGGTGTGGTGGCGTGTTCCTGTAATCCCAGCTACCTGGGACGCTGAGATAGGAGAATCTCTTGAAACTGGGAGGCAGAGGTCGCAGTGAGCTGAGATTGAACCATTGCACTCCAGTCTGGACGACAGAGCAAGATTCCGTCTCCAAAAAAAAAAAAAAAAAAAAAGAAAAACCCAAAAGAAATTCCCTCAAACCTCACTTTCTTAATTCTGAAGGGAACGACACCCATGTTCAGGATGCTGATTGAAAGCACTGTCTGCAAACGAATGGAACTACTTTTCTCCTATCACTTCTTTACCTTTTTTATCCCACTTAGTCTAAGAAAGCTGTTGTCCTGTAAGGTTCCCTTTGCAAATTGGTTCTGAATTGATAGTGTGGAGAGGAATCTCATTTTCCTTTTCTGGGTCCAGCAATAGGAAGTCTGTCTTACAGAGAAATCTCAGGGGCCAGATGGATGCTGGAGGCCTAGAGAAAAGTAGTGAGGATTAGAGTATCGGCTCCTGGGATGGCTAATGAGTGCCCTACACAGAGAGGAGACACCAAAGAATTAAATTGGGACTCTCAAAGGGTGTGCCCTGCCCACAGACTGTGAGCACGTGTGTGTACATTTGTACAACTGCGTTTCAGAAGCACATGAAAACCAGAAAAAATACTTTGACAACTAGAAGCAAGAGATTTGTGGGGAAGTACACACACATTTTAAAAATTTGGCTATAAAATAAATAATAATTCTAGCTTTGGGGGAGTAACCCATAGGATGTAATCTCTAAGAAAACAATCCCATTTGATGTCTTATACTTGATTTCTCAAGCAGTATTAACATGAGATAGGACACTGTGTCCTTCAAATACAAAGGAATTTTATCTTGTCTTCTGAATGATGGTGATCAGAGAAGCCACCTTGACTCTCAGAATTTTGGGATGTTTACAAATGAAAAGGGCCAAGCTGCCAGATTCAACTATTAACTCGAGCCACCATTATCAATACAACTACCTAAAGTCAACACTTCCATTACAATTACCTGTCCACAGAGATTACTGGAGTTATTAGTATTTTGTTACAATTATTTAGTAGTAATAAAATCGGCATGTAAAGTCTCAGCCTTTTGGAAGTCATTTTTCTATAGATTAAAATATAGTCACGTATCTCATTTTATATCAAACAAACATGAAGTGGGGCAAATCAGTTTTAAAGCACCTAGCATTTTTCACAAAGTTGCTTTTCAAGGTAGACTGCAAACATTTACAATCTTAAGAAAGTAAACAGAGTTGTAAAAAATTGCTCAGAACAGATTTAATTGCATACCAACAAATTTTTTTAAAAGTCATTAAGTCACCATGTCAAAAATTAAAATAAACAAGCTATGATATAAATTCCACTGGGAATTATAACTTAAGGCTGTTTCGAAAAGATAATATATCTCCAAGTTTTTCAAAAAAGTATTATATACACACACAGAAAATCAACGAACTTGGAAGAACCACATTCAATTTTTATCCAGAGTGTTTTTATCAGTCAGGATAGGGTAGGTTATGCTATAGTAAAAAATGACCCCCAGTATTATTCTTCTTATTATTATTGTTTGGATACAGGGTCTCCCTCTGTCACTCGGCTGGAGTGCAGTGGCATGATCTCGGCTCACTGCAACCTCCGCCTCCCAGGTTCAAGTGATTCTCCTGCCTCAGCCTCCTCCTGAGTGGCTGGGATTACAGGCACATGCCACCATGCCTGGCTAATGTTTGTATTTTTAGTAGAGACGGGGTTTCACCATATTGGTCAGGCTGGTCTGGAACTCCCAACCTCAGGTGATCCACCTGCCTGGGCCTCCCAAAGTGCTGGGATTACAGGCATGAGCCACCGTGCCCAGCGCGCCCAGATAAATAAATATTAATTATTTATCTCCTGCACACGCTACATGACCAGCACAGGCTGCAGGATGGCTCTGCTTAATATAACCACTCAGCGACTTGGGTTAATGGAGGCCCCATGTCAACAGGTGCTTTTATAATCACCATGGCTGGAGTTCAGCAAGGGTTACATGTTCCTACTTACTTGGACAAAGCATACCACAGGACCACATCTAAATTCAAGAGAGTGGAAAAAAAAAGGGGGTTTTCAAAAAGTTCATGGAAAATGTGTATTATGAAAAAATTATGCATGGATTTCAAATTTTTTTCCACCAAGATAAATTCGTACTGACTAGTTATAACACGTTTGAACAGAATCTAGTTCAAGGCACTAAAAAGGATAAGATATCAATTTGAAAACAGCCCCCATCAGAGCAATATGAATTTTACTAAAACTGAAGCAAGAACAAACAACAAATTTACGGTGAAGCTTAAGTGGAAGAATGGTGAAATAATTGATGCTTGATGAAAAGTTTATGGGGACAATGCCCCAAAGAAATCAGCAGGTTACAAGTGGATAATTCATATTAAGAAGGGATGAGATGATGTTGAAGATGAAGCCCACAGGGGCAGACCATCCACATTAATTTGCAAGGAAAAAATCAATCTCGTTCATGCCCTATTTGAGGAGGACCAATGATTAACAGCAGAAACAATGGTCAACATCATAGACATCTCAATTGGTTCAGCTTATGTAAGTCTGACTGAAAAATTCAAGTTGAGTAGACTTTCCATTCGATGGGTGCCAAAACTGTTGCACCCAGATTAGCTGCAGACAAGAGCAGAGCTCTCAATGAAAACTTCAAATAAGTGGGATCAAGAACCTGATCCCCATTTCCCCAAAGGATTGTAACAGGAGATGAAACATGGTTTTGCCAGTACAATCCTGAAGACAAAGCACAATCAAAGTGATGGCTACCAAGAGGAGGAAGTGGTCTACATAAAGCAAAAGTGAACCAGTCAAGAGTCAAGGTCATGGCAAAAAGTTTTAGGGATGTTCAAGACATTTTGCTTGTTGACTTTCTGGAAGGCCACAGAATGATAACACCTGATTATTAGGAGAGTGTTTTGAGAAAGTTAGCCAATGCTTTTGGAGAAAAATGCCCCAGAAAGCTTCACTGGAGAGTCCTTCTCCACCATGACAAGGCTCCTGCTCATTCCCCTCATCAAGCAAGGGCAATTTTGCAAGGGTTTTGATAGGAAATCATTAGGCATCCACCATACAGTCCTGATTTGGCTCCTTCTGACTTTTTGTTTCCTAATCTTAAAAAATCTTTCACACAAGGAGTAATCTCTATTTTAAGAAAATCTTGGGTTGGGCACAGTGGCTCATGCCTGTAATCCCAGCACTTTGGCAGGCCGAGGCAGGTGAATAACGAGGTCAGGAGTTCCAGCCCAGCCTGACCAACATGGTGAAACCCTGCCTCTACTAAAAATACAAAAATTAGCCAGATGTGGTGGCACATGCCTGTAATCCCAGCTACTCGGGAGACTGAGGCAGGAGAATCACTTGAATCCTGGAGGTGGAGGCTGCAGTGAGCCAAGATCATGCCACTGCACTCCAGCCTAGGTGACAAGAGCAAAACTCTGTCTTAAAAAAACAAAAATTTAAAAAAAAAGAAAAAAAAAGAGAAAATATTGATGGGATGCTGAGGTGGGAGGATTGCTTGAGCTCAGGAGTTCAAGACCAGACTGGGCAACACGGTGAGACCTTGTCTCTTAAAAACAAACAAACAAACAAACACCCAGCTTATATTAAAAAAAAAAAAAAATCTTTAGCTCAGGTGCAGTAGTTCATGCCTATAATCCCGGCACTTCGGGAGGCTAAGGCAGGCAGATCACTTGAGGCCAGGAGTTTGAGACCAGCCTGGCCAACATGGTGAAACCCCATCTCTAGTAAAAAAAAAAAAAAAAAAGAAAAGAAAAAAATTAGCCAGGCATGGTTGTGCACTCCTGTAGTCCCAGCTACTCAAGAGGCTGAGGCACAAGAATTGTTTGAATCCAGGAGGTAGAGGTTGCAATGAGCCAAGATGGTGCCAATGCACTCCAGCCTGGGCAATGGAGTGACTCTGTCTCAAAAAACAAACAAACAAACAAACAAACAAGCAAAGAATCTTTAAAGGGCACCCATTTTTATTCAGCTAACATGTTAAAAAAACAAAAAAAAATTGTGGCACATATACACCATGGAATACTATGCAGCCATAAAAAAGGATGGGTTCAGGTCCTCTGTAGGGACATGGATGCAGCTGGAAACCATCATTCTCAGCAAACTATCGCAAGAACAGAAAACCAAACACTACATGTTCTCACTCATAGGTGGGAAATGAACAATGAGATCACTTGGATACAGGAAGGGGAGCATCACACACCGGGTCCTATTGTGGGGAGGGGGTAGGGGGAAGGGATAGCATTAGGAGATATACCTAATGTAAATGATGAGTTAACGGGTGCAGCACACCAACATGGCACATGTATATATATGTAACAAACCTGCACGTTGTGCACATGTACCCTAGAACTTAAAGATAATAATAATAAAAAAAAGAATTAAATAGGTAACTTGAATAAGTGTTAAGATTAAATAATATATATACATTTTATAATTTATAAAAAAAACAAAAACAAAAACAAAAAACAAAAAAGCCTGCATTGATATGGTTAAATTCCCAAGACCCTCAGTTCTTTTTTTTTTTTTAACCTTCACAAGAGGATGGATGCCAAGTCCTCAGTTCTTTAGGGATGGACTAAATGACAGATATAATTGCTTAGAAAACTGTCTCAAACGTGACAGAGCTTATGTTGAGAAAGTTTATATTTTTATTTTTTAATTCCATTTTACCATGAATTTTTTGAAGCCCCTTTATACAATCCTACTCTTGTGCTTGGAAGGAGGAGAATTGGAATATTTATGAATAACTTTAATAACTACCATAATGCTAATTAATAAAATATGAATGTACTCTTGAACACAGAACTATCTAACTATCTAAGATTAATCATAGAGGTCTCCTCTTCTTAGTAGACTGATATGCAACTCTGTCAAGTATCTTATTTGTTACGAACATATGTGCATTTCACAGAAATATAGAAAAAGCTATATTGATAATTTAAACTGGGCCAAAATGCCACTTGGAGCTTAAACTTCAAAACAAACTAAAAGTACTTGATTAGCTTACTGTAGTGGAACAGGACTAGTCAATTATGCTAAATGTCACTTGGACACAATAAAATAGAAGAGAGACAAAAATCTGTGGTTTATACCCCAGAAAGTTGCATACATACAACCCTGCCTTGTTTTCTCCATTTCTCATTTCTCCTCTCCGATTATCAAATGAGACAAAACACATATGAATGGGAATCACATTCACCGTGATTCAAAATAAGACCAAAGATCTTAGGACTTCAACTATTAACTATGCCTGTTGCCTGGTGCCCAGGAGACTGCATTTTAGACCTGACTACTGGCCAGGCGTGGTGGCTCACGCTTGTAATCCCAACACTTTGGGAGGCTGAGGTGAGCGGATCACGAGATCAGGAGTTCAAGACCAGTGTGACCAACATAGTGAAACCCTACCTCTACTAAAAATACAAAAAATTAGTCGGGCATGGTGGCAGGCGCCTGTAATCTCAGCTACTCAGAGCTGAGGCAGCAGAAAATGCTTGAACCCAGGAGGTGGAGGTTGCAGTGAGCTGAGATGGCACCACTGCATTCCAGCCTGGGTGACAGTGCGAGACTCTGTCTAAAACAAAAACAAAAACAAACAACCAAACAAAAACCTGACTACCACAAAATAAAATAAACATGCTTTAAAACTAGATTTTTCTGGTGGATAAAAATATGGCCAGAAAAATAAAATTACATTGATAAAAGTTAACAAAATATTGTAACAAAGAAATGTATCATCCATCGTGTCTTTGATATTTTAACAAATAAAACCCACCATTTGCGCAGAATTGCTGAACTTTTTCTGTGACTAACCAAAACCTTGCCAGTTTTTTTTTTCCACTGAATTGAGAAACTGCACGTCAAAGCTAAAAACAAAAAGTTAAATGATCTAGTTTTCCTTAAAGGCAGATCATTTTTCTCACACTCATTGTGCCATAGAAGTCAGCCAAAAATTAAAATCAGACTCCAGACTTCCTGAACAAGCTGGACACACCCACAACTCTCTTTAATTCCAAAACTGTGAGTGCCCAGAAAATCTGCTATATTATTTTCCTATTGCTGCTATAACAAATTAACACACATTCAGTGGCTTAAATGACATAGATTTATGACGTGACACTTCTGGAGGGCCGCCTTCCTTCTGAAGGTGACAGGAGAGAACCTGTTTCATTGCCTTTCTAGCTTCTACACATTACCAACCCGCCTCAGTCCACAGCTCCTTTCTCCATCTTCAACACCAGCAGTGTAATATATCTTCTCTCTCCAATCTCGGCTTGTTATTACATCTTCTTTCTCTAATTCTGATTCTCTTGCTTCCCTCTTGTAAGAATCCTTGGGATTATACTGTGTCCACTCAAAGCATTTGGGATTATACTGTGTCCACTCAAAGCATTCGAGATAAAGCCAAGATCCCTAATTTCATCGCATCTGTAAAGTGTCTTTTACCGTGTAAAATAACATATTTATAGGTTCCGTGGATTTGGATGTGGACATCATACTTCAGCTTACCACAGTGTGCCCTCTGGACTGTAAAGATTCACACCCACCCCACATGCAAAATGCATTCATCCATCCCAAGGTCCCCAAAAGTCTCAACCCATTTACAGCATCGGCTTGGCTCCTGGCTGGAGTACAGAGTGCAGGCCGGTGGGGGATGAAGCCGAGCCGTTCACCTCTGCCAGATCCCCAGGGCCTTGCAAAACAAATTAAGGATTTGTGGTTTTATTCCAAAAGTCATGGGGAGAGCCTCTGAAGGGTTTTAAGCAGGAAAGTCACAGGAGTGGATCTGAGTTCTCGAAAGCCCACTCTGGCAGCAGCACGTGTGAAAACTGGAGGTAGGGAGGCTGCTTAGGAGCCTGCTGCAGTAATCCCGGGGAGGAAAACAGGGCGGTCTGTTTAGTTGAGCATTGCCATAGACAGTGACTGCACAAGGGCGGGCCTGAAGCTGGGTGGTAGTGGAGGCTTGAGAGGACCCTGGACAACAGAGGGAGAAGAAATTTCAGTTGGCCAGCGCAATGCAGAGGGCAGTGCCAATGAGGACAGAGCAGAGGAACTGGCAAGACAGCGAGAGGATAGAAGGTTCTGAGAACTGTCTGTTCTGTAGCAGTTAGGACTCCTTCACTCAAAAGTCACAGAGGCGGGGCACGGTGGCTCCCGCCTGTAATCCCAGCACTTTGGAAGGCCCAGGTGGGTGGATCACCTGAGGTCAGGAGTTTGAGACCAGCCTGCCCAACATTGGGAATCCCCGTCTCTACTAAAAATACAAAAATTAGCCGGATGTGGTGGAGCATGCCTATAATTCCAGGTACTCAGGAGGCTGAGGCAGGAGAACTGCTTGAATCCAGGAGGCGGAGGTTACAGTGGGCTGAGATTGTGCTACTGCACTCCAGCCTGGGTGACAGAGTGAGACTCTATGTCAACAACAACAACAAAAAAAGTGACAGAAACTCAACTTGTTTTACCTCTGCAGAAAAGTGATACATTGGTTTACCTAACAATGAAGCTGATCAGGCTTGGGCCTCACTGAATTCAGGGAGTCAAGCAATGCCCTCTGTCTCCCTGTATCCCATTCTTTTTTTTTTTTTTTTTTGAGACTTTGAGATGGAGTCTTGCTCTGTCGCCCAGGCTGGAGTGCAGTGTCGTGATCACGGCTCACTGCAAGCTCCACTTCCCGGGTTCACGCCATTCTCCCGCCTCAGCCTCCTGAGTAGCTGGGACCACAGGCACCCGCCACCAGGCCTGGCTAATTTTTTGTATTTTTAGTAGAGACGGGGTTTGACTGTGTTAGCCAGGATGGTCTTGATCTCCTGACCTCGTGATCCACCCGTCTCGGCCTCCCAAAGTGCTGGGATTACAGGCTTAAGCCACTGTGTCCGGCCCCTGTCTCCCATTTTTTGTTTGTCACCTTGGTTTCATTTCTTCTCATGACCTCCTGGCAACCCCAGATTCAATCCTTCCACTTTTGTGGCCCGACAGGCAAGAGGGTCTTCCTATTTGTACCAATTACAAGCATCCCAGGGAAACAGTGGTTAGCCTACCTTTAGTCAGGCGCCTACACTGTGTGAAGGGGTTAGGAGGTTTCTTAGCAGGGGTCAGGGGGTTTGCTAGGAGAATAGAAGCCATAGCTAAAACCTCTCTAATTCATCTGGTACGAACTCTTTGTATTAAAATTTTTTTCTATTAGTATATATAAAGTGTATGGATTCTGTTGCATGTATTATGATTTTAAAGTTTTTTTTTTTTTTTTTTTTACCTTTTTGTGTTTTCACATACAGGGGTTTTAAGTTTTTCACTAATGGAAAAAATGGATTGTTTTCATGTATTACTTCTTCCAGCACTTCTATGATTAGTTCTGGTTAATTGTAAATTTAGGTCCTTACTCATACACCCTCTTCCATACCCCTCTGCAATCTCTTCCCATCAGAATTCAGAGTAAATGAAGGGAAGTCAATATTTTAACCGTGTACCCCTTCACTGTCTTGGCTTTTCAGTTAATACAAGTGTCATATCTGTTGTGCTATAATTATTTTACAATGTAGAGCCAGTCACTAGATTTCTACACACAATCTGAACAGTCAATAATCAAATCTGGCATTGTTCTATTTCTGAGGTACTTTTAGTCTAAGGCTGCTAGGAAGAGACTGGTTGTAGCTAGAATTTGGGTTAAAAATGTTCTTCAAAATTGAAATACGGTAGTTCGGCAACAGAGACTAAGCGCCATTCTTTTTTTCTCCCTTCTTTCCTTTTTGAGAAACGTACTGCTAGAAATACCTTCATTCTAAACTCTGCAAACAGAATTGATCCTGTAGTCCTTTAAAGTGGTGTGTTCAGCCCCGAGTTTCTTCATTTGCGTATCTTTTCGGCCTTTTAGAAGCTTTCTTAAAAACTCCCATACTATCTTTCTTCACACTTGCCCTCAAATTTGGTGTATATTCCCCTAAGACACCCGAGCCGAGCTCATCCTGTGGATGCGGGATAGTGACAAGACTGGGCCCTCCGCAGCCCGACAGGGACAGCAGCTTGTCAGGGACAAAGTGAGAACAAATGACCCACGTCCCCTGCTGCTCTCCCGGCTCTTCCCTCTGAGGCGTTTTCACTAGGAAGCTTTCAAATTAAGGGTTCATTAAATATATAATAAGCACATTCTCTCCATTCTTTTCACGCCCTCTAGGTCCTGCTAGGCAAATCAGTCTTAAGAGCCAGTTTCCTTTTGCCCTTATTCCTTGCCTCTCCAACTTCAGTGAAAATCTTTTCCTACTTGAGTAAAAGGCAAAGAAAAAAAAAGTTAAAGAACATGATTAAGAGCTTTAATGAATCATATAGGTCTGAATGTAAAGTGGTTCCTGTCTTTCCAATGAGATCCTCAGAAATGTGTCTTGGCAAACATAAATACATAATCCTTTAGGGATGTGGTTGAAACCTTCAGTTGACTACTTACATGGTTTGTTAATTCAGTGACATACATATATTTAAATTCATATATTATGTAAAAATCATATTTAGAAGTATTACTTTTTCCATATGCACATTTCATGAAACAATTTAAACTTTTCAGATGCATCTGACATCACAGTTTTCACAATCACTTAGAATCACAAAATGTTTGAGTCTTCTGATGTTTCCAAAGCATATATTATCTTCATTTCATTTTTTTTTTTTTTTTTTGAGACGGAGTCTTGCTCCATTACCCAGGCTGGAATGTGGTGGCACGATCTCAGCTTACTGCAACCTCCACCTCCTAGGTTCAAGCAATTCTCCTGTATCAGCCTCCCGAGTAGCTGGGATTACAGGCGTGCACCACCACGCCCAGCTAATTTTTGTATTTTTTTTTTTTTTTTAGTAGAGACGGGGTTTCGTCATGTTGGCTAGGCTGCTCTTGAACTCCTGACCTCAGGTGATCTGCTTGCCTCGGCCTCCCAAAGTGCTGGTATTACAGGCATGAGCCATGGTGCCCGGCCTATCTTCATTTCTACTTTGAAGTAAAATGCGGTTTGAATTTTTTATTTATTTTATTTTTAATTTTTTAAAGATTTCAACTTTTATATTCAGGGGGTACATGTGTAGGTTTGTACCAAGGATATATTGCTTGATGGTGAGGTTTGGGGTATGAATGAACCTGTCATCATTTTTAATTCCAGGCCGTCAATACTCCACATTATTCACCACTTACCATATTATTTTTTCAAAGTAACTGCTAACCCTTTTCCTGTTTAGAAAAAAAAAAGTGAAGCTCGCTGCCAGCACTTACTTAATTTTACGTAAACATGCTCTCTGAGGCTGAAGCAAATCTGACTTTCAATGTGAAAATAAAATATACAAATCGTTTTTGGAGTTATTTCTAAACAGAACTAACATCAGAATCATCTGAATCATCAGAAACGTCTATTTCAGAAAAATTGGATTTATCAAATGAATCTTCGGCCAAGAACTCTTCGAGAATGATGTTAATATCACGCGTAGGAATGTTAACGTCTTCTAGGACTTAACATTTTCAGTGATTGAGAATTACTGTATTTTGTAAATGGAAATACCACTACTAAAAACAGAATGCTATGAATAGAATGATGTCTTTTGTTTCCAAAGTCGATACACTAGCGTGATGTGAAAATAACATTAAAAGAGATATTGCATGGTGAAAGTTATCTTGGGGCGAACGCCGCAGCTGCAAGTGCCATCAGTGAGTATTCTCAGGGCAAATGGAAAAGGGTTAAAAGGCTGTTTACAGTGACACACAGCAATAATGACTACATTAAAATAGTTTTTTCCCCCCATTAGAAACAAAGTTGATTCTGACAGAAGATCTCTGCAATCATCCAAAGTGATCATGGACTGAGAGGGTGCCTGCACCACGAGACTTACACACAAAGGGGCATCTGCTTGACTGAAGCGGTTTTTTTTTTTTTTTTTTTTGAGAAGGAGTCTTGCTCTGTCTCCCAGGCTAGAGTGCACGTGATCTCGTGATCTCAGCTCACCGCAACCTCCACCTCCAGGTTCAAGTGATTCTCCTGCCTCAGCCTCCTGAGTAGCTGAGATTACAGGTGCACACCACCATGCCTGGCTAATTTTTGTATTTTTAGTAGAGATGGGGTTTCACCATGTTGGTCAGGCTGGTCTCAAACTCCTTACCTCATGATCCACCTGCCTCGGCCTCCCAAAGTGCTGGGATTACAGGCATGAGCCACCGTGCCCAGCCTGAAGCATAATTTAAAAAAAATCTTGCTTGGATCCTGGCTTATACCATAATGCAGTAGAAACTTTTACCAATGATCATCTTCAACAATGATTTTTATCAAACTCTACGGTTTTCTGATTGAAAGAACTTACTAGAAATGTTAGAGACTTTATCCCATTTCTCTAAATTTCACTGCAGTAAACTGCGGAAATGAAAACTCACAAATGTTAGTGCTACATCCACTGTCCAACAGTCATCTTCCAGAAAACATGCTTGCAAAACAAAACAAAACAGAACAGAACAGCATGCATACTGGTCCATTTTCCTATATACATGTTCGCACTCCCTCGTTCCCTCTTCCTACGCCTCCTTTCTCAAAGAGTTGTACGTTGTAGATGACAAACTGCTAGAATACAGACACAATCGTGCTTGATTTGTTCCTTACATGAGGTCTTATGTATGTTCTTCACTGATGTTCCCTTGATAATCTGACAATGGAGAAACACAGCTTTTGATTCCTTGTCTCTTATGGTCTCTTGTAATTATAAACACAATAACAACCAAAATAATAGCTCTCATTGACAGCACCCCTCCCAAGAGCCAGACACCTGACTAAGGCCTGTGAGCATTAACTAAGTTAATGCAGATGAAATGCCAGGCACAAGTCCTGCCATGTGCTAAGAGCCCAATAGATGTCAGCCATTACTATTATTGCCTCAGCCTCCCAAAGTGCTGGGATTACAGGCATGAGCCACCGTGCCCGGCCTGAAGCATACTTTAAAAAAATCTTGCAAAACATCTGTATTAACTGTTATCATTCAATCCTCACAACAACTATATGAGGTAAGCATTCCCACAGATGAGAACATGAAGAACAACAAGGAAACAAGGCCATAGAGTTACTGGCCAAGAGGGGATAGAAGCTCTGCATGTCCACCTCTTTCAATAAATATTTTACATTCTTAAAAAGGCCAAATCTATGTAAATTAAAGAGGATGAGGAAAAGAACAGTCCACATACTTTTAAACTCCCCCCTTATGTTCCAATACCTAACGATGAGAGAGGTCTAGAAGGGACACACAATTTTAATGACAGGGCAAGAACCCTGGAAGTCCCCCAGTGGCCATAGCTGAGAAACAGCCGCTGCCCCTTTCCAGCCCAAAGCAAGTCAAGGCCAGGCAAGTCACGGAAAGGGATGAAGTGTCTCCAGCAAACAACAGTGGGTAGAGGGACCAGGTATAACCGGTAAGATAAAGCCCACTCGAAAGGCAATCAAAATTCTTCTAAAAGGTCATTCAAGTTGACCAAGTAATACATATAGCCGGTGTTGATACTAGGGAGAGCCAGTTGTCAGACACAGTCACATGCTGCATAACAGCATCTCGGTCACCGATGAACTGCATATATGACAGGGGTCCCATAAGATTATAATACAGTATTTTTACTATACCTTTTCTATGCTTAGAGATGTTTAGATGGACAAATACTTATCACTGTGTATAAATGCTTGCAAGATTCAGCTCAGTGACATGCTGTACAGGTTTGTAGCCTGGGAGCAACAGGCTAGACCATAGAGCCTAGGTGTGTAGAACCTGTGTAAGTTCAGTCTATGAGGTTCACATGACGACAAATCACCTAAGGATGCATTTCTTAGAACGTTTCCCCGTGGTTAAGCAACCCATGACTGTGAATACGTCACCTTCATTCCATCTGGCAAGATGTTCTGCCTTAGCACTTGGCTGCATTATTTTCCTTTTCTTTCCTGTTCACTATGCTTTAGTTCTGAGGACCATAGGAGGGCAGAATATTACTTTTTAAAAACTTTAAACATGTGTCTAAGCATACCCTTTTCTTAAATTGATGACCTGATGTTAAAATGTTATTTTTCATGTCATTTATAATCTTATCAGAATCCATTTAATGAAGTTTGGTTAGACTTCAGTGGAAATTATCTTCCAGAGTTGTTTTCCCCACCTGGGATATAGGGGTAACTTTACTACAATTAGTATGCATAGTGCAGAATTTCACGCAAGGGGGCCTGTGGCAGCAGTGAGATAATTTAAACAAAATTGTAACTTAAACATATTTAACAAATTAAACATAAACATATTTAACACATTTCAGCATATTTAACATAATTTAAACATAGTAAACATTATTTAAACATTCAAAAGAACAACACAGAAAGGACATGTGCACAAACTTGCTGCTACTTAGATCACGGCAGCTTCTAGGATCCATTGTCTTTTACTGATTTAAAAACAAAGCGAAAAAAAAAATTAAAAAGTTGTGCCAGGTGCTGATGAGTTGATGGGTGCAGCACAGCAACATGGCACAAGTATACATATGTAACAAACCTGCACGTTATGCAATGTACCCTAGAACTTAAAGTATAATAATAATAAAAAATAAATTAAAAAAAAAGTTGTGCCTGAAAAATATATATTTAAATCTTATTTAATATAGTATAAAATTTGTTTGCCACCTCTACCTAATTCCTTGTTCCAGGGTAACCAAGGCAGAATGATATTATGTAACTAAGTGGCAGCTTTTCCCTCAAATAAATATCCTTTATCTATTGTCAAGAGGAAACTGCAGTTCCGAGGATGATTTGGATAGACCAGACTGCAGTGTCCATGCTACTTTTTGAATACTCAATTAAACGGCCCTAAATTCTTGGCTTCTGTAGGCTTTGGCTTAGGACATATGGCTATGCCAACCTTTACCAACCCTAGCTCACTGTTCTGACATCCCTTGCCCCAGTCTTCAAAACAGTACCACCCTGTCGCAACCAGTTTCTATCATCACTCTGTTGTACAAAGTTTTATTATCTATTTTATTTTTTAGAGATGGAAGCCTTGCTATATTGCCCAGGCTGTCCTAGAACTCCAAGGATGGTGATCTCCATCCTTAGCCTCCCAAGTAGGTTGGACCAGAGGCACCTGCCATTGCACCCAGTCTGGAGTTTAATTTTATTTTTTTCCCCCAAATTAAGTAGTTGTCTATTTAGGTAATTTTATTTGAAAGGAGAATACTGTAACCAGAAATGAATGAGCATTTCCTCATTTAACCTTCCAAAGAAAAGTTCAGCCTCTGACAAAGTATAAGGCAAGTAACAGAATTCAACTTATCTGTATACAAAAGGACTTTCAACCGCACTCTAGAAAACGTGCACACTTTCACTTAATGACCACTGATGATGGAAGTGAGAAGCAAGTGGCAATGGGAACTGCTGCTGCCTTGTCCAAATTAGCAAACCACCACCTGCTCTACTGCTCTGTATCACTGGAACAACTCCAGTTCCTCCAGAGACTATGAAAAGGAACTGCAGAAGCTAGTCAAGGTAGCATGGCACACTCCATCATGCTTGTGAAGAAAAGCAAAAGGAAACACCATGCTGACGCCCTCTCGTCCTGGGTAGAACGACTGTCTCCCGCCCTGTTCTTGGCAGAGACTTATCCCAACGCCTTGGCTTATCTGTTTACATATCTGTCTCTTCTTACTACAGGCTACTTTAAATGCTTTGACCTAATAAAATGCAAGCCCCTAAAGATGGTGTTCATGTCTTACCCATCTTTGTATATAGTAGGTAATGTGATAGGCATTCAATACAGGTTTGCTGGAAGAATGAACGAAGGAGCATTTGTCCTCCTTTACTTTTGTGCTACACGGTTCAGCAACGTTACTCCCACTCAGAATGAAGCTGGGCATAGAAAGGGCAGAATGACCTTTGGTGCTGACGCACAACAATGGAGGACCATCAAAGGGAAGGAGTGGTGCTTTCACTGTAACCTTGACTAAAATTGCGATTGTGGCCCTCCATGGGAGAAAAAGAGAGAGCAAGAAACAGCAGTCACCCCAGTGCATGGGCACCATCACTTTTAAGCTGAGTTATAAGAACCTCAGGGTGTTTTTCAAAAAACAGGTTTTAAGTTATTTCAAGGAGGAAAAAGAGCTTAACATGCATCATTTTACTCTAAATATCTTTGATATGTTTTCACCATAAGACTTTTAGGTTGTAATGCTAATAAATATCAAGTATTATTCTCTTATAATACTCTTATAATTCTCTTATAATTCTCTCATATCATGTAAGAATTTCTCTAAAACGCACAGCAGCCTGGAGTAGTCAAATTCATGGAGACAGAAAGTAGAATGGAGGTTGCCTGTGACCGGGGGCAAGGAGGAAGGAGGAGTTAGTGTTTAAATGTTTAAGTTTTGCAAGATGAAAAAAGTCCCGGAGATGGATGGCGGTGATGGTTGCACAACAATGTGAATGTACTTAATGCCACTGAATTATATTCTCAAAAATGATTAAGATGATAAATTTTATGTTATGTATGTTTTACCACATTTTTTTGTGTGTGTATGTGGTAAAAGGAAAGTCACTGTCAAATGCTAACAGATAGGAGAATGCCTGGGCTCTAGCCTCAAGGGAATCGCTTCAAACTTTAGGCTAGAGAGAGGTTTTTAAAATGGTGAACATGGTATGGGAGGTGTGCAGGAGTGTGCTGGGGACAAGGTCTGGGTGTCTTATTCTGGTGGCTGTCTTCAGTCACGGTGCCTGGAGTGCAGCTGAGTGTCATCTCAACAATGGCTGGGTTGTGGATTAACTGCCTTGAGGCCATCTCTGGAATTTCACAGCTCAGTCTTCATGCTTGGTTGTCTCAAGATTAGCCCCTGGAACTTTCAGTGTGGTTCATTCCTTGTGGTTTCATTTTGGGGTTTGCAGGAAACAAAAGCTAGTGTGCGGAGGGCCTTGAAGTTTCAAATGGCTTGAACTTCCTTGTAATGCAGTTCAGCACGGGTTGGGTTCACCATAGCAACAATTAACCATCCATCTTCCTTTGACTTTAGCAGCCCTGGAAAAATCTCTGCTTGACTAGTATGAAACTCAAAGCTGGTGATGCCATTGTAGGCTGCAGTCCGCTTGGCATCCTCCACTGCCTGCCCCACCAACAGAATCCCAAGGACCTGCGACGTGCTGAGCCAGAGGGAGGCTGATCACACCAGTTCCACAGCAGATGGCAAGGAGGATGGTGTTAGAGTTCACTCCACTCAGCTTCCCTACAATCCAGTACAGCATCTCTGCACCAGCAGTGTTAATCTGGAAAAAGGCATCTGGAGAAATGCAGACTTTCAAGCCCAGGAGATCTTTAAAGATATGAGGTTCCCCAAACAAGAGCTAGTAGGCGGACTGATGATGGCTGAAACGGGTCATGGTGCTTTCCTGGAAGTCAGTTGAGGTCAAGTCATGGACGGCTCCAGGACCTTTAATGAAAAATTCCTTTACAGTCTCCTTCTGAACACCGAGCTCCCCTGGACTTAATTCCTGGGGATGGAATGTGATGACAGCCATTGTGTGCCATAGGCTATTGGTGCAGACTGTGAGCTCACACCAGTATCAACCTTCATGAAGCAGAAGGCGGGGCTCTGTTGGAGACTGTGGAAGGAATACTTCATCGTACTGTGCCACCTGATTGTGTTTCTAAGGGATGTTTTTCAGATGGGTAGACTGTACACAGACGATGTTCCCATCTTTTCAGGTTCCCAGGTCATATCCCACAGTCTTTGGATTGCCATCTGGACCTTGATTCACAGAGAAGGTAGACTTATTTCTGTAGCCACTGATGACAGGAGATGGTATAGTAGGATGGAGAAGACAAGCAGCCCCTCAGATTTGGGTGCAGCTGTTGTCACATTGACTCCATCAAGCATTTGAATGTGAGACTCTAGTCTTTGTAAATTTTCACCTTGAGCCGTTCATAGTTCAGCCTCCAGAGCAGCATCACAACACCAGCCAGCCTTTCCTGCCAGGAATTATCTAGTAGTCCCAGATGACTTGGTTTCTTCTGATGTTTTTGTCCTTTTTGACACTTCTTGGCTACCACATGGGTGAAATTTCCCTTACATACTATGCCCTAAAAGAGCTGTGACCAACCTGGTGGTTTTACGGCACACCAGGGAAGCAGTCTTGGTTTGGAGAGGAAACCCACCATGGAGAGGAAGCACGTGAGGCTGTGTGTTAGGACTCTTCTCTTAATGCCTGCCATCTAAAGACACACTGAAATCCACCTCTCAGGGCTGAGGTGAGAACAACAAGCTCATATATATGGCACGCTCTGGACTGTGCTGAACACAGCAGATGCTTGACATGTGTCACTACCCTTCCTTAGGCTCTGATTTGAAGTGTGTCACTTGGTTTCGTCATGCCTTAATGTGTCCAACCTGCAAAATCGAGGCAGCAAACCAAAAGGGCAGGAGATGACCCAGTTTACTGTGGCAGGGAGTCATTTCCTGTTGAGCAGGGCACCTCTACTAGCCCCCTGGCATGTGCAGCCAGCAGGGGGGCAGGCGTGGCAGAACGTGGGGCTCCTCCCAGTGCCAGTGTAGCAGCTGGCCTGGGCACCTCAACTCCTCTCGGGGAGTACCCTTCCCTACTTGGCTGGGGGATCTTCTCTTGAGACCTTCCTCAAAAGCATTTATAATCCTAATCCATAATTTTAAACAATGTACAACAAAAGTTGGAAGGAGTTCTCACCCCCAGCTTCCCCTAAGCTTCCCCTCCCCTTTTAATATATTATGTCTTTCATTCCATCTATTACATGTCCTCTCCTTATTTTTATAGACTCCATAATCAACATTAAATAGAAAATTCACACACACAGATTGGTTAAAATATTTACTTGTAGATTTATAAATAGTCTGCAGTCCCAAGGACAAATGGCCACATAATCTGTTGAACAACAGTGATCTGTGTAGGTTTGGACACAATGGAAAACTACGGATCCTGTAAAGGTTTAATATGCAGGACTTTAATAATGTGTAATTTCACACATGCAGGGCCTTTTACATGCCTGTGGACTTTAAGAATTCAGAGCAAACCAACTTTGTGAGAGAAATATGGTACTTGGCTTGTTTATAACTCCAAAGCCAATCCACTTTACAGGGGGACACCCCACTTAATTTTCCAGTTGGAGGTAATAAAGTCATACTACAAACTGAAAGCAACCATAGGAACTGGAATGAATGTGATGACCTTTCTGGAGAAGCACCAGAGTTCAGAAAAGAGGTGCATGGTGAGGTCTAGAGAACCAGGGCTCTGAAGGTGGCCAGATCTTTAAAAGCTAGCCTCTGCCACTTAATATTTGTAAAGTTTGTAAGTAACTTAAACTCTTAGAGCCTTAGTTTCTTAATCTGCAGACTGAAGATAACAGAATCTCTCCCATAAAACACTATTATTATATCAAATGAGATTAAGTAAGATAGTGCAAGCACCTGGAACATGGTGGATATTCAATAATTCTTAGATACTATTAATTATCCTCACGAATAATATCAGAATATAATATTCTGTTCTGAAAAATAACCAGGTCAACCTCAGAGTCTTGTCCTGAAATACTCTTTTGTTCTAACATCATGAGGTTTGGCAGCAAGGATGGCACTGTTAAGGGTAGTCTAGTCTAGCCCTTCATTTTACATCAGTAGTTAATTAATATCTAGAGAGAATAAAGGACTTGATTAAGGTCATACTGTTAGTGGCATAATAGCCTATTCTTTGATCCAGGTCTCCTTCCTTTTTCTACTGTGGAACTTCTGTAGGCAGCAGAATGAAAACAGGTGAATTTTCAAACCTCACCTTCTAATTCTGGACTGTGTGCCATTTCAGCAGCAGGTGAAACATGGCAGAGGTGACTCGCTGTGTCCTGTGATGGCTGAATTAGAAAAGACTCCAGCTAAGGTTTCCAGAGATCCCTAGTGCTAGCAATTCCTGAGCCGCTGGTTCATTCTACATATAACTGGCTTTCTTGGGTTTGCTAAGAAACCCAACTCTTCACTCTCTCAGCTTTCCAATTTAGAGAATGTTATAGTATTACTGTCTCCTGTTCTCTTGGCTTTAGAGAATTATTATTATTATTAGGCCAGGTGTGGTGGCTCACACCTGTAATCCCAGCACTTTGGGAGGCTAAGGCTGGATCACTTGAGGTCAGATGTTCAAGACCAGCCTGGCCAATATGGTAAAACCTGGTCTCTAATAAAAATACAAAAATTAGCCAGGTGTGGTGGTGTGTTCCTGTAGTCCCAGCTACTTGGGAGGCTGAGGCAGGAGATCACTTGAACCTGCGAGGAGCAGGTTGCAGTGAGCTGAGATCACGCCATTGCTCTCCAACCTGGGTGGCAGAGCAAGACTCTGTCCCAAAAAATAAAGAAAGAAAGAAAGAAAGAAAAAAAAAAGAAAGAAAGAAAGAAAGAAAGAAAGAAAGAATTATTATTATTCTGTAAGACCAACAGCTGTGTTCTATCTCTTCCACCTAGACCAGTCTAGGCACTTTGCATATATATTCTAACTCTGGAGTAGTAAGCAGTAGTTGCTGTTATGACTTCTAGTTAGAAATGAGGAAACCAAGTTTCAGCAATTTGCCCAAGGTCTCTCAGAGGGTTTGAATTCAGGTATCTCTAATGTCAGAGCCCAGGCTGTAGATCCTGACTTCATTCAAGCATCCACAGTGAAATAATGCTAACAATGACTGTTGATCACCTCTGAGAATTTACTTTGTGCACACTAACCACAACAGCCTTATGACACAAGTACTATTACCATTTCTCAATTTTATAGAGGAGGAAACTAAATCACAGAGTGGTTAAACTGCTCAGGATCCCAAACCCCTAAGACTGTGTTCCTAAAATTCACCAAAGACAGTTAAATATTCTCCATCCACCTTGTGGATTTCCACAGTCTTCTTTAAGAACTTCCCCCAACCTTGTATTTTCTTTCCTAGATGGCTTGTTCCAAAAGAAAACAAAACTCTCCTTGAACCAGCCAACCAAAGCAAAGACAATGGATACAGGATAGCTAGAGTTCAAGTAAAATCATTTTGAAAATATTTTCGCAAGAAATCATTTTGCTAGATTACACTATTCTCTGCTCATAATTACCTTCAGACATTCAATTCAGGAATAATGTCAAGAAGGTGCCCATGTAACTAGACATGTAAAAAATGACACAGAGAATTTGCTTTCTAGTCTGACAGCCTGAAATTATGTATGCTAGGGGGTGCTGTTGAACAATTTTAAGGTTTTTGTCCATCTGGCATTTTTAGAGTTGCATGTGGTAGTGCTTTGGGGTAGGGTGAGCTTGTAATTTTTAATTAAAACCTATTTAACCTCAGCTTGATAACTTTTAACCAACACAATATTTTGCTGCAGAAGACATTTTAAAATAAGTTGTATTCATTACATGTGCAGTTAATTTTTATTCAGGCAGAAGCATTTATCACTCATTGTTTTTTTCTCCTGTCACATTTAAGAACGTGATTAAAAGATAACACAATGTAGATGTTAAACCTAAAGAAAGTGGCAGTGTCTCTAGAGCATTATCGATGATGGTAAGACGTGGGTCTCATAGTAGTTAACAGGATCTCTAATATATAGGAAGCAAAGAACCAAAACCTTCGCAATCAGGGAATCTTAGCTCTAACTCTCTTGCTCCACAATTCAGCTAAATGACCTAAGTACTTGTTAATAAATCATGATGCAGAAAATACACAGGACTAGGAAGGTTAGAAAGCAGAGCACCGCTTATGCTGAACTGACACAGTTTTGGTCACGTAGGCTCAGTCAAAAATAGAAAATGTGATGTAGTTAAACATAAAAGGTCATACAATATGCAGAACTACCCCAAAGTCTATATAATTAGGAATTAAGCACATGTACAAATATACATCCTTCTCTGAACTTTCATTAGTGGTCTACAAAATTATTTGTTGTAGAACAGTGCCACATCTACACAAAATAATTTCAGTAGTAAATGCTTAAATTTTTTGAAGGAATAAAGATGATTAAGTCCAGCAGTTACAAGTTTGCAACACTTTTGATACTTGCTTCTTAAAAGAAAATGAAGGAGAATCATTTGTGTGCGCTGAAAGGCGCTGTGTAGACAAATGACAACTCACCAAGATATCACTATGTTGCCTTAATTATTCCCTCGCTGCTTCATACTTCACTTCTCCCATATGGGGCGAATAACTCGAAGTTGGAGGCAATGTCTTTACATGCTGCCCAGATATTTTATGCAGCTGCTAGGGCTATGCTAGGCAAAAGGAACTCAGTGAACACTTGTTGACTGATAAACTGTGCAGATGAAAATGTGAGTTATTCCTATGTAGTTTATCCAAGTTTATGGGAACATTCCGGTGGTACAGGGAGAGCTATTGCTATATAACTACTGTTTAAAAGGTGGAGTAAACAACCTAACACCATTTGTTAATATTTACTCTTTGAAAATTACTAAGTCAAATATAATTTTTTTCTTTCCATTCTCAGGTCCAGGATAATTGTTGCTTAGGATTAGAAGATCTGACAGCTGCTGGGACACTGGGGCAAAGGGGTTTTCCTGCTTTCCATGAAAATATGTGAGTTACTCCATGTACTAGTTTTCTAAAACCATTTAGTTTGTTCTTGAAAATAGCTTACAGCAGCATCCACAACACATAGGTCCTTTAGCAGTTGGCAACATTGAAACTACTATTCTGGTACATGGGCTAAAAAAAGAAAACCTAAAAAAGGCCTTTTGGTGGGTGAAAAATGATCTTAGATTACTTAAAAAAAGAAAGAAAGAAAACTGGGGGTGGGGGGAAGGGCCCAAAGGAACATGTTTTTAAAAACCCCACTTTGGGAGGCCAAGGCGAGCAGATCACAAGGTCAGGAGTTCGAGACCAGCCTGGCAAAAAGACCAGCCTGGCCAACATGGTGAAACCCCGTCTCTACTAAAAATACAAAAATTAGCCAGGCGTGGTGGTAGGTGCTTGTAATCCCAGCTACTTGGGAGGCTGAGGCAGGAGAATTGCTTGAACCCGGGAGGCAGAGTTTGCGGTAAGCTGAGATCACGCCATCGCACTCCAACCTGCGCAACAGAGCAAGACTCTGACTCAAAGCAAACAACCAACCAACCCTAGAAACATATCTGTTCAAGAGACAAAGTCAGACTTTTGGAATCAAAAGTTACTTTTCAGGGAGCAACTTTAAAAGATTTAGGAAAGAAAACACTTTGAGAGGTACTGGGGCTAAGGCACATGATCTGATTATGTCCTTTGATTCAAATCTACTGATCCTAAAATGCCAGATTTTAGCTTCATCTCACCACGGACAGTACCCTGTCATCCAGATAAAGTCTACTTGGATTATACCAGCCCAGGGGCCTATAGCCCTGCTCAAGGTGGTTTGGCAAAGTTCAGCAGGTATCCTTCCCCCGCTCCATCCTGAAGCCTTAAAATTAGGAGGAGGAGCGAACTGTACATCAGAGTGTCTTTGAGGAGTGCAGTGGGTTGGGTGAGAGAACCAGCTCTGCAACACATTAAAATGCCTTCTTGCTGTGGCACTGGCAGGCTTAGGCTGGGCTAGGCAAACCCACTGCCCTGCAATTTATTCTAAATATGGTAAATGCCCTTGTCAAGATGATCTTGCTAAAACTGGATTATTCCACAAAGGCTGGAAATATACCTTTACTTAGCAAAGGATTTCTTATAGAGAACACAACAGCATTGTAAACAAGAATCTTAACAGAATTAAGAAAATAAATCTTTCAAGAGGCCTTAAGCACATCAGAGAGCATCATTTACATATAGATAATTGGTGTACTAATTAAAAATAATTCCTATTGATTCATTAAAACAGGCAATTACAGAGCTGCCATTAGTCACCATCTCATTAATCCATGATCAAAGAATCGTTCAAGGTAAAGTGAAGAATTAATTTCATAGGGGCATCTTTGCCAGGGACAGACACCTTTTAGAGGTGGTAAGCGGGGGATCATGCCTGTCACGTTGGAGGATTCCGGAGAGCCTGCTCTTGGGGCCTCCAGACTTGCTGGTCTGGAGTGTTTGTGGTCAATGGCTGGGAAGAAGCTGATCGTCTCCCCACACTCCACTTGAGGTGTTTCTTTACCTGCAGAAAAGGTACCTAACAATGATTCTTTCAGCTAATCAGGTTTTACAGGAAAGGGGTAGGGGGAGGATATTGTAATATTTGAAATGAAAAGTTTGAATTTTCTTAAAAATATTCTAATTTGCCTTTTCTTCTAGCTCATATGAACCAGTGCAGTTTTGCTGTCACTGAAATTACTAGAAATTTGGAGTTGACACACATCATCTTATTCATTCTAGTGGGTTATTGTAAATGGTTTTTAATCTCTAGATTTGCAAAGATCTTAACGGGGCCTTTTCTTTGGTTTCTAGAAGTTCCAAACTTGAATTACTCTCCAAAGTCATCTAATATCTATTATGTACTAATGTGACAGGCACATTGCTATTATGTCTTAGGCAAACATATCCTTTTTTTTAATCTCCGCAACTAAGAATGTGACTAATCATAATTGTTTAATGCACGTCTACTCTGTACCAGAAATGTTATATGAATTCTTGCTAACCCCTTAAATAACCTGGCATGTTACTGATCAGTTGCTACATGTATTAGGCCATTCTTGCATTGCTATAGAGAAACCCAAGGGCTGGGCACGGTGGCTCACGCCTGTAATCCCAGCACTTTGGGAGGTCAAGGTGGGATGATTGCTTGAGCTCAGGAGTCTGAGACCAACCTGAGGAACATAGTGAGACCCCGTGTCTACAAAAAAATACAAAAATTAGCCAGCAATGGTGGTTCACGCCTGTAATCCTAGCACTTTGGAAGGCTGAGGCGGTGGATAACTTGAGCTCAGGAGTTAGAGACCATCCTGGGCAACATGGTGAAATCTCATCTTTATAAGAATTACAAAAATTTGCTGGGCATGATGGCATGCGCCTATAGTCCCAGCTACTCAGAAGGCTGAGACAGGAGAATCACTTGAGCTCAGGTTGTGGTGAACCATGATTGTGCCACTGCACTTTAGTCTGGGTGACAGAACATGTGAAAGAAAAGAAAGGAAGGGAGGGAAGGAGGGAGGAAGAGAAGGAGGAAAGGAGGGAGGGAGGGAGGGAGGGAGGGAGGGAGGGAGGGAGGGAGGGAGGAATGAAGGAAGGAAGGAAGGAAGGAAAAGAAAGAGAGAGAAACAGAAAGAAAGAAAAGAGAGAGAGAGAAGGAAGGAAGGAAGGAAAGAAAAGAAAGAAAGAAAGAAAGAAAGAAAGAAAGAAAGAAAGAAAGAAAGAAAGAAAGAAAGAAAGAAAGAAAGAAAAGAAAGAAAGAAAGAAAGAGAGAGAAGGGACCTGCCACTAGGTAATTTATTTAAAAAGGGGTTTAATAGGCTCATGGTTCTTCAGGCTGTACAGGAAGCACAGCTGCATCTGCTTCTGGGGAGGCCTCAAGGAGCTTTTACTCATGGCAGAGGGTGAGGCAGGAATAGGCATTTCATATGGTGAAAGCAGGAGCAGGACAGAGAGTAGGGGTGGGAGGAGGTGCCACACACTTTTAAGTGACCAGATATTGCAAGAACTCACTATCGCAAAGATAGCACCAAGCCATGAGGGATCCTCCCCCATGATCCAAACACCTCCTACCAGGCCTGACCTCCAGCACTGGAGATTACAATTCAACATTAGATTTGGGTGGGGACAAATATCCAAACTATATCACAACAGCAAGTACATACTAGGGATGGACTCCCTATCCACATTTTACAGTCAAGGAAACTCAAGCTCAGAAAATATCAAGCAACTTAACTTTCATGTTCACAGGACTAGGTATTGGCAAATTCTTGTCAGTCTGACTCAGGTCTATCCGCTTTCTTCTACTCCACAATTCTGCCTACAGGGCCAGTATTACCAGCTAGCAGGGACTGAGTATGTGGCTCTTGCCAGGCATTGTCCAAATGGTTTTGCATGTATCAACTGATTTATCACTTACAACAATTCTATGAGTAAATACTGTTAGTATTACTAGTGCTATTATTGCTATTGCTATTATTACTATTATTATCACTATTTCAGAGAAAGAAACAGAGAGCTTAAGAAGCTAGCCCAAGTTTACTCGAAGGATCCCAGATGGCCAGCAACCAAGGTGGGCAGCCTGGTGACCCGAGAGTTCCCTCTCTCATCAGGAGTGGCCATGTGCAGCCAAAGGACTCTATGTCTGGGATGCTGGAAAAGGGAGTCTATACTGGGTAGATGGCTGCATTTGACCTCCAAACTTCTTTCTAAAGATTCCTAGATGCTTACAACCTAATGTTTTATGTACATTTTGACTTTGGAATTCCTGGCATATCAGATAGGTGTGCTTTAAAAAATCCTAGCAACTACTCTAGAAATTTTTTTTTTTAAAAAGCACGATTTTTCACCTTGCCAAGATCAAGTGTTCTGAAAGCATTAGCAGTCATTACACAAATCAGGGCCATAGAAATCATGAATAATTTACTGATGAACATTAAGATTTTATATTCTGTGACATACATGGTAGAAGTTTATTGGTGAGTTTTGAAGGAGATGTGAAGAGGCTGCTTGTGGGAAAGGGAAACAGAAAGCTAAGGTGACTTCTACTGTACCGGCTGCTAATGAATTAATAAGAAGTGGTGAGTAAGAAGAGACAGAAAATCAGCTGGAGAAACTCAGCCTGTAGAGAGCCACCCTTACCATGTCGAAAACCAAAACGGTAAAGCAGGATATAAATGAGACTTTGCATACAGACATGTTCCTGAATTCATATGAAAGACAGGGGTTTATTGTAATGAAACCCATTAAGGACAACTGCATATGCCGGTCAAGTTCCACAGGAACTCCCCACTTCACATCTGCAGAGCTATGCCCAAATCACAGTGATTTTTATCTAGAATGAACAGTTCCATTAGCTACATTATCCGGTAGTACGGTCAACCAGCTGGTGGTGGTATTTTATGTTAAAACAAAATACCTGAAAATAATACATAACCAAAGATCACCAAAATCAATCTAAGTACTTCCTAAATGGAAACTGAAACTTAAAGGGGATGAGGTTTTAAACTGAACTTCTCACACAATTCGCAATCGCAAAAGTATGGAACCAGCCCAACTGCCCATCAATCAACAAGTGGATAAAGAACATGTGGTATGTATACACCATGGAATACTACTCAGCCATAAAAAGGAATGAAATAATAGCATTCACATAAACCTGGATGGAACTGGAGACCATTATTCGAAGTGAAGTAACTCAAGAACGGAAAACTAAACATTGTACGTTCTCACTCGTAAGTGGGAGCTAAGCCATGAGGAGGCAAAGGCATGGGAATGATACAATGGACTTTGGGGATTCGGAGGAAAGGGTGGGAGTGGGGCGAGGGATAAAAGACTACACAATGGGTACAGTGTACACTGCTTGGGTGATGGGTACACCAAAATCTCAGAAATCACCACTAAATAACTTATCCATGTAAGTTAACACCAGTTGTTCCCCTCAAACTTATTGAAATTTAAAAAGCATAAATTGAGCTTCTCAGGCTAACTAAACACTACAAGAACAATAATGGCACAGTTCATGATCCCCACATTGACATTCATGAGAGTCAGGAGGCTAAGACATATACGTGGAAAATTCTATCTGATAGTGCAAAGGTGGGAGCAGAGAGCAGCTCACATGCATGCAAACGAATCAGCAATAATTCATGAGTTGACGGAACGTTTGTCAATGAGGAGGAACTACATATTGTTTGGAGCAAGATAAAAATGAATATAAAAAATACCAGCCATTTTGGGAACAGAGTGGGAGGGGAAATGACATAAAGGTTAGTTAAGTCTTGTGATGCTCAGGCCGCTTTTATCAGAGTGATTCAGTTGGACAAAAAATAGAAATGGGTTGTCTAAGCCAAGACAATCTTCCATTCATCTTTTCCTTTCTAAAATTATAGTCACCCTCCTTAACAATAAGGATCAGATTTTCAAAAAGTGAGTGTGGCTCATGTGTTTTTCCCTAGGCTTGGTCATATGATACAGATATCACCTTTCCGCTCTTTAGAAGTCTGATTCTGTTTCCCCTTCCTTCATTCTTCCTCAACATGCAGAACAGTTCCAAAATAAAACATAGTAGCTTTAAGATTTTCCATTTAAAATCATGATTTGACCACACAAATCTGAAAAAAATAATGGGCAGTGGTCACAATGGTGGCCAAGACGGTGGAGGGTTCCTTCCTTCCTGTTTTGTGTTAAATAATCAGGGGACTGTCCTCTGATTCCCGTTCTTTGGCTTGGCCTGGCCTCTGGCAGAGGCTCCTGTTCTTCTCCTCTGCCTGGGTCCATGACAGACACCAGCCTTCTGGAACAGAACTTCCTTCACCAGCAGAGGCTCTCTGATTCTTTTTGCTCTGGAAGCAAGAATGGGTTTTTGGATATGCTTTGATAATATGCAAGGAGCATACCTGGTATCAGGGCATGCCAGCAGGAACTGCAGGTTCCTTTTCTAAAACTGGGAGCCTGACGCACATCCCCTGCTACTGACCCACCCCACAGTGTTATCCAACAGGTACCTGTATCAGCTTATTTGGCCACGAAGCCAAATAAAACCCTGTGAAAATCCATACTGTGGTGAACACTATGGATGCCTCTCAGTGTGTGTATGTGTGTGTGTTTGGGGTCAGAGGGTGAGGGAGAAGAGAGAGCAATTGCCCATTAGGACATTTCTTACAGATCGTTCTCGAGTACAGTTCAGGACAAAGAAGAAGGGAAGTGGTAAAGCTTTATCTCCCTCTAGCAGGAGTCCTAGCCTGTGGCCACAGTGAGATCCCCTCAGGGGTCCCTTGTGTCCAGATGGCCTGGAGGGCCAGTGGGCTGATCCTCGCAGAGGTAATTGGCATGAGGCACCACATTGTGCCAGGGAAATTATTTTTCCTGCCAGAAGCTTGTTTGGCTAAGTCAGAAGAATGCCTCCACGTTGGAGGGGAGCCTTCCTCACTCGGAACTTCTGATTTAGTTAAGCCTCCCACCTCCAGTCCTCCCTCCCCCAACTCCTTGCCCTGCTCCTGAGAGTAAAGCCAGAAAGTGAGTTTCACCAAAAGAAAAAAACTGGGGGCACAAGGCTGCTCTGGCCCAAGAGTCTGGGTAAAGAAGGTAACAGGTGTTAGTGCATGCATGTGACTGTGTGTGTGTGTGTGTGTGTGTATGTGTGAGGGTGTGTGTGGAGTGTGTGCTATTCCCACATCATAGCACAGTTTCACAGAAGAGTGGACTTCAGTGAAGATCCTTCCATGACAGAATCAGCAGCATCTGGCTGTGAACATACATCAGTGCCCTTAGCTTAGGATCTGAGGGGCTGCCTCAGTGCAGACACTGGCAGCAGCTCACAGGGGCCTCTGCCTACCACCAATGGTTTCTTGGGTGTCAGAGGTCCGACAGAAGATGCCAGTCCCTGAGATTTCCCAGGAATAACTTAGGGACCTCAAAATGGAGGGGAGATGTCTGGTTCCAAACGGCTGATAAGAGGCAGAAAACTGATTTGTTTATTCATTCATTCCATATAAAGGAAAATGAGGGCTAGTTATAGGCCAGACATTGTTCTAGGTGCTGAGCAGGAAAAATGGCAAACAACTTATGCCCTGACAAAGCTGCCATTCCAGTGAAGGCAAAGGGAAATGAGAAATGAGCAAAAACATACCTAATATCAAGTCAGCTGGTGACAAGTATGAAGAGGAAATTACAACAGAATAATAGAGACTGGGGGCTGACAGAGACCACTCTAGCCAGCCAGATAAAGGGCTGTCTCTGGAATCAGAGAAATGTGTATATTCTTGTTACACACATGCGCGCACACTTTTGAACTATAGAGTAAACAACAGAAAGCCTAAATTTTTACTTCTATTTTCAAGAATCTTCCAACCATCAAATTAAAAGAACCCTATCATATGCCAGTAAGTTATAAGGAATTTTTAAGAGACTGTCCCTCATTTTTATTTACTTAGATTTTATTCTATAAATTAGAAAACAAATGACAGATCATAAAGTTTACAAACATTTGTTATACAGATTTCCTTGAATTCATGTTTGTTTTATTCATTGAATGAATGAATGAATGAATGAATGAATGAGGCACTATAAGCCAGTTAAGAGATGAGGTTAAAACCATCACTTATTTTTTTAAAGGCACTAAAATACGTCCATTTTATTGTTTGGATATACAAACATTTATTTGCTACTGAAAATTGAAGTAACACATGAAAATTTCCTTTTATTGTAATTCATATTTTTGAAAACCAAAATATCCAATTAATTACTATGCTCTAGCCAAACCGCCCAATGGTTTCTTTACCTTCCTTCTCCATACCTTACTTTGCTTGAAATTCTTGACATTGGGTTTCATCTCACTGATTTAAGGCTTCTAAAACACAGGGAAATGCCTAAAACCTACTGGTGCTTCCTTGGGTCATATCAAAAAGTAGAACTAAAGTATTATTGAAGTCACTCAAATACATTCAAACTATATAGATCCCTTATAAATTACTGGTATCAAGGTAGGAAGGAAAAGATACAAGAAGAAAAAGACGTCACAGAACTCATTATAGGTTATCAAAATTACTGGTATACAGTCTGTCTCAGAATAAAGTAGCTTTCTCAACCTGCTGCATAAAATTACCAGCCAGAAAGGAAGGTATGGGAATAAGGTTTATGACTGAATTGGCTCTGTGTCATAATTCTCCATTGTGGCATTGTCAGAAGGATCCCATTAATGCAGAAACTGCAGGTACATTGGAATGGTTCACGTCTTGATTTATTCTTAATTCCCTTAAGCCTAGTGTCTGTTAATTTTTCAAGCTGAGAAAATCAGTTGAGCAAGATGTAACCGAGTTTTGCCATCTTTTCTTTCTGAACAAATAACAACAATGACCTTGTTCCTCTCCTCCTGTGAGGCACGCCATCTCTGATGTCCTGGAAGATCTTTTCTCTTCTACCCTGCCATTGGGATAGATCTTCTGGCAGAGGGGAAAGGGATCTAGTACCAGGGTTCAGAGTCAAGTTATGCTTTGTGATGAGTCCATTGGTGATCTAGCTACAGTTCTAAGCTGCTCCTGGATCTTTGGGTCTCAGCAGAACAGGATGCTGGACTCACAGATTGCTACAAGGTGGCCTGGAATAAAGTCTATAGCCCAGAAAGAGCCTGAAAACCCGAATTCCAACAAACGGTGCCCAAAGAGCCAACCCATTACTCATTAACTTGACTTCTAAGCCTATTTCTGTAAAACGGGAATAAGAACCTTAACCACCATATTGTAAAGATAAGGTAAGATAGTCCATTCAGCATGTACGGCACAGAGCCAGGAAAAACAGTAAGTAGGCAGTCACTTCTGTAGGTTAAAAAAAAAAAAAAGAATGAAACTTTTGTGAATTCTAAATTAGTTTAAAAAATCATTTAAAAACAACCTATGAAATAACCTCTTTGCCTAGGATTATTAATGGAAATCCAGCAGATATTCTCAAGAAAAAAAATGGAAGTAGTTTTTCTCCCCCTTGGACTTATGAATAAACAGTGTTAGAACTAAATTTTATTTTTTCCTATTCTAAAATAAAAAAAATACACCATCCCTCATCCTCATATCTGTGACAAGTCATACCCAGATTGTATTAAGAATGGAAAAGCCATCCTCATTAGACTTGAGGGCCCTCTAGACATGCACAATGGACATTTATTGAGCACCTATTATGACCACCAGGAGTAGACCAAGAGCTTTAGATGGACTCTCTAACTGAGTCCTTCTTAACCAATATGCTAGGATTCATGGAAATAACTTCATTCTTGAGCAGACATGTCTTTCTCTAGGTCAAATGACAAAAATGTATATTTTGTTTGGTATAAATACCAAATAAGTTGTCGCTGTTGTTTTTCTTATAACCAAAGCAGTATTTCACTGTAGAAAACAAATCACCTGTTATCCTACCAACTGAGTGCCATTAAAATTTGGAATGCTTCCCATGTCAGTTTTTTCTCTCTCTGCTGTTTATCTACAAAATTGGAATTATGTAATCAAACATTTCTTTGAGCAAATGCTTTTTTGGTGGTTTATACTATCTCATTATATGGATAAGCCATTAATTAACCATCTGGGTAATATTGGGAAATTTGGTTATTCCCGTTTTTTCACCATAACGAAGAAAGCTGTAGTAACCATCTTTGTACATCTCTTTGATTTCCTTCTTCCTAGAAAAATAATTATTAATTTGAACATGACCATCTTTTGGGCTTGCAATATCTTCATCCAGAAAGGTTGTGCCTATTTACACTCTCAGCAGCAGTATATGAATATGAGTGCCTGACTCCTACTTTTGTCAGAATTGACAATATGATTTTTAAAACACACAACAAAATTGACAAAAAGTTGCCAATTTCCTAGGAAAAAATTATCTGATTGTTTTGTTAAATCTGCACTTTTAAACTACATACTATAAGGTTATTCTTCTACCTTCCTTCCATACAGGCTATTTTCTTTTTTCTGCAAATTATTCCTATCCTTTGCCCATTCAAAAATCTGCATTGTTAGGTATATCCTTCTTGTCTTACAAAAACACTTTCTATGTTAAAGGTATTAATTTTTTCCTGTAATATTTATTGCAGTTATTACAGTATTATAACAGTATTCCTGGGCAGTATTTATCTTTTAAATGCTTACTGTCCTATTTCATGTAAAAAGTTTCACATTTGTGTATACAAATGGATCATCCATGGCCTGCCCAAAGCCCTCATTTTCTTTCTGTTTAAAAAAACTTTAATTCTATCACCTCGAGGTTCCTTTTTTTTTTTTTTTTTTTTTTGAGACAGGATCTCTCTCTGTCACCCAGGCACAATCACAGTGGTGTAACCATAGCCAGGTCTACAGGCATATGCCACCACACCTGGCTAATTTTATTTTTTGTAGAGATGTGGTCTTACTACATTGTCCAGGCTGGTCTCAAACTCCTAGCCTTGAGTGATGCTCCCACCTCAGCCTGCATAAGTGCTGGGATTATAGGCATGAGCCACCATACCCTGGACCTCGAAAGCCCCTTTCTGTCCAATTCATTTCTGCCTAGAGGAGGCGATGGGTCCACCCTCCTGCCAAACACGGTAGATTGGTACAGGGAGGGGCAGCTAACAAGAAAGATGCAGATGTGGGTGATTAACAAAACTACATTAATGATGAGCCCCGTGAGGGAAGATCCTCAGATCCAGTGCCCAGATCCCGGTCCTTCCAGAATCTAGCCTTGCTTTTCTATCTCAGCCTTGAGAAGGTCCAGCCCAATGACCATCCCTGCCCTGAGGTTAATCCAAGATCACTTTACAGCAAACTCTGCATTTACTTGTGGTAATTTGAGTTGGTTTTGTTACTCACACTCAAATTTATCTTCACTAAAACATGACAAATAATTATTTCCCTTGTGGTTTCTTCCATTGCTTTTATATTTAAAAATACTTCCCCATCCCATTATTAGTTAGTTATGTAGTCATTTTTTTTCTCCTAGATTTTTTAAAAACATGATTTAAATAAATACACACATAGTTCTCTAAGTAATGTGTCTCAAGTTTATTTTGGTGTAGTTTGCTGAATAATCTACTTCTTCCCCATGGGATTCCTGTATTCCTGGGATCATATGTGTCTGTATATTGTTTTTCTGTGCATTTCAGGGCTATTTATTCTGTTCTATGTGATTCCTATGCTGGCACTAAACTGTTTTCAGCTTTATTATATATTTTACATTTGAAATAGCAAGTTTCTCTTCACTGCTCTTTTAAAATGTTTCCTAGTTATCCTCTCTAAAACCATTTTATCAGAAAATTCTTTATTTCATCATGTCACTGACTGAACTATCTCAATCTCCAGACAGCCAGTTATGGCTTAACCAAGTCCAGGAAATCCATCTTTACAAAACCAGAAGAGAGCCTGGTGCGGCAACTCATGCCTGTAATCCCAGCACTTTGGGAGGCTGAGGCTGAAGGATCACTTGAGCCCAGAAGTTTGAGACCAGCCTGGGCAACATGGTGAAGGCCCATCTCCACAAAAAATATGGAAAAGTTAGCCAGGCTAGGTGGCATGCACCTGAAGTCCCAGCTAGTTGGGAGGTTGAGGTTGGAGGATCACTTGAGCCCAGGTGGTCAAGGCTGCACCGAGCCATGATTGCACCACTGCACTCCAGCCTAGGTGACAGAATGAGACCCTGCCTCAAAAAACAAACAAAACAAAACAAAACAAAACAATCCCCACAACTTGAAGAGATGAAATCACTTCACGACAGCCATGTCTACTGCTATAACTCCTGTCTTGCAGCCCTGCCAGATAAAATTAAGAAGGCAGCAAAGAGAAATTTAGCAAGTGTGTTCTAAATAGTATTATAATTTGCCTCGTTTTTTCTTGTACTGGGTGAAGAAACTGAGCAGCTCATGAAATTAAAACAAATTAATTTACTTTCCTGCTAAAAGGTTTTTTAAAATAGACAATAACAACCTTTACAATCTCATCTAGCACTATATGCGTTCCTTGATACTAAATCTTTTTTATTCTTTTTTTTTTTTTTTTTGAGACGGAGTCTTGCTCTGTCGCCCAGGCTGGAGTGCAGTGGCCGGATCTCAGCTCACTGCAAGCCCCGCCTCCCGGGTTCATGCCATTCTCCTGCCTCAGCCTCCCGAGTAGCTGGGACTACAGGCGCCCGCCACCTCGCCCGGCTAGGTTTTTTTTTTGTATTTTTTAGTAGAGACAGGGTTTCACCGTGTTAGCCAGGATGGTCTCGATCTTCTGACCTCGTGATCCACCCGTCTCGGCCTCCCAAAGTGCTGGGATTACAGGCTTGAGCCACCGCGCCCGGCATCTTTTTTATTCTTAAACACTTATACCATTTGTTTTTACAAAACAAGATTCAATAGCCATTGGGACTTTAAGGAAAAATATCTATTACAACCCCAACCAACTACTACATTTTGTCACATCAGGACTTAAACTAGCTTACCTTAAATGTGCTGAGAACACTGACATTAGCCTATAGTTGGGCAAAATCAGCTAACACAAAGCCTATTTTAAAATTAAGTGCTTAATATCTCAGGTAATTTATTGAATACTGTGCTGAAAGTGAAAAACAGAATGATTCCACACCATTGTAAAGTTGAAAAATCATAAATCAAACCATCGTACACCAGAGAGTCTGTGTATGACTGGATATTTTCAGTGAAATATAAAAACATTTATACATTATCTAAATCTAGTATTTTGTATACTATTTGTATACATAAAAATAAATAGGAAAATTCCTCATATTGGGACTGCAGTGATGAATTTTTCATTAAAAGGAAAAGTGATAGACTAGAGAAAAAACATCTGCCAGGAATGTTCCAGAACTGCCTGGTTGGCAGTCTCCTGAATTTTTACACATCGCAAAAACAATCAAACAAAAAGAAAAAAAAAAAAACTCCAAAGATGTTATATCATAGGGAAAAGTATGACTAAGGAATATAATGTTATCTCCTTGCCAGAAAACTAGAGACTACAAAATATTTTAAAATGCAACAACTAAAAAGGTAAAAATGTTAGTGTAGATAATATGTTTTTACTTTATATATTAATACATATATTTAAATATAAATTTAGTATATTTTACAACACTACTGTTGACTGAGAAGACAAATGCAAATAGACAGATTTGAAGATTTCAGGTGATTTCTTAATGATTCTACTTCATTAATTTAAAAGCAAAGTGCTTTAAAGAACGCTTCGCACTTTTTAATGTAACCAGAGGAAGAAGAAGTCGTCCCCTGACTGAGATTCTCACCCACTTCACCAAAATCATCACTCATCTTAAACCATTTTGCAGATGACAAAGCTGAGTCTCAGATGTTGCTGTTCTAAAGTTCCACGGCTAGGAGACTGAGCAGGACTTGAGCCCACCACCCCAGGAGCTCTTTAGCTTTTTGTGCCATGTACTCCTCTGACAGTCTGGTAAAACCTATGTACCTCTTCTCAGAATAGTATTTTTAAATTCCTAAAACAAATACATAGCATTAGAAAGGACAAAAATTATAAAGGAATAATAATCAAAATATTTTTAAGAAAAAAATTGTGATAGAGTAATATACGTTCTTTATTAATATATTAAATAAGAAGATATACTAGTAGGTCTGATAACTATGGTAATTTTAAAGGAGTCATGAGCATTAATATTTCAACAACTTTAACGTGGTATGAAAACAACTGTGACTTTTATTGTTGAAAAGTCACAGGTACTGCTATTACTACTGGCTTGTTGCCTACATTCATAATTAGGGTGTCATTTGCTGAATACCTTAGTTCCTTCTCCAAAGGAAAGTACCCTGCAAATTTGTCCAAATCAAAAGTCTAAAATTTCTGTTAAAGGTTAGTGAAAATAAAGATTTTTTTTTTTTTTTTTTTTTTCTCATGGAAGTTCACAGACTCCCTGAATTCTGTCTACAGACCTCTTGAGAACTGCCCATTCTGGCTAAGTGCTTAGTGTCGATTCCAGGTAGACTTCTCTAAAGAGTCTGCAATGGGTATAAAATGAATGAATAAATGTAAGTTCCCACTAAAACACTGAGGTGGGTCAGGCACCACTGCCAGACGGTTCACTTCCTCTTTCAGGGCCAATTTAAGCAGCCCACGCTCCCTGTGTGTGTGTGTGTGTGTGTGTGTGTGTGTGTGTGTTGGGGATTTGAGATATGGATTACTACATTTCCTAAAGCTACCTTCATTAACCTGCCTAACCAGTATCTTGTATCACCTGATTCTCATTTTCTAAGATCACACAGCCTGAGGTACCAGACGGTATAATCAGGTCTTTGGGAAACAGACCAGGTTGTGAGACCCAGCAGAGAGTAAAAGCCTCAGCTAATCTGCAGCAGCCTCTGCTATGGTCAGGAGGAGCAGGAGATGGTTAAGTGGGTACTGATGGGACAGCAGCCAGTGCCGCCGTGGCCGCAGCAGGTATCCATTTCCAATGGTATAACTTGTCTGCCTTGGAGCAGCACATTTCTGATGCCCTGGGTCAACATTTCAGATTGTTATGAATGTCAAACAGCTGTTACTGAGATTCTTGTCTGATATTCCCCACACCATCTTTCTAGAGAGGAGCATACTCCAGTATTTTGATTATTCTCCTCATAAAGGATGGGATATGCTCATTTCATCTATTCAATTTTTTAGATTAACTTAAGATAGCTAAAAATTTAAATATCTAAAATGCTGCCAAAATAAAAGAGAAAACACATTTGGCTTTATTCTCTCAACTTTGTATGTGAGAGAGAACATTCCTGTGTTTATGTGCATGTGTGTGCACATGTGTACACTGCTTCGTGGGGAAGGAAACAGAGCTTCCTGTGATTTCCTAGATTTCCTCCTTGTGGTTTTCAGAAACCATGTTCCCAGCAGCAAATCCAAAGACTCGCCTTGAGCATGCATGCCATTTTTGCAAAGAGACCAAAAAAAAAAAAAAAAAAAAAAGTCTGGATGTATCTTTAAATGGCAAGGAAGTAGGATCATAAACACAAATTTAAATAAGCAAAGAATGATTAAACTTAAACGCAAAAAAGGAAACAGAATAATTCAGACCCTGATATAAATAAAAGAACGATACTCTAGTTCAAATTCCCTAGCTTGGCATTCAAGACCATGCTCAATCCAGCCCTACTGACTTGTCCTCAGAGGTCCTGCCCTGCATGGTCTGGACTCTTCTGGCTGCTCTGGCTTTGTATCAACCTACTCTTGCCCTCATTCTCCTTCTCCAGACTCAGGTCCTGGAATGTCCCAGGCTCTCTCCTACTTTGGTGACTTTTAACATGCAGTTTTCTCTGCCTGAAAGACTCTTGATGGTCTTGCCCACCACCCTTCTCCCATCCTTTAGTTACTGCTGTTCATTCTTCAGGTTTCATCTCAGGCCTTCCCTGATCCTCCAGATCAGCCAGATTTCCAAGTCCTGTGCATTAGGTTGGGCTGACAGTGCTGTAAATCAAGTTTAGAGTCAAGTACAGGGTTTAGAATTAAGTATGGGGATGGGGAGGCTGCCCTGCTGGTCAAGCCACGCACCTTAGTGCAGGCCTTTGTCCAACTGGACACTTTTTCTAGTACTTTGTGTGAACTAGAAAAGACTCCAGTGGCTTGCCAAACCGTGTGCCTAGAGGTTTTCATATACCTGGGGGTTGCCTTTTGTTTTGTCCTCTGACAGCGGATGGCTTTTTCTAATGTGCACAAAGGCATGCATATCATATCACTGACCCTACAAATCTCCCTGCTTTACATATGCAATTGGCCTTTTCATTCATAGACTTAACAGAGTCTGTGGTCTGTAGTCATTGATGTGTATGTGTAATTGAGTGGTATCAGAGTTTCCCATTAGATGGTAAGATCCATTAGGGCAGGAACCATGGCCTTTTGCTCACAATTATCCCCAGTCCCTAATGCAATGTCTGGCACAGAATAGATGCTAAATGCATTTTTTTGGTTGTTTTTGAGATGGAGTCTTGCTCTTTCACCCAGGCTGGAGTGCAGCAGCGCAATCTCGGCTCACTGCAGACTCTGCCTCCCGGGTTCAAACAATCCTCCCGTCTCAGCCTCCCAAGTAGCTGGGACTACAGGTGTGCACCACCACGCCTAGTTAATTTGTATATTTTTAGTACAGACACAGTTTCACCATGCTGGCCAGGCTTGTCTTGAACTCCTGGCCTCAAGTGAAATGCCCACCTTGGGCTCTCAAAGTGCTAGGATTACAGGCATGAGTCACTGTGCCCAGCCTGCTAAATGCATGTTTATGAAGTGAATTAATTAAGAAGAAAGCCAAGGATATGCTGTAATGAAAGAAATAACCAGACTTAGGGCAAGATGGAGGTGTCTAGCAGATTTACTTATACTTACTGAATAAATGAGGATTTGACAGATAGTAAGAAGCAAAAGTTGGCAGACCAAAGGACAGACTTTGCAACTTCATAATCGAAGTAGAATTTCCACTGAAGCATTTCACCCTAGGGCTAGGAAGAAACATGTTGCTTCTAGAAGAAAGCAGAGTCAGGCCAGCAGTGCCTCAAGAGCCCGCTGGGGAATAAAGGGCGTTTTAGACAGGATAGCAAGCTGGGAGGGAATCTAAGTGAGACAAAAATCTAATGATTCATGAGATTCCAGGCAGACCAAGCACCCTGGAACTTGCAAAACTTGTTGCAACAAGAATTCTTGCTCAGTTGGCTGAAGACACTGAGGCAGAAAGCCTCTGTGTGTCACTTAGTGCACTGCACAACAGGAAAACCAGCTTCAAGTGAAGATCTGAGGCGAGCATAGGAGCAGTTATAGCCCGAGCAGCCCTGAGACTTGGAAAATAAAGATCTGTATAGTTCCTTGAACACGGGCAGGGAACACGAGCATCGGTACAGGCTTAGGTGCCTCAATTCTAAATTTCTAAAAATTTCTCCCTATGGAAAGCGAGGGAGGGAAAATGTAAAACACTTTTTCATTCCAGAAAAAAATATATATGCTACACCAGATTACATGTATATATATTAAATTTATCTAAAATATATCAAGCTATATAGCACTGTCTATTATAAATTCTTTCTTTACTTAAAAGTATAACTTAAAGATCTTTTCATATCTGCACATACAGATTTTTTATTCTTTTTAACAGGTGCGACACATTCCACAGAACGATGGATCATTCTTTAGCATATAGAAGGTCATTCAGCTTGTTGATACAGCTCGGGCTTTTGTGTTTTTAGAGTAGCCCCATGGGGTAGGAAGACTCCAATATGGCCTGCAGGGACCCCAGTCTCTAAGATTCACACCCTTGTGCAATCCCTTCTCACACTGTACCTGTACCAGGGTTGGTCTATGTGATCAACAGTCTACAGCAGAAATAATGGTAGGCCACTTCCAAGATTTGGTTATAAAAGATTGCAGCTTCCCTCTTGGGTGCTCTCTGGCCGGCTCCCTCTGTCTCTCTTGGTTCATATGCTTTGAAGGAAGCCAGCATGTACATCATAAAGACACTCAGGTCACCCACGGAAGGTCCAGGTGGTGAGGAACTGAGGCCTCCCAACAGCAAACATGAGTGTGCTTGGGAAGTGAATTCTCCAGCCCCACCTGAGCTTTGAGATGAATGCAGCTGCTGCCCACAGTTTGGCAGCAATTTCATGAGGGACCCTGAGCCACAAATGCCCAGCTAAAGTGCTCCCAATTCCTGAACTCAGAAACTGTACGAGATAATACATATTTATGGTTTTAAGCTGCTAAATTTTGTGGTAACGTGTTACGTAGTACTAGGTAACTAATACATCACATATGGTGAAGTCCTAGCAGTAGACTATGTAGATCAATGGTAAATGCATTAAACATTTTGAAAGATATTGATAAATTATCTACCAGTGAGGAGCCACTAACACAGCAAGGGTTCTGGTTTCCCCAAATCCTCACGAGCATCAGAAATTATCAAACTCAAAAATGTTTGCTAAACTAAATGGGTGAAAAATGGCCCCTGATTGCTTTGACCTGTGTTTTTTTAATTTCAAAAGTTCTTTGGGGCCCACACCAGGCATCATCAGTAATGCATAGGAAAAGGTGCATGGTAGGGTTCAAGTGATTCATGACACAGTAAGAGACTCTGAGCCACCCTGCCTCAACCTCTAAACCAGTCTTTCATTTAAAATTCCCATTAAGCAATTAATTTTATAAAAGAAATAACCACTGAAGTTGAGTCTAGGAGTGAGAGTAAGCATCTGATTTTGATTACTTTCTCAGAAAGGTATAGAACATTAAATGATTTTATTAAGAGGCATGCCCTTGAACCTCAAGCCATGAGCCTCAAATCAGATCAGATGTAAATTCAAGTGTTAATTCCCTTTAATGTTGCTGAACCAGAAGTTTGATAACAAACTAGAGTAAGTAACTGGGATCAAACGGCAACCAAATGTCTGTGTTTTCCAAAGCTACTTAAATGAAACATGACTATAGTCTCAAATCAAATATGAACTCAACCATGTCTTTATTTGAATTTAGTTCCTGGTGAGAATAAATGGTTCTGAAAAAAATTTATCTTTTATAAAAGCTATAAAGAAGACTGGAACTCGGTGATATTTGACAGAAGCAAAAATAATACTCTTTGCTAGAGAAAAGCATCTGAAATCATCGTAAGTCTCCTACCGCCAGCAGTCCCAAGTTCCACAATAATGAAGACAAATGTACATTTAGTATTTTTAAAAATAAACACTATTCTTGATGACATCTTACTAAATTATCAAATATATCTGTTTCTACTCCCAGAAGTGATAACATTTTTATAAAAATAAACCTACCTCTTAGAAAGATACAGTGGACATACTGCATCAGATAAATTCTAGAAAGAAGTTCCCAGATATCAAGGGCCAAAAACCAAGACAAATAGTTGTAGATGATTTTAAATGATCTTTAATGACAAAAATAGACAACTCAGAAGGCTTTGTATGGTTATTACGCTAACTAGCTGATTTTTCACTTGTACATGACGAATAAGTGACAATATAATTTAATTATTACTGTTACTTTCCCAGGCTACGATAGTCAGATAAAGATTTTTTTCTTCTTCTTCTTGTAAGAGATTGAGTCTTGCTCTGTTGCCCAGGCTGGGTGACCATAGCTCACTGCAGCGTTGACCTCCTGGGCTCAAGTGACCTCCCACCTCAGTCTCCAGAGTAGGTGGGACCATAGGCACACATCAGCACCTAGCCCAGCTAATTTTTTAACTTTTTTGTGAAGAAGGGGTCTCGCTATATTGCCAAGGCTAGAATTCCTGGGTTCAACTGATCCTCCCGCTGCAGCATCCCAAAGTGCCAGGATTACAGGTGTAAGCCAAGGAAAGGAAATTAAAGTGTTGGCTCCCACAGCCAGGTGGATGCCATGCTCAGGGTTCTCTAAGGTTCAAGCCAGAGGACATTTTATTTGCACTAAGCAGTATCATCTCCCAAAGCACTCTTTCCCAATCATAGTCAAAGAAGGCTTTGGATAAGGCCATGGAACGTTAACTCTTTCTTTCCTCCCTTAGGATAATGTGGCCATGGAAGGCAAGCAGTCTCCAAAAAGCCAGGAGAGTGAGGGGCTCTGGGCTAATTGAAGTGAACTCTCCTCCTTCTCCCCAGAGGTCTGCTGGATCCTCACGGAGACACAAAGACGATCATCCTTGTCTTGTGACTGGCACATGCTCCACACACATTTTCCAATACCTCATCTATGTACAAACACTATCTTTTTTTTTTTTTTTGAGACGGAGTCTCGCTCTGTAGCTCAGGCTGGAGTGCAGTGGTGTGATCTCGGCTCACTGCAAGCTCGGCCTCCCGGGTTCACGCCATTCTCCTGCCTCAGCCTCCTGAGTAGCTGGGACTATAGGTGCCCACCACTGCGCCTGGCTAATTTTTTGTATTTTTAGTAGAGATGGCGTTTCACTGTGTTAGCCAGGATGGTCTTGATCTCCTGACCTCGTGATCCACCCGCCTTGGCCTCCCAAAGTGCTGGGATTACAGGCGTGAGCCACCGTGCCCGGCCTGTATAAGCACTATCTCTTATTGTACTCACTAACTCACCACCTCTCCATGTAGGAAGGAGAAAGGATTCTCTAACATGGAAGTTTCCCATCCAGTGGCAGCTCAGAATTCTGACATGCTTGCCAGGTACATCATCTACAACCTTCAGACAACAAAAAACAAACATATGTTTTGCTGAAGTATGCATTCTGTCCTGTGAATCATTATGGATCCTATTGAATCCCTTGAGTGAATACTACTGGGAACTATGATTGGGTCATTCTGGCTACTGCAGCCAGCCTGCCTGGGTTTGAATCTAGTTCCATTCTTAACTGGTTATGTGACCCCAGGCAAGTCACCTAAGTGTTTAAGTTTTCCTCATCTCTAAAATAAGAATACTAAAAGCACCTTTTCCTAAGACATGTAAAGTGCTTAGAACTGTGCCTGGCACCCAGTGTATGCTATTAGTATCATTATACGAATTGCCCTGTCTTTTACCTTGATATCCCCACATCTGGTAGGATGTTCATGTGAGACCCTGCAGAAGGGCTGGGGTTTCTGCTCAAATATTTAGGCAACTCTAAGTGGCTAAGCTGATGATCTTCCCAACAAGTTGTGACAATAACTGACAAGCTAAAGATGACTGCACCCAGTATAGAAGAGGAATTTGCCTGAAAGCAAAAACAAGAGCACAGTTCAATCACCTTCACCCTTCCTTTCCCAGAATATTCAACTTCAGCATATTCAAGAGTTCTGTACTTGTAAAACTGTCATAGGATAGCTGGCTAAGCTCACAAACCACACCAGCCTGAAGCCACACTGAATCCTGTCACCTTCCCACTCAAGTTCAGATGCTTCTAGCTGAGCAACTCTGCATGCCAGTCCGTGATCCCCTGGTTTCCAGATTATTAAATGAAAACACATTCATTGGCACACCTTTCCCAAAAAGTCAACCAAGCAAATGAGCTTTCCCTCTGGACTGCCAGGTCCACTCTGCTCGTCATGCAAAGAAGAAACCCAGGCCACTGCTTTTAAAGTTTTAAAGGGAGAGCACTGTAAACAATTAAGGTTCTTTGGGTTCTTAACATCATCAGAGGACCATGATGAGATCTCTTTGTAAATATTTAAGAATCACATAATTTCTCCCTGGCATTTCTGCCAGGGTCTGAGCACAAGATATATATTCATATCTGTCACCTGAAGATATCCAGACAGGCCACTTATAAACAATCTTAGCTGGAGACCTAAAGAAGAGGTGAGGTCATAATTCCGTGTGCTGGGGTGGAGACAGGCGGTAGATGGTGAGGTCAAAGCTAGTTCTTCTAATGATGACAAGAAAGTATGATCATTGAGGATGGTGTTCAAAGTAATTATTTTAAAGACATTTACTTAAATAAACAAGCAAATAAATAAAAACTAGGGGTTCCTGAGGGAGAAAATAACACACTGACTGTGTGTGAAAAAAGTATAATTTATATTCCATCTGTACTGCTACCTTCACACTTGGGCAAAATCAACAACAGACATTAAGTAGTTCTGGGATCCCACCCTTCTCCAAGAGGCCAGATGTCACAGAAAACATGTCTTTAAATCCCAGTTCCTTCACACCCATTCCCCCAACTAAGTGGGGTTTAGTAAATTTATTGGTTTCTCTATATCTCAATTTCCTCAGGTAAATGATGATTGTTATGAAGATTTTTGAGATAATTCATATGGACCACTTAGATCCACATGGCAAATAGGAGCATATAACAATCGTTAGCTATTATCATTTATTTTTGGAACTGGCTTTCAAATAAATGAAATAATTCTTTTAAATGGTTAAAAAATAATAAACATTTGGAGAAAAAAACTGATATGATGGCATTTACGCTATTTGTGGCAATACCATTTACAGGTAAAGATCAAAAAGTCACCAAATTGCAGGGCATCAAACTACAAAAATAACTTTTTAGCTTCATAAACTTTTTCTAAAACTAGATTAGAAATTCCTGGCTGGGCACAGTGGCTCATGCCTGTAATCCCAGCACTTTGGGAAACCAAGGCGGGCAGATCACCTGAGGTCAGGAGCTCGAGACCAGCCTGACCAACATGGTGAAACCCCGTCTCTACTAAAAATACAAAACCTTAACTGGGCGTGGTGGCATGCACCTGTAGTCCCAGGTACTTGGGAGGCTGAGGTGGGAGAATCGCTTGAACTCAGGAGGTGAAGGTTGCAGTTGAGATCATGCCACTGCACTCCAGCTGAATGAGGAAGCAAGACTCAGTCTCAAAAAAAAAAAAAAAACCTTCCTATAGCCACCAATGCTGCCAGAATCAAAGATGGATCATAAGTCTATCAATCTCTTTTAAAATCTTGGTACATCTTATAACTTAAAAATTATGTTAAGATGCAATTTGTGAATATACATTTACTTAAAATTACTACTAACTACTAGGAAAGAACAATAACAACTAAATTGAACTAATACTTTGAGCACTAGTTTTTAGTATTTGGGTAAAAGATACATGCATTAGGCACTGGATTTTTCTGGCATTTATTAACAATAATGGGTCTTTAATGACTTCACTTTCAACAGCTAAGTAGTAACTGACATGCTATCACTCATTATCCATAGGTGGGGCATTTTAGTTTCTGTTTGTATCAGCCAGTAGGTTATGTTGTAGTAACAAACATCCCCAAAACAGAATGGTTTAAAACAACAAGGGTTTATTTCTCACTCCTGGGTACATGTTCATCACAGGTCAGCAGGGTCACTGCTCTGTGCCATGTCTTTATTCAGGAATGCAGATAGAAACAGACCAGAAATCTGGAACTTTGCAGGTCACCATGGTAGGCAGAATGGAATCTGTAGAATTCTGCATTGGGTCTTAAGACTTCCTCTTAAAGGTGACACATATCCCCTCCACTCACATTTCATCTGGAAAAACAAGTCACGTGGTCACACAGGGTCAAAGAAGTGCTCATGGACCCAGAGGGAGGAGATTTGGAATACTAGTGACCATGTCAAGTGACTACCATACCATATAAAGAAACTTTGCAGGATTTTTTCACTTTAATTTAAAGATTAAAACATGCAGCTATAAAAAGTCCTGCACCTGATTGCTTCACTGGTGAGTTCTACCAAACATTTAAAGAACAAATACCAATCCTTCTCAAATTTTCTAAATAGGTGAAGAAGAGGAAACATTTACTAACTTATTTATATAAGACCATCATTATCCTGATACAGAAGCCAGACAAAGACACTACAGAAAATTATAGACCAGTATCTCTTATGAACATTGATGCAAAAATCCTCAACAAAATACCAGCAAACTGAATTCAGCATATTAAAAAGATTATACACCATGACCAAGTGGGATTTATTCCTAGAATGCCAAGATGGTTCAACATATAAAAATCAAGATGGTTATGCCACATTTACAGAATAAAGGGAAAAAACATAACCATCTTAACTGATGGTGAAAGAGCATTTGACAAAACTCAACACCCTTTCATAATAAACACTCAACAAACTAGTAGTAGAAGGAAATCACCTCAAACTAGTAAAAGCCACATGTGAAAAATCCCAGTGAACATCATACTTAATGTGAAAGACTAAAATCTTCCCCTCTAATATCAAGAACAAGGGAAGGATGCCCACTTTCATCACTTCAATTCAACATGGAACTGGAAGTTCTAGCCAGAGCAATTAGGCAAGGAAAAGAAATTAAAGGTATTCAAATTGTAAAGATAAAAGTAAACATTTCTTTTTGCAAGTAATGTAATCTTATGTTTGGAAAACCCTAAAGATTCCACACACAATAAAAAAGTCAGTTAGAACAAATGACTTAATAACAAAATTACAATAATCAAAACAGTGTGGTACTGACATAAAGATAGACATATAAAATGAAATAGAATGGAGAACTCAGAAATACGCTTTTGTATATGTGGTCAAATGATTTTTGACAAGGCTGCCAAGACCATTCAATGGAGAAAAGAGAGTCTTTCCAACAAATGGTGCTGGAAAAACTGGACATCAATATGCAAAAGAATGACATTAGACTCTTAATACTATATACAAAATGACCTCAAAATGGATCAAAGATCGAAACATAGGACTAAAACTATAAAGCCGTTATTAGAAAGCATAGGGCAAAAGCTTCATGACATTGCATTTGACAGTGATTTCTTGGAAATAACACCAAAGGCACAGGCAACAAAAGAAAAAAAAATTGGATTTCATGAAAATGAAAAATTTTGTTCATGAAAAGATATGAGTGACAGAATAAAAAGGCAACCTACAGAATGAGAAAGAATATTTGAAATCATATATCTATTAAGGGATTAATATAAAAAATATATAGAATTCCTAAAACTTAACAACAAAAGAAGCAAACAACTAAATTAAAAGATTGGAAAAGGACTTGAATAGACATTTCTCCAAAGGAGAGATACAAATGGCTAATGTTCGAGCTCACTAAATCATCAGGAAGATATAATTTGAAACCACAATGCATTACCACCTCACACTGACTAGGATGACTACTCTCATGAAAACCCAGAAAATATCAAGTGTTGGTGAGGATGCAGAGTAGCTAGAATCCTTGTACACTGTTGGTGGGAATGCGAAAAGTTACAGCCACTGTGGAAAAGTTATGGCAGTTCCTCAAAACATTAAAAATCAAACTACCATATGGTCTAGCAATTCCACTCTGGGTATGTGCCCAAAAGAATTGAAATTAGGGGCTGGGTGCAGTGGCTCACGCCTGCAATCCCAAGCACTTTGGGAGGCCGAGGTGGGCGTATCACCTGAGGTCGAGAGTTTGAGACCAACCTGACCAACATGGAGAAACCCCGTCTCTACTAAAAACACAGAATTAGCCAGCATGGTGGTGCATGCCTGTAATCCTAGTTACTTGGGAGGCTGAGGCAGGAAAGTAGCTTGAACCTGGGAAGCAGAGGGTGCGGTGAGCCAAGATCATGCCATTGCACTCCAGCCTGGGCAACAAGAGTGAGACTATGTCTCAAAAAAAAAGAAAAAAAAAAGAATTGAAATTAGGGTCTCGAAGAGACACTTGTACACCCATGTTCAAAGCATCATTATTCACAATAGCTAAAACATGGAGGCAACTCAAATTTCTACTGACAGAGGAACACGTAAGTAAAATGTGTATATACATACCGTGGAATATTATTCAGCCTTAAAAAGGAGAAGCTAAAGAGGAAATATTGATATAGGCTACAACATGGATGGGCCTTCAGGACATTATGCTAAGTGAAATAAGCCATTCTCAAAACGACAAACATTGTATGATTCCACTTATATGAGGCACTTAGAGTGCCTCATATAATTTAACTACTTAGAGTAGTTAAAACTATAGAGACAGAAAACAGAATGGTGGCTGCCAGGGACAGGGGGAAGGAGGAATGGGAAGTTACTGTTTAATGGGTATAGAATTTCAGTTTTACTAGATGAAGAGTTCTAGAGATGGATGATGGTGATGGATAGACAGAATTATGAATGTATTTAATGTCACTGAACTGTACACAACTATTAAGATGGTAAATATTGTTATGCAAATTTTACTACAATTAAAAAAATCCAAACATGCAGCTGTATCTAATTCAAACATAGCCCATATATACCCTGGGCCATGCAAAGGAGGGAATTAGTACTTTGCATTCAACAGAAGCCAACTTGATTCTTTGGATGCAAAACGAAACTTGGGATGAGAAAGTTGCAAAATGCAATTAAGGTCCCAGTTAATTTCTTATCTGTTTTCCCATTTTTAGGGAAAATAATCTTTTTTTTCTTTTCACACAAAGAATGTATTCCATCAGGCTATGCTATAGAAATTTACAGGGTCACCCCTGCTGGGCTTTCTTTCATCTACCTCCTCTGCCACCTTCGAACACAGGCATCTGCACAAGAGGAATAGTGTCTGAATTTTTTTCACAGGTTGATAGGCAATTAGACGTGGAACTTGCACGCATTATTTATTTTTAAAGCTGGAAAGGACCTCACATGCTATGGCAGGTACCTACTAGTTGTCCTCAGATATCTACCCCTCCCCAACACACACATTGCAGTTGTACATGACAACTATATGACATGATGTGACAGCCATTTCTCACCTCTCTCCCAGTGAGGTGTGACCATGTGACTACATTCTGGTCAAAGTGGTATGATTGGAGGCCGCGTGTCACTTTTAGATCATGCCTCTAAAGGAGGGGGTGTGTCTTCCCCTTGGTCCTTTCCCTCCTCTCACTGGCTGGTGTGTGGACATGAGTGCGGGCACTGGAGCAGCAGACTCAACCACAGGGTGAAGCTGTGTGGTGAGCACAGTGGAGCAACAAGACAGCAAGAACCTGGGTCCCTGAAAATGTGAAGTTCCCACACAGTTCTTGGTGTGTGTATGCCAACATTGTATGTGGAAGAAATAAATGTCTGGAATAAAGTTTGACCCAGGTCAGATGGGTCAAATCTCACTTTAAAATGAAGAAACTGAGGCCAAAGAGATTAAAAGGCATGCCCAGGGTCATACAGCCATCCCCTCTGTAAACTGTATATTACAATGATGGAAAATTACTCTTTTTTCCTGTTAATGGCCATGAGAATAAAATCTTTCTGTAATTCCTTCTTGAATGATTTAACGTCATACTCAGCAGGGGTAACAATAGAATGTAATGCTAAGAACCAGATCATTTCAAGTTTCTTAGGATGATAAACATGTCCTATTAACAGAAATTATTTAATTCAGTGTAGATTGTCAGGGTATAAAGTAAACGGAAAATTCTGAAGGTTTTAATGGAGGAAACAGCTCAACTATGAGATAGTCTAGAAGTACATTTCCTAAAGTCCACAGGAAGACAATCAGTGAGTTGTACTGTATTTATACTTCCTTCTGAGTAGGAACAGTAAGCCTTCAAATGTGATGGGAACTTGGCTCTGAGTGGTGAAAGTACCCAGCTTTAATAAGCACACATCCAAGAAACCACAGCCTTACCCTACTAAGATAAAGTCCATTCATGATGCTGCATTTGCTTTTAGTTAACTTTTTCATAGAAATGGAGAAAAAGCGTTCTCAATTCACTATGTCCTTGGTATTCTCATTTGCTGTTTAAAAATGACATTCACAAGGAATGATGCTGTTTGACGTACTTCATGTATCTGATGCTCTAAGGGATTGCAAAATGGCTTGGAATTGTTTCAGAGAGCACAAAAACATCTGACATTATTGGTTTAAGCTTTAGGTACAGTTTGTGGAAAACAAGAACATACTTTGGAAGCACTTCTTTTAGGTTCTACTTAGCGACTTCCTGTTGAGAGAGCTGATACTAAGTCACAACATCACAGGACAACTAAAACCATCAGAATGCAAAGCCTTTTGGTTCAATTTTACGCACCCCTCGTTCCAAGCTCCTACACAGCTGTCCCGAATTATTCTCACTACTAGCAGAAATGACAGCTGGTGTGAAGGGGGATCACTTCCCTACAACAGATCGTAGTTCCCTGTTTCACTGTACTTGTAGCTCTCAAAATCTTCAATGCCAGTTAATGTTTCAAATCTGATGTCACATACCTGTTTTAAATGATTTCTAGAGCTCCTTGTTGCCTCCAGAATACCTTACCTTTAGCACCCAAAGACCTCAAGTCCCCCATCCTGCCTCTCCAGATCCACCCCCTCACTGCTCCCCTTTGCTGCCACTACCTTGGACTACACTCCAGTTCAGGGACTTTCTCACCCCACCCTTCTGTACTCTCTGCCTGAGCTGTCACCCACTCCAATCTCTTCTGTATTTACGACCTCTGCCTGACCTCTCTCCTACTCCCATGTAAAAGTGACCATTTCCTAGACCTTCCTACCTCTACAGAGTTACCTGTTCAACTGTGTTTTACTTATTCATGTACCCATGCCCCATTCTATGTCGTGAGCACCTCAAAGGGAGGGATCGTGTCTTAATTTTCTTCCTAATGTCTGGGATGGTTCTTGGCACACAGATGTTCAATATATGCTTGCCGAATGACTGAGAATAAAAGAAAAAAGAATCAGAAAGTACACAGCTTAAATCAGTAAAACTAAAAAAAAAAAAAAAATCAAAACCAAATGTGTAAAAGAAACCACAATTTGTAATAGTGTCTTTTTGTTAAATCTGTTACGCTGAGATAGAAAGAAGCAAATCATCTATGGTGCAGAAAAGCCCAGTGAGAGGCAATTGATGTCTTTACACCTGGAATGAGAAGACCCAGATTTGAGTCTTAGCTCTACCACCTTCTGCCTCTAACTCTGGGCAATTTACATGTACAAAATGAAAATCTAAATTCCACCTCATTCCAAAGTAAATCTCAGCAATAGCTGGCAAGAAAAAACACCCCTCTGAGCTTTTCTTTTCCCCTTCTAAATTCACTTAAACAGAATTTAGAAATTTAAACAGAGGTGAAAATACCCACAGTACCAACCTCACAGTGTGTGAGGCTCCGATGAGCTAGTGACTGTAAAAGCACTCTATAAACAATGCAATGACACATAAATGAAAGGCATTATTATCATAGATGGGAAAGAAAGAGATTATTCAGAGTGGTTACTGTGGGCCAGGTGTTAGGGATTCAAAAACAACTTAGAAACTCAGGACTGCCCTGGTGAATGCTCTCTCAGACAGATCCCACCCCACTCTCGGGTGGAATCAGAACCACTCACATGACTTTACTCTGCCAACCAACTTCTGTCCCCATAGGTCTGAGTATCGTGGACCAAGTACAAGTCTGGATATGGCAAAGAAACAAAGGTAGCCCAAGGCAGAGACATACACACCAAATACGGAAGAAAATGCTCCGTCACATACCCCATTCACTGCCCACTCCCCAGCCCCGGCCAGGGTCTCCTGTGGAACTGGCTGGCACCCACTCACCCTTTCCTGAAGGACTTTTTATGGGGGATTGTGTGGAGCCAGGTCCCAGAGTTGGGGATATTTGTAATTAGGAAAGGTATACAAAACTGGCCACTTCTCACTTGAAATGAGGACTGCAATATAATTTAATTTTACTTTATTCTTTGTCAAAGAACCAATAGCTAAAAAAAAATGATGCTGGAACATTTATTTTTGAAATTGTTATGAAGCCTTATTTCTTAGCATCCAACCTGCCTAAGTCTTGGACCTACAGGAAGTATTAAAAATAAAAGACCATGCCTTCTTTAGCATTATGTTCAAGATCACATTTATTCATTCATTCATCCTGCAAATATTTATCTAGTATTTATGACCTGCTAGGGCAGTAGACTAGGTACTGGGGAAACAGCTATTAACCACCTAGAAGTAGGGGCCTAGAGCAAACAGGACTTTAATTACGATTACGATGAGTTACAAAGGAGAAGTACAGGGTTCCATGCTCTAATGAAATCTGTCGGGGGAAGAGGATATGGTGAGAGGGGTCAGGGAGCAGTCAAGGGAGGAAGTTGCAGGAGTGCAGGCTCTAGAGGGGAAGGAGCTTGGCCAGAGCTTGAGCCAGAGGGAAGGGAGAGAGAGGACCCCAGAGAGGCAGTGAGAGGTCATCCCTGCTCTGGTTATTACCCAGGAGCAGCAGGAAGCCACTGTAGGAAGGGTTTTATACTGGGGAATGACATGATTAGCTATATATTAAAAAACAAAAACAAAAGATGACTTTAATACCCATGGTATAAAATACCCATGGTGGTAAGAAGCTTGCAGACCTAGATAAAGGTGACAGGAAGAAGTCATCACTGCTGCACCACCTCTTCAATATATGGATGAAGATGCCAAGCCTCAAAAATGAAATGACCTGGCCAAGATCACACAGAGAGATTCTGGCAGAGCCACATTTTTCCGATTTGGTCCAGTGGTTTTAAAATTTTTCTACAATAAAACTGTAACTGTGAAGTTGGAGTCAGAGCTCTCCAAATCTTTTTTTAAAGAAACAAGTTCTGCTGCTCAGGCTGAAGTGCAGTGGCACAGTCATAGCTCACTGTAAACTTGAACTCCCAGGCTCAAGGGATCCTCCTGCCTCAGCCTCCTGAGTAGCTGGGACTATAAGAGTGTGCCATCAGGCTTGGCTAATTTTTTTTTTAATTTTTAGTAGAGGCAGAGTCTTTTTATGCTGCCGAGGCTGATCACAAACTCCTGGCCTCAAGGGATCCTCCAGCCTCAGTCTCTCAAAGTGCTGGTATTACAGACATGAGCCATAAGGCCTGGCCTCTCCTAACCTTCGACTTATATCCACATAATCACAGAACTGACAGTGCTTTCTCACCACTTTGAACTTAATGATACTACTAATAATAGCAGGAATCACTTACTGGAAACCTTCCAACTGACAGGCAACTTGTTAGGTGCTTTCCATATCTCATCTTTATAACAATCTTGTAAGATGGGTATTATTTTTATTGTTTTACAGTTGAAAGAACTGAGGATCAGAATATTTGTTTAATTGCTCAAGGTCACACAAGTGAGTTGAGTGTGATCAGAATCTGCAGTCATTTCCCTCTCACTCCAAACTCCGACACCATGCCATGCCAAATCTAGATTTTAATCATTATCTAATGCTAACTTCTGGCTTTCTAGTGAAAATCAGAATAGAAAGGGAGAGCTTCTTCTCCCTAAATTAAAAGAAAAAATCCTACATGAAATTGTCTGAAAAGTTCAATTAATCTAATGTATACAAACACAAAGAATAGTAAGCATTGAAAAAATTTTTATTTTTAAGCTACATTAGAGGCACAAAATTCTAAGAATTCTCCTCTAACCTGTTTTAAGAGATAAACATTGGGAGTAACCATGTGGTTGGGCCAAGATAAAAAAGTATCATTAAAATTGTCTGATCTACAATCTCAGCTGCAGGAAGTACACTGCTGATTCCTGAAAAGGTGGGCTGTGGGGAAAAAAGAGATCATCTCTGACTGACCTGCTCTTGACCCTCCAAAACTGGTGGAAATGAAATTTAAAGTCAGCTTCCATATGATAAACACTCCAAAAATTGGAGAGGAAATATAAGAAAATGGGAAAAAAATCTGGCCCTAATGAGAAAGTTACGTAGCCCCAAAGAAAAATGGAAAACTAAGAAGATTTTATAAGCAATTATAGCCCCGCTTAAATAAACCTTGGATGTCATGTGAAAAAATTATTCAGGAAACAGCTGTTATTCATTCTTAAGGAGATAGAAATATTCCCATTAAGACACAGGAACAGACCAGGATATACTCATTCTATGACAGATGAAATAAGATCATCACTGCATACAGTAAACATTAAAATCAACACTGCAGGAAAATGGGCTAGTGAATCAGAAATAGATACAAGAAATACATGTGGAGGGTTGAAAGAAGGTGAGAGAAGATGGCAGACATAGAAAATAGAGCGTAGAGACGTAACCTGCAAGCAATAGGAGTCTCTAAGAAGAAAGGAACAAATGAAAGACAGTCGATTTTCCAGAAGTTAATACCAAAGCCAGATACAAAATATCTGTGGCGTAAAGATGGGAAATACTCTGTGTTCTCTTATATTCGTAAAGCAGAAAAACATACAAAGGCCTATCTGCTTTAGGCAAACAAAAAAGCTTTTTAAAGTCTAAAACCAGATCACTTCGAAACAGGTGGAAATTTGTATAGCTTTAGTTTTTCCCACTGTAAAAAACAATTCTAATGAGAAAACAGGAGAGTGGGAGTATAGGGACTGGGGACTTCGGAAGAGGGTAAAACTTACATAATATTTAAATGGCTATAGGTATCCCAAAATGTTTCTGCATGCACCGATATTACCACAATGCCATTTCTACAAATATCAGACTGTTGCCCCAAATACCAGAAGAAAAGGGGCAGGCTCTTAAAGGGAGGATGCTGATGCTCAACAGGGCATGGGTGATCATGAAGTCAGTTTTCCACTTGGAAATAAGTAAGCAAGATCATAAAATCAGGGTAAGATAGTTGTTGAATAAAAATAGCTATAAGAAAAAAAGTCATAAGTGTTGAGCTTGATGAATCTAATAGCTGATGAAATTATTGAAACCAAATAGACAAAAGAGAAATAGAAGCGAACTCCCCTCAAAAAAAAAAAAAAAAAAAAAAAAAAGAAAAAGAAAGAAAAGAGAGACTTTTAAAACTTTCAGGAGAAATTAATGAAGTATGACTAAGGGAAAGCATAAAAAGAACTCAAAAGGTACAGAATTACTTATATTCTTAAAATGGAGTAAAGTTATTTGGTCCAAAGATGTAGCCGTTATCATCATCATCATTGCCTTCATCATCACTGTCATCATCATCATCATCATCATCAAATCATCATCATCATCAAAGCTATCACTGATGCAGCACTTATGCAGCAGGCACCATTCTTAATGCTCAAAATAAATCTATGTGGTGGGTGCCATTATTGTCTCCATCTCACAGATAAGGAAACTGAGGCCCAGAGAGGTAAAGTAACTTGTCCAAGGCCCAGAGCTAAATAACTGAGATTTAGTCCAGCTCTTAACTACTTCATTCTTCTACCTCTTTAAGACTAGTTATGACTAGAAGAATACAGCATGTACGGGATATGTTTTAAAATAATCACTACTATATTTAGAGTACTAATAATTAAAGCATCTACTATTTGCAAAGGACCTATTATGTGCCAGGCATTGCATTAAGCATTTGAGAGACATCAGTTCATTTAATTCTAGCACCCTTGCAAGATATTGTAAAGGTGAAGGTGTAAAAGTAAAGATATGGTAAAGATTGCAAAGGCGTTAAGATTCTTGCCCAAGGTCATGCAGCTAGTAAGTTGCAAAGCCATGATCTGAACCAGGGTCTATTTGACCCTAAAGCCCAGGCTTCTTCTCTACTAAGCTAATACCCATATAGGGACAGGATATTCACATTCCGAATGGCATTCAAAGGTAAAAAGATATTAGACCCAATGACTTCCAAGTAGCCCAATCTGGTAGAGGTTACTGCTTCTCACTTCTTTAAATTCCTTCCTTCCACTGCTGTCTTCTGATTTTCCTCCCACCTGACTGCCTTTTTCTTTCATTCTCCTTTCTTGGACTGCTCTTTGTCCATCTTCCTATCTGTCATTGCTCCTATCTTTGGGCATGGGTTCCTTTTGTCATCTCATGATAATGATGATCCAATATGATACATCTCCAGATTTTTGTCTGATACACATGTGTGCATGTGCACACATATATCTGTATGCAACTTCCTGTTAAGTATACTCATAAATATGTATGTACAGATAGAATCTATATATGTTTCAAAATATCATGGCAGCCAAGAAGTTTGATAGTTCTTCTTCTCCCTCTATGTCTCTCTGTTCTTATCATATGTGGACATCTATCAAAGTCCTCATCACATAAAGCTGAAGTCTATTTGCTCAAATATGTCTCCTACCAGACATAAAATCCTGTATCTTTCACTTTACATTTGTATCCAAAACATGTAGCACCAGGGTCTGGTGCAAAGTAAACACTCAAGAAATGTTATTGATTGAATAATAAAAACTAGAGGAGAAAGAAAGCAGAAAAGAGAGCAGGAATTAAATTAGGTAGCAATCTATTTTAAGGAATAATCAAAATATGCAAAAAATAAAATGGCCTTGAGGTATCATTTTTACTCTTAAGTAAATCAGCAAGAATTTTAAAAAACAAAATTCTCATTGCTAGGAGGGTATCAATTCTGCCTCTTATCTCAGTGTTGAAATTGGCAGTCTCCATATACTGCTGGTGGAAGGCACCAGGCAATATATGTCCAAAACAATAAAACGATTCATAATCATCAATCCAATGATCCCATTCCTGGAAACTTATCTAAGGAAATAAATCAACAGAAGAGAATGGCTGTATTTGGGGATATGCTTACAGAAGTATTATGTAATATATAATAAGGAAAAACAGGAAATAGACTAATACCCAAAAGCAAGATAAAAGCTAAGGAAAATCAATTTGATGTGCTTTTACACATCCATTAAAATTTAACACAATGGCTATAAAGGAAAATAGAAAATGATATAATGCTCACTTTGGGAGGCCGAGGCAGGTGGATCACCTGAGGTCAGGAGTTTGAGACCAGCCTGGCCAACATGCTGAAACCCTGTCTCTACTGAAAATACAAAAATTAGCCAGGCGTAATCTCAGCACCTTGGGAGGCTGAGGAAGGAGAACTGCTGGAACCCAGGAGGGAGAGGCTGCAGTGAGCTGAGACTGCACTATTGCACTTCAGCCTGGGCTGACAACAGTGAGACTCTGTTTCAAGGAAAAAGAAAGAAAGACAATGATATTATGCTAAGAAAAAAGTGGAATGCAAAATTTATGCAGGCTATGCCTACAATGCTGTAAAACTATTACTTGCACCTGCGCAAAGATGGAAAGCATCTCACAAAAATGAAAAATGTGTTGTGATGATAGGACTAGGTATGTCTTTTAAAATCATATTTTAAGGTGCAGCTGCTATAATATGAAATGAGACAAAGATTGAATACTGGTTCCATACTTTATTAGTTGTATTACTTTAGACAGGAAGTTTAACTTATCTGACTTCTGCTTACTCATCTGTAAAGTGGACAATTTTTATTTCTATTGCTTAACTGATTTCATTAACTTAAAACATAGAATAAACACTTATACAGCACTTACTATATACCTGGCACTGTTCTAGGCACTTTACAAATATTAACTTGTTTAATCATCAAAACAATATTTTAACAGGATACACAAAGAGGTTCTGGAATCTAGAGTGATAGCAGCAAGATAGTAACTTTCTATAGCTTTCCAATATCCATGGGATAAAATTGTAAATAAAATTAACTGCTAACATTTATTGAGTGCTTGCTATGTGACAAGCACTGTGCTAGTGCTTTCCTGACCTTATCTCAGATAGCCCTTACAACAATCCTGTTAGGTAGTTACTATAAACTACAGTTTCCTGAGGACTCAGGAAACTCAGGCTCAGAGAGGTTAGGTAACATGCTAGTAAGTGACAGAGCCTGTATCTAAATCTGGGTTTATCTGAGTTCACAGCCAGGTTCTTCACCACAGTAGGACAGCGTGTCCCATTTTGTTAGAGTATACAAAGTCTTTCACAACCTGAACCTTACTCCCGGTCCCATCACTCCAAATCTGGGACAGTTCTGGGTGGACACCCTCATCTTTTAAGTTCCTGGCCTCTGCTCCCGCTGTTCCTCACCTGATCTTCTTTAAATACCTATTCAGCCCTTAAGTCTCCGCTTTCCCATACCTTCTGAGATATAATCACTGTTCCCTCATCTGCTATCATTTAGACACTAATTTGTGCTTATAAGTCAGTGTGTAATACATTATTTTTATGCTTCTTTACCAGCCTATTTCTTCCAGACTATGAGTTTCACAAAAGCAAAGACCATGTTTTACACTACTGCTGTATTCCTTGTTCTAAGCATAGCTGCCACACTTGATAAGGACCCAACAATTACTTGGTGAATGGACAAACACTTCTGGCACAGAGGATATTCCCAAGACTCACCAGTCAACACTGGAGCATCATTTACTAAGAACAAAGGATGAAGCACCAGGACATAGTATTTCTCGATATTGTTTTTCACAGGGCTTTGATGCTAAAGGTAGTTTAGCTAAATGAGAGCATAAAGGGGACCTCTCCATTAAGAAGGCTTCCCTGATGTTCTAAGTTTGGGTTATGTGTGTATAATATTATGTGTCTCCCTGTTAGGTCCATTAGCATACCTCATGGAAACTGCCTACTCACTGGCTTGCCTCCTCCTTCTTAGACAGTGAACCCCTTAAGGACAGGACTATGGGTATTACTTATACTACCCAGAACCAAGGACAGTAGCTGGCAGGTAGCTGGTGATTATAAATACTTGTTGAGGGAGTGAATGAATGAATGAATGAATGAAGGGGATTGAGACATTTTCTTTCCCTCAGTTCTCCCTTCCTTGTCTCTATAAACATTCTATTCAGATTTTGAGCTATTTCTCAATGAATAGGTTACAGTTAAGTGTTATGTTCCAAAGCTAATGCTTTTATTTTTATCCAGAAAACACAGTTGGTTTTTGCAAAATTATTAGATACACTTGGAGTTAGTTGGCCATAAAGTTGTCAAACAATTCTCATTTTTTAAAACAATAGCCAAAACACGACTTAGTCCCTGACCAGTTTTAGAAAGATGACAACCTAATTTATGTTTGTATTACCTGTCAAGTTCTACCCAAGCTAAGAGAGAATTCAGCACTAATGATCCCAAGTAAAAGAATAAAATGCTGGGGATGGGAAGATGCTTCAAAAATACCTATAGGTTTAGTATAAAATAAATTATTGTGAAAATATTTTCTAGGGGATGCCAGAAGGCTAGCAAAGAATTAGTCAAACATCCTCAGCTTCTGATTCTATTGTTCAGGTTTTTGGTGTTTTTAACAATGACCTTAAGACAAGGCAAGATACTGAATCATGAAGAAAAATTCACTAATGTTTAAAATCCTGTATTTGCTAACAAGGAAAAGGCAAATATATTTCAGAAAACTTTCAACAATAAGGCAAGAATGATCAGCACACTCCATTCTTTGGACAATATGGTTAACTCCACATTTTCTGTCATTAACTCTAACAATAAAATTTTAAAATGACTGCTGCTTTCCTAAATAATGGGAATAGCTTCACAACAGTACTTCCACTGTATCTTTTAAAGAACTAAAAAGTCAAAGTAATTTGTCCACATGGTGGATGTATTTACCTTATAAAGTCCTGAAATTATCTATTGCTACAATCATCAATTTACCAGTCCATCTACAGCAGAATGAAGTTCCCACTGATGCTCCACAGAGATGGAAATTAGGTGACTGGACATTCTCCTTCCTCTCACAGAATGTCCGTTACAATAAGAAAAGCAACAGGCTTTTGATGTGGCAGAAAGCCTGCTGTTCTGCTCAGCTGTAAATCCTTATGTTTTAAATGCTTTTTGTATAATTTTATTTTCCTGAGTTGTAAAGTAATACCTTACACTGAGGGGCAAACCTTTTTAAATGTTGAAAAGAATTTTAAAAAATTATCTCCCATAACCCTGCCACCCAGAGATAATCCCTCATATCCTTGCGGTCAGTTAACACCAGCAGTCTTCTCTCATAGGTTATTCTACAGGTGTGTTTCATGATCAGATCACTAAGTTCCTGTGCATATCACAACCTTGATATGGCTTCTGATTACACAATCGGAACCCCAAGCCAATATTTCTTAACGATGATATGGATGATTTATTGGCTTAAAAACAAGCAAATATAAAAGCTAAATGATGGAAAAGAAAAGAGGTCATCAAATAAAGGAATAAAATTAAAACTAGTAGATAAAGTTGGGAAATCATAATTCAGTCATACTGAAATATAGTAGTAAGAGCACACTATATACATTTTATGATAATTCGATGACAAATTAAGATGTTATCACTGAAAGTCAACTTTCCATGGAAACCAATGGTATGAGAATAATCATCCAAGAATAATTACAAGAATAACCAAAATGTATATAAAAATAAAATGAAGGAGGTTTTAATAGTTAACCCTATGTTTAAAACAAAAATTTTTTTTCTGTTTATCCCTGCAAGTATATTTATTTTTGCCTAAACAATGCAAAATATCACCACACTGCAAAAACACAGATGTGTAAGAGACTTTCACTCTTTAGGGGGAAAAAAATTTGCCATTCTTCCAACTCTGAAAATACTGTTATTTTAAGAAGTAATCTCAATGTACTCCTCAGACTAATGGATACTTTAAGAAGCAACCTATGAAAATATTTTCTATAATAAAACCAATAATGCCCACTTAAAGATTTTAGTACCTGCTCAATTCTCTCATCATTTACTAGACTACAAATTACCCTGAGGTTGAAGCAGAAACCTTATAAATTTTGATGTTCCTAGTCCACATCATTGAGGAAGGGTGCTCCTCTTTAGGAGTTTGAAACCTGTTGAATGACCTAAATCATCCAGCAGCCAGTGAAGTTATACTGTCTAGCTGTATTTACGTGTCTAATTCAATACTGTTGGAAAACTAATGAATACTTCAAAGTCATTAAAAGAAAACCCTAGTTCTCTATATATTAAAAAACCCAGTTCTATATTCCAACTATATGGAAGAATGTACAGATAGATGAGTGGATGAGTGATTCTAGAAGAATATTTTAATTTGTGACAATTCCAGCTAACATCATGATTTTTTTCCATCTTATGTAATATTCTTGTGGGGTATACTATTGGCTCAAATTCAAATGCAACATAATAAAGGATGAGTCAACTTATCTAAGTAACGTTCAAGCAGGTCATTACTTAGGAATTCTCCATGAAGGTACCCAGTCTTATAGTTTTATATTCATATGTAAGAATAGAATTAACAAAATCTTTAGTTCTAATTTGTTTTCTAGATTCTAATGAAAGGAAAACTTAACATTCTAGTCAAAGGGAAATGTATGAAATACAGTATATTCATTTGTTCAGCAAATATTTATTAATACCTGCTCTTTGTCAGGTCCTGAATAAAACAGACAAGGACCTCACCCTTGTGGACCTTACGCTCTAGCTTATAAACACATTTTAGAAAGTGCAAACTCATTACTATAGTAATCAAAAAAGTACAAATCGAAACAAAAAGATACAAGTTGTTTATAAACAACAACTGAAACTCATAAAATTACCTGTAGTGGTAAAAAGTCAAAAGAAATCAGCACGCTCATATTTTGGCGGTAGGAAGACAAGTTGACGTAAGAGTTCTTTTTTGGAGGGAGGTTCATTTGGTGTACATATCAAAAAACCTTTTTGTCTCAATAACCCTACATACAGTGGTTTACCCTAATGGAATGCTTGGAGGTACAAAGTATTATAGAACATTGTTCAAATTAAATATTAGTTAAATTACAGCATATTCAAATGGCATTTCACAGTGTGTACAGTACAGGTCCTTTTTCATACTTAAACAAATTTTATACCTTACAGTTTTAGACTTACACAAAAGTGAGGATAGTACAGAAAATTTGCATATATCCCATACCCAGCTTTCTCTTTTATTAGCATCTGACATTAGACAATACACTTGTCACAATTAATCAAGTAACATTGATAGGACACTCCCTTACGCTTTTTATTTAGTGTGCTTTTTCTGTTCTAGGGTCCCATATAGACACCATGGTACATTTAATTGCTGTGTCACCTTAGATGCCTTTTGGCTGTGACAGTTTCTCAGATTTTCCTTATTTCTGATGACCTTGATAGTTTTCAGGAGTACCAGTCAGATATTTTGTAGAATGTCCCTCAACTGAAGTACATTTTTCTCATAATTATACTGAAGCTCAAGGTTTGGGGCGGAAGACCACAGAGATAAAATGCCATTCTCATCACAGCACATCAAGGGTACATGCTATCAACATGACTTATCACTGTTGAGGTTCATTTTGATCACCTGGCTGAGGTATTGTCTGTCAGGTTTCTCCATTGTAAAGTTCTCATTTTTTCCCAATTTCCATACTGTACTCTTGTAAGGAAGTCATTATGCGCAATCCACACTTACTAATTGAGAAGTAATGTTCCACCTCCTCAAGGGTAGACTATCTACATAAATGATACGGAATTACTCTGCACAGATTTATCAATTTGTCTGCATGTATTTATTCAATCATTTACATCTGTATGGACTCATGGACACTTATTTTATATTCTGCATAAAGTATATACTTTGTAAGTCTGGGCATACTGGCTCATGCCTATCATCCCAGCACTTTGGGAGGCCGAGGCAGGTGGACTGCTTGAGCTCAAGAGTTCAAGACCAGCCTGGACAACTAGCAAAACCCTGTCTTTACAAAACATACAAAAACTTAGCCAGGTGTAGTGGTATGTGCCTGTGGTCCCAGCTACTCAGGAGGCTGCAGTGGGGGAATTACCCAAGCCTGGGAGGTCGAGGCTGTAGTGAACCAAAATTGCACCACTGCACTCCAGCATGGGCAAATCGGAGTAAGACTCCATCTCAAAAATAAATAAAATAAAAAATAAAGTATATAGTTTGTATTCTCCACTAGATTAATAGTGTAACCTAACACTACATTGCATATTTTGTTGCTCAAATTATTTCAGCTTTGGTCACTGGAGCTTTTCAGTGGGCTCCCATGTCCCTTTGACATATCCCATCATGTTGTATGTATGTGTGTATGCACACTTCCTAACTTTCTGACACTACAAGATGCACCAGGAGCCTCTTACATGTTCTCCAGCCCTAGACTCAGACATTTCAAGAAGCCCTAGTTCCTTTTATTGGAGAATGGTATTAGAAACAAGATCTGGATGTGGGGTATGCTTATTGCTACTGGGGTATCATTGCTTCTAGGCCCTCTCAACTGACAGAGCAATAAAATAAGTGTATATATACAGGTATCTACACTTTTGCAACTATATATGCATGTATAAATACTTGTATCTATACATATATACACGCCTATAAACATATGTATTTACACATGCATGTACAAATATCTATTAATATTTTTCCATCTGTATCTATATTAAGCTAAGTATCAGTTCATACTAACATCTCCAACTCTAATCTATTGCCACAGGATCATTCTAGCCACCCCCTGTTAAATATCTGTAACCTCCCACTCCAACAGTGAGAAACCTGGCTTCAGCATCCAGTAGCCAATATTTAATTTTTCAGTTCAGTACACATAGTGTTTTCAGAATTGTTAATTCTTACCTCCACAGTAAAAATTAGTACAGTGCTTATGTATGGTTGCTTTTAGTTTTGGTCTCACCGTCTTCGTTGATTTCCAAAGTTGCTTAGGTTGGCATCTTTCCCTCAATCTCCTTCAGTAAGGTTATTTCACATATTTGTAATACTGTTAGAGTCTTTTGTCACAGTCTGCATTCTATACTGAGATCCCCAGGCTTTCATTTTTGTTTGTGTTTTTAATTTATGTACATTAAATTTCACTCTGTTTGCTATAAAGATCTATGAATTTTGACAAATGTATAGTAACATGTACCTACCATTATAGTACCATACAGAATAGTTTCACCATCCTAAAAAAAAAATCCTCTGTGCTTCACCTATACACCCTTCTTTGTTGTACAAATCTCCGGAAATCACTGATCTGTTTACCATCTCTACAGTTTTGCCTATTTCAGAATACCATGCAAGTAGAATCATACGGCGTGTATCTTTCAGACTGGCTTTTCTCACTTAGCGATATGCACTTATCCATGTTTTTTCATGGCTTGTTAGCTCATTCCTTCTTATTACTAAGTAATATTCCATTGTCTGGATGTACTACAGTTTGTCCACTCATCTACTGAAGGACACCTTGGTTGCTTCCAGTTTTTGGTGATTATGAATAAAGCTCTTATCAACATTCACATAAAGGTTTCTGTATGGTTATAGTTTTTCCTATCAGTTGGGAAAATACCCTAGGAGCATGATTTCTAGACATATGGTAAGATTATATTTAGCATTGTAAGAAATTCAGATCCATTATGTTTAGAAAAATAAAATTATATTGGCGGGGCACAGTGGCTGACGCCTGTAATCCCAGCACTTTGGGAGGCCGAGGCAAGTGGAGGTTGGGAGTTCGAGACCAGCCTGACCAACATGGAGAAACACTGTCTCTACTAAAAATACAAAATCAGCCAGGCATGGTGGCACATCCCTGTAATCCCAGCTACTTGGGAGGCTGAGGCAGGAGAATCATTTGAACCTGGGAGGCGGAGGTTGCGGTGAGCTGAGATCATGGCATTGCACTCCAGCCTAGACAACAAGAGCGAGATTCCATCTCAAAAATAAAAGTTGTATTTCTCTATTTCTATTTATATTAGGCATAAAAACATAAATGATTGTTATAGGGTTTATGTCTGCTTTTATGTTTTATTCACTTCTGTATTTCCTAAAGTATGTTTTAAAGCAATTCAAGCAAGTAGTATGTTTACAAACAAAGAAAGGTTAATTTTAAAAGTACAATTAAATAAAGTACAATTATTTAAAGTACAATTAAATAAGAAAATAACAGGAGTAAACTAAATCCATTAGCTATGTGTGGTTTCCTTTCTCACTAGATGGCCATCTCCTGGCCAGCAGAGATTGTTTCATTTGAGCGGAAACATTATGGGCCGTAAAGCATCATTGTGAATCATTAGAATGAGATTCTCCATTCTCTTTGTCTGCAGTTGGCGTTCCCTGCTGTTCCCTTTGGTTTCATTGCGTCTCAGACTCAGGAGAAGCAAAGAAACCCTGACTTGTATTTGGAAGACCCTGATCATGTCAGACCCCAGTGCTAATAATGAATCTTCTGCTTTGTTTCTGAGACCAAGCCCTACCTCATATTCCAGTTCCATTCACCAGATTCCTGTCTCATTTTATGCACTCAACTGTAAAAATCCTAAAAGAAGTATTTGCCTAAAATTAAGCAAGCTCTCAAGTTATCCAGTTATAAGCAGAAGTTTGCCAGTAAATGAGACTCTGTTATGTACCATTACACTTGGACAGAAACCAAAAAACTGAGTCATCTCATTACATTTTGGGAAATATTGTTTTCATTATCAATTGTTTTACTTTTCAAAGAAAGAAGAAATTTGGCATCTGTTATCATACAGAGCATTGAGTAAATAAATTAATCCTGTTATGAACATGAAGCAGGCACTTAAAATGGCACCTTCATATACCTATTATAATGTTGACAAGCTAAACAATATTCCTCCTCCCTCCAAGGAAGATATATGAAATTTTTATGCCTCATTATTTATTTCTATCTTTTCTGGATGACAGGAATAAATTCCATTTTCAGAACTACCAAAAACCTTTTAAAAATAAAAATCATAAGGCTGGTGAATCTGTCTGTTAATACTGGCTATTATTTGCTCACAAATGAAGGAAGAAACACTTACCAGAGCCCAGACTCTTGGAAACATATTGGTTGCTTTTGATACTCTCACCTCCAGGGCATAAATTATTAATTTTGGGTGCAGCTACCTCACTGAGTTTGCCAACAGATGAGTGAAACTTATATGCTCTGGTTTTATTTTTAGCATCACATAGGGAATAAGAGAGAAATCTGAACAATCTGCAGAAAGTAACACCACTGTGTTATTGTTCTGGGTACTTTAGTAACAGTGGCCCAGCCTAAAAGGTGGCCCTCTCAATTGTTACTCATTTCCCTCTACTCAGGTGTCACAATGGGGCCACTTGCATATAAAACATGCTCATGTTTTAGTGAGATAAATAAATCCGGTATCTAAAATGACCATGTAGGTCAAACAGGATCACGCTTTGAAGACAGCTTCTTTCCATTTTCTACTTAAATATCAGGGTCCTGCTCTTGGAGAAGAGGCCAGAAATCTAAAGTATTGTTTATGATTGCTGTATTTCCAAAAGTTAAACAGGAAAGTTTCAGGGGATAAACTAGATGCTATCCTTTACTAGACAGGAGGAGGTCAAGAGTAAATATGTTCAACCACTTTTAGATAGCACCCTGCTTCTAAGGAAAGCATGTTTAAAAGCAATCACATTTTATAACAATGCTGGGAAAAGGGAAGTCATTATCAACACCCCAGTCTTTAAATTAGACCAGCAGAGGTCTGTTCTATTTATTCTGTAGTTACAAATACTGCAAACTGGCCAAACAATGTGATTATTGGTAAACCAAAAATTATTGTGCCGACAGGAAAAAAAACCAAAACCTAACTAGCTAAATAAACACTTCCTAAATTATTCCATCAGCCTCCGAAACCACTTCATTATGCACGCCACGTCTTCATTCCGGGGTGACACTATTCCTTCTGCTCGAAATCCGTTTCCCAACTTCATCTGCCAATGAAAACCTGGTCTCATTCGAGGCCCTGGTCTCATTCAAGAACCTCCATCAGAGACTCACAGTGTGTTTATCTGTTTTCTCTTGAGTTTCCTGAGACTTGCAACTGTGCGTTGTCAATCCTTACACACTTTCAGTGCCTATATTATGCCTAAATGATAGTGAGAGTACACTGAAATAGAAATTGATTCAAGAGATATGTTGTACTGGGACACTAACACTGTGTTCAACTGAATATGGTCAGTTCAGTATTGAGCATGTAAAAGAGAAAAAAAAAATTTAAACAGGATTGCAGTTATGTAGTTGCTTCAAAAACCACAGGAATCATTAATTTCTGTGTATGTTAAGTTGAGATATACTTTAATATCATCCTTTCCTCACAGGAGATTGAAGTGTAATATGAAGATATAACTCTTTCTTCAAGGGAAGTAGGTATTAACTCTTACCTACACCCACAAGCAGGCTGTGCCTTAACTTTGTTTCCAGTATAAAATAGCAATGAACAGAAATGAAGCCAGGTGTCCTTTTAACTAGCAATAACAATAATCATTATAATTTGTTGGGCTTTTTGTTTACAAAGCAATTTTGTGTGCATTATTTTATTCTCTCAGTATTCTATTCCCGAATCAGAAACTTTGCTTCTGTTCAACACTTGAAACTTGGAAGACTGATTTAACAAATATATCATCCTTAGAGAATGAAACTCTACTCCAGCTCTACTCTAAATCAAATCACCACAGTGCCAGAATAATCTCTAAGACCTTGACTGTGCTTGGTTCAAGTAACACAAAAATGCTAGCTGGATATAGGAAGTCTTCCAAGATCGATGAAGGGGTATGATTCTTCTCTCTTATACCTTCTATGCAACAACAAAGAGAAGAGAGAATGACACTGTCAAAACCATTTACTGACTCCTGTGAGTAAGGTTATTCCCTTAAGAAACTAAAATGTTCAGATAGATGGTGTCTGGGATCCTGATGCTATTCCTCTAATTATCTGGAAGAAGTTCAGGCTGATGTCACCATCACATAGGCATGAGAGAATAAGGAGAGAGACTACTGAGTTAGAACCATGAGATCTTTGGGGATGAATCTGATGCTTTAAAATGGTATTTATTAAGCTGTCTAGAAAGGTATATCTTATTTAAATCAGATACCTAGAATCACTATCTTCACTTTAGTTTGGGGAACACCTCAGTCCTCTAGAGGTCCCCCAAACTATGAAGTACCTCCCTCAAGTCTAGAACTCTCTCTCTTATAATCCATCCCAGTCTCAGCCTGTGCTCAAATCCAATCTGTCCCTAGAAGGAGAGAGGTGAGAAGAGAAGTAGTACTTCATATAGCTTGACACTTTGTCTATGAATACCAGTTTCACTCTTGTTGGTTTCCTTTACTTTATTCTCAAAAGTGCTAGGAATGTACAAGTGGCTTGGGAAATTGGGGCTATTCAAAGTCATGGTCTTTTGCATTAGTTGGTCTCTAAAAATAATTACTTGACCTTGCATTTGAGAGTGAGAACTCAAAGGTAAATAGTCATCTCTAAGGTCATCAGGAACAACATTTACACAGAAAAGTCAGTTTGCTGTTATATTAGCTGCTCTACAGAGTCATAGGAAAAGTAAACATAGTACTTATTAAAGAGTTCAAATGGACTTGTAGAGGGTTCCTAAATATGAGAACATCTACAGGGGAATGTATATTACTATAACAAACATTTTGTTAGTGATTGAAAGTTTGTAACATTCATTCACAAGCCTTTTATTCCTCACAAGTTATATTCTAACAAATAGAGTAATATGACGACTGTGATCTTGAGCTCTTGGCTTTCCTACTGACCTACAGTGAATGAGTGAATTACAGAATATCCTCTGGTTTATATTTCAGGCTGCCAATCAATCAAATGCTTTGGAAAACACAAGCCCCCTTACAGGGGACTGCTTCAACCACAGCTTATTCTGTGGATCAGGGCCACTTCCCAGTTTTTACCAACTGGATGCCACTGCTCCAAAGAGCTCACATGAGCTTCTGAAGCATTTCATCTGATCAGGGATGCCTCCTAATTTCCAAGTCTTCATTTCTGCAGCTGGATGTTAATATGGTGTGGCTCTGTGTTCCCACTAAAATCTCACTTTGAATTGTACTCTCATAACTCCCATGTGTTCTGGGAGGGACCTAGTGGGAGATAATTGAATCGTGGGGGCAGTTTCCCACATACTGTTCTTGTGGGAGTGAATAAGTCTCATGAGACCTGATGGTTTTATGAAGGACTTCTGTTTTTGCATCTTCCTCATTCTCTCTTTGCCTGCTGCCATCTACGTAAGATGGGACTTGCTCTTCCTCGCCTTCTGCCATGATTGTGAGCTTCCCCATCCACGTGGAACTGTAAGTCCAATTAAACCTCTGTCTTAAGTAAATTGCCCAGTATTGGGTATGTCTTTGTCAGCGGCGTGAAAATGGACTAATCCAGTAAAGATATCCTGATATGTATTGGAAATTCAATGCACTGGAGATAGGTAAGGAAGCTCTCATAAGCTCCATAGGTAGGGGGGGACGTAGTCATGCCTAAAACTTGATTTCACTCTCCTTTTCTGCTAACGCACATTAAAACATCCTGTTTTGTTTGTTTTAATTTTGTCATGTAATTGTTTTCAGGAATTGATGACTGTGAACGGGTGTTTCAAATTAGTCCTCAACTCTATAGATAAGACCGAAATCAAAAGCTCAACCAACCATGTTATATGTCATCAAAGATAAAAGAATTTTTTCATTTATACAAAGATACCTGGAAACAGTGAATCAAAAACCAATGTAGGCTGGGCGTGGTGGCTCATGTCTGTAATCCCAGCACTCTGGGAAACCAAGGCAGGTTGATCACTTGAGGCCAAGAATTCAAGACCAGCCTGGCCAACACAGTGAAACCCTATCTCTACTAAAATTATAAAAATTAGCCAGATGTGGTGGCAGGCGCCTGTAATCCCAGCTACTCAGGAGGCTAAGGCAGGAGAATTGCTTAAACCTGGGAGGCGGAGGTTGCAGTAAGCTGAGATCATGCCATTGTACTCCGGCCTGGGGGATGAGAGTGAGACTCAAAACAAACAAACGAACAAACAAACCAAAACTAATGTAATATGTGTAAAGCTAGGAAATACAAGCAAACAAACAAACAAACAAAAATCCATCATCAAATGGCTTAATATTCTTAAGGGAATATGGGCTGAGAATGACAAATGTTAGTTAAAGAAATAATTTTCCTTATTTAATGTCCTTAATATTTTCCTTAAATGATGTTTTATTGTATAGTAAGAAGGAACACTTAGAAACTAAAATGGGAATGTCCTTTATCTGTCAAAATACTTACTTTAGAAAGGCCAAGGGATCTGAATACTGCCAAGTCTAGGGTGATAAACTTTTAAATCATGTATATGCAAAACTAACCTACATAAAGCAAAGCCCAATGATTCTCGAGTTTCCTTCTAATTGTGTTCTAACAGTCCTAATCTGTTCATCAGACTTCACAGAGGACTAAAAACTGAGGATATATAAGATGAGAAGAAAATGTCATAATTCTACTTGCAGATTCCCAAGTAGTCAATATTGGATTTTTATTATTGTTATCTCCCTTTTTAAAAATCAATTCTAAATCACACAGATAATATACTCATATTTTCTTGAAAAAATTTAAAACCTTAAGTTTAAGGATAAAAATGCCCTTTAACTACCACATGAAATTCTTCTAATCCATTCCCACCGGACCCAACTCCACTAATAAAAGTAACATGAAAATAGCCAAGAATGGCATTATCTATGCCAGGAAGTGTTCAACGAGGTTACAGGTATATCTTATTTAATTTTCATAACTTCCCACTAAAGTGGCTCCAATTATTCTCCCCATTTTGCAGAGCAGGAAACTGAACCTTTACATTCTTAGGTTCCCCATCAACTCAGGTATCCACTGTTAGTCATTTGGGATACATCCACCCAGTTTTTAATCTATGAATACCTATACATATATGGTTACCCACAGAAAATACAGAGTGTTGCTGTTCTGTTTTATTTTATTTAATAAAACCTTAAATGACATCATGCTATACACATCCATTCCACAATCTGCATGATTTTTCGATGACAGCTCACAGAATTCTAACTCATTCTTCTTAATTGCTGCCTTGTGTAATATAGCTGTATTATTCGTGTATTGACAAACAGGGAGGTTATTTTCAAATTTTCACTAATATAAACAATGCTGTAGTGAACAAGTCTTGTGCAAGCTTCCTCATGCACACGGGCAGCTGCTAGGGTGGACAGCAAGATGTGGCAGTGCTGAGTTATGGGTGTGCATGTTTAAACTTTAACAGATGTTGTTAAACTATCCTCCAAAATGTTTACCATTAGTATTTGGATGCCTATTTTCCTATAATCAGGCCAAAATCTGACATTATCAAACTTCAAAATTTTGCCAATCTAATGGGTGAAAACTGGGATCGTGTCATAATCTGCCTTTCCCTGATTACAGTAAAAGTCCTTTTAGGCAACATCATCCAAACTGGTAATTAAACAATCCAGTGAGTTAAATGTATATATACATTAAACATATGATTTTATTTTAAATTACATGAATGTATATTTCCTCTTTTTAGAGACAGGGTCTTGCTCTGTCACTCAGGCTAGAGAGCACTGGCATGATCAGAGCTCACTGTAGCCTTGAACTCCTGGGCTCAAGCGATCCTCCTGCCTCAGCCTGCCGAGTTGCTGGGACTATTGGCATGCACCACTAGGCAGAGCTAATTCTATTTTTCTTTTATTTTTGTAGAGACAGAGTCTTGCTATGTTGCCCAGGATGACCTCAAAGTCCTGGCCTCAAGTGATCCTCCCACTTTGGCCTCCCAAAGTGCTGGAATTATAGGCATGCGCCACCGCACCCAGCCCACTCCCATTTTTTGATGTAGGAACAAGGTTTCTCCTTTAAGCAAGGAACCACTGACAAGGGCTGCACATTCACCTCCTGCATTGACCATATCCTTAATGCTCATCTAAGATCCCTGTTTTGGTTTCTTATATGAAGTGGGAATGTAAAGACCTTGTGAAATAATCTGAGCACAGAATTTAACACCAAGCTTTTAGTAATTTGCCTTCATCAAGACTTTCCAAAGCATTCGATTTAATTTTCACTGAAACAGTTCTTTCCATACTTGTGTTTCATTGGCTTATATATCATTTAACTAAATTACATAATTACAATAGCATTCAACCAGTATGAACCAGTTTGGGAACCAGTAAACCAGCTCTTGGAAAACACACAATTAACTGTGGAAGCAAATGCATAGAGGTGTTCTAGTGAATAGCCTACCAGCCATCCAGGCAAGCATGCTTTGGCTGCGGCCAGTATCTTTCAGAGAGAGATTGGCAGAGCTGGTTAAGAGGGTATCCATAGTTCTAGTGATACAGAACATATTTTCATATGCTTATCATCCAATATCCCCTCTACTGTAAACCATCTGTTCATTTATCTATTTTTCTAACAGATTATCTTTTTCTCAATTATTTACATGTTCTTTCTAAACCCCAGACATTAATCCTTTGTCTTTTATTTATCATAAAAATTTCCTCCCAGGATTTTACCTATCTATAAACTACTTTTTGTAGCTATTCTGCTTTACAAAAGTATTTAATTTCAATGTAATGAAAGAAAGCTTTTTCTTCATAGCTTTTGCTTTCCCTCCCTTTGCTTGGGTTGTAAACATATTCTCACATAATTTCTTCTAATATTTTAATACAGCGGTCTCCAACCTTTTTGGCACCAGGAACTGGTTTCATGGAAGATAATTTTTTTCACAGACCAGGGTGAAGAGGCAAAGGCGTGGGGCTTCGGAATGAAACTGTTCCACCCAGATCATCAGGCATTAGTTAAGATTCTCATAAGGAGCATGCAACCTAGATCCCTCACTTGTGCAGTTCACGATAGGGTTTGTTCTCCTAGGAGAATCTAATGCCACTGCTGATCTGACAGGAGGCGGAGCTCAGGTGGTAATGTGAGCGATAGGGTGCAGATGCAAATACAGATGAAGCTTCGCTCCCTCACCCGCTTGCCGCTCACCTCCTGCTGTGTGGTCCGGTTTCTAACAGGTCACGGACCAGTACTGGTCCAGGGTCTGAGGCTTGGGGACCCCGTGTCAATAATTAATAATTTTGTGATTCCCCAGGTTCCAGATGAGGAACTTAAAGTCTGAAAGTTTTCAATATCTGGCCAAAATTATAAAGCTAGAAATGGTGAAGTTAGAGCCCATACTGATATTTATCTATGTATACTCTCCAAGACAAATGCTACTACTTCACACCACCATCCTTAAGATGGAATTAAAGTCTGAGAGAAGCAAAGTGGAATATACGACATTAAGCAATGATGAAAATTGGGATAATGAACATCTTCATATTGTGAGTACAGAAATGACTGACATATAAATCATTTATCATCAGCCTCAGAAAACCAGCATGATCTTCTCCATCGCATAGGCCTGATGTCAAGTGGCTCAAGAGACTGGAGGTCTGCAGCAATTATTGAGCAACTACTAGGTGTTAAGAACTGTCAGGTGCTAGACACCTAACTATAGGCCAAAAAGATAAAGTTCTTAGCCTCATGAGCACCTGTAAGAGTTAGGCATCATCATACAAAACAAAAAGAAAGAATAAAGAATGTTAAAAGCAGGTTTCTTTCTTTTTTCCTTTATGTTAATTGGTGAGAGGTTTCTAAATGAATACTTATTCATTTAGTATTCATTTAGTACCTATTATGTACAAAACACTCACTAAGTTTTGAGAGACACAGAGTGCTTAAAGTCACAGTCCTCAAGGAGCTTACAGTATAATTTCATTCAGTTCAACAAATATTTGATTGCCTCTTGCAAAGAGAGTGCCTTTGCACTAGACTCTGCAGAGAAATAGATAAATAAGGAAACCACTGCTAAGCACTGAACTCAGGCTTACGACTATCACCTCATGTAATACTCACAACAGGACTGTGAGGCACTGTTTTTTCCTCATGTGATGGGTGGGAGGTTTACAGAAATAAAGAACTTGATCCCACAGTGAGCAAGTGGCAGAGCTGAGCCTGGAACCCTGAGTCCTCACCATCATGCCATACTTCCTTGGTTGTGTTTGCTGAGCCCCTTCAATGCAATAGTTTGAGTTTAAATAAACTTTTAAAAAATACTTTAACCTACATCTTAATATCATTCTTTGAAACGTAAGAACTTCTTGACACTTATTTTAAAGAGTGCTTTTTATTAAAAAAAAACAAAGAATTGTTAAATCTACTTTATCCATCTTCCAATGTTAAGCTTCAAGTTTAGCAGGCTATTAGTACTTTTTCAAATGATGTGTATGGTCCATACTTGATTATGTACCCCAAAGGATGGAGTAGTTAACAAAGACAACAAATTACCAAATAACTGAATAGTCACTTAATTTTGGAAAACAGTCCAGAAATTTCAGGATCAAAGATAGCTATTTACTCCCCATTCCCCATGCAGACATTTACACACTTCTCTATCGGGAACCTGGACTCTGGCTGGCTGGCAGGGCAAAGGGGCAAGGTTTGTCACAGATAATCCAAAAATAAATCAGAATGACCAAAAAATGTTCTCTTTTCAAATCTCTATTCAGTCTGCTTCTGACCACAATGCTGAAAAAGAATACACCAAGCACCAGTAGTTGAAAGATTGCAAAACCGAGAGAGAAGGAAAAAAGTTATACTGGTCCTAAATACGACGAAAGCATACTGAAAAAACTCGCAAACTATACAAGGTGTTGCTTCTTTGGTTCTAGAGACATAAGCATGTGAAGCAGAGACACACAATAGTAGATTCAAGGAGAAACCACTGCCAGACTACTCAGAAGTACCTCTCTAGCCTCTACAGTAAATATTATTATTAAGGATGAGATTGATAACTCAAGCTGAAACTATATCAAGCAAGGACAAACTCTGTTGTTTAGCAAAATAAAGTAGAAAAATGACTACTAATATTTCAATACTCAGGTCTTCGATTTATCCATTCAAAACAAAATAAACACTACGTAGACAGTCTGGTAATATTAACTTTTAGTATTTTGTCATAGCTACTTTCCTGGATTTAAGTGTTAATGTTAAAATACATTATCACTCTAGATATGATGAATCTCTGTGTCTTAAGTGATATTTAAAATCCAAATCCCATTTATGAAGCAAAACTTCAATATCTAGGTATATTTTCATTCCTTGAAAATGATCTAAAATGTTCACTTGTTGATACTTCAGTATTTCAAGTTATAGATCATATGTTCAGAAAAGAATTAGGGAAAAGAATCAGCCTTCAATATTCACAAATGTGTAATGGAAAATGACAGCCCTAAACACTCCTGTGCACTGCTTAATATTTTGCCAAATTCCTCTGCTGTAGCAGAAGTTATTAAAACAAAAACAAAGCACATCATAAAAAAAATGAGTTTAAGTCAAGTGAAAGTATTATATGACATTGCAAGCTTCTTAAAAATACATTTTAACTCAATCATGAAAAAAGCAAATATAAGTAATCCAAAAATAAAATATAAACAACAAAAACAATTTTGCTCCAATACAACTGAGTAAATACATATTCTTAACAATTTGTAATCACTTGTAAGAAATCATCTATGTTATAATTAGCTAAATGTTTTTACAGATATGGGATGTTAAGATGGAATGTGTATGCTGATTCCTACTCAAAAAAGGGATTCTGAACTTCCTGTTTCAGATCATCACAATTCTCACATAAACTCAAAACCCACAATATCTTTAATATTGTGACTGTGAAGGACTGACTCTCTGAAGAAAGACTTACCTTGAAGTAAGTTGCTTTTACTTTGAAAATGACCTTCGATTCCTTTGAAAAGCAACTTTGTCAACATTACATGTCTAGAATAATGAAACAACCATTCATCCTGATTTGGATATGCGTTAAAAGAAGTAGAAAAAAAACAAAACTAAAACAATCCTCCCATCACAAACCTCAATCCTACTTCATTATTTTTCCCTTAAATTTAGCTATTTTAAAACACTAATAGTTTTGATATATTTTCCCTGGAGCATTCCCCATCAAGATTAAAGAAGGGCTTATTCAGAGACAAACAGGATACAGGAGTAATGGTGCAGCTTCCAGGCAAGCTATAAATAGCTGCAGCATTTTCAAGAAATCTTGTGCCAGTGTGTAAGTGCAGTTAAAACATGCAGTGCAGATTTTATTACAATGGTGTCACTAAAATTCATTGTTAACTGAGAAAGTCAATTCTTACCAAGTTTTCTTGGTTCCTGGCTGCTATTTTCTGCTCTTCTTCTGCCCCATTTTTCATGTATTTGACCTCTTCCACTGGTTTGATCCTATACTCATCTGAGTGTCAAAAAAAGAAAACACATTTTATAATTTTTTCCCCAACAGTAGAAAAGTGTCAGTCAGAAAATACCAATAGCGTAATTTGCTAGACTCTTTCACCTGTGGCCTTCATATGTGGTTCATTTGGAATAATCTGGAAGAAGCTTTACCAGGCACATTAGATCTTTTTATGAGGCCCTCTCCTCTGTCTGCTGGAAAAAGCTCAGCATCACGAATGCAGCTAATCAAAGTGTCACTTCTGGTCCTTCCACAGACAGCAAATGTTGCAGAGGAAACAGGATACTCTATCTCTAAAGACTTTTGGAAATGTATGTTACACTAGGACATATCACAGAATTGTCTGGTAAGATTCAAGCGAATATGCTTATTTTTCTTCAAGAGAGTATTAGTCCAAAATGCCTGTGCCAGCAATTTTCAGTGATATATTCATTCTTTAATTTTTCTTTTGTAAAAACAGAATAAGACTAAAGAGTTATATTGATAAATAGAAGCAACTGAAGAATTGAGACGTTTCTGTGATTCCTATATTAAATTTTAGCAGTCTACAATTATTTCACATTACATATATATATTTCATATATATATAATATATACACTTTAATTCAATCTCTCTGTAAAGTCATATGCATGAAGAGCTATTACACTTAACAGATGAAATGGGTAGGTATATCACTCAAGGCTGGAGAGTATAGTAGGATGTGGATGGGATCGAGCCTCTGCAACAGCCAGAGAGAGAACACAGATCCCAGTGTTAATATACATGATAGAACAAACTCAGGAAAACTTGCAGCCTAAGTTCTCCAGAATAGTGATCAATATGATGACATTTCCATCAGATTCCTGTCAACAGGAAATGACTTGAGCACATTAAAGTCAAAAATAAGTGTGACTCTGAATCACTCTTAACCCAACTTGTGGGAAACATCACAGAAATTGTGAAATTAGAAAATATCATCAACCAACAAACTGACGATTGTCTGGCATATGGCATGGAGTAATGTCTAACTATAGGGGCCACCTGAAAGACAGCTGTCTATCACTAAGAGCGTTTATATTTCAGTTCAGAAAGTTGCAATATATTTTCTTATTAACTATGATTAAATAGGTATAAAGACTATATTCTTCTATATAATTTCTTGTCTTAGTATCTATAACACCACTTTCTAATATAGTTTCAGGTTTCCTCATCATATTACCCCTTAACACACAACTCCCAAAGATGTTCGTTATAGTAATATTTCTACAAGTAATTATGCTATTCAAATGTTTCTCAAAATTATCATTCTTAAGAATGTAATACATTTGCATGAATCTGAATAAAGACTTCATGTTCACTGCTAAGCCAACTGTCTTTTCCATCTGACAATTTAGAGTTATTATTGATTTTATTTTTTTGTAAAGATATTAGAAAGACTAGTGTGAGGTTCAGTAATGAGCTCTTTAGCAATACCAGGTCCTAAATGTATTAACAAGTTAATCAACAGATTCTGATCCACAATTACAACACACAAGAATTTTACATACCAACGTGGTAATTTGAAGAGACAAAAATGAATGTAAATTAATAATACTGACAAATTTGATGAAGGATTATTTACTGAGAATTTGGAAAAACAATCGTTAATTAAAAAAGAGAAGACACTGACAAATTTGCCCCCAATACAATTACACAGAGATAAAAATAAAAGTTAAAAAAAAAAAGGTAAAAATGGTCCTCCCTAACTTCAGTTTGGGATATTAATATTTATAAATCCTGGCAGACTGAGATAATTACTATTAATAACCTGTTTTTTTTTTTTTTTTTTTTTTGACAGAGTTTCATTCTACCGTCTAGGCTGGAGTGCGATGGCACGATCTCAGCTCACTGCAACCTCCGCTTCCCGGGTTCAAGCGATTCTGCTGCCTCAGCCTCTCAACTAGCTGGAATTACAAGCGCCTGCTACCACGCCTGGCTAATTTTTTGTATTTTCAGTAGAGACGGATTTTACCATGTTGGCCAGGGTGGTCTCGAACTCCTGACCTCAGGTGATCCACCCGCCTCAGCCTCCCAAAGTGCTGAGATTATAGGCGTGAGCCATCACGCCCGGCCTACTATTAATAACCTTTAACTGAACTAAATTGTGACTTAATTGCTAATGGTGAGTTTCTAATTATTTAAATACACAGAATACTGATATATATATATATACACACACACACACACATATATACACATACACACACACATATACGTATCACAAGTGGATTCTATGATTTTGTCTGTAGGATGGGGAAGAGGGTAACATTTTCGGACCTAAGGAGAACCTTCGGAAAGACCCAGATGGCCCCTTGTCCATTGCTTGGTGAAGGTTTCTCCTAGGAAGGAGATGCCCTTGCCTTGTCCACAGTCCTCTCTCATCCGCCAAGCCACAGACTAGTGCAGACATACTCTGAGCAGCCTAGCAACATTCAGTCTTCATTTTCTTATCCCTCCAGGGAGCACAACTAAATTGAAGGTAGTGGACAAACTATTACTATTTTTCCAATATGTTTCTCCAATGAAATGGAAAAGCTACTGGCTACATGACTTTCAAAGCAGCATTATTCTAAACACAGGCCATTTTTTAAATCAAGACAGAATCCCCACCAATTTAGACAGAAGATAGGCTTTAACATGTCATTAACAACGCTGGCTGGCTAGCCAACGTAGTGTTAGAGGATACAAAGGAAGAGAAAACAAACAGCCACGACTACAAAGCCAGACCTATCATTATTACTTACACAACACACCGCACAAAATCCATCATGGTATAAAACAAAAATAGCTGGGCAAGACCCTTCAATAGGCCACAATTTGTACAAAGCAAATATTTAAAAATGGTCTGTCACATTCTCAAAGGCTGGTGCCAGGAAGGAAGATGTCCATCTGGAAACAGACGTCTCATCAGCAAATGCACCACACATTCCCAAGGCAAGGCAGCCATCAGGAACGTCCTACCTCACCAATCCGCCTCTCAGCGAATGAAGGAGGCATTTTGGATTATGACAGTAAAACAATCACTACCAAAATTCAGTTTTCCTTTTGTTGAAGACATGGGGGATTAATGTGAGATTTTAGGTTCCCTTTATCAGAGCCCACAATGGAGGAAATGTGGACAGCCACTGTTACAGCCAGAGGGTCCTGGCAGCGAAACAACATGCCGACTCGAGGTAGAGCAGGGAGACACAGGACCTGTCTTCCTCCCGCTCCCCCCAGCTCCCTTGCACCTGTTCACAATTTTTCTTTTCTTCCTGTTGATCTTGTCAGGTGGCTTATTAAAATGCACGTTGGGAACAGTAGGCTGACTCCTGTTCCCTGCATGTAAACAGTTGCAGGCTGTGCTAGTCAAAATAGATGTGGGGTAAAAGCAACGCCTGGGTGATATTTTTAGCATTTTATGCCTCAGATTACATCCAAGAGGGGCTGGGATTGTTTGGTGGCACTGATCAAAAGAAGACTAGGTGAGAAGGTGTCAGAGTAGATTCAAATTTTCATCATTTTAGAAAACTGTAAGATCCCTTCTGATCTCAAACAGTAGTGGGTACAGGCTGCTTCTGCTGTTTTTCCTCCTTCTCCCTTGAACATGTACATCTATGAACATTTTTAACTTTTTAATAATCCTGACGTGCCAAACTCATTCCAGCAACCATTTCTCTAGTTGATTCCTTTAAAAGTCAGTTCTATTAATTATAAAGATCTTCTCTCTGCAAAGCTTAGAAGGAACGGGGTGTGGCCCGCGAGTTCTAGTTTTGTAGCTAGTGATAAATAGGTCAGAATCTAACATCTTTATTGGGTTGAACACAAGTTTGTTGGAGGGTAATTAAAAGCAGAGAAGAGTGAAGGCGTCAATCACTTCAGCATAGCTAACTATGGTTCACTTCTACACTGTCCTCATCTGGAAGGTGTACACTCATTACAGTCTGAGTACCTATGTGCTGGGCTCTGTAGTAACCGATGCAGGGATGTGGACGAGAGGGGTTGGAGGACTGCAGAGAGGGCCCAAGGAAAACCAGCTGTCTTGAGGGGAAGACTAATGCTCTGAGAGCCCATCTTCTACTTGACTGACCACAGATAATGAGGGCTGACTCTAAATTTGGAATAAACTTACACACAAAAATTCAGCTGAAGGACCTCATATACCACTATCAATTAAGGACCTCATATACCACTATCAATTCCCTGAGTCGGGCAGTCCCTGAACAATAACTACTGTCCTTACTAGTAGAAAGTGATTTAGTCAGTTCCAATGTAACAGTCATTATTGAGTAACTTTTAGGGTAGTTATAAACTTCCTAACAAGAAGCTTTGGTACACTTAGTATAAAATATTCTCAGTTCCTTCCAGAACTCACTTCAAATTAACCTAATAAAGGCAAACATTTCAAAATAAGATTGCTTGATACATCTTTTTTTCTTTTCGTTTTTTAGACAGTGTCTTACCCTGTCACCCAGGTTGGAGTGCAATGGCACGATCACGGCTCACTACAACCTCCATATCCCAGGCTCAAGTGATCCTCCCACCTCAGCATCCTGAGTAGCTGGGACCACAGGTGTGCACCATCCTGCCTGCCTAATTTTTTTATTTTTTGTAGAGGCAGGATTTCACCATGTTGGCCAGGCTGGTCTCAAACTCCTGGACTCAAGCAATCCTCCCACCTCAGCCTCCCAAAGTGCTGGAATTACAGGTGTAAGCCATCATGCCCGGCCACATTAAATTCTAGTAATCTACAACTATGATGTGTTAAAAGTAACAAGCAGGAAAATTATGTCTTTAGACTTTAAGTTTGTAGAAACTAAACATGAATGGTGTCTGACCACTGTATCTCTACTAGGGGAAGTATAAAGACTGTACATATGTGTACATATCCCTTATGATACTTCACAATCCAAAAATGTTAATGTCACTAAGACAGCAATTCTCATATGCCTTTTGTATCCTTATTCACTATTGAAACCTAATTCTTATTTACATTTAAACCAGAGATAAACAAACTAACAAACAAATAGAGATGAAAAGCCCTGTGGTGATGCTTATTATTGCCTTGGTAGTTGCTACGGTTTGAATGTTGATGTTCCTTCCAAAATTCATGTTGAATTTAATTCCCATGATGATGGTATTGAGAGGTGGGGCCTTTGGAAGGTGATGAAGTCATGAGGGTTCCACCCTTATGAACGGGATTACAGCCCCTTGTAAAAGGCCTTGCAGGAGTGAATTTAGCCTGCTTGCCTTCCACCTTCTGCATGTGAAAGCACAAGCAGGCTCTCATCCGATACAAAATGCTGGCACTTTGGTCTTGGACATCCCAGCCTCTAAAGCCATGAAAAATAAATTTTCATTGTTTGCAAATTACCCAGTGTGTGGTGTTTTGTTACAGCAGCACAAATGAACTAACATGGTGGTGTAAGACTCATCTCAGTGCAGCCTCACTAATAAAGGGTATTATCATTTTGTAAAATATGTAATAAATTGAAGGATGAAAATGGTATCTAATTTTTATTTTTGTTTAATGTTTTAAAATTTACTAGTGACACTGGATACTTTTCCTATGTGTTGATCATTTATTTGTACTTCTTTATTTGTGAAGTGTCTCTTCATATCCTTTGCCCTTTTTTTCTTATTAGAGGTGTGGCGTTTTTCTTATTGACTCCTGTGAGCTCCCACAAATCACACCATTTTATGGGTACACTTCTGGCCCAAAAAGTTCTGAACAAAAATACCCTTGATTTTACTCCAGACATAAAGATGAAAGAAATATCTGCTTTCTGTCCTTGAGTCAAGTGCTGGGCACTATCACTTGCTGTCCTTTCTGTGTTTCTTCTTTACTTCAACAATATTTATAAAGCACCTACTGTGTGCCAGAGACGACACTCAGCCCTGGGGTTATGTCTAGGAAAGGAAGCAGTCAGTCCCTGTTCTAAAGGAGTTAATGGCCAGTAGGACAGGATGTAACAAAATAAGAAAGCAGTGTGTACAGTTTTTATGGCCATGGAAAGCACATGTGAGGGTGGTGGTTATAAGATTAGAAAGGAGAGACCCCTAACCAAGGTTAGGCAGAGTCTTGGAGGACGTGACATATCTCAGTGGAGTCCTGAGGCACACAGCTCCTATGTGTGGGAAGGAGCTTTTGGGCAAGGGGTCAGTGTGTTCCAAAGCCAAAGGGAACACGGCAAATGAGGGGAATGGCAAGTCGTGCAACACGGCAAACATGTAGAATTCCAGGGGTTAAGACAGGTGTAACGAGAAAAGGCTGAGAGGGCTACGGGAACTGAAGACCTTATACGAGTCTTACTAAGGAGTCAGGCTCCATTCTGAAGGTGATATGGCCTCCCCAGCCAGTGTCCAGGCACTGAAGCTGCCATTAATAGGCTAAGCCTCTTTCCTCTGGCCTGTCCTCAAGCATCTCCTCTGGAGAGACTCCTAACCAGCTTAATCCAGGGTTTTCTGCCTCTCTCTGAAAAACGGCAAAGGTGGAATTGATTAATACATCCTGAGATGGACCAGTCTGTTGAGGCAGGTGAGGAAGAACACATGGGGAATACTAGGAAGGAGCCAGAGAAACACAAGTGTCAAGAGGGAGGAATCCTTATCCCGGGTCAGCTGCCGGGGGGCTGGGGGTATGAGGCTTAAGATGCAACATATCCCAGGGCCTTGTTTCCTGACTCCTCCAACAGACATGCCTTCCCCTGCAGACCGGGAGGCATCACTGTCCTCAGAATGAGGCGCCGTCTTGACTTATCCTAGGGGAAAAAGAGAATGCCACTGAATCATGATACTAGCTCCTTCTCCTTCAACTGCCACTGAAACAGCACACCAGTGAATTACAATGAACACAGCACTGGCTTCAAAAGGGCTTTCTCTTCTGCACCTGGCTCTGTGACTTCCCAGCTGTGTGCTGTGGATATTGAGTATAGACATTTCTGGGTGAACTGAATGAGTAGAGATGTGTATGCACAGGATGATATGGTCTCTTAGCAATCCTAGGGTCTTGCCTGTGTTTTTGAGAGGACAAGATGAAAGGCGCCCTCAGCTGCAAAGAGGAAAGGATGACCTCAGGGTTCAGAGGTTCTATAAGAAGGATCAAAATGATAAAGCTTCTGTCATGACAGCACCTTTAATAATTAAGAGGTCCAGGACCTGCAGGGCCCATTCCTGAATCATTTAATCATTCCCGAGGCCAGACAACACATTTCCTTCATTCATCTGGGGTTCATTATTCAGTGACCAAGGAACTATTATCCAGTTATTAAGGACCCTGGAACATTCATCTTCTGACAAGCTCCGACAAAAGACATACAACCAGATCCAAACCCAGCCTGGACTCTTTTAGGAAGGTGCGCTGCAAACCAAGGCTCTCCATAGGAGGAGGCGGCTTAACACCTGTGCTCTACAGTAATCATTCCCAATCAAGGAACAGAATGAGTGGCCAAGGATTTGAAGCCGCTTCCAGAAAGGGAAGACACACATGGTTGTTCTGAGAGACATTTATCTAATTTCTCAAGAGCCCTTCTGTGACTCTCCTAGCGGTGCTCATTTTCCACCCACTAAAGAACTGCTGGGACTCTTGAAGTCTCAGGTCAGCTAAATCCTCTCAACTATTCCTAGCAGGATTCCTGTTATCCTCGATAACCACTCAGGATAAAAGGCTCTCCTAGCCAGCTGTCCTCTCCCCTGCTTTGACTTAATCATCGTGTCTACCCTACAAGGCTACTATCATGACTCTCTTTTATAGTTGCAGAGAGATTTGTCCCTGGTTGGTTAGTCACAGGGTAGTGCTGGGCTCAAATCCAAGTTAGTCTGAGTCTAGAGACAGGCTCTTAACTACCAAGTCAGTTTTTTTTTTTTCCTACCACAAAGCACAAGAAATAATTTTTTCAGGAAATGATGTAGGAATAAAGTATAAATGGATTCAGAAAGAATGTGGACACATTTCCAAATCACATTCCTTTGTAAATCACAGAGAGATGAGTAAAAGTTAGAGTACATCTAGCCTTCATGGATAACATCAGAAAAACTACCATATCCTCTCTTGTCACGTCTTTGGGCCTTTATCAGTGGGAGAATACCAGCCCTGTGCTACTTAAGTTAGGAATTAATGTGACATCCAAAGTAAATGCTGTGAAATCTTGTGTTGAAATGATGATTTGACCACCACTGCATCAACAAGGAGAAAACTGAAGTTTTTCTTCAATATATGGTAATGAATGCAATGTCTTTACAACTTATCTTAAAGTAACTTCATTTTAAGCCCTGCTGATATTCTACTAGAACTTTGACATATATTTTCAGCATTAAGGCCAAGCAATAAAATCAAGGATCTCTTCCTTCACTAAAGTGAACAGGAGCAGAAAGGGGAAGAGGAGGAGGAGAAAGAAGAGGAGGAGGAGGAGGACGAGAAATGAGAGCTATCATTTATAGAGCCCTTTCAATGTTCCGGATCTAGTTCCGAAAGTTTCACATATGACCCATTTAATGCTGACAACAGCTTTATGAAGTGGAACCATTAATGTCTCCATCATAAAGAAAAGGAAACTAAGGCACAGTTATCTAGCTGTACATCTACAGAGTGGTGGGACTGGGCCAGGCCTTGAACCCAGTGGTCTGATTCAGAGCCCATGCTCTTACTAATGTTCCCCACAAATGGGTAGTGAAGTAAATTTCTGATAAAATGAAAAGTTCTCTTTGTATACTGATATCCATTACAAAACCTGCAGGACTACAGCACTTCACAAAATGTATCATTTCCACAAACAACGATGTTCTTTTTCAGGGTAAACTATATTGCAATAATAGCAAATATGAAAAGATACTAATACAGTATCTCACATGCCCTCCTTTGTATATGAAATCAATAAAACTCCACCATCATCAGGAGGACCTAAAACATGAGTTGTTTTTCCAGGGCTGGGAACAAATTTCTGCTGACTCATCTGTAGTTACTTCTTCACTGCCATCGAGACTGACGGTCATGGATTTGCAGGATGGCTGTTGGGATTAGGAAATTATATCACCATTCCAAAAACTCTTCTTCATTTGTGTGACTGCCTTCTGAACATTTAACAATTTGGCCAAAGATGAGAGAGAGAGAGAGAGAGAGAGAGAGAGAGAGAGAGAGAGAACACGCATAGACATATACACACATAGATGCATGTCTTAAGGAAGAAATATATCTTAATCATCTTTATGTGCATCTGACTTAATTCCTTTAATTGGATTCTGTCTTCAGGGAATTTCGGTGAATGAAAAATTCTTAGAAAATAACCATCACAGAGAAAAGCATTAGCCTTTGAGCATCCCAGGCCCCCACCCCCAAGCCACCTGGCGAGGAGAGCTGCGTCTGGCCAGATGGGCTAGTGCGCTTTTGTGATGCAGATTGGGAAGGGGTGAGGAGGTTAGTGGGAGAATTGTGTCGGTCTGGATTGACACCGGAAAGAGCAAAGCTAATGAGAAGCATAGAACAGATACAGCCAGGCGCAGAAAGCCCAGAGTAGGCTGAGCAGGAGGGAAAGTTTTGCAGAAGATGAGAGAGATGAGAGATTTTTGAGGTAGTTAAAAGAAGACAGACAGACAAAAAGTCATCAGAGTGGCAGAGAGCGATACATTCTTGGAGGAGGAGTAGACTTCAGAATGTTGTGCTGTGGTTTATGAATGAGATTATTCAGTATAAATTTAAATTGGTTTTCAGTGATATTTGGTGCTTCTTTTCATATGTCTCTGGGCTGAGGCTGGCTTCCAGGAGGCCTGACTTTATCTGGGTTATAGAACTTTTAGAAAGAATTCAGTGGCTGCAAAATCATTAATGAAATAGGAAGAAACTGGACAGAGTCATTTTCAGCTCAAGTAATTCTCTCGTATGAGCACTGCCAATGAATTTTTAAAATGGAAAAACTTATCAGAAATATCTTGTGATAAAATTACATAATTTCTCTCCTTATAAAAAGTATTCACGACTTGACTTTCCGCTGCAGATCTCCCAAAGTCAGTGCTCATATTCATGAAGGAAGCCCCCTGAAAGCTGGCAGGAGCACCCACTCACATGCGTGCACGTGGGGAGGCAGCAGGCAATCCCTCTCCTTCTTTCCTTCTCACCGTCTGCACCTTTTCTCACAAGAGCTTCATCCACATAAAACAAAAGATCATTTCCAGCTGATACGAATCACCAACTTTGTTTCCCCTCAGAGACTAAAGTGTGTTCTGACAGCAACAAAGAATAGCTCTTTAGGAGTAATGTCTGGGTGAGTGGGGAAAACGCATGCTCCATGATAGCTTAATGGTGGGCAGCACAGTAAACATGAACGCACTAACTTCCACAACCTGGGAAGCTTAACAAGCCTATTTTAGCAACACATTCTGCTCAGTTTGTTTGTAGAAGATGGTAGCTGTTCTGAATATTTATCTTTTGAGGAGAGGGTATGAGGATTCATTCATAAAGGTTTCAGAGCAGTTCAATTAAATTAAAATCAACCAAAGCAAGGTAGGCTCTGTACTGAGAGCCTGAGGACACAGAGCTGATGCCAAGGTGGTCCTCATGGACCATCACCCTCCACCTATTTGTAACCTATTTAAACATAGATTAAGTTTGAATGTTCTTCGAGGTAATGTTATACTCTGCTTTCTCAAAAAAGATGTGCAATAGAAAAAAAAAGGGCAGTAATTTCTAGAACTTTTAATGATTTTTAAGTTAGACATTTTTAACCTATAGCAAAGTACGAAAGGCCTACATAATTCTGTATAAACAATCCAAAGGTAAACTGGGGAGGACGGCTCCTACAGGGTACAGAACAGCCACAGCACCTTAGCACATCTGCTCTACTGTCTTCTTTCAAGCGGAGAGCTGCCCTTCTGAGATGCTGCTTGTATCTGAAGGCCTGAGTTTTACCAGGTAAAATTCCAGCATTCAATAATTTTCAAGTATAATGCATGACCTGGACATGGTCCGATATTTCTCTTGTTTGGTTTGCAACTGAAGCAGCACATACAAGGTACAAAGAGACCTGATCAAGCCAGTGGGTGAATGTGACTCTCCACCGCTCCCACTGGATCTGAGAGAGGTGTGCCCGAAATCCAGGGGTCTTGGCAGCACATAAACAACGAAATATTTACCAAAGCAGTAGGGCAAGAATTGCAGGTTTACTGTCATTTATACTCTCACTAAACAGCTGATATCACCACTTGAGGCAACTGTTCCCTACAGAGCAAGCCACGTTACCCACTGTTAAAGTCTGGGTTTTAAGCCTTGAACTCCTTCCTGAACTAAGACTTCAGTCTCCTTTTAACTGGGGAGAGCCTAGAAATTATCTGTTTGTGTCTCCTTCAGGATGCTCTATGGGTAGACCTGGCCTTGGCTTACCAAACCCCATGCAAATAACCCCTGTTACCTGCCCTCTTTTCCACCCCTTCCGGTGGGCCACTCCTTTAACATTTCATCTTCCAGGATCCATTTTCTATCAACTTCTCTTCTCCCCACAATCTGCAGAAGCAAAGAAACCCTCCAAAAGCCAACTTTCTACAAAAAAGTGAGTGTACCTAACAGAAAGCTTATACATTCACCATACCTTTTTTTGTTTTTTTGAGATGGAGTCTCACTCTGTCGCCCAGGCTGGAGTGCAGTGGCGCGATCTGGGCTCATTGCAAGTTCCACCTCCCGGGTTCAAGCAATTCTCTGCCTCAGCCTCCCGAGTAGCTGGGATTAAAGGCTCCTGCCACCACGCCTGGCTAATTTTTGTATTTTTAGTAGAGATGGGATTTCACTATCTTGGCCAGGCTGGTCTTGAACTCCTGACCTCATGATCCACCCACCGTGGCCTCCCAAAGTGCTGGAATTACAGGCATGAGCCACCACACCTGGCCCATCATATCTTGTAACAAACAAAAACAGTGTCTTTTACAGAGAATACTGATGCTATTTGACAGTGATGCTGGTAGTGGGGGGAGGGAGGGAAGATGAGTAAGTGTATTGACATTAATTTTTTCTTTAAAAGGTAACAGTGCAAAGTGGAAAGAAGATTCACAATGGGAAATTATCTGGGGGCTTGGTTTGACCTCCACAGAGATCTATGCTTCATTTGTGTATTTGTTCTCTCTTCTCATAGAGCACTGCTCCTATTCCGGGAAAACATAAAAAGAAAGAAACTGAATTGGGATGGTAGATACAAGTGAAGAGGATAGGAACAGGGATCAAAGCTCAGAGCAGCTCATGGAGATCAGAAAGTGGAGCTCAGAGTTCCATGAGGAACAAAAGAGTGTAGGAATAAGAGTCTATATTGCGGGGGGAAGGGAAGAGCCAGGTGAAAGGGGGTGGCTGTTACAGGAAGGGAGGTGAGAGTAGAAACTTGCCTCTTCGGGCACCCTGGCCCTTAAGAAACTTGCTAAAAATGAACAAGCAAGCCATGTCTGAAACTCCTTCACTCTCAGGTTGAATGAAATGAAACGTCACTGTGTAATGAAGACATACTGAGCAGATGTGCTGCAGTCCCAGGAGCTTCTAGAGAGCTGCAGCACTTCTCCTCACCTGGACCATGCCCTGTGCCTGAGTACGGCTGAGCCCTGGAAACTGAAGTAGTAACGTAACTGTTAATGCTGCTCTTTCTATCCCAGCTAGCATCAAACAAATTTGCCTCAAGAAGGTAAAAAAAAAAAAAAAAAAAAAAAAAAAAAAAGAGCAAAAGCAAAAAACATTAATGTAGAATTTTGACCCTATTAATCCTTACAGCCCCATCTTGAAAATCTTTGCTTTCACAATTTTCAAATTTCATTTTTCATTCCATGTTGCTAAGCCTCAGACCATGGTCATTGCTCTAAAACATAAAAACCCTGCCTCCTGCAAGCCACCACTAAAGAGGAGCTTATATTGGTACGAAATTTCACCTCCCACTGCTGCCCTTAACAGAGAAAACCACAGATACAACATGCTCTAATGAATATCCTAAACCTGCCCATATCTCATTATCTCCATTCACACCTCCCTAATCCAGACCACCACCATCTCTTGCTAGGACTACTGAGCAAGACTCTAACTGGTCAACTGCCTCACTCTCACTTCCTAAAGTCTATTCCCTACATAGCAGTCAAAATAATCCTTTAAATTAAAAAATCAAAGTCAGACCTCATCACTCCCCTGCACTCAAAACCCTCTTCTGACTTCTATTACATTTAGAACAGAAGACAGTGTACAGAGCAGTACAGTCCGGCCCTGCACTGCCTCTGTGAGTTTATCACGCATCACCCTGCTGGCACAAGGGCATCAGGCTTCTTCCTGGAATCCACTAGCCAGCTCCCTCTCAGAAATTTGACTCTGTTGTTCCTCTGCCTGAAACATTCTGTTCCCAGGTATCCTCATGGTTTGCTCAAAGGTCAGCTCCTCAGATAGACCTTCTCTGACAGATGACTCTGAAACAGCCATCCTGTCAACTCTCCATCCCCTTTTGCATTCTCATGGCACTTTTCCCTGAGAGTATGCGTTTGTCTCTCTTTTTATTACCTTTATTACCTGCTAGAATGTGAGCCAAATGAGGGCAATCATTATCATATTACATGTTATATCCCTTAGTAAAATCCAGTTTATAGTATTTGCTCAACAAATAGTTCTTGAATGAATAACTTTAATTTTCAGAGTTCCATCAGAGCTAAAAGCACATTGTCTTTCATTTTAACATGCTGGTCGTTTAACAGTTGCATCATGGGAAACAAGGCAAGAAACAAAGGAGGAAAGCCACACTCCAAACTCAAGATCTTATAAACACTTTCAGATAAAAAGACACCTCTTGAGTGACAGAAGTCAATGAAGACTAAAAGATTAATGAAAAAATATTGTGTCATACGGCTGACACAATAAATGCAAAAATACTTGGTGCAACATTAAAAATAAAATCCTATTTCATACATAATTCGACAATTTCTTCTTTGGTTACAGATCAAAATCAACAGTGACATTTATACAGTGAAGCATGCATATCTGTAGCTGGAAGGGAATTTAAATGTAATTTAGCTTGTCTTGAATATGGTTTTCAAAATGAACATCAAACGTAGTCTAAATAGAGATTTGTACTCGTGTGACTGTTTTGCAATTTGAAGGAATTAATTAGCTTCGAAGATGTGCTATTTTAACACCATGCTTTTTCACTTCACCCTTACTCTTTTACCTTCAATGCTTAGAGCCATGCCCATACAATTTTAAAATTATTTTTAGATAAAATGAAAATATCCATTTATATTATAGCTTCCAGCATGGACTATTACTATGAAGAAAGCTGACTATAAACATTGTGTTCCTCATGGCCTGTGTCCTCTCCAGCAGGCATCTTCCCCAGCTATGGCCCTTCCATCTAAGAAACTTTAATTATGTAATCTTTAAAAAACTGTCAAAGACCATTTTTATTCATAGTTTAAACATATGTTGTGAGTTATATTTTAGAGACTATTCATCTATACTTAATATTATAGCCACAGAAATATTATTGCTTTATTATCCTTTAGAATTTGACTTTCTGTATTTTTTACCTCTTCTTGCCCTATTATAGTCTGGTTGGACCAACAGAGTACAGCTATATAAGTTAACAAACAAGATCACACTCTCAGAGTGATCAGATCACAGTACAGTAGCTCTTGAGAAAATCAGCAACCTGGGAAATTAAATGTTCTCCTTTTGGCCTAGATTTTGTTTATAACTGTCTTCTATTAGACATTTCATTATCCCTTTCAAATAACAGGACCAATCTACCCTACCCCGACTTCTACCACAAACCTTTAAACAGAAAGTCAATAAATGGAATCCTTCACTGACTAGCAGCAGCTGCACACCACCAATTCAAGCATCACTGGATGAAAGGTAAATTTACAAACCAACCAGCTAAGGTGGAAGCAGAGATACAACTCCACACACTTCACACTTTCTCACCTTCAGGCTCACGGTAATGTTTTGAAGCTACAGAAGATATTGGTGATACTTCTTTCTAATTTTTAATCGAAAAAATAAATATCACAATGCAATTAACGTTTTGGTCAACTCTGGACCATAAAGCTTTCAATAGCTGAACACTACCACCACCACCATTTTTTCGGAGAGCAGTCAACAAAGCAATAATCATATATAATCTTGCCAATGGCTCCACTGCAGGAAGGAAACTGACACCACACAGTTGAGTGAATTGTCCATAGTGTGGGGAGCAGGTAAACAGAACCTTTGAACGTTAGCACTCAACACTCCCATAGCAATCACACAGTTCCACCCACTCACTCCCAAGACACAGAAACCAAAGCCCACAGAGGTCACCCTATAGCACGGTTACTCTGGGGCAGAATTCACATGTAACCAGGTTCTGCAGTCAAGTCAATGGCTTCTCTATAAACTAGGCTTTACAGCCACTTGTTTTTGTTTGTGTGCTTGTTCTGATAAAACCTTACACAGTACATAGCTCACTGTGATCTCTAAGAGGAGTGATTTCTGTGAAGGTTTGCTTACAGTAGAACATTTGAGAAAAACTGAGAAATTGAGATTAAAGTTACAAAGAATGAAGATGGCTCCATTTCAAATTAGTCATTTGTCAAGCTCTACATCATGCTTCTGATTTCTCCTCTTCTCAAGAGACTTTATGCCTCAGAATGCAGAGCAAGACAAGGCCCGTTAGCTAAAAATAAACTTGAGATACAGAATTATATCATAGTTATTTCCTATCTTTACTTTTGTTCTCATAGCTTAAACAACCTCTTGGGTGCAGGGCTGAAAACAGGCAAAATGAAACCAAACCACTTAACCAGTGTCATGTGACTTAGCAAAGCTCTGAAGATCACTGTCATTGATGATTCACAGCCGTGGAGTCGGCACAAGGAAGCCTGTGGCCCAGAACTTCGCTATCAGTAACCTCAACGGTTACTGCCAAAAACAAAGGAAAAGGGCCGGGCACAGTGGCTCATGCCTGTAATCCCAGCACTTTGGGAGGCCAAGATGGGCAGATTGCTTAAGCTCAGGAGTTCGAGAACAGCCTGGGCAATATGGTGAAAATCTGTTTCTACTGAAAATACAAAAAATTAGCTGGGCATGGTGGTGTGCACCTGTAGTCCCAGCTACTCAGGAAGCTGAGGAGGGAGAATCACCTGAGCTTGGGAGGTTGAGGCTGCAGTAAGCTGGGATCGCACCATTGCACCTCAGCCTGGGCAACCAGAGTGAGAGAGAGAACCTGTCTCAAAAAAAAAAAGAAAAAGAAGAAGGAAAGTACTACACACACTAACGACATCTGCAGGTAAATGAACTTTAAGGAAAGAGTTTTTCTTTTTCTGAATGAAGTTTTTATTCTTCTTCTTAAAAAAAAAGCACTATGCTAAACTTTACTGTCATAAAGATGAAAATGTGCTGTTTATGAGAGAATAATCCACAGAACTTTCTAAATAAAGTTCACTGATTATTCATATATCACTTTTTGTGTGCCAGACACTATTTTAAGTGTTTTATTACTTATTAATTCATTTAATCCTCATAGCATCTTATGAGGTGGGTTCCAATGTTACAAATGAGGAACCTATCAGTTTGGTTCCCAATCAGTATGATTAGCCACTATGCCTTGCTCCACAAGTTCCTTCTCAATATCACCACCTACAGAGTTATAAAACACTTTTTTTTTTTTTTTTTTTTTTTTTACAAAACTTCTTTAGAAAAAGGGATGTAGAATATTTGGAAAATATAAAAGAAGTACAGAACTAACTAGTAATCAGCACCACCCAGAGATAATCATTATTAACCTTTTCTGGTAAACGGTCTCATCTATGCAAGGCCATGTTCTGGCATTATTACTCAGGGTTCATAATAATCTAACCTGAGGTGAGGCTGACCACTTAGACAGCTTAAGGAATTAGCATCAAATTTTCTGTTTTCTAAATCTTCAGCTAACTTCCAGATTCCTAACATGATTCTATGTGAGCTTTTAAGTGTCTTGAAAAAAAAATCCAGAGTAAAATTTTCAAATATTTGAGACTCCTGCCCTTAAATGTGAGATTCTCTAAAGTTATGTCTCCACTGGTTCGTTCAAGCTTCCCAGTCTCCCCTGCTATACTGTATGTGCAGCGTACCTCTGAGCCTTTGTTCTCACTGACTCTCAGCCTAAACCTCCTGCTCTGTCTCACTTAGTTCCTGTGGCTGGTATTCATAGTTTAAGATTCAGCTGAGGCTTTAATCATCTTCTTTACAAGTCTTCCCCTACTCCTCGGAAAAAGAGACCTTCTGCCTTATCACCCTATGGTACTGACATTTTCTGTTGAGACGCCCATCTATTGCATCTTTACCAGTTCCGTAAAGGCAGGGACCAGATTTAACCCGTCTCTACAGCCTCAGTGGCTAGCACAGCACCTAAGTCATGCAAGGTAGTCAACAAGTGCTTCTTAGGCTGAAATGAAATGCTAGGTTTTAAATGAAACCAACAAGTGCCAGTCGTCAGACTCTATCTGTACGCCTGGGCTAACATTTCTATCAGTCGGTTCCCTGTTGCCCTGGGGCTATTTCCAGTGATAGGCAGTGCTTTCTCCTCTGGGATAGATTTCACCATTGCCCTGAAAACACAACTAAAGGTCTTCTGGAGATGGAAACATTTGAATTATATTTATGAAAATAAACGGTTGTAGTGAATGATAAATGTTATTCATAAAAGATTCAAGACACACAGAAAAATACAGAGAAGAAATTAAGAATCTTTATTGTGAAACTTCACAATGAAGAGACTGCCATCGTAAACGTTTTGGTGAATGGCCTTTCAAATACTTTTATGCACTCACACAGAATTTTACACATATTTTAAACAAGTAAAATTTACAAACAAGATATGCTGCATAAAATCCCTTTACTCCTTTCACTTAATAATCTGTCACAAACCTCTTGCTATATCAATAAATATAGAATACCTTGATCATTCTAATGGCTCTATTCCATGCATGTTTCATCAGTGAGAAAGACCCTTGAACACACAGGTTTGCACACTTGTCCAATTATCTCAAGATAAATTCCTAGTAGCGGGTCTCCTGGGGCAAAGGGCATGCTCATTTACATTTTCGATATATATTACTATTTTGTGCCCCAGAAAAATAGTTCTGCGTTGACATTCCCCATTATAGCATGAGACAGATGCCACCTGTTCCTGCCCAATCTGAAGGATAAAAAATGTTTTGTTTTTGCTTGGGTTTTTTTGCTGGTTTGTTTTCATAGTTTATTTTATTACTGAGAAGTAGAGTATCTTTCTGTACTTTTTTTGTCCCTTTACATTTTTTCTCTTTTGAATTGCCTTGCCATGAACTTTGTCCATTTTTCAATTGGTATGTTAGTTCTTTCCTTATAGATTTTGAAGGATCTTTTTCATATTAGTCATATTAACTTTAATTGTATTAAAAATATTATTCTTAGATTGACATTTGTCTTTTGACTTAGTTTATGGTGGTTTATTTTTTGCTATGCAAAATTTTAGATTTTATATAATCACGGTTTATCACAAAGGTTTTCTTTTGGTACTGGGTTTTGTAGCATTATGAGAAAGACATTTTGCAACCTAAGATTATAAAAATACTCACTTGTATTTTTTGTAGTACTTTTACAGTTTCTTTCTTTTTTTTTTTTTTTTTCTTGAGGCAGAGTCTCGCTCTGTCACCCAGGCTGGAGTGCATTGGCACAATCTTGGCTCACTGCAACCTCCGCCTCCTGGATTCAAGTAATTCTCCTGCCTCAGCCTCCCAAGTAGCTGGGACTACATAAGCACACTGCCACACCCGGCTAATGTTTTGTATTTTAGTAGAGACGGGGTTTCACTGTGTTGCCCAGGCTGGTTGCAAATTCCTGAGCTCAGGCAATCTGCTTGCCTCAGCCTCCCAAAGTGTTGGGATTACAGGTGTGAGCCACCGCACCCAGCCTACAGTTTTTTATTTGACAGTTACATTTTTAGATTCGTCTGAAAAATTCTGATATGAAGGGATAAATTGGGGGATTTCATTTTTAGTATTATAATCACAAATAGAATATCTTCAAAGAATAAGATGTGAATTGAAATGGTACCCAATTAATTGGTATATCTTTTTATTTCAGTTGCTTATGGATGCGTTTATCCTGTTACAATCACTGGGGCATCATCTGTGTCTACTGCCTCTAGTCCTCTCATGGTGCTTCACTCCATACTTCTACCAACATCTCCCTCTGCATGATAAACAAGACACACACACTCATGTAGAGATTTATGGTTGATAAGCGAAAAATGTATTTGTTAACCTCTATGGTGGGATTTCTTTTAAACTACACTTTCAAAGAAATGAGGCACAATGTCATATTCATCATTCCTGAATCATGTCCTTTGGTCTTTTGATTTAAGACACATATTCAAGTACACATCTTACACAGTGCAGAAACTGGTCTAGGTCAAAACAGAGAAAGAACAAACCATAGGAACACAAATATCTTAAAATCTAAAAGAAAGAGATAAGTATTTCATGGATAATTGATCACCTTTTAAGTTTAGAGAATTATACATCTACAGATAAACTGATGACGCATTCTCCTTCAGCGTAATCAGAGGAAACCAAGCAACCATTTCCAGAAATGCAAACTGCATAGGTCAGAGGTCTGTGTAACTGCAGGCTGTAATATGATGATGAGCATACTAACTTAGCGCTTATCATGTGCCAAGTACTATGCTAAGATTTACAAATATTAATACATTTTAGTCTCACAACAGCCCTATGAAGGCAGGCAAGTACTAGTTTTATTCCCCACACTACACAGATGGGAAAACCCAGGCAAAAAGAGCCTCAGCAATTTGCCAAGACTACATGTTAGTGAGTAGCTGAGTCGGGATCTGAAACCAATCTGCCAGATTTTTGGTCTGTGTGCTTACCATGACACTGTATTTCAGGTCCAGGGAAAACAGCCCCAATGACCATATTAGAATCTCCAGCCATCCTCATTTAAAAGCTGAGTCTGACCTCAAGTAGCCAGTTAACAATGACTTCTCAAAGGCTTCTGAGCAAAGGTTGGTCTGGACTTAATGTCAGTGTCTTATTCCCAAGGAGGAATCTCCCTTAGTCGAGTCAGCATCTGCCATTCTAGCCACTGTCCCACTTCTTTAGTGAACTGGGGTAGTTCTTAACTTCAGTTTCCCCTTCTATCGAGTAGGGATAATCATGATAATAACTATGTTTGAAAAAGCCTTATACACTGTAAAGCATGAATTCAAGTTGTAACGGTTCAGGGGCAAAATAACCAGTCACATGTAAAGTTCCAGGTACAGAAGGCAGGAGCTGTACTAGTCTCTACAGAGAACAGCCAGGGCCTAACGAGGCCCATGGGCCAGGTAGAGTCTGCCTGGAGAGGTACTCATAGCAAGGCAGGTCCCTTCAGTTACACCAGCCAGGAGTCCAGGAAGAAGGCATTGCTTTGAATGTCTAAATTCTGTAGTATCACTCAGGAGAAAATAACTCCAAGGGGAAGTGCAATGGGTAAAGAAACCTTCGACTTCCTCTCTTGTCACTGAGGCACGTTTTGAGAACTTCCCTCATCCCCAAGCAGGCCCTGCCTGCAGCTCCATTCCTCTCACCTTTCACTGAATGGTGCCAGGGGGCCAGGAAGCACCCAGCAGGTCTCCACTGCTACAGACAATACAAGCACTTGAAGGGCAAGGGAGTAATTGAAGGAAACCAAAGGGACTCGGAAGGCCCTGCCAGTGCGTCCCTGCCAATGGTCTCTGAAGACTCAGGTGCTCCCTCATCTTGCAACGCGGCTGCCTGGCAGCAGGGAGTGACAAATGGTCTTATTTTCCACTTATCTCTCTAACTTTAAAAGAACAGGCTCATGATACCAGCTGGCAAGGGAAGGAAAAGTAGCACTTGGATTTTTTTTAATATAGAAAGTATAGAGCATTTCTTAACTTTCTGTCATAGAAAACGTTTCCAAGTAGAAATTTTTGCTGGCTTTACTTCGGCTAGACCAAACTTGGCATGAAGGCAGCATCCAGCATGGTATCTATTTTGTGCTGGCCGAGGGGAGGAGAGTGAAGAGGTGGGGCCAGTCTACTCAGGCCCATCTACTATTTATAACAAGTGCTTCCATGCTAATTGTGCACTGGCCTTCTTCTGGATGCTCTCTTTATTAACTATGTGCTCCTCCTCAGAACTCCAAGTGGTGGATGCCATTATTTCCTCCATATTATAGACGTGGAAACAAATACAGCTAAGTTACCTATCCAAGACAGCACAGGCAGTGGTGACGCTGGAATCAAACCCCAGCTGGTAAGACAGAATTCACAACCACTCCATTCCAGGCTCACATACACGCATGTTTCATTTTTCCTATCAAAGTGAGCGCCATCAGCATGGCCCAGGAACCGCCTAAAAGAAGGAAATAAAACTAACGTTTTGCGAGCACCTTCTCTGAGTCACACACTGGGCTGAGCACTTTTACTTCAGAAGAAGGCAGTTAAAGCTGTGAGCCAAGGTCGACTGGCTTCTGTGATTCCATGAGCCCCATGTGCACTTTGAGCCATTAAGACCTTTCTCAGGCTCAGCTCAAGACATCAGGGAGCTTTCAAAGCCTAAACCCAAGACCATGTTCCTCACTTATCTTGACTTAAATTTATCAGCTTTTGTGACTACAATATGGCCTATCACAAATCCATCAAACACTTCTCCTGCCCTTAGGGCTCTTTACCGCGTCCTATGATTCACTAAAAACTGAAAAAGGGAAAAATGATTTTCTCTCTTACCTTTGGGAAATAACAGCTTCAGAAGCCAATAGAAGCTGCCCTTGCCAGCAAAAAAGTTACAGTAGAGGCAGCTAAAGTCTACCACTAAGCAGCACAGAAAGGAGCAAGGTGGCGTTGCTCTTGTTCATTGGCCAAGCTGCCTCCCAATTCTGCCTCTCTGGTGATCCCCCACGTACCCCTCTTTCTCCAGATCACCACCCCCACCAACATACAAAAGGCTGAGTGTACACTCCTAGTGCTCACTTAACGCCTATCCCACCTATGGAGATTCCAAGCAGAGAATGAGGGCCACTGCCTCCATCAAACTCCTTTTCTCTTAGATCCAATAAAAACGAAAACTTGAAAGAGAAGGAAATTCTCACACTACCACTGCTACCTCTCGGTCACATAAGCCAGCACGGTGCAATAGAAATACGTGAGGTATGTGTGTACTTTTAATACTTCTAGTAGCCCCATTAGATAAAAAGAAGCAGGTGAAATTCATCTTCATGTATTTTATTTAACCTGATAGATTTAAAATATATCATTTAACACGTAATCAATAACAAAATTATTAATGAGCTATTTTATATTCTTTTTTCATGTTAAATTTTCATTTAACATGAAATTTAAAAGTTCATTTTCCACTTATAGCACATCTCAATTAGGACTAGTCATATTTCTCATGCTCAGTAGCCACATGCGGCTCATGGCTACTGTGCTGGACTGCACTGACAAACATTATTCTCTCTGTTACTGTCTCACAAACACAGGTATCTTTAACCCATCTTCACTGAGTGCGATCAAAAATTATGAGACATAAACAGTGAATTGTGACTTTGCCTCCAAGTGCTTTTAATTTCTGAATAAATCTGATGTATTTTCTCATTTAATTTTCACCATAACCTTGTGAAATAGGTCTCACAGCATTTTAGATGAGTAATAGATCGGCATAACACCATCTCTCTCACTCTCACACACACACACACACACACACACACACACACACACACACACACACACACAGAGCCACATGCACCTGTTATATGCTCTCATTTAGGTATACCCAAGGATCAGAACTTAACTGAAGCCACAGAGCAATACAAAGTCCTAGTGAAAGAAAGCAGCCAAATTCTTGCTTGTTTTACTGCTGCTCAGTCTCACACCATCATTCCAGAAGAATTTACTGCAATAGTCTAAGCGCCTGCAATAATCTAAGCGCCTCCATTTAAAGGGATGTTTATAAACATCAGGCCCTCTTGGGCCTCAAACCAAACTTGGCAGCAGTGCGGGCCACCTGAGTTATACGGGAGGGCTGGTTCAGTCAGTGCCCAACCTGATTCCTGAAAAATCTCTCTGCCTCCAGCTCCCTGGCCAAATGGGAGCCCTCTGTCCTCTCAAGACCATGCAGTTCCTGCCTTCAGGGAGCTAACCAGCTCATAAGAGAGATTAGACATAGAAACAAATAAATCAAATAAATAAAAAGAATTCTGGGATGGCAGGAAAGAGATACCTTCTGAAGGTATTAGAGGAACCTCTATATAAAAGTTTACATTTGGAAAACGAACAGGATTTAAAGACATGAAGTCAGGAAAAGGGGCCCGTGCCAAGCAGAGGTCACTGTGTACTGGAGGGCCTAGATCAGCGAAGGTGCAGGATAAGTTCACAAGGCAGCCTTGCTCAGATGACTGAAGAAGGCGATCATGAAGGAACTGAGTATAAAACAAGGCTGCACCTATAATCCTAGCACTTTGGGAGGCCAAGGTGGGTGGGTTGCCTGAGATTAGGAGTTCAAGACCAACCTGGCCAAAATGGTGAAACTCCGTCTCTGCTAAAAAAAAATACAAAAATTAGCCAGGCGTGGTGGTGGCTGCCTGTAATCCCAGCTACTCAGGAGGCTGAGGCAAGAGAATTGCTTGAACCTGGGAGATGGAGGCTGCAGTGAGCTAAGATCAAGCCACTGCACTCCAGCCTCGGCGACAGAGCAAGACTCTGTCTCAAAATACACACACACAGACACACACACACACACACACACACACACACACACACAGGCAGCAAAGGTGGATATGAGCCATCTTCAGGTGTCTTGGATGTTAACTAAGGACTTGGGATTTATTGGCTAAGAACTAGGCACAAACAGAAAGTTCTAGAGAAGATTTAATACCAACAGAGGAGTACTTTAAAAAGCCAATCTGATAGTGGTGCCAAAAAAATGAAGAAGTAAAAACAGACCAAAAACAAGCAAAGGAACAAATAAGCAATAAAGGAGGTTAACAGGAGATTCCTCCTGAGAACACTGCAGTTCTTGGGGTGATGGGCTGTCACAGCCAAAACTACAGTAGTGGTAGGAAAAGCAATGCTAGGAGAGGGTGAGATTTATAGGATCTGGAAACTAACTGCAAAAGCCAAAAGTGACTCAAGTTTAAAGCCTACATTATTCAAACAATGGAAACAGAAAAAGTGCAAAAAAGAAAGTCAATATAACTGTAAGAGTTTCTCCCCACTTGGGGGCGGGTTGCAGGAGAGATCATGATCTCAAGTCTGACGTACTAATTTCCCTAATAAGGCCTGAATGTGTTCTATGCACCCACTTTAGTTGTCTAAGAGAATGACTGTTGAAAGAAATCCAATAAGCACTTGGCTTTCTAGAACTTGCTTAACCAGTTCATGATAACTTGAACCTGTTGGTCACTTACTTTTTGCAAGCTGGTCTTGGCAATCTGCTCAGCTGTCCTCTGAATGACCTCAGCAGATCTGCTGACCACTATTCACATCTGCCCTGACAACCGAGGGAAGGAAAATTCCAATGTGAAGATGAAACCTTCTGAAGTGAATCTGACTTCTGAAAGGTTCACAGTGTGTCAGGAAGAACTTTAGATCTGAAACTTTTTATGCTTCAACACTTAAAGTGAAAGAAAATGTGTAAGTAAATATCACTGATGGAGCTCCTTGTCAATGATCTCCTAAATTTTCTGAAATCTAGGAGTCAAGATGCCCATTTAGCATTTAATTCTGCATGGTAGAACATGCTACAGAAACTCTGTCACACACATTCGTTGTGGTGGGGCTCCTAAATAACCAAGACATCGTGGAGCCCAAACTGCTTCAAAAAATGGAAAATACCATTTGTATAAACACATTGGGTATCAAAGCTCCTGAACATGTCTTCAGAAGCTCTGAAATTAACACCTTTAGGAAAAGGATCGAATGTGTGTGTACACACACTCAGAGATACATACTTCAGAGCCATCCCCAAAGATGCTATCCTGCACAGACTTTGTCATATCTTCAACAACATGTGGTAATAACATTTTAAAAAATCTTTAAATGTTTAGCTTTTAAAGCATAAATAAGGCCACTTTATTTGGTGAAAAATAGAGGGGTGTTTTAGAAAGCAGAATATAATTGTCCAGGTTGAAATATATCCCAGTCATGGAGTTATAACTTCCTCTCGCAATGGGCGTTGGTCTCCAAAGACGCCTCCCAACAACTCCTCCCTTTTCTATGGGCACATACTCAGGAGGTAGAGTGACTCTACTCCCTCAACTCTAGGCTGGTCTTATGACTTGCTTTGATCAACAGAAGGCAGCAAAAGTGGCTTTCTTGAATTTTCAAGCTCAGGTCCTAAGAGGCCTGGCAGCTTCCACTTCCTCTCTTGGAAGCCAGGCTGAAAAGTTTGGCTACCCAGCTGGAAAGAGTGGCCTTGTGGACAGAAGCCCAGATCCATCTGGGATAGTTGAGTTCAGCTGAGATTCCAGCTGTATGCAGCTGCATGACTGAGACCAGGCGAGAACAGCAGATGAACTCTAGTCATCCCACAGAATCTTGAGAAATAAGCTGGTTATGTTTCAAGGTACCCTGGGGTATTTTACAATAAGAGATCACGGAAACAATGGGTTACAAATGGTTAAAAAGTGGGCCTATTACTATCACTCATCTGCCACCATGTGTGATCATTGTTGGATTTTGAAAACTTCCTCTTGCAAATTAATTTAAGTGAAGAAACACAGACAAGACCTTCCCTCGTCATATTTAAAATGTGGTATTCAGTAATATCTAGAGTACTGGGACTGTCTTGACATTGGATTCTGGTAATTCTTCCCCCAGAGCCCTACAGGGCTAGAAAAAGTATCTCCCTTGATTGGTGACGTTCTCTCCCCATTGTATTCCTGCTTTATTTAACACAATCCCACAAACTTGCTAATATTTATGTTAGAGAGATTAACAAGATGATAGAATGCTGGAGTAAATAAAATTTCAGTGTGGGTGTTGGGAAGATGAAGAAAATTTAGCAGAGGCCTTAACTGACACTTTATGGCATGAACTACATAGAGGCACAGAGACAGCAAGGACCAGGTGGGCTTGGGGTAAACTGATTTTTAGCCCCAATTCTTGACCCTCCCTGCACCTATACCCTTGCTGTAAATGCACTGTGGTCAGAGTATACTTTTTTGCCTAACTTTGGGCTCACTCATGTGACCTGCTTTGGCTAGGGTGTGAGTGACAGTGCGCCAGCTCTGAGTCTAAGGCACCACACGTATCACTTGCACTCTTGCCCTTCTGTGAAAGGAGATCATGCCCCCACTGGCTCGCTGGTCCCTGGGGAAAGATGAGAGATACATAGAGAAGTGCCACCGCAGCTGACCCACCAATTCATAATCAAGAAAGAAACAACTACTTTCGAATGCGACTGAGAGCTTCAGGTGTCTTATAACCAAGTACCCCCATTTTTCTAAGAGAGAGAGTTATTTATTTAATTATTTCTTCTTTTCTCTTTCCTTCTTTTCCTCTGTTCCCATTTCCTATCTAGCTCTTCAGAAATGCAATCATAACCTTTACCTTCCCTTCACCAGACACTCCCTACACTGGAAGCTTATCTAACTATGTGCTTACTTTGAAACTCCAGAGCAGAAACTGTCTCCCACAAGGAGATTGCCTCAAGAGACAACAATCAATTTACAACCTAAAGTATGTCCCTGATGGAAGGCTCTCCCAACTGGAGAGTGTCTTGAGACAAAGACCACTATACAACCTAGCTCTGCTTGCAATGACGCCAGTTCGACCTACAGTAGATTAAGCACCAAAGCGAGTCGCGCAGACCCCCACCTGCTTACTCCCTCCCCTGGATGCCATTCATGCCAAGTCCCCCTTTAAAAGTCCATGCTTTCTGCCCCAAAAGAGAAACAGTACCCTTAAAGGCAGGAGCCTGTACCTCTTCCCCCAAGCTAAGCTGTGGAATAAAGTCACTTGCTTTATGCCAGACCTCGCTCTTGTGAATTAGACTCTGCAAGTCACGAGTGACTGCACCTGAGTTTGTTACAGTCTACAGCAATAGTTGACTAACACAAAGCTCCTTTATCAGATGCTAACATCTGCAAAATACACATGATGCTTTAGAACAATAGAGTCTTCCTGGCTATACAGGTTGTGAACGGATGGTTAAGCAGTCTCATTGCCAAGCAGAATGTAAACACAACATATTGAATATCACCAAATCTTGCTCTGACAATCTAAGGTTATCTTTTTAAAGACTGTCATTTGGTATTCGACGTTCTCCATAATTTAACCCTAACTTAGTTTTCTAGCCAATTCTGTCCCATTTATAGTTTATGTTCCATTCATTAGTTCCATAAATTAGAATATTTATTATTCTTGAATAAGTCTCACATTACCTAGCTGTTCCTTTACCAGTTTAGATTGCGACAGGATTCATTTCTTTCAGTCCTTTAAGGACAGGTTTGGATGTCACCTCTGTGAGAAATCTGCTCTGATTCTGCCGTTTAAAGCAGAGCATCTATCCCCTGACTGTTATCGTGAGGTATGTCATTTCCTCTTAGGGTATTTGGCTTATTCTGCTTCGTAACACTTTCTTATCTTCTTACAAAGTCCTAGATGGCAAGGTTTATGGATTATTTACCTCTGTAATCTCCATGGCATTTAGCAAAAGGCCTTACACATAGGATACAGACCAATCAATACTTTTGTGCCCTCATACTTTAAAGAATGAGGGCTGGCTGCGGTGGTTCACGCCTGTAATCCCCGCCCTTTGGGAGGCCACGGTGGGCAGATTGCTTGAGTCCAGGAGTTTTAGACCAGCCTGGGCAACATGGCAAAACCCCATCTCTATTAAAAATATAAAAAAACATTGCCAGGTGGGAAGGCACATGCCTTTAGTCCCAAAGCTACTCAGGGAGCTGAGGCGAGAGGATCACTTGAGCCCAGGAGGTGAAGGCTGCAGTGAACCCTGATCGCACCACTGTACTCCAGCCTAGGCCACAGAGCGAGACTGTCTCAAAAAAAAAAAAAACAATGGGAGGCTGCTGCAGGGCATCAGGAAACAACATGGAGAAAGAAAGGTAGACTTTGGAGTCTGAGCAATCTGGATTCTAGCACTTCGTAGCTGGGTAATCTTGGACAAGTCCGTCTCTCTGTGCTCAGTTCCCAAGTATGTAAAATTTGCATAGCACATATTTCACAAGATTGTTGTGAAAATTCAACATAAAAATGAATGTAAATGCCTCACAATGTTTGACATGTGGTGGCGGCTCCATAAATGGTAGCTCTATTATAAAAATGATAATGACACAGAACATAAGCTAGAAGTTAAACAAATCCCTGATGTTAAATTATTTTCTCTTAAAAGTTAAGCATTTGAGGGTGATGGTAATGACTCTAGTTCCAATCAACTCTTTCCGTAAAAACTGTGGTTTCAAAGATCTAGACTGTAGTTTTATTAAAATGTTCATATATGTTACTCTTCTTCACAGTTCTCCATGCTATAGGTGGTTACCAGTAGAAGCGAATTTGTTCCAGGCAACTAATGCATCTTCTTGGAACAAAGTGAAACAAAGTCTTCCATCCCAAACACACGAGTCCACTTTCAAGGGAGCATTAGCTCTTTCGTACCATTCCCAATTCTTCACCAGGAGACTAAAACAATCATTACAATGAACCAAAAGCTAGAGATTCTAAAAGTAGTAGAATTATTTGACAGTGACTAAATGATGCAGCTACAGTTATTTACATGTAAACATTATCTCAGTGAGGTTCTACAACATATCTCAATGATGTCCCTTAATGAGTAAGAGTTGAAGTGTTTTTATAAATAAAACTATCATGCAAATGTCAAGTAGTAGGTATTATTGTTAAAATAATTCCACAAAAACTGCTTAATCTGCCTTGTACTAATTGAAATTTTGTTTATATATCCAAATTTCACAATAATCCTCTAAGGGCCAATCTCAAGATCAGGCAAGCATAAAAGCCTCTAAGTGGCCAGGTAATGTCAATGAGCAAACTGAACTTGGTGTGCATGCAGGGAGGAAGCGTTAGCCCGTTCACTGGAGGCCACAGCCTGGCTGCAGGGGCAATTGGTACTCCACCCCCTACTATTGTCTCAAGGAATGAAGACCTATTGTTGCCAGCTCTTTTGAAGAAATTTGGGTTTTATTTGAAATATCCTGATTTTTAAAGGCTGCCTTGCTTTTTATTTTAAAATTCTTTGGGAAGGGGGCAAAAAAATGTATTTGCAGACCAGATGGGGCCATGGTTTGCCAATTTGTGGCCTTTGCACTAGATATCCTAAAGTTATTTTGAGTCAACAGAGAGAGGTTAAAAGATTATTATTGGATTCATTGTATTTTTATTTAAAATCTGAAAATGTATAGTTCACTCTCTATTACGCTTTAAAAAAACACCTCACTCCCTCATTTATAAATCCTCACTCACTCCCCTTTTGGACTTCTGTTTTTAGTCCTATAGTTCTCCTCTACCAGGACACCCCATGGCCACTGTCCCACGTACGAATTTAAATCCGGCTGGTTCTTTGAAGCTTGATTTAAATGCTAGTTCCTGCAAAAAAAAAAAAAAAAAAAAAAAGACCTCCATGTTCCTCCTCAAAGACCACTTTGTATAAATTATGATGTAGATGATCCAAAGTAAAGATTCACACTGATTTCCAGTGGGTCTCATCACCCCTTCACCTCAGATGATATAACCCAATAATCACTGTAATTATTCACTGTCACAAAAGTGAAAGGCTTAGAAGGAATAAGATCTAATGCTCCATAACAGAGTAGGTTGACTAGAGTTAAAAATAATGTACTGTATATTTCCAAATAGCTCAAAGATAGGTTTTGAAATGTTCCCAACACATAGAAACGATAAATGCTCGAGGCGACAGATATCCTACATACCCTGACTTGATCGCTACACATTCTAGGCAGGTAACAAAATATCACAAGCACCCCATAAATATGTACAAATATTATGTATCAATAAAAAAAGTAAAAGGCCTAGAATCAATGGGTCAAGAGTCAAGTTTGATAGGACTCACCGCCAAACACATCTCCATTCTGGTAGTTTTTCCCTTTCTGGGCTTCCTCTTCATTTTGAACAGTGGCAACATGCTTGGCGGAGGCACAGCCCATAGTCTCATTCGGTCAGCTTCAGCCGGGCTGAACTGTAAATCATCTCTACAGACACAGGGACATTTTTTTTTCTTTAAACACAAAGAAAATCCACCTTGCTGCTGAGTTGGTCAAGATGTGTGCACCTGTAAGAAAAGAAAGCTAGATTAGAATGGGCGGTGACTGCAGCAAAACACAAGCCTCAGTATCTTGGTGTGCTGTGGCCTGCAGTGTACTAGAAGTCATACACAGACCCACCCATCGATTGCACTGGTGTTGTGGTGGGCACGGAAGAAACACATGCACCATGGCCCATTCTCACTTGATTTCCCACTCAGAAAGCAAGATGGAAAGGCATGTCCCTATGTAACACATGGCCGAGGAGTGAACTTTTTGAGGAGATACCAAAAATATGTATTTATTCAAATACATATTTGGGCACTACTGCTTGCCACACATACTCTTAAAGTACCTGTAGGTTTACTAATGTTCTGAAATCTCAAACACTGTCGAGGAAGGAGAGCACACTCTTGAGATCCACCTAGTTCAGGAGGCTGGGAAAAGCTCTTCATCTTCCTCATCCTACCCTGCAGGCCAGCCCTCCCAGCTCCTCAAATTTTGCCAGGAAAAGGTAGCCATCCTCCTCAGACTGGAAGATGGCTATTTTATACATTTCTGGTTAAGGCTGTAAATAATTCAGCATTTTACTTTACCTGAGGTGACACTGTTTTGATGACAAAGGAAGGAGATGGAGCAAGGTCTTAAACTTACTTTTGTCCATTTTCTCCTTAGCTAGCCAAATGTTTTAAGGATTGGGCAGAAGATGTCAAATATGAAGAAAAGCAACAAAGCAGTTGTCAAGCTTTTGGAGTAAACTTTGTGCCTCTACTGATCTCTCATAAAGACTTAAAGAGTATTTACAGATACACCGCAAAGGAGATAATCTTCAAGTTGACTTAAGTGACTTTACCTTTCCCTGCCCCACCCAAGGTGGCTGCTCAAATTCTGAGTGTTTGCTATGCTTAACTTGCTCATTTTTGTTTTATTCTTTCATCATCCTAACCCAACCATTCCAGGCCTATGGATGACTTATTCCAGTCTTGTAAATGTTTCCTTTGAAACATCTCTCCTACACATTCCTTTGTTCCCATCCCTCCCATTGTAATACAGGTCCTTACCTCCTCAGAGTCCTGGCAGTACAAAGAAGGCATCAAGCCTCTTTTAATCTTCATCAGCACCCACGTCCCACTGCCCCCCGCCCATGAATAGTGGAAGTGTCTCAAGTTTCACAGATAGTGCTACTATACAGTAGCTATACGCTTTCTCTACCAAGAAGACTAGAGCTCCTAAATCCTCCTTGCTAGAGCACTAAGGACAGCTCTGGATGTAGAAATTTAATCATTTAAACCATAAAATCTCAGCAAAGAGAATTTTTCAAATTAGCATAATCAATCTAATAAACAAACTTAGATATAAAGGCAGTGATCTTAAATTAACCCAAGCAAATACAAATTGCAGTAAATACTGGCAATGACTGTAACATTAGTCATGTCTCATATAATTCTTCAAACTATTCTCTATCACTGGTTGTATTAAATTATTATTAGGAAGTGTAGAGTTTGTTGGTAAAGTTCTACAAACCAGGAAGATTTTTCTCCTAGATGACTAATGCTTATATCCTCCCCATACTTGATGTAACTTCATGTTAACAGGTCTTCATCTCAAAACTATATGAAATCCAGGCCTGCGGACGTGCACACACACACACACACACACACACACACACACATCCTATTCCATTACTTAGCAGTAATGTCTTCAAGGCTACAGTATTTCTATTTGATGATCTAGTCATACTGGTATATACAGCTCAGGGGCCTTATGGAGAAGAGATGCTGATATTTTAAAAATTGTACGCAATACAGTGTAATACGAGCTCTGATTAAAGTTTCACAGGAATCTATGGCGACGCAGAATTCAAAAAAGCAGATTAGATTATGACTGGGCAGAGGAAGGAAGTAGTATTTTTCTAGGGTATCAAAGGTTTGGGAGAAATTTACCAGGCTGAAAGGATGGTAGCATTATTCAGTTGCAAGGAACAGCCTGGGCTAAGACACTAGAATGTGGAAGAGCATGGCACATTTGCGTGTGTTCATTTCAGAGGGGTCAGGTGGGGATGGGGGGCAGGGCAGAGGACTGGACTGCTGATACTTCGTGAAGGGCCTGCAGAAGGACTTGCTACCTTCATCCAACCAAATAAACTATGGGATGTCATAAGACCACAGGCAGTCTTTCTGATCCAACTTAGAGCACACTGTGAGAAAATATTAAATTAGTTGTGTAGAGGTCCATTCTGTCAACCTGTCATAGTTTTTGAAGAAACATCAATGAAATATTAGACAAGAGGGAGAGGACAAGGGGTTCAGCTGTAAAGGTGGGAGAAGACAAGAGTCCCCTCTGTAACCCGGAGGCTGCTGTGAATTGCTGATTTTGTTGCTGCGGCCAATGCTGTTGCTGCTTCTGCTTTTGCTGTTGTTGTTATTGCTGCTGCTACTGCTGCTGTTTTGGATTCCCAGCCAGCACCTTGTCAGGGGCAGCATCCATCCCGCTGTTTCCTCATCCCCAGCATCATCATGCAAGGTAACAGGTGTGGGCTCCCAGACATGATTCCTTACTGTTCAAAAAGGAAGTGTGGTAAAACCACTTCACACTTACACATACGCAGGAGAGATCGAAGTGAGAAGGGGAACCTACGTGGCTTCCCTGCCACCTTTTCAGAATAAATTAAGTAAAAACAGGAGAGAGGGGGCAATCCTAACAGAATCAGAGTACACTGAGAAGTAAGAGACAACTCAACAATAATGCTCTTTGAGAGTCCTCTCGCTTTTCCAATTTCATGTCTACAGCCTCTTATGCTATCCAAGAAGCAATGGGAAGAACTGAAGACATGACTTATCTTTTGCTACTCCTGAAAGCAGTTACTGGTGTTTCTTCTGTGCTTTAAAAGTTGTGTTTGCATTAAAAAATTTTATTTGAATTTTAAAGGTGGAAATTATTTGAAATCAAATACACTGCAGAAGGCTAACAAAAATAAGATACAAAAGAATGGCTCTGTTTTTTTAAAAGAATGTCTCTGTTATTCAAGCATTGGGGTGAGGGGTAGGTTAACAAGTAGATTTGACATGATTTACACCCAATTCAAATGATGACTCAAGAAATTTCAATTTAATTACACATATTTTAAAGCACTATAGCTCAATATGAGTTCTCACCAAATTATAAATAGGTATAGATTTTGTTTCTGAAACATACGTGCTATATCATTTTACAGCAGCAATTCAAATTTAAGAGTGATGTTTTCAAGTTTCAGGACCTCATGAGGAATGTATTTTAGTAATTTACCCATTTGAAGGTGATAATTATGAAGTCATTTGAGGGGCAAAAGATCTCTAATTCACAAAGTTAATCATAGATCACTGAAGAAAGTTTTTTACTATGTCATTTGGATTCTGCACATAAACACTTGTCCAATTATTCATTCATTTAATCAACAGATTTTGGTTTTAAAATAGTAAGTGGCAGATATGTGTTTGGTAGGTATTGTGCATATAGTGGCAAACAAGGCAAGATGTTTTTCTTCTCTATCCCTATAGAACAAGAATGATCAGAGACGGAGATAATTAGAAAGACCAGTTTTGCAGCAATAACATGCAGCTATTGCAGTTTAAATACAGGATGACAAGAGAGTTCACCTCACAGGCATTTGACTCAGCTTTGGAATGGAGCATGTCAAGAAATGTCAGGTTAGAGACCTGACCAGAGCTAAAGAAACAGGATTAAAATATCCCTGATTTGTATCTCTTTTATAGCCTGATGTAATGTCAAGGTTTCATTTCTACTGAAAATTCTTTCACTTAATCTCAATCCAACTGAGACTTCATGTTGAGCAGACCTTCAAAAACATATCCCTAAAGACTGCTAGAATCATCTGCTCAAAAGACGTTCCCTTCAGTTTATACTATCCTTCACATAAACTCCAGTGTTTTTTTTTTAAGCTTCCATTTTTTCATTAGCTTTACTCAGCTTTTCTCTCCCAACGTCACATGCTCTATTGTTTACCTTCCTGAAACCACAGCACTTAGAGAGAGGTAAGTCTGACGGTGCAAACAAGCATGCAGAGACCACGACCTGGAGCAGCTCTGAGACTTTTGTTGTCACATGTTGTTATTACCAGCATGTTACTTCTGAAGCCACAGATCACAGTGTGAGAATTAAATCGAAGCATCCCTTTGATATTTGATGGAATCGTCTAAAACTAAGTCCCATTGAGGATAATTTTTCTTTAATCTAAATGATCTATATCATAGGATTATCAGGTGCCTCTAAAAGCATGAGGTCCAATTAACTGCCCCATGGCTTTGCGTAAACCCCTCCCCAAATGGTTATAGGTCTACGTTATCTTGCCTTATGTAATTAGAAGTGCAATCCATGATACCATGAGCTAGCCTAATTGAATGCCGTCTTTACAGGACACTTTTCCCGCTTTTGATAAAATAATCAACAAATCTGTAAGCCCAATTGAAATTTTTTTAAAAATGTAAAAAATGTATAACCATGCATGTTTATCCTTCCTCTCCTTACACTGTACCTCAAGGCGCTTCAGATATCAGAAGGGAAACTACTGCTCCAGAGCACTTCATGTGACAACATGAGGAAGTTGTCTCCATGCAAGTAGGTTCACTACTTTTGTATGAATACATATCACATATTACACACATGCAATACCTTTGTCCTTTTATAAGGAAAGATTATAATAGTTCTTTTCATTACCTTAGTTTTTTATAACTAGAAACAAGGTTTCATCAAAAAAATCCTACTTTTATAAAATTGGGAAGGAATAAAAAAAGCAAAATCTGTTTTTAAGAAAAATCAGAGATATTTTAACTTTTTTAAAAAAAAGGCTATAGGAAAATATTTCTATTTACATAACATTATGCGTAATTCACTTTCCACTAATTAGTCATGGACTTTTTCATTTTGGATACAAAAGGCAAAAATACTGTAGATAAATTCCCTGTCAAGAAAGACACTTCTAAAATATGCATTAAAAGTGATACATTCCATAAAGAAATTCTAGGCTAAAAAGAACATGAGTCTTGGAGGACTGGAGAGAAATCAAATTCTGATTGCAACGGGCACACAGAGAGCTATGAAGTCAGCAGTTAAGCAAAGAATACAGCCACATTATTAATAGATCAGGAGCAAAGTGCCCCCTTTCTTCTTCTGATTAAAAAGGCAAATCGAGACAAGGCAACATCTAAAAACTCCTTTCTTTTATTGAAGAAACAGCTAACATCTAAGCTCCATAAAGGAAAAAAATCTCTCTCTCTCTCTCTCTCTCTCTCTCTCTCTCTCTATATATATATATATATATATATGTGTGTGTGTGTGTGTGTGTGTGTGTGTATACATACATATATATACACACACACACATATATATATACACACACACACATATACATATATAAAACTAATCAGTCTATTTGCCCATCTGCTCAGCTTCACTATAATGAGTGTTAATACAGCAGCCCACTGAGCGGGAAGAAGAAAGGCAACTTAAAAGTGATTTCTAATCTTGAAGCTTTGGTATCCTTGGGCTACTGTTAACACCATTTCACATTTCATTGTGAATGTTAAAAATAATACATAAAGAGATGTCACATTTGACATGAGAATAATCTAGAAAAGTCATGCCTTTCATTACCCCGCAATCGCTGGCATCACAGAACACACTGATTCCTCGACTCACACTCGTCTGACGGCATGACAATCGACAATACGCTATTAACTCCAAAGATACGAGGATTTTGGCTTCTGCCTTCTTTATGGGAAAACTCTCATGTCCGCATATAGTAATTCTACAGAGGTGTCTCTCAGAAATGTAACCACAATAAGTGCTTATGCAATAGGACACATTTCTGCTGGATTCAGGCAGTAAGGTGTGAGGCCAAGAAGAAGACGTGGCAAGTGGAAAGAGTGTTGAAGAGGGCATGAGAAGCCCGAGCTCTGGTCCCAGCTGCCACACACCTGCCTCAGGACCACGGCTGGGCTTCATGTGTCTCAGTCTCTTTCTTAGACTCTATGATCTACTTCAACATATGTCCAAGTAATGACATGAAGGATGAAATGACCACTTAAAGAAAAGCTATGTCTTACCACATTCAATTTATTCGCGCTCTTTGTTTTTGGTACTAACTCAATTAGGACATACTTGCAAGTCTGAAACCTCAAAATTTTCAGGAGGCCCTATAAGGTCTAAAGATGATCACCAAGGATGTTTTGGCCTAATAGTGTTGATTTCAATTGTGTATTTGCTGGAAAAATAAACACAAGTTAGCTCCCCTATTTCTTCTTCTTTTTTTTTTTTTTTGAGACGGAGTCTCGTTCTATCACCCAAGCTGGAGTGCAGTGGCAGGATCTCAGCTCACTGCAAGCTCCGCCTCCCGGGTTTACGCCATTCTCCTGCCTCAGCCTCCAGAGTAGCTGGGACTACAGGCGCCCGCCACCTCGCCCGGCTAGTTTTTTTTTTTTGTACTTTTTTTTTTTTTTTGAGACGGAGTCTTGCTCTGTCGCCCAGGCTGGGGTGCAGTGGCCGGATCTCAGCTCACTGCAAGCTCCACCTCCCGGGTTTACACCATTCTCCTGCCTCAGCCTCCTGAGTAGCTGGGACTACAGGCGCCCGCCACCTCGCCCGGCTAGTTTTTTGTATTTTTTAGTAGAGATGGGGTTTCACCGTGTTAGCCAGGATGGTCTCGATCTCCTGACCTCGTGATCCACCCGTCTCGGCCTCCCAAAGTGCTGGGATTACAGGCTTGAGCCACCGCGCCCGGCCTTTTTTTTGTACTTTTTAGTAGAGATGGGGTTTCACCGTGTTAGCCAGGATGGTCTCGATCTCCTGACCTCGTGATCCGCCCATCTCGGCCTCCCAAAGTGCTGGGATTATAGGCTTGAGCCACCGCGCCCGGCCTCTATCTTGCCTTTAATGAATGAAATTAATTTTAACAGTGTTTCTTATAGGGAGATGATTAGAAAAAGTTGGTGCAATAATTGTTCTTCAGCTAAGGATTTAATAGTGTTGCACCTTTCTCCTGCACCAGAAAACTCCTCTGTGTTACCTGTGTATGTTCACATGAGCTCATGCATGGCTGACAAGGCAAGAGAAGAAAACACCAGCTCCTGATTAAAGTCACACGTTCACAGCTGTGTGGACCCACGCAGAAGACTTACGCTGCTTCTAGATTTGCTCCTCAGTGGTCAAGGGCAATGGCAGATATTCCTGGACACTGAGTTCTCTTTCTTGTTCCTTTTATTTTGTTTTGTTTTGAGAAAGAGTCTTACTCTGTTGCCCAGGCTGGAGTGCAGTGGCATATCTCGGTTCACTGCAACTCCACCTCCTGGATTCAAGTAAACCTCCATAGTAGCTGGGATTACAAGTGCATACCACCATGCCCGGATCATTTTTGTATTTTTAGCAGAGATGGGATTTCGCCATGTTGGCCAGGCTGCTCTCGAACTCCTAAACTCAAGTGATCTTCCCGTCTTGGCCTCCCAAAGTGCTGGGATTTCAGGCATGAGGCACAACACCTGGCCCTCTTCTTCTACTTCTAAGACCCAGATAATTTGCAGGAGGTCTTTAGTTTGTGTCATGGGGGACCTCTGCACCACTGCTTTTCCAGAAAGACATCTGTGACTAGAATTTCTTGACAGATATGTTGCTGGTTCCCCGTCACTTAGGACAAAGCCATGTGATTTCCTTGTTAGTATCTTAAAATTAATAATAGCAGCACCTGTTTTCCCTCTTTTTTTTTTTTTTTGGACTGTTTTGAAAATCTAAGTAGATAAGAAAATGCTTTGAATAAACACTTATATAGCAAGGTAATATTCTGTGTGTACTCTGTGACGCCAGGTGGACGACACTTGTAGTCAGATGTGGGGCTTTTCATGAGCACTGGGTGAAATCAGCTTGCCCAGAGGGCCCCGATAGCAGGCAACTTTGCTGACCTAACCCAAGCACACTCAGACTACCAATGACAGAGAAAAGGAGAGAAAACAGATGGAAAGGGAGAGATTTTTTTTAAATTAATAAATAAATAAATAAATAAAAACACACAAAAGTGAATGTAGAATAAGTCAAATTACTAAAAGACTATAAGTCGTGATCCTTCAGGAATAGCCACGGAAGAACATCCTAGGCACTCCACATGTTGAAACACAGTGTAAGAAACAGACAGGATTCCTGCCCTTGGAGGACCAGCATCCAGCCAGGGCTAAGAGATCATAAACATAATAAAGTAAAATAAAACCCCAAGGACTAATGTACATTGCAAGGAAACAAAGGATCAGAGATGCTCGTGAGAGTCAGAAGATATTTCAAGCTAATTAAATTAGTGCTTGCCCCAGCTTTATTTTATGCACCAAGGGATGCAGGATCATACAGCAAAATGTGCAACTCTTAGCAGACCCTCCGTAAGTATTTGCTGATGGAGAGGATAGTAAAACAGATGTCCTATCAGTCTGAGCTGCTGATCCTCCCTAACACCATAAACTACAGCAGAGATCTGCAGCTGGATTAATCTCAGAAACCTGCAGTTTACTTTCATGGTGCCAGATGACAAAAAAGAGTTAATGCCACTGATCCCTTGGCCCATACACACATCTGAAAAGCACAATGTGTTTTCATCATTGAATTGCAAAGCCTCAATTTCTACACAAATCCAGTATATTCCACATATTAATCCAGTTCAATCCCTTAGTTTACTGCTAGCATGACTTGTATCTCAGCCTGAAGCTGGTTACTGAGGTAGATGTAAGGAAATACAACAAACACACGAAAGATCATTAATTTTCTAAGCTAATCATTAGAAGCAAATGTGAGAATAGTTTTTGTTTTTTTTTGTTCATTTGTTTTGTTTTGTTTTGTTTTTATCACAGAGTCTCATTCTGTCACCTAGGCTGGAATGCAGTGGCGCGATCTCGGCTCACTGCAACCTCCGCCTACTGGGTTCAAGCGATTCTCGTGCCTCAGCCTCCTGAGTAGCTGGACTACAGGCGCGGGCCACCATGCCTGGCTGATTTTTTTGTGTGTGTGTATTTTTAGTAGAGACAGGGTTTCACCATGTTGGCCACACTAGTTTCAAACTCTTGACCTCAGGTGATCCACCCGTTTCAGCCTGCCAAAGTGCTGGGACTACAGGCATGAGCCACCGAGCCTGTCCTTTTTGTTTGTTTTGTTTTGCTTTGTTTTTGAGATGGGGTCTTGCTGTGTTGCCCAGGCTGGAGTGCAGTGGCACAATCTTGGCTCACTGCACCTCTGCCTCCTGAGTTCAAGCAATTCTCCTGCCTCAGCCTCCTGAGTAGCTGGGATTACATGCGTGTGCCACCACACCAGGCTATTTTTTGTGTTTTTAGTAGAGATGGGGTTTCGCCATGTTGTCCAGGCTAGTCTTGAACTCCTGACCTCAGGTGATCCGCCTGCCTCAGCCTTCCAAAGTGCTGGGATTACAAGCATGAGTCACCATGCCGACCAATAATCATTTTTTTAAAAAAACAAAAAGCCTATTCATATTTTGAGTACTTGATTTGGTACTGATATTTGAGTACAAATATATTTAATATTCTTGGAATTGTCAATCATTTTAATAAAGTAATGTACTACTATAATACTTTGAAAAGATCTGAATCCTACAAATTGAAAAACTGTTTCCCTTAAAATCTAAATACATATGCCTTTTCCCTTCCAAAATAACCTCCTTCCTCCTTTTTTCCCCCTCCTTAATAAAATAAATAAAATTATCCACGAGAGACTGATGTAAACTGTGACCTAAAATTCTTGTCTCCTTGTGCTCTGCCTCAGGCCACATTATTTCAGGTCTGAAGAGAGTCTGAGATGATCCAATGATTCAGAAAATCTGCTTATACACTGCTAGCCAGAGAACTGCTCATGGAAATAAGCATCTCTAGAGGAAAGCCTTGACTATCCGAAAGTCTTCCTTCTGGAACTGTCAAGCTCTGTCTAGAACAGCTCAAGATTGGGAAGTTCCCTGAAAACAAAGAAAGTAAACATAAAACCCTCGTTTTTGGCGGAAGGACTAGTCTCATTCTCTTTCTCTCTCTCAATCTCTCTGTCTGTCTGTCTCTCTCTCTTACACACACACACACACACACACACACACACACACACAACCATAAAAGTTCTAAAGATGAAAACTACAACAGAGAATACCCAGTATTTTGTGATTTTTGTGACTCTGGGCAAATTTTGTATCTCTGGGCAAATTACTTACTTCACAGTGCCTTGGGTACTCGTTTATAAAATGATATATGACCTCATGAATTTTGAGAAGGGCAGATGAGATGATCTATGTAAAGTGTTTAGGACAGCACCTGGCACATAGTAAGCAATCAGTAATAGATAGTATTGTCATTACCATCACTGTCATCATTATTATGTGATGGAATGGTGATGAACTCTTAAGATGAGAGGGGCAGGGGTAAGAGACACTAGAAAGAAGAGATGGGAAAGAAAGATGAGAGGTTAATTTTGGCAGCTTGGTGGTTTTTAGGAATTGTATCAAACGTAAACAGGCAGACTGGATGCAGACAGAAAGCAGGAGACAGCAGTTCTGCAGCAGGAGAAGTACATGCTCCCTTTACAGCAGCCCTGAGCAGTGCCAAAGGTTTCTCCTGTGCTGGGGCAGGAAGGTCAGCCTCTGTGTGCCATATCCAAGGGCTCTAAAGCAAAAGGCTATGTAAAGACAAGTCAAGGTCAGCGAGCTCTCTCCTGCTTCATCACAGCCTCAATGAGCATGTAGCTCACATCTTCAAACTATCATATTTTATGTGTCTGTCTCCTTCCCCAGGCAGGTTTCCAAGGCCACGACCATCTCCTCATCATTCCTTTCTGTATTCCCTCCAGCGCAATGTCAAGCTCACAGTAGGTTTGCAATAAATGAACGAATGAATTTTCTTAGAAACTCCTTTTCACGAAGAGATGTGACAGCTTTTAAGGAAGGGAGTACCCATCTCAGCCCCATGTCCTGGGTCACCTGCATGGACAACGACTTCTTTAGTTCATCACCAACAACTAAATTTAAAAATGTTTATCTGGGCCATCATAGAGAATCTTAAATTATGTTTAGTATATACTCCCTAAAAAGACAGAAAAGGAGTAAAATGTAGTTTCATACCAGTATAATGGAATTTTGAAAGCTGTTTGCACTTGTATGATTGGCCCTAATCCGCCCCCCAAAATTGTGCTATTTATTTGTTTCAACAATCACTTTTGGGGAACCTGCTTAGTCTTCAACATTCCACTAGGGACCAGAGATTCCAAAATGGGTAAGACAACTAGACTCTAACGTCCATTTCCTCACTTTCAAATAGAATCTAGGGATATTTACTGGTACCTCTAATCTTGCCCGTCTGGAAAAAAATCAAGGATTTTGTTTGCTTGTATGTTTTTGCTTAAACTTAAATCTTTGATTAGTTTGCCATAACAAAGAAGTATTTAAGGGTGATGTCCTTAGATGGCCAAACAAATTGAAATTATAAATATTATTCTCAGGTACCACAAATCAATCCCCTTTTAACCTACCACATTTAAGAAAAAGGCACCTCAGTTCTCATATTGCTCTCAAGAAATGCACAAGACTTTTGGGAACTTCATTGATTTTGTAGCACTTGGCCAAAAACACATTCTGTGCAATCATCACTAAAGGAAAACAAAAAACAGGTAACTGAGAGAAGAGACCCAGGAGGGCAATGCAAAGTCAGTTGAGTGACGGCCTCTCCCTTCTCATGTACCAGGATTCTACTGTCCTTGACGAGTTTGCTCGTTACTCTGGACTGAAGAGTCTTTCCACCACACCTACCATCATTTCTGGGATGTTTAATGCGGTTTGAGATAACAAAACATAAAAGTGAGGGCAAGATACTCTTCCTTAACCTTGATGCCCTTCTTCTGCCACTGAAAAACTATTAAAGAACACATAGGGTTACAGGTTATGAGCTATTAAGGACCTCACAAATGACCTTTACCAGAAATGTAGCCTATTCTAAAATAATTATTTTAAATTAGCCAATGTTCTCCATGTGAAATAGCATCATTAGTGAACACAGTGTTCTTTCCTACAGCAAAAGGTACTTAGAGAAACAGACCACAGTGACAAGCTCAGAAGCAGACAACACAGGCATGAAGAACATGCCTGAGGCCAACCACCAGGAGACGGCAGTGCAGCGTCAAGATGCATCAGCCAGCACCTCGTGGTGTTAACTAACACTCTCCAGCACATCACATCTACATCTAGTCTGAGACATAAAATTTGAAGTTTTTACCTGAATAGAGCACTAAAGGTATGACTTGATGACACACTCTTTTATCAGAAAAAAGTATAACAGCATTAGGATAAATTGAGGATCTGACCACATTCTACTCTAAGGAGGCCTTTGCCCCAGCGCTGTGTCTCTGTGAGCCCTCCAGTGGGTGGCCCAGCTGTGGTGGTTGCATTCCTGCATATGACAAAGTTACAGCTGGCAAACTGCTTATTTTTCCTGAATCTGGGATGATATCCCATCACCTCTATTACATCACTGTCATTACCACCCCAGGAACAGGCCAATAGAAACAAAAGACATGCATTTTCTAATTCCAAGATCTCTCTGAAAATTTAAAAGAATTTTTAGAACCTAAATTAAAATCTAAATTGGTAGGTTATTTTCTGGACCAAGCCCCAAAACCTCTTACTTATTATTAATCAGCTTTTTCTATGCCCAGATTTTTATTTGTTTTATGCTTTTTTGAAAGAGAAAAAAACTCACATAGTCATGTCCAATGGAAATCAGGATGATCCTACTGGCAGTTTTCAATGCATCAGAATATGATTAAAAATTTCAGTAAAAAATTTTACTTCTCATAAATTATCACATTAATTTTCTAAGAGAAAGACAAATTAGCATTCTTAAAGCACAAATTCTGTTGGGTCCTTCCTCTGGTCCCAAATCCTCCATGACTCACTAATGCCTTTAGGGTAAAGTCCAAGATATACCTGGATTTTCAAGCTAGACATGATTGAGGTCAAGGTTCCTAATTTTACAAATTAGAAAACTGACTGGGCATGGTGCCTCACTCCTGTAATCCCAACACTTTGGGAGGCTGAAGCGGGAGGGTCACTTGAGGCCAGGAGTTCTTGATCAGCCTGGGCAACATGGCAAGATCCCTTCTCTCTTTAAAAGAGAGAGAGAGAGAGAGAGACAGAGAGACAGACAGAGACAGAGACAGAGAGAGAAAGAGAGAGAAAACTGAGGCAAAGTTTAGGTAACTTACTAGGGGTCCCCCAGGACCCAGCCCTGTTGACCTCCTGTTGCCTCTTCCTACTGCTCCAGGTAGCTAAGCAACCTCTTCAACACATCAGGTGGGTCTCAAAAACCACCGCTCTTCCTCAATACTCTGCTCATAGTGCCACTTCTCCATTTCTGCTTAAGCTATATTTTTCCAGGAGGAAGGCTATACACCATTCCATGCCTTCCTTCAATTTGCTCTCTTTCCTAAACTCTTACTATGAGAGTCAACTATTTCAAATTTCTTAAACATCTCTCTCTAAATAGATACTAAGTGCTTTGAGGGCAGAAACCATCTCCTGTATTTGTCTCTCTTGCTATGCTGGGTGCCCTGTCAGGCAGTGAGCAGAAACTCAACAAATCCTCTTGAAAATGGTGAGCAGGGGGCTGTCTTTTTCTTCTGCATCTGCCACCTGCAGGTGGCATGTGCCAACACCCTGCCTAGAAGCCTCTCCTTTCACCTTTGCCTTAATAACTTAAGGTCTAGGTAAGCTGTTCTTCCCAAAAAGTCCCAGCACACCCCATAATTAACCCATATCATAGTGCAGGATATTTTTACTTCCTAATTACCTGTCTACTGGGTACGTAAGTAAGGAATGCAAACTCCTTGAGAGGCACAGACATATGTTTCTTGTCCCCTGTGGTATATCACCAGCTACTAACAGGGCTTAGCTCAGAACATGTGCTCAATAAATAAAAAATAAATAAATGCCTCCAAAAGAAAGTTTTAACCCCTTCTCATGGAATTCAAGGCTTTCCATCCATATTTCCAATCCCATCTAGCTTTCTATAGGCATCTTGCTCCAGCCAGTCTGGTCTCCAGCTACTAACCCCACTACGTACTTTCCTGTTCTCTGCTTAGTCTTCCCCTTAAATAGAAAGCCCTCCCCATTAATCTCTGTCTGTTATTCAAATTCTACCCAACCTTCAAGGTCCAGAACAAGTCCTATCATCTCTAAGAAATCTTGCTCCAGGCACTCAGATCTTCCCCTCCTCTAACGTCATCTGTGTGTGTCTATGTGGGCCATTCCTCACCTATCCATGTTGCTACATGTCTATAATTGTCTGCAGTTATTTTCCCATCTCAGTCCAACCTGGCCCACAGGGAGTCCTCTTCCCTCTGAAGTTAGCATTTACCTCTAATTTAGGAAATAATTCTATATACAGCCTTGGGACATCTTCACAGTTGTTCTATATTGTTAACTTGTATACATTGTCATTTATAAACTTTTTAAGGCAAGTCATAGGATTGATGTCTTTGATTCTATTCAATTCTTTGCACAAAGTAGGAGATTAATAAACATTTCTCACCTGACATGTTGGTTAGAAAGCAAAAGTATGTAAGATGAGAAACCTACATAAATTAGTAAAAAAAATAAAAAAAATTAAAAAAACTTTTACTAAAAGTGCAGCTGAAAATTTCTAATTATTAGAGGCTGTATAAAAAGGTCAAATGTTGAGAGTATAATTACACAAAGTAGTAATTATTCTCTGAATAAAGGTTATTTTTAAATAGAAACTTCTGTCCATATGATATAAAATTATGAATAGAAGAGGAAATTTAGTAGAAAAGGAGTAAAAAGGCAAAGAAAGAAAAAGATATACCCTAGACTGACATCTCAAGCCCTACCCCGAGATCACGAGGATTGGTCTGCAGCATCCACAACTGCATCAGTTGACTTTTATTTCAAGTCTAAGTCATGGCTGAGCTACTGCCATGGCTCTACAAAGGCTTGACCAACAACTATCTGCACATGAACACTATAATTCTTCTTCTTCTTCTTCTTCTTATTTATTTATTTTTTTTTTTTGAGACAGAGTCTCGCTCCTGTTGCCCAGGCCAGAGTGCAATGGCATGATCTTGGCTCACTGCAACCTCCGCCTCCCAGGTTCAAGTGATTCTCCTGCCTCAGCCTCCCAAGTAAATGGGATTACAGGCGCCTGCCACCACGCCCAGCTAATTTTTGTATTTTTAGTAGAGATGGGGTTTCGTCGTGTTGGCCAGGCTGGTCTCGAACTCCTGACCTCAGGCGATTCGCCCACCTCAGCCTCCCAAAGTGCTGGGATTACAGGCGTGAGCCACCGCACCCGGCTGAACACTATAATTCTTCTGATGTTGGACGAACAGGACTGGGGAATCAATCTCTTTTACCTGGTTTGTAATAAACATTTTCTTACAATTACTTTTTGATGCACTGTATCTAACTATTTAGTTTTATTTATTTTATATTTCCCTGGATTCCCCCCCCCCAAAATATGAATAGCAGCTGCTTTCGACCATAAATAACAATTTGAGAACACAAATACTCTGTTCAAGGTTCAGTAATTCAGGGTTCAGTAACCTAGCAACAGAATGTCAAGAGACCTCCTAATCTGTGCCCTCAATAGCCAAATACCTACATACCTCCAAGACATGGGCCTGTAGATCTGCTACTCAAGCCAGGTTTGGCTCATTACAAATAGAAATTGGCCAATGAGGAAAAAAAAATCACAAAACGCTGGAGCCTTTTTGCCAAGTTTCAAGAACCTGAGTGTCACGGGATATGAAGAGGAAGTATACTTGAAACCAGAGGCCACAAAGTTGCCAGTTAGGCTTTCGTCTTGGGAAAACCCAAATTAGCCAGCATCTTTAACCCTTCTAACAACTAATGCCGAACATATGTTTTGTATGCCCTAGGCTGAATACACATTTTTAATGGAAATGAAAAAATGTATTCATTACTAGGTATGTTCCATCAAATGAGGAAGGCAGGAAGAAAGAAGGTGACACTTCGGTGTTTTGTTAACAAATTAACAAAAGGTGAATCCTCATCTCCAAGGCATATTATAAGGAATAAAAAAAAGACCCATGTCCTCCTCCCTATTATTTAATTTTGTTTGGTTTATCAGCTCATCCATCTCACTATAATGGACTCTGGTTTCTAATGGACATTTATAGCTAAGGGTCCTTCATTTTTTAAAAGAATATAGATATTTTACTGGTTTTCCTTCTCTACCCAATGGTGAAGGGCAGGACATAGCAAAGCAGCATAACAATTTTTTTTTTTTTTAAATCAACCATTCCAGCAGTGGCAAAAAAAATGAAACGTGGGAGGCTGTTTATTTGTACGTCAAAGAGAAAGTGAAATTCTCTATAGGGTGACATGATCATTTGTTTTCCCCAATGAAGCAAACAAATCAAATCGGAATAAAACAGGAGCCTACTCTCCATCATTCATGGTGTAATGAGTTCTTGCTAGATTAACCATTTTTCTTCCTTGTTATACTCATCCCCAAAAAAACAGATACACAATGACATCAACAAAACAGCTAAAGGTCATCAATCTACAAGACAGGAAATGCAGCAGCCAGACTTGGATCCTTTCTAAACATTAGCTGACTCCCGGCCAGTGGCTCTGGTTCTGTAGTACAGGAAATGGGCTCACTGATAAGACACATCTTTTGGAGGCAGCAATGATCAGGAGCAGATTTATCAGTTGCAGTGTCCTAGGACATGGAGATCCCTAACCTGCCAAGGCTCTCAACATCAGGTGGCTGCCTATTTGGTATGCTTAAAACCAAAAATCTTGGACTCGTTGTATTTTGTGGTACTTCCCCCTCCAACTCAAGCACCCATTACTATAAGCTGAAAGCTGAACACCAACAACATTCTGTCAAGAAGACCAAAGACAGAGTGTGTGGAAGCATTGAGGAGCCCTGTTCTACTGGCATGAGACCAGTCCATTGAATGGACTAGGCCAACACACTACACAGAAGGAACGGGCCAGTTCAAAGCCTGGTTGGCTGAGACTCTGAGGTCCTAAGCAAGACTCAAGGGGTGTTCCTGGGTCCCAGGAGTGAGGTAAGGTGCTGATACTGACAATACTGCCTCCAGCAGTGGTGCTTAGAGTTGAAGATGATGGCAGGTATACACGCCACATTTTCTCCATAGCTAGAGGCAAGAAAGGACACTTGTCCTCAACATCAAACAGTGATGGAAAGCTACAGAATTCAGAGCATCTGCAGGTGAAAAACAACTGTACCACAGGTGAAAAACAACTGTCACTTTATCATTTGCCTTTCACACACATTGGCTGTGTCTTATCTAGACTACTTAGAAGATACTAGGGAGGCCAAGGCCGGAGGACTGATTGAACCCAGGAGTTTGAGACCAGCCTGGGCAACATAGTGAGACTCCATTTCTTAAAAAAAAAAAAAAAAAGGAAGAAGAGAAAAAAAAGAAAGAAGAAAGAAAAAGAAAAAGAAGACGACGACGACACCACCACCACCAACAGCCCAACTCCAGATGCTTATCAAATCAATCCATGTACCATGGATACCTAGTAGGCATGTACCATGCCCTAGTGAAGAGAAGCACTACCTTAGAAAAGAGATAGTCACCCCATTTTTATTCCCTCCGCTTGAGAGTAGAAATGTTTTAGTAAACAGAAAAATCTATGTGTATTGATGTATGTTCAATGCTATTTATAACATCTCCAGCCTTAGTACTTCTTGTTACTACATAAACAACTCAACTTCTATTGAATGTCTACTGAAGCTGCATCTTATTTGTGTTGTAAACATTCATACAGGAATGACCTTCTCCTGACAATGGGAGCAGTTGCTCAAATGAGCAGGGCAAACAATGGGATTTGGGGGATTTACTAAATGGCTTTCCTCCTACCTCTTGCTGTTCCCAGCCCCCACTAAACTATTTCAGTCACCACCTACTAACAGGATTTTGAATTAAATCTGTGGCTAAATGTCTACAGAAAAACAGTGATGATTTCCAATCTGCCACGGAGGAAGTGTGTGTTTCTCCCAGGGCGCTTGTTGGCTCAGCTAACCTTGGTGTGGAAGGAGCCCGTGTATGGAGTCCCTGTGGGGAAGACCCTGAAGAACAAGAGCTAGAGAGAAGTGGAGTGAAGGGAAATGGAGTGCTGAGCAGCTGTGGGAGGCTAAGGAAACTGGAAGCGGCCAGAGGAAAAGTGGGAGAAATAAAAACGGAAGCAAAGTGCATGGATGGATGCAAAAGCTTTTTGGGACGCCCTCCCTGCTAGCTCTACTCAACCTCTTGCCTCAGCTCAAAGCACCTGGTTTCTAGGAAGCCTCTGTGGTCCATGTCCCTCCCAGGGCTCGCAGCTCTTTCCTGCACTTCCTACATCCTATCCTTACTGTCCTTTCATGTGTCTTCTTTCCAACTAGACCATGAGTGACAAAAGCAGGGACTCTCTCTTATTCACTTTTTAAATAATCTACTCCCAACTCCTAGCACAGAAGGTGTTCAATGCATGTTTGCCAAAGTACAGATGAATCATAAAACTGTAAAAGATGGTCACAAACAGATACTGGCCATAACAATTCTCAGCCAGCTTTGGGATCCTAAATCCATATACAGCAAAGCAAACAGTAATAAATGTCTGTTATAAGAAAATAAAGCCATTCAGTCAGTGGGAAATAAAGAATGAGAGTTGCATGTAGTTTTTCTGAATATTCTGCGAGGCCAAATTGGGCGCTTTTCTAACTGGCATCAATTCCTCATGGGTACAAATTCAACACCTTGTACGCTTTGTTCTAAAAGTGTTAAGGCAAATCTTAAAAGAGTCTGACTTACCCTTCACCCTCTCCAGGAACAACTTATACACTGGAAAAATACAGATTATTCTGTTTGAGTGATGAATTCCTTTGAATGTCGGGCTATTTACTAAATAAATCACTCTATAGACCACTTTCCTTTTATTCTTCTAGTAAAGATGGTAGAAGCGGACATGAAAAGTTTAGAACACTGGAGAAGTCCCTATAATGTCAGTGTTCCCCAGAAAGGGATCAAGATATGGAAAAAAAAAGTACTTCATAACAAACAGCAGAATGTAATCTAAATAACGTTTAAGTAGATATGATTACTACTGAGATACTGCTTTATGAAAAGACACACACAATTTCACCCAAAGAGTGGAAAAACATTTGAGAGAATTACTTCTACAACACAGAAATTTTAAAATAAAGGTATAAATACTACCCTAATTTCTAGTCATTTAAATGTGCCACAAAATCATTTATTCAAGAGTTAGTTTCTCACTCTTTTTAGAGTTTTACCATTCTATCACCATTTGTTACTGAACACAAAGTTTAATGCCCCTTAACCTCTGAATTAGTCTAAGTTTGATTTTTTAAAGTTTTTTTTATGGCACATGTTTAGGAATGAATTAAAATTAACTTTGCTGTGTGAAAATTTTGAAATCTTTAATGATAAGTGGCAACAAGCCAGATTATTGTAAAAGCCAGAGTTAGTATAAGTGAATGAGGAATGTTAAGTTGAAATACTTTTGGAGCTGTTTCAAATTATAGCTAAGTTGAAACCACATCCATTTACTATTCAGTACACATGTGCCAGGTATAATATATAGTTCTTACGGCTTCAAATGGTCTAGATCTGGAAGTAAAGACATTAACTCCCTTAGATAAAAGTCCTTTTATTTAATTCCCTAAAGGGACCCAGCACAGACGAAAGAATAACTATGAGATTGTGACAAATCTTCTACCCCTACCTAGTATCTTTTGGTTGGACTCAAAAGAAGCAAATACTGCAGAAGATAAACAAAAGGGCAAACACCATTGGAACTATCTGTATCTTACATAATAAAATAGTAAGAACTTCCGCTACCGGGATCAGTTATCCAGCCCCTTAAATACCCGGTCCAAAGCTCTATATGGGGAGGAAGGGAGTCCCCTCAGTCACGTATCCTCCATACTTAGCACAGGACACTTAACATCACCTACAGAGCCAGAACGGGTCACACGAAGGAACCTAGGCTTTGGAGTCAGATTGGGGTAGAATTGGGCTCTGCTATTTACCTAAAGTTAATTACTCTAAACCTCAGTTTCCTCTTAATACCATATACCTTACAGGATCATTTTGAGGATTTGAAACAATATCTACAAAGCAACTGCTATGATGCCAAGCACGTAGTAGGAACTTACTTGAAGATATCTATCCTTATAAATAAGTGAATACTTATCAGGAAGTACACATGCCTTTAAAGATAAAATGGCTATTATTTCCTAAATGCTTTTTATACTTAGCTGTCACTCCCATAAAAATGCCTTAGGATACTCAAAGCTGATGCAATCTCACTTTCTCTTTATTTATGTTACAGCCCATAGCAAACCAGACTGAGGCAAGAGAATAGAGAAGCAAGCACACGGATAGCTGGCAAGATACCCATCGGAGAGGCACCAAAGAGCCAGGAGCAGATGCAAAAGCCCAGAATAGTCTGGAAAATGCAGTAGAGAGACAGCAGCTTTCAATGACTGAGCCCCAAAACCAGTGTTCATATAAATGATCACAAAGAGGTCAGATTGCCTGAGGTAGACTGATTCTGCTTAAGAAGCCGAGAGAAATAGAATCTATGTAAAAATACATATATATATATTTCTATTCAACTAGTTAGTGTGGACTCCCTCCAGCTGAAATCCACGTCTTTTCCCTTTAGGTTCTCATAGCATTTTGCTTGCTTCTCCACGACAGAGCTAAGCACAGTCTGTTTGATGACGCTAGTCTATGCATCAGGAGAACACAAACCCCTTGAAAGCAGGTAACTAGTTTTACTCATCTTTGCTCAGTAAGTATTTGTTGAATATACATACCAATTTACTTTTCAAGATAACAGATGCAATTCTAGTGACTTCTATGTCTTCAACAAGTTCCTTCCTTTAAGAATTAAGTTAGAGGCCGGGCGCGGTGGCTCAAGCTTGTAATCCCAGCACTTTGGGAGGCCAAGACGGGTGGATCACAAGGTCAGGAGATCGAGACCATCCTGGCTAACACGGTGAAAACCCGTCTCTACTAAACAATACAAAAAACTAGCCGGGTGAGGTGGCGGGTGCCTGTAGTCCCAGTTACTCAGGAGGCTGAGGCAGGAGAATAGTGTAAACCCGGGAGGCGGAGCTTGCAGTAAGCTGAGATCCGGCCACTGCACTCCAGCCTGGGTGACACAGCGAGACTCCGTCTCAAAAAAAAAAAAAAAAAAGAGAATTAAGTTAGAATACTCTGTAAGTATCTTCCTGGTTTATTGCTTACACAGAAACAGCATTTATGGATCATTTATTTACAACTTTAAAATACTGGGGGCACTATTATCATAATTATAGGGCAAGAGATAATATCAAACCAAGCGATCACCATCACCTTCTCCAGAAAGCCGCTCCGGACACATTCTTCTGCCTGGTTTGGTTTTATAACTCCCTAAAAGGTCAAACCATTTATTCATTTTTTTCGGTCAACATATACTGCTGCTGTGGGTCCAGCATTATACTGAGCACCCCTGGAGACATCTAAGAACATACATATGAAAGGTTTTGTCTTCAATGAAGTGATTGTCAGAGAGTAAAAGATGAGCAAGTAATAAACTACAATGCAATAAGGGAATTGATATAACTAGCATGAAGCCAAGCATAGGAGATGAAGTTACAAAATGTGCCTGGATGGAGTCAAGAAAAATTATGCAGAGAAGGGAGGATTTTAGTTGAGACTTGGCGAAAGTTAACATGAAAAATATCAAATATGCTACCTGTGCTATTATAACTGCTTCTAGAGGAAGAGTGGAACTGTCTCTACCGTAAAAGAATATAAACATATCATAACCTTTCTGAAGGTCATCGAATTTCTATTTCATATTGCCTTTTTGCTGTTAGCTATGACAGTGAAATTACTTAACTTGGTTAATTAAAGAGGAAGTTAAATTTAAGGAAGAAGCACTGAAAAGAGATCAGATGTCAACCTGACAACCCACAGCAAGGAAGAATCGGGTTTCAGCGTATATACTCTTGTCAACCTTAAAATGAGATTCAGAAAATATAACTAAGCATAGAGTTGATTCAAGCACAAAGCTTGACAGGCACACAGAAAACACAGACTCCAAAGGGATGGGGTCAGTGGTTCAAAATAGAGAAGCTAAAGTTTCACTTATATAGGCAGAAACAGTTTTCAGAGGATGGCAACATTTTCCCTACAAGGCCAATATGTACATTGCAGTGATTTTATTAGTACAGCTTGCTACATTCCAAGGAAGGCTGTTTTAACATTCTGTGAGGAACAGTAATGTCCTGAGAAGGTCTTACCTCTGGTGCCACTCAGTCATTCCTACTCATTTACAGGAAAAACCAGAAGTTGCAACTGTATACTCCCTTGACTCAAGCTACATAGCCACATTCCTCTCAAGGCTCAGAATCATTTAAAGTTCCAAAGGCTTAAAGTTTTAATTATTTAACACTCTACACCTATACACAGAGAATTACACAGTTTCTTGATGTGTTTCTAGGGGTTACTATCAAAAATTTAATACTGAAAACCAAACATGAATAATATTCATAATATCCCAGTCTGAATGTTATATATTCACCCATTCATGATCTCATTCAGCAGATATTTATTCAGGCCCAGTGTGTGCCAGGAGTCACTCTAGATGTTGGAGCTATGATGGGAACAAGGAATGAAGTTGTCAGTAATTATTTGAAAGGTTATTTGAAATATCTTAATATTAGCAATCCCAGAAAGATAATCATTGATGGCAGTATTTTCATGCTGTCCTCAAAGGGAAAAAAACACCTGTAAGGGAGAATGAGAAAAGGAGAATTCCTGATTTGGGGATGGGAGGAGGTTGCATGTCTCTCAGCTACTTTCTAAGACTTTGTTTCTCACAGTGTAACCTGGGGACCAACAGGACTGGGATACACCTGGGATCTTTTTAGGAATGCAGAATCTCAGCCCTACCCCAGACAGCAGAATCTGTAACTCTAACAAGATCCCAAGTGATCCCTAGTGATTTGTATGCACACTGAAGTTTCAGAAATAGAAATGTTGCTCTAAATAGGTTTTATTTACAAGTTTAAACACAGGTCACCTTACATTTGTGGCAGAATCAAACCTGTAAGGCTCTTTCTGACTTTTAAGAGACTCAGGCTTTGAGAACTTGTTTCTGATAGTTGGAACAGCAAAACAGCACTGCAACGTGAGTCCACACATGGGCCTGAGTATGCTTATGCCATTTCTGAATGGCCTAAAGTGTTTATTCACTTTGGACGGAACTGATCCTCCTTAATAGATAAGGAGAACTACACAAAGAGCCAGTTTCTACGTCAGAGAAATAATCTAAAGGAACCTGAAAAACCACCCAGGATCAGCTCTAAGTTCCATCTAGCCCAGTACGACGACAGTGGTGTTGAAAGTCTGGAGAGAGCCCATTTGCCCTTGAAAAATGTTAGGTCATAAGGTTAAGGACAAATCTACAAATACCGTTGGTATCTTTAAAGGTAGAACATTGAGAAATTCAGAATTCAGGTATCAGAATAGTTGTATTATCAGACATACATGACACATCACACATCATTAAACTCAAATTTCTCCTTTCCAAATCTAGACTGTTTTGAAAAAAGGGTATAATTAACTAATTGGAAATGACCTATGTAAAAGAAATATATTTACTGCCCCCTAATCCCACCAAAAAGTGCAATGTCTGAGAGTAGTTTGCATTTGCTTGGAATCAGTCACTTAAAATTTGTAAGTAATTTAGAAAAAACACATTGCAACACTGGATATCTTTCGGAGAACCTCATCTCTTCCACACGCTCTTTACTAGTGGGTTATGTTGGTCACCGCTGTTGGACCTACCATTATATTTACCTCTAAGTATTGTGAAAGGAAAATAAAATCTCAGGACTCCAAACTCACTATGCCAACGGGAAAAGTTAAACTTGCAAGCTGAATTACGCAAAAAAATTGCCTTTCTTTTCACTCCTGAATAGATAGCTACAAAGATACAAAGCAGTATACCTCCCCAAGGGGTCTCTCTCACAATCCGCTCACAAGAAAATTCCTTGTGGGTCCCAAGATCTTTACCCTCAAACAGAGTTCTGTTGAATTTCATCCTGACAATGTAAATTAACAGCTTGTCTTCACAGGTATGAGACAAGGCAAGACTAGAAGTCATCCTCTATGTTGACTTTATCATAAAAATGCAGATTCGCTGAGCCTGAGACAAATACATAATTGATTGTCCCCCTTTCCCCCTTCTTTTCGCATGTAACATGTGGATTCAGTGAACTCTAGTCAAAGCCTCACAAGAATGTGGCTGTGCCCTCCTCTTTCTTTCTCTTTTCTCTTACGGCCTGCTTTTCCTCCTTTAAATACCTGTATTAATCCATTCTCACACTGCTATAAAGAAACACCTAAGACTGGGTAATTTATAAAGAAAACAGGTTGAATTGGCTCACAGTTCCACAGGCTGCACAGGAAGCATGATGCTAGCACATGCCCAGCTTCCAGGGAGGCCTCAGGAAACTTACAACTGTGGTAGAAGGCGAAGGGGGAGCCAGCATGTCCCAGAAGGCAGGAACAGGAGCAAGAGAGAGGGGAGGTGCCACATAGTTTTAAACAACCAGATCTCATGAGAACTCTACCACGAGAAAGGCAACAGGGGATGGTGCTGAAACATTCATGAGAAATCCAACCCCGTGATCCAATCACCTCCCACCAGGCCCCACCTCCAACATTGGGGACCACAATTTGACATGAGATTTGGTGGGGACACAGAGCCAAACCATATCAATATTGAAGACCTCAAAATCTTCTTTGGAAAAAGTAAGGGCCACAGATCCTACTGTGGTTTACATCCCTTTAGCCCAGACACGTCCTCAACCTTGGCAAAATAAACATCTAAATTCATTGCGACTCACCTCAGTCATTTTCTTTGGTTTCACGGTATCTTTAACTATAATTACTGATTCTATTTACATATACCTTGATAAGAGATTATCTACACAAAATAACAAGTTCCTAATCTACTCAACCATATCATATTGAAAAATATGAAATATAGCAAAACTTGAAATATCGCTATCCTTTCCTTTGATTCTCAGTTTCAGTAACTGGATAAGGATTAAGCTTTTTTTTTTTTTTTTTTTTTTTTTGAGACGGAGTCTCGCTCTGTCGCCCAGGCTGGAGTGCAGTGGCATGATCTCAGCTCACTGCAAGCTCTGCCTCCCGGGTTTACGCCATTCTCCTGTCTCAGCCTCCCATGTAGCTGGGACTACAGGTGCCCGCCACCTCACCCGGCTAGTTTTTTGTATTTTTTAGTAGAGACGGGGTTTCACCGTGTTAGCCAGGATGGTCTCGATCTCCTAACCTCATGATCCGCCTGTCTAGGCCTCCCAATGTGCTGGGATTACAGGCTTGAGCCACCGCACCCGGCCAAGGATTAAGTTTTAAACATACAAAGTTGCTTCTCCAAAAGTAAACAAAAGAAATCCATTGACTCTAGGTATTTGTTAGTGTTTTCCTCATGGATCTGATGCCAATGATGTCTTCAGCGCAAGGCACTCAGGGTCCCTACACAATTCCTATTAACCTTCTGTCCATACAATGCTTTGTTTCTTGCTTTCAACTTTAGAAACAAATTTCAATCAATCTCTCCAACAGCTGGAAAGAAAGAGTAAATATAATCTCGCTTCTCTTTCAGAGTTCACTTTTGAAACTATAATTCAAAAGCACATTCTGGGCAAAGTAGGGACAGTAGCTTCATTCAATCTTATACACTAACTCAAGTAGACAAAAGCTGTGAAATATCTGTCCCTTCACCTCTGAGGTTTCACACAGAAAAACTAACAGCTATTTCTTGAAGAACAAGTCAAACACAGCAGCTATAAGCAAATAACCTAATAAAAAAAACAGTTTTGGTCTAGATATCTTCAGAGATTACAAACAAAAATAGGTGGCAGTATCAAGCAAAGTCAAGGCTTCAGAACAGAAGAGAGGATATTAACATCAGTATATTCAGCAAACTAATAAAAAGACAAAACATTAAAACACAGATCAATGTTTACATTGAGTAGCTTCCTTTAAGATAATGAAACTCTCGTTTCCTGAGAAAGGCAGCACTAGTAAAAATGTGTCACTACATTGTATATTGTCAATATTTCAAACTAAAATTTTATGAAAAACACAGAATTGCAAAGCAAAAGCAGAACCGTCAGAACCGTCAGAAGCACTGCTTTCTGTTCAACCTGCACCTGGGGCAATGCTGCATTTACCTGGGACTGCACAGATGCAAATGTCTGAAGGCAAAGTCAGCCAGTTAATATTGCATTCTCCCTTCCGCTCAGAGAATCTCTGTAGAAGGAAATGGGGTTCAGTTCTTTAAAATAAGTTTGGCTGTAATATAACTCTGGCTTCCTCTCCCCAAAGTGATGTGGGCTATAGTATGCATCACTTAGAGGCATTTCATGATGTGCTTCTCAGCTAGAAGGTCTTCCTAGAAAGATCTGGTCAGTCAGTTTACTGTTTAGGAGAGAAATGTCCCTAGCTGAATTCAGACCAGTTGCCTCTGGAAGACATCAATCCTTTCAATAAAAGGTTTTATGCTTCTTTCTGACTCGAAGTTTTATACTCATGATACCAGGGACAACTTTTAAGGCACTAACAATAGACATGAAACAAAGCCACTAAAATTTTTAAAAACCTTAAAAATCTCTCATCAAACAGAGCCATTGACCAAACAGATGCACTGTGAACAAGTACAAATTGTGGCCCTCCTACATGCAAACAATCAACGTGGTGGCTATGCCATCTTCTTGCCACTTTGCCTCATATTACATGGGGCAAATATGACCTTATTTCATAAGCAGAAAAATAAAGAGCTCACTTCTGGCGCAATCTTTAATTCTGCTGTTTCTGACAAATACAACAGCATCCAGTTACCCACCTCCAGTTGTGACCCCACCTATGAGATATGAAGTGCATTCTCCCTTTGGACTAACAAAGAGTTGTTCTCATACTCACACCTGCAATGAAGAGAAACTGTGCTTTGCACCCAGCCTGTGGGGACTCTAGAAACCAAAGTCTTTATAAAAGAAATAAGCCCTTCAAAGGAGACATGGTGGCTATACCATCATCTTTCATTGCTCTCCTGCCAATCAAACCTTCTAGCTTATAAACAATAAATAAGCTCCTCCCCAAAAGCTTCTTGTGACATTCTCATTAGGAACACTTCTACATTGCACATGGACATGTCCAGGAGTTTAGGAAGCATTCCACACTACCAAGAAGGACATTTCATTTAAGGAGGCGGCTTTGGCTTGGACTTGTGATTTCAACGTCACAAAATTTTTCGCCTTCCAGGGAAAGCAAAAGATTAATTGGGGACTGAGGAGTGCTTTTATTCATCTCCAACAACAAACTAACACTAACATTTATTTCTAAAAGCAAAATTATTTATAAAGGATATAATCACTCGATGCAGCATTTGCTCATTAAGTTTATAAACATGGAAAACTTGAGCTTTCAGATGCTTGTAATTTGCTAATGCCCTTCTTGTGAACTTGGAGCACAAGAGGCCTACAATGTGCAATATGCTCATTTGGGAGAAAATTCTGCAGTTAGCTTTTAACTCATTTGTTTTTGAGCATTCCAGGCAACCATGCCTAAGTCTTTAAAGAAATGTGTCTGTGTGTGTAGAATTCTTTAGGACTACAAAACACACTATTACAACTTGAAGGACAGACTGAGATTAGAACAAATGTTCCAGATTGGGCCTGGAAGCTCATGCTTGTAATCCCAACATTCTGAGAGGCCGAGATGGGAGAATCACTTGAAGCCAGAAGTTCAAGACAAGCCTGGGCAACACAGTGAGACCCTGTCTCTAAAAAAAAAAAAAAAAATTTAATTTGCCAGGCATGATGATGTATGCCTGTAGTCCCAGCTACCTGAGAGCCTGAGGGGGAAGGGTTACTGGAGTCCAGGAGGTCGGGGCGTCAGTGAGCTATGATCGTGCCATTGCACTCCAGCCTGGGAGACAGAGTGAGACCCTGTCCCTAAAAAATAAAACAAAAACAAAAAAAGTGTTCCAAAGTTGGGTAAAAATATAAAATGGTTAAAAGAATAGACATGGCAATTATTTTTATGTGGTCCATTAAGAAAAATTACAGGTTTAAAAAGCAAATTTTAGCCCAGGCACAGTAGTTCATGCCTGTAATCCCAGCACTTTGGGAGGTCGAGGCAGACGAATCACCTGAGGTCAGGAGTTCGAGACCAGCCTGGCCAACACGGTAAAACCCCATCTCTACTAAAAAACACAAAAATTAGCTGGGTGTGGTGGCATGTGCCTATAAACTAAGCTACTCAGGAGGCTAAGGTTGGAGAATCGCTTGAACCCAGGAGGCAGAAGTTGCAGTGAGCCGAGATTGCACCACTGCATTCCAGCCTGGGCGACAGAGGAAGATTCTGTCAGGAAAACAAACAAGCTAACAAAAACATGCAATTTTTACACTGTTGGTGAATTCAGGGGTCACACGAAACTTTTTTCTCCATCTTCATTTCGATTTTAAAGAATAAAATAACTCATTAGTAACAAAAATAGGTTAGGTTCTCTCTTGTCCTTCATAAAGCCTTTCAGCCACATACATTTATTTAAGTACAATACTGATGTGGACATGGCAGAGGACAGGAAAGTTAAAGCAAAAGAGGCAATTTGGCTATTTTGATAAACTTTATCTGGCTCTGTGTGTGTATATGTGTGTCTGTGTGTGTGTCGTGTACACTTTTGTGAATGTCACAACCTACAAGGTTGGTATCTCACTAGGAGTATCACCTCTGCTACCTGTCACCATACAGCTCATAGATTTCTCATTTTTCCTATTAAAGCATTGTTGACATTCATTAAAATGCATATAGTTTTGAGTAGATAGCTTATTCTATCATGAGTAGCCCTCCCTGATTTAGTGCTACAGCTGGTCAGGTGACTGTCCAGACTCTGACTGGAGTCCAAAAAAGGACAGTGACTGGAGTCCAGAAAAGGACAGTGACTGGAGCGCTGTCTGGAGGGGCACCAGGTTCACAGGGCTCCTGAGAAGCCTGCACTCAATGTGGTGGCGTGCTCTCCACCTCTCTGACATGGAGAATCCCAAACAAGGTGTTTCTCTGATTGAAGCTTGAGTAACAAGCCCTTCATGCAAGCGCTCTACAAGGCGACCCCACACCTTCCCTCCATGACTGTATCAGGCACCCACCTACAACCTCACTGTCCTGCCTTCTAAGCAACTGACTCATAATGCCTGGAATTGAAGACACCACACACCCCAGTCTTACCATAAAAATACTTCACTTCGTCTTGTGTTCTGTCTGTTACCCATAACCTGCACATCAGGAAGGAGACTTTTCTGTGACTTCCACATCCAATGCGAGCCTTCCTTTACTAATTTCAGAACTAATAGAGCCAAGCACATACTGCCTTCTCCCTGCACCTGGCGTGGTGAGTGTTACCAAACGCTGCAGGAAAGTGATATGGAGATACATGATCACACAACTAGACACAAACTCACAGCTGCTAATCCATAACTTATAAATCTATTACATATAGGGATCTTAATTTTGGCTGGTACTGTATGTATCATGTTGAGATCATAGACAAAGACTTTTCCAACCAAAACTGTTCTTGGAAGACTTAAATTGTATTTCCTGGAAAATGGGTCCACTATCAATAATTTAGTTCAGTGGTTCCTGACTATTAAGAAATCTAGTTAAATTTGATTTTCATTGCTAAAATACTAAAAAATAAATTAAAAATTAAGTTTGGTCACCTTAATTCATTAAAAAATATGTATATTTAGGCAGGAAAATTTGGAAGAAAGTAGTAGTATTTCAAATCTTTTATCACATACTTTGAAGTGGTCACTAAGAAATGGGAGGAAGTAGAGGCACTTAGAACTTAGAAAGGGAGGGACTTAAAAAGTTACCGAAGAAGAACTTCAGCTTGAAAACTCACTGCCCCTGGCTGCAACCATTCACTTCACACCTTTCCTCTCTTCAGGAAATGAGATCCAAGAGAAAAAGCAGCCCCGTGGTCTCCCTGCTACTATTTCTTGGAAAGAGCCTGAGGTAGTGTCTACACCTAGAGAAGGCAAAGAGTCTCTGGAGACCCAGGTCAGCATGCAGTCCACCACCACATGGTAAAAGCTCATGCCTGCAGTGCTAGGCAAAAGCTAGATATTGTCAAAGATGCTCTGATAGTCCTAACTGGTTAGTTCACAGCCCTGCAAACAATTACAGGTCAATTAAAAGCAACAACAACAATCCTGAATGTCAGTACTTACAAATGTAGCACCCTAGGATTTCAGCAAATCCTCCAGCAAGCCTCAGAGAGAAGGGTCATCCTTAAGACTTGAAAGATAAGCCAGAATGTGATGGCCCACACCTGTAATCCCAGCACTTTTGGAGGCTAAGGTGGGAGGATCACTTAAGGTCATGAGTTCGAGACCGGCCTGGCCAACATGGCAAAACCCTATCTCTACTAAAAATACAAAAATTAGCTGGGCATACTGATGTGTGCCTGTAATCCTAGCTACTTGGGAGGCTTAGGCAGGAGAACTGCTTGAACCTAGGAGGCAGAGGCTGCAGTGAGCCAAGATCCTGCCACTGCACTCCAGCCTGGGTGATAGAGCAAGACTCTGTCTCAAAAAAAAGGAAAAGACTTGAAAGATTAAGTGGTATTTCCCATGTTGTCAAGACAGAAGTGGGTAGGGTGGTGGTAAGGGATGGTGAGCTCTAGGTAGAATGAATGTATAAGCAAAGTCTAGGAGATTTGACAAATACGTCATGCTGTAAATAGATCTGAGGAGAGAGAGTCAGGAAATGAGACCACGTAAGTGGACCAGGGTTGGATAATGAAGGACCATACTAAGATATTATCAGCCACTGATGTCAGCAGAAATGTGAAATGACCAAATTTTTTTGTTAGTGACATCATTCCTTCAAACAGAAGAGATGGGGATAGAGGCAAGGAAATCGATAAGAAGCTTTACAGTGGGAGTCCGGTGACCAGGGGAGAGATGTCGAGGGTCTAAACTGAGACATTGTACCAAATAACAAGAGGACAGAAAAGGTATCATTTAAGAGGTAAAATTCCAAGTTTGATGAATATTTAGATGTAGATGTTTAGGTAAGGAAGAAAGTGAAATCTAGGCTAGTTCAGAGATATTTGACATGAAGAGCAATTAGGTAAATAGTAAAACTGATACCCAAACATATTATCTTTGAGATGTTAAGTGGAGATGAAGAGTAGACGAATGAATAGGGCTGAAGCACAAGACAGAGTTGTGGACCAGAGATGTGATATCACACATGCAGAAAGAAGAAAAAGCCATGAAACATGATTATTCAGGACAGTGTGCAGTGAGGCTGTCTGTAACATTTTTGAATCATGGACACTTGGAAGGCTGGTAAAAGGCACTAACCTAACAACTAAAAAATGCACATTTGCATTTGCAGACAAAGCACTATATTTCAGAGGAATGATAGATCCTTTGAAGCTCATCTCTGAACCCACAGGCCAAGAATGCTTAGTATAAAGCAAGACTAGGAGAGGGCTGAGGAAGGAGACAGCTAAGAAGCAGGGCACACAGAAGAAGAAACTGTAAGAACAGCCCAGAAAAATTAAAGCCTCTACAATGATTAGAAGCCACTCTATCTAGAAATGTTTGTGAAGTAATGGGCAGTACAGATAGACAGGACTGAGTCCCAAAGCAGGGAATTAATTTTTTGTTGTTGCTTTTTAATATTTTCTTATGGAAAATTTCAACATACTCAAAGTACAGAAAACAGTATAATGCAGTCTCTTACACCATGACAAAACTTCAATTATCAACTCATCATTTCATCCCGAAAAATCAGTACCTATCTCCAAAAAAAAAAAAAAAAGAAAAAATCATAACCATACCACCACTATCACACCTTAAAAAATTAACAATAAGTCCTTAAAACCATCAAATATCTGATTAGTGTTCAACTTCCCCCAGTGGCCTCATATTTTTTCATATTGTTTTGTTTTTCACTCACCACCCAAGTAAGCACCATACAGTGTAACTGGCTAACAAGTGTCTTTAGTCTCTTCTGATCTACAGGTATCCATTACGCATCTCCCTGTCTTTCTTTTCCCCTTGGTCATTTGTCCTGTAAAGTTCTGTTTGTTGTGGAACTTTGCTGATTGTATCATTGAAGTAACATTTAACATGTTCATTTAATTCTTCTATATCCTGCAGATTGGCACTTGGATATAGTGATTTGATCAAATTCAGGTTCAATATTTTGGCAAGAATAATTTATAGGGAGTGTTGAGTTCAACCAGAAGACACAAAAGTAGGATTTCTTAAAAGATAGAGCTGACAAATCATACCTGCCACTTGGGAAAGAAGCCAGTGAAAAAGGTGAGGCTGAAAAATAGGAAAAGGAATAGAAATAAAATATAGTAGATAGTAAGAAGAGAGACAGAAAAAATATAAAAAGTGACTGTACACTCTACTCTGAAGCACCAAGCTCTGGAATCAATTCAAGCAGCCCTGAGCATCTCTCGATGGCATGTGAGATAGTAACTGACATCCATTGCAATAATCCTAAAGGCATGAAGAAGAAAAGACTAAAGTGCTTTGCATTTACTTTGATCCAAAGTGTGAAGCATTTCCTGAATTCTAAAGTCTATCATTAAAAGTCTATCTGTGCTTAAAGAATTACTCTCCCAAGAATATTCACAGGAGTTTCTACCATATCACCCATATGGGTAACTATTTTGTCCTCTAAACATAGTGTCCATACAATCACATCCTTCTACTTGGCAAGGGAAATATTTAGCCAATAATATTATATTAATGTAATTGTTATGATAAAATGGTAATAAAGAGAGAGATCTAAGGTTATGATTATGCCCTTTTGATTGATCTTCACCATTATCCCTATGTAACATTTTTTTCATGGGAACTAAAACTTTCGTTTTACAAAATGCACCTATGAGAAACATAAGGCTCTGCAAACTAATGCCCTCTTAAGGGCCACACACATTCCATTAACCAGCCCCCTCCAGAAAACCTGTCTCATTGTCTTTGGCTCTTCTCCTGTCCCTGCCTCAAAAGAAAAAAATTTATTTAAATATCTACAGCAAGTATGTTCCAATGCATTGAGTGTTCCTGTGAACTATAATTACCCTTTCGTTAGCAACAAACTCCAGCTCTAAAAACAAAGCATGTTTTAATTTAAAGTGTAGTTGAATCAGGTAAAAAAAAAAAAAAGTCCGGAAAATTAATAGTTTTTTCCTTTTTGGGGGGGTTGGGGGAGGCAAAAAGTGGAAAGTTTAATAGAAGAAAGGAGAGAGGAGAGCAGCTCCTTGCGAGACAGAGACAGAGAGAGACATCCGAAAAAAGGGCGTGGTTTTACATTATAACATTTTATATTCTAAAAACTTTCTCTGAAAACATGCCTGATTTTAATACATTTATAAACACATCTGTGAGGTGACTTTATTAGAATGAATGGACAAGTCATAAGTCAGTGACAGCTTCCCTCATGCCAGTATGGAAACTAATGACAGTCCTCTGCAAAGTGTAAAAAATAAGGGCAACATATTAAGTTTTTCATGAAGCTTTACTCATCCACCAAGGCCCAACTCAAACTTTGTCTCTACTGAGAGGTCTGTGTACACTCCATGAAAGCAGTAATCCACCATCTTGCTATTTTCCCATATTGCATCACATATAATATTATAGCACAAGTCAGACTACACATGACCATTGAACAAATATTATATTCACCCCAGGTGTTAATATACTGAGGATACAACAGGAGAAGAAGGAATCTTCTTTGCTTGGAAGAGTCCTCTTTTGATCTCCCTAGAGGACCATGTACCTCTGTACTTAGTACCTCCTAAGTAGTTAAGTACTTCTGTACTTAGCACAAACTCCTACTTGGTACTTATCACGGGTTCATTGAATGCTTGAAAATAGCACCTTTTTTCACTTTACTCACAACAATCTTGTGAGATGGACAGAAGGATATATATTATATATTCATTTTTACATAAAGGAAGTAGGTCCAAATTAACATAACTTCCCAAAATCTGACAGATAGTAAGTAGGCACCCTGAAACCCAATTGTATTAGTCCATTTTCATGCTGCTGGTAAAGACATACCCAAGACTGGGAAGAAAAAGAGGTTTAATTGGACTTACAGTTCCACATGGCTGGGGAGGCCTCAGAATCATGGTGGGAGGTGAAAGGCACTTCTTACATGGCGACAGCAAGAGAAAATGAGGAAGATGCAAAAGCAGAAACCCCGATAAAATCATCAGATCTCATGAGATGTATTCACTACCACGAGAACAGTATGGGGGAAACTGCCCCCATGATTCAAATTATCTCCTACCAGGTCTGTCCCACAACACATGGGAAGTATGGGAGTACAATTCAAGATGAGATTTGGGTGGGGACACAGCCAATCCATATCACCAGTTCATTTTGAGAATCAGTGGGTGAGAAGATCAATGAACCAAGGTAGTTACTATATAAAGCTAGGGATAAGAGGCAAAGGAAGAAAACATTTAAAATCTTCCTTTGCAGAGGCTGACAATTAGGCCCTGGGATCTCTTTCCAGACTGTCACATTCATTGGGAGGCAAAATCTTCCATGGAGACACAGGTTACACAAATTGAAATGAAAGGCATTTTAGGAGGCTGTATTCCCCCTAAGGCAATAATATTTTAATTGAAAGAATTTTCAATGACCAGCTCATTCTCAAAGGCCATGATTGGCTTCCGGTCGCTATGGAAAACACTGCCCTTACATACCACCTGTCGTGGGATTGCGCCTTCTTACCTCCTCCCCAGCAGGGACAGGAGGCTCTAAACAGTGCGATTCAGTGTACTTCAGGACTGGCTTGGTATCCAGTGCCTGACGACCCCATTTCAGGGACTCCACACCAATGGGATCTTGGCCTGTCACCATTTCTGCAGCTCTATCCTTCCCTTCCCTCTGGTTAAAGGGAAGTTCAGTGCTGTCCCTGCAGGCTTGGGGGAGGAGGGGATGTGGATCCTAGAGAAATAAATCACCAACAGTGTAATGACTGGAGGAAATAACCTGCAATGAAGAACTTTCCCAGTGCCCCTTAAATAACACCAAGTAGACAAACCTATTTTATCTTTTACAGGTAGTATGTTTAAAATGAAATTTTCTTTTCAGGGTTCCAGGAGCCCACAACAGGGCATATGTTCTTGATGAACGCTAGAGGAGATGAAGTCTCCTTCTGAGAGAGAAGGGAGGAAAGTTAACATGGTATTTATAGACTTGTTAGCCGGTGGAATATAAAATCTGGCATCTAGTGGAGAACAAAACTTGGATTTAAAACCAGATAACTATCTACCTCAGAATAGCGATTGTACGCCCAGTTCCAAACAGCGAAAAGCAGGTTGGGTGAGATCTTACATTACATGTTAATAATCTCACCCGGAGCTCTTTATGCAAGGCACAGAGGAAGAGTCCACAGAAATAAAATAAATTTGCATGCAAGGAGTAGAAATGCTAAGTATATGGTTAAAGGATTTTGCACCTAAACCACAGGGAAGAGCCTGGAAGCAGAGGAACTCCCTTTGGGAAAATGCACAGTACAATTCTTTATTTAGCTGCTTTAGTCACCTTTTCTTCACATTCAAAACTCAGCACATTATAATTGTTATTACTGACTTCACAACTATAATGCTTCATAGAAAGTTGGACAAGAAGAATGCAGCAGAGATCAAATAAATTGTCGCACAATGTTAAATTATTTCAAATGCTGATGATCTCAGTACTAAATTCTGAATCACCAGCAACAATCACAGAGAGCACTGAACCATCCAATTCACACATTAATGTATATTAATCACTGCCTGACATGTTCCTTTGATCTAGAATTTTTTATATATATATAAATAGTTTTATTCAGCACAGAATGTATCCAGGAAGATGGAGATAAAGATTATAGAAGAATAAGAACTTTAGTCTTAACAATCAAGTAAGTGAGTTGAGATCCTCAGAGTATTGCTAGATCTAATCAAAATCATGACCCAGAGAGCAAAAATAACTTTCTCAATCACTCAGATCATAAGATTAGAGCCAAACTGATACATGCCATGGGGAAACTAATGTCCAATATTAAGTAAAGCTCTCTAATAATTCTAGGCCCCACATCTACCTATTCTAAAAGACAGGCAACAGGCCAACTGAAGGGAGGGGTTCATCATCATTGTGAAGGTCAATTAGAGCTGGATATTTTACAGACGTCACTTTTCACGTAATCTTTATTATAATCCTGTGTTAAATATTATCCACATTGTGCAGATAAGGAGATGTAAACTCAGAGGGGCAAAGTGACTTAACAAAGGCCATTTTACTAGTAGAATCAGAACTTGCACTAAGTCTGTCTGATCTTGAAGTCTGTCTGATCCTTCCCAACTTGGATTCTATGATCATGATGATTGTTATGAACAACTACAATTTTATTGGATGTTATTATATTATGTGCAAGGTCTAAGCAACGTACATACATTGTCTCATTTAATATAACCATTGCCATATGAGATATTATTTCCATTTTACAGATTAATACACTGGTATTAGAAGGGATTAATGGCCTGCAAAGTCATCCAAGCATAGAGGAAAAGTCAGGATTTGAATCAAGTTTCTTTTGACTTGAAAATCCATGATACACTTTATTACCAGGCTGTTCCATTCACTGACTACAACATAACTAAATGGAATCCAAGGTTTGCTGTGACATTTACTAATATCACTCATAATTTTACCAGTGAATATCAAGCCCTAGAAACATCAATACCTGCTGAACAGGAAACACTTGCAAAATGGGCTCACACATTTCTTTAATTATTGTCAAATGTTCTGACATGTTTCTAAACCAGATTTAAAAATTTAAGATTATCTTAGGTTTATAGCAGCTTTAAATACACAAATAAATTTTCAATCAACTTAGAATTGTAAATTTACTATGCAGTACTAGCTGGCAGTGTAAACACAGTGGTTAGGATTACTAGTTCTGCCTACTCATCTATAATACGGAGATGACACAACTTATCTCATGGGACTGTGGTACGAGCCTTAAATGAAGTCATGTATGTGCTTAGTTGCACATAATAATCACACATTCTAATAATCACTCAACATTGCTACTGCCCTCCTATTTTGGAATTGGATTTAAAAGCAAAAATGTTCCCTTAGGTTGAGTAAGAATACAAGGACTAACAAACTAGTGAATGAATCTGAACTGTGTCATGACTGTGAATCAAGATTTGGGGGCAGATCTGATACCCGATTTCTGGACAAACTAGGTCTTCCCCCCGCCACCCCTTTTTGTAAAGAGGAAGATCAAAAGATTTAAAGTATCTCTCAGTGTAGGAAAAGTTTAAGAAAAGGGCTGTGGGAATTAGTTAATGGAGAAAGAGAAGTAAAAGATACAGCATAGTTAAGTAAGAAATGGGAGAAACAAGGTAACTTGCTAAAAGTAACTCAATCACAAAAACCAAGAGGAAGCTGTAAGGAGGTAAAAATGCCTATGTATGCTGGGAATGGAAATTCCCACTAACCAAAAGAGGATGTTTTCTGCTATCAGAAGACTTAGAATTTTAAGAGGGTACTTCTCCCCTGATGCCTCTCCAAAAGGAGTAGGTAGAATTTCAGTTTACTTCTAGGACATTAGGTCAAACAAAAACCATCAAATAGGATCCTTCAGTTCAAAATACTGAATAAGGAGAACTCCTCTATCTTTGAGCTATCTTTGGTGTCAACATTCAAAAGGAAATGCAACCTTTCTAGGATTTGATTTTCTTGGAAAATGTAGAATCTGGCCAGCCTCTCAGCCAGGTCCCTTTAATTGGAAAAGGTAAGCCAGGTTTTCCTAATCATTTTTTAATATAAGTGCTGAATACATAACACATATTTTTAAGTGACATATATTTCACAGACTTTACAAACTCTTCCCTCTCTCCTCTGTCCTATAAGTATCAAAGATATTCCAAACTTACTATCTTACTTATTAGAATATTTCTGTTCAACTTCTTAGTAAATTTCTTTCAAAGGAGCTTTTAGAATCATTGGATTTCCTCAAGGCAAATATTTAGGTAGCATCCTCTAATACTAAAAAAAAAAAGAAAAAGAAAAAAAAAAAGGCCAGGTGCAGTGGCTCACGCCTGTAATCCCAGCACCTTGGGAGGCCGAGGCAGCTGGATCACCTGAGGTCAGGGGTTTCAGATCAGCCTGACCAATATGGTGAAACCCAGTCTCTACTAAAAATACAAACAACAACAACAACAACAACAACAAAATAGCCAGTGTAGGGCGTGCGCCTGTAGTCCCAGCTATTCTGGAGTCTGAGAGAGGTGAATTGCTTGGACCCGGGAGGCAGAGGTTGCAGTGAGCCGGAATCATGCCACTGCATTACAGCCTGGGTGGCAGAGCAAGACTCCGTCTCCAAAAATAAATAAACAAATAAAAATAAATAATAATAATAATAAAGGAAATCAATATGTTTTCTGATGTTGTTCATCTTAAAGCAAGTCTCAATCACGCTAATTTCTACCAAAGCAATTAATATCTACTGTGGAGAAATCGGAAATCACTTCCTACCACCCTCTCCCAATAATGATTTAAAAATCCATCTCCTCACTCTCAAAGGACAATGCCCCAATCAGAACTCAGGGAATAGAAATAATGTCTAATATATATCTCAGTGTCTTTGGAAAAATTTATTGGCTACCAAGCTGAATTCTTATTTCATTTTATTTCTTTCCAAATTAACAACCACAAAAACCTAAATAAATCATTACTTTCCTTTTTTTTTTTTTTTTTTTTTTTTGAGATGGAGTCTCACTCTGTTGCCCGGGCTGGAGTGCAGTGGCCGGATCTCAACTCACTGCAAGCTCTGCCTCCCGGGTTTACGCCATTCTCCTGCCTCAGCCTCCCGAGTAGCTGGGACTACAGGCGCCTGCCACCTCGCCCGGCTAGATTTTTGTATTTTTTAGTAGAGACGGGGTTTCACCGTGTTAGCCAGGATGGTCTCGATCTCCTGACCTTGTGATCCGCCCGTCTCGGCCTCCCAAAGTACTGGGATTACAGGCTTGAGCCACCGCGCCCGGCCATTAGTTTCCATTTTTATGCCACTTTTCATACCATCTTTCTTTTGACCATCTTTGTAACTCCAAAACACAAGATAATAGCCCATAATGGTTTTGGTTTTTTAATAGAGAGAGTCTCCCTATATTGCCCAGGGTGGTCTTGAACTCCTAAACTTAAGTGATCCTCCTACCTCAGCCTCCCAAATTGCTGGGATTACAGGGGTGAGCCACTACACCCAGCCACAATGTAGGTTGAGTGATTGATCTCAAGTACTTTACAAATTGTTGGATTGATCCCAAGTATTTAATAAATCTAGGCATTGTTAGCCAGTATTTATTTAATGAAATTGCAAAGTCTCTCAAAAAATGTTCTCTCTGACTTTTCTGGTGTTGTATGTGTGGCTGTGTAGATTGTAAAAGGCTCCTATAGAGTGAGTCTGACGGAGTGATGTAGAGCAAGGGCCTTGGAGATAGATAGCCCTTGGGTAGTATCACATACCAGATGATTTCATTATCCTCACTGAACAGATGAGGAAACCAGGGTCTCAAGAGAGGAAGTAACCTGTTCAAGGTGAAACAGCCAATGAGTGGCAGAGCCAGGACCCAAACCCGAGCAGTGTGATTCCAGATCAGTGTGAACACACAAAAATAGGGACAGAAAAAGAACAGCTTTGTTTTGGTTTTTGATTTTTCTGAGACAGAGTCTTACTCTGTCACCCAAGCTGGAGTGCAGTGGTACAATCTTGGCTCACTGCAACCTCTGCCTCCCCGGTTCAAGTGATTCTTCAGCCTCAGCCTCCCGAGTAGCTGAGATTACAGGCATGCACCACCACGCCCAGCCAGTTTTTATATTTTTAGTAGACGGATTTTCGCCATGTTGGTCAGGCTGGTCTCAAACTCCTGACCTCAGGTGATTCGCCTGCCTTGGCCTCCCAAAGTGCTGGGATTACAGGCGTGAGCCACTGTGCCCAGCCAAGAACAGTTTTTAATGACACATCTTTAATGCAACCCAATGACATATCTTTGGTTATCAATGACACTTAAGAAAGTAATCTCTGTGGTCACCTTCCACTGAGGAGATCTTTGTTGCATTTAAGGCAACCATATTTTCATGGGCTCTCTACCAGCTGCAGAACTTCTCAAGGGTCTGAGGTTTTTAATTTAAGAAACACCAAAACATAGCTTCTACCCTCAAGGGGCATGGAACCTAGTGAGGAAGGCGATCTATCAGCAGAGCTACCTGCCGATGGATTTTCAGTGTGCCAACATATTATCCCCTCTGTCCTGAAACAACACACTGGCCCAGCCCCAGACCTCAGTCCATGTCTGGCCTTGAGCAACCTTGTCTATTCACTCCAATGTGTCTTGCCAAGATGATCATTTTCTACATGGAGTGTGAGGTGAAGAGAGTCTGGAAACATCGCACTATGGAACTTGAGGGGGCTGAACAGTGAGAGGAGCCAGTCTGTCCTTCTGGTACCAAGTCATCCAGACAAAGCATTGCCAAAGAAGAAGGTACCAAGGGACTTGCCTGGGTGATGCAGACAAGTTGCAAGATCCCTTCCAACTCTCAAATTCCTGAAAGGGAATACAACTGGAGAATGAAACTTTTTTCTCAAAATAGCACCTCCTCAGGACTTTCAGGGCAATACAGAATTTGGAGTTGAGCTAAGTTCTATATTACCTTCATCAGGAATGAGAAGTCTGTTTTTGAGAGTTCCTAGGAAAGTGAACTCTTTAGCCTCCTCTTTTTTTTCTTTCACTAGGAAAAGTCCATTAAATCAGGGGATCCTGGTATTGGTCCACGGTCTGTTAGGAACCAAGCCATACAGCAGGTGAGCGGTGGGTGAGCAAAGCAAAGCTTCATCTGTATTTACAGCAGCTCCCCATCGCTCCCATTCCTGCCTGAGTTCTGCCTCCTGTCAGATGAGTGATGGCATTAGATTCTCATAGAAGTGCGAACCCTATTGTGAATTTCACATGAGAGGGATCTAAGTTGTGCGCTACTTAGGAAAATCTAATACCTGATGATCTGTCTCTGTCTTTCATCGCCCCCAGATGGGACCATCTAGTTGCAGGAAAACCAGCTCAGGGCTCCCCCTGATTCTACATTATAGTGAGTTATATAATTATTTCATTATCTATTACAATGTAATAATAAGAGAAATAAAGTGCACCATAAACGTAATACATTTGACTCATCCCAAGACCCCCGTTCATGGAAAAATTGTCTTCCATGAAACTGATCTCTGGTGCCAAAAAGGTTGAAGATCACTGCATTAAATGGTGTTACAGCTGGAGACTACACATAAATTCCTTCTGGACCCCACCCAGCAAGCACACAAACAATCTGACACCGCCACGCCTCCTGCCCACCTTGACCTTACTGCTGTGTACTACCTTTGCACTCAGGGTGTGACGCCAGGCAAAGAAAACAGATTCTCAGGTAAGATAGGAGCCAAACACAGAGAACAAGATGGGAGGAAAAACAAAGCGCCAAGGGAAGGTCTGGGTGGAACTTCGTATGAGAGAAGGATTTCCTGATCGATGGCTGTTGGCTTTGCTGAAACAAGAGGCTTGATTTTGTGTTTCAGGTCAATTTTCTGAGTTCATTTTGGAGTAAGCCTGATCTGAATGCCAACCTCTTTTTGTGCTTGCAGGATGATTTTGTTTCCAGAAATGAACAGTTGTTGAAATATAGGGGGGAACGAGGGGGACACAGAGAGAGGGAACTAGATACTGAGAATCCTTCTGTGGTGAGATTCAAACATCTTAACCTTCTGAACAAAAAATGTCAAGAGGATTTCCTCACCCCACCCCACAGGCTCTCTTTCATCTAGTCTCCTTTTCTCTACCATGGACAGAAAAGCCCTTGGGTTGTCAACAATTCCTTTTTTCCTACCCTTCAGGGCTCAGCAAAAAGGTCAGATTCTCAGAGGGACCTTCAAAAGTACCCCCCAACCCACTGCTCAATCTCCCTGCCCATTTATTGACTTTACTGATATGCTTATCAGTATCTGAAATGATCATATGCCATCGTTTCTTTCCCTCATTATAGCTGTCACCTCTCTTAGAACAGATGTTCCATGAGACCAGGGACCTCCTGCCTTGTCTGCAGCCCAGCACAAAGCCCAATACCCGCCACAGGTAGGTGTTCAAAAGATGTTTATTGGAAAAGGGAAAGCTGAAGGGGCAAGAGAAAGGGGGAAGTCCTAGGAAGGGCAGAGGGGAGTGAAAGGTTATTACCTTTATGTGTTCCAACAACTCCTCAGTCAGTTCAGTGAGGAATAAGTGGCATAGTCAGGTCACATTTTTGTTTTCTCCTTTGGGGAAGCATGTTGCTATGTCAAGGGCTCCTGGGGGCTGGGCAGAACTGGGTTCCAACGCCACTCTGCCTCAGAAGTAGATATGGCAACTTTGCATCATGGTGAATGTGTCTTGTGGGCTGCCGACTTTGCACTACACCCTTCTACACACCCTTTGCAGGTACACTGTCCACTCTCCAAGCCAACCACTGCCAAATCTCCAAATCTCAAACACTTTCCCTGTTCTTCTTGACTAGTACCATAATGCACTTCATAAAGAAAACAGATGCCCTAGGCCGGGCGCGGTGGCTCAAGCCTGTAATCCCAGCACTTTGGGAGGCCGAGGCGGGTGGATCACGAAGTCAGGAGATCGAGACCATCCTGGCTAACATGGTGAAACCCCGTCTCTACTAAAAATACAAAAAACTAGCCGGGCATGGTGGCGGGCGCCTGTAGTCCCAGCTACTCGGAGGCTGAGGCAGGAGAATGGCGTGAACCCGGGAGGCGGAGCTTGCAGTGAGCCGAGATCGCGCCACTGCACTCCAGCCTGGGTGACACAGTGAGACTCCGTCTCAAAAAAAAAAAAAAAAGAAAACAGATGCCCTAAAACGAGAACTACTCCATCATCTCAATAATAATGTCGCCAATGTGGCTGCATCTATCCCATATACCCTACCTTCCTCCAACAAGTTGTAACACAAACTTGCCTTCTGCCAAGGCCAAGCTCCCCACTCCTTCTCATCTACCAAGGACTTCTCTTCTGCAGTTTTCCCTTCTCCTGCATCCATCACCAGCATCTCCCTTTCTATTGGATCATTTTCTCCCACATGTCCCATTCTCTTCTCCATGCACTCCTGTTGGGTTTTGCTCTCCACATGCTGCTGTCCTCACTAGTTTCACCATTCTGACCCCACAGCAATGGCAAGGGCTGCTTCTTTGTCACATGTTGCTCCACCTCCACCTCCATGCAACATTAGTTGCAACTGATCATTCCTCCTTCTGCTTAATTTTAGAAAAACATTTGTTCAGATTTCAGATTTTGTCCTTCCCAATGCTGAAAATTAGATTCCAGCCTTCCAATCACTTTCTTAGCTTAGCTACTGTGATACCACACTCTGCTAGATTTCCTTTTGCCTCAGTTGGTTGTTCTTCCAGGCTCCTTTTCTGTGGCCTTCTCTTTTACTGGACTCCTCAAATTTGCAGTGCCTTGGAGCTCAGTCCTAGGCCAGTCTCTTGCTTCAAATACCATCTATACGCCAGGCGCAGTGGCTCACGCCTGGAATCCCAGCACTCTGGGAGGTCAAGGTGGGCAGATCATCTGAGGTCAGGAGTTCAAGATCAGCCCCACCAACATGTCGAAACCCCGTCTCTACTAAAAATACAAAAATTAGCTGGGCGTGGTGCTGCATGTCTGTAATCCCAGATACTTGGGAAGATGAGGCAGGAGAATTGCTTGCACTTGGGAGGCGGAAGTTGCAGTGAGCTGAGACTGCCACTACACTCCAGGCTGGGCAACAGAACGAGACTCTGTCTCAAAATCAACAACAACAACAAAAAACAAATACCATTTATAAGTGAATGACTCTCAAATGTATCCTTTCATCCTGAACCATATCCCTGAGTTCAGTGCTGGAATGTCTAAATTCCAACAGAACTTAATACAGTCAAACCAGAGCTATGGACTGCCCTGCCTCAAAATCACTAAGCTTTCTTCATCCCAGTCAAGGCATCCAATGACAGAAGTGCAAACCCAGAGAACGGTTCTTGACTTTCCTCATACATCTCACCAGTAATGCTCTATACCCTACTTCCAAATATATTTTAATCCAACCAGCTCCCACCTTCTCCATTGCTCCAAACCTGATCCAAGCCATTATCTATCTCTCATGGCTCTATAGCAATAGCCACTACTGTAATAATGTAAGCAGGGAGAGTGATCTTTCTAAAGTTTAAATCAAATTATCCCACTCCCTGGCTCAAAACCCACCAAAAGTTTCCCAGTATCCATAGAATAAAATCCAAAAACTTTCAACAAACTCCTGCAAGGCCTTGCCTCCCTCTCTGACCTGAATTCCCTCCATTCTCCTTGCTCACGACCGCCCAGGAATGAAAGTCTTAGCTCTGTTCCTCAGACATGGCCAGTTCATTTCTAGGAATATCTTATGTGGGTTGCTCATCTCAACTCCTCCTCGGAACCCTTTCATGGGTGCCTTCCATCACCCTTCTCATCATTCAATTCTTAACCCAGTGCTGCCACTCACAGGGGCCCTTGGAGGCCCCAGAGCCACACTCTACGCCAGCACTCTACCATGCTGTCTTCTTCTGGCATTGCTCAGTTAGCTGAAATAATCTCATCCACTTACATGCATAAGCCTCCCCCAACCAAATCTAAGTTCCTAAAGGATAGAGTTTCTGCCTCTTTTGTCCAATGCTATTATTCCTAGTGTCTGAAACAGTGCCTAGCAGGTATTTGGAGGCCAATACACAATTACTGACTGAATGAATGAATGAATGACTTTGAGTCTCATTCCCTGCATCTTCGCATGGAAATAGCACCCACCTGATAGAGTAAAGTCAGGATCAGGTAATATACATCAAGTGGTTGACACCACAGAGACCCTTGGGGAATGCTTAGCAGACGCCTGGTATTAGCCTTAGCCACACTCATACTTTTACTCCAGTGTGTATTCAAGAGTCATTGAATGCCTGCTGTATTCTGACACCATGCTAAGTGCTGGTTAAACAAAAATAAACAGGAAACCGTCCCCGTCATGAAAGTGCTCATGGTCTAGTGAAGGATGGGTACAGAGTCTGGAAAATAATTACAGTACACAGGGAGGAAGCCTGCTGGAGAATCAGGGGTTTTAAGATCCCTGGGAATGGAGCACTTTGTCTGCCCTTGGTGAGAAGTGGACAGCGATGGGCTCTTAGGGAAAGACTCTCAGAAGAAGTGATACTTAAAAATCTAAAGAAAGGACTGGAATTTCTCAGGCATGGGAGAGAAACAGCTCATGTAAATGTTTCCAAGTATGAAATAGGGAAGCATTGTTCCTAGGATTGAAAGAGAGGAGAGGATTGGGGTCTGAGGGGAACTAAAGGTCAAGAGACCAAAACCATTTGGTCCAGTGTGGTAGCTGCTAGCTACGTGTAGCTTCTAAGCACATGAAATATGACTAGTGTCACATGCTGAAATAATATTTTTGATATACCGGATACAATAAAATATGTTGTTAAAACTAACTTCATCTGTTTATTTTTCTATTTTATAATGTGACAACTAAAAAATTTTAAATTACATATGTGGCTTGCTTTACATTCCCGATGGACAGCAATGGTCTAGGAAGATAGGAAGAGACTGGTCATGAAAGGCTTTGCAGATTGTACTAAGAAATTTGAATTTATTCCATAATAATTCTTTCTGTAGGTAAGGGGAACAATTGGAAGCATCTATGTGTGCAAGTAACATGTTCAGATCTGTACTTTACAAAGACAGGCATACAGATGATACTATGAATGCATGACATGTTTTAAACCAGTCCTTTAGAAAGAGAAGATTCGGGAATAAAGACTTCCGCATATCCACTCCTCTCTGCCAGCCCAGCAGAGAGCCCCAGTGCCACTGTTGGCACTCTGAACAGCAGAAAAAAGAATTTTCCATGGCTAGGGTTTAAGAGTAGAGCAGGAAGGACTCTACCATTCTGCATACACACCCCACCCCATCCCTACAATCAGGGGAAAAGCTGCCAGACCTGCCTCACCACTGAGGCCAACAGGGGATGGCCACAGCAGATGAAAAAGTCTATCCACCTATGTCTGGGGACAGCTCAGCGAAGAGAGCAATTTGTGGTTCCTCACTCTACAAACCTGAGAGGACAGTAGCACGTACCTCTTGAGTCTGACTTGGATACCACTGATCTTGAATTTTGGTGTCAAAAATTATGTGACTGAGGTTTCTTTAAAAAAGAAGATTCTAGAACTCATCTCTTGTTGTCAAATACAATAATAAAAGACAGCAAAATTATATTCTATGTTCTCTTTTCCTTCAATAAAGACAGCAAAAACAAAGCAGAGGAATCTTAAGGATTTTGCAAGCCTCTCATTTAGGAATTTAGCAAATATCTAAACTCACAAAACGCCTATAAATTTTGCAAGGACATGGGGCTGTATTTTTCCTTCTTCCTCACAGAGGCACCAGATCTTTTTTCTTTTCCTTTTTATGTTTTTTTAATACCTTAAGTGCTGGGATACATGTGCAGAATGTGCAAGTTTGTTACATAGGTATACATGTGCCATGGTGGTTTGCTGCACCCATCAACCCATCATCTACATTAGGTATTCCTCCTAATGCTATCCCTTCCCTAGCCCCTACCTACCCTGTAACAGGCCCCAGTGTGTGATGCTCCCCTCCCTATGTCCATGTGTTCTCACTGTTCAACTCCTACTTATGAGTGAGAACATGCAGTGTTTGGTTTTCTGTTCCTGTGTTAGTTTGCTGAGAATGATGGTTTCCAGCTTCATCCACGTCCCTACAAAGGACATGAACTCATCCTTTTTTATGGTTGCATAGTATTCCATGCATATGTGCCACATTTTCTTTATCCAGTCTATCATTGATGGGCACTTAGGTTGGTTCCAAGTCTTTGCTATTGTGAATAGTGCTGCAATAAACATACATGTGCATGCGTCTTTAGAGTAGAATGATTTATAATCCTTTGAGTATACACCCAGTAATGGGATTGCTCAGTCAAATGGCTATTTCTGGTTCTAGATCCTTGAGGAATCGCCACACTGTCTTCCACAGTAGTTGAACTAATGTACACTCCCACCAAAAGTGTAAAAGTGTCCCTATTTCTCCACATCCTCTCCAGCATCTGTTGTTTCCTGACTTTTTAATGATCACCATTCTAACTGGCGTGAGATGGTATCTCATTGTGGTTTTGATTTGCATTTCGCTAATGACCAGTGATGATGAGCTTTTTTTCATGTGTTTGTTTGCCACATAAATGTCTTCTTTTGAGAAGTGTCTGTTCATATCCTTTGGCCACTTTTTGATGAGGTTTTTCTTTTTCTCGTAAATTTGTTTAAGTTCCTTGTACATTCTGGATACTGGCCCTTTGTAAGATGGATAGATTGCAAAAATTTTCTCCCATTCTGTAGACTGCCTGTTCACTACGATGGTAGTTTCTTTTGCTGTGCTGTGCAGAAGCTCTTTAGTTTAATTAGATCCCATTTGTCAATTTTGGCTTTTGTTGCCATTGCTTTTGGTGTTTTAGTCATGAAGTCTCTGCCCATGCCTATGTCCTGAATGGTATTGCCTAGGTTTTCTTCTAGGGTTTTTATGGTTTTAGGTCTTATGTTTAAGTCTTTAATCCATCTTGAGTTAATTTGTGTATAAGGCATAAGGAAGGGGTCCAGTTTCAGTTTTCTGCATATGGCTAGCCAGTTTTCCCACTACCATTTATTAAATAGGGAATCTTGTCCTCATTGTTTGTTTTTGTCAGGTTTGTCAAAGATCAGATGGTTGTAGATGTGTGGTGTTATTTCTGAGGCCTCTGTTCTGTTCCATTGGCCTATAGCTCTGTTTTGGTACCAGTACTATGCTGTTTTGGTTACTGTAGCCTTGTAGTATAGTTTGAAATCAGGTAGTGTGATGCCTCCAGCTTTGTTCTTTTTGCTTAGGATTGCCTTGGCTATATGGACTCTTTTTTGGTTCCATATGAAATCAATGTGCAAAAATCACAAGTATTCCTTTATACCAATAATAGACAAACAGAGAGCCAAATCATGAGTGAACACCCATTCACAATTGCTACAAAGAGAATAAAATACCTAGGAATACTACTTACAAGGGATGTGAAGGACTTCTTCAAGGAGAACTACAAACCACTGCTCAAGGAAATAAGAGAGGACACAAGCAAATGGAAAAACATTCCACGCTCATGGATAGGAAGAATCAATGTCATGAAAATGGCCATACTACTCAAAGTAATTTATAGATTCAATGCTATCCTCATCAAGCTACCATTGACTTTCTTCACAGAATTAGAAAAAAGCTACTTTAAATTTAATATGGAACCAGAGGCACCAGATCTTAAAAGAAGGAATGATGAATGGGTATAGTTATAAATATTCAAGGCTAATGAGAACCAAAGATGAAAAATCTGTAGAAGAATCTGGTATTTGGGGGCCAGATGCTGGTGTGTGCTTGAATTAACAGGTCTTGACCTCATATAAATTACAGAGCTATCTTATCGGATAAGAAAAATTAAGCCCCAAAAGCACTCATAAATTCTATAAATTCAAATTTCACCAATTATATTTTAAAAGTCAGTTTTTCAAAATGTAAGTAGCTACTAAAGATACAAATTATGTATCTTTTTATGGACATTTTAAGGATTTTAATAGAATGGTTGTTTGTCATTTTATTAATAGTTGGTGGAGAACAAACATTAATACAAAGTCTTATAAATCGTAAACTGTGCTGTTTGAAATCACAATCCTCATCTGAGGAGGGGCTCAGAGTGGAGGAAAGTCACTGGCACATCAAACATTTAATGGCTGAAAAGTTTCTGACCATCTGATAGACACTTTTGTGCAGTATTATTACCTCTACTGATATATTCTCAATATCACAGATCACAGACAGAGGCTACCTAGAGTTGCCAGGTTTAGCTTAAAAAAAATAGGCTTCCCAGTTAAATGTGAATTTCAGATAAACAATGGGTTTTTTTTGTTTGTGTGTGTGTGTGTGTTTTTTTTTTTTTTTTTTTTTTTTTTGAGACGGAGTCTCTCTGTCGCGCAGACTGGAGTGCAGTGGGGTGCACTCCAAGCATCCCAAGGTGCAAGGGGGCTCACTGCAAGCTCCACCTCCCGGATTCATGCCATTCTCCTGTCTCAGCCTCCCGAGTAGCTGGGACTACAGGCACCTGCCACCTCGCCTGGCTAATTTTGTTTTTGTATTTTTAGTAGAGACGGGGTTTCATCGTGTTAGCCAGGATGGTCTCAATCTTCTGACCTCGTGATCCGCCTACCTCAGCCTCCCAAAGTGCTGGGATTACAGGCGTGAGCCACCGTGTCCAGCCAAACAATGGATTATTATTATTATTATTATTTTTTTTTTTTTTTGAGACGGAGTCTGGCTCTGTCCCCTAGGCTGGGGTGCAGTGGCCGGATCTCAGCTCACTGCAAGCTCCGCCTCCCGGGTTTACTCCATTCTCCTGCCTCAGCCTCCGGAGTAGCTGGGACTACAGGCGCCCACCACCTCGCCCGGCTAGTTTTTTGTATTTTTTAGTAGAGACGGGGTTTCACCGTGTTAGCCAGGATGGTCTCGATCTCCTGACCTAGTGATCCGCCTGTCTCGGCCTCCCAAAGTGCTGGGATTACAGGCTTGAGCCACCGCGCCCGGCCTGGATTATTTTTAGTATAAGTGTGTTCCAAAGTATATCACATGGGATATACTTATCCTAAAAGTTATTTCTTAAACATATTATAAGTAAAATACTATTTGTATTTTTAGTATATTGTATATTACCTGGCAAACCAAACACTGTCTTGTGGTTATGCTATTAAGCTGCTGGAACATTTCAACTGAATCTTAGAACAACAGATCCCTCTAAGTACCTTGAGTTGCCCTCACACCAAAATCCAGTAATTCTTTTATGCCAGATGGTGCCAAATGTGACTAAGCAGACACCTCAACACAACATCCACAGTGTCCATGGAAACACGTTCAAAAACTGTCTGCCTGCTTTCCAAAATTAATTTAGAATCATACAATCACAGAATTTTAGAATTAGAGACTTGCATAGATTCTTTTTTTTTTTTTAAGAAAAAAATTATGTCATTTGCAAACGACATAATTTACAAATGATGCAAAGACCTTTCCTACAACTAGTTACTCAGGTGGGGGTAAGGAGGGTGTCATGAACTCCATGCTGAACTAGAAGATACCCAAGAAGACACCAGGGCCTCTCCATCCCCAGAATCTATTTATTCTTTCAATGCTAATGACGTGCTGAGGGCCATCTCTACAAGTGGTGCTATAAATAGAAAAGAGATGGACTATGCCCTCCTCTAGGACCAAATCGCTGTTGAATTCATCTGAGTAATCAAAGTGTTTAGCCCTCAGTGTGCACTTAATGGATGTTTGGTGAATAAATGAGTGACTGAGTGTGTTGTCTGGAGTCAATGAGACAAAATGTGTGTTGGACTGGGTTGGGGGGTGGGGGCAGGGGTAGGATCAGATGGGGAAAACTGTACAAGGAAGGTAAGTTGGGGGGCAGGGTGACCACAGCCCCTGCCCTGAGTCCATTTTCCTGACCAGATCCTTTTGTTTGGCACATCCTTAATAACAATGCAGAGATGTCATCACTCCCTGCATTTGGGTCCTCAGAAAAGCAATGAGTTCTCAGCCCAGGTTCAGATCAGACCCAGCTTCTTTCCCTGTCTGGGCCCATTTTATCCACCAGGGGCACAAGCACAAGCCAGTGTGCCACAGACTTTTCACAGACCTATGGAAACATCCTAGACCCAAGGAAAACATAATTAGCTCTAAGATACAAAAGTAAATCAGAACTATGAAAATTTACAAATGTTTGCTTAAATGTCCACAAAGTATTACTTTAAGGTCAATAATCAACTGCAACTTGATGTTTGTATCATTAAGTATAAGTCATATTTAATGTAGGATGTAGGTATATTTTGTTAATTCTGATACAACATGAAGTATGACCATTCCTCTTCATTTTCTTTCTCTCTCCCATCTGAAGCTGCTCTAATCACAATGCAAATTACCTGGCAGACCACTTCTTGCAACATTTAGAAAAAGAATTATTTCTTCTGGTCCCTCCCTGCCTCCTATCCTCTTCCTCTTCTCAGCTGTTCATTGAAGTAATGCCCTGATGTTACATGTTTTTTCCATGCAGCACATTTGTTTACCTGCAAAGTTTCATACTGTCCCTTACACAATGATATACCATGTGGGAGAGCTTAAGAATTCAGTGTAGATCTTCTGGAAAATGTTCCAATAGTTGACAAATAGGAAAAGGCACAAATATTTAAAATGGCTCACTTTCAAAGATTATGCACCATACATAAATTACTGGGTTCAGGAAGGTACTGATACCTCACAACACCCACTAAAGTGGGGTCTATTATCATCCTCATTTAATAGACAAGGAAACAAGACTCAGAGGGCTTAAGTATCTTGCCCAAGGTCATACAGCTGAACTAGTATTTAAAATTGAGCAACCTGATCTTATTTTAGATAAGTCATTGAGTGCTCCAGCCCTGGAGTCCAGTGGACATAAGGCCCTTACCTAAGTCCTAAGGTCCTTACAGTAGTTCAGACCTGTAAGAATGTCAGGATGGCCATGCCCAAAATGAGCTAAGACTACAGGAAAGTGGGTGGAGGGTGGAAGGAGAAGAAAGATAACCAAACAGATTTTTCCAAGCAAGGGTGATGGCAAAGATGGAAAAGGTACGATGTAAATGCCTGAAATTGAAGGCAGAGTTACTTCAACCTATATTTTGGAGCTGAGGGTCACTAGATCAGGAAGTGGAGCTTCCTATTGCCCAGAGCTGAAGGGAGACATCAATTTCATTCATTTCAACAGCATCATTTGACAGATGGGTGCTCAAAGCCAAGAAAGGTTCAATAACCTGCCCAAGATCACCCAGCTGAAGAAAACTCCAGGGACCCAGACTCCACTGTAGTGCTCACTTCTTTCCTACCTCTAACTGTCTCACTGGTCCTGAAAGTGAGAAGGGAAAGGCAAAAATCACTGGGAAAAAAAAAAGCAATCCAGGACAGTTCCTGACCTCCAAGCCTCTCTGAGAAATCTTTAGGGCTCCACAGAGTAAGAGAAGCTCATACAAATAAACAGAGACATGTCAGATTTCTTTTTTTTTTTTTAATAAGGGAGTAGATTCAGGAAACTAAACCAGTAAAGAGAGATTTCTGTCGAAGCTAAAAAGTAGCTTTAGCAGATTTTTGTAAGCACTAGGCACTAACAAGGATTCGCTAAGAATATCATCTCAAGTTAACTTTTATATCCTGGTTTCGACAGAGTTCTTGGTGAGCAGGAAGTCTGGTCCACTTAGGGTGTCAAGATTTTGGCAGTGTTGTGCTGCTCTGATACCTGGTGAATAAAATGGTAAAATAAGAGCTGGATTCAGTTCAAACATAACATTCTTACCTTCACCAGCCCTGGGCAGACCTAGAAACTTGGTCCTCTCCATTGGCTGTGCTAGCAAAGGTGACATCTTCCTGTGGTTCCTTTACCTGTCTGAATCTCCTAAGTACCCAGCCCCTGCACACAGGAGGGTCTCAATAAATGTAGGTTAAAGAAATGAATTTAGACTTTATATTTATTCAGCCATCATCAGATGAGCACCTACAATGTGTCAGGCATTGTGCTATCGCACCCAGTATGCCTTGGTTAGACAGACAAGGTACCGGGGAACCTGGAATCTATTGGGAGGGACAGGTATTAGGAATAATTATACAAATAATTATCACTGTTCAGAAGGGAAAGTATCTGATGCTAAGAGAGGGACATTAGGGAAGATTTCTCTGAGGAAATGACATTTAAGCCAAGAATCAAGACAGGAGTTGGCAAATTAAAAGACAGGAGGAAGACCATTTCAAGAAGAAAGAGCCTAAGTGAAATCCCATAAGCAGGGAGATGAAGGCATTCAGAGAACTGAAAGACAACCTGTGGGGCTGAAATAGGGCAGAGCGCAGCCCAGAGAGAGGTGGGTGGGTGTCCCTCAGGGTTCCTGCTCTGACACCAATGAGGTGTGTTACTGAAGGGTTTGAAGCAGGGGAGTGATGTAATCAGACGGGCTTTTTAAAAGATCACTCTGATGGTGCGTGCAGAACAAATTAGAGGGAGAAAGTAGAAGACCACCAGTTAGGAGACTCCTCAGTAATCCTGGACAGACGAATTGATCATGCATTGTTCTGAGGACTCACCATTACATAACAACAATGCCAGAGATAATTTATGATTGGGTAATAATTTGGAGGAAGAGCTTAACACAGGGTCACATTTCTCCACGGCTCCGCCCTTGGCCCTGCCCTTTCCAACATCTTTATCTTGATCGGGATAATGCCAGAAGGGAAACTGGCAGAGCTGCTGGGTGCATAAATCTGGGTGGGATGGCCAATATCAAAGACCCAATTGAATCGCTATTTGACTCTCTTTATAGCCTCCCTGAAGGGGAAGATTCATAAAGACAAAAACTATATGGTCTCCGTTCTCAAGGAACTCTCTTGCTAGTGGGGGAAGTGTGGACATAACAAATATTAATTCAAGGTGGACTGAGATAAGGGCTACACCAGTGCTGTAAACAAAGCCATGTGAATGTGTCCTGGTAAGAAAAATTAATTCTGCCAGTCAAGTGAGGAAAGGTTTTTCAAAATTGGCCTCTGACCTTGCCCTTTCAAGCTAAGTAACATTTTGAGAGGTGACAGAGGGGAAGAAAGGGGGGCATTCCTGGCAGCAGGAAAAACCTGAATAAGGCAACAGCAGAGGGAGGCAAGACTGCTGGAGACCATGGGTAAGGCAGGCTACACTCCATATTTTAAGACACCAGGATCAGGGCCAGGCGTGGTGGCTCATGCCTGTAATCCCAACATTTTGGGAGGCCAGGATGGGAAAATTGCTTGAGCCTAGGAGTTTGGAATCAGCCTGGGTATCATAGGGAGACCTCGTCTCTACAAAAAATTTAAAAATTAGGCATGGTGATGCATGCCTGTAGTCTCAGCTACTCTGGAGGCTGAGGCAGGAGGATTGCTTAAGCCCAGGAGGTAGAGGCTGCAGGGCCAAGATCACACCACTGCACTCCATCCTGGGTGACAGAACGAGACCTTGTCTCAAGGAAGAAAAAAAACATAACCAGGATTATCATGAATTTGCTGGTCTGCAAAGTCCTTCTACATACACCATCTCAGTTAATCTCATACCCACACTGAGGTCAGGATGGCTAATCTTGATTGACATCTAAGAACATTACATCGCCCAGTGACATAGGTTAGAGCCAGAAGTCATACCCAAACATTCAGGCCCCATTCATGAGCCTTATTCCACTGTTAATTAGATGGGGCAAAGCCAATGGTGTAACATTTAACAGAAATTAAATTAAAGACCTCCACTTAAGTTTTTTTTTTTTTTTTTTTTTTTTTTTTTTTTTTTTTTGAGACGGAGTCTCGCTCTGCCACCCAGGTTGGAGTGCAGTGGCCGGATCTCAACTCACTGCAAGCTCCGCCTCCTGGGTTCACGCCATTCTCCTGCCTCAGCCTCCCGAGTAGCTGGGACTACAGGCGCCCGCCACCTCGCCCGGCTAGTTTTTTGTATTTTTTAGTAGAGACGGGGTTTCACAGTGTCAGCCAGGATGGTCTCGATCTTCTGACCTCGTGATCCGCCCGTCTCGGCCTCCCAAAGTGCTGGGATTACAGGCTTGAGCCACCGCGCCCGGCCTTAAGTTTTTTAAGATGTTCATAAATGCAGGATGGAGAACATCTGACTCTGCCCCATTCAAGGAATACAGGGCTAGGTGTTCTAATAACCAGAAACTCAACACGTGCTCACAACTACTATGCTTCTGCTAACGTATCTTCACTGCAGCTGGCGATTATGGTAAATAATGGCCCTTCTGTGGGAGGAAGTCAGTGCACTGACTTTGAAGTTGACAGCCCTGCATTTGATTTCCAGTACTTCCACTTACTGGCTCTGTGCCCGTGAACTGGAAATTACTTCACTCCTCTGAGGCTCAGTTTCCCTATCTTAGTATTAGCATACTAAGCCCACCCAATGAGGGCTGTTGCAAGGCTGAATGAGAAAATGCAGAAAACGAAGCTTATGGAGCCTGGCACATTATGTTAGTGTTGGCCTTTATTAACCCTTCTCACAGTTCTCTACCAAGGTTAGAACACATCTGAGACATACACTTCATTTCTGGTTCCACATTTTTTAGAGATATTGAAAATTTACAGAACGTTTGGGAAGGGTTATCAGGATAGACAGTTTGAAAAAGCACTAGTCTTGCAAGTCTGGACAATGGAAAGCCTGAATTCTTGTCCTAGTTTTGCCACTAACTAGCTCTGTGATCTTAGGCAAGTCACAACTTATTTGTGACTCAGCTCCTATCTGTAAAGTGATGAGGGCTGAGATATGAATTGTAAATGACTTCTAAAGTCTCACTCGGCTCCAAAAGTTCCTTAAGTTTTATGAAATCAGCCTTAGGAAGCCCTTTTAAGGGAACTGGATTTTCCACAGAAAAGACAAGGAAGCTCCACGATATGGTTTGTAAAAATGATAAAAGCAATCACAAAAAAAGAGAATGTTTAGTGTGTTACAAGAGAAAATTAGAAAAGCAGGACCAGTAGAAGAGAGGCTTAAAAGAAAGGAGATTTCACTCAATCCAAGGAAAAAAAAGAACTTTCCAACCATAGTAATTATTCAATAATGGACACCAAGTACGAGCACTAGACTGTAAGATCCTCAAGGGCAGGACTATTGTACTCCAGTTTACACTGCCAGCACCTACCCCAGTAACAGTCATTAAGGAAACTGTTAAATGACGGATGGATGGATGGATGGATGGATGGATGGATGGATGGATGGATGGATGACAGGTGGATGAATGAGAGAGGGATGGATGGGTGGATGGGTGGGTGGATGGATGGGTAGATGGATGGATGGAAGAAGAGATGGATGGAGGGATGAATGGATGGTTGGCTGGAGAGGAGGGAAAAACTGAAACAGGGAGAAAGGAAGAAAGGAAAGAAGGAGCTGCCTACGGAAGAAGTGAACTTCCCCTTCCTGGTGTGTTCAGGCATCAGCTGGATAACCATCTGTAAGGGGTGCTGCAGAATGGATTTCTATTCTATGTAGGAGGTTTCACTAAAGGTCTATGTGATATTTATTTCCTCATTTCTCTCTCCACTAACTCATCCTACATATTTTTGTCAGATTAATCTTCCTAAAGGACAGTTCTGTTGATGTCACCCTCCTACTCAAAAAATCTCAATGGCTCTCCATTGCCTATTCAGTTAAGTCCACAATCCCAGTATTCTTGCTCTGCCTTAAGGACTTTTATTCATTTTTCAAAACCCATCTTGGATATATCCTCCATCATGAAGACTTCTCTTCACCTTTTCCCCTCACAAAGTTACCTGTTTTGTACATTATTGCATAGGATTATAATTTACTTGGTGACCATTCTTCTCTTCTGTGAGACTAGTGGAGTCCCTGAATGAGGGAGGATTCTTTATTTCTGTACCTCCAACAAGTAGCAGAGTACCTGACTTTCAGCAGTTATTCAACAAAAAAAAAAAGTAATTGTTTATTGCTTATCATAGACCAGGCATTCTGTTAAATCCCTGATATACATTTTCTCCTTGGCTCTTTATAACAACTAATTGTCCCCATTAAGTAAACAAGGAAGTGGAGGCTTAAGGGAGGATAAATAGTTTACAGAAGACATAATGCCAATAGATGGTAGGGGCTGGATTCAAACCTAGTAGTACATGCCTTAACGTCTGGCATATGAACCACTCCACAGGACTGCTTTCCCTGCAGCAAGTCAATCAGTGCCAGACAAAACATTTTATTCAGTCAGTCCCTCAATATTTACCCAGCCATTAGGGAACAAGTTCTGCACGTAGTGCCATCAAGAAGCTTTGAGTCTAACATGTGAAACAGACAATTCAACAGTTATGGCAAAGTGCAACAATGCTCTCAGAGAGGTATGTACAGGAAGAAAACCCTATCAATCAAACTGAGGAGACAGGAAATATTAACAATAGCAAAGACTTCCAATTATCCACTGCATGCTGAATAGTGTGCTGAACATTTTATCACAAGGCTTTACAAATAACCTACAGCCTAGCAAGGTTCTAGTGTCATGGTTAAGAGCACAGTTTCTGAAGTCAAAGAACCAGTGTTCTACTCTTTGTACCTCTACTTTTTAGCTGTGTGTCCTGAAGTAACTTACCCTTTCTACACCTCAGTTCCCCTACCTGTAAAATGAGAATAATAATAGCTTCTACCTCATTAGGGATGTTGTTATGATTAAATGACCAGACCTATGCAAGGTACTAAGAATGCTGCCTGGCTTACAGTGTTACACAAATTTTGCTTATTACTTGACCAAGAGGAAGGCAAGTGTTTGATTCCAATATCTGCATGCATTTCAAACAGAGCCTTCCTTGGGAACACACCTAGGAAAAGGTGATATTCGAGCTGAGTTTCGATAGGGAAATGAGCGGGGGAGGATAGGACCGGCAACAGGAACATCCACATGGCCCTGATGCTACACTATTGCTTATTCTTTTTTCTGCCTGATACTCCTTCTCCAGCCATCTTGACCCACTGAAATCTTATCCATCAGCCAAAGCCATCCCATCAGACTTCTTCCAAGAATGCTCCCCAGGTATTCAGTTGATAACTTTCATCAAGGTTAGCCTTGTATATACAGTTGGCATTCATATGCTTTCATCCATGCATATATGCACGCACATGCACACATACGAACAGATACCCACAGGGCTTCCAGAGGACCTTGCACTCATGGGGAAGCGGACTTTATAAAGCACCACAAACAATGGTCATCAGCTCAAGTTCAGAGATATTTGTTATCCTAATTACTGCTTCAAAGCTGAAATTAGAAACCATCCCCAAACTACAGACAGCACCACTGTAAACAATATTTCCCACTCATCCTAACTCATCATCTTGAATTTCTCACTCATGGAGGAGGTAAACTATGATTTATTTTTTAAGACTGTAACTCCATCTGAGTAGTTTAAAAAACAGAAAAGGAGACCTTGAGACACAGAAACCTCTACCTCCCCAAGTACATATTTATCAGAAACTGTCACATTTACTTTCTTGGTTTCCTGTAAAACTGAAGTGGAAAAACATGGGAAGAAATTTTATATTAAAAATTATCTGAGGCCGGGCACGGTGGCTCAAGCCTGTAATCCCAGCACTTTGGGAGGCCGAGACAGACGGATCACGAGGTCAGGAGATCGAGACCATCCTGGCTAACGTGGTGAAACCCCGTCTCTACTAAAAAATACAAAAAAACTACCTGGGCGAGGTGGCGGGCGCCTGTAGTCTCACCTACTCGGGAGGCTGAGACAGGAGAATGGCCTAAACCCGGGAGGTGGAGCTTGCAATGAGCTGAGATCCGACCACTGCACCCCAGCCTGGGCGACAGAGCGAGACTCCATCTCAAAAAAAAAAAATTATCTGAAACATAATAAAAATTTCCTAATGCTGGCATATGTCAAATACTGTTGTTGTTTTGTTTTAAAGCCTAAAGGAATTTTGTTTTTCTCGTGGCCAACTTTTGGTTTGATGAAACACCGCAAGAATACACACTCAAAGCTGAGAACAGTGGCTCATGTCCAGCACTTTGGAAAGTTCAAGTAAGAGGATTGCTTGAGCCCAGGAGTTCAAGGCCAGGCTGGGCAACACAGTGAGACCCCCATATCTACAAGAAGTTTAAAAATTAGCTGGGTATGGTGGCATGCCTTAGGAGGCTGAGGCAGGCCCTTGAGCTCAGGAGTTGGAGGTTACAGTGAGCTATGATCGCACTAGTACACTCCAGCCTGGGTGACAGAGTAAGACCTTGTCTCTAAAACAAAACAAAAGAATGTATTAAAGCAGAAATGTAATCTTGGGTCGGGGAGAAATGAAGAGAGAAATGCACCAAAACAATGGTGAAACTGTGAAGTTAATAGATGAAAATAGACAAATATGAATCCCATCTCTTTGCCCTCTTTCAGCCCAGTCACATAGAAAGGATAGGTGCATTTGTGGTCACGAGGTAGGCAAAGTAACCGAAAGGAAGCAAGAAGATCAAGATGATCCAAAAATTAGACAGTTATACAGTCATCCCTCCCTCAAATAATTAACTTGGTATCTGAGTACTGATTAATCGTTATATATTACAGGTCTTCTTATTTAAAAAAATTCATGGGCTTAAAAATATTTAGAAAATTACAACTGAAAGAGGATTAATGTGTGTGTTGGGGGGTTATTTTAGACATCAACTTATTTTTTTTAACAACTTCAGGTTAAGCAAAAGGCCAGATAAAAGTACATTTTGATGCCAAATAAAACATTTTTTGGATTTCCCCAAAGCAGAGGAAAAGTAGAGAGACTGGGAGTTAAAAATGAAAAGGCTTCATAGTAAGGCAAGCCTACCAAACTATTTATTTTTTCCTCCTAATAATCTAAAATTAGACACCTTAGCAATGATGACTTTCTTTAGGTAACAATGATTTATTACCACAGGCCTAACTTTTAGCACCATTGAAGTATTTTGTATTTTGGTCCCATAACTTCTTGACAGTGAACTTTATAGCTAACCAGACCTAGAAAACGTAAGTCTAATAAAATGTCACAGCCAACGTAATGAAATCCCATGTCTTACATGAAGAATCCATCTAAAACACATGGCCATGTGGACAAACCGCCCCCCCACCTCGCAAAAGTGATTTTAGGCTACAAAAATGTCTCAGTTTTCATACCCCAAAGACACACTGTTAGTTAAAAAACATGAGACCAGCATTTTTTTTCTTCTTGCACAACCTAAATCCTGGCCCTTAGAGAGTAATCAGATATTTCAAGATTTCCCTGAAAACTTCCTTCCATTCTGGATGTCTGACACTCACGGTGGTACAGCAGCAGACCCAGGATTCGAGCTCTGACTCCAGATTCTGTCCTAGCTCGTGAAGGAATTAATGGTGTCTTCTGCCATCTACGTCCTCCATCTGCTTACTCTGAGTCACAGTCAGTGACCCTATAAAAACTAAGGCAGAACATGTCATTTCCCTGTCAGAAACCCTTCACCCTCCCTCTGAGTAAAAACCAAAGCCCTCAATGGCCTCCAGGCCCTCACCCAATCTGGCCCCGTGTCTCGCCTCCTGTTCTTGTCCCCTTTGCTCATCCCTCCAGCCACACTGGCCTCGATGCCCAGTGCCTCTCTGCACTGGCTGTTCCCTGGCCTGGAAGGTTCTTCCCTCAAATACCTGCATGGCTATCTCCAGCACCTTCAAGGTTTTGAATAAATGTTACCTTCCCAGTTAGATTCATTTAAAATTTTATGTCCTTTAAGCTCTGTTTTTTTGTTGTTGTTGTTCTGCTTTTCCCCTAGTACTTAACACTTTCAAACAAATAGCGTAACTGACATGACTGTGTGTATTGTTTATTGTCTGTTTCCTCCAGCTCTAGAGTATACGTTCCTCCAGGGCTGAGATTTGCATTGCTCATTCAGTGAAACCTCAAGCGCCTGGTATGCAGCAGGTGTTCAATAAATATTTGTAGAGTGAATGAATAAGATCTTTTATTGCTCTAACTCCTTAGGAATCCATGAGGAATTAAATACTCCCGGCATGGTAAACTGGTAATGGGTTATCTTCCCCCACAAAAACCAACCCAAGAAACTGAGTTACTACGGTACAAAAACATTGGACCGCCATCATTTAGTGAAAATTGACTATGCACAGGATATCGTTTTACGTGTCTTCTCGTTTTATCTTTATCCAAATGTTACAGAGGAGGAAACGGAGGCTTGGAAAGAGGAAATAAGTAAGCCAAGATCACACCACCGTGAATGCCTGTGCTGGGCTTTCTGCAGATCCAGGGCTGTCTGACATCCCATTCTGCCTCCTTCATTATAAAAGTAATTCACCTCTTCAACAGCACCAAACAATAGAAAGACCCCTTGGACATATTATGGGAAGCCTCTAGAGTACAGTTACTCATGTAAAGAAAACATGGCCCAAGAACACACAGACACATATACACACAATACAGGTTTCTTAGAAGAAGCTGTACTTTTATAACAAAACATATGGCCATTCTTATAAAATCATTCTGACATTGTGATAGCCAAACCAACAGTAATAGAATGTGAAACAGGAACTGACATGAGCTACTAAATTCAACACCAGTCTCCCTGAAGACCTGCTGCATGACCAAGAGAGCCTCAGACCTCCTCGCTGAGCCTCAACAAACTGGTGTTGCCACCAAGCCTTCTGTAGTGCCTGAGGATCTTGACATTAAATGAGAAAAATCTGTGTCAAAATTAATAAATCCACAAAAGAAAGGCATTTCTTGATCACAAACAAGTTCTGAGGAGTAGTGTGAGCCATTGCACAATCCCAACAGAGCAAAACGTAAGTCAAGTCAGACAGCTAAGTCCAGCAGTTCCCAGAGTGCAGAAGAAAAGTTATAACTCGGCCGGGCACAGTGTGATTCACACATGTAATCACAGCACTTTGAGAGGCCGAGGCAGGTAGATTGCTTGAGCCCAGGAGTTCAAGACCAGACTGGGCAACATGGTGACACCCTGTCTCTACAAAAAACACACAAAAAAATTAGCCAGGCATGGTGGCACATGCCCATAGTCCCAGCTATTTGGGAGGCTGAGGTGGGAGGATCACCTGAGCCCAGAAGGCCAAGGCTACAGTGAGCCATGATGGTGCCACTGCACTCCAGTCCTGGGAGACAGAGTGAGATCCTGTCCCCCGCCCCCCCAAAAAAAGAGAAGTTATGATAACTCTATTGGAGGTTCTTTCCTCTGATTCATCACAATGGTGGAGCAAAGTTTTAGTTGAGGACAGGCCACAAAGGAGACAGGATCTATGAGCAAAAGTTTCCAGAAGGGTCAGCTTCTCTTTAGGAAAGGGGAAATACTCCAAACCAGTTACTCACTTATTTGGCTAAGAATAGGGACTGGGTGGTTAGGCAAGGGTGGGAATGCCCACCCAGAGGCTGTTACTTACATAGTATCCAAATTGTTTTCACTAAGTGGAAGGGAGTAAGGTTCCCGATTATATTCCTGAGAAGATGTAGAAAGGGTCACCACCTTAACCAACTCCTGAACCAAAGACATTGAGAGGAGAGGGAGGTCAGCAAAGAGTTCTGCCGGACCCACACATTCATGCAGCGATACTCCGTCCCCTGTCAGACCTGGCCTTATCCCAACACACTGATTATGTCTTCTATACGAACTCCCCTGGTGGTTTCTCCACCAGATACAGTGTAAGAAAACATTTGCTTTCACCATTCCAAGACAGGAGGTGGCAAGATCAGTGACTAGAGAAAGAGGGAAAAGATGAATCTGGCATTTTGATGTTCGAAACTGCCTGATTCAGATGAAATATCTTCTACTGTAAGGTATCATGTGCATAACTGAAGTTTTTACTTGTTCGTTCTATATTTTGAGTTTAAAGATGCAAAGTTAGATTACACACAAACACCAAGAATTCCGTTTGTGATAAGTGTTAAAAACCTCGAATTTTAAATCCTTGCTTAAACTGTGTTAAACAAGATACCAAACCTAAAGTCTAAATTTTTGAGGTCTATAATTTGCAGATATTTTTACTGTATTGTAGTGTAAAATAAACAAGCTGGCTTCAGAAACAAAAATTAAATTAAAAGCCTTCACAAGCATTCCGTAGCTACTCTGAGAGCTATCTTGACACATGGATGTCTTTAGGGGAGGGGTGTATTTCAGATCTAACTGTACTTAAAAAATAGCATTGTCGCTATGGAAGCAGCTCTAAATTTTGACTGTTTTTCCTTATGCTAGCAAAGGCCATTTTCTTTTTATGCAGCTTTTCTTTTCACTGAAAAGGGCTCTGACAGTAATCCTCCAAGTCTGCAGCATGTCCTGCCTTGCCTACAGTCACTCTTCCCTCTTAGTGTCAAGCACTGCTCTTTCGACTGAGCCAAAAACAGAAGAGTATAAATCACCTGGAATTCACACACACACACCCCACAAGAGATTTTCATTCGTTCCATCATTCCTTCCTTGAAGGAATCGTAGACAACACCCATTCAGGTCCTTGTCACTAAACTGGCCTAATTCCAATCTCCCGTTTCTCAGACCCTTCATGGGCAACTTTTCCATCAAAATCATCAAATAAGTGTGACCAATTTCAGGAATTTTATGTCTAAGAGTGGTCATCTTTAGAAACTAGCATTTCTTCCAGTAACACGATGAAAAACATTGCTCAGTGATGTTTGAAACACTTCCGGAGTCTGTGTCCCATTCCAATAGGTCAGGGATGATGCTCATTCTTTGAAGATATATTTCATTCTGGGAAGCAACAACAGGCATTCAGAGACAACCCTGCCAAATAAGGTAGGTGATCATGCTGAGTAATACTGCTTTGCATAAAAATGAGATGTAGCCCTTAAGCAATAAAACCAGTTTTTTCATGAGGATCATTACCTGACTTTGAAGAGAAATTCAAGAGTTCCAAAAGTGATTTTGTGCTGGATATTCTTGCTTTTTTTTTTTTTTATTTTAAGCAATGGCAAATTATTTGGAATTAGTACAAAAATCACCAAAGCTACTTGGAAGACAGCATTTCCCACTTAGACATACATAGGTACATATATAATAAATTAAATTAAATTAATGATTTCTGCCAACTGCCTTCTAATCTAACATTCTGATTAATTTTCATAAAACTTTATTTTCCCATTGTCATTCTTATAGGTTAAAATCATCCACTGCAATGGAAACAAAATCTTAAAATACATGATTCCTTCAAGGAATAAATTATTGAATGAGCAAAAGTCTTATTTAGAATCTTAGAATAAAATAGCTTTAGAAAGCATTCATCCAAAAGAAAAAAACATGTATGGAGCAAATACTAGTGAAGAAAGAGATATTCAGTTTGCCAGGGGTGACCATCTAGATCACCTTTCAGTAAACCATCTCTTTAGGAAGATGATTTTGTTCCTATGAAGATGTGGTCTGGTTCATCTCTGGCAATCCTTTTTGCCTAGGACTGTTACTTACATATTATCCAAATTGTTTTCACTAAGTGGAAGGGAGTAAGGTTCCCGATTATATTCCTGAGAAGATGTAGAAAGGATCTTCCTACTCTATGTCCTGATCCTAAGAAAAAGTTCCTTTTGCAATGATGGGATCAACACTTCTATCCTGTGGCAGTTCAGGGGACATTGTCAATATTAAAACCTGTAAAACAGGTAATCAGTGCTCAAGGAGAAGGATGAATTCAAAATCTTCGATTTGCACATTCAAGTCTATTTGCCGTAAGTAGGCCTAACAGACTTTTGAAGGTACAGACTTGGAAATAAGGTGTTGCTGTAACGAATACCTGAAAATAAATAAACTGGTCATGAGAATATCATCAGTTTTAGCTCCTAAGTCATAAAACTTAATGAATGGTTTTCCAAGATTTTAACAAAGAAAGAGTATCAACAAAAAACAAGTCAATCAGGGCCGGGCGCGGTGGCTCAAGCCTGTAATCGCAGCACTTTGGGAGGCCGAGACGGGTGGATCACGAGGTCAGGAGATCGAGACCATCCTGGCTAACACGGTGAAACCCCGTCTCTACTAAAAAGTACAAAAAAACTAGCCGGGCGAGGTGGCGGCGCCTGTAGTCCCAGCTACTCGGGAGGCTGAGGCAGGAGAATGGCGTGAACCCAGGAGGCGGAGCTTGTAGTGAGCCGAGATCCGGCCACTGCACTTCAGCCTGGGCGACAGAGCGAGACTCCGTCTCAAAAAAAAAAAAAAAAAAAAAAAAAAAAAACAAGTCAATCTAGGATGCTAAATAAAGCTATGTAAGAAAATAAAAATAGAACATGGAATTTGAACATTTATTGACAAATCCATAGTTTGGTTAGGCTGTCTGATTTTGTCTTTCTAATACACTGCCATCTTTTTTTTTTTTTTTTTTTTTTTACCAGAAGGGTTCTTACACTTAGTTCAGGTTTACACAGTCAAGCTTTGATGTACACAAACACAGTAATTCTCACAGTAAGACCAATATCAATGAGGATTCTGCTGAATAATATCTGCCCTCTCTTTGAGAAACAGCCCAAAGATGGATTCCCCAGGGTCTAAAATCAAATCCGGCCGAGCATAGTAGCTCACACCTATCATCTCACACTTTGAAACGCCGAGACAGGAGAAATGCTTGAGCCCAGGAGTTCAAGACCAGCCCAGTCAGCATAGCAAGACCTTGTCTCAACACAAAATTTAAAAATTAGCCAGGCGTGTTGGCATGCCTGTGGTCCCAGCTACTTGGGAGGCTGAAGTGGGAGGATCACTTGAGCCTGGGAGTTGAGGCTGCAGTGAGCCATGGTTGCACCCCTGCACTCCAGCCTGAGCAACAGAGATCCTCTAGAAAAGGAAAAAATGAAATTAATTCAACATGCATTTATTGAGCAACTCTTAACCCTGGTCCAGTGTTAGGCTCACGGAAGAGGCACTCTGCAGTTCTCAAGGCACATCTTCTATTGCAAAAGCTCTCTGTGTATACATAAATATTATGTTATTTTAAATCACACAAGAAGGCACAATAGTCAATAGGTTTACCTGAGATGAAGGAGGAAGTAACTGCAAAAAGAAAAATTATTTTCAGGAAAATTGGCAAATTTAAGGCAGAGTGACCTTTCCTTGCTCCTCCTCTCTAACTTCAAGAATCTCCTTCCTCCTTTTCCCTTTGACTTCCCAGCGAAGTATAAATGGGAAAAGAGGCCTGAAGATAACCCCACCACACATGGACCGTATTGTCATGGTAGAGATACTTCTTCACAAGGCTCTAGGAGTAAGGGCAAAGCTGGCCATCTTGTGACTTCATTTCCTATATCCCACTCCAAGAGTCCCCACCGTGAGACAGCCAGCCGCTCTGTCCACAGACTCAATGCCTCGCGTTCCTGGGCATTTTTCAGAAACATAGTTTTCTGGTGCAGTCAGGTCTGACCAGAGCTATTTCAGAGACTTACTGCCAACCTCTACAGCTGGTCAAAACAAAAAAGAAATATTTTACAGATTTCAAACACATTAATGAACTTAAAAAAATTCAACTCTAGCATCAATATGTTAATACAGGACATCTATGCTTCACTCCCTTATTTTGGTCATCCTTAATACTATGAAATTTTGTTCAAATAAATTCTAGAACTGACTGCAAATATTCTGTATAATTTTTATGGGGATGAGGATGAGCTTCACCTCTAGGTTTGATGACAAATACTAGCATTTTAAGAATTTCTCCCACATATATTTTGTCATACATGTAACATCTCAGCGTGCATGAAGTTCCAGTCACTCCTTCCCTTGAAGAAATTAAGAAACTTCATGGTGGACACTGCAGGATTACCCCAGCAGCAGGTGTCCACCAAAGAGATATCAGGAAGAATAACAGACATTAGATTTCTTTCACTTGCTCTTAGGAATCTTGGGATGAGTATGTCCTGAGAGTTAATTCCTCCAGATGTGTAAAACATGGTGTCTCACAATGCTCCGTGCCTGCAGTTATCAAAACAGAATTATTTCTAGAAAGGCTAAGGAAGATATCTCAGTTTTCCCAAGCAAAGATAAACTGTCAACTCTCAATGTCTCTTCACAAGGAGAAACTTCTCTCTCAGTTGTAGGAACTGCTGCACTTGTCCAAAGCAATGATATACATTTTTCTTTCCTTATAACTGAATGTTCTGTTTTTGTTTTTCAGGCAGGGTCTTGCTCTGTGGCCCAGGCTGGAGTGTGGTGACGAAATCATAGCTCACTGCAACCTTGAACTCCTGGGCTCAAGCAAACCTCTGGCCTCAGTCTCCCCAATAGCTAGGATGACAGGTATGTGCCACCATGCCCAACTATTTTTTTTTCTTTTTTGTAGAGATGCGGTCTCACTATGTTGCCCAGGCTATAACAGAATCTTATAACAGATAGTGTTTCTTCTTTTCGTATGGTTACAGGAAAACTCAGGGCCAGATTTGCAAATTACTTTTAATATAATTAGGCAGAGCCTTAGAGAATACATTTCTGGATATTAACACTCTTCTGGTTTCATCTACTTGATCCATACAATATTTTTGTCTTTACTATTGTGTTTCTTTAAGAAACAAGCAAATAAGTACCTAGGCTTTGCTTATCCTACCTGAGGCTTCCCTTAAGGAATGTCCATCACCTGAGAGGACATTCCCAAGCATGGAAACAGGTTCACATTACCCTGAATCTATAGCTTCAAACACATTCCTTACAAAAGAAAACCCATTCTTGCCTACTGACAATACCTGTACCTTAAGAGTGGGGTGGTAATGCAGTCTTCTCACTAAGTAGAAATTAAACCTGGCTTTATGATTTCCTAAGAAAATCCTTGTTTTATCTGACAGGAATATTTAAAAATGGGGGTAAGGGAACTAAAATAACTAATCTAAAAATGTAGAAATATAAAATCCCCCAATGATGTAATCCTTGCCACAGAATCCATCACATTGAAAAGCTGTCTGGACTTCTGCAATAAAGGGAGACACAGGTAGATTGTAAAGCCTTTTCATCCCAGTTTCTCTTCAAGATTTTATTAGGCAATAAACAGCCATATCAAATAATGTCTAAATATACAATCATCTCTGCATAATTTTAGGTAGTCCAACCATATTAGCACCAGGAGAGCATCAAATAAGTTTTGTATCTCACATTTGGGTCCAGATCCCTCTAAGACAAACTTGGTGGACTGCAGACAAATTCAAATTTATGACAGAACATATAGAAGCTCTTATATATGGCCTCTTAAGAAATATCCATAACCCACTGGGCGTGGTGGCTCACGCCTGTAATCCCAGCACTTTGGGAGGCCGAGATGGGAGGATCACGAGGTCAGGAGATCGAGACCATCCTGGCTAACACAGTGAAACCCTGTCTCTACTAAAAATTTAGCTGGGCATAGTAGCGGGTGCCTGTAGTCCCAGCTACTCGGGAGGCTGAGGCAGGAGAATAGTGTGAGCCCGGAAGGTGGAGCTTGCAGTGAGCCAAGACTGCACCACTGCACTCCAGCCTGGGTGACAGAGTGAGACTCTGTCTCAAAAAAATAAAAAAGGGAATACCCATAACCAACAATTTTTCATTATGTTGGCTTAAGTAAAAGATAACATTGAACTCTCCATGCTCCAACTTGATAGTATGGAAAATTGGCCAGCATGCAACATTCTGCTACAAAGAATAAATAAATATTCTGAATTATTTTGCAATCATTAATAAGGGAATAATGTCCCCCAATGGGTTTGCAGAAAAGCCCTCTAGAACCTAGAGAAGCCAGTAGGTTTTTCAAGCCTGCTGAAAAGCCAAAACCTGAAAACTAGATGGGACCTCACAGACTCTTACGTTTGAACACAAACTTTCCCATAAAGCACATATATTCCTGTTTAAACAAAAAAAAATTGCAGCAAAATACAAAGAATCAGTAAGGTATTTTCTCCAAATAGGAACTATTTCATTTACATTATCTCTGCAGGATTTTAGAATTGCCTGAAAGAAGTAACTCTAGTTGATGCAGAAATTCAGGGGAAAAAAATATTTTTGAGGCCTGGCCCAGTAGCTCACCCCTGTAATCCCAACATTTTGGGAGGCCACGGTGGGTGTATCACCTGACGTCAGGAGTTCGAGACTAGCCTGGCCAACATGGCAAAACCCCAGCTCTACTAAAAATACAAAAATTAACCTGGCATGGTGGCAGGTGCCTATAAGGAGGGAGGCTGAGGCAGGAGAATCACTTGAACCTGGGAAGCAGAGGTTGCAGTGAGCCAAGATCATGCCATTGCATTCCAGCCTGGGCAACAGGAGTGAAACTCCATCTCAAAAACACACACACACACACACACACACACACACACACACACACGGCAAATTAATCTTTCACTATGTTGAACAAAATTAGTCCAAAGAATATATGTATTAGAAGAAAATCTGAAAACTGACTATAACCTCTTATTTAATACCATCAAATGCCATTAGCAACCTTCATCCACATAAAAATTCATTGTAATTTATTTCACTTTACAGAAACAAGTCCACCTGGAAACAAATTGACTCTCGTTTTGCACATTAAATCAAGATTGAATCTAAAATGTTTATTGTGCTATTGCAAATTTGGTGAAAATCATTCAAAGTCTTCAAAAGTTAGGACAAAAGTATAAAATCCAAGATATCCACCTGAAAAATCATCCTTTATCTCAGTATAATCCTGTCAAGATAAATTCAAACTTCTTGAAACATCTTCACCTATCCAGACACAGATATAATTATCAGGACATTGTTTCCAAAGCTATAATTCCTAGATGCACAAGCTATTCACAGAGCTTTTATCTAATATAGTTCTTTTTTTCTTTGACCAGAACAATAAGTTCTTAAATAAGAAGAACCTTGCAGTATATTTACTAGCTATATTTTAAAATTTAAGATCAGACACTTTATTTCAATTCATAATAAAAAAAAATACATTCCTACTGGACTTTCTTCTCCATAGAGCATGTCTACTATATCACTTTTATTTCTCGTAAGTCTGCCAATTTTTCATACATGAATCCCTATTCTGCTGTCTTTGCCTGCCATTATACAAATTTATATAAATGTTTTGATTCTCTTCTGTTGGGAGCTACTCTGCAGTGCTGCTAGAGAAGGGCATAAATAAGAGCAAAGCCAACTGAAGGCACAGCCTAGAACAGTAAAATACTACTCAGTAATTCACAGACAAGGGAAATTAAACAGTCAATACCCAGAACCCCTGGAGTCACAATAACATTTAATTCTATTTGGTGTGTATTTGTCCAGGCCCACCCTGAATCAGGTGGTGTCCTGGGTAGCAGATGAGCTACACGTGAGGCAGGACATGCAGACCAAAGACCTCACTCTGTAAGTTCATCTGTGTTCTATAAGGAGCTAGTAGTCATAACCAAGACAGTTATATTATTTTGGTCAAGATCACCTTCTTTCTTCTTATTCTTTCTGTTTTAACTTTCCAAGATCCATTATGAATACCTGCATTCCAGTAGGACTAGAAAGAGGACCTGTACTAAAAACCCACCTGCGGGTCATTTTCTGCAATCTTCCCCTCCCCCTACCCGCAGCCCACATTCCTCACCTCACAAACACTCCATTAGCACCTCATTTCACTTCCTCCCCAACATTGTAAGCTGATTTCTTTCTACAAAAAGCAAATATTAAAGTCAATGCCAACATAAGAAGGACCTGCTCACTGACAAATACAAACAGCAGATTTTCTGGGCCTCTCAGCTGTGACTGATCTAGACCAAGAAGAAACTACAGTAAGATCCCACCCTAGTCTGGGCAACTGCTGGCCCTGGTCGTCCTAGCACTAGAAAACATGCCAAGGGAAACTTTCTTTGAAAATTGAGAAAGAATGAACAAAAAAGAGCTGAATAGGAAGTGGAAGTGTTGGAAACTACCCATATTTCACCTTCTCAGCTGAAATAACTCAGTAGTTTCTTTTAGAACGAATGCTGACATCCAAACCCATTAGGTCACCGTGAGAACGGCCATGTGTTTAAGGCACAGACTTTGTTCCAAAATGTTCTGGGGGATGCATTGTGAGAATTAAATAAAAGGACCCTAATGTGCCATTTTTATTATGCATGAGACTTTATCAGATTGGGATGCCGGAGAAAGGAGAAAAGGCGGTGAAACCTGACCAGCCTCACAACTGCCTCTTCAAAGGTCAGACTATCCCCAAGAGGTGGTAAAGCCTTCAGGGGAATTGCCTTCACTTTCTATCTAGTTAGCAGCTTATCAGAGATTCCTTACTCCTCACAAAGACTCAACACAGATAAAAATCCCTCCCTGATGGTAAACATTTTTTTTATTATTATACTTTAAGTTCTAGGGTACATGTGCACAACGTGCAGGTTTGTTACATATGTATACACGTGCCATGTTGGTGTGCTGCATCCATTAACTCGTCATTTACATTAGGTATATCTCCTAATGCTATCCCTCCCCCCTCCCGATGGTAAACATTTTAACTTACAGCTCAATTTAGCAAACAAAGCTCCAGGCCCTAACAAATGACCCAAATAATAACCTTTGTTGGCCGGGCACGGTGGCTCAAGCCTGTAATCCCAGCATTTTGGGAGGCCGAGACGGGTGGATCACGAGGTCAGGAAATCAAGACCATCCTGGCTAACACGGTGAAACTCCGTCTCTACTAAAAAATACAAAAAAAAAACTAGCCCGGCGAGGTGGCGGGCGCATGTAGTCCCAGCTACTCGGGAGGCTGAGGCAGGAGAATGGCGTAAACCCGGGAGGCGGAGCTTGCAGTGAGCCGAGACCCGGCCACTGCACTCCAGCCTGGGCGACAGAGCGAGACTCCGTCTCAAAATAAATAAATAAATAAAAATAACCTTTGTTGATTCAGATTCAAAATAATGGGGGAAAAAAGGCAATGAAAAGTCCAGTAGAACAGTGATTTCTCACTGATGGGATGGGATGTGAAAGTCTCTGGGGGCAGAATTTTCCTACAAGCACAAACTCTCCAAGCCCTGGGCTGCTGCAGCAGAATAAATTCACTCACCTTCTCTGTTCATTCAGCTGGCCGTCTATTTAATGAAAAGTAATGTTTCCATTCAGGCTTTATGTTTGATTTGCAAATAAACCACCCTCAACAAAAATAAACCATTCCCCACTGTGATGTAACAATATTAACACACACATTCCAGTTTTAATAGAGCAATTTTAATGTTTTACCAAGTGTATTGAGTCATCTACCTACTCAGCGAGGAAATACTGAATTGCTGCAATTTCTATTTAGCACACTTTTCTCATTCTTAGCTGCCTAATCTCAGTATTATTGAGTTATTAATTCTCCAGCTGCTCTGTCTTATGTCGATCATCTAAGGTAACAAAAATAGAGGCCAGGTTAATAAAAAGTGAAAATGAGAACTCAGACTGTCTGTGGCCCACCTGATGGTTTCTAAAACCCTGATATGGAAGGTTAGAGCTTCCTTTCTCACCTGACATCCAGTAGCCCATCTGCAATGAAGTTTATATGGCGATGCTGTGCAGAAACCAGACCATGGGAGCTTTTCAAACTGTTTCCTGTTGATCATGACTATCAGCGCAACCAAGATATATAACTTTTTATTTTAGGGTTCTTTATGCTTCTTTTTGTAAAAGGATAAATAGTATTCAAATATATTGTTCATCTGGCATCCAAACAGCTATGAATAATTTGCTAGAGACCTAGTACGTTTCCTCAAATGCTCCTGTCCTCTCTTCCCCCACCACTCCCCCACAAAAGTCATGACGCTTCAAAGGCAAGCAGGTAAGAGATTTATTCTAGCCACCAAAATAATCCAAGATGATGTATTTTCTTTGCTTCAGGGGAAAACGGTGTTTGCAGATTTCTGGACTCGTGAGCACTCATTTGTTTAACAGATGCACACGTTGCACTAAGTTGATGCGGCAGAACTCAGGATGTGACCCACGGGGAAAGTTTCACTTAGCTTAAAGAGAAAATCTTACCTGAGAGATTTTCTGAGTTTTTCACATTACATGTTACCAGACAAATGTAGCTGCATATTCATTCAATTATAGTAAATACCATTTAGGTACCTATTTCATTTTTTCCCATTTTAGAGATGGAGAATGTGTTAGCCACAGTTAGTTCCACATTAAAGACTCAATTCCACAGAAAAACCGGGGTTGGGGGGAGGTATCGGGTATGGTGGCTCATGCCTGTAGTCCCAGCAACTCGGAATGCTAAAGTGGGAAGATCGCTTGAGGCCAGGAGTTCAAGACCAGCCTGGGCAACATAGTGAGACCCTGTCTCTAAAAAAATTTTTTTTTAATTAGCCAAGTCTAGTGATGTGCTACTGGAGAAGCTAAAACGAGGTGGGAAGATCACTTGAGCCCAGGAGCCTAAGGCTGCAGTAAGCTACTGTGATCAAGCCACTGTATTCCAGTTTGAGTGACAGAGCAAGACTCGGTCTCTAGAAAAAAAAAAGAGAAAAACATCAGGGTCTAACATGGTGGCTCACACTTGTAATCCCATCATTTTGGGAGGCTGAAGCAAGAGGATCACTTGAGCCCAGAAGTCGAGGCTGCTGTGAGCCATGATCATGCCACTGCACTCCAGCTTGGGTGACAGGGCAAGACCCTGTCTCAAAAAATAAAAAGGAAAATCAGAGTAGGAGGCAGTGTGGAAAGGAGGAAAAAACACACTTACTCTGACAAACCCATCCAAATTTGGACCATGGCTTCCATAAATTTCCCTTACCCTTAGATACACATGCAGCTGGCCCATTAAAGCACAATGTAACAGACATAGTAAGGCTCCAGTCCTTCCTGAATAGCCCTTTAAAGGAGCAATCAGGAAAAGACATTCTGAATGCACTTCTGTAAATTACAAGGTTGTCTCCAGGCTGCATAGAGAAGACCGGCAGTGTTAACCCAGCTTAATTCCTTCCCCTCCCAGTTCTGATCCTCTATGCCACTTAATAAATAGCCTACCACAAACTCTAATACAAATTTTATTTTCCAAAAAACAACACTTGATCATTAATATCATTTTTTTCCTTCTCTTAAAAGAGTATTACCCCCTCACCCTCAGTCTAATCCCACCTTTGTGATTGAGAACATTTAAGATCCAAAGAAGAGCCCCAATATTGTTGTTATATAATTTAACCAAGTAGCGGAAAACCAAGATGAATCTCACATGCATTTCATTTCTAGATATACTCATTTTACTTCCTTGCTAATCGCAGGAGTTTATTTTATTCTATTGAGTTCATTTTTAACTTGGTTAATTTGAGATGTAATTATCCCCAAAAAAGTAAAAAATTAAAACACATGTAAGAGATTTTTTTCTTCACACAGATCATAAAATTCTCATTTGAGATTATACTAAGAGAAAGTATTTTTCTTGACATTTCAACCGAAAGGAAACTTGCTAGACACTCAGATATAATGAAAATAGAAGGAAGATACAAAGAGGGTTTTAGTATCATTATAAAAACTCTGCTGCTGGGGCTTGCAGAGGCACACATATCCCTACAGATCAGAAGATACTACAGGGATTCACTGGCTTCACTCTTACACTGACCTTCTCATTTTGATTAGAATAAATTTTTTGTCACTTCAATCCCTGGAAACAGCAAGTCTAACAGCCCCCAGGGAAAGAGGCTGAATAACTTTAGGAGCTTCAGTCAGCTCCAAAGCTGGAGGTGCACCAATCTAAAGAGGAATAGACAGAGATTCCAAGCAGCTCTGCTGTAATTTCTAGACAACTTTGGGAAGTCACAATTACTGAGTAAACTAGGTTCCCTAGCAACCAAATGCTCATTTGAATGCTCCCTCCCACCCTGTCCCCTTCCTCAGCTGCATTCTCTGCGAAAATATCAGTGGAAAGCAGGGATAGCAAGAATGGGCAAACTGCGAAGATAAACATGATGTAACTTTAAAGCATAATAGGAATTTTTAGGGCCAGGTGTGGTGGCTCACACCTGTAACCCCAGCACTTTGGAGGCCGAGGCAGGTAGATGGCTCGAGACTGGGGTTCAAGACCAGCCTGGGCAACACAGTGAAACCGTCCCTCCAAAAAATAAAACATTTGCAAGGCATGGTGGCACACGCCTGAAGTCCCAGCTACTCGGGAGGCTACAGTGGGAGGATTGATACAGCCAGGGAGATTGAAGCTGCAATGAGCTGTGATCGTGCCACCGTACTCCGGCATGAGCAACAGAGCAAGACCCTGTCTCAAAAAGAAAAAAAAAAAAGATTTATTAGTGCTGGGTCTAATAAAAACGTGCCAAATAATGATTCAGATAAAAGATCAGGGAACGTTTCATTTGCTGATATCACAATTTAGATAACATAAGGTAATCTCTGAAGAATTAAGCAAAAGAATGTTTTAAAATTTTGACAGGCTGGAGAAATAGACACATATCATTTTCATGCAAGAAGGAGAAATGGGCTGCAAGGGTTTTGCACAGGCTTAGCCAAGAAAGGTTTTAATGTCCAGGATAATCTTGAGGATGGAAAACTGTGGAAGGCTTCAGATCAGAAAACAAACAAATAGAAATCCAAGCCGGACTCCCTCTGCCCAATCAATCACATTCTTTAGGGTCAGCAAATCTATGAAAGCACACATCACAGAGGGGTAGAGAGTGACTGTTTAATGGCACTAAAGAAAAGCAAGCTTAAAATTGATGTTAAAATTTACTTAGCTGTTGTGAAGGACTACCACAATCTATTCAAAGATTTCCTTCTCTGGACCTTAAGAGTAGAAATACTTTCTGGGATGGGCCTTGCTATGGTTTGAATGTCTGTCCCTTCTAAAACTTATGTTGAAATCGAATTGCTATTGTAACTGTATTAAGAGGCAAGAGTTTAAAGAGGTGATTACACCATTAAGGCTCTACCCTCGTGGGTAGAATTGGTGCCAGAAAAGAAGCCCTCTTTCTCACTTTCTCTTGGCTCTTCTGCTTTCCTATTCCTCCCCTCTGGAGGATGCAGCATTCAAGGAGCCATCTTGGAAGCCAAGACTGGGCCCTCATGAGACACCAAACCTGCCAGCACTTTGACCTTGGACTTCCCAGCCCCCAGAACCTTGAGAAATAAATTTTTGTTCTTTATAAATTACCCAGTCTCAGTTGTTCTGTTATAGCAGCACGAAATGGACTAAGGACTCCACTGAGAAAAGGGAGAGATTAGCACCTGAAGTTCTTAACAAATACTCTGGAACAGAAAGCTGAAAACACAGGCTTTGGGGACAGATAAACCTGCATTAAAATCTACAAGCTACTTAACCTCTCTGAGTATCAATTTATTCATCTGTAAAATGAAGACCATATCTAATTCTTCATGGGCTATTATCCAGATTAAATGAGTTAATGTAGGTGCTATATCTGGCATATAACATATCCTTGATGAACATTTCCTATTTATTATGTTCCTTCAAAAATCTCCTGCTGAATAAAGTTTAAAATTAGTTACGATGATATTTTGCATAAATGGTACCAAAAAACTGCTTAGTGTTAGAGTACCCATGACTCTACCTTTAATTGTTACCTGGTGATGTAAATGTCATGCATGTGTATAAAACACACAATAACATATTTCTTACTGCTTGACCCAGACACTGAAAGGAAATTTCTACCTTCAGTCTCATACAACCAACCAAAAAGTTATTGCCACTAAATAAAAAATTAAAAGCCAAGTGTTCCACTTGAGAAAGAAGTTTTTCTCAAGCATAAATTTAAATTATTTGAATTTCAGTGAGCCCATTCCTGTGTCTAGATTTTTGTTTTTGTTGTTTTGTTTCTCTTTTGTTTTGAAATAATCACATAATGCATGTACAATTTAATGTATAAAAGCAAATGAACAACTATGTACATACCTACAGAACATCACAAGCAACTTTGAAGTCTCATGTATAACCCTGCCCAAGCACAACATATCCTTCACCCCAGAAGTAATTAATTATCCTTCTGCATTTTGTTAATCTTCCCCTGCTTTTCTTAGCAGTCTTCCCATTTATGAGTCTATCCTTAAACAATATATTACTTTAGCCATTTTTGAACTTTACATAAAAGAATCATACTGTATTAGTCTTCTATCTTGCTTTTCCACGCATCTTTATGCTTTGAATTCATCCCTGTTGGCATACACAGTTGTAGGTTACTCTTACTATTGTTTCATATGAATGTGCCACAATTTCTTTATTCACTACACTGTTGATAGACATATACGCTGTTTGCAGGGTTTCAGTATTATCAACAGCGTTACCTTTTGCATTCTTGTACATGTTAAGAGTTCTTTTAAGGCAGTGTTTCCCAACCTTTTTCACAATCCAACTGGTAAAGAAAACGGTAATATTGGTAGGGCAAACTGAAGTTATTAGACAAAACTGCTCCCACTCCAGCCTTGTTACCTGCCCTACTTCCTTATTCTGCTACCCTGAAGGATAAGGGAAGCAGTGGAACACTTTACCAGGTATAGTCTGTTCAAAATTATTCTAACAACTTATACTCTCATCAGCATGGTATGCATGTATCTTTCCTTTGCCCTATGCCTTTTCCAAACACTTAATATTGACAGGTACTTGCCAATCTGGTAGACGTGAAATGGCATCTTGCTATGGTTTTAATATGAAGACATACTGTACAACCTCTGTGATTAAAACAGTAGGGTATTGGAACATGAAGGGACAGACCAATAGAGGAAAACAGAAAATGCAGAAATACAGCCAACTACGTATAGAAATGAATTATATAAGAGGGGCACATCTCAAAACAGTGGGAAAAAGATGGACTCTTTTTGTTTGTTTGTTTGTTTGCTTGTTTGTTTGTTTTGAGACAGGGTCTTGCTCTGTCACCCAGACTGGAGTGCAGTGGCACAATCATAGCTCACTGTAACCTCAAGTTCCTGGGTTCAAGCCATCCTCCCACCACAGCCTCCCCAGTAGATGAGACTTCAGGCATGTAACACCATACCCAGCTAAGTTTATAAAATTTTTTTGAAGAGATGAGGTCTCGCTATATTGCCCTGGCTGGTCTCAAATACCTGGCCTCAAGTGATCCTCCTACCTGGCCAGAGATGGACTTTTTAATAAGCGGTTTGTGATGGCAGATACCCATGTTGCAAAAATTAGATCCATTCTCCATACCACACAAAAAAATAAATTCATACATGTAAATGTTCATGATAAAATCACACAAGTACTAAAAGAAAATATGGATGACTCTCTCTACAACTGCACTGTCCAAAATGGTAGCCATTATCCATATATGGCTACTGAGACCTTGAAATATACTTAGTGTGACTGAGGGACTAAATTTTCAATTTTATTTAATTTTAATTAATTGAAATTTTAAAATGGATCTTCAATTAGGTATTGGAAAACTTTTTAAGTACAACTGGAACAACCTGGTTATGTGAATTTACTTTTTTCAACTGTAAATTTTATGAAATCTAAATACAGATCAAGTATTTATGATGAAAATTTAGTAACCAAATTGAAATATGTTAAATGTATAAAACACACGTTAGTTATTAAAAACTTAGCATAAAAAAAGAATGAAAAATATCTCAGTAATATTTTTAAATACTGATTACTTATTGAAATGATAATATTTTTGACACTTTGGGTTAAATAAAATATATTATTAAAATTAATTTCACCTGGGGTTTTTTGGCTATAAATGTAGCTACTAAATATTTACATATGTATTATATTTACATATGTACTGCTCTATAACCTGGATCTAAGGAAATTTTTTCCAACAATGACTTAAAACTAAGAGGCAATCAAGAAACACTGATAATACTAACTGCACCAAAGAAAATAATTTGCTTAACACCATAATCAAAGAAAAATGACAAATAATAAACTGGGAAAAATATTTGCCACATATTAGGGATGATGTTACCCCTAATATAAAATAAAAGGGGCTGGGTGCCCTGGCTCACACCCGTAATCACAGTACTTTGGGAGACTGAGGCAGGTGGATCACCTGATCTGCCAAGTCAGGAATTCCAGACCAGGCTGGCCAACGTGGTGAAACCCCGTCTCTATGAAAAATACAAAAATTAGCAGGGCATGGTGGCACATGTCCCTAATCCCAGCTGTCACTTGAACCCAGGAGGTGGAGGTTGCAGTGAGCTGAGATGGCATCACTGCACTCCAGCCTGGGCAACAAGAGCAAAACTCTCAAAAAATAAAAATAAAATAAAATAAATAAAATAAAATAAAATTAAAAAAGACCTACAACTCTATAAAAATGGGCAAAAATATATGAAGAAACAGTTCATAGAAAAAGAAATGCAAACCCCTAGACACAGGAAAAAGAGGTGAATCGAGCTCAGAATCAGAGAGATACAAATTAAAATTACACTAGAATACCATTTCTCACCATTCAGACGGCAAAGACCTTAAGGCTGTACAACATTTTTCTATTGGTGAGGCTCTAGGGTAAGAGGCAGTCTCATATTTTGTTAGTGGGAATGCAAAATAATGTAGCACATAGCACCCACAGAAGGGAATTTGGTAATGTCTAGCAAAACTGCAAATGTATTTATCCTTTGACCCAGTGATCCCACTCCTAGGAATCTATTTTAAAGATAAACCAGCAAGAATATGAATGCAAATATTCACAAAGCTGTTTATTGTATCACTGTTCATTCCACTGTCTATCCAGTTAACAGAATGAAGTTTCACTTCTGGCTTTGTTTGACTTACAAATAAACCCCCAACAACAACAACAACAACAACAACAACAAATCCCCACTAAAATGTAGGAGCAAAAGATTAGAAACAACCACACATCCAAATGAATAATTGTGGTATATTTGTACAGTAGAATTTCTGCAGTTGTAAAATGCAATGAAAAATTTCTATCTATGGTCCAGAGTGATCTCTGAAATATACTGTTAAGTAAAAAATGCAAGGTGCAGAACTACAGTAGGTAACCTTTTTCTAAAAGGGAATAAATAAGGAAACAATATGTAAACATGCATATATACATATATATCACACATACACATACATACAAACACACACACACACATATATCTGAGTAGACACATATGTACACATACGTATTTTTCTGAACTCTGTCCACTGAAAAGGCCTAGAAACAATGACCAGCTCAAAGGCAATGAGAACCCCTAACAACTGTACTGTGGTCTCTAAATACTGTTTACCACTAAAAAGATCTGGGGTAGAAAAAGTACAAAATAAATCTGAAATATCTTTAACCAGAAAGTAAAAATGTTATCAAAAACTACTGTAGTCTCATCAAAAAGATTCAGAAGCCAATTTAAAGACTCACACTGGACACAAAAATAATTTGAGCTTCAAAATAAACTGCAAGGGATTAAAACACATAAACTGTGTTAAAATCTACAAGTTCATAATGATAATTAAAAAAAAAAACTTACTGGTTTCCTCTGGAGGCTACTAGAAAATCAGCTCATTATTCTGATATTGGTTTAAATAGAAGAAAGAAAATCAAGCATCAATTTTCCTACATAAACTATATCTCAGGGTAACAAATAGTTGATGTTGTTAAGGTTTCTTGAGAGAAAAATTCCAGCTAGGAAATACAGGAAGGATGACAGAATATCACCATTTTATAACCCTTACTAAATAATAATCACAATAGCATCAAGGTTTTTAACAGGGTCTGTGATCAGACTAACAACACCTAAATCCACTGATAGTCTTAACTTCACAAAAGAAGAAACGAGAAGGCATGTGTGCCTCCTGATGTGATGTAATAGGAAGTACCTAACATAGCCAGGAGTGGTGGCTCATGCCTGTAATCTTAGCACTTTGGGAGCCAAAGGTGGGCAGACTGTTTGAGCTCACGAGTTCGAGACCAGCCTGGGCAACATGGCAAAACCCCGTCTCTACAAAAAATACAAAAAAATTAGCTGGGTGTGGTGGCACACACCTATAGTCCCAGCTACTCGAGAGGCTAAGGTAGGAGAAGGGCTTGAGCCCAGGAGGCAGAGGCTGCAGTGAGCCGAGATCACACCATTATACTCCAGCCTGGCCAATAGAGTCAGACCTTGTCTCAATAAAAAAAAAAAAAAAAAAAAAGTACATAACACTTCCTATGATGTGCTCTTGCCAAAAATTTCTGATAAGTTTCCAGTCTAGCTCAAACTACTAGTTTACAGGAAATACAGGAGGAAACAGAGAAATATAATAATAAACAGCAACAAAGAAGATGCAGTCAGGATATAGAGAATCCTATAGACAAATCCCTGTTTCCTCAACAAATAAACTTCCGGAGAAGGAAAAGAGAGAAAAATAGGCAAAGGCAGCCTGTAAATAAGACAAATTCATCTCTCATGTGTGGAAATTGTTTGGATCCCAAAATGCAAAAAAAAGTAATAATTTTTAAAAATGATGACGATCAAGGAAATGTGCTTTCTGACTAAATATTTGATATTAGGAAATTATTGTTAGAAATTAGACATGATAATAATATTACGATTATTTTAAAAGGAAAAAGACTCTGTACCTTTGAGAAATACATACAGCCATGTGCCACATAACCATGTTTCGGTCAGCAATGGTCAATGGATATGAAACTGTAGTCTCATAAGGTTATATAATGGAGCTGTCCTACACAGGTGTACCAATTGTTATCTTTTATACCATATTTTACCTTTTCTATATTTAGATGTTTGGATACACAAATACCATTTTGTTACAACTGCCCATAGTATTCAGCACAGTGACATACTGTACAGGTCTATAGCCTAGAAGCAATAGGCTATATCCTACAGCCTAGGTGTGTAGCAGGCTATATCATCTAAGTTTGTGTGAGTATACTCTATGATGTATGCACAATGATGAAATCACCTAATGACACATTTCTTAGAATATATCTGTGTGGTTAAATGACAAAGAACTTTATAATCTATTATGTGCAGAGCAGATAATACAATCTCCGATTTGCTTCATAAGGAACCAGTAAATGAGAAGAAAGGAGTGTATGAGGAAGGGGGCAGAGAAAACAGAACTGGCTGGGAGTTGACAATTAAAAGCCTGACTTTAAAGTAGGAGAGCCTGCATTCCAGTCTTAGCACCGCCACTATTAGCTACAAGACCTATTCAAGATCCTAAACACACTGAGGCTTAGTTATTCAAAAGCAACGGCAGCAAAAGCCAAAATTGACAAATGGGATCTCATTAAACTAAAGAGCTTCTGCACAGCAAAAGAAACTACCATCAGAGTGAACAGGCAACCTACAGAATGGGAGAAAATTTTTGCAATCTACTCATCTGACAAAGGGCTAATATCCAGAACCTACAAAGAACTCAAACAAATTTACAAGAAAAAAACAAACAACCCCATCAAAAAGTGAGCAAAGGATATGAACAGACATTTCTCAAAAGAAGACATTCATACAGCCAACAGACACATGAAAAAATGCTCATCACCACTGGCCATCAGAGAAATGCAAATCAAAACCACAATGAGATACCATCTCACACCAGTTAGAATGGCAATCATTAAAAAGTCAGGAAACAACAGGGGCTGGAGAGGATGTGGAGAAATAGGAACACTTTTACACTGTTGGTGGGATTGTAAACTAGTTCAACCATTATGGAAAACAGTATGGCGATTCCTCAAAGATCTAGAACTAGATGTACCACATGACTCAGCCATCCCATTACTGGGTATATACCCAAAGGATTATAAATCATGCTGCTATAAAGACACATGCACACGTATGTTTATTGCGGCACTATTCACAATAGCAAAGACTTGGAATCAACCCAAATGTCCATCAGTGACAGACTGGATTAAGAAAATGTGGCACATATACACCATGGAATACTATGCAGCCATAAAAAAGGATGAGTTTGTGTCCTTTGTAGGGACATGGATGCAGCTGGAAACCATCATTCTTAGCAAACTATCACAAGAACAGAAAACCAAACACCGCATGTTCTCACTCATAGGTGGGAACTGAACAATGAGATCACTTGGACTCAGGAAGGGGAACATCACACACTGGGGCCTATCATGGGGAGGGGAGAGGGGGGAGGGATTGCATTGGGAGTTATACCTGATGTAAATGACGAGTTGATGGGTGCAGCACACCAACATGGCACAAGTATACATATGTAACAAACCTGCACGTTATGCACATGTACCCTAGAACTTAAAGTATAATAATAATAATAATAATAAATAAATAAATAAATAAAAAGAAGAGGTAACAGTAGTGGGTTCCTCATAGAGTTGCTGCAAGCATTAAAGAAACAGTGCATGTAGTGTACTCAGCATAGTACCTAGGCACAGAGTCATCACTCAGTACATGGTAGCTTTCATTATTACTATTGTCAATTATTGCTATTGTCATTCAAGATCACCAATCTTGAGTTAGGAGGTGGCGAAACTAGAATAGAATCTGCTGAATCCATAGCCCACATTCTTCCTGCTACATTATGATGCCTCACCTACCTCTCCTTGACTCTCTCAGTGGAGTCTGAGAACGAGTAACAAACATACTCTGCAATAAGCTTCCCTATTTATACTATAAACCTTTAATGACACTGCTTCTCAGCCTCCACTTCTGTAATCAAATAGCCATCCTTTGTGGTAACTTAAAGTGTTCTTACAGTTGATGGCTATTCATCTGGTAGGATGTAAATACCCATGTATTTTTAATCCCCTTAAAAATGAATGCACACACTTATAAATTCACAATGATGAAACGTTCTGCACTTTCAACATCCTCCCAAACCATGGCTCCAAATTTTCACTACATTGGGTGCTGGCATAAGTTATACAAGGCTAAACTCAGGTTCCAAACATACAAAACTAACAAAGTGATAAAACATTAAACTTTGCATGCAGCATAAGCTAATACATAATATTACAATGTTAAGTAGCCATACATTATTTTAACAGTAAGAAAACATGTTGGTATCTTCCCATCAAATAAATGTTCCCACGTCTATTTAATAACAAACATTATGAAAATCTCTTTAGATTTGTTTTAATTCTTCATGCAACAATTCTGACCACATGCCACTGATGCTCCCTCTTCTTTGACAGACAACACATTTGCCTGGTTTGAGTCTCCTTAACCATCCATTTCTATCACACCTCTGAAACACTAGGGTTCCCTAGAACTCACTGTTTACTTTTCTTCTACATAGTTTCCCTGTGCAAACTGATGCTGAACCACAACAGCTTCAACTATTTACAAAAACTCTTTCAATCACTGATTTATTCATCCATTCAACAAATATGTGCTGGGCCCCTAGTGTGTGGCAGGTGTTCTTTGGATACAAAAGGATCAAAAACAAATACAGTCTTGCCTTCATGAACCCTACATTTGTGTGTGTGTGTGGGGGGGTAGTATTAGCATTAATCAAATAAACTCAAAAATGAATGAGCAATTACAATATTGGAAAGTGCATACAGACAAGGAGAGGAGGTACATGGTGTGGTAAGAGGGCAGAATAGAGGGATTTGACCTCATCATGGAAATGCAGTGAATGATTCCCTGAGAAAATGATGACTGAGCTGACAGCAAACTCATAATTCTATCCCAAACCTCTCTTCTGAATTATAGACCAGAATTTCAGTTATGTGTTAGATATCTCCATCTAAGAGAGCATACACACCAGATACTCAACCTCTTGCAAACTGAGTTATCTTTCCCTCTAATGGCTACCAGCTTCCACAGCTCAGAGTATAATCCAACCAGAAATTTCACAATTATCCTTTACTATATCCCCTTCGTCACTCTCCTGCCCCGTTCTTCACTGAGTCCTATCAATTCTGTTTCCTAAATCCTTCTTCTATCTGTCCCCTTTCTCCATTTTCAGTTATCAGTGTCTCCCTCCTAGTTAGTACTATGATTCACTTGTTCTGATTCATCTTTGTCCCCTCCAGTCTCTTACCTATACTCAATAGAGAACCAACCATCATACAAAATAGGTCTTTTTTCTCTTTACAATCTTTCAGTGACCCTCACTGCTTATATTTTGGGCAAAAAGTCCAAACTCTTAGCATGACCTAAAAGGCTTTGCATAGTTCATCAGCCTCATCTCCCATCACTCTCTATCATATGCGGAAAGTTCAGTGACATCAATCCATGACCACATGGCTCCACATCATTACATTTCTTCTGTTTGAAGAGGCCTACCTCATCTTCCATCTGCCCCCAAACCCCTTTATCCCCAAATGCCAGTATGAAAATTAGTCTATGAGTGTATAGTAAAATTTAAAAAGTTCAAAGTTAGCAAACCAGTGTTAGTCCCCAGTATTTTTGGCAATGTAAGCAGTGTCCTGGAGGACTCCTGGTAGCTTTCAAGTGTCAGTCCAAATATTTCCCTCTCTGTGATGCCTTTTATTACTTCTCAATGTTGGGGAATCATCATTTATTGTCCAAACTGAGATCCTTTTGAGAGTAAAGGGAATGCTATCATTAACTATGTTGGACAGTGGGAATAATCCAGGACTGCCCCAGGGAAACTGGATGCACAGTCTGCCTCCCACTAAACAGAGCTTGGTGCTTTCTTATCTCAACTCCCAAAGCCCTTTTGTCTATTCACCGCATATAATGTGTTCGCATGTCAAGTCTCCTGCTTGTCGGGGGACTCCACAAAGGCAGGGCCAGGCCTTTTTATCTATCTCCAGCATCTCTCCAGTCCCAGGCACCAGAAATGACACAAAACATCATCAACAAAAGTCAATGTTTGTTCAATAAATTATCTGAGTGAATAACAAAGATTAGGTGCCTTAACCTTGGCCAACAAAGGAATTTAAAAATTTATAATATCTTTTCTCATTCCAGACTATACTTCCTCATTATATTAAAGAAGGCTTTAAATGGGAGCAAGGTCTTCATAGACAGAAACTATAAGCCTCAGGATCAATGACAAGCTGTCAATCAATCAATAACTACTTATTTAGACCAATCTACTCTTAAGGCCCACAGAGCACAATAGAAGGTTTACATTTGGCTAGGGACAAAAATATATATAATAAAAATCAAAACTAACAATAAAATAAACTAAGCCTAAAATAAGTATTACATGGGTATTCATGGAAGGTAAGGGAGAAACCACTCTTATGGCAGAAGAAGGGCTCCTTGGAGGAGTGGGATTTGAACTGAGATTTGAGAAATATCTTGGATCACAAGAGACACAGTAGAGGGGAAGAAGGATATCCCAGGGTGAGGCAGGGGTGGGTGTTGGGGAGGCCATGGAAGGAAGGCATAAGATTTTTTTCGGGAGTCACATCTAGACTGTCATGGATTCCTGGCACAAACCAGAATATCTGAATTTTCAGCAACTACTAAGCAACTCAAGAGATGTTCCTGGATTCTCACTTCTTTCATCAAAATATTATCCACCTGAAACATATAATGAGATATATGTTGCTTATTCCTTATAACCTATTAATTGTAAGAACTGTTAACAAAACTATCTTAGCAAAACTGCTTTTGGCAGAGCTTTCAGATAGAACCGCTGAAGTCACGCCGACTATCTGTGTCTTTGAGAAGTTCCCTGCAAATCACAGCCTGGCAGCCTGTAGCAGCTCCTTACTTTACACCCAGCCTTTCAACTGTCTCATGTAAAAAAACATAGTGCTAACACAGGGGATCTACTAGACTTCCTTGTCAACTGTGGAGTTCAGGAAGAAGGTTTTAGGAATGGCTATGATACGCACGCATGTCACGGTTTGTTGAGAGTACCTCCCTTACCACTTACATCCATGATGAAGGGTATGAAAAAGGTTCCCACACTTCAGAGAAAACAATCAACTTCTCAATCGCCTTTCCCTACCCAGTTCAGGTGGGAAAAACCGTAAGTCACCAGGCAAAGTGAAATATATTCTAACATGTGGTTTCACAATGAACTGAAACTGCTGCAGTATCCATGACACTCAAATAAAATACAGATCCATCCAAGAAAAGGAATTATTACTTAAAAACCATCATCTCCCTGCTCTGCTTTAAAGTACCTTTTTCCAAAAGCCCTCAAGCACTCAGGATATTGCATAACTAATGTTGGATCTACTTTTGAAGTAGTTTTCTTAAAAGACCAATCCAAATTCATATGTAGTGAGTCAATGGCATATATTTTTCCAGTAGTAGTGCTCAGTTTACTTTTTCCCCACTGACCCTACTGATAGGGCTGATATAGGCTACAAACTTATAGGGGAAACCAACAACATTAGGTGTTAGCTAAAGAATCTTTGCTTGGCATAAATGTGTCCCATGAATTTATAAAATTTTCATGGAGAGCAGTAAAATTACAACAAATGAGGAAAAAACATGGTTCAAGTTGCAGGAATACTTATTTAACCAACATTTACTTAACCAAAGGAGAAAATAAAAAGGTAATGAAGATGAAATTAAATAAACCATTCTACTTTTGTGATTAGCAAGTCGAATTTGGTGTGTAATAAGACTTTCTATGGTGCTATTATGAAAATCTCTGGAATGCTTTTCCAGATTTGTTGTCCGAATCTTTTAAAATAACAATAATCATCAAGATATTTCCTTTATCTTATCCAATAGAGAACGTAATAGCTAAGTGAAGTGAAGAAGCAAAGTACTCAACTATTATTAAATGGCTTAAGAGCCTTACAAAGTCAACAATATAACATACTAGAATCAAAAATGAAAACAAAGGCAGAAAGATCCCTAAACTTGGGGGTGCTCTAATTCCACTTTTCTACAAGATATAAAGTATGTGGATGTCAACTCATGAATACTATAAACACATGTGTTGAGATGGCGGGAGCCTGAGAAACAGGCAGAGGCAGGTATGTGCTGGAAGATCTAAAGGCTTGATGGAGAGAAGTGGGTGGGAGGAAGAAGGGAGGTGGTATGGGGCAAAGTAGGACAGGGGCCCTGAGGGAAGAAGGGAGTCACCGGGCTGGAAGCAAGAAGTCTGTCTACCGTCAGGCAGATAGGTGGGAGGAGCCAGATAGACAGTGGATCTGGAGATATGGTTAAAATACTGCACTGGAAAAGCTCATTCAGACACTAAAGTCTTGCAGACAAAAGTAAGGTGTGGGATAGGAAGCAAAAGGGAGCCTGACGCGGTGGCTGATGCTGTGGTGGTCTTGGGGAGACTGAGGTGGGGGGATCACTTGAGCTCAGGAGTTCCAGATCAGCCTGGGTGACATGGCAAGACCGCGTCTCTACAAAAAACACAAAAACTATCCAGGTGTGTGGTATGCACATGTGGCTCCAGCTACTCAAGAATCTGATGTGGGAGAATGACTTGAGCCAGGGAGGCAGAGGTTGCAGTGAGCCAAGATTGTGCCACTGCACTCCAGCCTGGGTGACAGAATGAAACCCTGTCTCAAGGAAAAATAAAAAATAAAAAAAAAAGAGCAGGAGCGTCTATGGATAGAGATCTATGGGCCAGAAGAACATGAAAAAACTTCAGAAAGGAAAGGAGAGGAAGATGAAAGCGATACTTGGCTAAGGTGGACTAACAGGCCAAAGTCAGCCCAAGAGACAGAACAGGTGTAGGGTGAGAGCCACTGGATGCTGGGAGCCTGAGTGGGCTCAGTGCACTAACAGGTCTCAACTTTCCTTTACCTCAGTTATTTTTTAAAAAATTTAGATTTAGATGATAGGAGTGCGGTTCTGTGACACAGATATATTGTGCAGTGGTGAAGTCTGGGCTTTTAGTGTACCCATCACCCAAATAGTGTTGTGCCCAACAGGTAATTTCTCATCCCTCGCCACCCTCCCATCCTCCCACCTTTTGGAGTCTCCAGTGTCTATTATTCCACTCTAAACGTCCACATGTACACACTGTTTGGTTCCCGCTTTATTCAAGTTATCTTAGAGGGAACAGCGGTGAATCTAAAAAAACAAGAGGTGGAGGGCTTCCTGAGCTTTCCCTGGACCTCTCCACCACTCCTTGATCCAGGCTCATTCTGGGAAAGATCCCAGCATGGAAAAAAATAAACCCTGACTGCTATGGCTGCAGCCAAATGTCAAATGAGACAGGATACATGAAAGGACTTTGAAAACCATAAGGAGGCTGGGCGCGGTGGCTCACGCCTGTAATCCCAGCACTTTGGGAGGCCGAGGCGGGCGGATCACAAGGTCAGGAGATCGAGACCACGGTGAAACCCCGTCTCTACTAAAAATACAAAAAATTAGCCGGGCGCGGTTGTGGGCGCCTGTAGTCCCAGCTACTCGGGAGGCTGAGGCAGGAGAATGGCGTGAACCCGGGAGGCGGAGCTTGCAGTGAGCCGAGATCGCGCCACTGCACTCCAGCCTGGGCGACAGAGCAAGACTCCGTCTCAAAAAGAAAAAAAGAAAACCATAAGGCACACTATAAATATTAGGCACTGTTATTCACTGAATCCCTGAGGCAAATAAGATGAAGACCACAGCTACAATCATAAGGGAAGGAATGCCTGTCAAAGACAGAAATTATATCTATTCCAAATCAAGATGCCCCTAACTAGAAATTCCTGTAATTTGGGGGCCAGGCACAGTGGCTCATGCCTGTAATCCCAGCACTTTGTGAGGCCAAGGCGGGCAGATCACTTGAGATCAAAAGATCGAGACCATTCTGGTCAACATGGCAAAACCCCATCTCTACTAAAAATATAAAAATTAGCTGGCGTGGTGGCAAATGCCTGTAATCCCAGCTACTCAGGAGGCTGAGGCATGAGAATTGCTTGGACCCAGGAGGTAGAGATTACAGTGAGATTGTGCCACTGCACTTCAGCCTGGGTGACAGAGCAAAACTCCATCTCGAAAAAAAAAAAAAAAAAGAAATTCCAGTAATTTGAGAGGACATCATGCTTGGTATGTTTCCTGTCAAATATGTCTCAACATTTAAAAATCCTACCTGAGGCATAATATGGGGCTCTTAATAAACTACCATACACATTTATTAAAACTTAAGTCCGCATCTATGTATTTCTCCAAGGAAATTTTGACACACTGCAGATCTTAACTAATTAGGTAAATTCCATTCCATTCAATCACTCATTGAGTGACTTCCAAGTGCAAGGTAGTGTGCTAGCTGCTATGGGGGTTGCTGACATGAGTAAAAGGGCTTAGCCTTCCAGTAGCTTGGCCAAATAATTTCTCAGTTTCCATTTTAGATTGGGGAAGCTGCATCTCCTTTCACAAATGTAAGAGAAAGCAATCATTATTTTAGGTGATTAACCTACAACCTGGGAAATACATTTTCTAGTAACATAGTTAATAAAAAAGCAAAGAAACTTCTTAATACCTGGTGACTGGAGACACTGTTGTGTGCTCATTTCTATGTTTATCCTAGCCCAGTTTACGTCCAACCACTCTTGTCATAATTGCGTAACCACAGCATGTCATGTTGTTTCTTGTTGCAAGTATAACTTGTAAAATTAAACTTCAGAACTGAGACAGTCAAGCTAAATAATTGCCTACTTTAAAAAATATGTATGTATGTAATTTACATGCCACTTCAGATAAGCTCTTGAATTATGATCTCTAGAAGTCAAAACTGTCACCATTTTTTAAAATATAGTTTCACTGTCGCAATTCTTCTTGTACACAAGCCCTATCCCTGTTTTTTCAGTTTTCTAAGCAGTACTTTATACTGGTCTATTGCAATCTGCTTTTTGTGTTTTATGGAGAACCCAATTAAGCAAAATTTTTATTTACTCCATGCTACGGGACTTTTAAAATTGAGGCTCAAAGAAGGATCATGAAGTGGCCAAAGATGCATTTGTTTGCTAAAACCCTATTAACAAAAGTATCTTTACACAGTAAAGCTGGGGAAATAAAGGTCATCTGAATACCCACCATGTACATTGTGTAGGGTCCTCATACCTGTATTATATATCATGTAACCCTTCCCTCACCTTGGGAGGGAGGCTTCACTACATCCATTTCCAAAATAGTATTTTTATGAGATGTGTATTTTCATGAAGACTGATCGACCCAATATCTCTGAGTGAATTCCGATTGACTAGACGTATAAGTAGATTTACATACTCAATAGGTTCCCAAAAAACTGGAGGCAAATCAACTTTCGCATACAAACTATTTTCATGTAAACTTGCATTGTAAGATCAGACCTGCCATACCCTGACTTCTGATTGATAATCAGCACCGTGCTGCTCAGAGCACTTGCTGGAGTCTGAAGCTTCTCCATGTGTACACACCCTTTCCCAACAACTCTCTGATGAGTTTGGATTCCATTCCACCCATGAGGAGGTGCAGAATGAAACAGTCTAAATCACCTAAAATAAGCAGTGACCACACTCTGAGATACCAGCTAAACATCAGGAGAGAAAATACAAACAAAGCAATGTTCCCTCCTCCCTTTATATTTGGTTCTAAGAAGCTGGAGGAAGACAAAGTATCATAAGACAGTGAGGTTTCACCAATTTCTCTGTTAACTGGCAGTCTCCTTCTAAATCTCCCTCCAGAATTATTATGCCATTACCCTTTAGTTAGGGCCACCCTCAAAGTAGAGCTGGAAGGAAACTTCAAAGGATACAGAACCCCAAGACCTCCGTACTTAAACATGTGAGCTCCATAAGATGCCTCATTATATGGCTGTAAGTTGTATTGATAAATTCAAATGAAGACAGTCATATTTATCATCTTAGGACTCTTCTGTAAATATGTCACCTGCCTTCTCCTGCCCTATTGGAAGATGACATGACATTCCCTGTTCAGCCTTTGGTGTCTCCTTTGGACAAAAACAAACAAACAAACAAAAAACAAAAACAAACACAAACCAAAAAAATCTTATAGAAGGGGGCTGCTTAGAGCGTGGAGCAAGCCACTCAGAATGTAAAACTCAAAGCTTGTCTGGCCACAAAGGCAACACAGTGCTGAGGCATGATTCACCTGGAAATTACACTCATAATAGTGCAAACCACCTTCCTCCTTAGTAGGATTTTTTAATCAGTCACAGCAAATAGTACCAAAGCTCTTGAATTATGCCCTGTGATTCTTCAAGAAGCTCAAACCCCTTCAGACAGTGGCCTATTAATTCCCAGAAACCCATGTTGAATATAAAGTGAGATGGGGCGGAGGAGGGTAAATTTCTAGCCAAGAAAACAAAATTATCAGTTTTCTAAACTCAGAGTTAAATTAAGTCAACCCTGGAGGAAAGCTGGAATTTTAAGGTCCTTATAGGATGAACTTTTAACACTGGAGGATGTGAGACCTCTCTACCACCCAAGGCCATTTTTCTTTGGAAACATGCCCCAATCGTGACAAAGCTAGACAACAGAAGCACCCCGCCCCTCCTCAGGCACCCACCCAAGAGCTGAGCGCAGTGGTCTTTGTTGCCCTTTTTAGAAGCCTCCAGGACTGTTCTTTGAAGCAGGTTTGCACAGCAGTAAACATTGAGTGACATTCTATTTCAATGCTGTATTTGTGATCTGTGAAGTACCAGTCGCAGCACTGGTTTAACGCCTATAAATACACTCAGTTGTCCTACCACTGGTACTTCCTACTTTGTAAGTAGCAAAACAAAAATAGGTGATCCAATCCAAATTAATTTCTATGTCTGACAATTGCATTTCCAAACAGCCAACATGGAACATGTTCTATTGATCCTACAGTCCAGTTCTAGGCAATATGAAAAACGGGAGAAAACTCCAAATTCAGCATCTTGAACTTAAAAGACCTTTCAGAAACATCACCTTCTCCCCACAGTGCTGAAGTAGCCCAGGCCCACTCCACCTATGTTTGTTTCTATCCTGGTAGATCCCAATTCTATCAAATTAAAAGGTTATTCCCATTAGGCAGAAGCTGAACCCATCCCCTTGAATAGGGAGGTGCTCATTACATCTGTCTGTGTAATGAACTTGTCATTTCCCCAAACGGTCTGGACAGTGTCCTAAAAAAAAAAAAAAAAAAAAAAGAAAGAAAGAAAAAAGTTCTCCATGGAATCTATGGTGTGTCAGTCCCCTTCCTAACATCTGAGTCAGACTACGTGTGTCTTTACTGAGGTTCTGGGTGCCCAGGGTGTATCATTTTCAGAGTTGCTTCAGCAACTGAACTATGGCTGTTTTCCAGCCACGGACAACACAAGCACTATCTATTTTAAAACAATTTTCCTAATCCACAGGCAATGGAAGAGATCCCATAGGTCAGCGACATCCTATTGGAAACAAATTATTTCTCTCTCAAACTGCTTGCCGTCTCTCAGAATTAATGCGTGTTTATGTGTGCATAATTGTATCTTTGGCCATGAAACTCTTGGGGCAAAGAGGACCACCCCAAATTTTACCGACATGCCTGAGCCATTCAGAGCTTTAGAAGAGAAATGAATGGGTAATGAGAGCCCTTAAGCCCAGGACTTCTCTCACACAAACAGTAAGTGGAAAGGAAAAAACAAAAACAAAAACAAAAACTAACCCTCCGTAGAGGGAGGGGGCAGGGTGGATGATAGGGAAAGGACATTAACCAGCAGACCTAAGGCAGCCGCGGCGGCGGCACTTCGCGAACTGCCTGCAGAGGAGAGTGAAATCTGTTTCGTGTACAATAACCAAGCACCCTCTGGCTGCCTCGCATGGGCACGAATAATAAATACACCGAGGTGGGCAAACAGAGGCACCGAAACAAGCCACCCCAAAAAGGTCAAAACTTCAGAAATCCCGGGGGTCAAACCACCCACACAAACACATCAATCAATCGGAGCGGGAGAAGAGACTTGGATACTTAGCAAAGGATCCTACATTGTGTTTTTCCTTTCCAGCTCTGGCTTGCAAAGTACGGTGGCTACATGCAAAGCTAGAGGAGAGCAGGAAGGCTGAGGGCGGCAGGGTGCGGGTGGGAAGGGAGGGGTGTCTAACACCAGCCACCCAGGCCTCGATGTGACGAAAGTCGTCAGCAGCCCCGACCACATCCCAGACCCTCCGCCCTGGCCGGCAGACGCCCCTCGCGGCTCCCCCACCCCAGCTTCCGTCCCTGGCAGCAGCCCCGCCAGCCCCGCACCAGCAGCAGCCCCAGCCCGGGCCCCGCGCTGGCAGCGCCACGACCGCGGCTCCCATCCCTTCCGCGCGGCAGACACCCCGCAGGCCTCCCTCCCTGCCCACCCGGGGATGCCCGGGTAGCCGAGCCGGGGCGGGCTGCACTGCCAGCTCCCCCCGCCCCAGAGCAGGCGATGGCTCACGCTTACCTTGGGCGTTCGCGGGGGGGCTGAAGGTGGCAAGCCTCCCGCCCCCCGCCCCTGTCCTCCTCGCCTTTTTTCTTCCTCCCTCCTCCTCTTCTTCCTCCTCCTCCCCACAGTGTGTCCTGGGCTCCCCCTCCTCCCCGCCGCTTGGAGTAAGAACCCAAAACCCCGAAGCCGGGCCCGCGTGCAAGCGTGCGGGAGGCGGCGGCGCGCGGCCAGCTCTCCAGTAACTGAGCGCGGCGCGCAGCTCCCAACTCAAGTGTGAAAGAAGCGGCGGCCGCGGCGGCCGCGGCACGGAACGTCCCCCCGGGAGTGGGCAGGGAGCGAGCGGGAGCTGGCGCGGAGGGAGCGAGGGAGGGGAGCTCCTCGCTCAGTCACTCACTCGAGGGGCGGGGGCAGCAGACACTCCCCCACCGCCGGCCCCTCCCCGCGCCCGGCTCCCGCGCGCGCCTGGCTCTCCTCCCCGGGGCGGGGCCTGCGGAGGCAGCCGGAGGGCAGCACGCTGGGGAGCGGGCTGGGGGCTGCTAGGGCTGCGGGGCGGGAAGGAGGAGGGAGTGTGCGTTTGAGTGTGTGTGTGGGCGACTGTGTGTGTGTGTACGTGTGTGCGCGCGAGCCCTGCAGCGGCCGGCCAGCCGGAGGGAAGACCCCGGCGGGAAGACTGCGTCCTGTCCGGCCTTCCCGGGCCTGTCACTCGGGTGGTGGCGTGGGAGCGGCGAGGCTGCTCGTGGGGCAGTCGGGTGGGCCCAGCTCTAGTTGAGATTCGGGCCAGCCCCAGGGCCCAGCCTCGGGGCTGTGCCTGCTGGAAGCAGACAGAGGGAAGGCCGGGCGTCCTTGGCCCACCGCGCGGCGGCTCCCTTCCCGGGCGAGGCTGAACGGGCGGGCTGGCGCAGCCCAGCGGCCCGGGCCCTGCCACTGATCCGCCTCCACACTGACCCGAGCTGCGGCGCCTGCAAGATTAATGAAGCATCCGCGATTCTGTAGAAGCGGCACCGGGAGGAAAGACACAAGATCGTGCTGCGCCCCTCTCCCCACCCTCCTCAGCTTCCTAGGACCTAAAGGCGTAGGTTGCGTCTGCCGGGCGCGTCTGGAGTGGTCCAGAGAGATCGCCATCCACCACTGCGTCTGTCCGGTTCTTTGTGGACCCTCATAGAAGCTCAATCAGTTTCCCACCCTCTGGAAAAGGGTATTTTTCTCCTCTTCCCTGGCATATTGGGTGTTTCTTGTGTGCACCTAATTGATCTTTTTCCATTGATAGCCTTTGGGTGTCTTTTGTGCGGCTTCCCTGCGCTTCACTGCTGCCTCAGTGCCTTAGACACACGAGGAACGTCAGGCCCCCAGAGTGAGAACACCCAAGAAAACAATAGGGGCGAAAGATCCTCCCTGGGCCTCGCGGATTATGCACAAACCAGATCATTTCCCACATTCGGCCAGGATGAAGACGGAAAATGGAAAAGGACGCATCAGACAAGAAAAGCAAATTCATAATTTGAAATGAGTTAGATCAACCACTAATATCTAGTTTCAAAAAACTAACCTTTTTTTGAAACTAGTTTTCCCTTTTTCCACCCTTTTTTTTTTTTTTTCCCAAATTAAAAGGCTAGTATCCCATTGTTGTTTTAATTTTTATTGTTTTCAGGGATGGGGTTTCCTGCCAAGGCTAGACTCGAACTCCTGAACCCAAGAGATTCTCCTCAAGGGATCTTCTCCATCGCAGCCTCCCAAGTAGCTGAGACTACAGGCCAATTCCACTGCACCCCGCCTAGCATCACATTGTTCAGGAACTTCAACTTATATTCCATTTTTACAAAATATCCATATTCTGGTTCATACTTCTCCTTGGAGCCCAAATTTTTTGTAGTCTAGCCTCTTGGAAAGGAGCGGTTAAGAAGGGAGAGTAGACAAACTGAGATTTCAATCAGGGGCAACCAACCCCATCCCTTTCACCATAGGTGACTTGTTTCATTTCTTATTTCTTTCCTCATCTGTAAAGGGGATTGATAATGATCGTTCCTACCTCATAAGCTTGTTGTGAAAGTAAAAAGAAAATAAAATGAGGTGGCAACGCATGTAAAACACTTTGCATAGTGCCTGACACATGGGTGAGAATAAATAGAAGCTATTGTTTCAAACTTGATTATTTTAAACTCAAATTTGGTAGAATTTTATTCTCTTTCCATTCCTTCTGAAAAGTTAGGGAGGAGAGTGGACCCAGCTGATGGATTTATTCAAGTGTAGAAATCCATTCTTCCCTTGGGTTTTTATGCCTTGCCTGAAACTTTTGCCTGTGGTAAAATGAAATAAATACATAACTGAGGGGGGGTGTGTGTGTGTGTGTACATCTATATCCATATAAAAGGATCTTTGAGGACAATAAGTTTTGTTCTTCCCCCTCCTTTTTCCTTCCCTCATCTACATAGACCACCCTGAATAGACAGAGCTCTGTGATGTTGACCTGTGTACCCTTTCAGGGCTCAGACAGTGCTTGGTAGTGTAGATTTCTTGAGGGCAAGGCTATGGGGTTTGTTTGGCTTGATATCCTTAGAACTAAGAGAAGGCCACAGAAGAAGCACTTCATACATGTGTAGATGAAAGAACATCTATACTACAAACTTTTAAAGCTAGGTTTAGATTACTCAAGATAATACAGGTTCATTGTGGAAATTTTCAACATTTGAAAAAAGCTAAGTACAAAGAAAATGAAAATCATAATTCCACCATCCAGAGAGAAGCATTCAATAAGTGCTTCAAGTTTGTCCATTTTCCCCTCATTTATTTCATCATCATTCAATCAACAAACATTTATTAAATACCTAGTTAGAGATCAATTTGCCAACACAAGATTGTATATGTGTTCTAAGTGTTGTTTGTTTCTCATAGAAACTTCCACAAAAGCAACATTTTATACAGTAGTAAGGTTCTCAGGATAGCCTACAAAAGCCCACAATTAAATGACCATGCTGACCAGAGACAATCCAGATTTTGTGGGGCTTGAAGCACTCAAAATTTGGGGAGCCACCTTCAAGATTAAAAAAGACAAAAATACTAAAACACCTTAGGAGAGGCTAATGTAAATGAAGGTCGTGAAACAATTTGGGGAGCTACCTTCAGTGTAAGAAAGACAAAAGTATAAAAACCCCTTGATTGGGCTCATGTAAATGAAGGTCTAAGCCCCGTTTGCTTTTGAGTAAACCTATTCTCTCTGGTGCTGGAATTTCCATAGAAATCAACTGCTTTGATAAACATTGCTTCAATGTGAAATATTCCTCATTTTACCTGGGATCCCTGGGACACTTCTCCTCCCTTCCCCCACAAATTTAGAAAAGGTGAGAGGGAGACTCCCATCGCCACCAACACACACTTCCCTGCACCTGGCGCAGCAGGGGCAGTGGGACTGGAGACCTCTATAGGGGTTGCAGAAGGAAGGGAGGGAGAGAAGGGCAAAATGGGAGGGGAGGGGACAGACAGGTTGGCCACCAAGGTGCTGGAGAGGCACGTCCAGCATTGGTATGCACACCAACCCGCTAACCATGCAACAGGAGTGGCCACAAATTGCAAATATGCTTGGTGTGCACAAGCTAAATCTACTAGACATTTTATCACAGAATAATCTCTCTAGCTATTCATAATTATTAAGATGACTATAAGCATATTTACATTAAAAGAATGAAGAACATCATTTCCGCGCCCCCCCTCCCCGGTTGCATCACCCTTCCACACCACCAGAATCTCTGGATTCCATATCTTCAAACACTCTAAATATGATTTTCCAAAAATTTCACATTCTTTTTGCCCAGAAAAGTTACATTTTAATCTTCAAAGGCACCGCTCTCATTGTCAATTTTCTCTTAGTCCTAAAGCTTTAGCTTATAAAGACTTGCATCTATAGGACTATACATAACATATCGGTTTGAATTCTTTATTTCTTCTTTTTCTTTTAAATATGATATAGATTGAATGTTTGAAGCCCTAACCCTCAATGTGACAGTATTAGAATGTGGGGTCTTTAGGAGGCAATTGGATTTTGATGACTTGAGAGTGGGGTCCTTATGATAGGATTAGTGCATTGATAAGAAAAACCAGACAGCTTGTTCGCTCCCACCCACATATGAGAACACTGCAAGACGGCAGACATCTAAGCCAGGAAGAGGGTTTCTACCAAGAATCTGAGCAGGCTGGCACCATGATCTTGGACTCTAAGCCTCCAGACCTGTGAGAAATGCTTATCTTTTGTTTAAACCATGCAGTCTGTGGTATTTTGTTATAGCAGCCTGAGCCAACCAAGACAATAGGTTCCCTTTGTCATTGATAGTCAAGGAAAATGTATGATTTTTAAAAAGATAGTAAAAGCAGCACACTACTCTCCTATAACTTCTCATATAAATCTAAATGAATTCATTTTATGTGGTTTATTTTTTAAAGGTTTTCCCATAAAGTTAATTTTTATGAATAATCAATTTCAAAAGTGGCTTTGGCAGAGTCATTCAAAAATAAGTGACCCTAAGCTGAAGACTACTCTGAAGTGTGCTTTCTTTCCATTTGCTCCATGAAATCACAGCCAACAGTGATTGTCTGCTGTATGTCAAGCATGGCATCATGTAATTCATAGTACAAACTAACTCACTTCATCTTCCCGACAACACGTTCAGATAGAAGCTATCATCATCATTCCCTTGCAGATGTGGAAACAGAGGCACAAAGGGGTGAAGTCATGAGTACAAAGCAAAGTAATTGATTCTCATTAGTCAGATGCCAGAGCCCATGCTTTTAACTGTTAAGAAATATGTTTTCTCTTCAATCTTCTGTGTTTTTCTGCTTCTGTTTTACTCATCTTTCAAGGCCAGGCTCAAACCATACATAACTCCTAAGTGAGTGATCTCAGTCTCTGAGTTTCTGAACTTTTGAAGTATCCAGGATCTTCCACAGCCTTACGCTGTTGGGGACCTTCCACATCTTTTACATTAGCTCCACCAGGCTTGATATTGTGTGTGTGTGTGTGTGTGTGTGTGTGTGTGTGTGTGTGTGTGTGTGTTTAAAATTTTCCTTCAGGGATACCACAGTGCGCACACAAGTAAAGGACCCAATAAGCAGCTGTGAATAAAGGGCTGTTTATGCATTTTGATTTTATAATGGTGCCACTTATGGTGACACATAGCTCCTTCTGGATGGTTCCAGGCTAAATCAGGCACAGTTTAAAGTTAGTGCTAACAACTTGCTAATGGTTCTAATTGGTCTTTCAATGATGTGTGAATTACTCTGAGTAACCAGCTTTTCCAGACCTTAAATAGCTCGTACTTTCTTGTTTATATCTGTTATCTGTTTATTTTCTTCTTGACTTTCTCCTTAGGGTATTTTTTTTTTTTTTTTTGAGATGGAGTCTCTGTCACTAGGCTAGAGTGCAGTGGCGCGATCTTGGCTCACTGCAACCTCCTCCTCCTGGGTTCAAGTGATTCTCCTGCCTCAGCCTCCCGAGTAACTGGGATTACAGGCATGCGCTACCATGCCCAGCTCATTTTCAGTAGAGATGGGGTTTCACCATGTTGGCCAGGATGGTCTTGATCTCTTGACTTTGTGATCCTCCCGCCTCGGCCTCCCAAAGTGATGGGATTACAGGCGTGAGCCACTGCGCCTGGCCTATGTTTTCTTTTATGTCGTTTTCAAAAGATGAGTAGATAGAAGGTGAGAACATGGAACATTTTCCCTTGAAGCAGAGTGTAAGAGCCCATCACCAGAGTGAGACTCAAAATGAAGCAGAGGGAAAGTAAATACAGATACTATTAAGGGAACAGCAGAGCCTCTCAGGGTTGCCGGCTTCCTCTCCTTTTTGTTTTCTGGCCTTTGCTTCCTTCAGATATTGATGTTAGCATTCTAGTGTAGAGCTCTATTCTCCCAGGACACTTGACAGCCCCGCCACTGTGGGTATAACTGATGAATCCCCAGACACTCAAGTCATCTGGCTCTTACTGATACCTGCTTAGAGATTTGTTCCGCTGCCAGCTTATACATGCTAATAGTATTGTTATTTCACACACTGGCTCTGTCTCTCCAATCAACTATAAGCTCTATGAAAACAGGAGACCTTGTTGTTCCTACAGGGCTCAGGTTCAATATGCCTTTGGAAGTTGATGAATCAATCAATTAAGTTACTATGTGCATTCCTCTTAGTGGAGATAGAAAGCAAATATTGACATCCAGAAATTTCAGCAACTGTGACACAGCAGAAGGATATGGCTAAAAGGAAATAAACAGAGAATGAGAAGAAACAGAAAAACAAAACCACATGATTTTTCATCTCCTTCTCAGCTTTACCTCTTTGAAAATGTCCTCTCCTTCCCCCATCCTTTTCAGAGAGTGAAACAGTATTGAAAAGATAAACACAGGCCGGGTGTGGTGGCTCACGCCTGTAATCCCAGCACTTTGGGAGGCTGAGGTGGACGGATTGCTTGAGCTCAGGAGTTTGAGATCAGCCTGAGCAATATAGGGAGACTTCATCTCTATAAAAATTTTAAACATTGCCGGGCGCGGTGGCTCAAGCCTGTAATCCCAGCACTTTGGGAGGCTGAGACGGGCGGATCACGAGGTCAGGAGATCGAGACCATCCTGGCTAACACGGTGAAACCCCGTCTCTACTAAAAAATACAAAAAAACTAGCCGGGCGAGGTGGCGGGCGCCTGTAGTCCCAGCTACTCGGGAGGCTGAGGCAGGAGAATGGCGTAAACCCGGGAGGCGGAGCTTGCAGTGAGCTGAGATCCAGCCACTGCACTCCAGTCTGGGCGACAGAGCGAGATTCCGTCTCCAAAAAAAAAAAAATTTTTAAATTACCCAGGTGTGGTGGCGTGTACCTGCCTATAGTCCTAGCTACTTGGGAGGCTGAGGTGGGAGGAATGTTTGAGCCTGAGAGGTCGAGGCTACAGTGAGCCATGTTCCAGCCACTATATTTGAGCCTGGGCAATGGAATGAGACTCCATCTCAAATAAATAAACAAACACAGGGAGCAAAGTTGCAGTTTTGTTCGTCGTAATGAAGCAAGAACCCTTAAAGCAGCTAGTAAGTCTTTAGCATGGATTACACTACAGTTTTCAAAAGCTATACTGGTTCCGATACTGTGGTCTGATTTCACATGCAATTGTTGAGAATCGAGTTATCTTAAGAGTGAATGGAAAATATTGCTACCATAGAGATATAAGCAAACTATTATTTCAAGATTGTATTATAAAAAGGATAAAGGAAGGGATTGGAAAATCCCAAAACAAGAATTTCAAATAGTTTTTGGGTATTAGTGTGTATTAGGCAGTTTTCTAATCTTTCCTGCCTGTTTAAACTGATTTAAGCCTCCCAACAATGCTATGAAGATGTCATTATTACTATCTCTGTTTCCTGGATGTGAAATCCAAGGAACAGCAAGGTCAAGTAAGTAGAGCAAAGCCAAGGGTGCCCAGCTGGAAGTGGCAGAGCTGGGATTTGCTCTTAAGCCTGGTACTAAACCACTACCCCAAACTGATGATGGCCTCTAAACCTTTGTGACTCTGGGTATAGAAGTGAACAATTTATCTCCTGGAATCTGCTGAATGATAGATATCTGCAATACACTTTCCACCTTCTCCTGTGTGGGTGTAGTCTTTATGACATGTGAAGGGCCAGGACAAGGAAAAGGGGATTAACACTCTCAGACCATGCCACCTACTGGCTAACAGAAGCTCCCCCTCGCTTCTCCTAGCCAGAAGACCATTGACCTCATGAGGTAGGAGATAACAAAGCAAAAAGGGCTAGAAGGTTTGGGACAAGATAGCATTTCCATGCATCAGCACTCAGTTTAATTAAATCAGTCCTTGGTCCAAAATAATGCTGTTGATGAAGAACATCGTTTCACCTTCTTCGGAGTGCCAAATGTTAATGGAAAGGAATGTAAACACTTAAAATGCTTGCACCAATTTGAAATTATGGTTTTGTCAACTTCTCCTTTCCTGCTTGTTTAGTTCTACAGTCCTAGCCCAGACCTCAGTCTCTCTATCCTGGATTCTTTAGGCTTCAGAATGAAGCCTAAACTTTTCCATCATGCATGCAAAACCTTCCATAAATTGGCTCCTGCCTACTTTTTCAGACAGATCCCTGGTTCCAAACACTAACTGGACAAATAGTCCAATCACCTGGCTGTCTTGCTGGTTCCCATCCTTATTCTGCTGTTTTCTACACCTTCACCCTTGCGCTTATCCTTCCCTCTGCACAGACTACTCAAACCTCTACACATTTCAGGAGCTGCCTCTCAGCCAGTGTCACTCTTTCCTTGACACTCATTAGCTCTGTGGCCATGGGCAAGCCATCTTGACCATCTCTGATGGTCTTCATCTGCAACAAAGAGAACATATTACGTAGATGGAGAATTTGAAATAAAGACCTGGTACTCTGCACATTTACAGAGCAGATACAGGTGTTTTGTAAATGGCTATCATGTTAACCCTTGTTCCTTGTGATCTGGCTTAAATGCTATTTGTTCTGAGAAGCTTTCCAAAATTTCCCTTGTTAGAATGGAGCTCTTCCCCGCTTCATCTCCTGTTAAAGTTTCGAGGTTTTTTGAAAACCTCAGAAATTTGGTTTATTCATTATAATTCTGACTAATACAAGGCAGATATGTATTTTGTAAATTACACAATTCAGTTGTGTTTAATATATTCACATGACTGTGCAACCATCAGCACTATCTAATTTTGGAACATTTCTATCACTCCAAAGAGAAGAGCTCCCACTTCTCCACATCCTCACAGTTTCATTGCCTGACCTTTTTTTTTTTTTTTTTTTTTTTTTTTTTTTTGAGACCAAGTCTCACTCTGTCACACATGCTGGAGTGCAGTGGCGCGATCTTGTCTCACTACAACTTCTGCCTCCCAAGTTCAAGCAATTATCAGCCTCCCGAGTAGCTGGGACTACAGGGCATGCCACCATGACCAGCTAATTTTTGTATTTTTAGTAGAGATGGGGTTTCACCATGTTGGCCAGGCCGGTCCCGAATCACTGACTTCAAGCGATCTGCCCTCCTTGGCCTCCCAAAGTGCTGGGATTACAGGCGTAAGCCTCTGTGCCTGGCCTGACTGTTTTATTCTAGCTATCCTAGTAGATGTGAAATGGTAGCTTTTTACAGTTTTCAAATACATTTCCCTAATGACGAATCATGTTGAAAATTTTTTTTAATGTGCTGTCCTGTGGAAATTTACAGTTTTACAATGGCAGTTGCTACAGCCAGTACTCAGTTACCCTTTGCATGTCTTTGCTCAAAGCTTTACAAATTTTGGGGCTCAAATTGTGTTTGTTGAATGAGTTATTTACTCCTGATATCACCCATTAGGTATCCTGACATGAAATTCCTACAAGGGAGAAGAGAGAGGATAAAGGAGGTACAAAGAAAAACATTGAGCAAAAATCAAAGAATGTGTTGCATACCAATCTGAGATTATCCATTATATGTTTTTATTGTTTGTTTGTTTGATTTTTTTTGAGTCGGGGTCTCACTCTGTTGCCCAGGCTGGGGTGCAGTGGTACAATTATGGCTCACTGCAGCCTCAAACTCCTGGGCTTAAGCAATCCTTCCACTTCGGCCTCCTGAGTAGCTAGAACTAAAGGCACATACCACCACAGCCAACTAAGTTTTTTAAAAAGATTTTTGTAAGTGACCGGGCACGGTGGCTCATGCCTGTAATCCCAGCACTTTGGGAGGCCGAGGCAGGCAGATCACGAGGTCAGGAGATGGAGACCATCTGGCTAACACAGTGAAACCCCATCTCTACTAAAAAATAGAAAAAATTAGCTAGGCGTAGTGGCGGGCACTTGTAGTCCCAGCTACTCAGGAGGCTGAGGCAGGAGAATGGCGTGAACCCAGGAGGTGGACCTTGCAGTGAGCCAAGTTCGTGCCACTGCACTGGAGCCTGGGCGACAGAGCGAGACTCCGTCTCAAAAAATAAAAAAATTAAAAATAAAAAAAAATGTATTTGTAGAGATGGGGGTCTTATTGTGTTGCTCAGGCTGTCATTATATTTAATATGTTTCATTTCAGCTATTAAAAATGTTCTAGTATTTCTACCAACTGATACCTATTCATTGTACTTCTCTTCCCTTAATTACTTGGGCAGATTCAATAAAGAGGTATTATTTTAAAATGAAAACGTTTTCGTTTAAAATGAGAAAAAAGGAATTAAACCAGGAAAAGTAATTTTCTACTCATGATGATAATTGGAGCACAAAGGCTTAACTCCCCCATGTTCCTTCAAAATCCACTCTTAAAGGAATTAAAACAATAGGGGGACATTTGTGACCATCCTAGAAACTCAATTGAGGTGCTACCACATTCCAGAGCAATCTAAAAAATATGTATTAGATACTCTCTTTCAATGAAGTGCAATGCATTTGAAAGAAAAGAAGGAAAACTCTCAATTCACTAAATGCAAAAGAAAGACCCAAAGGAGCCAGAGAAGGTTTGCAGCAGAATCTTCCTGTAACCATGGCTAGAGGGGCTAGAGCTACTGTAACCAGGGAGAGGGAAATAGGTACTTACTAAATCCCTTTGGAAGTGTACCAAACAGCAAAGCTCAGAGTTCAGATCCCAAGGCAGTGCCAGTCCCGGTGGCCTTGGGATGACTCTTGGGGGAGAAGGCCTGGTCCAGCTATGCAACATCTCCATGGAGTCACTACTCCGGAGAGGGCTCCCAGTCTGCTAGGGCTGCTTGCCTCCTTAGAGACCCATGTTTGAATTCCAGGCCCACCTCCTCAGGCTGCTCATCTGATATGAACTGGACCCTCTTTCAGTCCTAAAGAATGCACATGGTGTTTCAATTAGGCTTTTTTTTTTTTAATTGTAAGGAATAGAGGCTTAATCATATTGGCTTGAGTCCGAGGGACCAGAAAGAATTACTGTAATTACTCTCTGCAGCATCATGGGAAGCAGAGTCCTTCTCGAAATTCAAAAACAGAAACCACAATGGCCAGACCTCGTGTACACCAACGCACAGGAACCTTGGCAGCCACCACCCAACACTGCTGTGACTCCATGCTGTGATTCCATACAGCTCCCAAAAGTCTGTCCCACTAGAAAGAACTGTAATGCTGGTGAGTAAGGATTATATTATTATTGGGGAGACATCAAAAATACCCTAATCTGGCTGGGTGCAGTGGCTCACGTCTGTAATCCCAGCACTTCGGGAGGTCGAGGAGAGCAGATCACCTAAGGTCAGGAGTTTGAGACCAGCCTGCCCAACGTGGTGAAACTCCATCTCTACTAAAAATACAAAACTTAGCCAGGCCTCATGGTGCATGCCTATAATCCCAGTTACTTGGGAGGCTGAGGCAGGAGAATCGCTTAAACCCCAGAGGCATAGGTTGAGTGAACCGAGATTGTGCCATGGCACTCCACCCTGGACAACAAGAGTGAAACTCCGTCTCGAAAAAAAGAAAAAAAAAAAAGCCAAAATCCTAATTTATAAAAATGTACACCATTCACAAGTTTGAATATTTTAAAATAGTCAAATTTTACTTTGCAACACACCCATAAAGTAACAGTTCACCGTGACTGAGACTCACTATACTTAGCAAAAGAGTAATGTCCATATATTTCCCAAAGCAGACGAATATCTAGGCCATGTTCTCTGATGGCAATGCAATAAAACTGGAAATGAATAACAAAAGGATTTTTAAAACCCACAGCAATTTTTAAAACATTATCTTTGTGCAAGATGAAAATTCAAATAAATAGGAAAGGATAGATTATGCCACAGTGTTGGGAACAACTGGCAATATTTTGTAAAATAAGAAAATTAGCTTCCTACCTTCATTAATATATAAAAATAAATTCCAGATGGATGACATATTGAATATGAAAACTAAATCCACTTTTGTTTTCCTTTCAGTAGAAGAAAAAACATAGGGAAATTTATATATAATCTTGAAATAGGCAAGGCTTACCTAAGCAGAAACCATAAATGAAAAGATTGCTAGTTTTGCATACACAAAACAATTATATGTCAGAAAAACATCATAAACAAAAATGGTGAAGAAATGACACACTGGACTGACATTTGTGATATATTTGATAGATAAATGATTAGTTCACTTAACACGTAAAGAGTCCTAGGCCGGGTGTAGTGGCTCACGCCTGTAATCCCAGCACTTTGGGAGGCTGAGGTGGGAGGATATCTTGAGGCCAGGAGTTCGAGAGCAGCCTGGGCAACATAGTGAAACCCTGTCTCTACTAAAAATAGAAAAATTAGCTGGGCATGGTGGTGCACACCTGTAGTCCCAGTTACTTGGGTAGCTGAGGCACGAGAATCACTTGAGCCCTAGAGGCAGAGGTTGCAATGAGCTGAGATCACGCCACTGCACCCCAGCCTGGGTGACAGAGCGAGACCCTGTCTCAAAACAAACAAACAAAAAGAGTCTTATGAGTCCAGAAAAAACAACAAATCAATAGAAAACTGGTCAATCAAGGATATGAAGAAATAATTCACAAAAGAGGAAATATAAATAATTAATAAAATAAATGAAAAGGTTCAATGTGACTAGTAATAAAAGGAAATATATTGAAAATATGATGCCATTTTCTATCTATTCAATTGACAAAGATTTTAAAAAGTAGTTCTCTAGAGTTGAGGAAGGTTTAGAAAAAGAGGCACTCTTACCCCACTGATAAAGTAATTTATCACTATATTCAAAATTAGAAGTTGTATATCCCTTGTCCTAGCAATTATTAGCCTTCTAAGAATTTATCATGAGAAAATAATCAGAGATGTATATTAATATTTGTCAAGAAGTTTATTTATTTATTTATTTATTTTTTTGACAGTGTCTTGCTCTGTTGCCCAGGCTGGAGTGCAGTGGTGAGATGACAGTTCACTGCAGCCTAGAACTCAAGAGACTCTCCTGCCTTAGCTTTTTTTTTTTTTTTTTTTGAGACGGAGTTTTGCTCTTGTCACCCATGCTGGAATGCAATGGCACAATCTCGGCTCACTGCAATCTCTGCCTTCTGGGTTCAAGCAATTCTCCCACCTCAGCCCCCTGAGTAGCTGTGATTACAGGCGTCCGCTACCACGCCCGGCTAATTTTTGTATTTTTAGTAGAGACGGGGTTTCACCATGTTGGCCAGGCTGGTCTTGAACTCCTGACCTCAGTTGATCCGCCCACCTCGGCCTCCCAAAATGCTGGGATTATAGGTGTGAGCCACTGCGCCCAGGCTGCCTCAGCTTCTTGAGTAGCTGGGACTACAGGTGTGTGCCACTATGCCCAGCTAATTTTTGTATTTTTAGTAGAGATGAGGTCTCGCTATGTTGGTCAGGCTGGTCTCAAACTCCTGGCCTCAAGCAATCTGCCTCCTGAGGCCTCCCAAAGTGCTGGGATTACAGGCATGAGCCACAGTGCCCAGCCTGTTAAGGAATTTTTAATGATATGGGGGAAATGTTTATGATACATTATACTACAAAAGAATATGTAAAATTATATATAACTATGATCGAATTAAAATAGATACAAGTGTGCTTTGGAAAAATAATAAAATGTTAATGATAAGTTTTATGTGGTAGGATTTGGGGTGATTCCTCTTTAAAATACATTTTCTCTAAATTTCAAAGTTTCTATAAAGAGTATATTTTACTTTATTATAGACAGAAAAAAAACAGTTATTGAAAAAGGAGTTGACTCCTTTAAGAGTCTTTCTCTGAAAATAGTTTAAAAAGTATAGCTGTTGGAATTGGAAGTGGCCTTTAAGATTTGTAGTTCAAATCCCTATTCTGCTCACTGTAAACTCATTTAGCACTTCAACTTACACTATAATTAATATACTTGGGGGTTACTCTTTTTTCTTTAGGTACATATATATTTCTTTATAGTTTTCAGAGGGGAGCCATGCAAATAAATGAAGGATGAACCATAAGACCTAGGTGGGCAGGTAAAGATACTGGTATTCTAAGGATGCGAGAAAGGGGTGGCCACTTTCAGTCTTTGCTCTCTTGCAGGGAATGTTCTCATGCGTTTCCTAGATTGACCACTGGATACCATAGATGGCTTCTGCAGCTGCTGAGAATGCATTCGCTGATCTCCAACCCCAGGCTACTGTGCCCTGAAACCCATTGCTGTGCGTCTGCAGAGGCCACACTTCCCATAGGCTACTCCCAGCCAATGACTGAGTGCAGCAGGGATACTAAGGCACCCCATTTCTGGGAGACACAGGATTCCTCTGACTTTGTCTCCAGGTCTCTCCCATGCTTTGCTGAACCTGCCTTAGGCTGCACAGCAGCCTGGGATAGTTCCACTCAACTTTCTCTCCCTCTCTCCTTCTGAAGGCTTAGACTTACTCTCCCTGCCTTCTCTGGGTCCCTCCCTATTTTCTTTCCCACAAGCATTTCCCCTAATAAAATCCTTGTGCATTTAAGCCCAAATTGGCATTTGCTTCTTGGAGGACCCAAGCAAACACAACTTCCCCGCAGTCTTGAAATCCTAAACCTTGCTGCCTCCTTCTCCCCATTCTCCATCTCGTCATCATCTTCACCAGGCAGTGTCAGTTAAAGCAGAAGGAAAAGCTCAGAATCAGATTAAAGGACAGACATCCTGTTGCAGTTCCAGGTTCTATGCAGTGCTAGACACAGATCTAGTCACATTTCACCTATTTTGATTCATATTCCATTTCCATTAGGGTGCATATATCACCCCAACTACTGGGAGTTTGGGTACATTTTTGCTGAACATACATTCACCAATGAGACCAATGCTATTCAATAGAAATATGCAAACCACACATGTTATTTTAAATTTTCTAGTATCTACATTGGAAACTAAAAAAAAAAAAATTACTTTTAATAACATTAATTGCATTTAACCTAATATATCAAAATATTTTCATTTCAAAATATCTTTAAAATCCAGTGTCACTAAAATGTCATTAAATGTCATTAAAATCCAGTGTGTATTTTACATGTACAGCACAGCTTGATTCAGACTAACTACATTTCCAGTGCTTGGGAGCCCCACGTGGCTAGGGAATATCGTATTGGGTGGCACAGAACTAGGCTGTAAGTGCCTTGAGCATAGGCGTGAGTTTTCTTCTAACTTTTGAATTTTCCCAATTTCTTGAAATTTTCCTATTCAGAGAGCAACCAGGACTGTAATGGACATTTAGTAGGTGCTTCATAATTACTTGTTAGCTGGTTATTTGTACATGACATGATGCAGAAAGTGGGTAAGTGTCCCTTACTCACATGTCTCTAAAGGCTCAGAAGTAACTTGGGCAATAGGGCAGGCTGCAGGGACTGGGGCGCATCAGGGCACGCCCCACTCCACCATCTGCAGAGGGCAGCCACCTCCCAGTTCCAGGTGGTCATTGACATCTGTGGGGGTGAATCTCATATGCTTTATCAAGAGAGGCCAGAAATAGATTTTTACATGCAATTTTTGAATTGTTAATATCAGCAATTAATTCAGATGTAAAAAGTCAGTGCTAGCTTGTGGAACACACATACCTGTGACTAGTACTGTCCACTGTATGTAACTCCTTTGAGGACAGACAAAATACAACGACAAGCTAATTCGTATTAGTAAGAGAAGTAAAAAAAAAATATATAAAACTGCCATACTGCCTTTTTGTGGAGAAGGGGGCAGTTTTAATATGTTTTTGAAAGCTTGAGTTAACCTATTTCAGAAATCTAAATATCTGGTTTCTTAACCTCTCTCTCTCTCTGTCTTTCTCTATATACATATATAGCTAGACCTTTATGTTTCCCTGGAGAAGCCTAGCTAGATGAGGCACAACAGCTTTCAATGCTTGGCGTCACCATTGCTAACAACCAATGAGGCAGAAAGTGCTTACTGTATTTAAATGTGACAATATCAAAGTCCTTTTCATTCTCAGCTACAAAAGAGCTGTGACCTTGTTGGCAGAGAAACTTAGGGAGTCACCTTGTGAAGCACTGTCATGGCAGGACAGCTGTAACCCATGCTCCCCTGGGTTTGCCTGAGGTTCAAAGTGGCCAAGAAGCTCTTATTCGGCACCATGAACATTCTGGATGCAATCCTGAGGATCCTCCACGCTGATACCACATTGCTGTGGGGTGGATTCAATGCTGATTCTGTAGATCTGGGCTCAAAGTGAGTGGAGCTGTTTCTTCCACTGACGGTAACGCCTCTGAAGACAGGCACAATAAAAACTACAGTGCCAAATATTTCCTTCACCACTGGGGCTGGCTTGCTGTCACTTCCTCCCAGGTCTTTAAACCCAGGATTTTCTGATTCCAGGGCCATGATTCTTTCATCATGCTCTCTAGGCAGAGGGTGCTGGCCTGCACACATCACCTTCACTGCTGAGCCACTCTGCCTCCCCACAGCCATTGGATATGGAGGTGAAACAGCACCTCCTACAATAGCGTCTATGTCCTGAGGCTCTCTGCATGTCAGGCACAGCGCTGTTTGACTTGCATCATTTCCATTCGATTCTCACAGCATCTCTGTGAGGAAGGTGCTATTATACCCAGTTAACAGATGAAGATACGGAAGCTCATGGAATTTAGGTCACTTATACGAAGTCCTCCCAAAGCTCGTAAATAGCATTCAGATTTGAGCCTGGGAATTTTTTTTTTTTAACATTTATTTATTATCCCATTCACCTCCTAAAAGGATTGGAGGCTAGCACTGTCAGCAGTGATAAATCCCAGAAGTTACTTTTATAAAACAAATTCTACTGGAAAGTGAAGTAAGGAGGGAGGATTCAGGGCAGGCTCAAGTGAATTTTTTTTACTATAGGAATCTATACTTCTAGACAGGTCTGTGTCAATGAATACTTTTATTTAGGTTGTCAAGGTAATATTTTCCCGTGTTGCCCAAACTTGGAATCATCAATCACTCCTCCCATTCCCACTCTTGTCCAATCAGTTAGCACTTGCTATCCCCACATTTGGCCCTCTTCTCAGCTTCTATCGCTGTTCCCATAGTGCAGGTCCACATCATCTCTTGCTGAGTATTGAAGTAGTTTCCAAACACGTCCTCCCTCTGTTCCTTTTTCCTCTACACTGTCACCAGAATCTTGTTGATTTTACTTCCTAAATAGTCTTCCTTTCCATTCCTTCTCTGTTTCAGCTCAGACCCTACCATTTCTTGCCTGGTGATCTAACCTGTCTCTCTACCTCTTGGCCTTGCCCCATTCAAACCCAACCTCCACGCACCAAATTAAAAATATCAAGTATTGGCTTAAATTATTTACTGACCTTTGGTACATCAAAGGAAACTGTCAACAACGTGAAAAGGCAACCCACAAAATGGGAGAAAATATTTGCAAATCATGCATCTTATAAGCAATTAAGATCCAGAATACATAAAGAAATCCTGTGACTTAACAACAAAAAAGCAAACAACCCAATTTTAAAATGGACAAAGGACTTAAATAAACATTTCTCCAAGCCACAATGAGATCCACTGCATACCTATTAGGATGGCTACTAATTTTTTTTTTTTTTTTTTGAGATGAAGTCTCGCTCTGTTGCCCAGGCTGGGGTGGGAGTGTGGTGGCATGATCTCCACTCACTGCAACTTCTCCCTCCTGGGTTCAAGCAATTCTCCTGTCTCAGCCTCCCGAACAGCTGGGACTACAGGCACACGCCACCACGCCCAGCTAATTTTTGTATTTTTAGTAGAGACGGGGTTTCACCATATTGGTCAGGCTGGTCTCTAACTCCTGACTTCAGGCGATCCGCCCGCCTCAGCTTCCCAAAGTGGTGGGATTACAGGTGTGAGCCACCGTGCCCAGCTCAGGATGGCTACTATTAACCACCCCCAGTCCCAGAAAATAACAAGTGTCGGCAAGGATATGGAGAAATTGGAACTCTTGTGCAATGCTTGCAGGAATGTAAAATGGCTCAGCTGCTGTGTAGAACAGATTGACTGTTCTTCAAAAAGTTGAATTAGATTTACCATTTAATCTATCAATCTACTTGCGGGTATATACCACAAAAACTTGAAAGGTCTTATTGGCCAATCTAAGCAGCTTGGATTTTATCCTGCTGACAGTCAATACTATTTTTTTTTATTGTGGTAAAATATACATAACATACAATTTATCATTTTAACTATTTTTTAAGTATGCAGTTCATTGGCATTAAGTACATTCACCATGTTGTACAACCATAACCACTATCCATTTTCATAACTTTTTCATCATCCCAAACAGAAACTTATTATTAAACATGACATCCCCACTCCTCTCTCTCCTCAGCCTCTGGTAACCACTATTTTACTTCCTGTCTCCATAAATTTGCCTACTCTAGGAACTTCTAGCTGGAATAATATAGTATTTGTCCTTTGGTGTCTGGCTTAGCTCACTTATTGAATGTTTTTGAGGTTTGTTCGTTTGTAGCATGTGTAACAATTTCATTCTTTTTAAGGCTGAATAATATTCCATTATATATACACCAAATTTTGGTAATGCAGTAATCTGTTGGTATACATTTGGGTTGTTTCCACTCTTCAGCTAATGTGAATAGCGTGGCTGTGAACATTGTTTGATTTCATTTTTGTGGGCTAGTTAGCTTTCAGCTTTAAGGATATACCATGAGAACCATAATCAGTTGTCATTACTTCTATTAGTAGCTTTCAGAAGAAGAAAAATCCTAGAAAAAAAAAAACCAGAGAAATAAACTTTTAATAACTTCTGGAAAATTTATGTCTTTAGATAGAAATATTTCACTCAAACCATGGAGCACACCCCTACCTAATGCTATTTCTTCACATTTTTATTGCCTTGTATTACCCAATCTCTACCTTCCCAACGTCAATCGTTATATCATTACTCACTCCTGTTTTCAGTTGTTCCTACCATCATCAAATGTTAACCTTCAGCCAAAGTCATTCTTAAACACAAACTCCCAGGGAAGTCTAATACAGAAAGAGGGAATAATAATTACACATTTTGAATACTTGTTATTCCAGGCTTTGCCCTCAGTGTACTCCTTATGCCCCCTGCATTTGTTTGCTATTATGGCTGTAGCAAAGCACCAGGAACAGAGTGGCTTACACTACAGAAATGTGTGGTCTTAGAGTTCTGGAGGCTGGAAGGCCAAGATCAAGCTGTTGGGTCTGGTTGGCATGGGTCCTTCTGAGGACTGGAAAGAAGAATGTGTACCATGCCTCTCCCCTACCTTCTGGTGGTTGGCTGATCATCTCTGGTGTTCCTTGGCTTGTAGAAATAGCACTCTGACGTCTGCCTTAATCTTCACACGGTGTTCTACTTGCATGCTTGTCTGACTCCAAATTTTCCCTTTTTATAAGGTCATCAGTTGTACTAGAGTAGGGTGGACACACTTTTCCGGGTTGGCCTTATCTTAAGGAGCTACATTGGCGATGGCTGTATTTCCAAATAAGGTCACATTCTGAGGTACTGGGAGTTAGGACTCCAACATATGAATTTTGCAGGGGGCCACTATTCCACCTGTATCACCACCTCATTTCACTTTTCCAACAATCCATTGAGAAATTTGTTGTTATCCCCATTTCACAGAGGATGAAACTGAGACTCAGTGAGGCTAAGTAATTAACTCGAACTAGAAAAATCAGTGAGTGACAAAGCTGGAATTCAAAACATGGTCTATCTGATTCCAAACCCCAGACTCTTCTCATTATATGAGCAGGACACTTTTATTTACAGTCTCTGTCTTATTTCTTCTAGGCTTAGTAAATATCTGTCAACTGATAGAGTCTGGGCCGTTTCACCGTTACAGAATGATTTAGTTCCATTTGAAACTATTTACTTAGTGTCTGCTACTGTAAGTATTTCAGGCACTGGGGTTCAAAGATGACTTGAAACATGGACCAGGCTTCAAGGTACTTAAAATTTAATGGAAGAAACAGACATATAAGCAAGTCACTGTTTCATAAGGAAACATTAAGTAAGTGTTAGGTAGAGATTCAAGCCACTCTGCTGTGAAGGGATTAATACAAATCATTGGGATTCAGCCAATAATTTTTATACTTTCGCATGGATGACCAGGGACCGCAGGGAGCACATTAAATACACGTTTCCCTTGCTGTCACATGCTCTCCTCCTTCATGGGATGATTGCAGAAGTGCTGTCCACTGAGAATTAATTTCCGAAGCAGAATTAGCTTCAGAGAAGCCCGGTCTCAGCGTGACGCTTCTTTTTCTCCGTTGAGGTCATTCAATCTCTCTCAATGAGTAGGATCTGATTCTTGCAACATTTAATCTTAGTGTGATCAGCCTCCCTTCTGTGGGACAGATGATAAAGTTTCCACAAGAAAGCGGGAGGACATTTCCTTCTGTGGCCACGCTCACCCTGACTGTCACAAATCTGCCCTTCTCTGGGCGGGGAGATAGTGGGGGGAAGGCATACAGGAAGGCGAACAAAGCCAATTCTTTTCTTTACCCTAGCTACTAAAGTCAGTCTGCTGGATAAAATATTTCCAAAGACGGTACTTCTTCAAAGCAATGTTATATACAGTCTCAAGCCTTTGAAGTTTTCCAATAAACTAGCTACTATAGAACTGATATAACTACATGACCCTCTCAAAATGCACACACCAATGCACCAGAGTCTTGTAACCAACAGTGATGGAATTCCTTGGGCTTCAAAGAAAAATCTTCTTGCAGGCATGAAACTATGTTTAAAAAATATTCACAGGGGCTGGGTGTGGTGGCTCACCCCTGTAATCCCAGCACTTTGGGGGGCCCAGGTGGGCGGATCACGAGGTCAGGAGATCGAGACCATCCTGGCTAACACAGTGAAACCCGTCTCTACTAAAAATACAAAAAAAAAAAAAAAAAAAAAATTAGCCGGGATTGGTGGCCGGTGCCTGTAGTCCCAGCTACTTGGGAGGCTGAGGCAGGAGAACGGCATGAACCCCAGAGGAGGAGCTCATGGTGAACTGAGATTGCGCCACTGCACTCCAGCCTGGGCAACAGAGCAAGACTCTGTCTCAAAAAAAAAAAAAAAATATATATATATATATATATATATATATATTCACAGATCAGATCATTTACATTCCAAAATCTCCAGAGAGAGCAAGCATGAGAATCAGAGGAAGAGCAAGGAAGGAGGGCACTTCATTCTAAAAAAGGGGGCTATGATACTTTTTACTCTTTGGTTTTAACTGGATGTGGCAGAAAAAGGCTTGTTAGTATTTCGGTTTCTATCTCAAAAATAGAACCACAGGTATCTTCAAGTTCTCCAAATCCTCCTTGACATTCTAATTGTAACTAGAGTTCACTCATGCATTCACACAACAAACATTTGTTAAATGCCTATTATATGTGAAGCACTGGGCATATTATAGAGAAGCTTTTGGGGAGCTCAGACTGCTGGCGATTGGAGATGACAATGTCAATGTCAACAACAACAAATAGATAATTAAAATGCCAGCACCTGCATGATAAAGCCTTCCCTTCATTGTTTGGGTGTCTGATGTGCTAGGACTACCATTCTGTTTTAGGCTGATGCAATAATGTCAGAACTAAAGGCTCAGTCAGGTCTTCGTGAATGAGTGGCAGCTATAAAGGACTCAGTGAGACTAAGCCTTGTGGTGGAGACGAGCTGCTATGTCAGTATGGGAGAAAACTAGGAAAGGAATGAGAAAAAAAAAAAATCTTTCTCCCAACAGAAAAATCCCAGTACTAACATGCATTCTCTTGGAGTAATCAGATACTTACTATAATATGAGATATAAGGTTCTTCTAGATTTGGTTATGGGACTAGCAGATGTATTAGTTAAGATGCTTTTGTTGTTGCCTCTCACTCTGTTGCCCAGGTGGGAGTGTAGGGTTGTGATCACAACGCACTGCAGCCTTGACCTCCCAGACTCAAGTAATCCTCCCACCTCACCCTCACAAGTGGTTGGGACTATGGGCGCATACCACCATGCCTTGCAAATTTTTATATTTTTTGTAGAGAGGGGGTTTCACCATATTGCCCAGGCTGGTCTCGAACTCCTGAGCTCAAGTGATCCATCACCTCAGCCTCCCCAAATGTTGGGACTACAGGTGTGAGCCACCTTGCCTGGCTAGTTAGGATGCTTTTGACTGTAAGAACAGAAAATCCACCAGAAATGGCTTAGACAATAAGGGCATTGATTATCTCACATAACAATAAAGTCTTGAAATCAGGTGATTTGGGGGTTTTAAATTCAGCTCAGAGTTCACTGGGGATCCAGATTCTTCCCATCTGTGAGGGTTAATTTTTTGTGTCAACCTGACTAAGTAAGGAATACCCAGGCAGGTGACTAAATATTATTTTTGGGTGTGTCTGCGAGGGTGTTTCTGGAAGAGATTAGCATTTGACTCAGTGCACTAAGTAAAGAAGATCTGCCCTCACCACTGTGGGCAGGTATCATCCAATCCACTGAATGCCCACTGAATAAAAGAGTGAATTCTCTCCCTGTCTGTTTCTTTTTGAGACAGAGTCTCACTGTCACCCAGGCTGGAGTGCAGTGGCACAATCTTGGCTTACTACAGCCTCCACTTCCCGGGTTCAAGTGATTCTCCTGCCCCAGCCTCCTAAGTAGCTGGGATTACAGGCATGCACCATCACCTCTGGCTAATTTTTTTTTTTTTTTTTTTGGTAGAGACAGGATTTCACCATGTTGGCCAGGCTGGTCTTGATCTCTTGACCTCAAGTGATCCGCCCACCTTGGCCTCCCAAAGTGCTGGGATTACAGGCATGAGCCACCGTGCCCCGCCTCTCCCTGTCTCCTTGATCTGAGACATCCATTTTCTCCCACCCTTGGACATTAGAGGTCTTGGTTCTGGGGCCTTCTGACTCTGGGACATACACTAGCTCCACCTCCCACTGTCCCTCCCTTGACCCCACTCTGGGTTCTCAGGCTTTTGGCCTTGGAGTGGGAATTACATCACCAGGAGTCAATTTCCTGGTTCTTCAGCTTGCCGTTGGCAGATCTTGGAACTTCTAGGCCTCCATAATTGTGTGAGCCAAGTTTTATAACATGTCTCCTCTCACATTTCTCTGTATATGCTACTGGTTCTGTTTCTCTCAAGAACCTAATAAACCATCTTTCTATTATACCATCCTCATTGTGTTGGCTTTTGGCTCCAGGCATATTCCCTCATGGTTGCAAGGTGACTACAGCAGCCCTAGGCATCATATCCACACAAAACTATCCAATGGCCTAAGAAGAAACATCTTTCTTTATGTTTCTTTTGAACAGCAAAGAGAACTTTCCAGAAGCCCCTCCCCTGCAGAGTCCTCTATGCAAACACTAATGAAGCCACTACCTTGCTGAGAAGACTTGCCCTGGATCCCTCTTGCTCACACGATCAATCATGCCTTGCTTATGGAGCCTCAGGGCTGCATGGTGCCAAGCTTGGGCACTCATCTACCTGCCTGTCCCAGGCCTGTGGGCTGTGTGTCACCTGTCCTAAGGCCCTGGGCTCAGAGAGCTTCCATCCTAGCTGGTAGCAACACTGCAGAGACGCTAAATAGCCCACCCCAGCCTCCATCGGGGACCCAGGAGGAAGCAGTAAGGGTGAGGCGTGCAGTCATGGGGGCTGGTGAGGTCAGAGCACCCCCATTTCCAGGTGAGGACAAAGTCATCCATGGGACATGTACCTCTAGATTAAGGCTCTTTCCACCAGGAGTTTTCAAGCCATTTTGCCTCAGAGCTCATTTTGCAGCAGCAAACCCCAGGCCAGAGCCCAGACCTCAGCTGTACTGTGTTCTGTGTGCAGTGAAGCCCATGAACTTGGACAGTTATGGGGACATACATGTCCCTGCTGTGATCCTGAAGTCCTTCCTGTGAGAGCTGTCCCAACTGCTTCCCATCTTTGAGGCCTGCAGACTTCCCCTTGCAGAAGTCTCCCTGCAGACTTCCTATCAAAACAAGAAGTGTTATTGGCCAGAACTGTGGGTCACATGCTTATTCCTAACCAATGACTGGAAAGGAAATTACCGTGATTTGTCCAACCAGTGAGATTCAACCCCTGGTGCTGGGAAGAATGCCAGCCTCCCCTGAAGAATTTGGCTGTCTGATTCCTGAATAAATGGGAATACCTATAACAAGAAAACGGTGCAGTAGTTGGTGGTAGAGGGAATGGATGTAAGGTGGGCAACCAGAGGGTCTGCCACAGCAGAGGTACGAGGCAGAAGCACTTCCATGCAAAGAGCAACTCTAGCTTCGGGATCCTTCTCTGATGACCACTGGGCTTGACCTTGCTTCACAGATGAGCTTCTCTTACAGGAATGAGTTTTGCTGATCTTTAGGATAGCTTCTGAGGACACTCTGTGCTGTATATTCTGCTGGTTCATATTACACCACCTTGACCTGAAGCCAAATTATGCATAAGAGTTCTAAAATGGTTTATGGCTAGGCAGGCAAGCTGATGTCATTTGTCAAACGTGGCACTCTAGAATTATCCTACCAGTATAAAACCATACAAAGGCTTTTCCACAGAATATTTATAGGAAAAATGTGCTTTTGCAACAAGAATGAATCACCCTACAACTTACTCCGTTTGGAATAATGAAATAAGGAACCAGCCTGTTGGGCAACGGTGAGGGGAGTAAGAAAATGGTAACCAGTGAAGATGTCTTTCAGGTTTAACCTCAGTGAACAAGAAAATTTGGGTAGTGCTTCTTGAGTTGGTCCTTCCTTGTAAAACGGAAATTATAAGCTTCTTTGAAATGGATGTTTGATTTCCCATATGCAAACTACTCAGAAGTAGATGGGGTCATGTAAATATGCTTCAAGAAAATATTTCCAGGATACCTAACTTGGTGCTTTATATGTAGTACTGTATAGCCATCTTTTGATTAACTGATTGTCATGAAATTCCTTCAAGGAATTATCAAAACTAGAAAATTCTCAAGTATTGCATACTTTGGCAATATTATTAGCACTAAATCTTTCTTTGCAGGTACAAAAGCTATCTCCTAGATTTACACCAGTGGTTTCAGCTGTGGCTGCACATTGACTCACCTGCAGGGCTTTAAACAACCGATGCCTCATCCTGCCCCCAGAGTTTCTGATTTGATATAGGGTGAAGCCTGGGTATTGAAATGTTTTAAGGGTGATTTTAATATGCAATCACTGTTGAATGCCTGCATCAGAATCACCTGCAAGGCTTATTACTACACAGATTACAGAGCCCAACTTGAGAATTTCTGATTCAGTAGGTTTGGGATGGGGCCCAAGAATTTGCATCTTTGAACAAATTCCCAAAAGATGTTGATGCTGCTGGTTAGGGGACTACACTTTGAGAACCACTGATCTACAGCGGGGTTCAGCAAACTATGGGTTGTGGGTGCAATCTGGCTAGAGGCTTTTGTGTATTCCATGAGCTTAGAATGGTTTTACATTTTAAAAGGTAAAGAAGGCAAAAAAGGTAAAGGTGTAAAGAAACAAAACCAAAACAATAATAGCAAAAACAAAGAAGAATATACAATAGATACCCTGCAGCCCGCAAAGCCTAAAATATCTGGGCTTTTACAAACAATGTTTGCTTGAGCCCTGCTCTAAAGGATCCTCGGTTCTCATGGAAAAAAAGTAAGATTCTTAAGGAGAAGGGAGAAGCTTTGGTGGGAAAATTTGTTTTGGTAGGCATGGGGGAAACTCTAAACCCAGCTGTGAGATTTTTAACCCCCTACTATGTGCCAGGGGAGTGGCATAATTTCATTTAATCTTGACAACAATACAGTTAGTATCGCTCCCCGTTTTACGGATCAGAAAATGGAGGCTCAAGAGATATTAACTTGCTAGTATATAAAGTTGCTAAAGTCATAGAACTATTGAGGTAGGAGATGGGACACGACTCTGGAGATGGGGCTCAGACACCAGACCAAATTGAGGACTAGCTGAAACACGGAAAGGGTAGAAGCAGCTTTCCATAGGACATGCCTACTAGTGTGCCATGTCAGTTTACCATTGCCATACAACACCCCAAAGTTACCTCCCCTTTCCATGGCAACAACCTTGCCACCTGAAAGTCACCATCCTTTTCCTAAAAGTTTCTGTATAATCCGCCCCTTAATTTGCATGTAATTAAAAGTGGTTATAAATATAACTACAAAACGGCCTCTGAGCTGCGGCTCTCCACACACTGCCTATGGGATAGCCTGCTTTGCAGGAGCAGTCTGGGAGCAGTAATACTGTCACCTCCATAAAGCTGTTTTGTTCTACCACTGGCTCACTCTTAAAAGAGGGGAACAGCGGGCCGGGCGCGGTCGCTCAAGCCTGTAATCCCAGCATTTTGGGAGGCCGAGACGGGCGGATCATGAGGTCAGGAGATCGAGACCATCCTGGCTAACACGGTGAAACCCCGTCTCTACTAAAAAACACAAAAAACTAGCCGGGCGAGGTGGCAGGCGCCTGTAGTCCCAGCTACTCAGGAGGCTGAGGCAGGAGAATGGCGTAAACCCAGGAGGCGGAGCTTGCAGTGAGCTGAGATCCGGCCACTGCACTCCAGCCTGGGCGACAGAGCGAGACTCTGTCTCAAAAAAAAAAAAAAAAAAAAAGAGGGGAACAACACCACTGAGGCCTTTCTGACAGTGGAGGGTAGGAGGAGGGAGAGGATCAGGAAAAATAACTAATGACTACTAGGCTTAATACCTGGGTGATGAAATAATCTGTACAACAAACCCCATGACACAAGCTTATCTATGTAACGAACCTGCACTTGTACCCCTGAACTTAAAAGTTAGAAAACAGTTCTTTTCTGAGCAAAGCCAAGAACACTTTGTGGCTAAGCTCCAATTTGGGACTCTCCTGCCCTACGCTACTATGAAAAAGCTTTCTACTAACCATACTATGTCCTACAAGAAGCTTATAATTCTGTATAGAAGTGATTGTAACTCCCAGAGTGAGTCCAAAAATATAATAAGCATCTAAAAACATCCTTTTCCCCAGTGGTTCAATTCAATTAATTATTGACCGTATTTCAGGCACAGTGCTAGGCACTCACGCCACAAAAATAAATGAAATACTGTTCCAACCTTCAAGGAACTTACAGGATAGTGAAAGAAACAGACATGGGAAGAAGCTTATCAAAGTCGGGTGGGGCTCAAAGGAGAATATCAGGTAGGCAAGGCTTCATAGAGCAGAGGGCCCTTGTAGGATGCTGATTCTCCAGTTGGACAAGGCTTGGTCCTACAGAGCAAACAACACTGATGCTCCAATATAGGCAAGTCCCAGATGGAAGGATTTTACTCGTTTCGAGTCTCTCAGGATTCCTATAGGATGTAGAGTTCAACCTCACCTTGGCCTCTGGCTGAACAAATAAGAGACTGGGAGATAGCAGAGAAGAGGCCCCTGCCCCGCCAGCAGTTAGTGTGTGAAGTCAATGTTGGTCCAATTTCAGTGAAACGAGAAACTTTCAATTTGATTTCATGGTTTTACATGATCATTTCCAAGCAGTCATTAAAAGAAAGCTTTATTTAAGTTAATGCTTAGTCTGCTGATGGACACGGAGAGTTGTAAGAGAGCATGTGATAATGATACAAGGGTTGGGTTTCATACCACCACTTTTGGGCAGAACAATCTGAAACCACCAATTTTATAGATGTGTGATTTGCCACGCCAAGTTGAGGAAGCAGGCAGGATTCTGCCTCATTCACTGATGTTAATTCAAGAGACTAATATTTTCACTTCTCATTTGAATTCATTTTTAAGGGTCAAGTTTCAGATGAAATCACTAGACAAGAAATATCATTCAGACTGGCTAGGGCTATGTTCCGAAGCTACAGCGGTGAGTAAAACAGAGGCTTGTGTGGAAGGAATTCACAGCTCTGTTGGGGCCTGGGGGTAGGGGGAAGGAGGAGTGGGAGACAGGTGAACAGATTAGTTCAGTAGAATGCAGAAAATGCTGAGGTCAACTCAGGACAGCACAAGAACCCAAGAGAGGCACCCTTCACCCTCCAAGGGACTTAAGGAAGGCTTCCAGGGGAGACTGCAGAGCAGAAAGTTTGCTTCTGAAATCTGATGGTGACACCTTTAGCTATTTCTTTGGGACAGGCTATTTTTTTTTTTTTCTTACTGTAAACCACACATCCAATCCAACAGCTTTGGCCTGACTTTTAATAATTTAGGTATAGTCCTAAGGAATTCTATCATCTGTCGCTGAAGTACACCTGCCCCTGGGGGAGTAAGTTGAGAACAGTTTAAGGGTACAACATAACACCAGACTACAGAATCTAGAGGATGTTCTGGGAGACAACTCAACTAGAAAAAGCTAAATGTTTACATGGAAACATTCTAGAATCTGCCATTTGGGTCAGGCATTGCATTTTAAAATTTCATATGCTGCTTATTAAAACATGGGAGAAAAAAAAAAAAAAAAAAAAAAAAGGCCGGGCGCGGTGGCTCAAGCCTGTAATCCCAGCACTTTGGGAGGCCGAGACGGGTGGATCACAAAGTCAGGAGATCGAGACCATCCTGGCTAACACGGTGAAACCCTGTCTCTACTAAAAAATACAAAAAAAAAAAAAAAAAAAAACTAGCCAGGCGAGGTGGCAGGTGCCTGTAGTCCCAGCTACACGGGAGGCTGAGGCAGGAGAATGGCGTAAACCCGGGAGGCAGAGCTTGCAGTGAGCTGAGATCCGGCCACTGCACTCCAGCCTGGGCGACAGAGCAAGACTCCGTCTCAAAAAAAAAAAAAAAAGAAATGCGGTTTCACTGTGTTGCGCAGGCTGATCTTGAACTCCTGACCTCAGGTGATCCGCCTGCCTCGGCCTCCCAAAGTGCTGGGATTACAGGCGTGAGCCACTGTGCCCGGCCAAAAGAAAACTTAAAAATTTTTAACAGAGACTAGAGTTTCACTATGTTGCCCAGGCCGGTCTTGAACTCCTGGGCTCAAGTAATCCTCTTGACTCAGCCTCCCAAAGTGCCAGGATTACAGGCGTGAGCCACCGTGCCCAGTGATACATAGGTTTTAAATAAATGAAATTGTAGTGCATATATAGCTATGTGTAGTTTTTTTATTTAGCATTTTTTCATACAAATTTTTTCATGATTTCACAGTTTCATCAACATCTCTTCCACTGAGGCCACGGGCAGTGGCTCATGCCTGTAATCCCACACTTTGGGAGGCCGAGGTGGGCAGATCACTTGAGGCCAGGAGTTCGAGACCAGCCTGGTCAACATGGCAAAACCCTATTTCTGGCCGGGCGCGGTGGCTCAAGCCTGTAATCCCAGCACTTTGGGAGGCCGAGACGGGTGGATCACGAGGTCAGGAGATCGAGACCATCCGGGCTAACACGATGAAAACCTGTCTCTACTAAAAAATACAAAACCTAGCCGGGCGTGGTGGCGGGCGCCTGTAGTCCCAGCTACTTGGGAGGCTGAGGCAGGAGAATGGCGTGAACCTGGGAGGTGGAGCTTGCAGTGAGTTGAGATCCAGCCACTGCACTCCAGCCTGGGTGACAGAGCGAGACTCTGTCTCAAAAAAAAAAAAAAAAAAAAAAAAAAAAAAAACCTATTTCTACAAAAAATACAAAAAATTAGCCAGTTGTGGTGGTGCATGCCCATAATCCCAGATACTCTGGAGTCTGAGGTGGGAGGATCGCTTGAGCCCAGCAGGCAGAAGTTGCAGTGAGCAGAGACTGCACCACTATACTCTAGCCTGGGTGATAAAGCCTGACCTTGTCTCAGAAAAAAAAAAACAAAAAACAAAAAACAAAAAAACAAAACAAAAAAATTCTTCCCCTACACATTTTAATTATTTGAACTTTTAACTTTTTCTTTAGAGATCTATTTTTCTTCCCAGTTTTTGGCCATGGTAAATAACACATCTATTTTTCTCCCCAGTTTTTGGCCATTATAAATAATAATATAAATATGCTGTTTCCCTGTTTGGGAACTTTAAAGTTTTTTAGCACATATTGCCAGAATGCTTTCCAGAAAATCTATTCCCTTTCTTGTGTTAAGTATTATTATTTTTGAAATATGTAGTAAAGTGATAGATCAGACTGAGTGTCTTACTCTAATTTCCATTCCCACACTACTATTAATACTGACCACTTAAACAGGTTTTAAATGGCTATTGTTATTTTTTCTTCTTAAAATTGTCAGTGCCCTTTGCCAATCTTTCTATTGAGAAAATATTTTCTTTTTGATTATGTGAGTGCTTTATAAATGAAGGTTATTAATAAGAATATATTCTTACTTTTCGTTTGCCTTTAGTTTTTTTTTACATGAAGAGGAATTTAACTTTTATGTGCTGAAAACTTTATAATTTTTTTCTTAATATTTTAATGGCTCTATTTCTCAAATGTGAGAAAGATAAATATTCATCTAAATTTTATTTTAGTTTTAAAAATTATTGTTGTGTTTTCTACAATTACTTCTTAAATCCTTCTGGAATTTATTTTGGTTCATGGTGTAAGGATCACACACATATCATCAAGAGAAGCTCCCAAACTAAGGCAACATTCCACGACTAGAAAGTGTGTTTCATTCTCTGTAAGAATGAACAGGGCCAAACATAATCTCAAGAAGCTTTTCATTTACTTGAGATGACTGAGATCAGGCTAAAATGTCATGTTTCTTTGCATTTTACTATAATTATATTGAGTCCAGGAGACAAAAACTAGTTAAACTGATCTGTAGAACCAAATCCATTATTATGCAAATACAAATTGTCTACTAGACAAACTTTCAAAATCTGAAACACGTGGGAGAAAATAATACAAGTGTCCTTGATGCTCATTCCTTTGATGAATATATATTTTTTATTTTTATTTTTTGAGACGGAGTTTCACTCTTGTTGCCCAGGTTGAAGTGCAATGGCGCAATCTCAGCTCACTGCAACCTCTGCCTCCTGGGTTCAAGCGATTCTCCTGCCTCAGCCTCCCGAGTAGCTGGGACTAACAGGCACATGCCACCATACCCGGCCTCGGCCTCCCAAAGTGCTGGGATTAGAGGCCTGAGCCACTGTGCCTGGCCTGTGAGTGATCAAAAATAAAACTTTTAAGAGGCCATGGTTGCTTTCCTTCTCTAGGTGGTTAATAGGATGTTCTTGGAGTGGAATTCTGTCCAGGGCAGGTGTGGAATATCACACAGTTTTGATTTCAGGGATTTCCCAGGGTGATAAGAGCCACAGTTTACCACAGACACCTGAGACAGGAAAAGCGGCTTCTTGTAATCCCTTTCAAAGTGAATGTTCTTTGATTTCTCTCCTTGTATGATCTTTCTTGTCTCTGAATTCAATAGTGTTTGCAGTCTGAAACAAATACTCTCATGTTTGATTGTATCCAGGCAGGTATTATTCACCTGTTGTTTCAAGTACATATCACTCATCTCCCAGCCCAGATATAACCTCTGCAGAGGCAGGAACTGCATCTTCCATTACTTTTGCCTCCTGAGTAGCACTGTACCATACTAGACCCCTGTAAGCACAGAAGAGAGACACTTATTTATTCACAGAATGCAATGAATGAAAGAATGACGGGGGAGTACCTTTTTTCCTAATCTGCCTATTTAAAAAATAAGCTCCTCTCAGAAACATGTCTATTGGATTTAAGAGGAGTTGAGTAACAAATTATTTACCAAAAAATTAGGAATTCTCCATCTGCATATGATGAGGTGCTTTATTTGTGTCATTAATGGTTGCCTGCATGCTCCTTTTGACGCCTTGTTAGAGAAGTGCCATATGCCCCATTATTTATGGCCAAGAATGATGCATGTATAAGTTTACTCATTGCTTAAAGCCCAGACAAGACTGCGAAACAAGCAAAATCTGGCTCTGCCATCTCTCCTTAGGACTGTTCATATCCTCATCCTATCCCCCATCCCTACTCTCCCATCTTCTTTTAACTAGTAGTCAACCAATTAGCCAGTAAGAGCTAAATTATTACCCCTCTAGGACTGTTTCTTTTAGTTAAGGATTCATGAAGAGTGAGCTTCTAAAATCTAAAGAAATGGATCTCTAATTGCAAACTTTCCTATCTTCAATAGATAGTGGGAGATTTCACAACCAGGCTCCTTAAATCTCCCCTTCTAGAGCCTATTTTACCTGCTTCTGAGGCAGGGGCTAGTAAAATTTAGGAAAAAGATCTCATTCGATGTGAGGTGTAAAAACTCAGTTTTTCATTTCACATAGGTATATTCATGCTGTGGGGAATGGATGTGGGTTAATGAAACTCACAAGTTACTGGTTTAGAAGTCAGAAAGTAATTTACTAATTTGTTTATGCTTTTCTTGTTCTTAGAATATGTATGTATTCTATTTAGAAATAGGTGTCGGATATCCGACAAAGGTGCCAATAATTTCTCCTGCCATGGTCAGAGCAGACATTGCTAGTTAAACACAGCACTCTTTTCCTTGTAACACAGTGATTCAGACATCCATTGCCATTGGTCTGCACTGGCATGCAAGATGAAACATTTTCTGCCATTGCTATTCTTCCTGATATCAAGGTACCTAGGAAGTAATAATTTATTAGAGTATTGTTTGGCAAAAATGGAATCAAAGCAAATGACCAATTACAAAAAAAATAAAATTAGGAAATAAAATAACATAAGTGAAAATAAATTAGAACTAAGGAATTATAAAATAAATTAGGACATCAAGATGGGGGAAGGGGCATGGTTCTCTGTAGTTAACGTCATTAGAACTTAATATAGGTTTACTGGCATCAGAAGCTTAAAAAAGAAAGAAAAAGAAGGTAGACAGGAAGGAAAAAAGCAAGGAAGGGAGGGAGGAAGGAAGGAAGGAAAGAAGAAAAGGAGTGAGAAAGGGAGGATGGAAGGGAGGAAGAAAGGAAGAAAGAAAGAAGGAAAAGTTTTTGGATAGACTGTCACAGGAGGGACAGCAAGTGATATGTTAGACAATGTCCTTACTTCTGTGACAAATGAAGCAATGAACTTCATAATTCATAAGGCTATGTAATATCCCTTAGTAAATGCCAAGGGCATAAGCCTCGGGCATAATTCAATAAAGACAGTTCCAGAGTGGGTCAAGATAATGTGTTCTAATTTAGTCTCAGAAAAAGAACCTAGACTACTGAGAAGCATAGGTGGGTAATACCAAACGGAATGTGATTGTTTTGTAGAATTTTCAAAGCCTGGGATATTACTGCCAATGCACTATATAGTATAACTTTCTAATAACTGTAATACCAAAAACTAGTGTCATTCTTGGGAAAGCCACAACAAAACATCATTCTTCTCTCCCTTTTAAGTAGTCCTGAGAGTTCACCAGAAATTTCTGTCATTGCATTCCCTCATAACATTGCTATGTCCCATGTTAAGGCATTTCTGAATCAACTGTCTTTTAAAATAATTGCTTCTTGCAAACGTATGAAACATATTAAATTGACAACGTTTGTCTATACAGTGTAAGACATGGTGGTGCTGTGTCCTCAAACACAGAAATTGTGATTCCAGTAATTTCACAATCTAGTACAGTTCTTTGTAGACATAGGTGCTCAATAAATATGCATCAGGCCGGATGTAGTGGCTTGCGCCTGTAATTCCAGTACTTTAGGAGGCCGAGGTGGGTGGATCACCTGAGGTCAGCAGTTTGAGACCAGCCTGACCAAAATGGAGAAACCCCGTCTTTACTAAAAATACAGAAATTAGCCAAGTGTGGTGGTGCATCCCTGTAATCCCAGCTACCCGGGAGGCTGAGTCAGGAGAATTGCTTGAACCCTGGTGGCAGAAATTGCAGTGAACCGAGATTACACCACTGTACTCCAGCCTAGGTGACAGAGTGAGACTTTGTCAAAAGGAAAGAAAGAAAGAGAGAGAGAGAAAGAAAGAAAGAGAGAGAAAGAAAGAAAGAAAGAGAGAGAAAGAAAGAAAGAAAGGAAAGAGAGAGAGAGAGAAAGAAAGGAAAGAGAGAAAGAAAGAAAAAGAAAAAGAGAAAGAAAGAGAAAGAAAGAAAGAAGAAAGAGAAAGAAAGAAAGAAAAAGGAAGGAAAAATAAGCAATTCCTATTCTTGGTGTGTAAGTTCTCTAAGGTGCTGAACTGTGACCTTCACTATTCTGGTCATTACTATTCTGAAAAAGTGTTAAGTATAAGGATATGGGTATGGGCATAGCAGGTACAGATCTCAGTTCACAAAGCCATGTTCATTTTTGTTCAAATTTAGAAAACTATTGATACAATGCCATAATCTAAGATGCAGGCGACCATTAATGACAAAAATAAAATACCTCATCATATGCAGATGGAGAATTCTTAATTTTTTGGTAAATAATTTGTTTACAGAATATACATTTGTTTACCATATATATTTGAATGCGTAGGCCAGTTGTTTGAAAGAAGGTCCCTCCATTTGAGTTTTACCAATTGTTTCTTCAAAATTAGTCATTTTATGTTTTATGACTCAATTTCTATTTATTTATTTTTATTTATTTTAGAGACAATGTCTTGCTATGTTGCCATGACCTGCTCCATTTCTGACCTGGTCCAGTTCACTCATCCTTAAGCAACCTAGTGGTCCTCTTCTCCTGGAGGTCACCAATATTGATGCTGAACTTAGTGTGGACACCCAGTCGGCATAGCACACTGCAGCCCAGAACTCCTGACCTCAAGCAATCCTCCTGCCTCAGCCTACCGAGTAGCTGGGACCACAGGTGCTCACCACCATTCCTGGCTATGACTCAATTTCTATTTGATGCCCCCATCAGGGCAATTGCTTTGGTAGGGCACCTGAGGTGACCATTTCAGGTCCATGCTTGGAGGGTAACCCTATCATGAGGCACTGTACTTCACTTGTGTTTCCTAAGAATTACTGAAATAAAATTTCAAAATTTTTGTCTTTCACATTATTCCAAAGAGCCTATGAAAGGTGCTAACAACATAGCCTCCTTTCAAATGCACGATCTTGGTTTCTCTACTTTCCCTCAGTTCATGGTTGAGTTCTGGATGCTTCCCCATGCTACATTGTGAGGGGGTTTGGTGTGAGGAGGAGAATCTTTTCTATGAATTTATCTCTTCATTCAGATATCAATGGACATGTCGTCATCATGATTGGGCATTGGTTCATGCAGGCCACTTTGAAGATTATTCACCTGGCCTGTTCTGGACAGCGTACCCCTACTTTCCAACCATTCCCACACCTGGAGAGTAGGAAAGTCAGTGAGTGATTCTAAAACCCTGACTGCCTAAAGCAACAATCTTACTGCTTTGCTGTCTCCCTAGAGCCCGAAGGAAGAAGAACATTTTTCTATATAAATTACTGCCATGTCTATGCAGTTATTACTTCTCCTCCTCCCTTGCCTTCCAGCCCCTTAGACCAGAAAACCCTTTTCTAGTCTGGAGCCAGGGAAGTTTTCTACTTGCCTAAATATTTTATGTAGACTGGTCGTTCTCCAAGTGTGGTTCTGGGGCCAGCAGGATCAGCACCACCTAGGAACTCGTTAGGAATGCAAATTCTGCCCACCCCAGCTCTACTGAATCAGACATTCACAGAGTGGGATCTAGTGATCTTTGTTTCAATAAGCTTTCCAGGGGATTCTGAGGCAACACAAAATTTGAGACGCACTGATCTATGCCTTATTTTCTTCCCCTTGTACACTGGTTCTTAAACTTTAACACAACATCAGAATCACTGGGAGGGCTTGTTAAACACGGTTGTTGAGCCCTCACCCTCAAAATGTTTGGTCCAGTAAGTCTATGGAGAGGCCTGAGAATCTGCAATTCTAACAAGTCCCCCAGTGATGACCATATTTTAGAAAACCATTTCCCCAGAGGTCTCAGGTCCATAACAGTCCATTTTCTTCCTTCCATGGCTCCTAACAGGATCCATCTGATTCTTATTGCTAAATCAATAAAACATATTTTCTAAGAATATGTTCATATATAGTTACTTTCAATCCAGAGCCATCCATCACCAATTTGACTCGGGCATATACTAATGTTTCCGAAAGCCAAAGTCTGATGTTAGACCAGCAGTTATTAAGCTTTTTCATCCCAGGTCCCTTCCCCAACTAAAGAGCTCCATAGCTAGTGCATCTGTAGGACATCCCAGAAGACTCAGAAAGAGGAGAAGAGCCCACTGTTCACTTTGCAAGCTCCGTTTTAGAAATAGCAGGTCAGAGTCACATTGGCCTCTACCTGGAACCCAGAGGGGAGAAGACACTGAATAAAATATGGCCCTTGAGGACACACAGAGGAGTCAGGGGAAAGGGGATGGGCAGCGAGGTCAGCAGCAAATGAGAGAGCACATGCTTTGAGAGTCACATGTTGCTTCCTTGGGGTGAAGACTTTTTCTCATGGTTTGGGGCAGAAGGCAGAAACACTTTAACCCCATAAATTATTGAGGTTTAATTTTTGGTGCCAATATCCCTAGATTTAAGGAAAATAAAAAGTGGCCACTACTTCTCCTTTCTGCTTAGTTGTATTTAAATTTATTTCCCTGCCTATTACATCATTAGGGACCCTAGAGCCCTTAGTTTTATTTATTTTTTGTTCTCTGCCTGGCCTCCTGAAGAGACACAATGTCCCCTTCCCTTCCCTTCCCTTCTGTTTCTTTCTCTCTCTCTCTTTCTTTCTCTTTTTTCTTTCTTTTTCTTTCTTTCTTCTTTCTTTTCTTCTTTCTTTCTCTCTCCTTCCTTCCTTCCTTCCTTCCTCCCTCCTTCCCTCCCTCCCTCCCTCCCTCTCTCTCTTTCTTTCCCTCCCTCCCTCCCTCCCTCCCTCCCTTCCTTCCCTTTGCTTAATTGCCACAGTACAATTACTTTAAGTCTGCGGGGCACAGCTACCCTCTCAGCTAGGCAAGGAGTTACTCCAGATAACTGCTTATTCTAAATTTGGTCTTTAAAAAAAAAAAAGGAAATTCTATTTTTTTAAGTGACCCACATGGGTCTGCATGAAAGTACCTACCAAAAAACATGCTGAATATTAGTTACCATAATTATTTGTATAGTTCAGCATCATTTATTAATACTTCCAAGCATTGCTATTATTAGGATGGTCCTGAGGGTTCCCAGAACATAAATAGGACTATTTCACTTAAGGCAAAGTTGCAAAGACTTTTCTGCTGAAACAACAGAACACTCCTATTGCCACTATAGAGATAGGTGAAGATTTCTTTCCTTCTGTTTGTGTTCCAGTACAACGGAATTCCTTGTGTTCTTTAAATATTTGCCATAAGATTTTTACTCTCATCTTTTCCCTCTCCCCAGCACTAATTACGGAACCTTATTTTTCATGCGCACTCAATAAATATTTTTGAGTTTAATTAAATTAAAACAGAGACTTCCAATTAAAGATAGGAAAGAAGCCTTTTTTGTTCCACTCTTCTCTGTCAAACCAGTAATAACAAAACAATAACGAACCACAGAAAAGAAAATGAAATAAGGAAGGCACGATGCCAGGGAATGATAGTTTATGAAGAATGCTATCAAATGTAGTAATATGTGGACTAAACATAGGGAGCAGAGCAAGAGTGGACACATATCTTAACATATACCTTAACAGTTCCTGGAGGGGCACACAGATTTCCTTAGAGTGGTTGCCTATCCTGAGGGCCAACCATTATTTGCTGACTTGTATTGGTAGGTCTGCGGGGTGTGGAGATTGGTGTGGGAGTATACCAAGCCTGGTTTAACACCCTAGAGCAGCAGGAGAGGAGGGGCTGGATGATCATCCAATTAGACCTGCCATTTCTGGAAGAACGGGGTGTCAGTTTGACAGGGTAGATGAGAGAACGCAAGTGACAATTAGTTTAGTGCTGATGATAATTGAGAAAGAAAAATAATCAGTAGTAGTCATCATTAAATTAAAGAAAACCATGGCATACAGGAGACAAGTGGACTTTCTCCTTATCCCAAAGGGGGCTCCAGAATATAGAATTTGAGACATGCATTTGGTAAGAAGATTTGAGAAAGTCCTAAACCCAGGCTGCTTTCTGTCTCTACTCACTTCATGGAGCCTTCCCATACAACCTTTTATAAATAACTGCTGCAGAAAAGCCCTGGCCCCATTCAGAGTTGAGTAGTAATCAAAAGCAGGCATAAAGAAAAAGGTATATAGTGAGCAAAAATCAGATAAAAAAATATTCACAAAACAGAAACATGCTGCAGTAGCTGTGTTTCCCTTCTGATATCAAATAAGTTAAGGAGGACATGGTCCCTAGAAATAAGAAATTAAAGACGAAATAATGGTGTTCAAATATAAGGTGAAAAACTATTAAAGGAGATGACAAGTGAGTAGACATGGCTTTGGAAAGAATGGGCGAGGAAAACGAAACCATTGTAGATACAGAAGCCACAAAAGAAGCCACAAAAGGAATCCATAATAAGGGAAAGGAAGACAGGATACAGACAAATAGAAAAAAATGTGAAAGAATATAGTTAAGGAGGATTTGAGACAAAAAGGAACCTACAGAAGACAACAGAGGGCTGTCCTTGCTACACTAGAAGGAAGGAAGAGACTGAATAGAAAGGAGAAATGTGCTAAAGGTGCCATAGAAACAACTTTGGAGAATGAGGAAGACCTGAATATCTTCACTTCACCTTTTTCAGGCTTTTGCTCAAGTTTTATCCTATCAGTACTGAACTCTTTTCTTAATGGCCCGATTTAAAATGTCCGTCCCATTCACCTGGGTTCTATTTCCCTTCCCTACCTTCTTTTTCTCAATGCAATATCTGAAAGAAAGTTATACTGACTGGGATGAATAGCAGTTTAGACACCACAGAAAAAATATCAGTGATCTTTGAAGACATAACAGTAGAAACTAAGTAAAATAAAATACAAAAGGGGGGAAACCTGGGGAAATAAGGAACAGGATATCAGTGTTGTGAGATGATATCAAGAAGTCTAACATATGTGTAATGTGAGCCCTGGCAGGTGGAAGGAGAGAGAAAAAAAAATTCAAGAAATAATGGCTGGAAAATGTCTAAATGATGAATACTCTAAACTTGCAATACTACAATCCTAACAAACCACAAACAAAAGAAGTAAAGAATACCACACCAAGACACATCATAATCAAATTGCTGGAAACCAGTGATAAGTAGAAAATCTTAAAAGCAAGTGTACATTGCAAAAATTTTCTGCCATTCTGTAGGTTGCCTGTTCACTCTGATGGTAGTTTCTTTTGCTGTGCAGAAGCTCTTTAGTTTAATTAGATCCCATTTGTCAATTTTGACTTTTGTTGCCTTTGCTTTTGGTGTTTTTGCCCATACTTATGTCCTGAATGGTATTGCCTAGGTTTTGCTCTAGGGTTTTTGTGGTTTTAGGTCTAACATTTAAGTCTTTAATGCATCTTGAATTAATTTTTGTATAAGGTGTAAGGAAGGGATCCAGTTTCAGTTTTCTACATATGGCTAGCCAGTTTTCCCAGCAGTGTCTTCCTCACTTTTAAAGTCCCATTTATTAAATGGGAATCCTTTCCCCATTGCTTGTTTTTGTCAGGTTTGAATCTACCCATCTGACAAAAGGCTAATATCCAGAATCTACAAAGAACTTAAACAAATTTATGAGAAAAAAATCAAACAACTCCACCAAAAAGTGGGCAAAGGATGTGAACAGACACTTCTCAAAAGAAGACATTTATGCAGCCAAAAGACACATGAAAAAATGCTCATCATCACTGGCCATCAGAGAAATGCAAATCAAAACCACAATGAGATACCATCTCACACCAGTTAGAATGATGACCATTAAGAAGTCAGGAAACAACAGATGCTGGAGAGGATGGGGAGAAATAGGAACACTTTTACACTGTTGGGGGTACTGTAAACTAGTTCAACCATTGTGGAAGACAGTGTGGCAATTCCTCAAGGATCGAGAACTAGAAATACCATTTGACCCAGCCATCCCATTACTGGTTATATACCCAAAGGATTATAAATCATGCTGCTATAAAGACACATGCACACATGTGTTTATTGTGGCACTATTCACAATAGCAAAGACTTGGAACCAACCCAAATGTCCATCAATGATAGACTGGATTAAGAAAATGTGGTACATATACACCATGGAATACTATGCAGCCATAAAAAAGGATGAGTTCATGTCCTTTGTAGGGATGTGGATGAAGCTGGAAACCATCATTCTGAGCAAACTATCGCAAGGACAGAAAACCAAACATTGCATGTTCTCACTCATAGGTGGGAATTGAACAATGAGAACACTTGGACACAGGATGGGGAACATCACACACCAGGGCCTGTCATGGGGTGTGGAGAGGGAGGAGGGATAGCATTAGGAGATATACCTAATGTAAATGACGAGTTAATGGATGCAGCACACCAGTATGGCACATATATACATATGAAACAAACCTGCACATTGTGCACATGTACCCCAGAACTTAAAGTATAATAAAAATAATAATAATTTTTTAAAAAGATAAAGAAAGCAAGTGCAGAGTATGGGGCCACAACATATAGAGAAGAACAACAGAAAAGGCAGGCAGCAGACTTCCTGTCGAAGTCAGAAGGTAATGAAGTGAAGTCTTTAAAATATGAAAGAAAAAAAGCATCATCCTGGAAGTCTACAACCTACAAAAGTATCTTTCAAAATGTAGGCTAAAGAGAGACTTTTTAAAAAGGGAAACAAAACTGAGAGAATTTATTGCCAGCAGTCCTATGCTACAAAAAAAAAAAAAAAAAAAATGGTAAAAGAAGTTCCTCAGGCAGAAGGAATGTGATACTAAAAGAAATTTGGATCTACACTAAAGAATAGAGATTGCTGAAAATAGTAAATATGTAGGTAAGCAGATAGATTTTCCTCACTTTTAAAGTGTCTTCAAAAGATAATTGTTTAAGGAAAAGTATAATAATCTTGTATTGTTAGGTTTATAACATGTAGAACTAAAACAGGTGACAACAATAGCACAAAGAATGGGAGGATAGAAATGGGAGTACACCACTGTAAGGTTCTTAATGGGAAATGTTATAAAACTGTTCAAAGGTAGACTGTGATAAAATGGATATACAGTTGGCCCTCCCTATCAGTGCGTCCTGCATCCATGGATTCAACCAACTGTGAATTGAAAGTATTTGAAAAAAAATGGATGGTTGCATCTGTACTGAGCATGTACAGATCTTTTTTTCTTGTTATAATTCCCTGAACAATACAGTATAACATCTGTTTACATAGCATTTACCTTGTAGTAGCTATTACACGCAATCTAGACATAATTTAAAGTATATGGGAGGATGTGTGCCAATATTATATGCCAATAATATACTCTTTTATATAAGGAACTTGAGCATCCATGAATTTTGGTATCTGTAGCGGGTTCTGGAAGCAATCCCCCATAGACACCAAGGAACAATTCAATTGTATGTTATAAATCACAGAGCAATAACTACAAAAGAAAAAGAGAAATATTTAGTAAGCCAATAGTGAATAAATGGAATTATAAAAAAAATTTTTTAAGAAAAGTAAGAAGAAGAAAAGAACAAAGGAGAGATGAAATGAAATAGAAAACAAATAGCAAAAAGATATATTTAAACCTAACCATATTATAATTGCACTACATGTAAATGGCAGAAAATGTTTATATAATAAACCCACCTTACATATAAAGATATGAATAGGTTAAAAGTAAAAAGATAAAAAATAGTAATCTAAAGGATGCTGAACTGGCTACGTTAATATCAGGCAAGAGGGATTTCACAGCAAGAGATAAAACCAGGAGTAAATAATGCCCTTCTATTTGTTACATGCTTTGCTTAATTTTTAGAGTTTGAAATGGTTGTTGGACAATTTTCTCTAGTTTTATCATTGCTTTTTGAGGAGAATATTTGCTAAGCTTCTCATGCAGTTCTTCAGGAAGTTTCACCCCCTACCTGGAGTGTCATAAGAATGATTATTGAGTTTTTTATATAGCCTTTCAATACTTTTGATATATCACATATTTTTCTTTCGTTGTCCTAATGAATTATCTGGATAGACTTCCTAATGTAAACTCACCTCTGCATCCTTTGAATAAATCCTAATTATTCATGCTGTTTTTAAAGACAAATGTTTATTCTTTCATTGATTCATTCAATACGTATTTGAGTGGCTACCAAAAATTATTTAATGAATTAATTTCTTTTGTTACCATGCCAGTTTCCATTTGCTAATTTTAAAAAACAATTGTTGCATCCAAACACATAAATGAAAATACAGTTATCTGTTTCTGTACTTTCTTTAAAAAGTTTAATACAACTGTTTTTGTATTAAAGTTGTACAGGTTTTGTAAAATGAATCAAGAGCTTCTATATTTTTTTCTGACTTAGAATTATTTGAATAACATAGGAACTAGCTGTTCTTCAAAGGTTAGATTTCAGCGATGAAGCAAGTAGGTAACATTTTTAGTGAAAGGTCTTTTTAACCTTTCTAGTGTCTTCTGTGGTAATTGGCTTATTCAAAGTTTTTCAAAGTTTTTCATGTCTTTTTCTTGGGTTGATTTTGGTCAATCACATTTTACTGAGAAATTATTCATTTCTTCTAGATTTGCAAATTTGTTGCCATGGAGTTGCATATAATTCCATCTTGTAATTAAAAAAAAATTCTACTGTATTGTAGTTTGTCTCTTTTCTCACTCCTGATCCTCTACATTTTTACTTTTTCTTTTATCTCCTTAAGTAAGTTTGTGATAGGTTATGCATTTTATTGGGTCCTTTGAAATACCAGCATTTGGATTAATTTATCATCTACTAATTTTTGTTGCTCATTTAGTTAAATTCAAACTTTATTTCTATAAATTCTCTCTTCCTAAAGCAGCTTTCCATTTTTCATTAATTTACTGGATAGTTACCAAGTTTCTTCACCTTTTATTTATTTATTTATTTAAATTAAATTAATTAATTAGGTTTTTGTTTGTTTTGTTTTGTTTTTTGGCTTTTTTTTGGGGGGGAGGGTTGGGGGCAGGGTACCGTGTTGTCTCCCAGGCTGGAGTGCAGTGGTGCAATCACAGCTCACTGCAGTCACAACATCTTGGGCTCAAGTGATCCTCTCACCTCAGCCTCCTGACGAGCTGGGATTACAGGCATAGGCCACCATACCCGGCTACTTTTCGTATTTTTTGTAGAGACTGGGTTTTACCACGGTGTCCAGGCTTTTAATTTTTTAGATTTAAAATCCTAATGGCATTATGACTATTTTTTCAGATCTCTGAGGATATCTTTGGCTGTCTCTTACAAGTTCATCTATGAAATGTTCTTTTTACTTGCTTCTATAGAGTTTATAATTTTAGCTTTGAAATTTTCTTGATCTAATGGCTATTTGGAAATGTCTTTCTTAATTTCTAAATAGTTAATGCTTTTTATTTTTGGTCAACATTTTATTATTTATTCTTAATATAATCGGGTTATTTTATAGCTTCAATTTATAAAGTCTACTATATGTATATACACATATATGTGTTTATGTGCATGTGTGTGTATATATATATATATACGATTGATTTTGATACATATTTTGTGGTCATATGAAAATTGTATATTTTATACAAGGCAAACACCAAAACAAACAAAAAGGGAAAAGGGAGTGGTAATATTAACATTAGGCAAAGTTGGAAAGTAGTAAAAGTACTAAAGTTATTTTAAATATTTTATCACTTTGTATTTTTTTATATATTATTTAATCTCTTTTTCTCCTTATTTTTATTTAAGTACCATATTCTTTGATTCTGAAAGAAATATACAGACATCTCACACTTTAGTTGAATTTAAAATAGCTTCCTAATGGGTTTGCTTTGTGTATATTTAGCTCCTGTGCTGTTTGGTTTAAGCAAGTTCATGACTGTTACAACTTCTTCACAATATTGTGCTTTTTTTTAATCATCATATTATGCTCACTTGTGTCCTTTGAGTACTTTTAATCTTACTTTCCACCTTGCCTAATTTTAATATGACCACTCCTTTTTTTGTTTGTTGTTTAGTATTTGTCCTATATCTCTTTGCTAATGCCTTTATTTTCAACCTCTTGAAATCACTTTGTTTGAAATGTTCTTACCATGTGTGGGATACTCCTAGGGCTTTTAGTTATTTCGTTGTGACAATCACGGTCTCTTTTATAAATGTTTAATTGCAGCATATTATACACATAGAAAAGGGCACAAATCGTAAGTGTACACATAGTTCACTGAATTTTTACAAAGTTAACACATCTTTGTAACCACTACCCAGATCAAACCATAGAACCACAGAACCCTTCCTCCTGCCCTTCCCAGCCCCTGACCCCCTCCTCACAATTTAACCGTTACTCTAACTTCTGTAACCATAAGTTAGTTTTGCCTCTGTTAAAGGTTACATGAATGAAATCATATAGTACATTCTCCTTTGAGTTTGGTTTCTTTGGCTTAACATTGTGTTTGTGTGTTCTATCCATATATTTGTGTGTGGTAGTAATTTATTATTTTTATTGCTGTATAATATTCTGTAATATAAATATGCTAACATTTCTTTATCCATCCTGTTATTGATTGTTGATAAATGTTGAGATTATTTTCACTTTTCTCAATTGCAAATTATGTTGCTGTGATAATTTTTATACATGCCTTTTTGTGCACATATGTAGGCTTGATCCATAATTTTTATTTGTAGATATGTATGTCACAGAGATACATAAAAATTCATAGAGCTATATACCTATGATACATATTTTTCTGTGCGTATATTATATTTCAATAAAATGTTTACTTAATAAAAGATATGAGAGATAATGAAAATAAAACACAAAATTAAAAAGTAGATATAACATCACTCAACAAAGATTTTTAAAAATAATAAAAGAGAATTATAATATTTGAAAACTTATATGTAATAGACAAATGCCTAGAAAATTGAAGGTGTCAAAATTGGCATAAGAAGAAATGGAGAATTTAAATAGGCCAGGAAATACCAATAATTACTAACCGAAATGGTATCTGAAAGACAAGCCATCACATGAAATCCCAGGCACAGATGGTTTTACACATTAGTATTACCAATATTTCAAGGAACAATCAATTTCTGTCTTATAGAAGTACTTATAGAACACAGGAAATGAATTGCCCAGATCATTCTGTGAAGAAACTGTAATTTTGACATATAAGTAGATAGAAAAAACACAAAAAACATACATGAAAGAAAATAATAGGTGTATTTTACTTACGGTCATAGAGAAAAAATCCTAAATAAAAGATTAGTTATCCTTTATATCCCTGGAATGAAAGAACAGTTTAACAAAAAAAATCTAGCCACATAATTCACCACATCACTAGCCTAATGTAAAAATAAATGATCTCAGTTGAGGAAAAAGCATTTGATAAACATAAATAAGTCAATACCTATTTAGGATAAGCCTACCAATATAGAAGGAACTGAAGAGACTCTAACATAGTAGAGTTCTATACTGGAAACCCTCAAGAAAAACTATACTTATGGAAAAACTCAATGTGCAGTCCCTTTAAGATTGGGAATAAAAAAAAAAAAGATGCTCACTATCACTGCTACTGTTAAAATAATACTGGCAGTTTCCCAAGCAATACGAAAAGGGAAAAAAAGAGGTCAACTATAGAAAGGGAAAAATACAAAACCCTCATCATTTGCATTTTGGTAGTGAGAAAGGACTTCATAAAAAAATTCAGGAGCACAAACCATAAGAACAAATAAAATAAAAATAAGTGGGTGAATCCAATTTTATCAAATGGTTGCTATTCAATACAGAATAACATGGAAAAAGTTAGCAGACAGATGATAGTTTGGCAGAAAATATTTTCACTGTCTAACATCAATAAGAGACCTATCCCTAGCATTTACAAGAAGTTATTGTAAAATCAGCAAGAAAAAGTAACACTAGTTGAAAAAATAGGCAAAAGCCATGAACAGGCAATTTACAGAAGACGAAACCTAAGTTATGGCACATAAAAGGTGCTCAAATTCATTACTTATCAAAACATCCCACCTCTTTAAGTGACAAAACTCAGAAAGTTGGAAAATGCCTAATGTTCACTTGGATCAAATTGCCTAGATATTTGTATTGAGGGGTGCAGATATTGGCTCCCTTATGCACTACTGGTAAGAACATATGCTGTCGGCCTTCTGGAGAGCCATTTGACAGTACATTTTCAGATTAAATACACAAGATTACCCAGCATTCCCACTGATATATGTTGCAAAACAATTCTCACACAAGACTACAATAATGGGATGTTTGCTGTTTGTGAGTGGGAGCCAATATAACCTGGTGTCCATCCCAGAGAAGGAATTGTCAAAAGGCAGTGGATGCAGGCCGGGCGCGGTGGCTCAAGCCTGTAATCCCAGTACTTTGGGAGGCCGAGGCGGGTGGATCACGAAGTCAGGAGATCGAGACCATCCTGGCTAACATGGTGAAACCCCGTCTCTACTAAAAATACAAAAAACTAGCCGGGCGTGGTGGCGGGCGCCTGTAGTCCCAGCTACTCGGAGGCTGAGGCAGGAGAATGGCGTAAACCCGGGAGGCGGAGCTTGCAGTGAGCCGAGATCGCGCCACTGCACTCCAGCCTGGGTGACACAGCGAGACTCCGTCTCAAACAAAAAAAAAAAAAAAAAAAAAAGGCAGTGGATGCACCAGACAGTACTATGCGGCAGTGAGAAGACATGGACTAGATGAAAAATGCTACAAAGATGGATCTTCGTGACACCATGTGTAAACAGTAAGAAGCAAAATGTGATTTATTACACAATATCATTTATATAAATTAAAAATATAGAAAACATCAATGCACAATTTATAATAACACCTACAAACAAAATGGTAGGCTGCTTACAGTAGGTGAGGAAATGCAGGTGGGGAGTTTGGGTAAAAGGAAATAAACAAGGTAACCAACCAACATACAAGAGAAGGATCTTATGTGAATCAAAGATGCTAATGCTCCATGAACTAAGGAATATAACTGACACGATTCTACCTCTGGGTTCCCCTTCCCATACAACAGCAGCAATAATAACAAACAATGAGAGGCTGAAAACTGGCAGGGATGCCAGATCAAGTATGATTGCGAAGGCTGTGGTCAGGAGTTTGGCTGTCATTCTCCATGTTGTGGGAAGAAATCACTGGAGGGTTTTAAGGAGTGAGTGACAACTCTTTCTAAAGACCACTAGGCCACATGTGATGAAGGGGGAGAAGTAGGGAGGCTGATTAGGAGACTTGCAAAAGCTCACGTGGGAGATGAAGATGGCCCAGATTAGGGTAGCAACAACAGAGATGGAGAGCAGTAGGCAGATACTGGTTATATTTTCGAGATAAACATGACAAGAGTTGCTGAGAAATTAAATGTGGGCAGGAGAGCAATGAAAGATGATACTGAAACTTTTGTCTTTGGCAAGTGGGTGGTGCCAATGACCTAGATTGGAAAGATGAGGATTAAAGGGGAAACCAAAACTTCTAATTTGGATTTATTTAGCGGGTTATGTTTGATATGTCTGTTACACATTCAAGTGGAGATATCAGAGGGACAGTTGGATATATGGTCTGAATTCAGGGAAGTAACACATTTGGAAGTTGAATCAGTATATAGAGGTTAAATAACTGGCTCCAAATCTCAGTATTTATGTCACCTTGGCCAAGTTACATGATTTCTGGGTCTCTATTTATCTACAAAATGGCAATGATGTTATCTCTTTCCCAGGGCTGTTATGAATATTAAATCAGATAATGCATCTAAAGAACTTGGCGCAGGGCCTGGCACGAAATAAGTGCCTAATAAAGGCTTCTGTGGCTGGAGAATAGTGAAGGGGAAGACAATATCAGACAAAGGAGGTCGACAGTCGGGAGATTATGCCAGAATTTTGAGGCCATGGTAAATAGCTTGCAATAAGTGGCCATTAGTGGGTTTTATGCAGGGAGTGACATAATCTGGCATTACTAATAGTATTAGCAGATCATTTAAGTATTAGCATTTGACACTGTTTTATCAGACTATAGATAAGTGGGTTGTCATAAACAACCAATAAACAAATACATTTTTTAAAACTTTGATTCTATGAGAATACACTTTGTAAATTATAGCAAATGGAAGCATTTTTATCTGAAAGGCATTAGTATAGTCTCAACAATTCTTGAATCTACAGTACTATCAAGGGCTTCTCTGCCAGTTTGCGCAAGTTCTATTTTGTACACTGACTCCATTCTTGAGTAGTTAGCAATTGGAGCCTCAGGGACAGCTGGCATTTTGTGACTAAGCAGAGTTCCAGCCCCATAAAGTGAAGCATCAGTACTTTATATTTACCAAAGAACATTAACGCAGATGCTAAAGTCAGACATTGCCCAACGTTTCAGAAAATATCTTCTTTCTGATATATCCAATTTCTTACCTATATCCATTAGGTGATTTGGTATATCAGAAAAGGTTGCCTTTCATATAAGAAGAATTATATAAATATCTGACTGCTACACAAAAACTTAAGGTTGTTTAATTTTTGGACTAGGTGTGCTGAGAATTGCCTATACCTTACCTTAAATGTGGTGAATAAATATCAGTAGCCCAGATACAGTAGCCTGAGCAGAGGATGCTGGTGGTTCTGAATTGGCATTTCTGTTTATTTACAGACTTGATGTAACTAGTGAGAATGGGCTCCATAATTCTTTCAGCTGTTCATCCTTTATTAAGCCCCTAAGTGGGACAATTATGGTATCACATCTGGAATACTAGAAAGAAAGTTTACCGTGAAGAATTGAAATATCTCAGTGGCAACAGAAATGGGAATGCCCTTTGCTCAGTTTTCTAGTTAACTACTGCTGCCTAACAAAGTATCCTGAGAATGAAATGTTTTAAAACAACTACCTTCTTGTTATATCTCATGATTCTGTGGGTCAGGATTTGAGTCAGGGCTCAGCTGGCTAATTCTACTGCCCCCTGTGGTGTTGCCTGGGGTGATTCAGTAATACTCATTCAGTGAGTGGTCTGGTCTCTAGGGTCTAAGACATTTTCACTCACATATTTGTTGTCTTTTGGAGGGTGCCAGGAAGCTGGGCTCAGCTGGCCCCCTCTCCAACTCTATGATAAAGTTTCAGAGCCTCTCCATGTGGGCGCTCAAGCAAGGTAGTGGACGTTCTTATAAGGCATCCCAGGGCTTTGAGAGACCAGTGTCCAGCTGCTAGTCTCTTAAAGGTGAGGCCTAGAAATGGAATAGTTCCATTTCCACTTCACTCTAGTGGTCAAAGTGGTCACAGACCAGCAAGATGCACAGGAAGGAGAACTAGACCCGAATATCTTGATGGGAGGAGTGTCAAAGAATTTTGACCCTTACAATTAGGGACAATTATTGAGGTTGCTACAGTGCCCAGATAGCATGGATAGATAGCTATCTACTGGTGACAGCACAGACACTAGAGTTGGACTGCCTGGTTTCAAATCCCAGACCTATAACTTTAGCTGTGTGACTTGGTACATTTTTTGAAAATAAATTTTATTGAGAGATAACTTATGTGTAGTAAGAAGTACTCGTTTTTAGAGTTTATTTCTGTGACTTTTGACAAATTTGTATACCTGTTTAACATTTCTGTCACACTAAATGTTTCTTTGTACCCCTTTCCAGTTAATTTCCCTCAAACCAGGCAAACATTTATCTGCTATTGTTATTGATTAGGTTAGTCTCTTCTAGAGTTTTATATAAATGGAATTAAACAGCATATCTTTTGTGTCTGACTTCTTTCACTTAGCTTTTTTTTAAGATTTTTTTTATTTTTTATTTTTTAGACAGGGTCTTACTCTGTCACCTAAGCTAGAGTGCAGCAGTGGCACAATCTCAGCTCACTATAGCCTCGATCTCCTGGGCTCAAGCAATCCTCAGCCTCAGCCTCTGAAGTAACTGGGATGACAGCTGCATGCTACCATGCCTGGATAATTTTTGTATTCTTTTAGAGACAGGGTCTCTCTATGTTGTCAAGGCTGGTCTCGAACTCCTGGGCTCAAGTGATTCTCCTGCCTTGGCCTCCCAAAGTGCTGGGATGACAGGTGTGAGCCACCGTGCCCAGCTTCACTGAACCCATGTTTTTGAGATTCATCCACTTGTTTTTTTCCTATTTCAATATTTCTTTTTCATTGTTAAGAATCATTTAATTTAATGAATATACCAACATTTGTTTGTATGTTCACATGTTGACGGACTTTTGGGTTATTTCCAGTTTGGACTATTGTGAATAAAGTTGCTCAGAACTTTTGTATACAGGTCTTTGTGCGAACATATGTTTTTATTTCTCTTTGAAAAATACCTAGGAGTAAGAATGCCGGATGTTTTTCTTTTTTCTTTTTTAAAGACGAAGTCTCACTATGTTGCCCAGGCTGGAGTGCCTTGGCTATTCATAGGTGCAGTCCCACTACTGATCAGCACAAGCCTTTTGACCTGCTCCGTTTCTGACCTGGGCAGGTTCACCCCTCCTTAGGCAACCTAGTAAGTGGTCCGTCCACTCCCAGGAGGTCACCATATTAATGCTGAACTTAATATGGAAAGTCAATCAGCATAGCACACTACAGCCCAGAACTTCTGGCCTCAGGTGATCCTTCTGCTTCGGCCTCCTTAGTAGCTGGGACTACAGGTGCATGCTGAGTGTTACAATGAGTATATGTTTACCTTTTCAAAAAATTGTGAAAATGTTTTCATAATGATTTTTATATTACCCCCACACCAATAATATGTGAGAGCACCATTTCTTCAACAGCCTTGCCAATATTTGATATTGTCTTTTTAATTTCAAAATCTCTAATGCATATGTAGAGTATCTCATTATTTTAAGTAGCATTTCCCTGGTGACCATTAATATTGAGCATTTTTTCATATGCCTATTGACACTGTCTTCTGTAAAGTGTCTGTTCAAATATTTTCTGTGCCTCAGTTTCCTCATCAGAAAAATGGGATAATAACATACATACCTCATAGAGTTTTTATAAAGATCAAATAAGTTAATATGTATAAGCACTTAGAACAATTCCTCATGTACAGTGTATTAGTTTTCTATTGTTGCTGTAGCAAATTATGTGAAACTTAGAGGCATAAACAACATAAATTTACTGTTTCACAGTTCTGTAGGTCAGATGTTCCTCACAGGTCTCACAGTGTTAAAACTGAACAGCAGGCAGGGCTGCTCGTTTCTGGAGGCTCTAGGGAGAAATCCATTTCCTTTTTTTCCCAGCTTCTTGAGGGTACTCATATTTCTTGGCTCATGGCCCCCTTCCTCCATCTTCAAAGCCAACAACACTGCATCTCTCTGTGCCTTTTTTCTGTTGTCATGTCTCCCTCTGATTCTCTTCTTCCTTCTTATTCCCTCTTCCACTTCTTTCCCCTCTTCCACTGGGTGATTGTATTGGGCCACCCAGAAAATCCATGATAACCTCTTTGTTTTAAGGTCAGTTGTTTAGCAAACTTAATTCCATCTGCAATGTTAATTGTTCTTAGCCAACCAATATAATATATTCACTGATTTTAGGGACTAGGACATGGATATCTCCGAAAGCAATTATTCACCTACCATACATAGTAACTGCTATATTAGGGTTAGCTTTTCTTGGTATTATTATTATTATTATTATTATTAAAGGTCCTTAGATTTAGAGTTAAGGACTTGGACTCAAATCACAGCTTCAAAACTTACCATCTGTGTGGTCTTGGGAACGTTAATTGCTGTCTTTGAGACATGCAATTTAGTATGTTATTTGGAAATATGCAGCAAATAGATAAATCATTAGTTATCAAAAAAATCACTTTTATTTATTAATTAATTTATTTATTTTTCACCAGTTGTCAAATGATCCTTTATTGAAATACTTTCCTTTGTGCTTAACTGGCTGGGCATTCCACAGCACCACTGTTGATGTCATCTATGATGTCATGGGGGTGGCGGCCATCAACATTACAGCCCACAGACTGGGCAGTCCCCAGGATCTCTTTAATGGTTCCAGAGAGTTCTCTGGCTAAGGATCGGTGCCGCATCTGTCGAGCAATGTTGATAATCTCATCAAAAGTGATATTCCCACTGTGTTTAATGTTTTTCTGTTTCTTTCTGTCTCTTGGTGGTTCCTTGAGGGCTTTGATGATCAGGGCAGAGGCAGAAGGCACCACCTCAATCTGGGCCTGTCTGTTCTGAATGGTCAGTTTCACTGTAATCCTCAGGCCCTTCCAGTCACCTGTTGCCTTGGCAATGTCATCACCAACCTTTTTCGGAGACAGACCCAGGGGGCCGATCTTGGGGGCCAGCGCAGAAGTGGCACCGACTTCACCTCCGGTGCACCTCAGGTATACGACTTTGATCTCGTTGGGTCGAATTTCGGCGGCATGGTGGAGGTGGCTGGTGTTGGATGAACCTGGATTCGGGATGACCGAAGAAAGTTGCACCTTTACCCCGCTCCGAGCGGAAAGCCGAGAGCAAAAAAATCACTTTAAAATTGAAGTCCTTGGATTGTAGAACTGGGTGTTAGTTAGAAATTGGTGGTGGGGGAGGGGGGGATAGAGGGGCAGAAGTGTGATGTTTTGTTGACTTTACAAACATTTAGCTCTATTTGTCTTAATTTTTTTGTGGTAAAATACACATAACATAAAATGTATCATTAGTGACATTCACAGTGTTGTGTAAACATTACTACTGTCTTGTTCTAGAACATTTTCATTAACCCCAAAGGAAATCTTGTACTATTAAGCAGTCACTTGCCATTCCCCACTCCTCCTGGCCACTGGCAATCACTAATCTGCCTCCTGTCTAAGGATTTTCTGACTCTGGATGTTTCCTATAAATAAAATCATACAATATGTGGCTTTTGCAACTGGCTTCTTTCACTTAGCATAATATTTTGAAAATATATCTACCCTGTAGAATGTATCAGCACTTCATTCCTTTTTTAAGGCTAATATTCTGTTGTATGGATATACCACATTTTGTTTATTCATGTATCTGTTGATGGACATTTGGGTTGTTTCCACCTTTTGGCTATCGAGTGTAGTGCTGCTGTGAATATGTGTGCACAAGTTGTTGTTTGAACACCTGCTTTACTTCTTTTGGGTATATAACCAGGAGTGGAATTCCTGGATCATATAGTAATTCTATATTGAATCCGATGTGGACCCACCAAACCCTTCCACAGCAGTTATGCCATTTTAAATTCCCACCAGCAAGGGACATGGGCTCCAATTTCTCCACATTCTCAGCCACTGGTCCATTTGTCATTTAATGAAACTAAAAATGTATGGGACTTTTAATGGAACTAAAAATTCTGTATATAGTACTATGATAAATTAAAATCACTAAAATAAAACCATAAAGTGATACTAATAACAGGCATAAGGATGAAAAAAAACAGAATGTGGGGATCGGCATAGCCTTACCGGGTATATTATTTCTTATTGCTGCTGTAACAAATTACCACAAATTTAGTGAGTTAAACCCACAGAAATGTATTCTTTTATAGTTCCAGAGGTTAAACGTCCAAAATGGGTCACACTGGGCTAAAATCAAGGCTGTGTTCCTTTCTAGAGGCTTTAGGGAGAATCCACTTCTTTGCCTTTTCTGGCTTCCAGAGGTTGCCAACAAGTCTTGGCTTGTAGCCCCTTCCTCTGTATTCAAAGCCAACAGCATAGCATCTCTTCTCTCCTCTCTGACTGCTGTTTCTATCCTTAGATGTAAGGACTCTCTGACTCTGATCTTCCCTCTTACGAAGACCTGGTAGTTACATGGGCTCACCTAGATTATTGAGAACAATCTCCCCATCTCAAAATCCTTACCTTCATCACATCTGCAAAATCTCTTTTGCTGTGTAAAGTAACATATTCGTATGTTCTGGGATTCAGATATGGATGTCTTTGGAAGGCTATTATTGAGCCTACCACCCCAGGGCAACTTTACTCATGAAGAACTCACTCATGGAGAGGTGGGCAGAAAGGGCTCTGTCACTTAGAAAGTGGCAAAGTTACCCAGTGAAGTCAAACCACCTAAGCCTTAGTTTTCTGTTCCATAAAGGGGAGGTAATAATAGTAAACATGTTATCTGTCATGTATTTTTTTTTTTTTTGGTGGAAGTAAAATAAGAAAAAAATGTTTACCTATGCTAACTCAAATTTCTACCAAGCAACTTTAGTGCTCTTAGAAGACTGTAGGTAAAGCTGGTAGCTGCAAATTTCAGGCATGACTTTCTTTGAAGTCTTATGTTTTATCTGAGAAATTCATGTGAATTATACATTGTAGTTAATAATAGATGTGTGTTTGTTTTACTACATAAATAATGTTTTAAGTGTCTCGCCAGCAGGAACAATACATTGATGTTCTCTATTCTTTCATGTTGCATACCCCCATCACATCTCTGATTATCTCTGTTTGAGAAATATTGTTAAATAAAAGAAAGCACATTGTAAACTATAATGAGGAATGAAAACTCATATCATCAGATTCAAACATCAAATATTAAAAGCATAGCAGTGGTCTTAGCTCCATGTAGTGAACCAAAGGAAGAATAAAGGCCTTTTCTAAGAAGTGCAGCAAAACAGAACTCTGAAAACACATATGATTCCTGGAATTTGCCTTTTGTTAATACAGTATGATCTGTTCTTCAGACTGTGGTGAAGTAAGTTTTTCAGTCTGACTGACTGTCAGAGAGGTGGAAAGTTTATTATCAAGGAGAAATAGGTAAAGAAGAATGAAGCCAGTGGGAGATACTGGGGTCTCTGTGTCCCCTCCCCATAATATCCATAAGCTTCTCAAACATCATTCTTTGAGGTGGCCCAGTAATGCTTTCTCAGTCTTCTTTGACAATATATGCAGCCTCAAAAAACATCACTCTGCAACACATTGCTCTCTTTAGAAATTCCAGAACCATCTTTTTTTTGAGATGGAGTCTCACTCTGTCACCCAGGCTGGAGTGTAGTGGCCTGATCTTGGCTCACTGCAGCCTCTGCCTTCAGGGTTCAAGTGATTCTCCCATTTCAGCTTCCCAGGTAGCTAAGATTACAGGTGTTTGCCACCACGCTGGGCTGATTTTTGTATTTTTTGGTAGAGATGTAGAGACAGGGTTTCACCATCTTGGCCAGGGTGGTCTTGAACTCCTGACCTCAAGTGATCTGCCCACCTCGGCCTCCCAAAGTGTTGGGATTACAGGTGTAAGCCGCTGCGTCCGGCCACAGCACCATCATTTTTAAATCAGTAAGACCAATATTCCCAAGGGCACCTCTAAAGAGGATCTGGGTTCCCTGAAACCTCCTGGGTAATGCAACAGGACTAGATGATTATGAATGTTTGGGGCCCTTCTGGAGATTTCTGGAAGACCTGTGCTATGTTTCTTTCACTCAGCTCATAAAGTAGCCTTAGATCTAGCCACCTTGTTAGCCAGGAAAGCGGAAAGCAAGTGAAAAGATTTCATAAGAGTCCCCAGAAATAACTTCCATAATTAACATCACTGGAGGAATATCTCATCTGCTCACAATTTCTTTTTATCTCACCTATTTCTGTTGGAGAGTGTAATAAGGACTCGGAATATGGCTCCTTCTCAAGAAATTCTTAAAGAAAAATAGCACTCCTCCCCTTCCCCAACAACTGTATAGATGCCTGTTAATATTTTCCTTAGAAGAATATCACTTTAACACATATACATGCTGGAAGTATGTCGAATTGTATCTTTTATTGAGAAATTTACCATGTAATTCTGGCAGGTAGATGACTTAGATAATATTCTAAAATGTGTAGTTTTCAGGGTTTAAGTGACTGAAAAGCTGAAGTCTAATGAAGATTTGTTAGTGGACGAAAGGAGCTAGGGAAGTGCATGCAGAATTGCTAAAGGGAAAGTGTCAAAACAAGCATTCATGAAGGCTGATTGAGAATCTGCAGAGTAAAACAAGTAGAAACAGGTCTTTGTGGGTTCATGTGATTCCACAGCTACAGAGGAATCGGGTAGGCTTAGAAGGTTAAAATGATGTAGTTTAAAGCAGAAATTTAAAACGTAGATTCCTGCTAAATAACCCTTTGATAATTTTTCAAAACAGGAAAAATCTTGCACATTTTTATTCCCATGCCATGTGAGAAATCAAATCCCAATTCTTTTACCTTCTACTCTCTAATAAATTTTTGTTTGCTTTTACTTCTTTTTGGTAAAATGAACAAGTCCTAAAATTAGATGAACTCCATTCTAATTCAAATTCTGTTCTCAAACAAAATAAACTTTTCGTTCTTTGTCCTCTAATAACCTGACCAGTATTCTATTTTTACCTCTCAGCCCTGAAATGACTTTGACTCTTAATTTGAATTTTCCTCATCTTGTAAATGTTCTGAGTGAGCTTTGGAGAGGTCTGCATTTGGTTCACTAGGCACAGTACAATTCTTACAAACTGTTGAGCTTCAGTTCAAGCTTCTATTATTCATACATCAAATTGCTTCTAGGGGTATGACACTTTGGACGTGATTGGAAGGCCAAGTGAAAGATATTTAGCGGTCTCACATGACAAGACCACTTGGACAAAAGGACTTTGTACATGTGATTCACACAATGGGAAATCATGAACTTTTTCTCACCCTGTAAGTGGCATTGTGCCAGAGTAAACTCAGGAGCTACCCTTTGGCATGATTCTGGAAATCTTTTTGGCTCTGATATTTGGAGTTTTAGTGCTAAAATAAAAATTAGCATTGGGAAGCACTTAATTATTTGTCATGGATTAAAACTATATAATCTCCTACATTTTATCCAAGAATACTACCGTCTTATAGGGTAGAAGTCTCATTCGCTACTAACATTTTATTTGTTTACACAATATTTTGTCACATAAGGGAATGTATATGAAAGCTAAGTGTATAATAGAGCAATAAAAATGGAAAAAACAAGATAATAGACTTAAATTCATTGTTCATTGAAGTCAAAGTTGTTCTTTGAGAGAACATTCATTTAAGTGAATGTTGTCCTTCCAGAAAACAAGCTTTTTCATTTAAAAAAGTGTTTTTGGGCCGGGCATGGAGGCTCATGCCTGTAATCAGAGCACTTTGGGAGGCCGAGGCAGGAGGATTGCTTGAGCCCAGGACTTTGAGACCAGCCTGGGCAACATGGCGAAACTCCATCTCTACAAAAAATACAAAAATTATCTGGGTATAGTAGCATGTGCCTGCAGACCCAGCTACTCGGGAGGGTGAAGTGGGAGGATTGCTTTAGCCCCGAAAGGTGAGGCTGCAGTGAACTGTGGTCATGCCACTGCACTCCAGCCTGGGCGACAGAGCAAGACCCTGTCTCAAAAATGAAAAAGAAAAAGGAAAAAAACAGTATTTCCGAAGCTCCCACTTTATGCTGTGCACCGTGTTGGCTGTTATGGAGAACGTAGGGGACTATAGAATATAGGATCAACATAGATCCTGTTTTCAAGGAGATTACAGTCTTGTAGAGAAGCAGGGCAGTAAAATTAAGAAAGAAGTGGGCTCCCACACTTACATTTAGTATGAGTCAGACATTTTATCTCTTTATCTCTTATCTTCACAACAATATTGCAAATAAGATATTATCCTTGTCAATTTATAGTATGGGAACAGTGATTGAGGAAGGTGAGTAACTTCTTTGAATTTACTCTGCTAGTAAGTTGTCAAAGCAGGATTCACATTCAGATGTTTCTCCCTTTAGAGAACGAAATGTTTCCCACTATGCCCACCGACTTCCTATTTCTAGCACACTAACCACTTTGTTTCTTAGAACGAGTCACTCAATCATTCTGTAACTTAGTTTCTTGGTCTATAAAATGAAGAGGTTTCTTACGTGGGGCAGACATTCATTCTGTTGTCTTTCAGCTAACCAAGACCAGACAGGATGTCTAGCTAGGGTCACAGCTACACACTTGGGACCAGGGCTGTTCGAGTGCCCTACATTCGGTGGGGGGCACACCATTCAGAGTGCCTGAGCCTTGAAGAAAAGTAGCATTTGGGTGGACACAGAGGAAGTGGAGGGTCTTCTAGATTGAGGGAGAAGCCAGAACAAAAGCTGGCCTCCAGAGCCAGGAGTGAGGCTGGACTGTTTGCCAGAGAGTGAGAGTTGGTAGTGGTAGAGTGAAAGGGGCCTGATGTGTAACATTGGGAGGAAAGTTGTTGGGTCTCAAGATGAAGGAGAACCTTGAATACCATGCGTTTGCACTCAACTGAAAGGTTCATAGAGCCATTTTAAGACTTACCAAATCACGTGCCACTATTTACTGCTTCGATTTTGAACTTGATACATCAGCTGGTTGAGATGCTCAGACTTTGTATGATATTAGCAAATATAACTGGTGGATTCCGCAATATTAATGATGTGGTAGTGCCTGACAAGTGATAGCAACCCACAAATTCCTGGTCATAACGAATACTTAATGAAGCATAAATGAATGCTTTTTGAGAGACTTGGGGATTGGCTCAGTTTTCCAGGTGGGTTCGTAAATTTGCCCTGAACTATCCAGTGTCACCTGGTTCTCTCAGACAAACTGTCTTAGACCAATAGGTGTGATAGAGGGGACTGTTGGAGGGTGCCATGTGTTATAAATATCCTTATCAGTTGGCTAAGTGCTGTTGTCTTTGGATGATCCATAAGGAAGCACAGCCAGGAGTAATTTGATATTTTAAAGGACACCAAAAATTAGAATCATGTTGTTGGAACTGTCTGAAAGAAGATTTAATACTTGTTTTATTAAAATTCTGATAAGAGATACAGGTGAACTACCTTACTTGGCAAAACAGATATATTCCTATGGCTTTATGGATTGAACCATATTTTAATATAAATATTTAAAGGGAAACTGTGATATCTGCAGCATACAAAAATCTTTGAAATAAACAACAATTTCCTTACTTTGTTTTATAATTTTGAATATTGGAATATAGAGCTTTATTAAAGGGGCAAACAAATTTAGAATTTACTATTAAATAATTGCATCTGGTGTTCAGCTACCATTTTGCTATATCTAGCTTTCAGTGACTTCCTTGGGCTCTTGGGAAAGAAATACACACACACACACACACACACACACACACAGAGAGAGAGAGAGAGAGAGAGAGAAACACTTTTTCCAAACCTTCAAAGAAACTGTAAATATTTTGTTATATAATAATAGGAAAAGCAATGAAAACTAATAAAATGGATTTTTCATTTAGCAGTTCAAAAGTATCTACTGAATAACTACTGAATGCCTGAGTTATTCTAGACATTGGAGATGCCGCTGTGAAGAAAACATACTAAATCTCTGCCCTCATGGAGCTTACCTTCCAGTGGGACAAAGATAGTAAATAAAAAGAATGTTTCAAAACATAAAGTCAGTTATCTCAGCACGTTATATTTTTTGCCCACTGTTTTAAAAGCCTCCTCTGTCTTATATCAAGTTTTCGTGTATGTATATAACTATATATTAAATATTTATTCTATTTCCTGATTCTACTTGTCTATCTCTGTCTACATTCTTGATTACTATGGCTTTAGAATAAAATTTAATATCTGATATAGCAAGGCTTCCAAATTATTCTTCTACAAAAATGGCTTAACTATCTTTATTCTGTATTCTCAATATAAGTTTTAGAATCAGTTAAGTCCCACGAAAACTCTTAGGTTTTTATTGAATTGCAATTATAGGCCAATTTGGGAAGAAACAACACTTCATTGATAATGAATCTTCTCATAGACAATCATGGTAAATTTCTCTGTGCTAGGTCTTCTTTAATGTTTCTCATTACATTTTAATAAATTTCTTCATAAGTCTTGCCCATACTTTATTGGATTTATTCTTTATAATTTTTATTGCTATTGTTGACATTATTTATTTTAAAACTACATTTTCTAAATGTTTATTACTGCTATATATGAATGCTATCTTTGTATGTTAATTTTATACCCATCAACTAACTTTGCTGAATTCAAATATTAATTTTAATTTTTTTTAGGAGATTCTTTTGGATTTTCTGTGAATAATCACATCATTTTAGAGCAGTGGTTCACAGTTGGGAATGATTTTGTCTGCAAGGGGACAGCGGGCTATGTCTAGAGACATTTTTGATTGTTGCAACTGGGATTGTTGAAATTTTGCAGCCATTTACTCAACAGTTATTTAATGCAGTACTACTAGGTATCAGGTCCTGTATTAGGGGCTAGATATTTAATGGTAAGTCAAACAGATACATTCTTACCCACTGCAGAATTTACTGTCTAGTTTATACCCTGCAAACAGAAAACATAACTTCTTTAAAGTACTCATGGGATATTTACAGAAAGTAATTGTATAATAAGTAAAAAAAAAAAAAAAAAAAAAAAAAAAAAAAGAAAAGAACCTGACAAAGTTCCAAATGCAGAAGTTATATAAGGTATATACTTTTACCACTATATTATAAACATGGAAACTAGTAACAAGTGTTTAAACAAACTAGGCCAGTCAGGATGACTCAGGGCTGTAATCCCAGCATTTTGGGAGGCTGAGGCGGGCAGATCACTTGAGCCCAGGACTTCGAGACCAACTTGGGCAATATGCAAAACCCCATCTCTACTAAAAGTACAAAAAAATTAACCAAGTGTGATGATGTGCACCTATAGTCCCAGCTATTCAGGAGGCTGAGATGGGAGGATGGCTTGAGACCGGGAAGTAGAGGTTGCAGTGAGCCAAGATTGTGCCATTGCACTCCAGCCTGAGTGACATAGTGAGACCCTGTCTCTACAAACAAAAGACAAAACAAAACAAATAAACAAACTAATAACTCCTTGCTAAATGGAGATCACATGTCCTTAAATGCTTTATGTATTAAAAATAACAATAAGTAAACCTGGGATTTAACTCAGGAAGTTAGAAAAAGAACAACAAAGGAACCACAAGGATGACAGAAGGAATTAATCAACATAAAGCCAGAAATTAATTAATTGTATAGCAGAAAAAGAATGGAACTGACAAGTTTTAAAAAGCTCTTTTTTTTTTTTGTAAAACAATAGACAAAGGAAGGGAAAAGAGTAACTTTACAGTGGAGAAGCTGACAAACACCACTTGAGTCAGGTGATCAAGGTCAATGTCAACAATGAGCCAAATTGACAGTATGTACCCTTGCTACAATGTGATGACAACACACTTTGTCTCTGTGATCATCATTCCCCCAATCCATATTTCAGCCTAATCATAAGAAAAACATCAGACAAATCCCAGTTGAGAGACATTTTAAATAATGCCTGACCAGTATTCCTCAAACTATCAAGCTCATCAAAAATGAGGAAAGTCTGAGAAAGTGTTACAGCTAAAAAAACCCAAGGACACATGACAATTAAACACAGGTAGTTTCCCAGATGGACTCCTGGAACAGACAAAGGACATCGGGTAAAAACTAAAGAAACCTAAATAAAATATGGACTTTAGTTAGTGATATTGGATCAATATTGTTTCATGCGTTGTGACAAATGCACCATTCTAATGTAAAATGTTGACAGTAGGGGAAACTGGGTATGGGGGATATGGAAATTCTGTACCATCTTTGTAATTTTTCTCTTAATCTAAAACTATTGCTTTTAATTTCCTAGTGTGGCAGTAACAAGTTAGCACACATTTAGTGATTTAAAACACAAATTCATTTTCCTACAGTTCTACAGGTCAGAAGTCCAAAATGAGTCTTGGGGACTAAAATAAAGGTGATGGAAGGGCTGGTTCCTTTGGGAGGCTCCATGGAGATTCCATTCTTTATCCTTTCTAGCTTCTAGAGGGTGACAGCATTCGTTGACTTGTAGCTGCATCACTCCAATTTTTCCGTCTACTGTCATAGTGCTTTCTCCTCTGTCTGAACTTCCTGTGTTCACCGTGTAAGGATCCTGTGATTACATGGGGCCCACCTGGATAGTCTGGATAATCTCCCCATCACATGATTCTTAATCTAATCATATCTTCAAAGTATCTTTGCCTTATAAGACAACATTCACATGTTCTGGATTTTAAGACGTGAACATTTTTTGGAGAGCCAATACTCAGCCAACTACATTATTCTAAAATTAAAAGAAAATGTTTTAAGAAAAAATAGAAAAATCTTTAGAAAATCTGGTTACGACAAAAAGAGAACACACAATTAAATACCAAAGACCAAGGGGATAGGACAGCAGCCACAGAGATTTTAAGACTATCAGAGAAAAATACATACGAATATGAAATAATACTTTTCATTATCTAGATGAAATACATTACTTCCCAGGGCAACAGGATGTTATGGGAAAAAATTTAGAAAAAGACCCAGGCACAAATGGAAAATGTTGTCAAAGATGGCGCTTGGATAAGATGCTTTTATAATGATTAGTTTCTATTTATTGAGTGCTACGAAGTAACAGACAGAGCTAGATTTCGAACCAGCATTTGCCTAGTTTCAAAGCCAATGTTCTTGATGTTGTCATAATTTTGCCTCCTGTGCATGTAGAAATCAGTCCTTTCATACCTTCAAGAAGCAGATTTTTCCTACTCTATGGACTATTCCATGGCAGAGCAGGAAAGCTACCCAACTCACTTTTAATTCCCCAATGCTATGTAGCAAGGGCTGTAGAGACAGCCTCCACTCACAAGTTACATCATCTTAATGGAGTTAAGAACCCCTACGGAGCTTGGTTCCTTATCTACAAAATGTACATAATGGTACATCTAATTGTAAAATTATTGTAAGAATTACATGAGAAAATTTGTGTAAGAATTTAAGTGCAGCAGAACATGGTATGAGATTGTAAAATTATCCCAACTGCCATTATTATTGTTAATAATAATAAAACTTAATAAAGAGACAATAAAAAGAAAAAATGAATATATTTAAAAATTCTAAAAAATGTATTAGCCAATTGAATTAAAAATATTTGAAAAGAATAATCTACCACAACCAAGTAGAAAATATCACTTTGGTTATATCAATAGATCAAATAAGAAAAACCATATGATCATTAAATTTTGAAAGGCACTGATAAAAATATTACAATCATTCTTAAAGGGAAAAGTCTCTCTCTCTCTCTGCTTGTCTCTCTCACTGTGTCTGTCTTCTGTCTGATTCTCTTTCTCTACCTTTCTCTCTCTCTGTCTCTGTCTGTTTCTCACTGTCTCTCTCTGTCCGTCTCAAAAAAAAAAAAAGATAGAAACTACCCATGAATAGAAGAATAGTTCCTTAATACATTAAAGAATATTTTACACTGATAGCCCATACTATTATTTATTGGGAAAATGCCACTAGAGACATTTCTATTAATATTAGGAACAAAACAGGATTTCTGCTATCCTTCCTATTGTTTAATATTATTTTTATAAGTTTTGATCACAGAGAAAAATAGAATATGTGATCACTGGAAAGGAAGGAACAAAGTTATTATTCGCAGACAGCATGATAATATACATACCCAGAAAAACTCTAGACAATCAACTGGAAAATAATTAAAATAGAGTCCAGCAAGATGAAGGAACCTAAGTACAAATGGGCTTCAAACATACTGGCAATGATCAGAAAACCTAATGAGGAAAAAATCTCTTTCACAACAGAAATAGAAATATAAAACACCTAGAAATACAAGCTTAATAAGAAATGTGTCAGACCTTGTGAAAAATACTGCAAGACTATATCAAGAAACATAAAATAAGGCTTAAAAAAGACATACAATGTGTCTGTGTAGACTATTATAAAGATTTCAATTTTACTCACATTAATTTTTAGGTTTAATGCAATCTGGTAAATCTCAATGAGATTTCTTTTTCTTGGGAGTTTTGCTGGAAGAATGAACACATTAGAACAGCAAAAGAAAATTTGGAAATGCAAGCTAATAAGAGGAGTGAACTTGTTTCACCATACAGAAGATACATTGCAAAGCTACAGTAAAGGGTAGCATTGCTACAGTATGGATGGGTAAAAGAGAATAGCCCTGAATGAGGAAATACTTTATTATATATAATGGCTTGAATACTAAAAAGGCAACATCACAAAACAAAGGAAGGGACAGATTACTCAATAAATGGAATATGGAAAATACCAGGCTAGATTCTTACCTTATCCCATAAGTCACACACAATCATCAATTCCAGCAATGTCTAAATAACACAACGTATGTAGAAAATGAAACAACACAAATATACAGAGAAAATAAGGATGATTCTTAGGAGAAGGATCCTTTGGGCAAGGAAAATATCAATAGATTTGATGACAGGAAGTTTCAAAGTCTGTATATCAACACTATCATTTTTTAAACTAAAAAGGAAGTATCACTAACACATAAAAATGACAAGTTTGAAAAACTGTTTCCCACTGATTATAGACAAGGAGTTAATACCACTTGTTTTCAGAGTTCTTTTTTTTTTTTTTTTTTTTTTTTTTAATTAAACCTGTAAGAAAACTACTAACACTTCCATTGAAAAAAATGGGTTAAAAGGCATGGGCGATTATAGAGGAATTACAGATGGTGAATAAAGATGGGGGAAAGTGCAATTTTCTCCCAAATCTCACAAGTCTAAACATCACATTTGACATATTGAATTGTCAACTCAGGGCTACAGAGGATCAGGGGGATGCTGTCATGTAACCTGGGGATGGGGGAAGGTGGCGGGCGGGACATGCAGTGCTGCTGTCGTGCTGGGGAGTATTTGGCATCAGGCTTCAGGAGCCTCTTCTAGAATTCCGTCATTAGGAATGAGAAAGAGATGAAAACAACCCTTTTTGCACAAGAATATTCTTTATATTTTATTATATTAAAAGCTGGAAAGAAATGAAATGACAGCTTGTATTGGAGCAATTAGGCCATAGTATGTTGATGGTTCTGAAGAATTCTGATTTTGATGAACATTAATAATTGTATGATAAATGTTTACAATATAATTTTTAGGAAAAGTGTAGAACTCAAAACTGCATCCTAGAGAGATTATCTCTGATATTTAGGATAGAATATTTTAGCTGGAGTCTTTATATGCATTTTCAATACTTTCATGTTTTCTATCATAACATTTAGTATTTCCATAATCTAAAAAATAATATAGTGGGTCTATATATATTTAAGATGCAATATTTGTAGTTGATCAGTGTGCTCCTCAAGAAATTAGTCAAACTTTGAAAATTAGAAGTGGATTTAATTGGTATTTCAGGAATGTTTTGGTTTTATTTTGAAATGTGCACCCCTCTTTCTTTCTTGAAACTTGTTCTACATTCTCCAAGAAATATGGTTCTATATGCTGCCCATTGTACTTATTACCCCCATGTTTCTTTTCTTTAAGGCAAGGAGTATATTTAAGTCTGGTTTTTATTTTTACAAGTTTATTAAAAGATTTTTAAGATTTCATTGTGCTAAAAATGAAAAGATGTTAGCAGCAGAACCATATTTTGTTGCCTAGGTAGCAGAAATGCTAACAACTCTATCAAATATAAGATTTCTAAATAAACCCAGATCTAAATTAAAGTGGTATATCCAAATGGTTAAAAAGTGAAAAAAACATGTAGAAAGCTGACGAGGAGAATCAGGAACTTGGAATGAAGAGGAAGTGCTGAATAGATATTCACATGAGCAGTTCACAGTACCCAGCACACACACATAATCCTCACTGCAGCATCTTGAAAACATATTTTGTAAATTTTTATATTTTCGTAAATTTTTACAATAATATAAAAATTTGAAATATACAGGAAAATATGGAGATTAAAAATAATCACCAATGGCCGGGCGCAGTGGCTCAGGCCTGTAATCCCAGCACTTTGGGAGGCCGAGATGGGCAGATCACGAGGTCAGGAGATCGAGACCATCCTGGCTAACAAGGTGAAACCCCGTCTCCACTAAAAATACACACAAAAAATATTAGCCAGGCGTGGTGGTGGGCGCCTGTAGTCCCAGCTACTTGGGAAGCTGAGGCAGCAGAATGGCTGAACCCAGGAGGAAGAGCCTGCAGTGAGCCAAGATAGCACCACTGCACTCCAGCCCGGGCGACAGAGCGAGACTGTCTCAAAAACAAATAATAATAATAATCACCAATAATACTACTGTTTACTTCAGTGGAGTCACTTCTGATTTCTATTCTTTCTCTCATTCTCTACCCTTCATCCCCCATCTCTCTCTCTCTCTCCACACACCCCCCTACTATACACATATACTATTTTTAAAGATATTTACTGATAACCCTAAATAAAATGTTGTATCTTAACTGCTTTTCAGAATGAATGATCTCTGAGCATGAGGGAACTTGGATGTTTGCACCCCAGTGTAAATGATTCTCCAATCTCTCATCTGGGGGTCCCCCAGGGCAGTAGCCAGCTCTCCTCATGGACAGCTGCCTGTACACTCAATCTGAGAGTTAATGAGCCTTACACATGCAGATGAAGCTTTTATTGCTTCTTTCTTAAATATGAAGTAAAAACTTTTTTTCTACTACATAATTTGACTTTATTTCAAAAATTAGAGTATTATCTCAGTATTTCTCCTAGTGTTCCTTTTTTACATTTCTTCTAAAAATGAAAGCAGGATACATGTGCAGAATGTACAAGTTTGTCACATAGGTATACGTTCGCCATGGTGGCTTGCTGCACCTATTGACCCGTCCTCTAAGTTCCCTCCACGCAAATATTTGTTAAAACATTTTTTAACAAATATTTATTAAATACCTACGAGGTGCTGAAGAGAGTTCTTGGCATTCAAGTGAACAAAATAGACCAAAATCCCTGCTGAAGTGAAGGAAGAGGGAAAAAACATAAGTAAATTATTCAGAAATTAAGACTTTGATATGTGCCATGGACAGATATTAGGTAGGGAAGGAAGAGACACTGAATGCTGGGGCAGGTGTGCAAATTTAGCAGAGTGGTCAGGAAAGGCCTTACTCAGATGGTGACACCTGTGCAAAGACACTAGACCGTCACAACATTCCTACTAAAGGAGCCTACTGGGCACCAGGAAGGGTTAGTGAAGGGTTATGCACATCTAAGTGTACCTTAGTGAAGTATAGGTTGTGAGATCACAGTCTGCAGCAGTGGGGCAGGACTGGAGGGGTGCGGGAAAGGTCACATACAAATGGATGAGATCCAGCTTAGCAGCAAATTTTTCAACAGTAACAGTGAATGCTAAAAGAACATGGATCTATGTCTTTAAATTATGAGGTTGAAGATGCCTTCGATCTAAAATATAATCCTCAGCCAAGTGATTAACTCAATAATAAAATCTACTCAGATATACCAGTACGTTAAAAACCTATCTTTCATACATCCTTCATAGGAAGTTACTTGAGGATGTGCTCCTCAACAAATTGAGGGTATAAATTAAGAAAGCATACTGATGGGAAAATAAGTTAGGTGGATTCAACAGAGAAAATATAAATAATAAGTGTACAGAGAGGAGGAGGGACAAGAGATGAATCACAGCCCAACTTCAGCAGAGATCCAATAACTAATGTCTAATGCAGATCAATCAAGAAATAATGATATAACCTGAGAGATGATGGTAATCATTTCCATCTCCAATGTTTATGATCTTGTCAATAGAAACTGTAGAGCAATGTTTCACCATCCAACTGGCTGTCAATAGTGAAGGAATAAGTGAAGGAGAACACAGAATAGAGATGAAGCAGAAATGCTAGAAATCGTATCAGGGTTGCTGGTTTGAAGTTAAATAGAACTGAGAGGATTTCCCAAACTAAAAGGGACAGTGCTTGCAAATATCTCATAGAGTGTGGGACCTAGGAAAGGAAAGAATTCTTAAGGGCATTTTCCCTGCCAGCTTACCATGCTGACAGGGATGTAGAAAATATAAAATACACTCATATTATTTTTGCTTGTAGTTTAAATTTATATAATACTGTGAAAGTAAATTTATCAACATTTCATTCATGCATTTAAGGTTTTTTTGTTTTTTGGTTTTTTTTACATACCTACTATATATCAAGTCCCATTGAACTAATGGAACTATAAAGATTAAAAAAATATCTCCCACAGTATAGAAAACAGTAATCATCTTAGGGATTCACAGATAGAATCCAATAAGGGGGGATAGGCAGATAATGATTACATTCCATAAAGTATAGCAGGTGCTGTGCCAGAAATACAGGCAGGGTCCAAAAAAGACAGTAGAAAGGAGTGGCTCATTCTGTTCATGGGAAGATACATTCAGGAACTGTGTGATAGACGGAGTGAGAATTGTGCTGCCTTGGAAAAGAGTTCATCCTCCTATCCTTGAAAATATAATTATTATCTAGTGAATTTAGCCTTAGGAAATCTCTCTTAATAAAGAAAAAGAATTAAGCAAAAAATATATAAGTATTGAAAACTTTTTTGGTGAATCAGCTTTGAAAATGTCATATAGGCCTCATCTTCAAATTAACCTTCAATATTAAATGACTCTTAAACTAGTGCAATTTCTTTATCAGTCGACTGGAGAAAATAATGCTTACTTTAAGGATTATAAAGTATTAGAAATACTTTAAGGATTATAAAGAATTAGAAATACTATACATACAGTTATTAGCATGTAACAGATATGGTTGCTGGAATGATGATGATGATGATGATGCTGATGATGAAAATTCACATATAATTCTTTGCACTGGTGCAGAAGAATCAAGAACGAACCTAGCACTCCATACACTAACCTTTCAGTGAACACAAAGGGCTGGAGCTGGCATGTGCCTTAGAGACCAGTCCATCTTTCTCATTTTATAATGGAAAAAAACTGAGGCACGAAGAAGTTAAATGATTTGTCTATCATTCTTCAGAAAAGTCTGCATGAAGCCTCAGAACATTATCTTAGAGACCCTGAGAAGGGAACTGTGTGTCTTGAGGCAAGAGATGCTGGTGAATTTGAGAGCCTTTCACTTTTTCTGAATTATTTAAAGAATGTGTCAGCAGAGTCCTGCTTACAAACTGCAGACAAAATGCACTTAGGAGATTTTGTCTTCTAAAATCAGTTATTAGCCCAATCAGTCATAGTACCGATTGTTCTAGAAGCTAAAATAAGAACAATAAAAACTTACATCTTGGGGTATGACACTGCCCGAATCAAGGTGATGTTTTCCTGCTTTTTAGCATTAACAGTATTAGGCCATTTTCTATTGTAATTCTATAATCTGTTACATCCCACAATTGGTGAGAAGGTTCAAGGAGACATTAGTGTAGTAATTAGAACTTATAGAGGGAAAACACTCTATTTCCCGCTATCACTTTTTCCTTTGCCACTTCTGACAGATAGGAAAGAAATTACTTCGGTCAACACTAATCCAGAGCCATGAACAGGCTCTATGTATGATCTCTTCATTACAGTCCTGTAGTCAAAGGTAGGAAGCATTTACTAAGTGTGCATCTGTCACTCACAGGCTTTCTCTTGTCCCATGTCCTGTTAAAAACAAATTCTGTCTCTCCTATCAATGCCTCTTTTCTCCAGTGTGCTAAAAATATATGAGCTTATATTCTCTGAACTTCAATTTTCTCAACTCTAAGTATGGAATATTAGTATCTTTATAAGTGGTTGGCTGAGATAATTTAATTAGCTACTCTAAATAGTAAAGGCTATTGACAAAATATATATATTAAATAATACCAATACTCACCTTCTTGTTCTTTCTTGCCTACTTCCCTCCTCTTTCCTTTATCCCTTTTACTTTTCCCTTCTCCTTTCTCCCTTTCTCTCTGTCTTTCCTCTCACTTCCAAACCACAGAAACACGGTGATACTACAATGATCATGTGTATTCTACAATGATCATGTGTCACGTAAGACACAGTCCCTACTCTTTTTGTGATATAACTTCTGTTTTGTTAACTAGAGGAGAAGCATCCAATTAGAGGTTTGGACCAAGATACTTCCATCTCTAAAATTTTACAGTTCTTTGTTATGGAACCAGACTATCTAGTTCATGGTAGATGTATTCCTAGGGACAGTTTGGTTATAAAAAATTTTGCTTTGGGTTGTGGGCTTGACTGTTTCTGATCAAAATCACTAATTTCCTTTTCTTAAGAGAGAATTAGAAGGCTGCCTAGGTTGGGGAGAACATACATTTCCAATGTAATCTTCCACATTGTTCTGAAGGCAAGAAACTCAAGTTGATTTATGTTTCTTCATTTTCTGAAGAGAAGGATGGATATGTCATGTGCTCTTTTCACCTACAGCAAATTTTGGGTTGAAACGATTCTTCAAAAAGATACATGTCTTGACAACCTACCAGGAAGTTTAATGTAAGTAGTGGTGTTTGTCTCCAGATTTTTTATTTCAAATTCCTATTGAACTATACAATATTGTGCTGTGGTATTTGGTGTTTCACTATTATTTTTTCCCCCCTAGGATTTGGAGACCTGAAGATACAAAGTCAAATGAAGAAAAAAAGGAGAAATTCTCAGAAATATTTTTACAGTAGATTATTTGGTGAATAGTATGCTTCTTTGCATTAGCCACTGACTTCATGGAAAGAATATAGACTAACATATATCACAGCAAAATAAGTATCATGAGTATAGGAAATAAAAGAGGGAAAGAAAGAGGGAGAGAAGGAGCAGAAAAGAGAGAAAGAGGGAACAGATGAATAAAAATGCATTATTTTCTGATCTCATGGGAGTAAAAATCCTGAACCATCAAAATCTAAGCTTTGCTTTGGCTACAGTAGATATTATTTACCTTCTCATCACACCGAGATGTCAGAATGAAAGCTTAGGGATGGGGTGGGGGTTAGGGCATTGCTATTAAAATGATATATCCGATACAGAAGAAGAAAGAGCAATATGCAGAAAGTGCTGAATCACCAAGAGGTACAAGGAGGGGAGACGGCTGAGAAGGCTTTGTCCACCCAATGTTAAGTTTTTCTGGTTGTTCTTCTGCTCCCCAACCTCCCCAGCTCCTAATGGAGCTACCAAAGTCCTTTCTGAAGGAAGATGATCCTGGTCACGTTTTTGCCCAAACACTCATAAAATCAAAATGGCCTGTCCAGATAAATGGATAAACAAAATGGGATTTATACATATAATGGAATATTTTTCAGTCTTAGAAAGGAAAGAAATTCTGACACATGCCTACAGCATGGAGGAACATTGAGGACATTATACTGAGTGAAATAAGGCAGTCACAAAAGGACAAATAGGGTATGATTCTCTGAGGCACCTAGAACAGTCACATTCCTGGAGACAGAAAGTAGGATGGTGATTTCCAGAGGTAGGGGTGAGGCGAAGGGGGTAGGAATTAGTGTTTAATAAGTACAGAGTTTCAGTTTGTGAGATGAAAAGGTCTGTGGATAGATAGTGGCAATGGTGGCACAACAATGTGAATTTACTTAACGACACTGAACTGTACACTTAAAAATGGTTAAGATGGTAAATTTTGGCCAGGCGCGGTGGCTCAAGCCTGTAATCCCAGCACTTTGGGAGGCTGAGACGGGCGGATCACAAGGTCGGGAGATCGAGACCATCCTGGCTAACACGGTGAAACCCCGTCTCTACTAAAAAATACAAAAAACTAGCCGGGCGAGGTGGCGGGCGCCTGTAGTCCCAGCTACTCAGGAGGCTGAGGCAGGAGAATGGCGTGAACCTGAAAGGCGGAGCTTGCAGTGAGCTGAGATCCGGCCACTGCACGCCAGTTTGGGCGACAAAGCGAGACTCCGTCTCAAAAAAAAAAAAAAAAAAAAAAGATGGTAAATTTTATGTTATGTGTATTTCACCACAATAATAATAATAACAAATTACCTATTTAAGTCAGAAATAGCTACAATGAAGAAAATTTCTTTATAAAAATAAGTTGTCTCTAGATGAACCAACACAAGGAAAGGGAGAGGAATATTTATTGCAAAAGGTTCCTGCTGTCTTGTATATATGTTAATGTTCAGCAAAAAGACAGAAAAAAATATATATATGATGTCTCACATGTATATGTAAGTAGGGCAAATATCATCAGGAAACTGAGGCTCAAAGGGATTGGGGGTTATTATTCCCATTTTATGTATTAGGAAGCTGAGACTCCCAGAGGCTAAGAGTACAGTGTAAAGTGACACAATGGAAAAGCAGCCAAGGACAGATAAAACCTCATTCTTATGATCCCAGAGACAATGCTGTATTACAGAACAATTGATTCAATTCATTTAGACAATCAGAAGACAGCTTGCCTATTCTTACAATGCGGGGAAGGCGGGGCGGGGGTTTTAGGTCACATGAGGAATTTGATGCCAAGTCTGTGTCAAAGCCCATACTCTCTTCCTCTGCACTTGCTTTAAGGGCTAGTTTTCACTCAGTTGGAAGTACTAAAGACCATAGCTCCATATGTAGGAATATTCGAGGAAACACAAACATTGTTCAGTTGTGGGAAGAGAAAGCGGGAAGAAATGATTTCTAATAAGATGAGAGAGATAGATAATCTACAATGAAATAAGACAGTTCCACTTAACTCCTGAAGATCATTTTGGTTTTTTTACCCATGTTGACTTCTGAATTTGAAAGCTCAATAGTATGTGATATGCCTACTTTATTCCCATACTTCCAAAGCTGGCAGAAGATCAAACGAGGCCTAAGCCAGCCTTTTCTAGATGTTCTGATGATAATGGAGGGATGTGACGTTCATTTTAATAAAAGACAGCATAGCTCTAATTGAATTGAAAGTGTAGGGATAAGAGTTTCACCTTCTCCTTAACAATATCAACCATCTTCTGATTGCCTAAATGAAATGAGTCAATTGTTCTGTGATAGGAAGAGTGTCGCCTCTGGGATCGTAGGAATGAGGTTTGATCTGCCATTAGCTGCTTTCTAACTGTGGCACTTTGAACTGCGCTCTTAGCCTCTATGAACCTCAGCTTCCTAATAAATGAAATGGGACTAATAAACCCCAATTTATAAGATTGTTGAAGGACTGCATTACATTTAATAAGATAGTATATGTAAAAGTGCTCGGCACATTTTAATTTAAAATGAAGTGGTTGATAATTCTGTGTGAAAAAACAATTTATTTTTCAAGTAATTGCTCTTCTGTGTGTCAGAACAAGGGTAGGCAAGTTCAGACCTATCTATCATAGATCTCTGATAAAGTTGCTGGTAAGGAAGGAAAATGTTTAATAAAAAACTAAACCTTCGGATGCTTTGAAGCAAAAGGGTAACTGGAAGCATAAAGGAGACCTAATGAATATATTAACATGGTGCCCTACCATTGTCTCACACCTTAGGAAAATTCTTTTAAAAAGCTTTGCATCTAAAATCTTTAGAAAAATTTGTGGGTATTAGCTAATCATATTTATTTTAAAATGCTTTACAACACAAATATCTTATTTCCTAGCATCCTGCTTGCATAGCAAGGCAAATAGTTCACTTGACTTGAGCCAACAAGTAGCTGGGCACATTCAGAACACATTTGTTAAAAGTGAGATTCACGATGAAAATATAAAGCCACCACTTCTTCTAAAGCTACGATTATTAGCTTCAGTGGAGCTAGAACCTGCCTTTATAGTTCCTCATCAAATTATTTTTTTTAGTAAATGAGGGTGGCTTACAAACTAGTTTTGAATTCCTGGTCAGAACTGTCAGTCAATATTATACCTGGTGAGGGGGAGCTGGGAAATGGAAAAGTGGATGCTTTTTTTCTTCTTATGAAAATGTTGTATATCTGTATCCCTAATTTCTACATGAGTTTTGAGATAGGAAGTCTAGGCTATTGCTAAACTACCCATCCTACTTCATGGAGTGGAAATCAGAGCTGGGTAGGAAAATCATACCTGTAGAGAAAACAAACACCTAGTTCCAAAATGCATAGGTGTTGGCATGCTTACAGTCATGGAACTCATTAGCTGTTTACTGGCTATATATTTTGTTTTTGGCCCACCTAAATGAAAACAGTAATGCTACAGAGTACTGTGTGAGGCAGAGCCAGCATTTGATAGTTTTAACAGAGAGGAAGCAGTGCTGTGCCTTTCTGGTCAATATAAAAGTTTAAACACACTGGACCTCTGGGTAAGAATTCCTAAAAGGCAAAATAGTGGAAGAATTTAATTTTTCTCTTTCGTTAACAAATGTTTAGCATTAGTACCAATTATAGGAGATGAAGACTGATGTGGCAAATGAACTTCTCTATGAATTATGGTAAAATTATGTACTTACTTATTAATAACAGCATTTAAGATCAACTGGAAATTTGGTAACATCAGTGGTTATTTTTAATAACAGTATCTTACTTTTAGTTTTGACATTTATATTTTCTGGGAGTCTTAGGGAGTAAAAAAACAAGCAAAAAAATAATACCGTGGGCATTTTCCTTTCTCTCTCTGTCTCTTTCTCTGTCTCTCTCTCTTAAAGACTAGTCAAGTATAGTAGTGGGAAGGGAGAAAGAGTAGAACAAGGACTTTGATCTGTAACTGATTGTGAACAATCAACTGAGATAACTCACTACCATTGGATCAACCTGATACTAATTTTTCTAGACCAACATGTTCCTGATAAAATTAGACTCTTCTCTTTCCTCTTACTCCCTGCTTGCTTCAAACCCAGAGGTTAATGGTGAAACACTGCAGGACATGAGTTGAACGTGACATCTTAATTTGATCATCTTAGTTATCTGGAATCTGCTGACTGACAAAATTCCAGTGATAATTTGGTATGTGTTTAAAAAGTCAATAACAAGGAAAAAAATTATATTCTTCTTATCCTCCCCTCTTGCCTAACTGGCCACTCAACTAACGGTTTGCCTGTCTATTCTATTCTAAGACCCAGAGCCACACCTTAAGCCCTCTCTGGCAGCTGTAGCTTCCTTCGTCAGTTTATTTTACATTTAAACAGACAGATTTCTCTTCTACACCCCTGAAAGAATTTGTTTTTAACTAGATGCCAAATGATGAAACTTAATGTCACTAGCATTTTTTTTTTAACGTTAACTGCTCATTCCTTATTGTAGTTTGATATTGTTATTCAACTATTGTAAATAAGTGCTAATTAACAAAATGTCAGTTGACTTTCAAAGCAGCTGCAGATGTGTTTTACTTTTCAAAAGACAGTTTCATCTTTATCAGCAACAGATGAAGAACTGCCATATCTGACAACACAGCAATCCTTTATGGCTCCAATATATGCATTTTAAATTAGGCTCAATGCACTGCCTACTGAATTATATATTTTAATTGACTTAATAATGCCTAATGCAGTTGTAATAAATGGGCATCATTGGTTGAATTCCAAATATAGTTAAAAGATACTTTTTAAAGGAATCACAAAAGAAAGTGAAAATAGCAATGATATATGAACAGATTTACATAGAATTGTCTCATATTTTCCTCATTTTGAGGAATTTTATAACAAACATGTAGGCTCAAAAGGAAATAACCAAGAAATTGTTGGGGTCAAATAAATGGTTGCAGAATAAATAAGGAAACCCTACTTATGAACAACAGGAAGAACTTCACTACATCTGCAAAACTTGGAAGTTAGCAGAGGTTAACCTGAAGCTTGAAAACTCAGATTAAGGAAATATGCTTCCCGGACATTAGATTAGAAGTTCATAACTCAGGAAATACGTGACAGCTACATTCTCTTATTTGAAACTCTGGATATAATCAGAAGTATGAACTAGGGAGGCTCAGCCCTAAGGTGTCAAAGTCATTAAACGTTTAAGTAGTATTGGAAGATAATTCTCATGTATTAGAACCAAAAGCCAATTTTGGAAAGATGGAAGCAGAAAGAGAAAAATTATATATTTCTGTTATAGGAAACATTCTAATTTGGCCATGATAGAGTATCTTGAGGCAGAACAAGTCTGTTATTGAAAACACCTGGAAAAATCCATATAAAATACAAAATACATGTCTTTTTTTTTTTTTTTTTTTTTTTTTTGAGATGGAGTCTTGCTCTGTCGCCCAGGCTGAAGCCGGATCTCTGCTCACTGCAAGCTCCGCCTCCCGGGTTTACGCCATTCTCCTGCCTTAGCCTGCCAAGTAGCTGGGACTACAGGCGCCCGCCACCTCGCCCAGCTAGTTTTTTGTATTTTTTAGTAGAGACGGGGTTTCACCGTGTTAGCCAGGATGGCGACCTCGTGATCCGCCCGTCTCGGCCTCCCAAAGTGCTGGGATTACAGGCTTGAGCCACCGCACCCGGCTACATATGTCTTATCAAAGAGCAGCCAGGACATCCAGGATGTGAGATGCCAATATCCAAGAGAAGAAAGAAACTAATTGAGAGGACCCCAATGTCCTCTGTGCCATATTCAGGGATTTTACTAATTTTTGGCATGAAAAAAGGTTGAGAATTGAGCAGAAGGTGGATATTAAGAGGCAGAGCCAGCAGAGCTTCCAGCAATCTCATAGAGAGAAAAAAATTAGAGTTTAGGACTGCCAAGGGAGACAGGACCTGAGAAGCCAAGATCTCTGAGAGAGGAGAGGCATGACAATACTCTGGCTTTCACCTAGAGGTGTTAAATCTATTGTTTCACCTAGAAGTGTTAAATTCGCTTTCACCTAGGTTGTTAAATTTGTAAGATGCATAGATAAGCGGTTAAAAGGTAAAGCAGAAAGCAGGTGAAAAACAAAAAAGAATTTGGGGCAGTCTCATGGGGATATCTCCTTAGGAGATAGAAAATGGAGCTCTGCAGGATCTGCCAAGGAGGCAGAGCTTTAGTCAAAACCCTAGGCTCTCAGTTGGTGTGCCAGGGATATACAAAGCCTTACTAAGGTTACAACAGACTTGCATCAGCTCACTCCTTGGTTTTATCAATGTGATCTCCTTTCCTATAGCTGTCTGTAGAGGATAGGATAAATTTCTCTGGGGAAAGACAACATAATTCTAAATGTCTACAGTTTCTCATTAAAAATTCTGTACATTCAATAAACTATTATTATACATATCAAGAAACAGAATTTAAAAACAAGACAAGAGAAACAGATTCATAGTTAACTCAGATATGAGAATTATGAGATATGAACTTTTAGAAAACTGATTAATATGCTCAAGAAAAATAGATGTCACAGCAAAAATAAAAATAGACAAATAGAACTATATCAAACTGAAAAGCTTTTGCACAGCAGAGGAAACAAAGTGAAGCGAGAATCTACAGAATAGAAGAAGATATTTGCAAACTACACATTTGACAAGGGTGTCAGGCTTCTGAGCCCAAGCCAAGCCATCGCATCCCCTGTGACTTGCACATATACGCCCAGATGGCCTGAAGTAACTCAAGAATCACAAAAGAAGTGCAAATGCCCTGTCCTTGCTTAACTGATGACATTCCACCACAAAAGAAGTGAAAATGGCCGGTCCTTGCCTTAAGTGATGACATTACCTTGTGAAATTCCTTTTCCTGGCTCAAAAAGCTCCCCCACTGAGCATCTTGTGACCCCCCCCAACTCCTGCCCGCCAGAGAACAACCATCCTTGGACTGTAATTTTCCTTTATCTACCCAAATCCTATAAAATGGCCCCACCCTTATCTCCCTTCGCTGACTCTCTTTTTGGACTCAGCCTGCCGGCACTCAGGTGATTAAAAAGCTGTATGTTCACACAAAGCCTGTTCAGTGGTCTCTTCACACGGACGCGCAAGACAACATAATTCTAAATGTCTACAGTTTCGCATTAAAAATTCTGTACATTCAATAAACTATTACTATACATATTAAGAAACAGAATTTAAAAACAAGACAAGAGAAACAGATTCATAGTTAACTCAGATATTAGAATTATGAGATACGGACTTTTAGGAAACTGATTAATATGCTCAAGAAAAATAGATGCCACAACAAAAATAAAAATAGACAAATAGAACTATATCAAACTGAAAAGCTTTTGCACAGCAGAGGAAACAAAGTGAAGCAAGAACCTACAGAATAGAAAATATTTGCAAACCACACATTTGACAAGGGGTTAATATCCAGAATATATGAATAACTTAACGGCAACAAAAAACAAAAAAAACTCAACTTAAAAATGAACAAAATACCTTAATAGACATTTCTCAAAAGAAGACAGACAGTTGGCCAACATGTACATGAAAAAATGCTCAACAACGCTAATCATCAGGAAAACACAAATCAAAACCACAATGAGATACCATTTCACTCCAGTTAGAATGAATTTCATTAAAAAGACATAAGAAAACAAGTGTCGGCAAGGAACACTTGTGACAAGGGAAAAGGGAACCCTTACACATTATTAGTGGGATTGTAAATTAGTACAGCCACTAGGGAAATAGTATCAAGATTCCTTTAAAAGTTAAAAATAGAACTTCCATGTAATCTAGCAATCCCATTACTGAGTGTATATTCAAAGGAAATCAAATTTGTAGACAAAGAGGTATCTATGTTACCTGTTTATTGCAGCACTGTTTACAATCACTAAGATATGGAATCAACCCAAGTGTTCAATAATTGATAAATGGATAAAGAAAATGTAGTATACATACACAGTGGGACATTGTTCAGCTATTAAAAAAAACATAAAATTTTGCCACTTGTGACTATATTGATGGTATTGAAGGACCTCATGTTAAGTGAAATAAGCCAGGCACAGAAAGACAAATACTGTATGATTTCACTCATGTGTAGAATCTTAAAGAAAAGAAAAGAATTGATTTCATTGATGCAAAGAGTAGAATAGTGGTTACCAAAGACTAGGGAGGAAACAGGGGAGCAGACAATGGGGAGAGGTTGGTCAAGGGGTACAAAGTTACAATTAGATAGAAGAAATAAGTTCTGGTGTTCTATTGCATAGCAGGATGAAAATGGTTAACAGCAAGGCATTGTATATTACAAAATAGCTAGAAGAGAGCCTTTTGAATGTTCTCATCACAAAGAAATGATAAATGCATGAGGTGAAGGATACACTAAATACCCTGATTGGATCATTATACAACACACGTCTCAAACCGTCAAACTGTACCTCATAAATACGTACAATCACGTGTCAAATTTTTTAAAAAAGAAAACCAGACATCAAGAGGGAAAATTTTCACCAGAGAACCAAAGTTCATAACAGCATCAAATGAGAGACAGAGAAAGAGGGTGGAATAGAAGGCCCCACAGACCTTCTTCCCACCCTTGCAAGGATGCCAAGTTAGAAACTACGTACACAGGAAAAACGCCTTCATAAGAACCAAAAAATCAGGTGAGCACTCAGAGTACCTGGTTTTAACTTCATATTGCTGAAAGAGGCACTGAAGAGACAGAAAAAAACAGTCCTGAATTGCTGACACCACCCCTCCCCAACCCCCAGCAGCAACAGAGTTGTGGAGAGAGCACGGGGGGCGCGGGGGAGAACACAGCAGCTGTGAGACATTGAACTCAGTACCGTCTTGTTACAGCAGAAAGGAAAACCAGACCAAACTCAGCTGACACCCATCCACAGAGGGCACATTTAAACCAGCCCTAGCCAGAGGGGAATCAGTCCCAGCTGTTAGAACTTGAGTGCCTGCAAACCTCACCATAGAGGGCTACAGTGCTTCGTGTCTTCAAGTAAACTTGAAAGGCAGTCTAAGCCATAAGGACTGCAACTCTTAGGTGAGTGCTAGTGCTGAACTATGCCCAGAGACAGTGGACTGGGGGGCATGCAACATACTGAGACAACAGCTGGGACAGCCAAGGGAGTGCTGGCATCATCCCTTCCCTAAGCCCAGGCTGCACAACTTGTGACTCCAAAAGAGACCCCTTCCTTCCGCTTGAGGAGAGGAAAGAGTGGGGAGGATTTTGTCTTCCGTCTTGGATACCCGCTCAGCCACAGCTGGCTGAATAGGGCATTGGACAGAGTCATGACTCTCCTCCTCGTTCCAGGCCCCAGATCCCAGATCACATTTGTAGACACACCCTGGGTCAGAAGGGAACCTACTGCCTTGAAGGAAAGGATCCAGTCCCGGAAGCATTCATCACCTGCTAACTGAAGAGCCCTTGTGCCCTGAATAACCAGCAGCGATACCTAGGTACTACACTGAGGGCCTTGGTGAGCCTCTGAAATTTTCTGACTTCATGTATCAGCATGGCTGCGGCGGCGCAGAGCATCAGGTGTGCTCTTGGGGTCCCCAGTTTTAGGACTTACCTCTCAGATAGCATTTCTGGACCTGCCATGGGCCAGAGGGTAGGCCACTGCCCTGATTGGTGAGTCCCAGGCCAGGCAGACTTAAGAGCCCTTGGGCCTTAAAGGAACACTATCTGGTAGTCTGGCAATACTCCTGGTGGTCTAGGGTGGATGGATATGGGGTGAGGCTCCTCTGCTTTTGGAAAGGGGAGGGAAAAGTGGAAAGGACTGCATCTGGGGGTTTGAATGCCAGCTCAGCCACAATGCAATAGAACACAAAGGAAGACTTCTAAGGCTTTTGACTCTTATCCCTGATTCCTAGACAGCACTTCTGGACCTATCCAGGGCCTGGAGGACCTCACCATCCTGAAGGGAAAAACACAGGCCTAGCCGGCTTTGCCACCTGCTGATTAGAGTCCCAGAGCCTTAAGCAAACATTAGCAGTAACCAGGGAGTGATTACAGCACAGTTTGGGCAAAACTTAGCGCTGTACTGGCTTCAGGTCAGACCCAGTACAGTCATAGTGGTGGTGGCCACAGGGGTGCTTGTGTCACTCCACTCCCAGCTTTAGGTGGCTCAGAGCAGAGAGAGAGAGAGAGAGAGAGAGAGAGAGAGACTGTTTTGGAGAAAGGGAAGAGAACAAGAGTCTCTGCCTGGGAATCCAGAGAATTCTCCTAGATCTTGTCTAAGGCCATCAAGGTGTACCTCTGTGAGTCTGCAAGAACCACAGCATTACTGGGCTTGGGGTGCCCCCTAAGGTAGATACAGCTTAGTTAACAACATGCAAGTTCTTTCAAATATCTAGAAAGCCTTCCCAAGAAGGACAGCCACAAATAAGCCCAGACAGTGGAGACTACAATAAATAATTAACTCTTCAACGCCCAGACACTGAAGAACATCTATTAGCATCAACACCATCCAGGAAAACATGACCCCACCAAATGAAGTAAATAAGGCACCAAGGACCAATCCTGGAGAAACAGAGATATGTGACCTTTCAGATACAGAATTCAAAATAGCTACATTGAGGAAACTCAAAGAAATTCAAGATAACACAGAGAAGGGATTTAGAATTCTATCAGATAAATTTAACAAACAGATTGAAATAAAAAGAACCAAGCAGAAATTCTGGAGCTAAAAAATATAATTAGAATACTGAAGAATGCATCAGAGTCTTTTAATAGCAGAATTGATCAAGCAGAAGAAAGATTTAGTGAGCTTGGGCCAGGTGCTGTGGCTCACACCTGTAATCCCAGCACTTTGGGAGGCTGAGGAGAGTGAATCACCCAAGGTCAGGAGTTTGAGACTAGCCTGACCAACATGGTGAAAACCTCTCTCTACTAAAAATACAAAAATTAGCCAGGCGTGGTGGTGGGTGCCTGTAATCTCAGCTACTCAGGAGGCTGAGACAGGAGTATCACTTGAACCCAGGAGGCAGAAATTGCAGTTAGCTGAGATCGCACTATTGCACTCTAGCCTGGGCAATGAGGGTGAAACTCCATCTAAAAAAAAAAAAAGAAAAAAGGAAAAGATTTACTGAGCTTGGAGACAGGCTATTGTAAAATACACAATCAGAGGAGACAAAAGAAAAAATAATAAAAGGCTGGGTGCATTGGCTCATGCCTGTAATCCCAGCACTTTGGGAGGCCGAGGTGGGTGGATCACCTGAACTCAAGAGTTCGATACCAGCCTGGCCAACATGATGAAACCCCATCTCTACTAAAAATAAAAAAATTAGCTGGACATGGTGGCAAGTGCCTATAATCCCAGCTACTCAGAAGGGAGACTAAGGCAGGAGAATCACTTGAACCTGCGAGGCAGAGGTTGCAGTGAGCTGAGATCATGTCACTGCACTCCAGCCTGGATGACAGAGCAAGACTCTGTCTCAAAAAAAAAGGAAAATAAGAAAAAAGAAAAAAATAATAAAAAACAATGAAGCATGCCTATAGGATCTAGAAAATAACCTCAAAAGGGCAAACCCAAGAATTATTGGCCTTAAAGACGAGGTAGAGAAAGAGATAAGGGTAAAAAGTTTATTCAAGGAGATGATAACAAAGAACGTCCCAAACCTAGAGTAAGATATCAATATCCAAGTACAAGAAGATTATAGAACACCAAGCAGATTTAACCCAAAGACTTCCTGAAGGCATTTAATATTCAAACTCCCAAAGGTCAAAGATAAGAAAGGATCCCAAAAGCAGCAAGAAAAAACAAATTACATACAATGGAGCTCCAATATGTCTGGCAGCAGACTTTTCAGTGGAAACCTTACAGGCCATGAAATACTGGCATGACATTTTTAAAGTGCTGAAGGAAAAAAAAGTCTACCCTAGAATAGTATATCTGATGAAAATATCCTTCAAATGTGAAGGAGAAATAAAGGCTTTCTTGGACAAAAACGTTGAGAGATGATTTTATCAATACTAGACCTGTTCTACAAGAAATGTTAATGAGAGTACTTCAATCAGAAAAGAAAGGACATTAAGAAGCAATAATCACCAGAAGAAACAAAACTCACTGGTAATAGTAAATACACAGAAAAACACAGAATATTATAACGCTGTAACTGTGATGTGTAAACTACTCTTATCCTAAGTAGAAAGATTAAACAATGAACAAATAAAATATGATAACTACAACAACTTTTGAAGATACATTCCATACAAAAAGATATAAATAGAAACAACAAAAAGTTAAAAGCAGTTGGATGAAATTAAGGCATAGAGTTTTTATTAGTTTTCTTTTTGCTTGTTTGTTTGTTTATATAAATAGTGTTCAGTTGTTATCAGGTTAAAATAATGGCTTATAAGATAGTACTTGCAAATCTCATGATAACCTCAAACCAAAAAACATACAGTGGATACACAAAAAATAAAAAGTAAGAAATTAAAACATATGCCCAGAGAAAATTACCTTCACTAGAGGAAGAGAAGAAGGAAAGATGAAAGAGAAGACCGTAAAACCACCAGAAAACAAATAATAAAATGGTAGGAGTAAGTCCTTAATTATGAATAATAACATTGAATGTAAATGGACTAAACTCTCCAATCGAAAGACAGAGACTGGCTGAATGGATGAAAAAACAATATCCATTGAGCTGTTGCCTACAAGAAACACACTTCACCTATAAATACACACATAGACTAAAAATAAAAGGATGAAAAAAGATATTCCATGAAAATGAAAGCAAAAAAAGAGCAAGAGTTGCTATACTTATATCAGATAAAATAGATTTTAAGACAAAAATCTTGTAAGAAGAGACAAAGAAGGTCACTGTATAATGATAAAGAGTTCAATTCAGCAAGATGATATAACAATTATAAATATATACACACCTAGCATTGGAGCACCCAAATATATAAAGAAAATTTTATTAGTGCTAATGAGAGAGATAGGCACCAATACAATAATAGCTGGAGACATCAGCACCACACTTGCAGCATTGGATAGATCTTCCAGACAGAAAATTAACAAAGAAACATCATTCTTAATCTGTACTATAGACCAAATGGATCTAATAGATATTTTCAGAACATTTCATGTAAGAGCTACAGAATACACATTCCTTTCCTCAGTATATGGATCATTCTCAAGGATAGACCATATATTAAATCACAAAACAAGTCTTAAAACATTGGAACAAATCAAAATAATATCAAGCATTTTCTCTGACCACAATGGAATGAAATGAGAAATTAATAACAAGAGGAATTTTGGAAACTACACAAATACATAAAAATTAAACAATATTCTCCTGAATGACCAGTAGGTCAATAAAGATATTAAGAAGGAAATTGAAAAATTTCTTGAAACAAATAATAATGGAAACATAACATAAAAAAACCTATGGGATACAGCAAAAGCAGTGCTAAGATGGAAGTTTATAGCTATAAATTCCTACATCAAAAAAGAGGAAAAACTTCAAATGAATAATCTAATGATGCATCTTTAAAAGCCAGAAAAGCAAGAGCAAACCAAACCCAAAACTAGTAGAAGAAAATAAATAATAAAATCAGAGCAAAGATAAATGAAATTGAAATTTAAAAAACACAAAAGATCAATGAAACAAAAAGTTGGTTTTTTGAAAAGTTAAACTTTAAGATTGACAAACCTTTAGCCAGAATAACTAAGAACGAAAGAGAGAAAATTCAAATAAATAAAACCAGAAATGAAAACAGAGACATTACAACTGATACTGCAGAAATTCAAAGGATCATTAGTGGCTACTACGAGCAACTATATGTCAATAAATTGGAAAATAGAAAAGAAATGAACAAATTCCTACATACATGCAACCTACCAAGATTGAACCAGGAAGAAATTCAAAACCTAAATAGACTAATAAAAGTAACAAGATAGAAGCTCTAATATAATGCCTACCAGTAAATAAAAACCTGGGACCTGATGACTTCACCGTTGAATTCTAGCAAACATTTAAAGAAGAACTAATACCAATCTTGCTCAAACTATTCCAAAAAATAAAGGGAAAAGGAATACTTCCAAACCCATTCTATGATGCCAGTATTATCCTGATACCAAAAGCAGATAAAGACACATCAAAGAAGAAAACTAAATGCTAATATCCCTGGTGAACATTGATGTGAAAATCCTCAGCAAAATACTAGCAAATCAAATGCAGTAATACATTAAAAGATCATTCATCCCGACTGAGTGAGATTTATCCTTGGGATGCAAGGATGGTTCAACATATGCAAATCAATCAATGTGATACATCATATCAACTGAATAAAGGATAAAAACCATATGGTCATTTCAATTGATGCTAAAAAAAATTTGATAAAATTCAACATCCCTTCATAATAAAAACACTAAAACTGGGTATTGAGGTAAAATACCTCAACATAATAAAAGCAATATAAAACAGACCCACAACTAGTATCATACTGAATGGAGAAAACTGAAATTCTTTCTTCTAAGATCTGAAACACAACAAGGATGCCCACTTTCACCACTGTTATTCACCATAGTACTGGAGGTCCTATTTAGAGCAAGCAGACAGGAGAAAAAAATGAAAGGCATCTAAATTGGAACGGAAGAAGTCAAATTATCCTTGTTTGCAAATAATATGATCTTATATCTGGAAAAATCCAAAGACTCTACCAAAAAAAAAAAAAACCTATTAGAACCAATAAACAAATTCAGTAACATTGCAGGGCACAAAATCAATATGCAAAGATCAGTAGCATTTCTATATGCTACTGATATAGCATATAGAAAATATGCATATATTCTGAAAATATAGCACATATTCTGAAAAGAAATCAAGAAAGTAATCCCACTTATAACAGATGCTAATAAAATTAAATCCTGGAAATTAAATTAACCAAAAAAGTGAAAGATTTCTATAATAAAAACTAAAACATTGATGAAAGAAATTGAAGATGACACACACAAAAAGGAGAGATATCCTATGTTCACGGACTGGAAGAATCAATATTGTTAAAATGTCTATACCATCCAAAGCAATCCCACAGATTCAATGAAATTCCTATCAAAATACCAATGACATTCTTCACAAAAATAGAAAAAAATATTCTAATATTTATATGAAACCACAAAAGACCCAGAATAGCCAAAGGTATCCTAAGTAAAAAGACCAAATCTGGGGGAGTCACATAACTTCAAATCACATCACAGAGCATTAGTAACCACAATAGCATGGTACTGGCATAAGAACAGTCACAAAGACCAATGGAAAATGATAGAATACCCAGAAATAAATTCACATACCTACAGTAAACTCATTTTCAACATAGGTGTCAAGAACATGCACTGGGAAAAAGACAGTCTCTTCAATAAATGGTGTTGGGAAAACTGGATCTCCATATACAGATGAATAAAACTAGACCCCTATCTCTAACCATATACAAAAATGAAACCAAATGGATTAAAGTCCTAAATCTAAGACCCAAAACTATGCAACAACTGAAAGAAAACATGAGGGAAACTCTCTAGGATGTTGGACTGGGCAAAGATTTCTTAAGTAATACCCACAGGCACAGGTGACCAAAGCAAAAATGGATAAATAGGATCACATCAAGTTAAAAACCTTCTGCACAGCAAAGCAAATAATCAACAAAGTGAAGAGACAATGCTCAGAATGGGAGAAAATATTTGCAAACTCTCTGACAAGGGATTAATAACCAGAATATAAAAGGAGCTCAAGCAACTCTATAAAAAATCTAATAATTCAATCAAAAATGGTCAAAAGATTTGAAAAGACATTTCTCAAAAGAAGACATACAAATGACAAACAGGCATATCAAAAGTTGCTCAACATCACCGATTATCAGAGAAATACAAATGAAAAACTACAATGAGATTTATCTCAACCCAGTTAAAATGGCTTATATTTCAAAAGACAGGCAATAACAAAGGCTGGCGAGGATGTGGAGAAAAGAGAACCCTCAAACACTGTTAGTAGAAATGTAAATTAGTACAACCCCTATGGAGAACAGTTTAGAGTTTCCTTAAAAAACTAAAAATTGAGCTACCAGTGGAATCCAGCAATCCCGCTGCTGGGTATATACTCAAAAGAAAGGAAATCAGTATATTGAAAAGATATCTACACTCCTATGTTTGTTGCAACACTATTTACAATAGCTAAGATTTGGAAGCAACCTAAGTGTCCATCAACAGATCAATGGATAAAGAAAATGTGGTACATATACACAATGGAGTATTATTCAGCTATAAAAAGAATGAGATCCTGTCATTTGCAACAACATGGATGGAACTGAAGATCATTATGTTAAGTGAAATAAACCAGGTACAGAAAGACAGACATCACATGTTCTGACTAATTTGTGGAATCTAAAAATGAAAACAATTGAAGAGTAGAAGGATGGTTACCAGAGGCTGGGAAGGATGGTGGGAGGGGCGGGAAGAGATGGGGATGGTTAATGGGTACAACAAATACAGTTAGAAAGAATGAATAAGACCTACTATTTGATAGCATGATAGAGTGACTATAGTCAATAATAACTTAACTATATAATTAAAAAAAACTTAAAGAGTGTAACTGGATTGTTTGTAACTCAAAGGATAAATGCTTAAGGGGATGGCTACCCCGTTCTCTATGATGTGCTTATTTCACATTGCATGCCTGTTTCAAAACATCTCATGTACCCCATAAATATATACACCTACTATGTAGCTACAAAAATAAATAATAATAATAATAAAAGGTATGAAATGAAACTTCTAGAACCAAAGAATGAGACAACTGAAATTAGGACCAAACTACTTATTAGACATAGCAAAAAAGGGGGTTTGTGAACTAGAAAATACTTCAGTTAAAATATTAAAATTGAACTTCATTGAGCAAAAAGACCAAAAAATGCAGAAATAGCATCATGAGGGCTATACAGAACACAGAGAAAAAGTCTAACATACTTCTAATTGGAGGTACAGAAGATAAGGAGAGAGATAATGCAGAAGCAATATTTGAAGATACAATGGCTGCAATTTTTTCAAAACTGATAGAAGATATCAGGGAAGTACCACCAACCCCAAGTGGGACAAATACAAAGGAAATCACAATTAGGTTCATGATTGTAAAATTTCTGCAAACTACAGTCTTAAAAGCATCAAAGGAAAAAGACACATTACCCTTAAAGGAACATCAGTAAGACTGACAGCTACTTTTTCCGAAGAGAAATAGAAGCCAGAAGGCAATGCAATGACATCTTTAAAGTGGCGAAAGAAAACATGGAAGACAAAAATTCCAACCTAGAGTTGTTTATTCAGTGAAAACATCACTGATGTGAAAATGAAATATGCATCTTTAGGGATAAGCCAAAACAGAATTCATCACCAGGGGACCCACAGTAAAATAAATGCCTAAAGGAATTCTTTGGACAGAAGGAAAGTTATCCTAGCAATCCAAGAGGGAATGAAGAGCAATAGAGAAAGCAAATAGTAAATCTAATGCATAGTTACTGTCTTATGGGGCTTAAAATATAGAGAGAATTTAGATTCATGAAAATCATAACACAAAATTAAGAGGGGAAGTGTAATCGGAATTAGTGTTACATTTTCTATTATAGGAAACAACAAAAATCCTATTGAATTTGTCAAGCCAACCCTCGGGGTTCTTGTGAAGGCATCTGGGCAGAACTCAGACAAAGTGAAGTTAGTTAAAAAGAGGTTAGAACAAACTGAAACTGAAGGTGAAAACTTGAATTCAGCCATGGAACATCAAGTGAATTTGACCATAAGACCAAAATCCTAAACAGGACAAAGGTATCAAAGTCCTGGTTATTTGAGGAGCTGTTAGTTAAGATGCAGAATGTAGCACCAAAACTGGATTGAAAATTGAAAAAAGAAGATACATTTTCCTCTTATCCTTAGCAATATGAACACATATTAACCACAAAGTTAGCCATGCCTTGAGAAGTCTGTGGAATTTTAGGTCCAAAGAAGTTAACTTATCATTTATCAAGTACTTGCTAATTGTGAAATATTGAACACCTCTTCTCCAAAAATTGGGCTACTGATATCTAATTCTCTCTTTTGGTGTGTCTAATCTGCTACTAAAAATATTTATTAAATTTTAAATTTTTTGATTGTTCTATTTTCCCTTTGTAGATGTTCTACTGGTTCTTCAAAGAAAAATCTACTCTGTGATTATGTTATGCTTTTCTGCTACTAAGTTGATCTTTATTTTTTTCCTTAAGAATCATAAACATTCTTGCTCTATAACTCGTATAATTCTAGTAGCTGAAGTATTTGGAAGTCTGTTTGAGCCTAATTGTGATTTCCTTTGTATTTATCCCACTTGGTGCTTGTAGTACTTCCCTGATATCTTTTATCAGTTTTGAAAAAATGGCAGCCATTATATCTTCAAATTTAGTTGATATCATGGTGTTTTGTTTACTTATGTACCTCTTTTATTTAAAAAAATCTATTAATATATGATTGGTCCTTGTGTTTACAAAATCATCTGTAGGGGTACTTAAGGCCCAGGATGAACAGAAGGTGCCTTCCTTCAGAAAGAATTTATATTTGCTTCTGAAAGATGTCTGGAGGAACTACCACTTAAGACAAATTCAAGGCTTGAGAGTCCTTGACCCACCAGAGAATGTGAAAGCCACCTGCTTATATGCAGGAAGGCTGTGTCACTTCTGATTCTTTTTTACTCCTGGGGTTGGTCCTTTGAGGTTCAAGTTTATTGTATGGACAATTTCTTAGTAGACTTTCTTATGTAGTCTTTGGCTTTAAATACTGAACATCCCATGAAAACGTCAAAAGGAAGTTCAGTTTTGCAGGATCAGCAAATACATCAGGGCAGAAGTTGTTTATGTAATTGCTTAATATTTTCCTCCCATTTAGGTCAGGTAATTCCTTTCTATCTTGTTAGCTCCTAGATACTTTAAGGCAGATGCTTTTTGTATTATATTCAGCATTTCAGTAGGATAATGTACCTGCTATTCCCAGAAACTGGAAGTCTAGTATAAGGAATAATCTGCCTTATGCTGATATCATCTCATGGAATTGAAAGTTTAAGTGGTTAATATGTTCCTTGTAAGCTGAAAATAGCTGCAAAATTGTCACTTATTGTTAAAAAGTAGGAGAAATAAACCCAATTATTCCCTGCTGGCTCGCATGTGGGGATGTGCCTTCTCCCCGAAATGACTCTGATGTGGCAAGCTCCCACTCACTACTTAACCCAAGAAGAAAATTTATCAGGGCTTTACTACAAAGCAGAGATCAACAAATTGTGAGTCAAATCTTATCTGCAACTTGTTTTTATAAAGTTTTGCTGGAACACAGACACACCATTTCTTTATGCGTTGTCTATGACTGCTTTTGTGTTACAAGGACAGAATTGATTATCAGCAACAGAGGCTCACAAAACCTACAATATTTACACTCTGGCCTTTTACAGAAAAAGTTTGCCAACCCCTGGTATAAAATATTATTCCTCAGAGGTCCTACTTGATCAGTTTAAGTTCTAGGAGCAAGTCAATGCTAGCAAATTATTTTCTGCATTATTTTCATGCAGTTTTAAATACTGGGAGCATGAACTCAGTATGATAGACTCTTGAGTCACACTGAGAAATTTAAACAGAAAACAGCACTAAAAAGCAAAATAAGGCCGGGCGCGGTGGCTCACATCTGTAATCCCAGCACTCGGGGAGGCCGAGGCAGGCGGATCACCTGAGGTCAGGAGTTCAAGACCAGCTGGGCCAACAAGGTGAAACCCTGTCTCTACTAAAAATACAAAAATTAGCTGGGCGTGGTGGTGCATGCCTGTAATCCCAGTTACTTGGGAAGCCGAGGCAGGAGAATTGCTTGAACCCGGGAGGCCAAGATAGTGCCACTGCACTCCAGCCTGGGCAACTGAACAACACTCTGCCAAAAAAAAAAAAGAAAAAGAAAAGGCAAAATACGAATATCTTCAGACAGTGACATGGCAACGTGATGTAATTATTACTCTGAAACAGCTCAAAACAATTTTTTTTTTCCTTGCACACATTAGTTCACTTAGCCTCAACTTTTTTTTTTTTTTTTTTTTTTTTTGAGACGGAGTCTCGCTTTGTCCCCCAGGCTGGAGCGCAGTGGCGCCTTCTCGGCTCACTGCAAGCTCCGCCTCCTGGGTTCACACCATTCGAGTAGCTGGGACTACAGGCGCCCGCCACCACGCTCGGCTAATTTTTTGTATTTTTAGTAGAGACGGCGTTTCACCGTGTTAGCCAGGATGGTCTCGATCTCCTGACCTCGTGATCCGCCCGCCTCGGCCTCCCAAAGTGCTGGGATTACAGGCGTGAGCCACTGCACCCGGCTTTTTTTTTTTTTTTTTAAAGAGTGCATTTTCTTCTTCATTTGTAAAGTCAAGCTTTTCATTTTTTCATTAACCAGTACTTCTCTGGGCTATGTAATATAGAGAAGGCTTAGAGGAAATAAAATTTCCTCTAAGTAGCAAGGAAAGACAAATTCAGGCACAGATCACTGGTGATGGAGGGACTTTAGCAGATGCTCAGCTCTCTTCCTCTACGCTGGGCTGGCAGATTTTGTGGGGCACGGTGAGACAGCACGGCAGTTATGCCAAAGAGCAGGATAACTTTCTCAGGCAATTCCTGCTTCTCAGGAGTAATCATAGAAACCTTAGCAGAAAAATCAAAGAAGAAACTGGAAAAGCAAGTGATGTGCAGGGTCCAGTACTGTGCTGCTTTTCTCCTCAGCACCATTGCTATTGAACAGATCCTGTTCCTATGATATCAATGAGGCTATGGCTCCAGCTCCCAGCTGTGCACCTGTTTTACGTATGTAGACAGGTGGTGATGCCATTTACTCTACCATTGTTAAGACTGCATCAGTGTTTCTATGTGGAACATTGGCTTAGTGAATGCCGCTGAGTCAACAGGATGGCCAGGTTGATGTGCATTTTTCTGAGATGAACCAGGAACCATGAAAAATGCATTAACCCCATGGTGAAAGTGTCTGTGCTACTAGATAAAAACAAGGAAGAAAATACTTTCCCCTGACTCAGAGCCCTATTGGACAAATGCCTTCCAAGATGTGAGAGAGACTAGAAAGTAGTCCTGGGTCCGGGAATGAAGAGTAAAGAAATAATACTATCATTTCCTTGTGGAGAATCAGCTGCTTTACAAATACGCCATTTTGTTTATTAATCAATCTGAAAATTCCCTGGGGATTTTGAGCTGGCTCTTTGCCTGCAGATGAGTCTGTAACTCTGTGACAATTAACTGTAATGACTTCGAGACAGACTCTTCTCAATCACCGCCCAGTACTGGACTGCCAAAAGCCATCTGCACCTGGGTGGCTGGGTAACAGCACCCCCATTTAATCTGGCTTTTCATGTGGAATCGACTGTCCTCTGTCTTAGCTGGAGAGCCAAGACGACTCTAAATTACCTTCTGTGATGTGGCGTGGTAGGAAAGGAAGGGGGAGTATGTGGGAAAATCTGAGGGGCTCCCTTCTCTAAGACCAAGACACAAAAAGCCCCTCTATTCCTGACCACCTGGGCTCACCAGGCTCATTATGTGAAAGCTCAAGGGTTGACCAGGCAGTCAGAGGAACACAGAGCATCAGAGAAGAGAGTTCCTATGTGGCCAGTTCCTGGTGCCCCCAGAGAGAGAGGCGGGAGACCTCTGGTAATTTTCCGGGCACTCAGCATGCACTGCAGTGCCCTTCACACAAGCACAGTGGCCAGGGAGGCACATGGGTTCTATTCCAGGCAAAGGCAGAAAAGTGACCAGAGTCTGGACTCACTCAGCTCCTTAGTCTTGCTGCTGGCCCTCTGTCTTTTGACACTGGATTTACCTTTCATTAGTCCCCAAAGGGAGGGCGCATCCCAGCTGGGGCCTCTGGAAGCTGTGGATTTGCTGATTTGCACCCTTCTTGTGCATATTTTTATGTGCGCTGGGAAAACAGATGGCTCCATCCAAGTTGCTGAAAACCCAGCTGGTTATTGCTGCACTAGAACGACCTGAGTTTGGGGATCTGAGTTTTCCCTGCCAGAGCCTTGGGCAAGTTGGGAAACATATTTGTCTTTGAATTAGAGCACAGGCGGATGAGGTCCAAGATGCTGCATCCCCACTGTGTCCTGTGTGCTGTGGGAAATACAAGAAAAGCAACATTAAGCACAGCACATTACACACAGCACCCCTGCTTCCTGACATCCTTTTTTTTGAATTAGGCAGGTTAAAAATTGATTATGAAACAATATTATCATCCTCCTTTTTCTCTCCCACTTTTAAAACCAAACTCACTCTATCCAATTCTAAGTAATGCTGAAATAGACTTTCATAAAATAAATTCACAAATCATATCAATCCACCATTTATTGGGCACCTACTTTATCCCAGGAATTATGCTAGGTACTGGAAATTTAAAAAATGAGTAACACATTGTCTCTATGATCTCATAGTCTAGGAGAGATACGTGTAAAAGAAGATACGTGTGAAAAAAATATGTAAATATTGTAATAAAAGTAGCTACAAGAGTGATTGGGAATATGAGGAGGGATATTTCTTTTGGGGGAACTGCAAGACCCAGACCCAGAGTGGCAATACTTGAGGGAAAATAAGACTTCATCTGGGGCATGAGGTAGGAGGGAGGGAAACTACGTTTGTGGAATACGGAGGCCTGTATAGGACACTGATGGCTGCTCTACAGTGTGTGGTCTTATCAGCCGTTCCTTCTTAACTCTGATTTATTCAGGGATCTACCTCTACTCACTTGATTCTGGGGAAGTTGACCCTATCCCCAGCTTAGAGGCAGATCCCAATTAGTCCAAGATAAGCGTGGCAGTCACATTCCTGTGATTGGTGGATTTAGAAATGGGTACATGATCAAATGCTGGCCAATGAGACATGGAGTCTCTTGTGGGGTATCCAGGAAAGCTGTCCCCATAGGAAAACAACATGTGAAGAGATAACTAGTTCCCTTTCTTCCCACAGATGTTACCCTGTTTACTGCAATTAAGGGGGGTTTTCAGCAGCAGAGAGACATAGTTTGACTGTAGGTTTAGGGTAGCCAGGGCAGGAAGCATCACTGGGAAGTAGCTGGAAGTATCTGGGGAAGGACCTTGGGTTCGTCAAGTTCCCACCTCCCAAGGTAAGCAGATGGGGTTATTCCCACAGTGACAATGGCATGTGACAACTAAACTAAACATCTTGACTCAAGGTGACCTTGTGCTAGAAAACAGGGTAGCCAGGTGAGGTGACATAGCTCTAAGGACAGGGGTGGCTCATTTTAGTAAATATTCTGCTAAAATGACACCCTCTATGGAAACTCTGAAGCTGTGTACCAGTCTTTTCCATCATGAGTTGTAATCACTCATGATTGAAGTAAAGTGTGTAAAGTGCTTAGCACAGTATCACAGATGTGGTAAGTGTTCGGTACATGTCAGTACCAGCATTATCACACACAGCAAAAAATCATTTCTGGAAGCCAAGGATAGCAGAATAATCTGTAAAAATAATCCCAGGGAGATTTCCCTCTCCTTCTCTGCCAGTTGGGAAGTTGGTTTGCCTAGTTGTATTTTGATTTCATTCCTAACAATTACTTTAGCCTTCTCGTAAGTTTTTCCTTGCACTCTTGGGACCTTTGGGCCCATGACTCCAGCATGGCTCTGGCTGCAGGCTGCAGTTGATCTTACTGATCCAAATTCTCAAATTTAGGTTGCTGATTCCACAGGCGTGAACTTCTTGGCTCTGTGTCTGGGCTCTCTGCTTTCAGTTAGACAGGAAACCAGGGCTGGGCAAGCCTCCAAGGTTTTAGATTGGCCTTCTGTTCAGATAAGCTGCTAAGGATGTTTCTACTTGGGAACAGTAACAGCTCAAGTTCTTTCCTGGGTTTTAACTTGTGCCTTTGTGACATACCAACAGATTTAGAACTGACGTTATGATTGGAGTGAAAATACCCACATGTGACTGAATTAAACAGAACTCCACTGATCAGAGCCACAAGGCCAACTAATCTCAGGGTGTTAAGCAGAAATTCTCTGAGAGGCACCAAGCAATCTATGCTATGGGAGATAAGTCAGGGAAAAGAGGTCTTTAGCCTGTGTGCTTAATTTTAACTGAGTTCAGTTTCACGTTGGGATGCAAAGCAGTTTCTTTAGGATCTTAGAGAACTAGCCCAGTAGGGTGGGAGTTCAAATCCCCGCTCCATGCTTATTAGGCATGGCCAAGTTATTTCTCTGCTCCTCAGTTTCTTGACTGAAACAGATGATAATAACTTTCTCATAGGATTAGTGTGAGGATCAAATTAGACATGTGCCAGAGGACTAGAACATAATAAATGCTCAATAAATAGTGGGTACTATTTCTAAATCCCCAAGGAGAGGTGACTGCTATTGTGTAAATGTATTTTACAAGTTCAGAAAAAATGAGGTTAAGAAAAATAATGAAAACTAGCATTAATCAAAAATTTGCTATGTTCCAGGCGCTTTTCCAAGTATTTACATGTGTAACTCATTGAATCCTCACAACACTCTTTATTATTCCTTTTTTGTGTGTGTCTGTCTCACTCTGTCACCCAGGCTGGAGTGCAGTGGTGTGATCTCAGCTCACTGCAACCTCCGCCTTCCAGGTTCAAGCTATTCTGCCTCAGTTTCCCTCCTGAGTAGCTGGGATTACAGACATGTGCCATCCTGCCTGGCTAATTTTTGTATTTTTAGTAGAGACGGGGTTTCACCATGTTGGCCAGGCTGGTCTAGAACTCCTGGCCTCAAGTGATCCACCCCCTCAGCCTCTCAAAGTGCTGGGATTACAGGCGTGAGCCACCGCAGCTGGCCTATTATTCCTATTTTACAGACAAGGAAACTCAGGCACTAGGAAATTAAGTAGCCCATCTAAAATGGTGAGCAAAATAGGCCTAAGCTATTAGTCCTTCTGATAGACCAGTTAGCTTGAGAGAAAAAAATTCTTTCAGACATTGTCATTATACTTGATTCTTTCAGGATCTTTCATATTGGCTACCCAGGCTTAAGAATTTCCCTGTGCTCCCTAGAAGCAATATATTAAGGAGAAGATGGTTCTAGCACTGCTAAAACTAATACTGGTATTTTCCACCTCAGTTGGGAAGAATGAATATAGCCCTGGGGAAGGAAATTCTTATTTTACCTTTGCAGTCAATTCAACTTTATAAAAAACATAGTACAACAAGCAAACCAACCTTCAAAAACTAGATAACCATGAGCAAATCAAAAAAAGATGTCTGGCTGCATCCAACTTTTGCCACTTTTGGAAACAGAGCATGGATCTTATCTGGACATGGAGATCTCTTCATTCAGGTTCAGCTTTATTTAAATATGTGAGTTGAAGTATCTATGAAGATTTGTTCGGCAAACCATTGAGCATTTAATATGTGTACAACACTAACAGACTCAGTGGTTGTAGAGAAATAACATGTGTCTTGGGTCAGGTCTGAACTTGAGGGACTGACTCTAAGATAAGGTGTTTCCAGCCAAGAATCTGAAATAGAAGATTCAAGATTGTTCATCTCTATGAAGAACCACAAGTCCAGCCTTTGGGGGCTGGCACTCTTCAAAACATGCTCTTGACTGTCTCTTACCCATTCCGTCAGCTCTCTTTCTTGCCTCATTTCAGTCCTTTGATTTTGTTTTCATTTATCGATTATCTGAGAAATGGCTCTCAAAATATAATTTATGGGACTCAGGTAAGACCAATTCCTTAAAGTTTAAAGCATTTGTGCTTAAAATTGGATGGTAATAATACATTTTCTAGACATATAAATAACTGCTTATTTCATCCCATGCTTTCAAATCCCAAGCAACTTGCTTCTCTTACCATTATTACTCTACCTTTTCCCTTATTCCTCAATACCCTGCAATGTTTTCTCTCTACCTGTCAAAATCCTGCATCTTTTCTCAAGGCCCTGATGCCATGAGTCAATTCCATGAACCATAAGGCAAAATCAATTTCTAACCATTTTACCACTATTATATTACTGTATTCTCACCAGCTTAGGCAAGGTGTTGAAATGCTTTTGAGGGAGAGCAGTTGCAGAGCAGCATCCTTTTCCCCTCAATTCTGTCTAAGGGTAGAAACCCAAGAACCACTTGTCTAATAAATACCCTCCACTTGCCAGGATTGCCATTAGTAACTGTAATCAAATGAACCTTTGCTAGATGCTACAGGGGAGCTGTGATGAAATTATCACTAACTGAATTGTTCCAGTTGATTCCTGGGTGTTACTGGCTTTGTTTATGGCTCACATGAGCACATTTTAATGATCCAGAGAAAATGAGCACAAGCCGCCACTTCCAGTAAATATTAATTCTGAATAAATAAATGCAAATGGAATTGTTGGTGACAATGAATTCCTTTTGATTTTAGCCTCCCTGATTTACTTTTACATTAGTGGGCACTCTTGCTAAAAGAGGAAAAAACTGTTGCTGTTAGAGATGGTGGCCAGCTTTCACCTAAAATCATTTCAACCCTGCAAGGTGCAAGTGAACCCAAGTTAGGGCTTCAGACAGCAAACCTTCCAAATGAAAGTATATCCTGTATTAGCCAGGAAACATCTGAGGAGATGTCCATTCTTAAAAGCATGCCATTTGCTTGCATAACAACACTGAGAACATACAAATATTATACATTTCAACAAAGTTCTACACATTAGAGAACAGACTCCTAGATATCTGAGATGTTCAACACGATTCAGTTTTATTTGACATGTTTCAAGTCTAGCGTTTCAAACAAAAAGGAAATTCATTGCCTTAGGCCAAGTCTTTACTTCTCCAGTTTCCTAAAGAGAATTATCCTGCAAAATTTTGAAGAATTTGCAATCAGGACTTTCTCAAGAACTTTCAAGAGTTTCTTTTTTTCTTATGTAAAATGTTCAAACCCTCAGGCCTACACAATCTGGTGCCAATGAACCTTTCTAACCCTCCATATTTTCTGATACTCTTTCCCTTTTCCCAGTACCTTATGCTCCAACTAAATAGCATATAACTGACTATTGTCTGAAATAATCCCATACTTTCCAATTCTATGCAATTTGTTCCACTGAGCACTATCACTCTATTCTACCCTTCCTCTCATCCCCCAGTACCCTACAAGGTCCTACCTCTCCCTTCCAAAAATCCTGCATCCCCTATCAAGGCCCAGATTTCATGAGTCGTTCCATAAACCATAAGCCAAAGTAAATTTTTAAAAATGCTACCACTATAATAATATTACCCATGTATAACTACCTATTATAGTTATTTTCTGCTTATAGTTTATTCCCTTTTGAGGTCCTCTGCCATGTCCCAAGGCTGTCACATGGTACATTCTCATTGAATGCTCTCATGTATGTTGAATTACATTGAAATGATGGTTATAGTTTACTGTTCTTATTATTTATAGCATTATCAAAATAATTGATCTAACAAGTGTCTTAATTATATCAAAGTTATCATATACATGATTCTTCCTTTACATGGCCTAATTCTATTTTCCCTACATGAATTCAGAGCTTGTTTCTCAGTGTTTTATACCCTTTCAAACTGGCCTTTTATAACAACCCGATCTATTATATTGATTAAGGTATGTTTTCTTTCTTAACAGATGATGAGCATCAACATGTTTGCTGGATACAATGTGATAGGCAAAGCGAAGAATACGAACAAAATAGTATATGTTGTCCCAGGAGTTTACAATCAAGTCAGGCAAAAGATATTAAGACATATAGAATTTTTAGGGAACTATAAGTAGTCATGGTACCAGATTATAGTGCAGAAGAAAACTGAGGAAAGAAGAGACAAGTGGGGATTGGAGTGGTGGGGTAGAGGTCCTGGAAAAGATGGAGTTGGGATAAGCCTTGAGGACAGGCAGAAAGTCTGGTATAGCATAGAGAGGAGGGCATTGTCTGCTGAGTGAGGAGCTGGACAAGGCCACATGCTGGCATGTGCATGAGGAAAGTGGGAGGGATATGGGCAGGCTGATGGGACAGGAAGGGAAATAGCCAGCTAAACTGCAGTGAACAATCTGTGTTGGGTAGATGGGGCAAGAAGGAAAGTAGCAGGTAGATTTAAGTTAAATAGTTTGGATGTGGTCAACCAATGAGGCATTTTAGGAAAGGCATTTTAAGAAAAACAAACACAGAACACAGAACAAAACAAAAAGCCATTTGAGGAAAGAAGCAAAACAAAACATTGACAGGGAACCATTATAGATTCTTGAGTAAGTGCAAGGTGAGAGCAAGCCTTTCCCTTTATGAAGATTAGTGTGAACACTGATTGCAAAATTGGTTGGAGAAGGAGACTAAAAACAGGGGAGGGAAGTGACAGGCCAGCACTGTGTTGCAACGGGGAGGTGAGGAGGTGAAGCCCTAGAATGTCAGGGAAGGCCTGGAGAGTTGAAGATGACCACAAGGCATTCCAAAGGAAGAGGGAGTCACTATAAGCTTACTCATTTCTGAATTCACAGCCCTTAGCAGTTTATAGACACTTAATACATTTTCAATCAATATATAAACTCAATATATAATTGTCTAGCCACCATCCAAACATGTTCTGAGAAAAAACGTTTTCTGTCTCCCCCTAATGAACAGAAAAGTCTATCTTCCTTGCTACAGAAGTCACCAGGCTGGAACCCTGGGTCTTTCTTTGATTCCCCTGTCTCCCTACAGTGAGCCTCTCTTCCTCAATAAGTTCAAATTCAGTGATGGGTGTGGTCATAGAGAGAAACTGTGGATACCATCAGGACTCCACGGTCCCAAGGAAGACTTTCTGAAGGAGGTAACTTAAGATGGCCAGAAGTGAGTGAAAAGGGTGGTTGTGAGTGAAGCCTTTCAGGTGGAGGCAGAAGCTTGAACAAAGATGAATAGGAGTGAGAAACAGGTTTGTAAGTGGGTACTGATGAGTGGCATTATGTGTCTTGCAATATGTTTGCCAGCACAATGCTTTGATAAATTGCACTCCTGCCCTGTCCATCACCCAGCACCTACACCGGAACTGCAAAGGAATGCTAAACAGCAAAAACAACACAGGTATAACTGGAATCAAAGAACCCAGCTCTGAAATTTGCCATAAACTCTGAAAGAGATTTTCACTGTTTCACTATTTAACTACTCTGTAATTGATCTTGAACTATTTAATGATGCATATGCAGACAAGGTGAAAACATCGTGCAGAGAGAATACAAATGTGAGCCCTTCATCTGACAGATGAGATAGGGCAGGAAAACTGTAGACAGAAATGAAATTCTGTAAACCCATCCTACTGCCAGTAGCCCCTATGAATGTGAAACATTGATTTACTGCTACCACCATTCTAAATTCTGAATAAATTTCCTCGATACCATCTAAGCGTCTGGTGGGCTGAAATTTTCAGGGACAAGATCAAAGATGTCCATCAGTTATCAAAAACATACTGAGCTTCTACTAAGTACCAAGCACTATGACAGAATCACAATGGTTGGGAGAAACAGCAACAGTAGGTGGGTATCAACATTAATCTGCCACCAGCTTTTTTTTACAGACAACTCATTGAGGATAGGTATTCTTCAGATAGATCAGGTAATCAAAGGATACTGCACAAAAGCATGCTTAACATAGGAGTGAAGAAACAGTATCTCCACAAGAAGAGAATTTCTTAAGGAGTTCTTAGGTTCTAACTGAGGTCCATTGGGAGTCAGTGGACGAGTGGCAGGTAGCTGGAAGAACACTTGAGGAATCATAGACAGTTTCAACATAGCTTTTATTCTCTCTCTGGGTGCAAGCGAGCTGTGGGTGCAAACAAGCCGTGGGTGCAAACAAGCCATGGGTGCAAGCCATATGTACAACATCATCAGGGTAGTTATACCTTTTACAGACAATAGTGACTCTGAGCCAAGCACAAGCTCATGTAGGTGATCATCTTATGTGCCTCACATGGCATAGTTACTTAACTTGTGGAGTTGTATGCCTGTGCTCCAAACTCGCTGAGTCATGCTGGACTGGATATCTCCCTTGGCCTATTCTTGACTGCAGCACATCCATTTTTCTTACACTCCATCCCCTAGACCAAGGGAGATGTAGGCATTAGACACACAGGTCTGACACATAGGCCTTATACATAGGCTCTGGGCACACAGGCCCTGGACACACAGGTTCAACACACAGCCTTTAAATTCCACCCCCAGGCTGAGGGAGTTTTCTAGTGGGGAGATGCACCCATGGGGTGGAACTCTGTACCCGGAGGCCACAGCAGTAACACAGGGAGCAACAACTCCAGGTTATAGCAGGCAACCACCCCATGGTGATGTTACCCCAGTGTTGCTTTATACACTAAGTCAGGTTTTTATTTCCCTACTGTATTAGTCAGAGTTCTCTAGAGGGACAGAATTAATAGGAGACATATATATAGGTGATATATATATATATCTCTCTCTCTTCTATTAATAAGATATATATCTTATTAGCATATCTTATTAATATATTATTTATTGTATATTATATAAGATATATTATATATAATATAATATATATCTTATATTATATTTATATTATATAAAGATATATTATATATAATATAAGATATATAATATATATTATATAAGACATATATAAATATAGAATATAATATATAATATATTATATATTTATATATTATATATTAATATCTTATATAATATATTATATATAATTATATAATATATAATTATTATATATTTTATATATAATTTATATAAAATTTATATATAATATATTATATATAATTATATATAATATATTATATATTTTATATATAATATATTAATATATATTAAGATGTATAATATATAATATATAATAATATATAATAAATATTAATAAGATATATATCTTATTAATAGGAGATATATATATATATATATCTCCATGAGTTTACTAAGTATTAACTTACATGATAACGAGATCACACAATAGGCTGTCTGCAAGCTTGAGGAGCAAGAAGAGCCAGTCTGAGTTTCAAAACTGAAGAACTTAAGAGTCCAATATTCAAGGGCAAGAAGCATCCAGCATGGGAGAAAGATGTAGGCTGGAAGGCTAGGTCAGTCTAGACTTTTCACGTTTTTCTGCCTGCTTTACATTCGCTGGCAGCTGATTAGATGGTGCCCACCAGATTAAGGGTGGGTGTGCCTTCCCCAGTCCACTGATTCAAATGTTAATCTCAAGGTTAATCACAAGGCTAAGCCTCAATAAACTGCCCAGCTATTGGTGCAGATTGTCATAGGTGTCACCTCCTTGGTGATCACCATTCATATTGCTCTAAGTTCAGCCCATTGGCTACTTTGCCCACACCCAGTTTCAAACCATATGGTGTCAGTACTAGGTTGGACTGTAACAGTGGTCCAGTCCAGGCAGCAGCAGCACCTCAACTAGACCCATCTGTGTTCCACGTACCATTGGGAATAGGGGCATGCCCTTCCTTAGATGGTGAAGGCTCAGGGTCTGGGGGTGTCTCAGGCCCCATGGCTTTAGGCCCAATGGCCTTATCTTGCATTAGGACCACAGGTCCCAAGACCTCTTTCAACTCTGCTGCAAAGGGACTTGCACTCAGTGTACACTGCTGCTCCAAGTAGGCATCCCACTTTACTGAAGTGGATGTCTGTGCCATCCCAGTCCAGGGGATAACGTTAACTGTTATCCCTGAATGCACCCATCTACTATCAGGTAAGTCATTTGCACGATGACTGTAGCTTGTCCTGCCACAGTCTCATGACCCTGAAGGGCAACATATGCAGTTTCTAACTGCTTTCCCTTTCCAGGGGGTTATTATCCATGAATGCACCCATCCCGCTATCAGGTAAGTTGATGACTGTAGCCTGTCCTGCCACGCTCTCATGAGCCTGAAGGGCAGCATATGCAATTACTAACTGCTTCTCTACCAGTGAATACTGGGGCTCAGTTCCTTTCCTTATTTGGGACGAAAAGCCTACTGGTGTTCTCAAGCGCTTCAAGTGCTGCTATAGCCCCAGCCAATACTATCTGTGGTCACATGCTCATTGAGTTTAAATGAGTGCCTCTGGTTAATTACCCATAGGGCTTGTGACTGTTAAATAGCCTGCTTAACTGCTAGAAAGGCTGTCTCAGCCTCATCATCTTAATTCTAGACAAGGGGAGCACTGCTGCTTCTAAATCTGCAAGAGAATCAGAGGTTAGCATAATATCATTAACAAGACCATGACATGTGGTAGGGCTGTGCACATAGCCCTGCAGCAACACTGTGAAAGTCCATTGTCGCCCTCCCATGAAGGCAAACTTCTTGGCTCTCTGGAAAAGAATGCATTAGCCAAGTCCACAACATAGTGGTACTGTCCCAGTTCTGTCAAGTGGTCCATCAAGTCCGTGATAGATGGCACAGCTGCCAAGCCATGTAAAATATCCCCCCAGAATGTATCTGCACTGGTGTCTACCAGCCCAGCACTTGCTGTACATTGGTGGGGGACCAGTAGATTGGCAATTCCACATGTGGCCTCTGGTTGTCCGGTGTCCCCCCAAACCAGGCACCTCGGTCAGTTCCCTAATCAAACAGAAAAGGCTCTACATTTCTACCTGGCTGCAGTAAGTAGTCTTTGAGCTGAAGCATCCGGTGGGACTGGGTCACACAGCAATGGCCTTCCCCTTGGGCATTTCCTGGAATTGCTGCTCCAGAGACAACTGTCTCTACATAGTTAAGAGTACTTCATTGGGCTGCTTGTCAATTTTCTCTCGGTCAACCCTGGCCAAAATCAAGTATCCCTCCACATCTGTGAACATGTCGCTCATTGGGCCCCCTTTTCTCCCATGTGGGGGGCCCCTGTCAGCAGGGCATCTTCCCCTTCTTTATGGTGCAGACTTAGACCAAGTGGGGGTCTCCAGCTGAGACGACGGACCCAGTCCTGCATTCACAGCAGAGTCTAATTCCTTTTCCAAGCTCTGTAGCCAGGCCTTCAGGCTCCCTGCCTACCCCATTCACGGCAGCGTCTAATTCTTTTTCTGAGCTGTGTAGCTGGGCCTCCAGGTACCCCACCTGTGCCCGGAGGGCCCTTACCTGTGCTGCATCCCTCAGGGACTGGTTGTGTGGCATAGTCAAAAACACCCATCCAACTCTACCAGCAAAGGCTCGCTCCTTCTTGGTATTCTGTGCTTCCAGCTGCTTCAGCACTTTTCCATGCTTGGGGGGACCCATCTACTGCCGCCTAGGTCTCCATTGGAGCCCATCCTCACAGCACAGCTGCCACCCGGTACCACAACCCATGTTGTGGCCACATGGCTGACCTGAAAGCAGCGGGGACAAAAGGCTCACTCACTCCGGGATCGTGTTCATGACACCAATTGTCATAGCAAGTGTCAGGTTTTAGCCCAAGCTGAGGTTGGAGGGGAGTGGGTGAACCAGTGGCAGATAGCTGGAAAAACACTCAAGGAATCATAGACAGTTTTGACATGGCTTTTACTCTCTCTCTGGGCATGATCGAGCCATGGGCACAAACAAACTGTGAGCACAAGCCATATGTACAATGTCAGCAGGGTAGTTATACCTTTTACAGTCAATAGTGGCTCTGAACCAAGCAAGTGCTCACGTGGGTGATCACCTAATGTGCCTCAGGTAGGGTGGTTACATAATGAGCCTCACGTGGCATGGTTACATAACATATGGAGTTGTGCACCTGCACTCCAAACTTTCCGAGTCATGCTGGACCAGATGTCTGCCTTGGCCTATTCTTGACTGCAGCACATCCATTTTACTTACAGGAGTGTATTATGTGTTAAGGACATGGTATTATAAGCCAGGGTTTTTTCTTCCGTTGTGATTCTCCTGATGTTTTGTGTGTTTTAAGTTAATTTGCCACTGGAAGAATACAGTGGTTCATGGCACAGTCAATATACAAGGCAATTCCTTCTGGAGCCCACTTGCTCAAGAGATTTAATTCCCCACAGATGGGGCTGGGGCATTGGTATTTTAAAAATGCTCCTCAGGTGATTGCAATGCGCAGCCAAGGTTGAATACCATCAGTTCAGAGTAAGAGCACTACTAGAAGGTGGACATTTGGATGTTGGGTGTTAGCCTTGCAGGTGAAATCAACATGGTTATGATCCTAGGCTTTCATACTCCATGCAACATGACCCTGTGCCTTTGAATCTGGCAGTGAGGAATGGGAGTCTTAGGCCCTAGGGTTCTGTTTTCCAACTATTGCCTCAGATTGTTCTGCTTTTCATCTATTCTTGCTCCCAATCTTTGGCTTCTCCAAATAGGAGTGGAGCATCGAGGGATTAGGGCAAGGACCATGAGAGGCAGATCACCTTATTGGGCTTCTTGGATACAAGCTGACTGCAGCTGGCGGGCAGCCTCTGCTGAATGGCTCAACAGGATTGAAAGGGTGGGGCTTTTTTGTAGGTGTTCCTCTTCTGCTTTTAAATGGATTTAGTGTCCTGGGATGACATGTAATCCATGCATGCACATACAAATTACTGGCATCTCTTTTGAGAGCCGATAAATTATTCCCATCCCACCCGGCCCAAGAAGAGGAAACAAGAAGGTCTCATGCCAGCATGGACGGGACAAGGGGAAGGGGCTGCAGGTGGGAGGGTTGGCTTCTAATTTCTGAAGACATGAGAACCAAAATATAATTTTAACAAAAACTTTGAAGGTTAACCACATTTATTTTTCTGAATTCTGCTCTGTTTGATAGCCTTCTATGGCATTGCTTTGTCTTCAGCAAAGTAGCTGTACCTACAGTCCCAGCCTTTTCACTCTTATTGTATCTCCTGTAAGGAAGACAGAGATTTGTAACAGGCATATAATTGAAATGAATGACAAATTACTGCCTGGCTTCCTCTCCTCCTGGACTGTAAAAATACTGTGAGACCTGGGAGGACCTGAGTACTTTGCCAGGTCACTGTCCTCATTTTACAGATGAGTGGACAGAGCTCCTCAGAGCCTAAGTGACTTGTCTAAAGTCACACTGTTCATTGGTGCTAGACCCATCTCCTTTAACCTTCTCTCATAGGTATGATTTTCTAGCCCTTCAATCAACTCGACAGCTTTCCTCTGAAGCTTGTCCAAATTTGACTGCCCTTCTCAGCTATAGCTCCTGGAATTAGACACATGAGCCTAAAGGGGTCTAAAGAGAAGATTGCCTGAGTATTCCTCCATTCTAGGTATGCATTCCAATGCCACACTTGCTCCAGGGGTTTATTTTCTGACAATGACCCTCTAGTCTATTTCTGACATGCTTGAACACATTCTCCCATCTCACGTGTCTCAACTCTGGTTTTCTTCTCCAAGTTTAATGATGCCTTTATTGAGTCACACCAGGCAAATGATAAGACCTCAGACGTTCAAACAACTTTCTTTCTGGAAACACAAAGCACCTTTCTAACACTATCAGCTCCTTGATGCTTCTGTAAGGGAGGATAGGCTGCCAAATTCCAACTTTGTGGACAGACTGAAGCCCAACATTTAACTGATTTAGCCCAAATCACCTAATCAAGATGGGTGAAGATTATTCTGGAGAATGGAGAGATGACTTTATCCTAGTCAGCACTCAACCAATTAGTCCATAATTAACACTCTGTCCCAGTCGTCACCCAAAACGGCCTGCAAATGTCCCTTTCTTTACTATTGTAGGAGTTCCACCATATTCAATGTTCACATGCATTCAACTCCATGACAGTTATGATATAGAAAAAGTCAAATTGGCTTAATCATTGCCCTTGCAGAGTTTTGCAATTTTTTAAAAAGCATCAGGGGACTACTTATTTTCTAGGTCCCACCAAGCTACATTCCTATAAATAGGAATTTGGGGCCCCTTTGGGATCAAGATAAACTGCCACCTGGGCTCTCTGAGTGTTTTGTACATATTATTTTCTGTTACTGCACATATCCCATTGCCTTGTATTTACTCACTTACCTGTCTCTCTTGCTCTCCTTTTCCCTACTCCAGGCTCTAGACCAGGAGCTCCAGGCCCCATAGGGATAGCCTATGCATGTTTATGTTTACAGAAGACCCCCTCTGCAGGTCCCCCCACCTGTGTGGGCCATGACTCTGCTTTTCCAGGTGTGTCCCAGGAAATCACACAAACACTCTTTGTAGGGGAGCTTATGAGTTCTGCTGAGCAGTCTGGGTTTTGCTTCATCCTCAAGGCCATGAATTTGGTGGCTGACTATATCAGGGAGCAGTTATCTCCAACATTGACTGCTGATGCCTGTCCTCACTGTCTCATGTCAAAGGGTCATGAAATGGTATATTAAGTAGTGTGACCAGAGTGGAGCGGAAGTAAGTGACACTAGGCTGACCCCAAGAATGGAATCATTTTTGCATCCAGCAAACTGCCCTGGAGATAGGACATGTTAAGCCAATACTTATTGATGATGGTGATGGTGATAGCCTCATTATCTCCCTAGAAACACTCAAAAGAAGGCGCCTATCTGCTGCAGTTTCTCCTAACTAATAAAGTCTGAAGCCAGACTGCTGAGGACACAGCATTCTAAACACTGAGCTCTCTTGGGACAGTGCCCAGAGCAAGGTTCTGGGAACACAAAATACTTATGTAATCCCTGGGGTGAGGCTACTGATGGAACCAGCTGAGATGAAATCCCAGCAAGGGGCTTGCGATTCCCTAGCCTTCTGTCCTCCTCCCTTCCAGCAGGAATAATAAATAAAGCCAGCAGTCGGCCTTCTGGAGTTCCTCCTCCAAGGGAGGGATAGCTATAAATGTTGACCAAAGCAATGACCAGCTCAGCACTGCCACAGATTCTGATGTGGGAAGATAATGTCGCTAAAATAATCCTACAAAGAGCTCACACTCATCTGGCAATTGTTATGAGTCAGGCTCATCTTGCCTTGACTGTCTTATTTAATATAATGCTATGAAGTGGTATTTTTATGCCTGAGTTGCAGATGAGGAGGGTACAAGGATTTCCAAGTGTTACACAGTTTAGTAAATTGTAGAATTAGGAATTGTGACCTAGGTAGGCTCGGTGCCCACAGACCATCATGCCTTTATTTCCCGATGCTGACGCTCCCTCCCTGATGATCGGCAGGGGATTTTGGAAGGATTGCACCAGAGGACTCACCAACGCAGCAAGATGGCAAAGTGATAAGACCCAGAGAGGATGCTTCAAGTGAGAAAGTCTTACATGTTTTCCTGGAGAGCACCTCAAGAGAAAAATAAAATCTTCTAAGCCACTTGAACTAAACTGAGATTGTGAACTAGGCAATACAAGACATCAGATGAGAGAAAAAGTTTTGCCAACTTCAGAGAGTCACATAGCACAGTTCATCCCCTCCATCTTAGAACAGATCACTTTTATTTTGGCTCTCACTGGAGCTTATAGATTATTTTAAAGTTGTTTCAATAATACTTTATCATACATATTTGTTAATATCTATTTTTCACTTCTTAAACTATAAGCTATCTAAGGGGTGAGTTTGCACCTCCAATACTTAACATGGTGTCTACAAACATAGGAGGAACTCATTACTGATTTGCTAAGTTAGTCCGTTAATTTGTTATTTTTGTTGCCCTCCATCTATTAAGCCAGATAGAACATGCTTCTTGCTATGTCTGAAACATGTATTTCAGTTGTCATGAACTAATGGGAATCTAGAAGTTGTTCTTTCAAGGCACTTATAAAATGAGCCCAGGCGTAGAATTCAGACGATGCTTGGTTTGGGTTTGATTCCTGGCTCTACCACTCACTCAAAGATTACTTGATTTTTCTACCCTTTGGCCTCTTGCCTGCAAAATTACAGGAATTTCAGAAAATGATTACACTAAATGATACATGTAAGGTAGAATATTATTTCAATACAGGAGCCATAGTGATATTTTTATTTAAAAAAAATAATTTCAACTTTCATTTTAGATTCGGGGGTACGTGTACAGGTTTGTTACATTGGGTATATTGTGTGATACTGAGGTTTGGGGGATGAATAACCCCACCACCCAGGCAGTAGGCATAGTACCCAATAGGTGGTTTTTCAGCCCACGCCCCCTCCAGTAGTCCACAGCATCTATTGGCCCCATCTTCATGTCTATGTGTATGCAATGCTTACTTAGCCCCCACTTAAAAGTGAGAACATGTGGTACTTGGTTTTCTGTTCCTGCATGAATTTGTTTGTGTTAATGGCTTCCAGCTGTACTCATGTTGCTGCAAAGGACATGATTTCACTCTTTTTATGGCTGCATGGTATTCTATGGTGTATATATACCATATAGTGATGTTTTAAAAATGTATATCAGACCATATACTTGCCTGCTCACATCTCTCCAATGCCTTAGCATTTCACTCAGAATAGAAGACAGACTCCTTTCATTGCCCTGAAAGGCCCCGCAGGATCTGGCCCCAGTTACTTCTCTCCCCTGTCCAGCCATGCTGGCCTCCTTGTTGTTCAATGAATACTCCAGCCATCTTTCTGCTGTAGGGCCTTTGCGCTGGCTGCTCCCATTGCCTGGATGCAAAAATGATTCCATTCTTGGGGTCAGCCTAGTGTCACTTACTTCCGCTCCACTCTGGTCACACTATTTAATATACCATTTCATGACCCTTTGGCTCCCAGTGCCAAGACACTCATGTGGCCAAACTCTTTGGCTTTTTTTGAAATGGAGTCTCACTCTGTTGTCCAGGTTGGAGTGCAGTGGCATGATCTTGGCTCACCGTAAACTCCACCTCCTGGGTTCAACGATTCTCCTGCCTCAGCCTCCCGAGTAGCTGGGGCTATAGGTGCGTGCCACCATGCTCGGCTAATTTTTGTATTTTTAGTAGAGACAGGGTTTTACTATGTTGGCCAGGCTGGTCTCGAACTCCTGACCTCATGATCCACCCGCCTCGGCCTCCCAAAGTGCCGGGATTACAGGCGTGAGCCACCTGCTGGCTGGCCAAACTCTTTAGCTGCTTGACCTTCTCAGTAAGGGCTACTACCACCACTTGATTAAAAATTGCATCCTGAACCCCATTCCACAATCCTGACCTGCTGTGGTCTGATCTATTATTTTTCTGTAGCACATATCCCCTTCTAACATATTCTCTGAGTTCCCTATTTATATGTGTGTTATCTGGGAGTCTCCAGTGTCGCTTTTACTCCCAAACGTAGCTTCATAGGAGCAAGGATTTTGGTGTGTTTTGTACAATGATGTATCTCAAGTGCCTAGAATCGTGCCTAGCACACAGTATGGGCACTGAACAAACAATTGTTGATACAAGTTGAATGAAGAGAGCATAGTGCCTAGCTCACAGACAGCCTCAGAAATGGTAATCATTACCACCACCACCATCATCTTCTTCCTCACCATCACTGGGACACTAGCAGCCATTCATAGGGCCTTGAGGAGAACAGATGAATTCAGGTATATAACATATCTGGCACAGGGTTTTTATACACTAAGTACGTGGTAAATGACATTTCCTTTCTTCTTCTCTTTTGTGTCTTTCTTTGTTGCTTCTTTTTTTTTTTTTTTTTTTTTGAGACGGAGTCTCGCTCTGTCACCCAGGATGGAGTGCAGTGGCTGGATCTCAGCTCACTGCAAGCTCCGCCTCCTGGGTTCACGCCATTCTCCTGCCTCAGCCTCCCGAGTAGCTGGGACTACAGGCGCCTGCCACCTCACCCGGCTAGTTTTTGTATTTTTTAGTAGAGACGGGGTTTCACCGGGTTAGCCAGGATGGTCTCGATCTCCTGACCTCGTGATCCGCCCGTCTCGGCCTCCCAAAGTGCTGAGATTACAGGCTTGAGCCACCGCGCCTGGCCTGTTGCTTCTTTTTTATGGAGGTCCCTCAAGACATAGCTGTAAAGCAAAACCAATTGCTCAATCCACGTGTAAGTGTCATGTGGGGACATTTACAGAGCATTTTAAAGCTGTTGATTTATTATTATTGCTATTATTATTAGCCAAGTGTCACCACAGAATTTTTGTGACTTCGCATTCTACAGATTATGATTCTCTATTTAAGCATACTTTCTGCTACTTTTACTATAACTCACTAAAAAAAAAAGAATAAGGAGGAGGGGCAGAAAGAGGAGGAAGAGAAAACACACAAATAAAAACATACATATTTGTTTTTATAATGTTTGGGTTTGCATTTATATTGTGGGAAAATATATAGAAAAAGAAAATCCTATTCCCAATTTATTCATTTATTTATGTATTTATGTATGTATGTATTTATTTATTTATTTATTTTTGGACAGGGTCTCACTCCATTGCTCAGACTGGAATGCAGTAGTGCAATCACAGATCATGCAGCCTTGATCTCCTGGGCTCAGGTGATCCTCCCACCTCAACCTCCCGAATAGCTGGGACTACAGGTGGGCACCACCATGCCTGGCTAATTTTTTGTATTTTTTTGTAAAGACAGGGTTTTGCCATGTTGCCCAGGCTGCTCTCCAACTCCTGGGCTCAAGCAATCCATCCATCTCGGCCTCCCAAAGTGCTAGGTTTACAGGTGTGAGCCACCATGCTCAGCCCCATTCCCAATTTAAAGTTAAGCTTTCTGTAGAAAATTTGGAAAGTACTATAAACATAAAAATGATACTGAGAAATAAGTAAATATTTCTATGCTGGTGGCTAGAAAATCAGGCTATAAATGTTTTCAAACCAGCAAAAATGTTCACTTTTTGTTTTATCTTTTCTCTTTCCTATATCAGCCTAAAGGGAATCATTTTGGATGCTAAACATGTGATGATTCACAAATTCCGCCTATTGACAGTTAACATAAAACACATTAGTGACAGCTCATTTTCTTTGCCTCTTGGAAATGCAGAGAATGTGGCTGAGATCTTGGGGAGGACCAGTAATTAAGATGAGTTCTCTCTGGTTGTCGAATCCAATGTTCACCTTAGGCTAGAAATGCACTCTACTGCCCTCCTTTCCTTAAAACCCCAAGCAATCAGCATATGGCTCTGTTGTCCTTACACTTCCATATAGCTGGTTTCTTATTTGTTTTTTCCAAATCAAGGAATTCTTGAATGCTGCATGGAACAGCTCCAGCAGTTGTTGACAGAATTGTCTGTGCTGCCAGCCAGTCATGCTATTATATTTTTCTGTAAAATGTTTTTACAAGAAGCCATGCTTATCATGTCACATTAGAAATTCAAATGACTCTCTTATAAATTTAATACTTCTTTGGTTGGAACTCATGCCCAGATGCCAACTCTTTTATCATGCCAAAAATTATATATTCTGCATAAAATGTAAATTATCTTAACTTCCTATGCGCCACCCATTCCCAAACTTAGGGGATAGCCAGCATTGGCATAGCCGTGTTGACAGCCAAGAACTTGTCATCAGGGGTGGTTTCCTGGGGACAAAACTAGATGTAATTCATACCTATGTTTAAGTATAATCAAGGCTCAAGTAAACAAATATAAACATTAGTCCCAAAGAGGTAGGGTTGAAGTTAGAATTCTAAAGCCAGGCATAGGACTTATACAGAGCAACAGTGAACCAAGGAAAAAGGGTGTGGCCAGAAGGGCAATTTTTGGAAAAGCTGGAGAATGCACATGGGTGAGTGTGTCGGGCTGTCTTAATGGGCAGGAGGCAAGGCACAGGTAAAGGCAAGACCCAGTGGGCAGAGTTTAAGACTAAAGATGGACAATTTGTAGTTTTTGTATTTAAATAAACTTACTGAATGCCGTACACAAAAATAAACTCAAAATGGATTAAAGATTTAAATTTAAGGCCTGAAACTATAAAACTCCTAGAAGGAAACATGGAGGAAAAGTTTCATGACACTGGTCTGAGAAATGATTTCTTGGATGCATCGCCAAAAGCACAGGTAACAAAATAAAAAATAGATAAGTGGGACTATATCAAACTAAAAGATTCTGCACAACAAAGGAGATAATCAACAAAATGAAAAGGCAGCCTATAGATTGGGAGAAAATAATTGCAAATCATGTATCTGATGAGGAGTTAATATCCAAAATGTGTAAGGAACTCACACAATTCAATTGCAAAAACAAAAAAATGGGCAAAGAACTTGAGTAAACATTTATCCAAAGATATACAAATGGCCAACATGTATATTAAAAGATGCTAAATGTCACTGATCATTAGGGAAATGCAAATCAAACCCACAATCCTGTATCAGCTCACACCCATCAGGATGGCTATTACTGGGGAAAAAAAAAGATATTAAGTGTTGGCGAGGATGTGGAGAAATTGGAATTGGAATCCTTGTATACTGTTGGTGGGAATGTAAATTGGTACATCATTACTAAAAACAGTAGGAAAGTACCTCATAAAAGTAAAAATAGAACCACCATATGAGCCAGCAATCCCACTTCTGGGTATTCCTCTACAATAATTACACTGAGAATTTCGAAGAGATATTTGCACTTCAATTTCATTGTAGCATTATTCACAATAGCAAAGATATGGAAGTAACCTAAATGTTGGTCAATGAATGAATAGATAAGAAAAATGTGATATATACACAAAATTGAACATTATTCAGCTTTACACAAGGAGGAAATATTGCCATACAAGACCACATGGATGAACCTGGAGGACATTATGCTAAGTGAAACAAGGTAGGCATAGAAAGAAAAATACTGTGTGATTCCACCTATATGAGGTATCTAAAATAGTCAACTACATACAAACAGAGTAAAATGGTGGTTTTCAGGGGCTGGGGGTAGATAGAAAAGGGAAATTGATATTTACCAAATATAAAGTTTCAGTTGTGCAAGATGATTAAGTTCTAGAGATTGGCTATACAACATTATACCTCTGGTTAACAATACTGCATTTTTCACTTAAACTTTTGTTAAAAGGGTAGATCTTGTGTTAAATGTTCTTACTACAATGAAAAAAACATGGATTTTTCTCATCACACGTGCATGATCTTTATAAATATTTGGAAAATACTTTAAGTATAACAAAGAAAATAAAATCTTATAAGTCTGCCAAGAATTGCAATCATCAGAGAAAGTCACAGATATCATTAGAAAAATTACATGCCTTTAGAGAGACTACCTCATGATTATTAAGCAGTTATTATATGATGAACACTGATTTAGTGGCTTTATATGTAGTTAGCTCATTTAATCCTCAAAACATTCCTTTGAGGCAGAAACTATTATCAGCCCTGTTTTGCTTATGAGGAAAGTCAGGCACTGAAGAGTTAGGTGATGTCACAATGCTACGCAGCTAATAAATGACGGTGTCAGGAATCAAGATGATGTGTTTAACTCTAGTGTCCACTTCATATAATTTAATTTTAGAATAAATGACACATTCATATGTCTCATAAACCCCAAGACTATTTAAAAAAGGTATCAAATAAAAGGTTGTCCTCCTACCTCCATCCCCATCTGCCCCATACCTCCAATATCATAGGTAACCGCTTCTATGAGTTTTCTGAGTACCTTTCAAGGGTTTCCTATATAAATGCAACCAAATGCAAATATGTTCTCTAGTTTGTTTTGTTTTAAACAATCAACTTTATTTTTTAGAGCAGTTTTGGGTTCGCAGGAAAATTGAATGGAAAGTAAAAAGGGACTCCTATGTGTCTCCTGTCCCCATCCACACATGGCACCTTCCCCACTATCAGCATCCCTGCCAGAATGATGCATTTGTCACATTTGACACATCATTATCTCCCAAAGTCCATAGGTCATACTTGAGTTTGCTCTCAGTGTTGAATATTCTGTGAGTTTTGACAAATGTATAATGACATGTATCTATCGTTACAGTATCATATTGAACAGTTTCACTGCCCTAAAATTTCTCTGTGCTCTGTCTACTCAGCCCTCCATCTCCCAACCCCTGGAAACCATTGGTCTTAGTTACTGTCTCTACAGTTTTGCCTTTTCCAGAGTATTATAGAGCTGTAATTATACAGCATGTAAGCATTTCAGATTGGCTTCTTTCACTTAGTAATTTGAACTTGAGTTTGCTCCATGTCGTACATGGTGTCTTAGTCCATTTATGTTGCTATAAATGAATGCCTGAAGCTGCATAATTTATAAAGAAAAGAGGTTTATTTGGCTTATGGTTCCGCAGGCCATACAAAGATGGCCCAAGCATCTGCTTCTGGTGAGGACTTCAGGATGCTTCCACTCATAGAGGAAGGTAAGGGGACATGCAGAGATCACATGGCAAGAGAAAAAGCAAGAGAGAGAGGTGAACAGGAGATGCCAGGCTCTTTATAACAACCAGCTCTTAAGGGAACTAATGGAGTAAGAACTCACTCACTCTACCCTATACCCAGGTAGGTCATTCATCTATTCAAGAGGGATCTGCCCCATGACACAAACTCCTCCCATTAGGCTCCACCTCCAACACTGGGGATCAAATTTCAATATGACATTGGGGCAGGGGGCAAATATCCAAATCATAGCACATAGCTTGATAGCTCATGTCTTTTTAGTGCTGAATAATATTCTGTTCTCTGAATGTACTAGAGTTTCTTTATCCATTAATCTACAAAACTACATTTTGGTTGCTTCCAAGCTTTGGTAATTGTTAATAAAGCTGCTATAAACATCTGTGTGCCAGGTTTTATGTAAACATAAATTTTTAACTCATGAAAGTAAATACCAAAGAATGTGATTGCTGGATCATATGGTAAGTACATGTTTAGTTTTGTAAAAAACTGCCAAACTGCCTTCTAAGGTGTTGTGTCACTTTACATTCCCACCAGAAATGAATGAGTTCCTGTTGCTCCACATTCAAATTCAGCATTTAGTGTCATCAGTGTTTCGGATTTGACCATTCTCATAGGTGTGTAGTGGTATATCATTATTGTTTAAATTTGCATTCCCTAATGACATATGACATTGAACATCTTTTCATATGCATATCTGCCACTTGTATATTTTCTTTGGTGAAATGTCTGTTCTGATCTTTTGCCCATTTTAAAATCAGGTTTCATTTTCTTTTTGCTGGGTTTCAAGGGTTCTTGGTATATTTTATTTTATTTTATTTTTTAATTTTTGTGGGTACATAGTAGGTGTATATGTTTATGGGGTACATGACATATTTTGATGCAGGCATACAATATGTAATAATCAAGGTAAATGGGGTATCCATAATTTCAAGCATTTATCTTTTCTTTATGTTACAAACAATACAATTATACTTTTAGTGATTTTAAAATGTACAATAAATTGAGTGTAGTCACTCTGTTGTGCTATCAAATACTAGATCTTATTCATTCTATCTACCTTTTTGTACTCATTAACCATCCCCATTTTCCCCCACCCTCACCCCACTACCCTCCTAAGGCTTTGGTAACCATTATTGTGTTCTATCTCCATGAGTTCAATTGTTTTGATTTTTAGCTCCCACAAACAAGTGAGAACATGTGAAGTTTGTCTGCTGTGCCTGTCACTTAACACAATAACCTCCAGTTTTATTCATGTTGTTGCAAATGAGAGTATCTCATTCTTTTTATGACTGAATAGTACTCCATTCTGTATATGTACCACATTTTCTTTATTTATTTGTCTGTTGATGAACACTTAAGTTGCTTCCAAATCTTGGCTATTGCAAATAGTACTGTAATAAACATGGGAATGTAGATATCTCTTTGATATACTAATTTCTTTTGAATGTATACCCAGTAGTGGGATTGCTGGATCATATGATAGCTCTGTTTTTAGTTTTTTTTAGGAACTTACAAAGTGTTCTCCATAGTTGTTGTACTAACTTACGTTCCCACCACTAGGGTACAATGGTTCCCTTTTCTTTACATTCTTGCCAGCATTTGTTTTTGCCTCTCATTTTGGATATAAGCCATTTTAACTGGGATGAAATGCTATCCCATTGTAGTTTTGATTTGCATTTCTCTGATAATCAGTGATGTTGAGCACCTTTAAATATGCCTGTTTGTCATTTGCATGTTTTCTTTTGAGAAATGTCTATTCAAATCTTTTGCCCATTTTTAGATCAGAGTATTAGATTTTTTCCTATAGAGTTGTTTGAGCTCCTTATTTATTCTGGTTATTAATCCCTTGTCAGGTGGATAGTTTGCCAATATTGTCTTCCATTCTGTGGGCCGTCTCTTCACTTTGTTGACTGTTTCCTTTGCTGTGCAGAAGGTTTATAACTTGTGATTCCATTTGTCCATTTTTTTGATCTAGTTGCCTGTGCTTATTGGGTATTACTCAAGACATTTTCGCCCAGACTGATGTACTGGAGATTTCCCCCAATGTTTTCTTATAGTAGTTTCATAGTTTTAGGTCTTAGATTTAAGCCTTTAATCCATTTTGATTTGATTCATATATATGGTGAGATATGGGGTCTGGTTAAATTCTTCTGCATATGTATATCCAGTTTTCCCAGCATTTATTGAGAATGTCTTTTCCCCAGTGCATGTTCTTGGCACCTTTGTAAAAAATGAGTTCACTGTAGGTATGTGGATTTGTTTCTGGGTTCTCTGTTCTGTTCCATTGGTCTATTTGTCTGTTTTTATGCCAGTACCTCGCTGTTTGGGTTGCTATAGTTTTGAAGTATAATTTGAAGTCCAATAATGTGACTCCTCCAGCTTTGCTTTTTTGCTTGGGATAGCTTTGGCTATTCTGGGTCTTTTATGGTTCCATCTAAATTTTAGGATTTTTTTTCTACATCTGTAAAGAATGTCATTAGTATTTTTATAGGGGTTGCATTGAATCTCTAGATTGCTTTAGGTAGTATGGACATTTCAATAATATTGATTCTTCCAATCCATGAACATGGAATATCTTTCTACTCTGTATTTTTTAGATAATAGCCCTTCATCTTATATGTCTTTTGCACATATTATTGTACCCTGTGGATTGTCTTCTTATGCTCTTGAATATTCTTTACTTTTACTTTTTTATATATAAGTGGTAGCATTTGTTATACATTTTTCTGGATCTTATTTTTTCACTTAATGTTATATGTTGGAGATCCTTTCATCTAAGTCTGTAAATAATTTATCATTATTTTTCAGCTACATACTACTCCATTGTGTGGCTATATCTTGATTTATTTAACCAGTTCCTTACAGAGAGACACTGAGTTGTTTCCCGTCTTTTGCTAGAACAGTCAATGCTCCAATGAATAACCATGTATGCACAACATTTGGTATGACTGCAGGTGTGTCTGGAGGAGAGAACTACATTTCACCACTATGCTGTGCTATGGCACATTGGGAAATGGCTGCTTATTTGCTGCATGCCTAATAGCAAGTGGATTGCAAATGCTCTTTAACCAAGTTTCACTCTGTTGTCAGAGAATTATTTGATGTGCAAAGACTTCCTGGGGATCCCAAGAGAAGAACTTCAGGCTCTGCTTTGAAGACACACTAGCTTGCTGGTTCCTTCTCACTTCTGGGCTTTCTCACAGGCCATACTACTTACCTCTCACTCTTCCCCTGGATAACTCCTGCTTATCTCAGCCTAAGTTACCGGCATTGCATCCCTCTGTTACTCAGTCTCATAGCTCCCAAACCTTGCCTTTATAGGACCTACATCAATCATAATTCATGTTTACTTATATAGTGATTGTCTTCCATTGCCCCATGACGGCAGTGACCATGTCTGTCTTATTCTACTTATTCCACTGTATCCCTGGCATCCAACCCAGTGGCTTACAGGTGGCAAGTAATTGATAAACATTTGTAGAAATTCAGATTAACTGGGCAACTGTCTCTTTGTCCTTCAGATCAATTCAACCTTTCAGAATTATTTATTTATTTATTTATTTATTTATTTATTTATTTATTTATTTTTTGAGAAGGAATCTCACTCTCTTGCCCAGGCTGGAGTGCAATGGCGCGATCTCGGCTAACTGCAAGCTCCGCCTCCCGGATTCACACCATTCTCCTGCCTCAGCATCCCGAGTAACTGGGACTGTAGGCACCCGCCACCACGCTCAGCTATTTTTTGTATTTTTAGTAGAGACGGGGTTTCACTGTGTTAGCCAGGATGGTCTCGATCTCCTGACCTTGTGATCCGCCAGCCTCAGCCTCCCAAAGTGCTGGGATTACAGGCTTGAGCCACCGTGCCCAGCCAAAATGTTTTAAACTTTTGAAGTCTTGCTTGTATTAAGTCAGGTTTGAGAAAAATCGAACACTTTGATTGGCTCTGGATTAGGTGATGTAACACTTTCAAAGAGATAAACTAAACATTAGCATCTGGCATCGAGAGTATCAGCTTATATGTTTCCCATACATAGTCCCTTAGATGGGCTACTAACTGAAATGGTACTTAGGCACTAGTCAGCCTTGGTTTCCAAAGATGATTTGCATGCCAGACTCTTGTCCCTGTCAGCCTGATTCTAAAGACTGGGATCCCCACTTTATATTCTGGGGCTATAACTGCTAATCCCAAGAATCTTCTGAAGAGAAGTAAGGGAGGTAAATGTGCGTGCTACGGCTTCATGGTGGTAGAAATGATTAGGAGAAAAACAAATGGAATTTTGCCTTTAAATAACCATGCTATTGCTGAGGGAGGGAGGAGAGTCTCACATTCACCTCCTGAGCAAATCCTGATCCTCTGATAAACAACAGCTGAGTGAAAAATTGTAACCACTCATGAGAAGCAGCCCCTGGTGAGCTATGTATAATCACAAAGGAATTCTAAGAACAAAAGGGATAACCTTTGTAGTTATAAAAGTTCATGTTTCTGAACATGGGAAAAAAGACATCACAAAAGATGCTGTCAAATCTCCTGTATTTTCCATGTAAATGGATTTATGCTGATTTCGGCCCAGTGACATTTTCGTTTTCCCAAATCCTTTACTTTCACATAAATAAAACTGACTCCTGGACTACTCCAGAAGGGGTCAATGATTTGGTTTAATTACTTTTCCAAGGGAATGGGGAGAAGCTTAGATAAATAGAGTTGGTTTTCTCTATGAGAGCAAGCTCACACATATTGACACATTACCTCCTCTCCCACAGAGGCCCTAAATGGCATGCTAGAAGCGGGAAAATAAGAGACTTGATATGTTCTGCCTCTTCACAAGAAGGTGTATTTTAAAGACAAAAAAGGACTTACTATTAGAGCTTCACAGTGTCAGGGAACTTCATGTAAAATAAAGGATTTGGTATTGGTAAACGATGTGCTTTCTCCTAGCAAGATAATTTTTGAGAACGCATGAGGCTTCCTTAGCCCTGCATATTCATTCATTCCCCATCACAAATCTATATAACACATATTACAGGACAGTAAATGAGATTCGTATTACCTATTTGTCTATAGTTAATAACAGTTGTAGCTCAATCAATGGATCGACAGCTATTGAGTGTCCTCTATGTGTCAGGGTACAGGTGGAGGCAGTATTGGATGTGATAGAGAGCATAGGTTCTGGAGGAAGGCAGATGTGTGCCTCATCCTAACTGTGGGACCTTGGGCTATTTACATGACCTCTCGGAGATTTTGTGTTCTCACATGAAACAATAGATACAAAGTATTTACCACCTTACCTGGCTAGGCATATAATTAGCACACAATAAAGAATGGCTGAGCTCTTATTATCGTTATTATTATGAGGCACTGAAGAGAAAACACAGTCCCTGTCCTCAAAAGTACTAAAATCTAGTGGCAAAACAAGACTTGGGCAAGTGCTGGGATAACTAAAAGTGCAAGGCACTGCATGATTCTCGGTGCCGTGGCATATCTTGCCACAAAATCAGAAAATTGTATGCAGTAGCAGATGGAAGAAAAATCATACTTTCATGTAATATTGCCATTTTTTTCATTTTTTAGAATTATTAAAAATGTGGCCCCCTCTGGAAAGTTGGGGGAAAGGTGCACCTAGTCTCCTCCCTTATCTTTGTGATGTACAGATGACATCTTTTTGTCTAGTTAATTTCAGCTTCCTACAGTGCAATTTGAGCCCACTAGGTCACTACACCAGGTTAAATGTCCCTTGTTAGATGTATGGGGTGTTATAAAATAAGTGAAATAGAGAGATGTAGCAAGCGAGTATGTTCGTAAAGCAAGACAGGATGCCCTACCAGTTCTAGTCCCCTAGGAAGCAAAAGCCAAGACAATAAGTGTAAGAGATGTACTGGGGGCAATGACTTTGGAAGATAAAGGCAAGAGGGAACAGGAGTGGGCAGAGAAATATACCTTCAGACTGTGATGCAGGTCTAATAGGCTATGAAAGGAGAGGGGAAGGAAAGAGGACTGGAAAGGAAGAGCTCCAGACTGTAGTGTAGCTCTAAGAAAATCTCAGCCAGCATTTTGGGGTATCCAAATGGACAGAAGCCACCAGGCTCTGGAGTCTCCACCATGCTCAGTCATTGGCTGGGGCTTCCCAGGGAGCAATGGCATGGATTCAATGCAGCAGGGATCCCAAACATACCACACTTGGAAGCTGTCAGTTAACTGAATCCTTCCCAGCAGATTCTGCTTGAAGGGAGATCTGAGGGTGCACCTCCATAGTTGCCACAGATGTTCTACAAAATCTGACAGAGAAGAGGAAAGAGCTCTTAGAGAATAGAAGGGTGATTACTGAAGTTAGACATTCAATTGAAGGATTTACAATTAAAGTGGAGAAATTTCTCAGAGTATATAAGTCAAAGAGATAGAAATATGAAATATACAAAATAAAAAAGAGACATTAGAAGAGCAATCCAGTAACATCATTATCCTATTAATAAAAATTTCAGAAGAAAAGACAAAAGAAAAATTTCTAGAACTGAAAACCAGGTAGAGTGTTCAGTGCAATGTATAAAAAAGGGCTAACACCTCAATACAGCCTCATAAAATTACAAAACACTAAAAAGAAGCTTTCAGAGAGTCAAGACAGTTCACTTACAAATGAATAAGAATCAGACTGTCATCAGACTTCTTAAGAGTAACAGTGGATGCTAGTAAACAAAGTATGTCTCTATTAAAAATAAAAATGTATTAGCTGGGCATGGTGGTGCACGCCTGTAGTCCCAGCTACTGGGGAGGCTGAGGGAGGAGGATCCCTCAAACCCAAGAGGTTGAGGCTGTGGTGAACCATGATCACGTCACTGCACAGAGCTTTATCAACAGAGTGAGACCCCATCTATTAAAAACAAAACAAAAACAAAAAGAGAGTGCTTTAAAGACTCCTAAGAAAATTATTTTCCTACTGAAAATTCTTTCTGGCCAATAATGAGAGATTAAAGCATGTAAGCACTCAGAAAATGTGATTTGAAAGCAACTTGTCTTAGGTACTAGAGGACATTACTCCAGTGTCATTAAAAGCAAAAAGAAAAAGGAAGACCTGAAATTCAAGAATCCGTGAATTCAAACCAGTAAAACAATGATGAGAATCTCCAGGATGACATTTGCAGCAGATTTAGAGAACTTCAGTCCAGACTAAAGCTAGAAGCAAAACGGACCAGGAGGAAAGTCTGAATGCAGTAAAATGTATGATCAAAACTGGTAATCATTGAGGAGATAATAAAAGCCTGGGATGGGTGCAGTGACTCACGCCTGTAATCCCAGCACTTTGGGAGTCAGAGTCAGAAGGATTGCTTGAGGTCAGGAGTTCGAGATTAGCCTGCGCAACACAGCAAGACTACATCTCAAAAAAAAAAGAAAAAAAAAAAAAGAAAGAAAAAAAAGTCTGAAATGATCCTCTTCTCTCAAATAAGAAGGGCAAAAAGGACTTCAGAAAAAATAAAAACCCTATTATAAAAGTATGGTACATTAAAAAGTAAACAAAAATGTCATGTCTATTTAGGCAAATGAAATAGTAGGGAAAAGGAAAATCTATTTGGTTTTAATGCTAGGAATAGTTATTTTTTAAATGTGACTCAGGAATCCTGGCATTGAAACAATAGAAAATCAAAAGTAATCCTAATACACTACTCGACCAAGCAGTAAACTACATTTACGTCATGATAGTAATGTAAAGATCATTCATGTTCAGATTTAGAGTCAATCCATGGATAAAGTAGGAATTTTGGTGAAATTTTCAGACCTAATCTAATTGTTAATAAATATTTGACAATGTAAAATAACACAGAGCTGACAGAAGATGCAATGTGAGGGAAAAGAGGAATGTGGAGGACGACTGAGGCCACTTTCCAACTTGGAAAGATATAGAGAAAGTTGATGGAAACAAATAATTTTAACCATATTATTTAATATTATGAAATTAACTAATGGAAAAGTTAAAAATAATATGAAATATTGGGAAGAGGATGAGACGAGATTACTGCGAGATAAATTTTCATTTCTCATGTGTTAATTGATAATGACTATAAATGAAAAATCAGGATACAGAATTATAATTATATTAACCACATTTACGAAAATAACTAACCAAAGAATTAAATATGGAAACAATCAGAAGAAATGACCATATGTCAAAGACTGAATGGGAAAATATCAATTTCCTTGAGTTCTTCTACATTATTTTATTTTCACCAAGTATGAGTATTGTTTTGATAAAAATTATACTTAAAAACAAAAGAAGGCCAGGTGCGGTGGCTCATGGCTGTAATTCCAGCACTTTGGGAGGCTGAGGCGGGTGGATCATTTGAGGTCAAGAGTTTGAGACCAGCCTGGCCAACATGGTGAAACCCCATCTCTACTAAAAATACAAAGATTAGCTGGGTATGGTGGCATGCACCTGTAGTCCCAGCTACTTGGGAGGCTGAGGCAGGAGAATCACTTGAACCCAGGAGGTGGCAGTTGCAGTGAGCTGAGATCACGCCACTGCACTCCAGCCTGGGTGACAGAGCAAGACTCTGTCTCAAAAAACAAAACCAAAGAAGAAACCCTTTTAATCTTATATTGTTTAAGGTAATAGTGGTTGCCATAACAATTTTATACCATGTCAATTGCCTAAGACGGTGCATGGCACGTAGACACTCAATAAACTTTTGCCCATCCCTTGACATCAGACTATTTTAAACTATATCCTAGAGGAGGTGACTTTAAACTTTTAGATTTTCTGTCCCTTTTTTTTTTTTTTTTTTTTTTTTTGACAAGGAGTCTCGCGCTGTCGCGCAGGCTGGAGTGCAGTGGCCGGATCTCAGCTCACTGTGACCTCCGCCTCCCGGGTTCACGCCATTCTCCTGCCTCCGCCTCCCAAGTAGCTGGAACTACAGGCGCCCGCCACCTCGCCCGGCTAGTTTTTTGTATTTTTTAGTAGAGACGGGGTTTCACCATGTTAGCCAGGATGGTCTCGATCTCCTGACCTCGTGATCCGCCCGTCTCGGCCTCCCAAAGTGCTGGGATTACAGGCTTGAGCCACCGCGCCCGGCCAGATTTTCTGTCCCTTTAGTGAGGGCAGAATGTTGTGCGAATCATCTGTCTGATTCTTCTCTTCTTGCACCCCTCCTCTCTTTCTTCCTCTCTCTCTCTCTCACACACACACACGCACACACACACTATGCCATATGCCAGAACAGATGAGAAAATTGGTCCATTTCTCAAGGAAACACAAAAATAGTGGTCATCATTTTAAATTGTCTGTCATTATTATTATTTCATGCTCGAAATAAAAATGTGCAGACACTAGGACATTGTGGGCATTAAATCTGCAGTGACATAAGAATGAGGAGAGTATTCCATAGCTACTGATCTGAACATTGCCCAGCTTCTTGAGCTCGTTCCTTTTCCTAGCCTTCTCTTCAGGCTTTATGTGGCTCCGAAAAAAATATATATATATATTATAATATATATATGTATGTGTGTGTATATATATATATAGTTTTTATCTCACTTTCGGCTCAATAATCAATTTGGTTAGGGAAATGACTTCCTTTGTTAACATTATCATCATAGCACACAAGGACAGTTTTTCTGTTATTCATAAGCAGCTTACTTTGCTCCCATCCTCTTCCTACAGCATAAATGGTTGCATCCTGGAAAATCTAGACTATAAGCTCCCCTCTGGGGCATTCGTGTACTTGAGGCAATAACTAGCCCAATGCCGGACATCCTTTCTGTAAGCTTTGACTTACACAAGTTTCCAGAAGCCAGAACAAAAATCCTCTGCCACACCTTCTACCAAGATTAGAATAATTACCCTTTTCTTTTATTCTGATGTCGAGGGATCAGTAAATGTTCACTGGGTGTCTATGTGCCATGTACCATGTTAGGCAATTTGCATCTTATTTTATTTCTACAAGAATCCTAGGAGGCAAGGACTATTAGAGCCATTTTTCAAGCATGAAAACCAAGATTTATAGAATTCATATAGGTAGTAAGCAACGAAACCAGGATTTAAAGCCTGTCTGCTGGTTACAAATCCTGCCCTGAGAAAGGCCCTCCAGTCTACTGTTAAGTCTTATGGTTTGGATTTAATCACCGTTCTTCTTCTGCTCTGTATTACTCAATATAAAATATTAGCAGATACTTTATCAAATGTACTATTCTGCTCCGCTTATATCATCTTGTTTTATCCCTATAGGCTCATACTTAAAAAAAAATTTTTTTAGTAGAACTGACTAAAATTAACCTCACAGGTTTAGCGTCTCCACTGTTTGTACACTGAGGCTCATCTCCTCTGTCTTTTTCTAGCATTTTCCTATCATTATAACATCACAAAACCTCAGCCAGAGTCTGCTTTCATCCACAGCGAAAGCATTTCTTGGGAAAGGAAGAACTAATTCCAAACAATCATAGCTGTTAAGTAATTTAAGCTATTTTGATGCCACATGGATTATCTTAAATTTGTCTATATTGGATAAAATTCTCAGCACACTTTTTATAAATAAGATGAAATTTTACATCACATCCAAAATATCGGTTTTAATTTTTAAAATAATTAGGCAGGAAACAAAATGGCAAATTATAAACACAACATGTTGTTTTTATAGCACTTTCATATTCACTTATAATATATGAATATTTTAAGGGTAGAATCTTATTTGCAATTTTAAATAATATGTATTTCAACATATAGTGTAGTAACAGTGGTATATAATGTCCAATGAATAGATGCAGTAACTGAGGCATTCTATTAAGGGATTCAAGATTCAGTGGCAGCAGAAAATGTGTAGTTGGGTGGATTTCATGTGAGTGAATTTGACTAGGCTGAAGTCTGCTATTTAATAAGGAGAAAATAGCAAGCAACATATGTTACAGGCATATCTCGGAGATACTGCAGTTTTGGTTCCAGATCATCACAATATAGTGAATATTGCAATAAAGCAAGCCACACATTTTTTTCTTTTTTTTTTGGTTTCCCAGTGTATATGAAAGTTTGGCTGGGCACAGTGGCTCACGCCTGTAATCCCAGCACTTTGGGAGGCCGAGGCAGGCTAATCATGTGAAGTCAGGAGTTCAAGAGCAGCCTGACCAAGACGGGGTTTAGTAGAAACCCCGTCTCTACTAAAAATACAAAAGTTAGCTGGGCGTGGTGGTGCATGCCTGTAATCCCAGCTACTTGGGAGGCTGAGGCAAGAGAATCACTTGAACCTGGGAGGCGGAGGTTGCAGTGCGCTGAGACGGTGCCACTGCACTCCAGCCTGGGCAACAGACTCCATCTCAAAAAAAAAAAAAGCTACATTTATACTCTACTGTAATCTGAGCCTTCAGGGAGTTGTAATCTTTTTTGCTGGTGAAGGGTTTTGCCTTGATGCTGATCGCTGCTGACTAGTCAGGGTAGTGGCTGATTGCTAAAGGTTGGGGTGGCTATAGCAATGTCTTTTTTTTTTTTTTTTTTTTTTTTTTTTGAGACAGGATCTCACTCTGCTGCTCAGGCTAGTGTGCAGTGGCATGATCACAACTCCCTGTGGCCTCGAACTGCTGGGCTAAAGCAATCCTCCTGCCTCAGCTTCCCAAGTAGCTGGACTGCTTGGCATGTGCCACCATGCGTGGGTAATTTTTATTTTTTGTAGAGATGAGGTTTTGCTATGTTGTTCAGGCTGGAGCAGTGTCTTAAGGCAAGGCAACAATGAAGTTTGCTGCATTGATTGACTCTTCCTTTCATGAAACATTTCACTGTAGTATTCGATGTTATTTGATAGCTTTTTTATCCACGGTAGAACTTCTTCCAAAATTGCAGTCAATCCTCTCAAACCCTGTCATTGCTTTATCAGTTAAGTGTATGTAATACTCTAAACTCCTTGTTGTCATTTCAACAATGTTCACAGCATCTTCACCAGGATTAGATTCCATCTCAAGAAACCACTCTTTGCTCATCCGTAAGAAGCAATTCCTCATCCATTCAAGTTTTATCATGAAGTTGCAGCAATTAAGTCACATCTTCAGGCTCTACTTATAATTATCATTATTTTGCTTTTTCCACCGCATCTGTAGTGATCTCCACTGAAGTCTCGAACCCTTAAACTCATCCATGAGGGTTGGAATCAACTTCTTCCAAACTTCTGTTAATGTTGATATTTTGACTTCCTCCCATGAATCACAAATGCCCTTGATGGCATCTAGAATGGTAAATTTTTTTTCAGAAGATTTTCTATCTAGTTTTCCCAGATCCATCAGAGGAACTACTATCTATGGCAGCTATAGCCTTATGAAATTTATTTCTTAAATAATAAAATTTGAAAGTCAAATTTACTCCTTGATTTATGGGCTATGGAATGGAAGTTGTGTTAGCGATTAAAATAACATTAATCTCCTTGTATATCTCCACGAGAGCTCTTGGGCAACCAGGTGCATTGTCAATGAGCAGTCATAGTTTGAAAGAAATCTTTTTTTTCTGAGCAGTAGTTCTCAATGGTGAGCTTAAAATATTCAGTAAACCATGTTGTAAACAGATGTGCTGTCGTACAGGCTTTCTTGTTCCATTTATAGAGCACAGGCAGAGTATATTTAGCATAAATCTTAAGGGCCCTAGAATTTTCAGAATGATATATGAGCATTTACTTAAATTCAAAGTTACTAGTGGCATTATCCCCTAACAAGAGAGTCAGCCTGCCTTTTGAAGATTTGAAGCCAGGCATTGGCTTCTTTTTAGCTATGAAAGTCCTAGATGTCATTTTCTTCCAACTTAAAGTTATTTTGTCTACATTGAAAATCTGTTGTTTAGTGTTGCCACCTTCATCAATTATTTTAGCCACATCTTCTGGGTAACTTGCTGTAGCTTCTACATCAGCACTTGCTGCCTCATTTTGCACTTTTATGTTATAGAGGCGGCTTCTTTCCTTAAACCTCATCAACCAACCTCTGCTAGCTTCCAATTGTTCTTCTGTAGCTTTCTCACCTCTTTCAGCCATCACAGAATTGAAGACAGTTAGGGACTTTGGTTTAAGAGAATGCTGTGGCTGGTTTGATCTTCTATGCAGACCACTCGAACTTGCGCCACATCAGCAATAGGGCTGTTTTGCTTTCTTATCATTCATGTACTCACTGGAGTAGACTTTAAATTTCCTTCAAGACCTTCCCCTTTGCATTCACAACTTGGCCAACTGTGTGGCACAAGAGGCTTAGCTTTCAGCCTGTCTTGGCTTTTGACATACCTTCTTCACTAAGCTTAATCATTTATAGCTTTTGATTTAAAGTGAGAGACTTAAAGTGAGAGTGCAACTCCTCCTTTCACTTAAACACTTAGAGGCCATTGTAGGGTTTACTAATTGGCCTAATTTCAATAGGGTTTTGAGGAATAGGGAGGCCTGAGTTGAGGAAGAGAGGTAGGGGAATGGCTAATAGGTGTAGCAGTCAGAACACACACAATATTGATTACATTTGTCATCTTATTGGGGTGCAGCTCATGACACCCCAAAACAACTACAGTAGTAACATCGAAGATCAGTGATCACAGATCACCATAACACATATAAAAATAACAGGAAACGTCTCTGAACCTATTCTGGTTTGGGGGCTGCCTGATAAAAATAATAATATTAATTATGAAGAAGTTTAAAAGTGTAATAATATTAATTATGAAGAAGTTTAAAAGTGTAATAATATTAATTATGCAAAAATTACCAAAATGTGACACAGAAACACAAAATGAACACATGCTGTTGGAAAAATGGCATCGACAGACTTGCTTACGCAGGGTTGCAACAAACCTTTAATTTGTTTTAAAAAAATCTGCAAAGCAAATAAAACAAGATATGTCAGTATTTGTAGGTATACAACTCTCAATTTGGAGTCTAGTTCATCCTTTTACAGAAAGCAATAAAAACCAGAGTTATAGGAACTAAAATGTAAAGAAAGACTAAAGACATAAAAATAAGGCAAAATAATTAAGTTAGAATGTTTGAAGTATTAGATTGACTAAGTATCACTTCTGGTTTTGTAAGTCAACATTATTTAGAAACAATTTACATATAACAAAATGTACAAATTTTAAGTGAAGTGTGATGAGTTTTGACAAATGCATACACTCACTTAACCATCCTCACAATCAATGCATATAATATTTCCACCATTCCAAAACTTTTCTGTCCCTTTCTCCAATCTCCTCCCACCACTCTCACCCTAGGGAAACACTGGACTGCTTAACACTATTAATGAGCTTTGACTTTTCACATGCCATACCAAGTAGTTTGAGTGTGGCACATCACTTGACTCTACTTGAAATTTATTATGCTTCTTGGCCCTGTAAGTCAATGTTAATCATCAAACCTGGGAAAATTGGGGCCATTGTTTTTATGGATTTTTTTTCTCCATTTTTCTCACTTTCCTTTCTTTTTTGGGATTTCAATTACGCATGTTCTTAATATTTTATAATTTCTCTAAATCTGTCTTCAAGTTCCCTGGTAATTTATTCTGTAATCTTCACTCTGCTATGAATCCTTTTCCGTGAACTTTTCATTTCAGTTATTTTATATTTTAGTTCCAGAATTTTTATCTCATTCTTTTTTAAAAAAAAAAAAAATAAAGTTTTCATTTCTCCATTGAGATTCCCTGTATGATCTCTCATTAAGACCATATTTTATTCTAAACCTTTGAAAATATGTATAATTGCTACTTTAAATCTTTTGGGCCATCTTTTTTCTCAATTATGGCTTACATTTTTGTATTTCTTTTTATTTTTAGTAATTTTTTACAACATATTGGACATTTTTGGTGACATATTTTAGATTATTTTGATTCTATGACCTTCCTCTGAAGAGTGTTGACTTTTGTTCTAGCAGGTAGTTTAATTACTGGCTTAGCACACCAAACCTATATGTTAGTTTTATGGTTTGTTATGGCAGACATGTGCAAAGTGCAAAGTGTTTTCTAAGACTCTCTAACCTGGGTTGAGTCAACTTCCAAACTCTGATGCCCCACAGATCTCATTAAGTCTCATTTTTAGGGTTTGTTGGGGTGGGTCTATTGTAGGTCTTGCTTTAGAGTGGTCTTTCCTCCTAAAGCATGGCCTTTCTGGTATCTCACCTAGGTACCCAAGGTATTAACAAGGGCTCTGCACTCTAGTTAAGCCAGCATTCTAGTATCGTCCAACACTACTCCATCTCTGATGCCCCTTTCTTCTCTCAATTCCATGGTGGCCACTACCATAAACCTAGTATGGACTCATCCTAAACATGCACAGTCTAGACCTTAGCCAAGGATTCACGAAGAACCCCTACCCAGATTTTTTAGTCTCCTTTCTGTTTAGCTCTTTCCTCTGTGGTGCCCTGCCTTGCTCTAAAGATCCCAACCAGTTCAGCATCTCTAAAGTCTGAAGTTGTGCCCTGGTCAACAAATACAGAGATTGTGGAGCTCATCTCTTGAGTTTTCCTTCTCTCAAGTATTATTGCAGTTTTGTGCAGTCTGTTGTCAAATGCCTAAAAAGATGTTGCTTCATATATTTTGCAGTTTTAGTGTTGTTTATGGCCAGAGGGTTAATCCCATAGTTAGTCTCTCATGGGCGAAGCCTTACCACAGCTTTAAAGAGCTACCTGATGAAACCAAAGTTTCATTAGTAATGCAATCTGAGGGTTTATGGTGATATTCAGGTAACTGAGAAAGGAAGGTATTGTAAGTTTTTTAAAAATGGTAGCCAAGAGATAAACCAGATGATTATGAAAACTCTAAAATGAACTTTGTAGGTTTTGTCTTCCAGTACATCTTCCTTGGGACAACCTCCTTCTCCCCACTTCATGGATTATGAATGGCTTTCAATTTCAGCGCTTTACTAAGCACTCCTAGTCACAAATGTGTGTATGTTTGCATAGAAGGAGTCAATCAAAATATACCACTCTTAGACTTCACTGATGAGTACAGAAATAGCACCCAAACAGTGTCCATCGGCATGTTCTCTAAGCTTAACACATGGGTAATGGTAGAGAGATATTCTCTTTCTGTTGAGGTCACTGGCTGGGAAGCTATGAGCTGGATCTCTTGACACATATCTTGCTCACTAAAAAGACAGAGTCTATAAGATAGGGGTTTGTCTTTCTTGGGCTACTCAACATCTAAACCCTCTTCCAATTTGAGATCTCTACTGTGTAGCCCTTCGCAGGAGGCAGGGTCCTGACACTCACTCTATTAATAAAAGAGAAGGCCGGGCGCGGTGGCTCAAGCCTGTAATCCCAGCACTTTGGGAGGCCGAGACGGGTGGATCACGAGGTCAGGAGATCGAGACCATCCTGGATAACACGGTGAAACCCCGTCTCTACTAAGAAATACAAAAAACTAGCCGGGCGAGGTGGCGGGCGCCTGTAGTCCCAGCTACTCGGGAGGCTGAGGCCGGAGAATGGCGTGAACCAGGGAGGCGGAGCTTGCAGTGAGCTGAGATCCGGCCACTGCACTCCAGCCTGGGCTACAGAGCGAGACTCCGTCTCAAAAAAAATAAAATAAAAAAAAAATAATAATAAAAAATAAAAGAGAAGACACTTTTTTTTTTTTTTTTTACAGAGACTCACTCTGTCACTGGCTGGAGGGCAGTGATGTGATCTCGGCTCACTGCAACCTCCACCTCCCAGGTTCAAGCAAGTCTCTGCCTCAGCCTCCTGAGTAGCTGGGATTACAGGCACCCGCCACCATGCCCGGCTAATTTTTATATTTTTGGTAGAGACGGGATTTCACCATCTTGGACGGGCTAGTCTTGAACTGTTGACCTCATGATCCACCCGCCTCAGCCTCCCAAAGTACTGAGATTACAGGTGTGAGCCATCGCACCCAGCTAAGAACAAACATTCTTTCTCCCTACCTCTGAAAGCTGTGACTCAATCAGACTGAGTCTTGTCAATGTGACTCTCCTACCCACTATTTCAGATATTAAGGTTGTGATGTAAAACAGCAAAAATAGTGATTAACTACACAAAAATGCTGGAGTGAAAAATCCAATGACAGCAGGAAATGTTCAGTTATGGCACTTCCAGACGTATTTGAAACAAGTATTCACCTTCAGTAGCATCTTAACTAGACCATTTCTGGGGCATGAACTTGGTTGTATTCAGAGCTATCTAGAAACCCTTGGGTATTGCCTGTTTTATATTCCTACCTCTGAAGCATTCTAATAATCCTATAAACTACTTGATATCCTCCTATAAGTGTTTTCTTGCTTACGTTTGTTTGGCAGACTGGTAGTTGTTATTCAAAATCTTTTCTTTCCTTCTTCCCAAGTATGTGACCACACAGATATAAACCAAATTTCCTGGTCTCTTTGCAGCTATATATGAATAACTACGTGAAAAAGTTCAGGATATGAACAAAAGTAAGACATGCAACTACTTGTTTAATTTTAACTTGAAAAGAAGTTGTGGGACTGGGCACAGTAGCTCTCACCTGTAACCCCAACACTTTGGGAGGCCTAGGTGGGCAGATTGCTTGAGCCTAGGAGTTGGAGACCAGACTGGGCAACATGATGAAATTCTGCCTCTACAAAAAATACAAAAATTAGCCAGGCATGGTGGCATGTGCCTATAGTCCCAGCTATGTGGGAGGATTGCTTGTACCCAGGAAGTTGAGACTGCAGTGAGTCATGATCCCACCACTGTACTACAGCCTGGGTAACAGAACAAGACTGTCCCAGAAAAAAAAAAAAAAAGATTTTGCCATTTCCCTCTTTACTCTAGTTTGAAATGCCCATATGGCTGTGATATGGCCTCCACTATACAGACAAGTTCAATGCTTTAGGAGATGACAGCATAAACAAAACAATATGTATATGCCAAAGTTTCTTCGAATCATGTATAGGACAAAACACAAAGATTTAAGGCATTAGGAATCTTGGAGTAGATTTAGACTGGGAACCTACACACCCACCCTTGAATTATATTCCCCAAGAGGGTCCAGTTATCACCAAACCCACCCAGTACGTTGGTGAGGGTTGCTCTTGCCAGCATCTTTGAATAGCACTCTAGTGGCTGTACTCTGCAACCTCGGGATAGCCAGTGGTGGGGTGAGGAATGCCAAAATTGTCTTGGCTTCCATAATATCAGGATCCTGGGATGTCATAAAGTCAAATAACAGCATTTAACCAGCAGAGACAAAGTGAATGTGGCTACCATAATAGGCAGCAGGTCCAGTGGGAATAATTGAAGATTTTGAACCACAGTGGTTAATTGATCACAGGGTCCCTAAACTGAAATTCATGGACAGCAACTAAATCTCAATTTGGTTGGTTTAACTAAAACCTTCCGGTTCTATAGAAAAAAAGCCCTTACTTGAACAAGGATGACTCTCCCATTTCCCAGACCTGAATCAATTCACAAATCCCAGAGCACTCTGAATGACGGGCAACCTAGAAACCTTTACTGAAGTGCACATTGTGACTCTTATCTCCAAGCAGTCCCCAAAGGCATTCATGAACGTATACCAGGGCAACTGTACAATACTTCCTGGGGAGGAGGGATATTTGGAACCTGGCTCTGAACATTTATTCCTGAGGACCCAGAATGCCACTGCCATCCACTGGTCAAAGTGAGGTTCATGGGGGTAAAGTAAAAAGTGAGCCGCAAACAGATGCATCTCAGTAGTAACTGCAGACACTCCTAGTTCCTGAGTGTGGAGTTAGAATATGTTTTATCACACGGATCTGGAGAGAGTGATGCAAAGGTTCAGGGATGGTGAGAATTCACGCCCTCTGGCAACAGCAGAGTTGAGTTCAGCGGCTATGTGCCAAATGCCTGGCAATCAAGAGTCTCATGGTAATGAAGTCGTTTCCTGTAGCTGCTCCTGCCTGTGCACTCTGCTTCTCAGCCTCCTTTACTTGCTGCTTTACAGTCTTTCCAAGACTGCTTCTCTGCCTTTCCCCTCAATTCTGTACACTACTCAGGATTCTTCTCATCAAAACCCTTTCTGTTTCGCTTCACCATATTTAGCTTCTGATTTTTGCAACCACAAACCCTGATTAGTACAGACCGCATATAAAATAAAACAAAGTGGATATAAGAGAAATTGAGAAGCAGAAAGAGAGGTTTCTGGTGACACATTTTGATCTCTTGGTTCCAGTTTTACCCAAAGCATTCCCTGTAAATAAGCCAACAAATACCACTTAAATACCTGAAGTACCCTGAATTAGGATTCTTTCATATGATACAGAAATAAACACAAATTACATATCCTCCTCTTTCTAGTCTCTTTAAAGAATTAGCAGATGAGGAATTATTAATGACTAGCCTTATTCGTCTAATAGGAGTGTGGGTCAGAGATATATCAACAAAAATGGGTGGAGTTGAAAGACTGAGTGGACCTGAATGTTTTAACAATCTAACTGGAGAAAACAAAACTCGGCACAGACAAGAAATTAATCTATGGTCACAAAAGAAAAAGATAAGAGAGAGGAAAGAAAGAAGGCAACACCCATCCTTCCTTTGGAGTCAGGCAGGATTCATTGTCTCTGCGGCAAAACCATTAAAGAGTTTGCTACTGTATTATATATATTCCCAAGAATTCTGAGAAAGAGGTAGAAAGAGCAGGAAAGAGAAGAGAAAATATGCCACCCTGAAAGTTGTACACACACATGCATACTTACACATACACGACACAACCACACAAAAACACACCCCAGTGGAGATGCTCCACTTTTCATTTCTCTAATATTCCTAGATGATGGACCCATGTGTGAACCATTCAGTGATTTGCCACTGTTTTGTATGCTCTACAACATCTTGGCTTTTCTTGAACAGATAATCTCCTTTTACTTGGCATTCACTGCTTTTTGATTAAGCACTAAAGGGTAGCCTTACCCTATCCTTACGAATGAGCTTGTGGGAAGATATTCTTTCCTACTCTCAGCCTGATATGGCCCTTTCTTTTCTCATTCAGGAAATTGGTCTTTCTCTGTCAGGGATTGATTCTCAACAGCACTAAAGAGCTTTAATGCCAGACTGAATGGGTGGTCTACATGGAATGATAGCTCACTTCTGAATTTCTAGGCAAGTCAACACTGGCTTAGGGCTGATTCTACTACATAAGGATAACTAGAATTTGTGTTGCGCAGGAGTAGCCTGTAGATTTTCCTTTCTTCATTACAATAGTCTGTTAAGTCAGTATCAAGATTTTATGAAAACCAGTTTTTGCAGAGCACCTATTCTATGTCCAGCCTTGGAGCAGAAGGCAAGACTTAAAAAGAAATAGGCCGGGTGTGGTGGCTCACACCTGTAATCCCAGCACTTTGGGAGGCCAAGGCAGGTGGATCACCTGAGGTCAGGAGTTCATGACCAGCCTTGCCAACATGGTGAAACCCCATCTCTACTAAAAATACAAAAAGTAGCCGGGTGTGGTGGCAGGCATCTATAATCCCAGCTACTTGGGAGGCTGAGGCAGGAGAATCACTTGAACCCAGAAGGCAGAGGTTGCACTGAGCCAAGACCATGCCACTGCACTCTAGCCTGGGTGACAGAGTCAGAGTCCATCTCAAAAAAGAAAAAAAAGAGTGTTATGGGAGATTCAATAAAGCACACAATAGGTCTTAGCCCAGATTTCAATACCTGCAAGAATCTACTCGAAGAAGGTGTGGTCTGTTACAAGTCTTGAAAAATAAGCAAGTTAGTGGTGTAGAGAGGTAGTCTGAATCTGAAAAAGAGCATTTACAAAGGTACAGAGGCCAAAGAGAGTTGTAACCCTGTGGAAGGCAGTTCAACATGATTGTGGCATGAAGGAGGAATGGAGAAGGATGGGGTAGGAGAAATTGGCAGAACCCTTATATCTTGAAGGGCCTTGCATGCCATTCCAAGGTATATGGATTTTACCCTCAAAGCCCTTTGAAGGTTTGGGAGTAACATGGCCAAGTTTTATCTAAAGAAAGGTCATGTAGCTTGCAGTATGGGTAATGGATGAACTGATGAGGGGTAAAGCAGTGGGCAGAGCAATTCATTAGGAGATGGGAGATGACGGTGACTTGAACTAAGGAAGTGACAGCAGATAGGGAAAAGTGAAAAAATTCTAGAGGATTAAGTAGGAACAACTGACAAAAATTGATTAATAACTTGATATGGATGATGGGAGAAGGGTCTATGTTTCTGTTTTGGGCAAATGCTTGCATGGTGGTGGGAATGTAGGAGATAGAGGTGGTTGAGAGAAGGAATGAGAAAGTGGAGAGCTCAGTCTGAGATATAAATTAAAGGAATCTCTGGACCATTCACATGAAAATGCCAGGAGGTCGGTAGGTCTTGAGCTGGAGAGACACCATCAGGGAGAGAACAAAGAGTTGGGAGTCATAGGCATACATTTGGTAACTGAAGCTACAGGAATGGACCAGGCTACTTGAGGTGAGGTTTTCCAATGAAAAGAAAGCCAAATCTAGATCCCAGGGTAACACCACTTTTAAGAAACATGCAGTGAGAAATGAGTAAGCCAAAAGGAAGACAGCAAGGTAAGAAGAAAATTACCATGGAGTGCCTGCTTGGGCAACAAGAGCAAAACTCCATCTCAAAAAAAAAAAAAAAAAAAAAAAAAAGACTTAAAAAGAAACCAAAAAGAATCACATTTCCCCACTCTTGTCCTTAGACAAAGGATATTTAAATTTCTGTATTTTCTAGTGTCTTCCTAGTTGGGGGAAGGAAACAAACAGCTGATTCCATAGCTGATGACTGAGCCCTTTTCAAGGACCCTGACTTTGGAAGCAGCTGTTTCATTCTCTGGGAAATTTACCAGCACCAACGGGAGGTGGGAGGTGGAGAACAAGTGATACTTGCTTTTCCCAGCACAGGAGGAGACCTTCCAACCCCAGGGACTTAAATCACTCACATTTCTCCTTAGCAAATCAATGAGTAGTTTAGAACTGATTCTTATTCTATATGTTTTCTCTTCTTTTCAAGTCTTCACATGGCCTAGAGGAGGAGAAATACCTCCACAAAACCAAATATACAAACCACAGAAATGCTGGGGTTTAGTTTTTGAATAATATATTCCAAAAAAGACTTTACCTCTTACAAAACTGTTGTTTTTCAGAGACACCCAAGTGATATCAATTACAAGCTTTTGAAATTGTCCTGGGTAAGACTTTCCTGTAGTCGAGATTGGATTGGCTCCCTAGAGCACATTCGATGCTCAGGATGCCAGGAACTGGGTTTCTTTCTAAATGTTAAGCTAGAGTTGGGAATCCCAGGGTGATCAAGACAACTAGGACTTCTCACTCTTCCTACCTGCTCCTGAACAAAGACACTAATTTTGGATATTTATCTGAAATACCTCCAGATAATACAATGCTTACAGCCCCTGCCCCAAAATAGCTGGAATTGCCCAGAACACCAGGATGCCAGCTGTGTCAGGAGCCCTATTTCACAGACCCTTGTATGTGTGCTCCAGGCTCAGTCACAGAGCCTGAGGGGTGGGCTTCTTAACAGGTGGGGCCGCTGATCAACCTCCCACAGCCGGGGCAGTCCATTAGTGATGTGGTTAAATAGATAAAGCCTGGATTTAGTATTCAACCATATCCCTCTCCTGGGACTCCTTATCCCATTAGAGAATTCTAGATGCTCAGAGGCTCCTGCTTTTCTGAGCATTGAGGTTCCTTCTCCATCCACCCTATACTCCAAATTAATCCTTCTTCCACAGAGCACATTAATTCCTTTTTAAAACATGCCTGCCTTGATCAGCAATTTTGAGCCAAATATTGACCAATTTAATGCATTATCCTTTTGTGAGAGAATTTCCATTTTAATGAAGGGAATGTTTTACAGAGTAGAATATAAAGACTAAGATTAAATCCAGGTTGTTTTAAAGACCAATAGAATTGGGGCCAATAGGGTGGAAATGACAAGAAGATAGAGCCATTCTGAATATGTAAAAGGCCTATCTAGCAATCTGAGATGTTCAAAAAAATGAGAAGCAGTGCTTTGAGAAGTAATAAGACGCCCATCACTCTACAGTGGGTATTTTTGTTTTGGTGAACTTTTGACTGGTTGAATTCTACAATTATGAATCAGAGTATCGAAGTACATACCAGGCAAACTACTAGGATGCCTTTCAGAGATCATTAAAAATGGTGTAGATATTCACCCTGCAAAGGATCTGAAGGAGAGGGAATGGCATGGGAATTTCTAAAATTTATTCTTTTATCAGAAAAGTCTTAGTATCAGGGACTGCCTGGTACTAGATGATACAATAATGAATAACTGAAACACATCCCTGCCCTCAAAGGGCTTACAGTCCAATGAGGGAAAGAGACAGCAACAGGCAACTGCAATATAATTCAAGTAGAGGGTTTTTAGTATGTTGGTGGAACCTAGGCTGGAAACCTACCACAGCTGCAGCCACAACCACAGCCTCGGGGGTTGGGGAGTCAGTCAGGGAAGCTTTCCTTTAGAAGGCAGCGTGAGACTAGCTGGAGGAGTTAGTCTGGGGAAAACAACAGACCCTGAACAAGAGACAGGTTATATATGGTTACTAACATTTACTATGTTTGTGACTGGAAGGGTTTTTTCCTCATGTCTGGTGGGAAGGAAGGCAGATCTATATTATGGGATAAGAGGCAAACCATGTTAAATAAGAGACGTTTATTTGTCTTCTAGAGACTACTTGAAAAATACCAAAGGCCTCAGCTTAATTCCACCACACACTCCAGGTAGAACCTCCACGTGTGTCGATCTACTGGGTAGATCCACGTGTGTTCATCTTCCCAGATGAAGCCAGGGACATGTTCCACTGAGTAGGAAGGACAGAGGATAGAAAAGAAAGAGAAAGAGAGAAGGAAGTTATGGGATAAAGGGTCTCCCAGGCTTCAGCAGAAGCTGAATCCACAAGGACCAAACAGCAACCTAAAGGAGAAAACCTGAAAGAAAAGTGTGGGTATATTCAGGACCACCCACTAGGAGGGCTTTTTTATTTCTGGCGATTTGTTGTCCTTACATGACCACAGGGGGCACAACAGTGTTCTCCTTATCTATTGCTGTGCAACAAATCAACCCAAAACCTAGTGGCTCAGAACAACAGTCACTCCGTTATTATCTCTCATGTTTTGGGGATGGACTGTGCTCAGCCAGGCAGCTCTTGCCCAAGGTCTCTTATGTGGTTGCAGTTAGATGATGGCTAGGGTGAGAGTTGTCTTCACTCACTTGTCTGGCAGTTGATGCTGGCCGTCAGCTGAGACCTCAGCAGGGTCTGTCGGTTGGAACACTACTTGTGGCCTCTGAATGTGATCTGGGTTGCCTCACAGCATGGCGCCTGCATAACGGAAATGAACTTTGTGAGGCCCAGGTGGAAACTGTATCACTTTTTATAACCTATTTGGCAGTCACATAGCATCACTTTCACCGTAGTCACAGGCCCTCCAGATTCAAGAGGGGTGAGAAAATGAACACCTCTGTGTGTGTGTATGTATGTATTTTTACTTGTATACACTTAAGGTGTACAACATGATGCTTTGATACGCATATCCATAGTGAAATGATTACTGCAGTCAAGCAAGTTAGCATATCCATCATCTCCCATAGTCACTCTGAATCTGTATATTGCTTTGCGTAGAATGCACATTTTGACAATATTAATTCTTCCAATACATGAACTTAGATTTGTCCATTTATTTGTGTCATCTTCAATTCTTTCATCAATGTTTATAGTTTTCAGTGTACAGATCTTTCCCTTCTTCATTAAATTTATTCATAAGTATTTTATTCTTTTTGATTTTACTGTAAGTGAGATAGTCTCCTTGATCGCTTTTTCAGAGAGGTCGTTATTAGTGTAAAGAAATGAAACTGATTTTTGTATGTTGATTTTGTATCCTGCAACTTTACTGGACTCATTGATTAGTTTTAAAAGTATTTTTATTTAGTTGTTTTTCTTTTTTAAGTTCTGGGATACATGTGCAGAATGTGCAGGTTTGTTATATAAGTATACATGTGCCATGCTGGTTTGCTGCACCTATCAACCCATCATCTAGGTTTTAAGCCCCACGTGCATTAGGTATTTATCTTAATGCTCTCCCTCCCCTTGTCCCCCACTCCCCAACAGGCCCTGGTGTGTGATGTTCCCCTCCCTGTGTCCATGTGTTCTCACTGTCCATCTTCCATTTGTGAGTGAGAACATGTGGTGTTTGGTTTTCTGTTCCTGTGTTAGTTTGCTGAGAATGATGGTTTCCAGCTTCATCTATGTCCCTGCAAAGGACATGAACTCATTCTTTTTTATGGCTGCATAGTTTTTTATAACAGGGAAAAAAAGATGGACTACACATTTTTATGGAAGAAGTATCAATACCTTGTAGGAAGTGCATGCAGGATGAAATGAATTGTACTAATGTCTTTGGAAAATATAATCTGCCACACAGAGGGATTATATTTAGATTGAAAGTACATTATAAGGTTGTAACGGAATTGTAGCACAGACCCTGGTATTAACTGCTACCTCCCCATTGGTAGGGCAGGTGTACCTGGGATAGAATGTTTTTCTTGACTCTGTCCCTCTTTTTTGTCAATCAGGGGGTTTCCATCTTCTCTCTTCCTATTGCTGTCTTTTGATTCTACCTTAGTCTATGGTAGAGTCACTCCTGGAGTAGTGTGAGGAGCACTGTATCTTTAGATAGAAAGACTTGGGTTTGCTTCCTGCAAGGACCATTTTCCAGCTGTGTAGCTTTGAGCAATCTACTAAACTCCTGTGCTTCAGTTTCTTCCTTTGAGAAGTTGGGGAAATAACAGTACCTCCCTGATAGGGCCGTTGTGCATAGTAAATAAGACATAATGCAAGGAGAACAGCTGGAACATTGTAAGCACCTCATAAATATTCCTTTTATTAGCTGACACATTCGCTGATGGATACTCTTAATGTTACTTGAAATGTTTACATTTCAGTCTCTTACAGCAATGGTCTCCAAATTTTTAAATCAGGCACTTTGGTCAGAAAAATGTTTCATCCATGCACCTCCAATATGTGGATATTTGGACATATGTAATTTTTATGCATATGTCATAGTACTGTCTAACTCGCATAACATACTCCCAAGTAGCTATTAAATAGGATTAGTTAAAATACATAGAAATTACCATATTGTATTCCATGCCATGGTAAATCTGGCATTCCCCTCCACTTTGATGACCATGCCTTAAAAACAGATCTTCTAAAGTTTTAGAGGAGTATCTACAACCATATTCCTGTATGTGTAAGTAGCTGGAGATAGATATATGGAGAATAAAAATGAGAGAGAAAGAGAGAGAGACAGACAGAGAGAGCCAGAGGGAGGGAAGGGAGAGGAAGGAAGAGAAGGAAGGAGGGAGACAAAGAGGAGAAGGAGAAAACTTTTGGTTTTTGCTTTATATGGTCCTGTACTGCTTACACGTTTTAGAATAATAAGCATGTACTGTTCTTAACATTTTTAAAAAATGTACAATGCAAGAGTTTAGTTTGACCTCCACAATCCAGACTTCAGTCATTGCATGTCTAAATACTCTATTTCTTTACCATTGAAATTGTTCCAAATATATATTGTTCCAATGTATATGCCATGTGGATGTCTTGGGAAAGGTAATTCTTCCCTGAATTTCACTTGGACTAAGAGAGCAACTGCTCTCTGTAACATCCTACCCTTCCAGATACATTGGAGGTAGGAATTTATAGGCCTCTGTGGTTTGAGGAAGGAAAAAGAATTTATTCTGCACAGAGTTTTCCCTGGAAGACTCTCCTGTTTACTGAAATGCTCTTTCCTCTACAGTTGTGTCTGTCTCTCGCTGGAAAATTCTCCACTGTGAAGGAAACTCCTTTCCCTGAGCATGTACTTGGCCGAGCTGGTGGGTTTTGGTTTTGTTGGGTTGGTCTGTCCTTTTTTTATGCACATGGAGCATGAGTGACAAAAACATGCATATCAGCTCCTTTACTTCCGGACCTACTTTTTGGACCTATACCTGCACTGTAGTTATTGGAAAACATGGTGTCATGTGTCTGAGTAACCTTACTGGCAAGATGAAAAAGTGTTCATATAACCTACATGCACTGCCAGACTAGCATTTTATCCTGAATGTGATGACCACCACTATGTTTATTTATAAAGTCCTGGTCAAATGATGAAAAAATTACGGTTTCTTCATGGCTACATCTTCTGAGTTGGTGCTATCATCACTGTGATGGAATGAAATCCCTTTTAGTTCATGGTAGTGAAGGAATAAATCCATGTGATTCTTCCCTCATTAAAACAGATAAAATAACTTACATCCCATATTTCTGTATGTATGCGCTACCTCTTTACTTTTATTAGTTGTTGATGTACACATTCTATAGTGGAACTTACTATTAATAGATAGGACTCGCTTTAGGCTTTGCTGCTCAAAAATACTTCTCCATAACTTCTACTTATAGATCAATTTGAGTTAGGCTGGCTATTTTAAAATACAAATGCCATGCTGGGTGGTAGTCCCATTTACCTTTTAGTAGAAATTATTTAGTTAAATAGTATGCAGGTTATAGTCTGTCGGCTCCATAGATCTATTATTCACCCTTTCCCATCTGCTTCATGCCCTAGGATGCTGACTTTCTTTGGCTACATCAACTCTGCTCCTTTGCCTTCTGCCTTGTGCAGGTTTGGCCAATAGGCAGCACTGGAAGGAGATCAAAGGGTAGAAGGAGAGATTCAGGTGTCTGTTCCCCTGGTCACTTCCCTGCTGGGCTATGGCTTGGCACTGGCTGTGATCCTTTACCTAAGGCCACAGCATCACCTGGTCCTGCTAACTGCTTCCCCCAATCCCTGACCCTTCCTGCTGTCATTGTCTTTCGGGTGCTTTATTATCCCTTGTGGATTTCCTTTCCCTTGCCCACGTTTTTGCAACTGTCTCTTCACCAAATGTTCTCCAATCATTCCTTTTGAGTGTGCCATTTCTTTCCTGATAGAACCCAGACTAATAGAATAGCCTTTAGAAATGGCCTCAGGAAACAGACCCTTAAAATGGTATTGGCATGGAATTGTGTGGTAGGCAGAATAATGGCCTTCAAAAGATGCCCATGTCCTAATCCCTGGAGCCTGTGAATAGAGTATGTCACATGACAGAGGGGAATTAAGTTTGCAGATAGCATTAAGGTTGCTAATCAACTGACCTAAATATAGAGATTATCTTTGTTAACCAGGTTTTGATTACCCAATGCAATCAAAAGGGTCCTTAAAAGTGGAAGAAGGAGGCAGGAGACTCAGTGTCAGAGTGACATGATGTGGGAAAGACTGAGCAGCCATTACTGACTTTGAAGATGGAAGGCCATGAGCCACAGAATGTAGGCAACCTCTAAAGATGGGAAAGTCAACAAAACAGATAGTCCCCTAGGGTCTCTAGAAAGAATGCAGTCTTTTTGACACCTTGATTTTAGCCCAATGGGACCTGTATCCAGACTTTTGACCTGCACAACTGAAGGATAATAAATGTGAGTTGTTTTAATCCAATAAATTTGTAGTAATTTATTACAGCAGCAATAGAAAACTAATACAAGTTGCTAACATATTTGATGAGAACAAGGAGGTTTTTTGACATAAGGAAATGGGATATGGATAATCTATGCTATGTTACTCAAATCATTCCTAGTAGCAGAGATTGGGATGCAATGTAAGTAGAGGGCAAGGTGTTGAAAGATCAATTAGCTAGGGCTCTTAGTTGCTACAGTGACAATGGCAATTATCAAGATTGTGGTGTGACTGGTGTTTCTGTGAGTCCTAGATAATATACACAGATGAAAGGAAAAATTAAAAACTTTGTAAGTCCACTCAGGGCACAAGTATATTAGAATACCTTAATGGCAGCTTTAAAAGAGCTGCTTACCAACCACCTTGAAAAAGATATAAGTGAGGACCAGTCCAGCATCTGAGAACTGCATCAATGTCTGTTTTGTTATGGAGCAGAGAAGAGTGGAAACTTGAGACATGAGATGGGAACATTTAGGGGAATACAGACAAGACTAAGAACTTTGAACCCCCAAATTGTCTCAAAACTTTTCTGCACATAAAGAACCCCATCCAGCAGAGGGACTGGGAGAGCATGGGATGGAGGTGACCTGTGTTGGGGACACTGTTTTTCACTTAGATAAGAGGATACTGTGGTGAAGTGTGTCTCCAGGTTGATTATGTCCCTTTCTGCAGCCTGCTTTTGTCCTTAGACATTGATCTGTATGGACTGCATCAGCCGGACTTCTTTGTCTTTAGCTTATGGTTAGCTTTGGCCAATTCAAGGCACTGGCAGGAAAATAGAGGGTGAACTGAGAGGGCACAAACAGGGTATTCATTCGCCTGACTCCCACCTTGCTGGATCACTGTTGGCTGTGTCTGCCATGGTCACTAATTTAGAAACACAGGTAGAGATGCCAGCCTTGTTGGGCAACCCATGTCCACAGCCTGCTGTTCTTTCTAGCCCTGGGGTCCCTCACCCATCCCTTGTTCATCTCCTTCACCCTCCCCTCGCTTTTCTAATTAGCCTTGCATTAAACTCTCCTCGAACACTTCTTTTTTTCTTGCCAGAACCCTGACTGATATCATCATCATCATCACAGCTGACATTTATTGAGCACTTATGTGCCAGACACATGCCCAAACACCATCCATAAATTAGCTCATTTTATCCTCACCATAACTCTGTGAGATACATGACTATTTTTACTCCATTTTACAGATCAAAAAATTTAAAACTTAAAGTTGGCACACAGCTTACCCAAACTTATCCAGCCAATAAGTGCCAGAGGCAGGAATTGAACCCATCTATAGAGTTAGAGGAAGCGTAGTAGAGTCAGTATAAAAGATGGGCTTTGTAGTCCAGAGGGACTCAGGTACAAATATCCAATGTTGACATGAGCCAAGACACTTAATTCCTGAGCTTAGTTTCTTGATTTCTAAGATGGGAGCCACATTCCCTCTGTCAGTTAAGAGTTCTTTGTTTGTAAGTAACAGAAGCAACACTGCCCAATCAAAATTACAGGAATCCAGAGAGTTCCAAAGGATCCAGGTGCAGGCACTAATGAAAACATTCTTTGAGGTCTCTATGTTGTCAATTCCACAATTTTCAATTCATTACTGACTGTGTTCATGATTAGAATTTCCTGGACAGAGTGCCTACTTGACCTCGCTCACTTGGGTTATTTGTCCACACCTTTTATCAGGTAGGATAGGGCATCAAGTCTGTATTCAGTGATGGTGGGTGAGTCTCCCTAGGAGAACTAGTGTGATTTTAGCTGGAAAAGGGGTAAGCAATGCTGTGAATGCAACAAGCAAATAAATACACAGTATAAATTAATACACATGCTTCCTGCAAAAAGTGAGGGAGATAATCCAGGCAAAGTGCTTGGCACAGGGTTCAGAATTTCTCTTCCCTCCTGCCAGACTTAAGAGAATAGGATTTTGATTGTAATGGGAGGAACAGTGGTAGAAGGCATTTATGCATCACTAGTTGTACTTCTGACAGTTTCTCACGGAACTGTTATGTCTACTCTTCTCTTGTTTTGCCCAATTAGAGCTTCCAATCTTCACCCTGTAATGCCATGCTTATATGGACTTCTCCCTATTGTCTGTAGGCTTCTTCCAAAAGCGTGTCAGTGTACGGCCTCTCCCTCATCTGGTCCATCTCTTTTTTCTTCAAGATTGTTTTGCTCCCCAACATTTTATTTTGAAAATTTTTGAACACAGAAAAAATTTTAAAATTAGACAGTGAACACCCATAAATATACCATCTAGATTTTCACATTCATATTTTAGTTTATTTGCTTTTTTGCATTTCCATCCATCTGTCTAGCCAGCTATGTATGCACCTAAGCACCTGTTTGACAATATTGTTTTAATGGGTTTACAAAGATTTTTTTTTTACAATGAACTCAAATCTCTTATATCAATGTTAGCAAAGAACCAACTGAAAGGAGTCTCAACAACTCTTAGGGGCTGGACAAGTTTCCTTAGTTAATGCTGTGAATAGAAGTTTTAAAAGCATTTATTTCTCACAAAAAGTAACCATCTGTTCTTTATGATGGCTCCTATCATTTCTAACTATGTTTCTGAAAGAAATTTTTCTGAGAGCTGCTTTGGAATGACGGGGAAGCGTTCTTAGGAAAAACTCACTGGCTGATGTGACCCAAAACCAGAGGAGTATCTGGATGGAGCATATCCTAGATGAGGATGATGATAATAATAATAATAATAATAATAATAATAATAGATTTTGAAAAAAATGCCCAATATATATTCCAAAATTACCAGAGATTTTTACATCTGATCATCAAATCCCGGGATCCTAAGGGGGGAAACTTCCAATCTTGAGAATCAGATAAGCATCTCAACTCCTGGAAGCTATTTGAATACTAAGATAATTTTCACATCCCAAGTTGCATTAGATTCTCATGGGACTAGGTTTTACTATGAGATTGGTGGTTCTGGTTTGAGCTGCTAAATTCAAGATTTGGGCATTGGAGTTCTTGGTGATTTGCTTACTTGTTGACATAAAGTTTTGAGCCAGTGCTGGTCAAATTGCAAGTGTAAAGGGGATAAAGTGAAAGAAACATACCATATCCATTTTGGAAGCATAAACACAAGTCAATTTACATTTGCCTATACAATATGGAGCATCTACTGTTGGTGCCATCTGTCTGTGTTGTGGGATGTGAATGTGGGATTTCATCACATGCATTTTATCTTGATGGATGAGTAGGAATGGAAGGGTGTGTTTGGGGAGTACCATAGAGAAGGTGGAATTAACAGATGGCTGGGGAAAGCTTCCAAAAAAAAAGAGATTGAGGAATAATCCTACCAGTAGGCGAGGGAAGGTCTAATCTGTACTAATCTGTACTGCAAAGAGGACTGGAAGGCAAACAGAATCCCAGGACATGTCAAAGAAAAGAAAGTGATATGGTTTGGCTGTGTCCCACCCAAATCTCATCTTTAACTGTAGCTCCCAAAATTCCCACATGTCATGTCATGTCATGGTGGGAGGTAATTGCATCATGGGGGTGGGTCTTTCCCACGCTAGTCTCATGATAGTGAATAAATGTCACAAGATCTGATGATTTTATAAAGGAGAGTTCCCCTGCACATGCTGTCTTGCCTACCGCCATGTAAGACATGACTTCACTTCTCTTTTACCTTCTGCCATGATTGTGAGGCTTCCCCAATCATGTGGAACTGTGAGTCCATTAAACCTCTTTCCTTTATAAATTACCCAGTCTCACGTATATCTTTCTTAGCCACATGAGAACAGACTAATACAGGAAGTAAAGATGAAAAGTAGGTAACTTATCAGAGATAAGTGTGGAAATTCCTAAGTAAATGAATACAGACCAAACAGAGAAGAGGCATTTGTGAATTCAGCTGGAAAATTCTCAAGTAACCCAAGGATGATGTGATAAGGCCTGGCCTGGGGCCTGGGATATGATAAAATAGGGATGTGTACTAGAGATGTTTGGTCTGTTGGTTGCCTACCTAGATGTTTTTAACGCCTCTCCCCATCTCTTCCAAGCAGTATCCCACTTTATTGTTCAAGTGTTCACCTTTCCCTCATGCTTCATATTATATACCTGGGAAGAAGCTGTTCTCACCTAAAGCTCTAGAGATGGACTCTCATTTGCTTCAGCTGATCAACACATCCACTGCCTAGCCATGGTCATTGATTTAGAGATGGCCATGTGACCTTTTCTGAAATGGTTGACAAGAAAAATATCTCTTCTGGATGGTTTGCTCTGTGGGTGTAAAGCTTGAACCAGTTCAGCCACATGGACATGATGGGGATGACAGTCTTAGGATGAAAGGCAGAAAAATCCTCTCATTGAGGACAACATTGAGCCACTGGATCGACCTTCTCTGAAGTTCAAACAACTCCTGAACTTACCAAATCTGACCTCATCACTAAGTAGCTAGAAACTGATAACAATGTTGTTGTAGCCCAGAAGATATTACTAGCAGTTAACAGTGAAATTTTACTCTCTTATTAGAAAATAATCTCTGACCACATTATTTGGCACATATGAAATGCTCAACTAAAATATCACATGCCTATAATCATAGCTCTTTGGGAGGCTGAGGCGGGTAGATCATCTAAGGTCAGGAGTTCAAGACCAGCCTGGCCAACATGGAGAACACCTGTCTGTACTAAAAATGCAAAAATTAGCCAGGCTTGGTGGCGCATGCCTGTAATCCCAGCTACTCTGGAGGCTGAGGCAGGAGAATCACTTGAACACAGGAGGTAGAGGTTGCAGGGAGCCAAGATAGCACCACTGCACTCCAGTCTGGGTGACAGAGCAAGATTCTGTCTCAAATAATAATAATAATAAAATTTTTAAAATGGAGGAAAAAGGCCAGGTGCAGTGGCTCATGCCTGTAATCCCAGCACTTTGGGAGGCCGAGGCGGGCAGATCATGAGGTCAGGAGATTGAGACCATTCTGGCTAACATGGTGAAACCCTGTCTCTACTAAATATACAAAAAATTAGCCGAGCGTGGTGGTAGGCGCCTGTAGTCCCAGCTACTTGGGAGGCTGAGGCAGAAGAATGGTGTGAACCCAGGAGGCAGAGCTTTCAGTGAGCTCAGATTGCGCCACCACACTGCAGCCTGGGCGACAGAGTGAGACTCCGTCTCAAAAAAAAAAAAAAAAAAAAAAAGGAGGAAAAAATCTCATTCCACTCAAGATGTGTTATTGCTAAAAGGAAACCAAAGCTAGATGCAAAAGTAAAATATCACATTTATATTAGCAGAGTGGTAATGGTGATGGTGGGGAGGGAGGGCAGGGGGTGGCAATTATGAGAATTAAGATGGAGTCGAAGGAAAAGCTTATTTGGAGTATGTTTCCTCCCAATCACTCTCTTGGCCAGAGATAAAACACCTGAGAAGATAGGAACAGTTATCAGTAAATGGGTTTTCTCACATTTTCTCATCTACTCTTTCAAATTCTATTTCTGACAGCCAGAAGCACACAAGAGGGGTAAGCTAGTATACTTATCTTCCTTTTTTTTTTTTTTTTTTTTTTTTTTTTTAGGACAGAGAGAACTACCTAATAGAAAAAAGAAATTAGATAGGGTCATATTAGAGCTCAGGTCTGATATTGAAAGGACACAAAGATACAAAAATGCGTACCCTCCCTTCCTCCCCCCGATGTTGCTAAACTCTTTGTTCTGCTTTCTAATCTCTGCACGTACCAGAGGTTTCGTAAGTTCTGTAAGTACATGTTTTTCTTTCTGAGGCCAGGTCACAAGGAATGTTTAAGTAAGATAGCCAGGTCACAAGGTGTGTTTAAGCAAGATAGCCATAAACTGGTTGTGCAACCTGACGCAATATAATTAACTGCCTTTGTGTAAAACTGCTCTTCCGCCTCAAGGGTTGTACTGAAATATCAGAAATGGCGGGAACCAATCATAGTTTGCCAAATCGCTTTGTTCAAACTCCAGCCAATCATACCTCTAATTTGTATAATGATTCTATGCCTACTTTCCTTAGACTATATAACATTGTTCGGAGCTCAGTGGGGGAGCTCTCCTGCCCGTCTCGTTTCACGAGCAAGTGAGAGCTCCAGGTTCGAACTTGTAATAAAGATCCTTGCTGCTTAGCTTTGACTCTGGACTCTGGTGGTCTTCTTCGGGGAATAAACGGTCTGGGCATAACAAATGGGGGCTCGTCCGGGATTTCCCCCAAGCCCACCAGACCCCCAAGTCAACGGATCTTAATCTGTAGGTAAGCCGGCTTTGTCACTGTCTCTGTCTTTGTCTCTGTCTGTCTCCCTGAAATTTCGCGAAATCCGTAATCTGTAATCTGTGTTGGTCTGTTCTGTAAGTGGCACGGTCTTGGCGGACGCGCTAGAAGACAGCCACTCGGGACTGGTGGGAGACGTTCCCCAGTGCCCATCTGGGGGCCTCCATCCTTGGTTGCCCCGTCTGACTCAGGTCGGAAGTCCGACATGCGCTCGCGAATGCTCATCGTTATTACTGTCTGTCCGTTATTGTTAAGTGTTAAGTGTAAGCCCAAAACGAAACATAAAACCTTTTCTTCCCCTTCCAGGACCGGACCTGTTGGATACTCCCCTCTGCTTCACACTCATTTTCGTCCCCCCTTCTCTTTGTAGGAGCAGTCCAAAGATGGGCAACAACCAGAGCACACCGCTCTCACTCCTTGTTACCAATTTTAAGGATGTGAAGGCTCGGGGGCGTAACTTAAGCATAGAACTAAAGAAGGGAAAGCTAGTTACTTTCTGCCGTTCGGAGTGGCCCTCTTTCGGCGTAGGGTGGCCCTCCGAAGGAACTTTCTGTCTCTCTATTATTACTAATGTAAAAACTAAGATTTTCCTGCCAGGGCAGTCAGGACATCCTGATCAAATTCCTTATATTCTAGTGTGGCAGGATCTTGTGGAAAACCCACCACCCTGGATAACTCCATTCATCCCTGAGCCCTGCAAAGTCCTAGTAACGCGACCTACAAGACAAAAGACTGCCTCTGCTCCCTCGGCCCCTGTGCTGCCGGACAGCCAGGACCCCCTAACGTTAGAACCCACATTTCCCCCACCATATCCGCACCTTATCCCGCAGGACCCAGTCCCCCAGGGTGGTGCTTCCGTAGAGGGAAACCGAGAAGCGGAAGCAGCCGAGAGCGAAAGTAACCTGGGGGTGCCGGCCGGCCGAACACGAGGCCACGTACAGCGGGACCAAGCTTCCCGACTCCCTGACTCCACTGTAGCCCTGCCTCTCAGAGAAATAGGATCGCTCGATGATACCGGGCTCTCCCGTCTCATGTATTGGCCTTTTTCCACCAGTGATTTATACAATTGGAAGTCCCAAAATGCTCGGTTCTCAGATAATCCCAAAGATCTAACCTCGTTGTTAGACAGTGTCATGTTTACTCACCAGCCGACCTGGGATGACTGTCAACAGCTCCTCCGAATCCTGTTCACAACGGAGGAGCGGGAAAGAATCCAAGTTGAGGCCAGAAAACTGGTTCCAGGAGATGACGGCCAGCCAACTGCAAATCCTGACCTCATTAATGCGGCTTTCCCTTTGACCCGGCCCAGATAGGACTACAACAGGGCAGAAGGTAGGGGATGACTGCTCATTTATCGCCAGACTCTAATGGCGGGTCTCCGGGCTGCAGCTCGCAAGCCCACCAATTTGGCTAAAGTATATTCTGTGTTACAAGGTAAGACAGAAAGCCCCGCTGTGTATTTAGAGAGATTAATGGAAGCCTTCAGACAGTTTACCCCTATGGACCCGGAAGCACCGGAAAATCAGGCAGCGGTAGTAATGTCCTTTGTAAACCAGGCAACACCAGATATTAAAAGAAAACTCCAGAAATTAGAAGGTTTAGAAGGAAAGCAGATTCAGGACCTCCTTCAGATAGCCCAGCGAGTTTATAATAATAAGGATACTCCCGAAGAAAAACAGTTCAAGGCAACCAAAGAAATGACCAAAGTCTTAGTAGCAGCTTTCCCCCAGGCAGGAAATGGCCAAAACAGAAAGCAGAAAAAGCAAGGCCCTAGGCAAGGATTAGAAAAAGATCAGTGTGCTTATTACAAGGAACGTGGCCACTGGATTAAAGACTGCCCAAAGAAACGGAGACCAGCTAACCCTACCTCCGTACTCGTTACCCAGGACTCTGACTAGGGAGGACGGGGTTCAGACCCCCTCCCCGAACCCAGGGTAACTTTGCAAGTGGAGGGGTCCCCAGTTCGCTTCTTGGTCGATACTGGGGCGGAACGCTCAGTCCTAACCAAACCAATTGGAAAAATATCTAAGAAAACATCCTGGGTGCACGGGGCCACAGGCATCAGAAAATACCCCTGGACAACCCAGAGGACTGTAGACTTAGGAACGGGAAAAGTCTCCCATTCCTTCCTAGTCATCCCAGAGAGCCCCTGCCCTCTACTAGGGAAGGACTTGCTGACAAAGATGGGGGCCCAAATCCACTTTAAGCCAGAAGGGCCCAAGATAACTGATTCCCAAAACAGGCCAATATCTATCCCGACTGTCACCTTAGAAGATGAGTACCGACTCCATCAAGAGCAAAAGCCCCCCGATCAGGGAATTGACTCTTGGCTCCAGCGTTTCCCTGAAGCGTGGGCAGAAACTGGGGGCTTGGGGCTAGCTAAACATCGACCTGCCATATTTGTGGAAGTTAAGCCAGGGACGGACCCGGTTCGGGTTCGGCAATATCCTACGCCCCTGGAGGCAAGAGAAGGAATTACGCCCCATATCCGCCGACTCCTAGACCAGGGAGTCCTACGGGCTTGCCACTCATCCTGGAATACTCCACTGTTACCTGTTCGTAAACCCAACAGTACGGACTACAGGCCAGTACAGGATTTAAGAGAAGTTAATAAAAGGGTCATGGACATACATCCCACTGTGCCCAATCCATACACCCTTCTGAGTGCCTTACATCCCAAAAAACAGTGGTATACCGTTCTTGATCTAAAAGACGCTTTCTTCAGCCTTCCTCTGGCTCCCAAAAGTCAAGAACTCTTTGCATTTCAATGGACGGATCCTGAGAGGGGCATCAACGGTCAGCTAACATGGACCAGACTGCCACAAAGGTTCGAGAACTCGCCAACCCTGTTCGATGAAGCCCTTCATGAAGATCTGGGTGAGTACCGGCGGCAACACCCTGAAATAACTCTTTTGCAATATGTTGATGATCTCTTAATAGCGGCCAGGTCCCCGGAAACTTGTGTTCAAGGGACTGAGGACCTCCTGAAGACTCTGGGGGAGCTAGGCTACCGAGCCTCAGCAACAAAGGCTCAGATCTGCAAGTCGGAGGTAACTTATCTGGGGTACCTATTAAAAGGGGGGCAACGCTGGCTAACCAAAGCCCGAAAGGAAACAGTCCTACGCATCCCTAGACCCCAGTCAACACGGCAAGTGAGAGAATTCCTGGGGTCGGCAGGGTTCTGTAGGTTATGGATACCCGGATTTGCTGAGTTAGCCAAGCCCCTATACCAGGCAACAAAGGAACGGCAGCCCTTCAATTGGACGGAAGAGGCTGAGCTGGCCTTTCAGCAAATCAAAACTGCCTTGTTATCAGCCCCCACGCTGGGGCTCCCTGATGTCTCCAAGCCCTTCCACTTATACGTGGATGAAAGTAAGGGTGTTGCAAAAGCCGTGTTAACACAGTACCTAGGCCCCTGGCAGAGGCCAGTTGCCTATTTGTCAAAAAAATTAGATTCAGTGGCTGCTGGCTGGCCACCCTGCCTCCGGATAATCGCGGCGACCGCCCTAATGGTCCGAGACGCTGATAAACTTATCATGGGGCAAGAGTTGCGCGTTATAACCCCGCATGCCATTGAAGGCGTCCTCCGGCAGCCGCCGGACCGATGGATGAGTAACGCCCGGCTCACCCACTATCAAGGACTGCTGTTAAACCCCCTCAGAATAACTTTTCTGCCCCCAACCTCTTTAAACCCTGCTTCACTGCTGCCAAATCCAGACTTGGACGCCCCGTCCCATGAGTGCACTGAGATACTGGCTCAGGTGCATGGGGTGCGGGAGGACCTGCAAGATCGTCCGCTCCCCGACACAGAACTCACCTGGTTCACTGATGGCAGCAGCTACGTCCACCAAGGCCAGCGGTATGCAGGAGCGGCTGTAACGTCAGAGACTGAGGTAATCTGGGCGGAACCCTTGCCTCCAGGGACATCGGCCCAAAGAGCCGAACTGATAGCCCTTACACAGGCCCTCACCCTAGGGGCAGAGAAAAAACTAACAGTATACACGGATAGCCGCTATGCTTTCGCTACTGCGCACATACATGGGGCCATCTACAGAGAAAGGGGACTATTAACAGCCGAAGGCAAAGAAATAAAAAACAAGCAAGAGATCCTAGCTCTATTAACTGCTTTGTGGAAACCAAAGAAATTGGCTATCGTACATTGCCCTGGGCATCAGAAACCAACTACGCCAATTGCTCGAGGCAACTTCTTAGCCGACCAAACCGCAAGGAGCATAGCATAGCTCCAGCTCCCCGATCCTGGCCCGCGAAATTTGCCATGTTTTCCCGACTATACCGAACAGGATCGCGAATGGATGAACACGCTTCCCCTAAAACAGGTTAAAAATGGGTGGTGGACTGATATAAATGACCAAACCATCCTACCAGAAAAATTAGGACGGCAGGTGTTGGAACACATCCACCGGACAACCCACCTGGGTGCCCGGCGAATGATGGACTTAATCAGGCACGCCAAGTTTAGAATCAGGCGCATAGCTGAACTGGCCAGCGATGTCACAACAAATTGCAAAGCCTGCCAACTAAAAAACGCTTGCCCCCAAACCCAGACCACCGCAGGAATTAGGTGTAGAGGAACTAGGCCTGGTATCTATTGGGAAATAGACTTTACTGAGATAAAGCCTGGAAAATATGGGTATCAGTACTTACTTGTCTTTGTAGATACTTTTTCAGGATGGACAGAAGCGTTCCCAACTAAGAGAGAAACTGCTCAGGTTGTAGCAAAGAAAATTTTGGAAGAAATCCTCCCCAGGTATGGCTTTCCCATCCAAATAGGGTCAGACAATGGACCAGCCTTCGTTGCTAAGGTAAGTCAGGATTTGGCTTCCATTCTGGGGGCAAATTGGAAATTACATTGTGCTTATAGGCCCCAAAGCTCAGGACAGGTAGAAAGGATGAATCGGACTCTGAAGGAGACCTTAACTAAATTGACCATGGAGACTGGCGCTAATTGGGTAGTACTTCTCCCCTACGCTCTGTTCCGGGCCCGAAATACCCCTTACAGACTAGGCCTCACACCATATGAAATCATGTATGGCAGACCCCCACCCCTAGTCCCTAGTCTAAAAGATGACTTACTCAAACCTGAAACTGAAAATGTCTCTGAGCTCCTGTTCTCCTTACAAGCCTTACAGAAAATTCACCAGGAAATTTGGCCCAGACTACGAGAACTGTACGAGGCAGGACCTCCACCGACGCCTCATCCGTTCCAGCCGGGAGACTGGGTCCTAGTCAAGCGCCACCAGCAAGAAACTCTTCAACCCAGGTGGAAAGGACCACTGCAAGTACTCCTGACTACTCCCACCGCTCTCAAAGTAGAAGGCATCGCTTCGTGGATCCACTACACACACGTCAAACCAGTGGACCCAACATCCGACCTTCTCGAGCCGTCTGGAGCACCGGTTACATGGACTATAGACAAAGCTAAGAACAATCCCTTAAAGCTAACCCTGCGCCGTCATCCCCATAGCCGTAACCATGTCTAGCTTACCTATGCTTTTATGCCTTATGCATCTGACTCTCCTCACTGCTGCGCCGTCTAATCCCTATGTCTGGAGGTTCTGGCTCTATGAGAACAAAACTCACCCCGGGGAAACCCCCCAAGCGGGTAAACTGCTAGCTAGCGCAGACTGCCCCCCCTCAGGGTGTAATACTATAGTTTACCTCAATTTCACTAGGTTCCAGATTGCCCAACCAGCAATACCCATGATCTGTTTTGAATATGATCAAACTGAATATAATTGTAAAAATTATTGGTGGCACCAGAGTGCAGGTTGCCCATATAGCTACTGTAAGACGCACTCTGTCCGATACTGGAGAGAACGACAAGGGTGGTATTTTTACAAAACTGAGTCTCCCGTCACTTACACTTGGATAATTAGAGACCCATGGGACTCTCGGTGGACAACCCCACAACATGGGGGAGTATATTACTCATCAACTAGTACCTGGCCCAGTAGCCATTTATATCTGTGGAGAAGTCTAGTCCAGATTCAACCCTTAATCCACACACAAATCCACAGGCAAGAAACCAAGCTATCACAAGACTTGCAGCCCTTCTCCTGGCTAACTCTATTACGGGAAGGGCTAGCATTCGCCAACCTCACTGGTTTAGGCGACCTGTCCTCTTGCTTTATGTGTGCAACCCTAGGAAGACCACCATTAACGGCTGTTCCTCTATCCTCCCCTCCCACAAACTATACAGGTTTTAACTCATCGATAGTCACGATACCCGATGTGGCCCTGTACCGTGACCCATACCAAGAGAAATACCCCTATTGTTATTCGGCATTTAGCAACAGCCTCTGTAACCAATCGGCTACATGCTCTAATAGTCCCATATATGCTCCCCCTGGTGTGTTCTTCTGGTGTAATATGACTCTGTTAAAAACTCTGTCCAAAAGCATCTCTGACAGACAGTTGTGTATCCCTGTTACCCTAGTTCCCCGACTGACACTGCTAACCCCGGCAGAGTTCATAGGCTGGGCAGGGACCGCCCCAACTAAAACTGCGCGACATAGACGAGCAGTTTTTCTACCACTAATTGCCGGAATATCCTTAACCACCTCTGTCATCGCAGCGGGGTTAGCAGGAGGGGCCCTACAACACTCCATGATAGAAAACGACAAGCTGTTACAACAATTCTCTGTTGCTATGGAAGACTCCGCCTATTCCCTAGCCTCCCTTCAGCGGCAGCTCACCTCCCTAGCACCGGTCACCCTTCAAAACCGCAGAGCCTTAGACTTACTCACGGCTGAGAAAGGAGGTACCTGTATGTTCCTCAAAGAAGAATGCTGTTTCTATATAAATGAGTCAGGGTTAGTTGAGGAAAGAGTCCAACGCCTACACGAACTAAGCTTAGAAATGAAAAAGCAACAATTCACTACAGCCGCTAACAATTGGTGGAGCTCTTCAATGTTTTCCCTTCTGGCACCCCTTTTAGGCCCCCTAATGTCTTTACTACTTCTATTCACTATAGGCCCCTGTGTGGTAAATAAAATTTTACAATTTGTCAGAGAAAGGTTTGATACCATCCAACTAATGGTCCTCCGTAGCCATCACCAGCCTCTCCTGCACCCAGAAAGTGAGGCTACATTATAAGACTCTGGAAATCCAAGATTGGACATCCAGTTACTTATGGGAGGGGGAAATGAAAGGACACAAAGATACAAAAATGCGTACCCTCCCTTCCTCCCCCCGATGTTGCTAAACTCTTTGTTCTGCTTTCTAATCTCTGCACGTACCAGAGGTTTCGTAAGTTCTGTAAGTACATGTTTTTCTTTCTGAGGCCAGGTCACAAGGAATGTTTAAGTAAGATAGCCAGGTCACAAGGTGTGTTTAAGCAAGATAGCCATAAACTGGTTGTGCAACCTGACGCAATATAATTAACTGCCTTTGTGTAAAACTGCTCTTCCGCCTCAAGGGTTGTACTGAAATATCAGAAATGGCGGGAACCAATCATAGTTTGCCAAATCGCTTTGTTCAAACTCCAGCCAATCATACCTCTAATTTGTATAATGATTCTATGCCTACTTTCCTTAGACTATATAACATTGTTCGGAGCTCAGTGGGGGAGCTCTCCTGCCCGTCTCGTTTCACGAGCAAGTGAGAGCTCCAGGTTCGAACTTGTAATAAAGATCCTTGCTGCTTAGCTTTGACTCTGGACTCTGGTGGTCTTCTTCGGGGAATAAACGGTCTGGGCATAACAATATTGACTCATCTAAGAAACCACTGTGGCCCCAAAGAGCCTCGTACTATTGGTAACTGCCTTCCCTTCTCCAAAATGGGCTCAATAAACTAATACAGTCTTGCTGAGATGTTTGTAAAATCTGAAAATACAAATTATTTGAGAAATAGTCAGGTACTGGTTGGAGAAAGAGAGAAAAAATAATAACCTAGAAGGAATAAAAACTGCAGTTTCCTTGGTCTCATTTCTAGGACTTGTGTACAAGGCTAATATACAAGTTGTCAGTGACGCACAGGAGCCCATTGCTAATGATCTTAAACAAATTTTAGAAATCAAACAAGGCATCATTCTGGCTAACAAAGGAGGCCATAAAATGAATACACCAATTTTCGAGCTACCATTGTGTATCAGGAAGATTTTTCTTTTCTTTTTTTTTTTTTTTTTTTTTTTTTGTGAGCAACATGGCTGTTTATTTCACCTGGGTGCAGGTGGGCTGAGTCTGAAAAGAGAGTCAGTGAAGGGAGATAAGGGTGGGGCCGTTTTATAGGATTTGGGTAGATAAAGGAAAACTACAGTCAAAGGGGGGTTGTTCTCTGGCGGGCAGGAGTGGGGGTTACAAGGTGCTCAGTGGGGGAGCTTTCTGAGCCTGGAAAAGGAATTTCACAAGATAATATCATTGCTTAAGGCAAGGAACAGCCATTTTCACTTCTTTTGTGGTGGAATGTCATCAGTTAAGGCGAGGCAGGGCATTTGCACTTCTTTTGTGATTTTTCAATTACTTCAGGCCATCTGGGCATATACGTACAAGTCACAGGGGATTTGATGGCTTGTCTTGGGCTCCGGCTCGGCTCGGGCTCAGAGGTCTGACATTCCTGCCCTCCAGTGTAAGAGTTACCCAAAGCGTGTGTGATGGTCCAGGAGGCTTCCGAGGCGATGGGGCAGCCTCAGTCTTTAGCCGCTAAGCGGAGAAGATGGCTTAGGATGAAGGACCCAGGCAGGCGTCCCTGCAGCGTGGTCAGACACCCCTGAAATGTGGGTGAGTAATCGGAGAGGCGTCCCTGCAATGATTAAACACCAAGGGAAGGCTGCCTTCCCCAGTCCGTGACCGGCGCGGGCGTTTTGGGTTCCAGGGATAAAACGTGTCTCCTTAGTCCGATTTAAACTTGGTGAGATGTTCCTTGGGCTGTTGGGTCTGAGGACCCAAGGTCATAGGTGGATCTTTCTCATGGAGCAAAGAGCAGGAGGACAGGGGATTGATCTCCCAAGGGAGGTCCCCTAATCCGAGTCACAGCACCAAAATATCATGGGCGTCCATGTGAAGAGACCACCAAACAGGCTTGGTGTGAGCAACATGGCTGTTTATTTCACCTGGGTGCAGGCGGGCTGAGTCCGAAAAGAGAGTCAGTCAGGAAGATTTGTCTCTATGGGATGAGCACATTTACTTTCATGGTGGTTGATTTCCTTCTGAGAGTAGTAGTGTATCCCATTTATCAAGACTTTGTGTAGCCTCAAGATGTGTGTGTTGTGTTACTGGAAGATGGAGAGTTAATAAATATGATACAAATTAGAAAGAGTGGCTCATCTTTGGGGAGGAATAAATGAGATGAACGGGGTGATTAAGAAAGGAAGTAGCTTATTCAGTGACTCTGTACTGTGGTAAGATCCTTTAGAGCTAGGAGGAGGCCTGGATGTAAGCAGCAAGAAGGCCAGAGATTAGCCACAAAGTAAATACGAGGAGGAATAAATTAAATGAATGAGGTGATTAAGAAAGGAGTAGCTTATTCAGTGACTCTGTACTGTGTAAGATCCTCTAGAGCTAGACAGGACCCCAGGTGTAAACAGCAGGAAGGCCAGAGATTAGCCACAAAGTAAATATCTGGTGACCTCTAGGGCTTAGCCCGGGAGAACAAGGGTCAAGCTTATCATGGAAGTAATTTATCAAGGGCCAGTTACTACATGCACAAAGTGTGTAAAGAGGTAAATGAGAGGATCTCTGCCCTCCAGAGACTTACACTCTATTAGGGAAACAGATATGCACATATAAAGATGATATTTCATATTCAATATTGGCAATTAAAGGCTAACGGAGTTATAGTCCTGATATCGCAGGAGCTCAGAGGATTGCTGTGAGCTTGGATAGCTGGGGAAGGAGAAAGGCCATGGTTTTGAGCTGGACTTTGCAGAGATAGTGCTAAAAGGTTGGGTGGGTGAGAATGTGTGAGAAAGGAAGTCAGAGAGGTAGAGGGAAAAGACAGGAGAGATGGTGCCCTGTGGATTCTGGGATATCTGTGGACTCCCTGCATATCCACAAATTGTTCCCTCATTTCTTCCTTTTAAACAACTATATTATATGTAAAGGAAAGGATAAGTTCAATGAACAAAAAGAAGGCAAAGTGTTAAGGTGACCTTCTAAAAATACTTAAAAAGAACAATTCTATTGTGTTGGCTTTCTATGACTTATACTTGCTACCTCAATGCAAGAGATAGGAAAGAAAGAAAAAGTAACTCTGACTATGACGGTAGCCCTTAGTTGACTAAAATGTGACAGCAGTCATTCCCAGGAACTTAAGAATAGCAGTAACATCATTATCTGTGATTTGAATTCACTTCAGGCACAATAGAAAATACATATTTTTTAATTTTCTGGACATCTTTGGAGGATATTTTAGATCAGAAATCACGTTAAGGAATTAGACATTAAGCACGAGGACAAAGCCATCCACATGTCAATCTTTGTTGTCATCTGTCCTATTGCCAACACGGGCCTCAACATTATCAAGTGGACAGAGGGAAAGAATGATAATGTGGAAATGATGACTACATCTTCTGGAAGTGTTAGACTGCAGAGATCTTTCCTGGAATTGCTGAATGGTTTCTATCTTCTTAATGAGTAACACCTTTTTAGGAAGGCAGTAGTTGATGTCATCTGGACGGTCAAGTCCTGTTAAAGATGAGATCAGTATCAACTCAACTCCTTTTAAGGTAATAATCTTCTCAGCCCTCGGAAAGTTTAAGCCCAGCGTACAAAGGTTAAGTCATGATCTTATCCTTTTTATTTCTTCCTTCACCTACAGACCAGCCTCTGCCAACCTTCCTTCCTGGAGAATGGCATCACCATCCATCCCATGACCTAAGCCCCAAACCCCAGACTCCTGCCTCTGTTGCCCACCCTGATCCCTGCTTGTCTCATGTCTACTCCCTTAGCATTTCCCCAGTCTGCCTCTTCCACCCATCTCCACTGCTGCTGCCCCTAGTCAAACCCTAACCATGGCTCAACTGGAATAGCATAACAGTCTCCTAACTGGCCTCCCTTACTCTCCTGCAATGATTCTCCATCACAAACCAGGAGTTATCCTTCAAAAACACAATTCTGTCCATGGTACCCCCTAACTGAAATCTTTCACTGCTTCTAGGATAGGGTTCTCACCACTCAGCTGGCATGGAGGAGTATTCATGATCTGGCCCTAGCCTACCTCAGAACCTTACCTCTTTCCACATCATCCATTTTCTATGCCCCACAGTCCAATCGGGTCAAATTATTTTCATGATCTCTGGACACACCCCACTTCTTCTTTCTTCTATATCTTTGTTCAGGCTGCTCTTCTTGTCTGGAATGCTCTTGGTGACTGTGTCTACCTGACCAACAAAGCTTGTTTTTGAAGACTCAGCTCAAGAGTTTTCTATGAAGTCTTTCCAGGCTGCTACTATAAGTAAGAAGAAGAATCTTTTATTTTATTTTTGTTAAGAGACAGCATCTCATTTTGTGCCTGAGCTGGAGTGCAGTGGCGTGAGCATAGCTCACTGCAGCCTCGACCTCTTGGGCTCAACTGATCCTCCTACCTCAGCCTCCCAAACCTGGCTAGTTTTAATTTTCTTCTCTTTTCTTTCTTTCTTTTTTTTTTTAGGTACAGGGTCTCAATATGTTGCCCAGTTTGGTCTCAAACTCCTGACTTCAAACGATTCTCCCACCTTGGACTTCCAATGTGCTGGGATTACAGGTGTGGGCCACCGCACCCAACCAGAAGCATCATTTCTCCTTTAGCACTGCCCTCACATCTGTACAGTCTTCTGGTATGACATATACCTATTGTGCTTTCCGGTTTACATGTCTGTCATTCCTTTTATGCTGAAGATGAGAGAAGATGCCACATTCATTCCTGTGTTGTATTTATATTTGTATTGCCAGTTGGTTCCATGTTAGGCTCTGCCAAAGGAAGTGCTAGAATGAAGCTGCAAGATTGGAGGAGAAAGAAGAGACATGCTTCTTTTTGGCTTTTGGTCTACCTCTCGTTCCTGTGAGCACCACTCTAGCAATGTTTCTTTGCTTTCCTGCATCAGCAGCTGAGTCAGGTCTGCAATTTCTCCAACCCTTGCAGAACCAGCATCATTGTGCCCCCCAGACACCAGCATCAGCCAGCACCCTCTCCTCAGAGCTGCTTCCTGCTGGTGCTACCTCCATGAAATGGCAGAGTTTTCTTATTATATTTTTAGGTACATAGTTAACTATATCTAGCTAACTATTCTTTATATTACATTTATTCTGTTAAAATAATATTTTTGTGGTTTCCATCTTTAGACTGAACCCTGACTGATACATTTGTTGAACCAAAGAGGAAATTCTTTAGCATGGGGATGTCAAATTCAGATTTCTATGAAAACACAAATGGATTTTTAAAAATTCAACAAACACAGAGCCATCACATAAAAGCTTACCTCCAAAATATTCACTGAATTTGTAATGTCTTAGCAGAGGTAATGTTATTCAGGACAACTTTATCCTCCAAATCTAAAATTTGAAATCTTTGCTTTAGAGAACCCCTGGCTAATTTATGTCAGTTACTTTCTGCAGGGCCTAGGCCAGCTCTGTGTGACTAGTCCCACCCTGGACCAAGCAAATCTTACATCTCAGTCCAGTCCTTTTGTGACTGGGTCCACTGTCCTGAGCATCAGATCATATCCTCTACAGATTTGCCCTTTGTATGTTTTCTGCCCTTTCCTCCTTGAGACTGAGAGCAGCATCATTTCCACTATTTCTGTGAATCCCCCAAAGTTCAGTAAATATTATACAAATAAACAATTGAAGGAGTGAAGTGAAAAAATCAAACAAAGAGAAACCCCATTTGCTTTGAGTTACCACTGTTTATTCAGTGGAAGACCTTGGACACAGTAGCATTTGATGAATACAGTATGGCTGATTGAGCAACTCACCACTGTAATGGATGATCCCAGCTTCTCATGAAGACTCCTGTTTTTCTATTGTTATTTGGAGCTAGATCTCATCTAGGTAACATTATTTTAATTTGTATTCATGGTAACAGAAGGAGCATGAGTATAGAGTCAGAGAAGCCTAGGTTTAAATTCTGAAACTGCAACCTACTCCCTGTATGTCCTTGGGCAACTTACTTAGCCTCTCAAAGCCTCAGTAACCTCATCTGTAAATTGGAGTTATAATAATAATGTTACTGAGCATTATGTGTCACACATGATCTCATTGTCATACATGTGCTAAGTAGTTTAATCCTCACAAAACACTGCAAGATATTTACTATTATTATTCTCACTTTGCAGACAAGGAGATCACTCTCAGAGAGGTAAAATAACTTGCCCAAGATCACCCAGAGAGGAATTCTTGGGGTCAGGATATAGACTCAGGCAGTCAGACTCCAGAGCCCAGCTTTGTAACCATATGCTGTACTGTCTCTTTTCTTGTGTGTTGTCTACAACAAGTCTGCTTGAGCTGCCATAACAAACTACCATAGACTATGTGATTTAAACAACAGAAATTTATTTTCTTACAGTCCTGGATGCTAGAAGTCCAAAATCAAGATGCCAACATCTTTGGGTTCTAGTGAGGGCTCTCTTCCTGGTTTGCAGACTGCTGCCTTCTTGCTGTGTTCTCACATGGTGGAAAGAGAGAGGGTACATGCACAAGCTCTCTGGTATCTCCTCTTATAAGAACAGTATTCTTATCATGAGGAACACCCCTCAATCCCATCATGACTTCATCAAAACCTAATTACCCCAAAAGACCCCATTTCCAAATGCCATCACAATGGGGGTTAGGGCTTTGACATATGAATTTGGAAGGGACACAATTCAGTCCATAGCATGTGGCTACTAGGAATCTCATTCAGTGAGCTAATAAATGTTGAGGGCATGGCCCGTATAAAAGCTGGATAAGGCCGGGTATGGTGGCTCATGCCTATAATCCCAGCACTTTGGGAGGCCAAGGCAGGTGGATCATTTGAGGTCAGGAGTTTGAGACCAGCCTGGCCAACATGGTGAAACCCTGTCTCTACTAAAAATATAATACAAAAAAAAAAAAAAAAGCTGGGCTACTACAGAACTTACTCGGAGGCTGAGACAGGAGAATCGCTTGAACCTAGGAGGCGGAGGTTGCAGTGAACTGAGATCACTGAGATATATTATCACTGAGATAATATATATATGCTACAAAAATGGCAGCTATTCTGGAGCTCTGCAAGGGAATTCAGAAAGACCTTGGATTCAGCAGCTTAGTTTCGAATTAGATTTACCACTGAAATGACCTGGCTGAGCAGACTTATTTTTGTGATGAACAATTTGGCATAAGCCTCTGGCCTCAAATAGTAACAGAACATTTTCCTGCCATCATTAGTGGTCAACTTGGTGAAGGTATTTGGTTCTGTAATGTTTGTTCTCTGTTCTGTTGCTAAGGAAAAGGTGATGTAGCCAGATAAAAAGGTGTGAGATGAAAGTTGAGCTATGGAAAGGAGGCATTCTGAGCACACCATCTGAAAGAGGACAGTTTACACTGCTTTATTTTTCTTCCCAGCACCTATCACTACTTCATATATTTATTTGCGTATTGCCTGTCCTCCCACAAACATATAGGCTTACAAGGGCCATAACTTTGTCTATTGAGTCCCTGCTGTATGATCTTTTCCTGAGACTGGATTCTGCTCAGCGTGGGTCTTCAGTATTTGCTAAACAATGGACAATGTCTTCAACATCAGTTTTTCAGAAAATGTGGAAAGATTCTCCATGTGCTATTGCTCATA